>NC_053166.1:40975709-42438209 GCF_016835505.1 Polypterus senegalus
AGTAGCCGGGTCTTTGATATTTGCCTACTAGCATACATTGTAAGCGCCTGTAACTTTATAGACATGTGTAATACATGTGCATGTCAGCACATTGGATATATAAGAAATACGGATATACTGGTTTCTGAAACTGCTTCATTTTTGTGCCGGGTTGACCAAAATATGGTTGTTATATGGTAATACCGTATGGTAGTGATAAACAGAGAGTGGTACAAATGTGTTTTGCTATTAAGAGTCTCCGTGAAGATTACTTTTAACCAGCTGCACATTCCTTATCGTTTTCGCTGTCAATGAGATTAGCCTAGGTCATCAGACCCGGGATGCGTTTACTTATTTTGGACCTGTGAGGCCCTGGATTATGAAATCTACCCTTTGGGAAGAGAGGGGAGTAACAAAGAAAGACCTGCCTTCTTCGTATCCACTAACATGAAATTTTCTTGTCATTTTAATCCTTTTCATGTGATTTCTTCACCAGCGATATGAGGTGCCCTTGTTATACTTCTGAAGTGCGAAACAAAGAGACCACTCTGGAGCACCCTTCCTCTTTGATATTTTGAGAAACTGTACAATATTCCTGTTTCATTTTGGAAGAAGAAGTGTGCGAGGACGGTGCCGGTAGTGGGTCAGCAGAGTTTACCATAGCAGTTTTTTCACCTATACAGTTGTGTCGATCTACGATACATTGCCTTCCAAAATGCCGCCGAAACGGTCATTTGACATTGCCTTTAAGATTCGTGTGGTGAAATATGCGAAAGAAACTTCTGGTGAAGCGGCCGCTTGTCATTATGGTGTTGATCCAAAAAGAATCAGAGAGTGGAAGAAACAATATGAGAGTCTTGTGTCTAAAAAAGTGGACAAAGGTACAAACAGAAAGTGGTTAGAAGGAGGAGGAACCAAGAAAGTTAGTGAAGAACGTCATGTATTTTCCTGGATTCTTGAGCAGCGGCGAAAATCCGTCTGTGTTTCCAGAAAGATAATTCGTGAACGAGCGAAACTGATTTTCAATACCGAGATCGATGAACAATCCAAGAGAAAGGAGACTTTTGTTGCGAGTTCTGGCTGGTTGCAAAAAATTTATGGAGTGTAATTCGTTATCTCTCAAACGAAAAATAACTGTGGCTCAAAAAGATCCAGATAAACTGATTGACAAAGTTGTTTCTTTTGTGATGTGAATTTCTCAGTTGCGGATGACCAAAGATATCCGAGAATGCAACATTATTGGAATGGATGAGACGTCAGTTTGGTTTGACATGCCGGGTGAGACAACTGTTCATCCCAGCGGAGCAAAAACAGTCTCTATCAAAACTAATGGCCATGAGAAAGATCATTTTACGTTAGTTCTTGCGACCAAGGGTGATGGAACCAAAATGAAGCCATTTATTGTATTTAGATGCGGAATACGAGATGTGACTAGGTTGCAGCAAGATTTTCAACTTCAAGGAGCCGTTATAACGTGTTCCCAAAACAGATGGATGAACGAAGATCTCACAATCCAATGGCTGCAAAAGGTTTGTGGGAAATTTTCATTCCAGAAGAGACTTCTAGTTTGGAACTCTTATCGTTGCCATATCAGTGCAAACATTAAACGGGAGCTCAAAAAGTACAACATGGACACAGCAGTCGTTCCAGGAGGTTGCACAAAATATGTTTAGCCAGCAGACATTGCATGGAACAAATCTTTCAAGGACAAGATCAGAGCATTCTATGAAAATTGGATAGCAGGTGACAATGACAAAGAACTCACACGAGGTGGAAATTTGTGTGCACCTTCACAACATCTGATGGTGACATGGATCATGTCTGCATGGGATGAAATCTCAATTGAAATGATTCAGGAATCTTTCAAAAATTGTGGCATCACCAATTCTACTGATGGCAGTAAGGATTCATTAATTCATTGCCTCAAAGAAAATCAGCCGTGTTTTGAAGGAAGAGAGAAATTATTGTGGCAAGAATTCAACCTGGAAGAAGAGGAAGACGATAGTGAACTGGACAACAAAGAAGCCATCATTGCGGATTCAGACGACGAATAGCAGCAAAAGGTACAGGTATCTTTAACAGTCTTATGCAGCATGTGAAATTCAAATAAAGTAGCTATTTTTAATATTAGCTGATAATTTTGTGTACCTGCCTGTACCGAAACGCACGAAAAAATATTGCGCTCTGAAGGTTTTTGTTAATAATGGCCAGTCACTAATAGCTGCCGGTCTCTATTAAGCGCCAGGAACTGACGGTAGTTTTGCAAATATATGCCGGGGGCCTCTATTGGAGCATATACGGTATATAGAGTATATATATATATATATATATATATATATATATATATATATATATATATATATATATATATAATATATACATACTGGTCAAAGCGCACGTGATATTTTATTTTCTTCTCCCTTGTGGGAAACGTCTTCCCCATTTGCCAAAGGCACAACACAGTCCAAATAGCACAAGCACAATACACAAATCCTTTCCCTTCTGTTTCTCTCTCCTCCACTCCTCCCAGCAAGCTTCGTCTCCTTCCACCTGACTCTGGCTCCCCAAGTAGTGGCTGCTGGCTCCAGGTACTCATTGACCTAATTCTGGCAGCCCCTCTGGGTGTAGTGGAAGAGCTGCTTTCCAAGGCTCAGCAGCAGCTGCAGCAACCTCTGGCGGCACCCCCAAATCCCAACAGGGCTGCACCAAACTCCAACACCCATGAAGCCCTGTGGGAGTCCTAGGCACCGCTGCACAACCCCGGGGGGCTGCCATCTAGCGCTCTGGGGGTGGAAATGCACCATGCATGGAGGGTCCCAGCCATCCACCAAAATATATATCCAGCCATCCACCAAAATATATATCCTTGTATATAATTTGATACTATCCATATGTATGGTGTTCGCATGAATACCCGTATGTATGGTGTTCACGTCAATACCCCGTATGTATGGTGTTCGCGTCAATACCTCAACCCAATACAAGTTAGAACCATGTAATGGGACACTGCCTCTGTAGTTATAACATAACGTGGCAAACGCAGTATAAGAACTAAGAACGTTTGAATGCTTCATTGACGCCACTGGACGGCCGAGTATAGTAAGTCGGTGTTGGTTCGAGCAGATAACAGTAAGTTTAACAGTCACTGTTTAGATTTTAGCCGATCTCAGATCTAAAATGATCACATCAATGTAATTATTACTCCGACTCTGATTAGAGTCGTAAAATACGGTTTGTTTTGAAAGTTTGTTTGCTGGAAAAAATCAAATGAGGTGCGCCAAAGAGCTGAGTTCACGTCTCGCTGCCCCGTTTAAATAGGAAGTTCTTCATTACATCGGCCGAAAAGGTCTATTTTAAGCACAAATCAGTGCCATGATAACAAAATCATTTCAAGGACTTAAAAAAACAAATAATTCTTTGCAGAGAAAGTATAGATTTCACAAACATAGAATTTGTAGCCCGATTCGATTGGGCTCCCAGTCGCTAGTATATACGGTATATAACATATAGCATTAACTTGGATAAAAATACCAGTCAGTTTTCAAACAACTTAATCTGAACTGAGGGTTATGTTAAACTGGAGCCTATGCTGGTGCCTGGTCAAAATGGGACCACTCTAGATGAGGTGTCAGTGTTTCGCACATGCCCAGCCATATTCACCTTTCGCAGGTCAGTTAACCTGTCACACACATCTTTGTAAAGTGCAAGTCTTTTTTGATGTAGGAATAACGCTGAGTATCCTAAGAAAAATCTATGTAGACAACCAGAACATGAAAACACCACACAGGCTGATATCCAGATGGAGTTTATTGAACAAAGGTGCCAGATCTACGAGCGTCTGATAGGGTGGATGTCAAAGCAAAATCCACATCAGAGATTCACTCAGACAGTGGGTTTATGGAAACAACTATTGTGAGATTTTAAGCTATTTTGAGCTATTTCAATATGGCTTGATCTAAATAAAAATTTAGAATAAATAATGTATAAAGCCCATCACTGCCATTTCCCTGGGCAACACAGTCCTTTATTACATATACTGGATGCACAACACACTTAGGCGGTGCAGCATGTATATTTTAACCCAGATTCTCTGTTTTATTATAACATACTTTTATCAAAGTGTTAAACATCATTTCATAAATATTATGTAATAAGTTTAGTTTACTGGAACAAAAGGGTGATTTTTGTTTTATGATTGTTCTCCTGACTTGCCCTACAAAAGACTCACCATACTCATGAGATTTACTTTGTGTTGTATACAGTGTGTGTGTGTGTAATATATATATATATATATATATATATATATATATATATATATATATATATATATATATACTGTATATATACTTACAGAAATTCTCAGGTGATTCTGTTTCTTAGTGCAAAGAGAATTGTCAGCAAGGAACTGGTTATTATTGACTTTCACCACACCAAAGAGCCTCTATGTCTTTAATTTTTTCTTTTCATGTTAATTTATAGAGCACGTTTAACACATGTGGAACCCAAAGTGCTGTACAAACCATATAACAAGAAACACAATAAAATATGATTTTAAATAATAATAAAAAAAATCAAATGAACAATCAATAATCAAATGAATGGCAGACAAAAAATTTAAAATCAGGGCAAGGGCCAAACAAACATCTCTCAAACTGAGTTACAAGCCAGGGAATACAAGTTAAGTATTAAGATGAGATTTAAAAAGAGGCAATGAGAGGGCCATCCTAACATTCAGGGGTAAACCACCCCACAGTTTTGGAGTCAGGACAAAGAAGGCCCGGTCTCCTCTCTGTTTTAGCCTAGTGTGGAAGCAAATATTTAACGGACACCCCTTACTGGAATGCCCCGGTTTAAGCAATTAAACACAGGCAGGAGAAAACGTCAATGATTATTATTTATCTGAATCCTGCAAGAGGCAACAGCATATCTTATTAGCAAGTGTTGCAAAGAAAAGAGAATCCTCTATTTATAGACTATATTTAAACACTTCATTGATTAGATCACTAACCAAGGAATTTATTACATAATCAGAAAACGTTTAACGTGATTGGTTAGACCCAGTTGCTAACGGCATATGACAGACGTTGATACCTTAAATAACCACAGTTAACCCCGTCCACTAGGTTGATCTGAGAGTATGTGACTTCCCAAGAGAAAAAGTACAGTTTATGCAAAAGGAAACACGTTCACTTTATGTTGTGAACCAAATGTTCTCCCATCAATAGGAAACTTTTAGCGCATAACAACAGAACATTGATTATACCTTAAATGATAACATTTTCCTTTTAAGCTTTATATATAAAATAACTAAAAATGCATTTATCATAGTGAATAATAAAGTAGCAGCATCAGCCTTTAAGCATAAGCTCAGAAGGATATGAGACTCAGACACATGCTGGGTACACATTGGACCAGGGCTCAAATTCATCTCTTACACTAGCCTTTCGAGCAGTCAACAAAAACAGATCAGCAGACCTGAGAGACCCTGCTGGGGTGTACGGAATAATCAGGTCACTAAGATAGGTGGGGGGCAATCCCTTTACAGCTTTGAAGGAAAGCATGAGAACCTTGAATTATTTTACTCTAAACTTTATGGGAAGCCAATGGAGGGCTGCGAGTATTGGGGTGATATGGTCACACATCTGAGTGCCTCTTAAGAGATGTGCTGCAGTGTTCTGCACCAGCCAAAGGCAGGAGAGGGAAGCCTGGCAGACCCCTGAATACAGGGCGTTACAGTAATCGAGCTGCAATGAGATACAAGCATGTATTGCTTTTTCAAAATCATCAAATGACAAAAAAGGGAAAGTCTTAGTTGGAAAATTCTTGACTTTATCACTGAGCTGATTTGATTGCCCATTTTAAAATCGACATCCATAATCACACCCAACATTTGTGCGGAGGATTTAATAAAAGATTTCAAGGGACCTTGGTTAAAATGGGGAGCAACACTGGTCCCACTGGGTCGAAAAATGAAGACCTCAGTTGGACTGTCATTAAAATTTAGAAACTCTAAAGCCATCCAGGCTTTTATGTTCTCCAGGCAATCCAGCATTTGTTTTCAAAGATTGTTATCTTTCCGTTTTAAAGGCAAGTAGATCTGGGTGTCATGAAAAGAAATACAGCATTTTCTTAAAAAGGATCCTAGGGGAAGAGTGTCTAGAGAAAAAAGAAGAGGCCCCTGGATAGATCCTGGGGGACTGGATAGTGGAGAGATGCTGAGGAGGAGGTACAGTCACCAATGTCAATAGAAACACTTCTGTCAGCCAGGTATGATTTAAACCACTCCAATGCGGTGCAGAAATTGGACCTTGGAAATTGGTCTAAGATTTGAAAGGACTGAGGTGTCCAAATTAGGTTATTTAATCAGAGGTTACACTAGAGCATGTTTTAACTGATCTGGGACAAGGGTACTGTTCATAATCGCTCTGATGCTTGGTCTGATAGTCTGAAAAGTCTCAATAAAGAGACAAGGTGGAACAGCATCAGTGGAGCCTTCTGATAATTTCATCCGGTGGAAGATATCCTCAAAAGTAGAAAGTGACCTGGGCTCAAACCTGCTAAAGGAGGCCAAACAGGAAACAGAAATTGATGGATTATAAGACGGGGTTGCAATAAACCCTCTAATGGTTGCCATCTTATTCACAAAAAAACACAGACATTTCCACCAAGTGTCAGAAGAGGCCACTAAACCATGGATTTGTGTGGCATTAAGAGCATTGTTAATAGTAATGAAGAGAAAACCAGGTTTATTATGATTCTTTAAAACAATATCAGAGAAATATTTAGTCTTTTCAGCTTTAACAGTTTACTGATACCTGCCCCAGCTATCCTGTAGAATATTGAAAGACACCTGTAGCTTATCTTTTTTCCATTTTCACTCAGCCCTCCTGCATTCTTATCTGACAGAACGAGTAGCATCATTTAGCCAGGGTTCAGATTTAAGTGGGTTTTAAAGGAAGCAACAATGTCCAAGACATTTTGACAAGTGGAGAGAAATTGCAAAGTTAGCTCTTCACTATTATAACAGGAAGGAAGGTCTAAGTGCAACTCAGTAGTTTTAAAAAAGGCAGTAAAATATGCAGCCATGGAGGAATTCATTATCTAATGGCAACACACTGGAACATTCGGATTATACCTGTAGGTATAACAAGGCAAAAAACTGCATCTCGTATTTCAATATTAAAAACAGGTAAACCATAAAATAAAACCAAATCGAGTGTATACCCCTCTGTTCTGGTCACTATTCGATGAGTGAATGTAGAGGTGGTCCACTTCTACAAGTACAAGAGGGTCCACATTGATGACAGGTTGAGCTGGTCTTGGAACACAGAGGAGCTATATAAGAAAGGTCAAAGCAGGCTTTTTTTCTGAGTAGACTGTGTTCCTTTAATGGGAAGTGACATCCTTCACATCTTCTATAACTCTGTGATGGCCCATGTGATTTTCTATGTTTGTGGACTTCTAACATCACTTCAAGAGCGGCCCACCAAGTCAATAAGGTAATTAAAAGGGCAAGCTCAGTTATAGGACATGCTCTGGACCCTCTGGAGGTCATAGTGAAGGAGAGAATTAAAACAAAACCGAGTGTCATTATGAACAATACTGCACATCCTCTCATATGCTTGCATAAATGCCCCTCTGTGACTGTGACAGCCATGTCAGAACTTTTCTTTTTTTGGAGTTTTCTTGCTTTATAGCCATTCTGGTGTGTTCATCCATCTATCCATTATCCAACCCACTATATCCTAACTACAGGGTCACGGGGGTCTGCTGGAGCCAATCCCAGCCAACACAGGGCGCAAGGCAGGAAACAAACCCTGGTCAGGGCGCCAGCTCAACGCATAAATATATATATATATATATATATATATATATATATATATATATATATATATATATATATAGTGACAGTTTCAGTGCTTGCTCGCACCCTTGCACCCTCAGACACCACGTCAGACACCAGGTAAAAGTCCAATAATGATATTTATTATAATAATAAAGTGCACAAAGCACCCTCCACTCCCAAATACTCAATAAACAATAACCAAAAACCAAATCCTTCAATCTCCCAGACGCTTAGCCACCCTGCCTCCCAACTCAGCTCGTCTGTCTGAGAGCTCCCACAGTCCTTTTATATCCCCTGACCCGGAAGTGTTCCCAATCCAACAGTCCACAAGTCTTTATTCCTTCCGGTCAGGGTAAACAATGCTTTTCTCACCCGGAAGCCGCCGCTCTTCCTATGACGAACTTCCGGGTCATAGGGCACTAAGAACTCTTGGTCCTCCCTGCAGCTCCCTCTCGTGGCCCCATGGCATCCAGCAGGGCGGTGCATAAAAACTCCATTGTCCATGATGCCCTGCTGGTCTTCTGGGGACCTCCATGCTGCAAGGAGGGCTCCACCTGGCGGCTTGGGGTATTGGCGGGTACATGGCGGCCATCATATCTATATATATATATATATATATATATATATATATATATATATACACACCTATCTTCCTATCTGTATATTTAAGTATTTTGTATGTAAAGAGCTTCTGTAAAAAGTCCTCCTGGGGACAAATTATCTATCTATCTATCTATCTATCTATCTATCTATCTATCTATCTATCTATCTATCTATCTATCTATCTATCTATCTAATTTTAAGGCACTGAAAGTAATAGTAGAATGTGTTGTACAGTTATTAAGATAAAGATTACCCAACCAAATTCTTTTTTCCACTTATTTAGCGTCATGCCTTACTGACAACAGTCTATTGTGGTTGTTAATTTTACTGCTGACAGGCTCATGGAGTGTGTACTATGACGTGTCCCCAGACATGGTGTCTGGTTTTATAGTTCACAGTAATCCAGTGCTATTGTTTCCTATGCACCGCAGTGTATTCCATAAGTCAGGAAGTCACTTCAGTTCTTAGTTGAGCATCATGGTTCTTGTGGCTGACAGTTTTGACAGTCACAGTTTGCACTGTCACTTTTAAGATGCTTGTCAATATAGTGCTTGGCAGCAATTTCATAACAGGAGACGATAAGTGAGTCTGAGATGTTCTCATAGCCTGGGTGATGGATAGATTTTTTGCAGGATGTCTGTCACAATTTTTTGACTAAGGCAGTCATTGTTGTACCTGTTGTGGTGGGACTACTATCATCCTCCACAGTTTAAAGCCATCAAGATTTGACTTTGCGTTAATTTTCCAGCTGCTCTGTGCAGTGGAAAATCACTGGAATGGATAAAGTGCTTTGTGAGCTTCCCTTGAATTAAAAAGTGGCTCCTAATCAAAATACTACAATGAAAGGTTCAAAAACTATTAAATACAGTAGTTGGTGTATCATATTAGGTCATGCAGTGGCTGGCCTTGCTGCAGCTATATGTACTTTTTATGTTCTCCCTGTGTATATGTGTAATCACTTTAACTGTCATGTAGCAAAGCCTTGTTTGTGTGAGGCTGATTTTACCTTTGGTATTCTGTTCTTTGGAATACCTGGGAATTCCCCAGGAAGAGATGGAATCGATAACTCATGTCTGGAAAATCTGGGCTGACCTACTTGTTTTGCTGCACTGTGACTCTCACCTGGAAACGTGATCTGAGTAGATTAGAATATGCCCCCCCAACCAAGTCCAAAGATTTCTATCATAGGTTTAGATGCCCAGTTTACGTATGAACATTTTTGAATTTTTGGTGTTATTCTAGTTATGGTGATGCTTCTAGGCCTCCTCCTATCTTCCGCAATGACAATGAAGTTGCTGTTTAAGGTATGTCTTCCTCATGATGAAGGTTCACCAAAGGTGTGTGTAAGGGCACTTCATAGCTGCCTTTGGTATTGTTAAAACATGTTGGACCAGACACAATTCGGAAAGTATTCAGATCCCTTCACCTTCTTCACATTTGATTAAGTTGTTGCCTGATGCTAAAATCATTCAGCAAAATCAAGCAACACTTAATACTCCAGAATGACAAAAGTGAAAATAGGATTTTAGAAATTTTTGCAAAAGTATTAAAAATAAAAAAATAACATATCACATTGACACAAATATATAGACCCTTTACTCGCTACTCAGTTGTAGCAGTGATTCTAGCCTGGAGTCTTCTTGGGTAAGATGTGACACCTACTTGTACATTTGGGGATTTTTCTGCCATTTGTCTCTGCAGATCTTCTCAAGTTCTGTCAGGTTGGATGGAGACCATCAGTGGACAGCTGTTTTCAGGCCTCTCCAGGGATGTTCAATTGGTTTCAAGTCTGGCCTCTGACTGAACAACTCAAGAACATTCAAAAAGTTGTCCCTAAGCCACTCCTGTGTTGTCTTTTCCTTGTGTTTAGGGTCAATATCCTGTTAGAAGATAAACGTTTGGCTCAGTCTAAGGTCAAGAGCAATGTGGGGCAATTTTACATTAAGTATATCTCTGTACTTTGCTCCTTTCAGTTTCTCAGTCCCTGCCTCTGAAAAGAGCCCCATGGTATAATGGTATGAAGGATGTTCAAAAAGTTTCTGCATTTTTATATTTTCGTTGGAAACAGTGAAGGCAGTAGAAGTAGTAATTGGGCATTAAAAAGATGGTACGACGCTGGGAAAATTCCATCACAAACAAAGGTGATTATGTACAAATGTGATGTAATTTATTTTTAAAATTCTTAATAAATAACTTTTTAAATGTCCCTCGTACTACCAACATCCTTCACCGTTGGAATGGTATTGCCCATGTGATGAGCAGTGCCTGGTTTATTTCAGATTTGATGCTAATCTTTAATTCATCAGACCAGAGAATATTGTTTCTCACGGTCCTGGAGACCTTTAGGTAACTTTTTGCAAAATTCAAGCAGACTTCCATGTCTTTTACAGAGATTAGGCTGCTGTCTGGCAACTCTGTCATAAAGCCCAGATTGATGGAGTGTTGCAGTGAAGGTTGTCCTTATGGAAGCTTCTCACATCTCTGCACTGGTTCTCTAGAGGGGGGTCATCCAGATTAACCACCAGGTTCTTGGTCACATCTCTAACCATGGCCCTTCTCCCAGGACTGCTCAGTTTGGCAGAGTGGCCTGCTCTAGGAAGAGTCATGGTTGTTCCAAACTTCTTCATTTAAGAGTTATGAAGGCAGCTTTGCTCTTTGCCTTAAGTGCCGCAGGGTTTTTTTTCTAGACTTTCCCAGATCTGTTCTGTGACTCAATCCCGTCTCTAAACTCTGCAATCAATTCCTTTGAGCTCATGGCTTGGTTTTTGCTCTGATATACATTGTTACCTGTGGGACCTTCTATAGACAGGCGTGTGCCTTTCCTAATCATGTCCAATCAATTGAATTGACAACAGGCAAACTCCAAACAAGGTGTCGAACCATCTCAGTGATGATCAATGGAATGGGATGACCTGAGAAAACTTTCAAGTATGATAGTTTTAGTGTAAGTCTGCCACATGACAAAATATGAAACAAGTGAAGTAATCTGAATACTACGTACAGTATATATCTACATACAGTATATATCTAGTTTTATTGGGTCATCATTGTCACATGTACAGAGTGCAATGAATTTCCTACTTGTGTCATCACCAACACATTACCACTCTCTGGCACCATGATTAGTGAGCAGAACTACCTTTCCTCAAAATGTCTGTCTTTCTTACTTGAATACATTTTACAAACACATTTATCTCTGGAAGCAAAAAGATGTAACAATTTTGCTCAAACTCTAAAGCACTGGGCACTGCTAATTAGTGCACCAAGTTTCATTCAGATTGAGTGATTTATTTTTTGCATTTTTTGTATTTTTGCTTTTACAATGCCCTCATCTAGAAACAGCAATAAAGAACAAGAGTGGTATGCCCTGAAAGGAGAACTCTGAACACAACTGCCTTTTTGTGCACATGGGAATTCTTTGTACGTTCCAAAGAATTTGTACCATACTTCTTTTGAAATGCTTGATATTACCAAAATTTGATAATTTGATTTGTTATTTGCCCAATGGAATGGTAAGCTTTGATGCCAGTGCTGGAGCCGCTTCTCTTTCCTATTATAACTTATTGCGCCTGTCACCTCTTATGCCCCTCACAACTCCTGGCACTTTATCTTAATGTTCCATCATGTCTGTGCTTACTTTAACATGGATCAAAAAGCTCTTAGCACTAAGGCATTATTCCTAGATTGTAAGTTTGGATTTTATATACAGTTAAAACTTGTGCCATTACATGTCTTGAAACAGCAGCAGCCAGGGGACTGAATTGAACTCAAGTCGCTTATGAAAACTGTGTCGGTTCATTTTGCTGATGGTGTCTCTCCATTCAGGATTTTTCAGGCAATTTGGAAAAGAATGTGTGCAGCAAGTTTAATTCTTATTTACTTTATTTCTTGTGTTTCACATTCATTTCAACTGTCAAGCTTAATTGTCGGATGAATGAAAAACTAGTATACATTCTTGGTATCACAGAATGTGGCACTGAGTGTCCAAGGCTTACATTGTGACAGGAGACACCAGAAAGGCAACATGTCCTGATGAAAAATCTCTGCAAAGTCTTCATTGAAAGAAACTGAAACAGTTACCTCAAGTTGGGCCCACTAGGGTCTGCTTCACTCTCTTGACCCAACACAGGCCCCTGCTATTATAATTTAAAGCCTTCTTTATTGTACTTCTTCAACCTGTTTTGTTTTATTTGTTATTACAGTTTTCTTTGACATTTTTAATTGTGTTTATGTTATTTAGTCTCATTTGATGATACTACCATTTGTCATCATCTTTAAGATTTAAGGTAGGGGCCTCCAACTCCAGTCCTGGAGGGCCCCAGTGGCTGCAGGTTTTCATTCTAACCCTTTTCTTAATTAGTGACCTGTTTTTGCTCCTAAATAACTTCTTTTGAATTCATTTTATTTGACTTTCTCTTGAAGACTCAGACCCCTTGTTTCTTTTTCCTTAATTAGCTGCCAAACAATAATGAGATACAAAAGGAGGCAAAACAAGACCAGCAATCTGTGTCCATCATACAGTATCTGAAAATAAAGAAAGATGAAGGTCTCAGGAATGCTGATCTCCTCTGATCCACAAAACATTTGAACAGAGCTCTTAGAAAAGAGAAAATCAGCAGTTTTAGAAATGTATGCTATCACACAATGAGAGCAGCAACAAGCCATTGAAATAAAGAACGAGTTTAACAACAAGACTCAGAGCCTAAATAAGCAACTAAATGGAGTGAAATTGGTTGGAGTTTGAGGCCCTGACTTAGTTGGCCTTCTGTTAGTTGACTCACTTTATATTTCATTTCTGTTTGGGTGCCATTTAAGGAAAGAAATGAAGCAATTCAGAGGAACGATGAAGAAATTCAGGGGAACAAATCTTAAAAAACAAGTTAATTAAAATTAATTCAAAAGAAGTTAATTAGCAGTAAAAACTGGTCACCAGTTAAGAAAAGGGTTAGAATGAAAACCTGCAGCCACTGCGACCCTCCAGGACTGGAGTTTAGGACCCCTGATTTAAAGTGTTATTGGACTTCATTCAATCTTTAGTGGGTCAGACTTACACATGTTTCTCTTTTAACTTTTACATATCCATCTTGGTTAATTTAGTACATTCCATGTCCTTGTTTTCACTTTGCACATTATTTTGACCACATTTGCTCTTTCTTTGTCTCCTGGTCCATTTCAAACATTATGCCTTTGTTCAACTGTTTCAGGGAACCTGCCTATTTAAACTAATCCATCATTATTACAAATCACCACAGTGCAGGTAACCGAACAAAATTAAATAAAATAATAAAAACCAGCCCAGAATAGGTTACGGTTCAACTGAATCTGTAACAGTAATATGGACAAAACTCAGATTCCAAAATGAACAAAGTCAGAAACTTGAAATCCATCCATCCATTATCCAACCTGCTATATCCTAACAACAGGGTCATGGGGGCCTCCTGGAGCCAATCCCAGCCAACACAGGGTGCAAGGCAGGAAACAAACCCCAGGCAGGGTGCCAGCCCACAGCAGGGCATACACACACACACACCAAATACAATTTAGGATCACCAATGCACCTAACCTGCATGCCTTTGGACTGTGGGAGGAAACCCACGCAGACAACATGCAAACTCCACGCAGGGTGGACCCAGGAAGTGAACCCAGGTCTCCGAACTGCGAGGCAGCAGCGCTACCCACCGCACCACCGTGCCGCCCAAAACTTGAAATTCTTAATTAAATTCTGTCCTTTTGACAAACGGCATTATTATAACACACTGGTGAGGCCTCATCTGGAGTCCTGTGTGCAGTTTTGGTCTCCAGGCCACAAAAAGGACATAGCAGCGCTAGAAAAGTTCCAGAGAAGCACGACTAGGCTGATTCCAGGGCTACAGGGGATGAATTATTGAGGATAGATTAAAAGAGAAATTTAAGTGCAGTTTAAGCAAAACAAGATTAGGAGGTGTTTACAATTAGAAAAGGGATCAGTCCAGCGGATCGAGACACTTACTTTAAAATGAGTTCAACAAAAACATGGATAGACAGTTGGAAACTAGTTAAGGGTCAATTTCACACAAGCAGTAGGAAATATTTCTTCACATAGAGAACCTGGAGAAACTTACTGAATAGGATGGCCAGCTTTTCTGAGTAAATTGATTTTCTTGTGTAGTAATTCATGTGCTGTGGAATTTTTTATTTTGTTAAAATGAAAGGCAAACTAAACACATTTGGCATGGGTCCGTGTACTTTTTGGTATTTAAAATTTCATTTTAGAAGCAAACATGAAAAAAACGAAAATGAAAGGAATTTTCAGATTTAGATTTTTGATTAAAGAATAAAATGAGGGAAAATAAGGTATTTTGTAATTCTGTGGTAACAAATAGCAGTCATAAACCTAAAATTACACATACTTTTCTGGATTTATTTGTGATTCAAATAATGAAAGTGTTATAACTCAAAAACAACAAAACCAACGCATTTTCGTTGTCTGAAAACGGAGGTACTTCTTCTTCTGCGCGATTTTTGAAGACACGTGCGAACCTCCCAACGTATTCCTCACAAGACATCGATCAACAGCCTTGAAGTTACACTGCATGGCATCAGCAGAGGATGGACCGTTACGTTGTTTTTCAGAACAGTAAAAGAGTGACACTCCAGGACGAGGACACTGAGTCGCATCTTTCAGGTAAAAATACAAGCTTTGCAAACTTTGCTTCATTGATGTACCAGCTCTTATATGAACATTATTGTTGTTACTTACTGTGAAACAGCCAACATTTGGTGATTTCATTTACTAACAGTAAGTCTGGCAATTTTTAGAGTGCTAGCATTTTGAATGGTTGCTCATTGACTTTTACCGCTACTATAGCTAGTAAACATTTCGAGTATTAACAGTGCGCAAAAGTGTAACACGTTAGTAGAGCGACGTGATTTACACAAAGTTTTCTTAACATGTGTTACATTTGTCAATGAGGAGCCATTCACACATTTACACACATTCAAAATGCTAGCACTATAAAAATTGCCAGACTTAGTGTTAGTAAATGAAATCACCAAATGTTCGCTGTTTCACAGTAAGTAATAACAATAATGTTCATAAAACAACTGCTTCATCAATGAAGCAAAGTTTGTATTTTTACCAGAAAGATGCGACTCCGTTTTTCTGCAGTCATGTGCTCGTCCCAGAGTGTCACTCTGTTCTGAAAAAACAACGTGATGGTCCATCCTCTGCTAATGCCAGTGTAACTTCAAGGCCGTCGGTCGATGTCTTGTGAGGAGGACGTTGGAAGGTTCGCACGTGTCGTCAAAAATCATGCAGAAGAAGAAGTACTTCCGGTTTCAGACAACGAAAATGCGTCTGTTTTGTTGTTTTTGAGCTATTACACTTTCATTATTTGAATCACAAATAAATCCAGAAAAGTGTGTGTAATTTTAACTTTATGACTGCTGTTTGTTATCACAGAATTACAAAATACCTCATTTTCTCTCATTTTATTCTTTAATCAAAAATCAAAATCTGAAAATTCCTTTCATTTTTGTTTTTTCGTTTTTGCTTCTTGTCTCAAATGCAATTTGAGGACAAAAATGTAATTTCTGGCAGACCTGGTTATTATTTTTTTTATGTCTTTTTAGTGTGTTCAGCCTTGTATGAGGACTCAGCTCATTTTTATAAATGAATTGTCCACACCAGAGGCACCCACTCCATAAGGGCATTCCCTTGCAGTTTCTCACTCAGATATTTATATTTCCTGTGTGTCCCATAGCACATGAATGCAGCATTAACCCTCATGCTCATGTACTGTAAGATGGCATCAGCTGTGCTATGATCCATTCACAGAACCTGTTAGGCAACAGCCACCAGCTAGAGACAATCCAGAAGTAAATTATGAAATCATATCGTGACAAAAAGATGATCTAGATCATAGGTGTCCAATTCATAACCAGTAGGAACGCAGTGGCTGCAGGTTTTAATTGTAACCATTGTCTTCATTAGTGATCAGTTTTTGCTGCTAATTGATTTAATTTTAATTCACTTGGTTTTTAAGACTAGGGCCCTTACTTAATTGTTTCTTTTTTCCCAAGTTAGCAACCAAACAAAAATGAGATACAAAACAAACCAACACCTGACCAGCTAACCTGAGTCCACCATATAAGGAAGGTGAAGGTCACAGGAATGCTGATCTGCTCAGGTCACCAAAACATTTTGGCGGTGTTCTTAGAAAAAAGAAAATCAAAGTGTGGCAGAATGAGAGAACTAACAAGCCATGAAAACTACATAACAGGCTTAATCAACGACAAACTCTGCCTCTAATTAGGAAACTGGTTGGAGTGAAATTGGTTGGATTGTCCATTTCAGACTTTATTTTGGTCAAATAAATTGATGTTATTGTCACAGAAGCAAATCTTTACACAGAACTAGTTATAAGTCAAAGCTGGTGTAAAAACAATACAAGAGAGTTTGAGAAGCTGGGAAAATGCAATGCTTGTTTTTGTTGCTGTTCTGTACCAGCAAAGGATGATTTATAAAAATGAAAGCAAACAATATTTCTGTCATCATCATTTGCTCAAATATTTTGCTTCTTTGAGACTGTAAGTGAGCTGTGCTTTCCATTGCTGTAAAACAGTTTTGTATACTGCAAACAATAGATTATACAGTATCTTGAATATAATGGGACACCTGCCAAACTGTACAAAATAATTTATAGCAGTTTAAAAGCAATAGTACCCTACACTTCAGCAACATCAGGTTTCTATGATTACACTTGAATTATATAATATGGAATGCCCTGGAAGTGACAAGCAGCCTACCGTGGGGTCAACAAATCTTTGAATTTTTAAGCGAGTGAAGACCACTGATCCCGCTGAGGTCTCTTTTCTCCATTATTCAGCTTTCTTGGAGATTTCATTTTTCTCTTTTGCACTGTGATCTTGCCATAGCTATTGCAAAAATAGGATAAATCAGTGAAAATTGACTTATTCATGTTACTTACAGTAACTCCTGTTTCTTTTTCTTCTTAACTGCTGTCATTGATTTTGTTAGTATTTTTTTACTAGTATCTGGTTGTATCTTTATATATGTTTAGGGGAAAATTCCATAGTAGTTTTAGTAAGACAATTTAATCCCCATTTGTATGAAATGTAATGTAACACATTAATGCACTTAATCCAGTTTATCACTGGGCACAGGGCATCAGACCATCACAGAGCCTTTGATTTAAATGTATTGTTATTATTAATACAAGTATTAGTGGGTTAAAATTCAGATGTTATTGAGTGAGTCCTAGGAGCATGTGGCAGAATTGTAAACTTTTCATGTGTTTTTTTTATATAGTTTGTAAGTTTTAACTTCATAGTAATATGGAGTGAAGAAGATCAGTTTTTGAAGAAACATAGAAACACACCTAAAAACGACCATTTAAGTCAATTTGATCAATGTTCAGTGGGACTCCAAGAAATATTCTGGATATGTTCTTGTCTCAGACCTATTTAATCAATTCCATTTTCTTTCTGAATTTTTCATTTGTAGACTATGATCATCGCAGCAATCATACTCATTGTTCTGACCCGAAGCAGATTCATGGTATTCACTTTCTCAAATTCTCTTTGTCCACAGCTCTTTACTGTGATCAATTTTAGCTTGTTATTTCATTATTCATGCTTCTTTAATAAGAGCCGTAATATTTTGTATGCAGCTGCTTTGATTCCTGGATGTCTGATTGCCCTACAGTCAATCAGCATTTCTCATCCTTGCATCTTGCAGCTCACTGTGTCTGCAGGCTTTCATTGCGGTTGCCGATGGAATGCTTCTGGGAATTAAAATAACAATTTGCTTAAGTGGCGCTTTTAAATGGGATTTAATTATCATTACATATGAAATAATGAGCTCCATTAAATCTGCTGGTGAGCAGCACAGAAGATGACACCAGTCTGAGCAGTAAGCGCCTGAGTATACCTACAAGAAACTGTGTTCTTATAAAGAAACATAGCACAGAATCTGTGCAGGACGGAGGCACTCTCATGCTTTGATTGCACCCAGAAAGCATGAAAAGGTAGCCACGTTATAAAAAAAAGGGTGCTTTGATATGTTTATTATGTAATAGAACACACAAGGGAGGGATCAACACAAGGAGGGACACAATATGAAAATAAATAAGAAAACAAACAAACCCCAATTCCTCTCTTTCAACATGTTAATCCTCTGTCTAGATGGTAAAATGGTTTGCCTGATTCTTACCTTAGCACCACGCAAAGTGGTCCTGTCTCATGTCCCACATACACTCTTTCTGTTTTTTCTTTTTATCTTTCCCTCTCTACTGCAGTGGCTACAGTTATCCCCTCAGTCCTAAGTTTCACCTTCACCAGGTCATCCACCATAATACATAGCAGTAGATGTTATCAGATGAACTTCCTTGTGGCACCTATCGGTCTAGGGAACTTCTGTTAAATTGTTACATGTCCCCATGTTGGCCCATACCTATGTCTGTGCCCATGGATCAATCATTTCTGTGGATGCTCTCTGTCGGTATATATATTAGCTGTCCCCGCAACTCCACACCACGTCCTGTAGTGAAACAGGACAAACTTTAAAAATCAATGAAAAAAAAAATGTCATTCTGGCCATGTGGAAGGTAAGTACACTCCAACATCAAACATTGGCACTGTATCTGAATGTGTTCAGCTCTGTCGGCTGAGCGTCCCCCATGTGGGGAGAAAAGCATGTAGCCGTAATAACTCTGGCAATCAGCAACTACCCTCTAAAACACATGTAGCTCTGATCTCTCTCTCTCAGAAACGTCAAACATTATTCCATAACAATCTGTAGATGATAATGTCTGTTGAACAAACAGATATTGCTAGCTAAGCGGAGGCAAGGTCCGCTCCAACACGTAGACCAAAGGCTGGCGCGTGAGTGAGGAGGGTCCCACCCGGCTCCCTACTCCTGAGGTTCCACCTCCCCCTTCCCTCGCCCACAGCCTGACTCTTGAATTTATGCGAATAAATCGCTCACGCAACCGAACTCTCATACTTAGCACAATGAGAGAAATTGCAAAATCAACTGGAATGTTCAAGCAAATTATAGAAAAAAACAGTAAATCCGTTAAGTAGACAGACAGACAGACGTTTCATTTTATATATATATATAGATATACAGAATATATAGCCCTGTGATGGTATCCTAGTTTTAAATCTTTTTCTCCCTGTTAAAGTCTGTCTCAGCTGTATTACATAAAATTAACTGACATCTTGTTTGCCTCATCTTCCTACTTTGATGTTCAGACACAGTAGTAGTTTTAGTGGACTTTCTCTCAGAACCTTGTTGTAGACTTTGCACTTTTAGTTCCAGTTCTTTGGTTCCTGGTGGTTGTCCCTGTACCACTAAAGAGTAGTCACGGCAAACTGTTACTAGAATGTGCATGTGTATACATATATTTATTGTGATGGGCAGCCACGGTCATTACCCGGCTGGGATGCCAGTTGGATAAAAGGACCGGGAGAGAGAGTATGCATCTTCCCCACCTGGGTGGATTTGGCACCACGGATTCCCGCAGGGCACGCTGGGAGTTGGAGTTTGGTACAGCCCTGTTGGGTTCCGTGGGAGCTGCCAGGGGGAACTGCAGAGCCCTACTTTGAACTTCCTTCACACCTGGGAGTGATTCCAGGTAATGCTGATGAGCAGCCTGGAGCACTCCCAGTAGCTGCATAAAAGGAGCTGCCTCACTCCATTCAGAGAGTCAGAGTCTGGAGGTAGAGGTACAAAACTTGCCTGCGGAGAACTGGAGGAGTGGAGGAAGGAAGGAAGGAAGAAAGAAAGAAAGAAAGAAACATGCTACATTGTATATTGAGCTTCTGTACTGTGCTTCTCAGGGGAACAACTGAGTCAGGTTTTACCGATCTAAATAAATGTGTTTGTTGCTGCACTTATCTCTGTGCCTGTCGTGTCGGGTAATTCAGTATTTAATAATATGCAGTTATATTATATATTTATATAACATGTATATGTATATCTATCCATCCATTATCCAACCCGCTATATCCTAACTACAGGGTCATGGGGATCTGCTGGAGCCAATCCCAGCCAACACAGGGTGCAAGGCAGGAAACAAACCCCAGGCAGGGTGCCAGCCTACCGCATGTACGTATGTGTATATAATATACAGATTAACATTTCCATTTAACCAAGCCAAAAACTACTTGCTTGGGGGCATTTTAGTCAGACAACCTAAGTGCTGAGCGGTCTTCTCTTTCAAGTTTCAGGTTGAGGATTTTTTTTTAGATTTTGTCACTTGCACTATTTTGAGCCACAGATGCCTGCCCACTTCAAAACACAACTACAGGCTGCTGCCTTCAATTGTGACAACCGACAACTGGTACCTTCTTTGTAACAAATTCCAGTAGAGGTGACAGAATGATGTCCTAAATTCAAAAAGAAAATCTTTGGCCTAGATCTCTTGGTCATATCTCACAAAAATCTGATTTTACAGCCTATCAAATAGTGTTGCAGTCAGTTACATCATATTACAGACAGAAAATCTTATTTTAGTTTGATATGATATTTTTCTATAACTCAGCCCCTTATCTTTATATATAATACGCCACCGTGGCTGTTCATTTGTCTGTCCGGGATTTTAAATCATCTGTAGCTCGCAAACCGTTTGACCTATTGACCTGAAATTTGGTACACATATACTACATGATGTCTACTATCCACTTTCGGGGTGATGATTGACCTCCAAGGTTATTCCTCTTTTCATTTTTATTTTATTTTACTGTAGAATCTACTCTCGGCAGTGGCCAGCAGGGTAGCTGTGCGGCACATGTGTACGGGCACCGTTCTCATCCCTACGACCTTCACCGTCACTTCCTCTACCTCTTCATACCTTAAATCATTCTTGAGGCAGATTGAAGACTTAAGTGCCAGCTTAAGTGAAAAATTAAGGAAAACCTACTAAGTAATTGCAACACAAACACTGACTTAATCAGTTTTAACGTGAAAAGATGCCAACGAAAGAAGAGAAGAAGCGGAGTGCTAGGGTGGAGAAAAGAAGAGCTGCTCAGAAAGCAGCAAGCGCATCAACCTCTGAGCAAACGAATGTTAAACATACAGAGAAATAATATGAAAACTAGGAATGCTCGAGTCAAGTGTATTCACGGCAAGTTATTGTGCAGTGTGCTGTTACTGGTTATTTTATAATTGGCTGCTTCAGACTTATTAAAAGTTTGTGATATCTTACATGTGTCTATTTTTTTTAAAGTAATTGATTTGCTTAGGGTCAAACTGTGGGGCAGAGGTGGGACTTGGACCTTGTCGTTTAAGGAGCTGGGTTTTTACCACTATACCATACTATCATGCCTACTCATTTGCTGACAGTCTCTACCCAGTCTGGTAAAATGACTACTCCATTAATTTTATTAAAGCTATTTTTGTAAAAAGTGATGCAAAAACACTTAACAAAATTTAAAACAAATATATTTTTTGCACTTGCAGTAATTTTGGGCTGGCACCTGGTGTCTTGTTACTATTGATCAATATTTTATTTAAATGAATCTCCCAAATATTACAAATGTAGATTCACACGGGTGAGTCTCATTTATAATCCTTTCCCAGAGGCAGGAAGAAACACGACTGAGCTTCTTTCATGTGACCTTCAGTCTCCCTGATTTAGAGGTTAAAGTAAATTCCAAGCAGGTATACCAAGGATTAGCATCCTATTAATTAACTCTATGAATAGAGCTGCGGTGATGACTGTATAAATGTTACATGTTCATGTTAATTAGTTTTTAGATTATGTGCTTGGACAGCTTTTTTTGCCAAAGGGAAGTTTTTCCATTGAACCGTTTGCTAGCAATAATGATATCTGACAGTTGTCATCTTGTTTATGACAGTGTGGATCTGATGGGCTCACAGATGTTTTGGGCAACTCTCCTGATGCTGGGGGTTTCCCTCTGGCTCACCGAAGAATGGATGGAAACAGATACTGCAAAAAAGACCTTCCAGAATTCACAGAGATTTCGACCTGAGGTAATCCAGCAGAGATTTATACTGACCTGCTTTCTTTGTGTTAGCTCTCAGATTCAGACAATAACACTGCAAAGTAGATTTCAATGACCTGTTTAGAAATGAATAAGACAGTACAGTTTATACATTTACAATAGATACCCATAAGTAGGCTGTGATGCATTGCATTTAAATGTTCTATGGGGCTGCCATGGTGGAAATGGAAACAAGGTAGACCAAGATGCGTGGTCAGCCTTGTCAACACCAACAGAGAGAATGTTAGGAGCCTACTTTGGAGTGCATTTGTGTACACTTATGTGGACAATCAGCAACCACCAGGCGGTTGTAAGCACCATAAATATTGTTGTGCACAGCAGTGATTCTTTCAGAAGCACTAGTGAGACCGACAAAGGACACCAGCAGACAGGGCACAATTTGTGTTTCAAAGAAATGGGACTTGTGCTGCACTTTTAACAGGACAGACAACCTGAGACGCCATCTTAATAATGCAAAACTAAGGAGTGCAACCAGGGGGTGCTGGGAGCAGGGAATTCCTTTTAATGCAAAGGGTTTCCCTTAATTTCCAGAAGTAATTTCAGGGCTAGGCCGAGAAGCAATTCAGGATTACAGTCTGAGGAAAACCCCTTACTAGTTGATAGTCGATTCTGAATCAGAGAGGAGTCGGTGCTACTAATGCAAGGGAGAAGAGCTATCCTCTGGGGAAAGAAATTGAGACGAAAGGAACTTTGTTTTATGGTAATTGGGAGATGGATTAGGTATGGCTGCCTCTCCAGTATACAGCTGCAGGCCAAAAAAAATCTGTATAGGGACATCCAGTGGGGCAACAAGGTTTGTGGTGGGTTTTGACTCTTTCCATTGATATGTTGCACCCTTCCCGTGATCATTCTTGAATTAAACATGCCACTTTTTTAATATTTTGAAGTTGTTGGCAATGGTACAGTTAGGTAGGCTGCAGAATAATCTAAGTGTACCTGTTGTTAATTAGACGTACAACATTAAATTGAGAAACCAAGTTGATGTCTGCCAAATGCTTTAACTAATATATGTTAGCACAGGTAAGGGTACTGCTGAGTTTTATATTAAATTAAATGTGTATCTGCTGCTTGTGTTGCGTTATCTTTTGACATTGTTCTTGCCTGCTGCTCATTATACTTTCACTCAGTGATCTGAAGAGATTGTGTTCTTCTAAAAGATGCAGTGTATCTCTTTATGATGAATGTGGTAACCTGCCATTTAGTAGTTTCCCGTCACCTTGCTTCACAGCAGACTCAACTCGGTTTATGTTTGCATATATTTTACCAATGTATTCCTGTAGAGTGGCATGGTGACACAGTGATCGCTATTCTGTCTCACAACAAGTGAGAAGAGTGGTCAAAGTCCTGAATGTTCCCTGCATGGAGTTTTCCTCTGACTGCTTTGGTTTACTCCAGCAGTCCAAAGACATGCAGGTCAGGGGCATTGATGATGCTACATTGGCCCTGGCATGGGTGTGTTCATCCTGCGGTGCCTTGCACCTGATGGTTCGACTCCAATTGTCTCCACAACTCTACTATGGATAAGTGGGTTTAGAAAGATGGATGGCTGTACAACTGTACTTGCATCTCTCTGAATGAACAGAATTGAAACACATCAGGAGCGCTGAGTCTTCCAAATGAGGATGATCATCTTGCAAGTATCCGACTCCTGTCTGCTTAGTGCCATCTGTGGGTACATTTTATATTCATCTTCTACTATCAATTCAAATTTAACTTTGGAAGCAAAAACTTTTAAAAAAGATGAATTATTATAAAGCCATAGAAGTGGAAGACCAGAAGACAGCCTGAAAACAAGCCTCTTGGAGTTTGACTCTGATGGTTTGCAAAAGGTGAACTGACCCCTTGTTTGGCTCATGTTTCTACTGTGATGATCAGTAACAGTGGTCATTTCAGTGGACTTCCTCTTAGATGCATATATTAACTTTACCAGAAGTGCAAAAACTGTCTTCATTTGGAAGCAGGCAGAAGATGAGAAGTTCAAGACGGGACAATAGAAAGAAAATCGTGTGTCAGGACCAATAAACAGAAAACATGAATTATGAAACTGTTGTCAATAACCAAAATACCAAAAACAAAACAAACACCCAAAACAGGCCAGACTCCCTTGGGTCTCAAAAAAACAGATGGTGCTGACTACCGTAACTGAAACTATAACCAGGAAAGCAGGAATCTACTAAACTAGGCCTAGGATGTAAGGCAAAAAACGAAAATTGTAGCAAAAGTTTACAGTGAGAGGCAGAATAATACATTTATCAAGCCAAAATTAGAGATAGAAATACCCGCAGATAAGCTGTGGCTTGATTTTACAGTATATTTTCCAGTCGTATAAGTCGAATGCGGAAAACTCACGCTATTGATCCAAGAGATTATGATATGCTAATGACCATCTGAGAGAGTAACCACGGAGCACACTGCCGTTTTTTTTTTTCCATGTATTGTACCAATATGACCACACTGTAATACCCAAACTGTTCCGAAGCAATGTTTGCACTGTTTTGTATTTTTTGTATCTCACACCCTCATACACCTTTATCGTAAGAGCATCCCTTATCTACAATGGAGCGTTCGATCAGAAGAAATTATGAAGTTGGTTTTAAATTAAAAGTTGTTGACATGGCAAAAGAAATTGGTGACTGCGCTGCTGCAAGAAAATTCGATGCGTCTGAGAAACTGGTGCGAGATTGGAGGAGGCAAGAAGATGTAAAAAAGAATAAATTAATTAAGTGTCGTATTTTTGAATGGGCGTATAAGTCGGGGTCTGATTTTATGATTGATTTTTCGGGTTTCAAGACCCGACTTATACGTGAGTATATACCGTAGTCAGGAACAGAAAATTTTTCAAAACCAAACGCCTTTCAATGAACAAACCAATAGAATGCTGAGTCTTTTCAGTTCAATCCAAAGTTAGACAACCTTTGACCTGGTGATGTCATACATGGCATACTTCAGGTTAGCCTTACCTGACAATGGCACAGCAACCGTCAACAAAAACATCCAAAAATGGTAGTAGCCAAGAGAAATACAAGCAAACATTTGTAAAATGTATTGAAACAAAATATAAATGTGACCTTCAGATTCCTTGGACCCAAAACAACAACAACATTTATTTATTTGACACATTTTCATACAAATGATGTAACTGGAAGTGCTTAACATGATGAAGAAAGAAAAAAAAAACACAAAATATATAAAAAAATTAAATTGGGCACTATTAATTAACATAGACTAAAAGTGACGTTCAATGGCCAGGGAGGACAGAAAAACCAAAACAAACAAAAAAAAAAACTCCAGGAGAAAAAACAAATCTGCAGGGGTTCAGAGGCCACGAGACCACCCAGCCCCCTCTAGGCATTCTACCTAACATAAATGACCTCAATCAGTCCTCATTGTATTCAGGGTTCTCATAGAAGAACTTGATGATGATGGTCATGTGGACCTCTGGCCTTTAATCCATCAATGTAGGGACATCACGGTGCTTTGATCAGGTGGTGGTGACGCAGATCGCCACCACAGAAAAACTGGAAAAAGAACAACAGAGAAAGTAGGGGTTAGTATGGGTTATGGAGCCACCATGAATGATAATGATAGTTAAATGCATGCAGAGAATCAGGATTAAGCTAAAATGAAGCTATGAAAAAGCCATGTTAAAATAATGAGTTTATAACAGTTTTTAAAGTGCTCCACTGTATTAGCCTGGTGAATTTCTATTGGTAAACTATTCCAGATATTAGGTGCATAACAGCAGAAGGCTGCCTCAGCACTTCTTTTAAGTTTAGATCTTGGGATTATAAAATGACACTCATTTGAAGATCTAAGGTTACGATTAGGAGTGTAAGGTGAGAGGCATTCTAAAATATAGGATGGAGCGAGATTATTTAAGGCTTTATAAACCATAAGCAGTATTTTAAAGTCAATTCTGATTGACACAGGTAACCAATGTAGTGACATCAAAACTGGAGAGATATGCTCGGATTTTCTTTTCCTAATTAAGATTCTAGCAGCTGCATTCTGCACTAGTTACAATCGATTGATGTCTTTTTTGGGTGGTCCTGAGAGGAGTGCATTACAGTAATCTAGCCGACTGAAAACAAAAGTGTGAACTAATTTCTCAGCGTCTTGCAATGTTATAAGATGTCTAACTTTTGCTACATTTCTTAAATGAAAAAATTCTGTCCTAGTAATCTGATTAATACATGTTTTAAAATTCAGGTCAGAGTCAATAGTTACCCTTAAATTCTTTACCTCCGTCTTGACCTTTAATCCTAATGGATCAAGTTTATTTCTAATACCCTCATTATATCTATTTTTGCCAATCACTCAAATCTCTGTTTTCTCCTTATTTAGTTTGAGAAAATTACTACTCATCCATTCAGAAACACAAGTAAGACATTGTGTCAGTGAATCAAGAGAGTCGGGGTCATCAGGTGCTATTGATAAATACAGTTGTGTGTCATCAGCATAGCAATGGTAGCTTACACTATGCCCCAAGATAATCTGACTTTACAGAAGCATGTAGATTGAAAAGAGCAGTGGATCCAGGATAGATCCAAAACCCCCCAGAACAATAATTTTTAGTTCCCCAGGAACTATTTAGAAGAATTACAAATAAGAGTCAAATAATGACATGAGTGAAAATTAAACAATCTCATGTATTGCACAACTGTTTCCAACAATGATTTCTCTGTTCAACTAAAGGCTATGTCACATTATGTCACACTGGCACTTCTCATTCCTAGCCTTTATTTGCATAATCTTAGTGAGTCGGAATCAGTCGAGTTGCACTTCTGTGAAGGCCTGTTGCTTAATGTGACATATACAGCAATTCACTTCAACTAGTCTATGACTCACTCTGACAAAATTTAGTCATAGGGGTGGGCTCTGTGTGCATCACATCTGACAACGAATGAATGCTCGTCTGAGAGTACAATGTATAGAATGTAGTGACAAAGAATAAGGAATGTGGGTGTTATGGACCTCACAAGCAGAAGATGAGCTTGTCTGTCTGGTTTTACATACTGTACCATGACACAATGGGAAAAAAAAGAACTGAACTCACCATGCCTATTAACCTTTCATACAGTATACCACCAGCACCGTCAGGCAGCATGTTATTGGCTGTCACAAAAAAAGGATGAGCATGACTGTGTTGGAAAGATGTCAGGCAGTTGCTGAATGTGGCATGCCCAGCGATTTTCACTTCTTTAAATCGACATGGTCCAGCAATGAGCTCAGCAACTGCAGTTGGCAAGTCAGACATGCCCAACAAGTCAAAGTTGCATAACGTGACATTGGCTTTAGGTAACTAAGTAAGAGAAGCACACCAAGAACAAATTTCACACAGAAGGTGGAGCTAAGTAAATACTTCATGAAACATGTGGCAGACAGTATGATAACGGATGTGACCAAAAATAGTGGCGTGCGTCCATAGAATGACCTGAGGGTATAGTGATGCTGCAGAAAGATGGGCAATGGTGCCTGCCCCCTGACTTTATTTTACTTTTATGAATAGGAAATAGACTGCTGGTAATAATTATAGAAATGCAGGAAGCTGATTGTGGTGTCCTAGAGTGAACACTTTTTAATATATATTATTGTGTTTATTGGAGCTCTGTTTTATTTTATAACAAGACAGAATGTACTAGGAAGGCACTTAGTACTTCCCAGACTAAGCAGAGCATTTATATTTGTATCATCGTACAAAACTGGCAGTCAATTATTGTTGTTTTCTGGTTACATGGTGCTTTTGATATTTTTTCTGAGTGGTTTTAAATGGTGGGTTCAGAGGAAATAGTGCAGCATTTCTTTACTCAACACTAACTGTGCTACCTGTCTAAGATGGTGGTTTGAAATCTAAGTAATCAAAGCATGTCGACTCAGTGTTAACATTTGCAATGCATACAGTAAGTCTCTATTATATGTTATTTGGTATGGGATTTGTAAAAGCAGTGTTAAAGTTTGTGATGCGTAATTTATTGAAATAACTGAGACACAGCAACCAGATGGACACACAGACAGACACACGAAACACTTATCCTTTTATTAAGGTGGATTACTGTTCTGTTCTTAGAGACAGGACTCTCCTAAACTCTAGTATGAATTTTTTTTCCTAGCTTCAATGAAAAAATGTCATTGGCTGTGACTGATAAGTGACACTCTACTGATACATCAATGTATATGAGTTCACATTTTCGGCTAGGGGACATTGTATCACTCACATTTTATTGGCTTGCAACTTATTTCACACATAAAGCCACAAAAAATGCTCATAGCAAGTCCTTCATAATCTCGGAGTTAAAAGCAACTCCTTCTACCTCACAGCTCCAGGAGATTTATTTTCAGCCCACTCACTGACTCTGAGTAGAATTTGCATTCTGCCCCTTTGTCTGTGTAGTTTATTTCTATATGTTTTCTCTCTGACATTGGCTGATTGACCGCTTTAAACTGGCCCAGTGACAATAGGGGCATGTGCATACAAGACTTCTCCAGTGGACCAGTGCCCTGTCTGGGGTCGGTTTCCTGTATTGTGCCCGGTGCTTCACAGATTAATGTGAGCTTCCCATGAGGCTACAGTTGGATTAAGTAGGTTCAGAAAGAGAGCCAATATATTTAAGCATTACTAGTGATTAATATATTAAAATATGTAAATCTGCGCAAAAACTATATATGAACTGAAAATCTTGTATGAAATGTACTTGAAGTTACAAAGCTGCTTCTGCAATCCACACAGTAAAATATGGTAATTGTTCTGCCACCTCATGTCGGCAAAAGTCATAAATAAATGGTCCTCTTGTATGAATGCCATCCACTGGCACCATTCATCCACCCCAACAGATCTTTAGAAAAAACAAAGCCAAGATTTGGAGAGCTGCTTCTCCTGCCAGAATGAATCACCATCTACCCACAGAGATCACACTGAGAACAGTTGGTCTCAATCTCCCACAAGCAGTGCCCAGCCAATTAAGCTCGACAATGGCTCGTCTCGACTGCGGTTTTCAGATACTAGAGCGCTCTGACACTGTAACAAAGGCCGGGAAAGTTGCTTCAGGTGCATCTCAAAGAAGAGAATTGTGTATTTAAAAATTCTGCTCTGAAATATCTTGTCCAACTGGTTCTGCCATCAAGTGAATCTTTAAATAAGGAGCTAATTCACAAAATCAGACAAGTTCAAGTTTGCATTTCTTGGGAAAAGTGTGATTTTATGTGTTGTTTCAATCAATATTTACAAACGAGTCTTTAATATATTTGTGGAAAATGTTTGACATAGTCATGTCTTATATTAGGCGGCACGGTGGCGTAGTGAGTAGCACTGCTGTATCGCAGTTAGGAGACCCGGGTTCACTTCCCGGGTCCTCCCTGAGTGGAGTTTACATGTTCTCCCCGGTTGCTCTGGTTTCCTCCCACACTCCAAAGACATGCTGGTTAGGTGGATTGGCGATTCTAAATTGGCTGTAGTGTGTGCTTGGTGTTTGTGTTTGTCCTGCGGTGGGTTGGCACCCTGCCCAAGATTGGTTCCTGCCTTGTTCCCTATGTTGGCTGGGATTGGCTCCAGCAGACCCCGGTGACCCTGTGTTCAGATTCAGCGGGTTGGAAAATGGATGGATGGATGTTTGATTTAGTCGTGCCTTATATTAGGTGGCATGGTGGCATAGTGGGTAGCACTGCCATCTCACAGTTAGGAGACCCGGGTTCACTTCCCGGCTCCTCCCTGCATAGAGTTTGCATGTTCTCTCCGTGTCTGCGTGGGTTTTCTCTGGGTACTCCGGTTTCCTCCCACAGTCCAAAGACATGCAGGTTAGGTGCATTGGTGATCCCTAGCGTGGGTGTGTATGTGTGCCCTGTGGTGGGCTGGTGCCCTGCATGGGGTTTGTTTCCTGCCTTGTGCCCTGTGTTGACTGGGATTGACTCCAGCAGACCCCCATGACCCTGTAGTTAGGATATAGCGGGATGGATAAATGGATGGCTTTTATTCTGGAGGGCAGAAAAACATCTGTATTTTAATGCATAAAGTATTTTAACATGGAAAAGAAATTTATGACAAAAAAAAAACGGACGTTCCTGCTTATAGAAAGTAGACCCTTATTTTATGTACAATTTTTATTATTGACCACTAATATGATAGTTTATAAAGAATACAGTGTAGGATTGCCAGGCACAAGACTGTTTCCTATCTAAAGGTAATGTGTCAATTGCTAAAGCATTATAATAATTAATAAATAACGCAAATGTTAATCTGAAGGCAAGCGTGCAGCTCAAAGGCAGGATGTATACAGAGATCCACACAGAGTTATGTTACTGTATGCTCTGCGGAGATGCTCTGCTCTGTTTGGAGATAAAAAGTTATGGGAAATCAACGCATCTTAGAGTACAATAGAAACAGCAGCTTCACAAATGAGCCCACTGCACATCAGCGTCTATGAAAGTGTATATTTAGTTGTCATCTCTGTTTTATTATAAGGGCTATTATAGGCATAGCTGCTTTACAATTATGCAGTGCTTTCAGCAGAGTAAGAAATTATGCTTACTTTGTCTTTCTCATCCTTGTATATCTATCCTATATTTTACTACTAAAAATATGTTTTCTTTTTTTTAAATAAACTATAGAATTTTATGCAGAATATCATTGTAAGAGTTCCTGGTTTTTCTGTTCTTTCACTTATCAAAGCTTCCTTTCTGCCTCTTATCACTAAAGTAATAATAATCCTTCAGTCGCTTATCTGCGTTTCAGTGCACTATTTGAATTCCCTTCTGTGTTATTTAGTGATGAGCAAACCCCACGGAATTCATTTCTATTCAAGTTTGTCGAAATTGCATTAAACGTTTTTGTTGAATTTTGTTGAACTTGGAAAATAAACTGAAGTAAACGTGGAAGGAGAAACTGAACTAGTTTTGAGTGGGTTATAATGGTGCAATGTGCCAGCTATGCTGGGCTGACGATTGAGGCCAAAAAATTGACCTGAGCTGTGAGGCAGCGACCCCGACATAAAATTTATAGAATTAAATATCAGAACATTGAAATTCTTCCAGTCGGTGGCAGGCAGGAAGTATGAATTCATTCATTAAGGTTTGCCTGCCCCACAGACTCAATAGCTGGTCGTCGCTTCTCCCAAACTGAAAAGTACAGTTTATTTTTTATTTCGAACACTTTGTTCGCTCACTGCCGCTGCTAATAAATAAAAGCAACGCTAAAGCAAGTGCATTCTTCACTCCTCCTTGTTCGCATCTACTGCACAGCACTCTGGGTAATACTATTAAAGGGGTAGGTTCACATATTACACACGGGTATCATACACGTCCATACAAAAAGACGTCACGTTTAACACCTGAATTCACCAACACAATTTGAATTTCGTTCTGTGTGCACATTTTTGTCCAAATGTATTCATGAGTTTAATGCCAATTTTCTGTCTACTAGTAGAATCAGTGTTTTATACTCAAGAGGGCTGTCCCATCCAAACTTGGCTGCTACGGCTCTGTAATGTCACATTGTGATCTCACAAAGCATCATGGGGAGCTGGGAAAAAAATGTCTAAGTTGACCACAAGGCAAATCTTCAAGAAAAGATTGGTCGAACAAAGTCTCTGATGAACACAACATATTCGCTGGCTCCATTTAATAATCCCTGAACTGTTCAAGTAAAGCTGCCCCAGCCTTTAGTCAGTGGATTTTGGCCACTGCTTTGTATTTACTGAAAGCAATACATTTTAATTAATATTAGATATATTATTATTGTTCACCAGATACCAGTAAGTCTGGATGACTTACAAAATTAGACAATCAGTATGCATAAAATATATTTAAGTAACTAAAAAATGCAACACTAACAAGCACTGCAGAACAATATTTAAAATAGAGCACAAGAAGCAAGGTCCAGGCTAAATTAAAAAATGGGATTCTAACAAAACATGAAGCTGGTAAACAGAGGGCAGGGTAGGAAAGCATGAAATATTCAGGGTAGAGGCTCTATGCATTCCTATGATGGTGCAAAGAGGTGTCTCCATGAGCTGCAGGAAACGTTAGGCCTCACTGAATAGTAGTTTTTGCCAGATTTGGTCTTGGTTACAATGCAATGTGTCAGGCCTTTCTCATTTTTTGTCTCGATCAGAATATGTCTAGATTAAGTAACAGCAGAGAGTGTTTCTGTTAATGGCAAGAATTAAGTTTCCTACTATAGTAGCACCTCATTTAGTTGTCTCTTGAGTAACAGATACTCATCTAGCTTAGTAAGCCTATAGCCTGGTAAGAGGAAATGTCCAAGAATGGTGTCTTTGTTGGCTGAGCTACTGGACAAGCAGTTTCTAGGTCCATGACTTCTGGCTTCTGATAGGCCTCAGTATAAATGGAAGTGTGTAGGCAGAAAGCATCACTTTCACATTAGCCTTGTTTTGCTACCCTTTTTGTAGTGGTGCTTTGAATCGAGGTCTTAACTTTACATGTTAGACTTTAGTAGGAAGTTAAGCAAAATGACCCCTTTTATTGGCTAACAAGAATGATTACACGCAAGCTGTAATTGAGCTTGCATATTGTAATCTTTCTAGTTAGCCAATAAAAGGGGTCATTTTGCTTAACTTCTCAGCCCATCCATAATGGCTAACATGGTGCAACACCCTAAGTACTTCATGTTAGGCTTTGGAAATTAGTTGGGTCTGTGGCATAATGGAGCAGTGAATAGAATCTGGATGGGTTTTCCTCTAGGCACTTTGGTATCCTCCCACATCTCCTAAAATGTCCAGATTGGGTTAAGTGGTAACACTAAATTGTCTCTCTGGGAATATTGGTGTGTTCATTTATCGACACTCTGATCGGTTGTGCCCTGTCCTGGGGGGATTGCCTACATTGTGCCTGATTTTGCCTGGATAGGCTCTGACCTCCCTAAATTGGATTAGGCTTGACTATGATTTTATTTTTGCTTCTTGGTCCTTCTATAAAGTTAATATTGAATCCTTTTAGCTCTCAAGAGTTTATCACTGAGTGCCAAAAACTCAATTGACGGTTCAGATTATGCTTCTTGGCAGATGAACACTCAATCCAAAGGTGATTACATAAACCAGCTTTGAAAAGCACAAAAAGAAGAAACTGATGAAATTAGAAGCAGCATGAACAACTGCCAATTCATTTCAATTTATACTGGCATAGTGCACTTCACTGAGTACGTGTTCTTAGTGCTTTCACAAATTCATAACAACAACAACAACAACACTTATTCATATAGCACATTTTCATACAAATAACGTAGCTCAAAGTGGTTTACATGATGAAGAAAAGAGAAAAAAAAGACAAAGTAAGAATTAGAATAAGACAACACTAATTAACATAGAATAAGAGTAAGGTCCGATGGCCAGGGAGGATAGAAAAAACAAAAAAAAAAACTCCAGACGGCTGGAGAGAAAAAATCAAATCTGCAGGGATTCCAGGCCGTGAGACCGCCCAGTCCCCTCTGGGCATTCTACCTAACATAAATGAACAGTCCTCTTTGTATTTAGGGTTCTCTTGGAAGGACTAGATGATGATGATGGTCATGTAGACTCCTGGCTTTTAATCCATCAATGTAGGACATCACGGTGCTTTGATTAGGTGGTGATGGCACAGGTCGCCACCACAGAAAACCCGGAAAAGAAACAGAAGAGAGAGTAGGGATCAGTATGGATTTTAGAGCCACCATGAATAGTTATTATAATGAATTGAATTTACCAGAGTATCAGGATTAGATGAAGGTGAAGTTATAAAAAGGCCATGTTAAAGTAATGTGTTTTCAGCAGTGTTTTAAACTGCTCTGCTGTATCAGCCTGGCGAATTCCTATTGGCAGGCTATTCCAGATTTTAGGTGCATAACAGCAGAAGGCCGCCTCACCACTTCTTTTAAGTTTTGTTCTTGGAATTCTTAGCAGACACTCATTTGAGGATCTAAGGTTACAATTTGGAATATAAGGTGTCAGACATTCCGATATATAAGATGGGGCGAGATTATTTAAGGCTTTGTAAACCATAAGCAGTATTTTAAAGTCAATTCTGAATGACACGGGTAACCAGTGTAGTGACATCAAAACTGGAGAGATGTGTTCGGATTTTATTTTCCCAGTTAGGATTCTAGCAGTTGCATTCTGCACTCGTTGCAAGTGATTTATGTCTTTTTTGGGTAGTCCTGAGAGGAGTGCGTTACAGTAATCTAGACGACTGAAAACAAAAGCGTGAACTAATTTCTCAGCATCTTTCAATGATATAAGAGGTCTAACTTTTGCTATGTTTCTTAAGTGAAAAAATTCTGTCCTAGTGATCTGATTAGTGGTCAGTATAATATGATGACAGTAAAATGTCTCTGCGTTCCTCAGAGAAAGGTGGTTCATGTGCTTCTTATGAAGCATAGCACCACTTGTTACTCTGGCAAGGGAGCTGCCATACCATCTGTATGACATGACTGCCTTATGCACTTTGTGATGAAAATGATCATTTGGCCTGTACAATGTGCTTTACTGTTAGCAGATGTCTCTGTGATTCTTTAGCTGTCAGCTATGACCACATCGACAGTGATTGTGAGAAGGACCCAAAGCCCAATTACATGGTGGCTGTAGTTTACACCTTCAATTCATGTATAACATTGCATTGGTGCTTTGAGTGTATGACTTGTGTTTCTGCTGATAATGATTAGTCGGCCTGTGCCATGTGCTTTGCTGCCAGCAGATGTTGTAGTGATTCTTTTCCTGTCAGAATAGCAGTGTTACTGTACTGCTGTTCTTTCCGTGTCAGCTATGGCACTGCTTGACTTAAAACTACCCAAAGCCCAATTATGTGATAGAGGTAGCAGGTTGTGTCATATGCTGTCAATTAAGACCAAGATCAAGGTTTTATCTGGTCATTCCAAACTTTGTCCATTAAAGAATCATGGAGGCCACTGTACTGTTGGGGCTGCTCAGTGCTGCTGCAGACATTTTTTGATAGCCTTCCCCAGATTTGAGCCTTGACACAATCCTGCCTCTATGCTCTGCAGGCAATTCCTTCAATCTCAAAACGTGATGTTTGCTGTGACACACAATGTCAATGATGGGACCGTCTAGAGACAGTTGTGTGCCTTTTCTAATCATGTTAGATAAATTGAATTGACCACAGGTGGACTCCAAACAAGGTGCAGAATCATTTCAACGATGACCAATAGAATGGGATGCACCAGAGCCAAATTTCCAGTGTCATAGTAAAGGGTCTGAATACTTGCGTCAATGTGATATTTCAGTTTTTTATTTGTAATAAATTTGCAAATATTCCTAAAATCATGTTTTTGCTTTGTCATTCTGGGGTACTGAATGTTGTTTGATGATGGAACAAAATAATTTAAATGATTTTAGCCAAGGCTGCAAAATAACAAAATGTGAAAAAAAGTGAAGGGGTCTGAATGCTTCCTGAACACACGATACAAATTCATGGATATTCCAGTAAATAAAGCTGGTTTTGTGATGGGGTCATCTACAGAATAGGGCCCATAATGCAATAACTATGGAATATAATCCGAGCTTGATGCTTGTGTGTTTTGTAAGATGGATTCCACCAGGAACAGCATAAAGGCTATATCAGATAAAGCCATCCACATCTTCATTTCTTTTCCTGCCCTCTTGAAACTACTCCGTTGGGCCCTTGATCTTAACCTGCAAGTGCCCTGTCCTGTGTATGATGTTAATCTGCATCCAGCCCTGCGAGCAGGTCCTCCAACTTGTAGGGAAAACTTGGGGGTTGGTGGCAGGATTGGCACTCCAGCCAATGTAATATAACCTCACACTGTTTTATTTGAGGTGCAGAGGTGACACCCGCTGCACGTCTGCTCTTGGGTCCCAGTCTGGGTGGTTTGTCATGTGGTGATTGCGGCAACACGCTGTAATCGGCTCAAGCTTCCAACCTCTCTCTCTCTGTCTTTCCTTCTCCTCTTTCAGAAATTGAGAAGCCCCTCAAAACATCTATGAACACTAGGACAGAGTCTGCTCTCAATTTGATGATCATAAACAGCTGAAGTTTTACATCTGATTCTTTTTAAGCATTTCTTTATTAAAGATATAGGCCTAGTCTTCATCTTCTTTTGGCTGCTGCCGTTAGAGGGTGCCTCAGCGGATCATCATCTTCCATATCTTTCTGTCTTCTACATCTTGCTCTGTTACACCCATCACCAGCATGTCCTCTCTCACCACATCCATAAACCGTCTCTTAGGCCTCCCTCTTTTCCTTTTCCCTGGCAGCTCTATCCTTAACATCTTTTTTCTCAAAATACCCAACATTTCTCCTCCACACATATCCAAACCAACACAATCTCGCCTCTCTGAGCTGACCTTCTAATGTACTTGTTTCTAATCCTGCCCATCCTTGTCACACCCAATACTTATCTTAACATCTTTAACTCTGGTCAGTGCCAGCATCTCCAACCCATATAACAAAGCTGATCTCACTACTGATCTGTAGACCTTCCCTTTCCCTTGTCTGTCACAAATTATACCTGACACTCTTCTCCACCCATTCCACCCTTCCTGTACTCTCTTCTTCACCTCTCTTCCACACTCCCTGTTATTCTGCACTGTTGATCCCAAGTATTTTAACTCATCCATCCTCACCAACTCTACTCCCTACATCCTCACCATTCCTCTGAGCTCCCTGTCATTAACACACATGTATTCTGTCCTGTTCCTACTGACCTCTCTAGAGCATATCTCCACCTCTCCAGGGTCTCCTCAACCTGCTCACTACTACAGATCAAAATGTCATCAACAAACATCATAGTCCACGAGGGGACTCCTGTCTACTCTCGTCTGTCAACCTGTCCATCACCATTGCAAATAAGAAAGGGCTCAGAGCCGATCCCTGATGTAATCCCACCTCTACCTTAAATGCATCCGTCACTCCTACCACAGACCTCACCACAGTCACACTTCCCTCAAACATATCCTGTACAGCTCTTACATATTTCTTTGCCACTCCAGACTTCCTCATACAATACCAATCTGCAACAATAAAATCAAAAAGCTTCTGTGTATATCAGGAAAAATGATGATGGCCAATCTAGAGTTCATACTCTTGCCTTTCTTTGGAGAGGTGAGAGCATTAGGCCTGTTTTGATGTGATCCAAGGCACTGCACTTTAAATGTCCTGATGCAGTTTCAGCCTCCAACACGGACACACTTCGTGACCCTGAGTATTTCAGTTAGGTTGTTGAATGTGCTCTGGTTTTCATTGGTGAAGGTAACCAAGCAGTAACAGTTCAGTGTTTACCAAGAGCCGTGACATTGTTGTCACTATAGAAAGGCACTATTTAAAATACAGGTGGATTGAATTGAATAGCCCTTCTAATATTATCAATTGTCTTATAAATCAGAAGTACAACAATAGATGGATGTTTATTATTACACACTCTATTGTGGTATAATTTTTACAGGAAAACAAGTGTAAAGGAATTATGCTTGTTGTTCAGTACACTGCCTTTATGTCTGTAAGTAACTTTCCTAAAAAGATGAAAGTAAAAAGAACAGACACCAGTCTTGTCAAGTGGACTCACAGTTCAACAATTCCATTGGTTAATAAGCATTTTAAAAAAGAAATAAATCAGTGTGGTTTCCTGCTGTCTGCCAAGGCTTGTATATTTAGAAGCCTTCTGTTTCAGACTTAAGGGACCAGTCTAAAAGAAGCCTTCCCGTCTTGTGCTGTGCATATAACATTAAAAAAAGAAAAACCCTTTAGTGGGAGTATTGATTTCTTAATAGGATTCCAGTTTCTGTTTCACAACTAATTTTAAGCCTGACAGTTGTGAAATGTCATGATACAGATCACGTAACAAACCGGAGAAGTCCATCAAAGGGCTTTACATGGAGCACTCCTGGGTAGCCACACTGCTAGAGAAGCAGCAGCAGCATTAGCGACATTCCCTATATAGGTTAAGAAAACCAAAAGTGCATTGTTACCTGCAGCTATTTGTGTCTACCTTGTGATGGACTGGTGCTTTGTCCCCAATGCTGTCAGGATGCTGTGCACCAAGGGAGTCGCCCTACCTGTAGCTGACCTCCTCCTTCAAGTTTTTTGGTCCCTGGCTCCATAGGGCTCTCATCTTATGCAGCAGGCGAACCACCTTTCGGTCACTCCTGCTCCCTTAAAGCGCTCAGCAGGAGCGACCACTTCTTGCTGCCCCTGAGTGTCGGTCTAACACTCCTGAGGGGCTCTCCTCACAGCTGCCTGCTCGCTCACTCACTCACTCACTCATGCAAGCACCAGCTTTCAGCTTCCAGCTTTCTCTTCTTCCTCCTCTAACCTCCGTTCATTTTTCCGATCTCTAACCCCCCACCACCACTAGCACTCCTCCTATTTGTAATGGGGACGTGGCACAGGTGCGGCAATTAGCAGCTCCTGGAATCAATCACGGACATGGGTGATCCCCCACCTGTGCACTTCAGTGTGGAAACGTCCAAGCCCATACTACCACGCCCCTTCTTTAAGCCGCGAGTGCAGCGATTATTTATTTAAAAGCTGGTCTTTTCTTTCTAAGCCGTGGACCCACATTTTCATAGGCCTGCCTTGTACTAATGCTGCAGGACTAGCCTCCCGGCCCCCATGACCCTTATCTAAATATAGCTGGAATGACCTGGTAATACTTTGTTATGTCATTTTGTCAATAGGACTTCCTCTGGTGACATTACTTGGCTTGTGTGCAGTGTCATCTATTTGCTGTATGGCCTGGGTGTCTCCTGCAGAGGACAGGGGTGGTGTCGGATCGGCCCGATGGGAGTTTAAACTTGGATTAAGCCAGTTTTACAAAGTGAATGGATAAGTTTTTTTAATGTCTTAAGTACAAAAATATCAAAAAGATGTTCAAAAAGTATTTTCAGGATTAGTTTATTTGCAGCTGGTGGCTTTTTTAACAGTTCCAGAAATAGCAGATTGAGACGTGGTTTGCTGTAATTAAATATGCTAATACAGTCAGTGAGGAAAAAGGAGCCTATGCAGTCTAAAACCCTGCTTGTTTAAGATCAAAACAATCCTATAAAATGCTTGCTGTTTGGATATACAGTATATTGTAGACTCATTTATGTCTGCTTGTTTTTGCAGTAATTGCCAACTTTAATAATTTTGTTTGTAATGAAAATATGCACAAACTAGCCAGGGAGTTCTTGAATTGCACTCGTAAAACAACACATATACCTTGTACTGTATGTTGCTGGTAAATTTCTGACAGCTTCTAGGCCTTTTTAGTTAAAGTCCTGCTTAAATGGTATCATGGGTTAATAGAGTGGTTCAGAGTTTATAGTTGTTGTGATCTGCAAGGAAACATGAGGAGCAAAAAAGAAAAGTTGAGGTACCAGCTGGTAAAAATGCAATATAAATAGAGCATGAGGGTGCAAAAATGGTTAGAACATTCAGCAAGACTAAAAGCAAGGTAAAGGATCAATCCATCGACCTTTGATGATGGTTGCTAAATGAACGTCAACTTCTGATGGCCCTGCCTGTTTCATGGCACTATCCCTATAGATAGATAGATAGATAGATAGATAGATAGATAGATAGATAGATAGATAGATAGATAGATAGATAGATAGATAGATAGATAGATACTTTATTAATCCCAAGGGGAAATTCACATACTCCAGCAGCAGCATACTGCCAAAGAACAATATTAAAGAGTGATAACAATGAAAGTATAAAAGACAGACAATAACTTTGTATAACGTTAACGTTTACCCCCCTGGGTGGAATTGAAGAGTCGCATAGTGTGGGGTCTCCTCAGTCTGTCAGTGGAGCAGGACGGTGACAGCAGTCTGTCGCTGATGCTGCTCCTCTTTCTGGAGATGATCCTGTTCAGTGGATGCAGTGGATTCTCCATGATTGACAGGAGTCTGCTCAGCGCCTGTCGCTCTGCCACGGATGTCAAACCGTCCAGCTCCGTGCCTACAATAGAACCTGCCTTCCTCACCAGTTTGTCCAGGCGGGAGGCGTCCCTCTTCTTTATGCGGCTTCCCCAGCACACCACCGACGGCCATCTGTCTGGTGAGCTTCAGAACTGTGGGTGGAATAATAGATGGTGTTAGTTCAGTGAGCTCAAACTCCGGTCCTGGAAGGCCGCAGTGGCTGCAGGTTTTTATTCTCACCCTTTTCATAATTAGTGACCTGTTTTTGCTACTAATTAACTTGTTTTGAATTCATTTTATTTGACTTGTTCTTGAAGACTCAGACCCCTCAATTGTTTCTTTTTTCCTTAATTAGTAGTCAAACAATAATGAAATATAAAATGAGCCAAAATATGACCAATAAACTGTATCCATCATACAATATCTGAAAATAAAGAAAGGTGAAGGTCTCAGGAATGTTGATCTGCTCAGGTCCACAAAATATTTGAACAGAGCTCTTAGAGAAGAGAAAATCAATAATTTTGGAAATGTCTGCTATTGCACAATGAAAACATTAACCAGCCATGGAATTAAAGAATGGGTTTAATCAACAACAAGAACTGGCGTCTAATTAAGCAACTGGTTGGAGTGAAATTGGTCAGAGTCTGCGGCCCCGACTTAGTTGGCCTTCAGTTAGTTGACTAACATCACATTTCATTTCTGTTTGGGTGCCATTTAAGAAAAGAAATGAAGCAATTCAGAGGAACGATTAAGAAATTCAGGGGAACAAATCTTAAAAAAACTAGTGAATTAAAATGAAAGGACAATTAATTAATTAGCAGCAAAAACAGTGCACCAATTAAGGAAAGGGTTAAAATGAAAACTGCAGCCACTGCGGCACTCTAGGACCGGAGTTTGAGACCACTGAGTTAGTTAAAAAGCCCCCTTTCAACTGAGGGTGTTACTGCTTACTTTTTCAAAGCCCTGAAGATGTTCCCCATTACACATTAGCTTGACCATTCATAAGGTCCTTATTGTCATGTGTGCAACATACAGTGAAACTCTTACTTGCACAGCTACAAGAGATCAGGTTCAGACCTCAGGGTTTCTGCAGTTTCCCTTACAAATCCTGAAGATTAAATGAATGGTTTCTTCTAAGCTGGCCCAATATGGGAGAATGTGAGGGCGTATGTGTAACTGCACCATGACAGAATGATAGCCTGCCTGATTTGGACACTACCTAGTTTTCAGTGCTGCTGGGATAGCTCCTGTGTCCTGCTCCATGAACTTTTAATTTGTAGAATATACTTATTTTTCAAACCAGAATGTATTGTGGGCGCTAGGGATTGCTGTTGCACCTTTAAGCCCAACAGACAGACATGCAGGACACAAGTTAAAAGCACCAAGAAGATTTTTATTTTCCTCCTCTTTTATTATTATTTTATTTCCTCTTTTCCTCCTTAAAACAGTGCTCACCCAGCACCACAGCTACAATTAACAGGCAAGTAATAACACAAAGCACAATATTCTTCTTTCTTTCTCTCTATTCTTTCTCCTCTACACCTCCCAGCTAGCTTCGTCCACCTCCACTCAACTCTGGCTCGCCTGCTGGGTGTTACTTCCTTGACCCGGAAGTGCTTCCTCTCTTCCTGACCTGCCAGCACTTTCGGGTCAGATGGAGAATTCAAGTTTTTAATCAGCCCGGAAGTGCTTCGGGACTTCCGTCCTCATGATCCATTAGTACTTCCGGGCTAGGTAAGAATTTATTCTTCCACCAACTTCCCACAGCATCCCCTGGCGGCACCCACAGTACCCAGCAGGGCTATATTGCAAAACTCCACGTCCCATAGTGCCCTGTGGGAATCTGGGGTACCGCTGCAGCACAGAGGAGCTGACATCTACCCTTTTGGGGGAGGCAGTGTCCTTGAAAAGCTGCCTTCCCCCCTCCTTCCATCTGAAGGTCATCCCGTCTGAGTTGAGCTGCCAGCCTTCTCTTACAGTATGTAATATTCATTACAGAAGCGTGTTTTACAGAAAATAGTTCAATTTCATTGTATCCAGGATAGCAAATGAGGCAGCCCTTTTCAATCTGCATTTTCTATTCAGCCACAAAACTGGTAGTGGGATGAGGTCGTGTTTTTATTGAAGTGGTGCCTCTACATGGACACTAAAGCACTGAGGGTCCTGCTCTGTTTTGGGTGTCAACACCTACACTTCCTTCCTGATGAGAAGCAGGACCTTCATCTAAGAAGTGAAGCAGGACAGGACATTCTGCTTTTCTGGCTGCTGTGTTCTTAATTTTTTTTTTTTTACTAAAATAACAGCTTGAGTGCACAGAATTTAATATTGGTATACATAATGAAGTAGTTGCATTTTTTTGACAATTGGCATTTTTTTCTAATACACAAGAAGCTGTTTTGCAAATGTAAAGCATCCTTTTGTCGGCTTTTTGTGTAAAGATGCAGTAACAGCTTCAAGGTAATTGGTATTATTTGCAAGCGCAATTGTCTGTCTTTTCAAGGTCTTGATAAAAGCCTTGTTACAGTTCCCACTGTGGTTTATACACAAGCTCAAAATTTACACTCTGCAATATGGCTTTTGGGAGCCATCAGGTCTGCAGTGCAGCAATCCATTGCAATCTACTGACTTGATGCTTTGTTTATTACCTGATGCTCACTTAACCTGGAAATCGCTCAAAAGACAAAATGAAAGCCGAGCAAGTGTGCAATGAATTGTGCTGTTTTAGACACAACTTCTCCCAAATGAAATCTGAAAATTGGCTAAATTACTCACACGGTACCTGCAAAGTGATTTAAAAGAACAGTAAGCATCTTGTGATGTCTCATCTGCCTAAGCTTTCTTATCTCTGGCCTTGGGTTTTCACTTTTTCTTATTTAGTTTTGCATAAGAAAATCACTTAAAGGAAAAAGCAGAAGAAAAGTTTATGATTCCGTACTGTAAGAACCCTAAATTGCTGCCATCTCAATTTTTGGATGAATGGGTACTGTATATATGTTACCCAGTGCCAGCCACTCTTTGATTATGTAACGACAAGGCAAGTGTTAGTCAGAATAACTGAGAAACAGAAAATACAACAAGGGGACCTGAGGGCTTTTGATATACCATGTCTAGCAGCGATCATTAGCTCCATGGTGGACCTCAGGTCAGTATGGGGAATGCCACTGTGGAAGAGTTGTTCTGCTTAATAGCCACAAAAACAAGAAAATAACCACTGCAACAACACAGATCAATGAGGACAAAAGCAATATATTTATACTTGGCTTGTATTAAAGAATCCTTCACCATATAAATCCTCAAAAACCTCCACTAGGAGACCCCTGATAAAGGTTGATGGAGATGAATTATAGTAGTTAGCTCAGATGCTCTGGCCATTTTTGTTCCTGATTATGGAGGACCACCATTCAGAAGTCCCAGGTTTAAGCAGATCAATGGTTGTGGTACTTCAGTAAATCAGTGGCCTAGCAGTCGTAGGATCTCAAATGCTAGTGTTTGGTAATACTCTTTGTAACCTTAACTAAAACCTTTGTCCCACCTATGCGAGATAAAGGGACTTGTCAGCATTTCTACTAACAAAGCAAAACAGATATTTTCTCACAGTGTAATAATGAAATGAAAAGCAAGAATGTAGACTAAAAAGGAAAGCAAGCCAGCAAGGTAGCATAATAATAGGAAGTGCAAATGGCAAATGAGAAAAATGTTTCCTATGCAGGTCGTAGGAGTGCAAAGCTTGTTGAATGAACAGACCACAGGGATGCATTGAAAATAAATTGAACATCATGGCTGCCATGATTTGACTCTATTTTAAGTTTTTTGCAGTTGTTTCTTGCCCTCAAAAAAATCATTAAGCTGTTGTTAGGGGAATTTCTGAGTTCAAGGATTCAGTGGCTGCATGTGTTTTTTTGTTTTGATACATTTTTACATCTCCTGCAATGCCATGTTGCCTTTGTATAAAAGCCGCCTATTTTGTTGCTGCTGTTCTTAAGGATCAGAGGTGCGTGTCGCATGATGTCATGGCTATGACAGGATGAAAGTTGGCATCACACAAGTATTTATGTATTCTCAAAAAACCTTACATGCTACTTATTATAATAATATTATTATATTAGTCTGATCCCTTGGTTTTGACTTTGATTCTTGTCCTGTGTTTGGCTAATGAATTAATTGCCTTGGCTCTCGACCATCTTGCTATGTCTATTTTGACCTGGGTGTTAACTTCACGTTTCAGGATCTATTTTTTTTTTCTTATTTGCTTACTTGTATGGACTTTGTTTGTTTTATTCTGACTTCCCATCTCCAGAGCCTCAATTATATCCCAGCTATGATAGAAATTACAATTGTGGCTTACAACAGCCAAGTTATGCCCATGAAAGTCATCTGGATATTCTAGATTCCATAATTACGTAAGAAGCATATTCAGATTTATCCCTATTCATGGACTATAGAATACCCCGGGTGGTCTGGATGGACTTTTGTCTTTGGAATTCCACAGGTTTATTTTTTTCCAACATTGCACCAACCAGAATTTTTATTTTCCTGTCCACCCCTTCGTCTGACCATAGTTTATAATTAAGCTGGATATTATGATTCTCTACTGTTATAAATAATATCTTTTTTTGTTTTCACTTTCTTCTTGTAACTATTTTAGCTATTAATATTGTAATGGACTTTGAGCTACTTTTATGTATGAACATTTTACGTATAAATAAATGTTGTTTCTATATATTGCTTTTCAGTACAACTTTATAGAGAACCAGAGCCCGTACCAGCAGCAGTGGGTCAATGCAAACTCCCGTCGGCTTGAATTGGACAAAGTGGGATTGAGGATGTACATTGTTATGCTGTGTTTCATTGTTATGTTTTGATCTTTATAATGAAAAACTGTTTGAGAAAGTCCAGAGGCATGGTACTGGACTGAAGCAGGGACAGCGGGGTATGAGATATATTGAAACATTAAGAGAGCTGAATGGTTTCAGTTTTACACAATAAGAATTAAGAGGTTTCATAACTGATGTTCTTAAAATAATAAAGAGAATTAGCAGGGTGCATGCCAGCCATATTTATAATTAGCCAACCAGAATGCAGTAGCACAGATCAAATTTAGTTAAGTGTCAATGTGATAGAGTAGATGGTAGCATTTTGGGAACCGTCACATGTTGACCAGGTTTTTTTTTTTTTGAGACAGATGATTACGTCCAAAAATGGATTTTATGACGTGCTAGACTGGGCTGAATGGGTCTGCACTGGCCAAAGGCTTTCTTATGCTCTTAATTCTGGAATCAATCCTAGTTGGAAAGACAATCCAAGGAAGAACACACCATCAGACAAAGCACAGTCACTAAAAAACCTACTCTTCAATCAAAGTACGCTGAGGATAAGTCATTCATGTGGAAAGAACATGCGGACTTCCCGCAAACAGTAAGAGGAGTAGAAGCCAGGTCTCTACTACAAAGAGACCACAATGGTATGCTGTGCGTCACTGTGCTGCCCAAAACATCCATTCCTTTATCTGTTGTTTGAGTCCCATTGCTCCATGGTAAGTTTCTGGGGAGCTGAGTATATCCTGATAGAATTAGGCCTATTCAAGTGTATTACTGTATTTCAGGAAGCATGAAACACACTCGTACATATCTGGCCAATTCAGACTGAATTTATTAGTACGTCTGAGCAGAAGATACAAGTTAAGTTGGACTCTAATCTACAGTATACATTTATTTTTTTAGAGCCTGGTATACTAAAAAAAGTAAGCTGAACTGAATGCATACATAATGTGTTAGTTTATTTAAAATAAGTGCTATTTTTTTATTTAAATTCATGTGACTATATCATTAGGTGGCATGCTAGCATAGTGGATGGTGCTGTTAATGGAAGAGGGAGTCTGTCACATATTGTGAAAGTGACGTTACCAAAGTCCACAGCTCAGACATTCAGTCGAATAATTTCTGGTTATGATCAGCTTGCGGTAATAGCTTTATTTTTACCTCTCTACAAGTACGGCAAAACAATCATTAGGTCTGTGCTCACCGTGGCCCCCTGTGAGTGTGAGCGTGTGAGTGAGGGAGTCTGAAACTAGATAAAAAGATTCAGTAAACTGAAGAACTAAAGAATGCCTAGATGTCCTTGTATCACTTAATTTAAACAGACTTAAAAATAGAAGGATGAATTTATGGATTCTTGAACTCCACATTTTCCAGCCCTCCTAATCTCATCCAGGGATTGCAGGGGGGCAGAGCCAATCCCAAGAGCACTAGGCGCAAAGCAGGAACCAACCCTTTGTGGTGTAGTGGTTAGGGCTTTGGACCTAGGACTTCATGGGTTTACATCCTGGCACTGACACTGGTGACCATGAGGAAACCACTTCACCTGCCTGCCAAACTCCATTTGGCAACACAGAAGAAATGTAACCAGGTGTATCTCAAATGATGTAATTTTCCTTAGATAAAGGCATCAGTTAAATAATAAAAATAAAATAACCCTGGATCAGCCATTGGCCCATCAGAAGATCTAGTCATGTACACACCCATCCACGCTGTTCCATACCAGGGCAATTTAGAGCCACCAGTTAACCTTAAATGCCTGCCATAATTGTTAGAATTACATATTATCCTAGAGACGGTACCTCTTCACCATCACTCCATCTCTTGAGTGCGTTCCTGTAAAGCCTGCATCTCATATTCTTTCGTTATTTGTGAGGCACCTTTCTCACCTTTTGTCTTTTTATACTTGGCGTCTTTGAAGGCGACTCTATCTGAATGGCTCCTATGCTTTTACTCCTCCATGTGCATCTCATATTCGCACTTCTTCTTTCATCGTGTCACCAAAGCCAAACTGACCAACCGCATTCAAAGCCAAACTGACTAATCCAATTGTTCTGAGAAACTGAACAAATACACCTTAATGTTTTATTTATTAAGTTGATTAAATGTGCACAGTAAATATATCGGAAATACATTTTCTTCAGTACTATTTTAGTAAATGCTCAATACACTATGTATTATTTTACATTTAAAATATACAGTAGGTAATTATTTGTAATGATACAACTGAAAATAATTTGGTTATTTACCTTTTAATACAATGACTCCTTTACAATTTATAATATGAAGGTTTCTCTCACTCATGCTAACATCTTCTTATCCAGATTTTTGACAGTTCTCTGCTATGATTAGATTAATTTCACAAAAAAGCAAATGAAGTGGAAGCGCTGGTTGCCATTGCACATTCCTGCCAAGGTAAATTAGAGTTCCTTTGATCCTGCAAAAGAAGAAGCGTTAAGCGGCTGACTTTATACATGTCTTTTCGTTTAGTGCAAAGAGCTCTGCATCAAATGCAAATGGCATCATTAATGCTCACATTCAGGAGGGCATATTTAAACATGCCTGAAGTCACTGCCTTTCAGAAACATGGGCTTATGGGAATATTTCTGAAGTTAACAACTGTGACAGCATGCTGGAAGGACAAAGGGCCACCTGGAAGGTTGCTTATTGGCGCCTGCTGTACTGTAGCTTATATCGTAATGAAGTCCTTTGGTAATTGCCAAGCAGGTTCACCACTGCTGCCTTGGGCATAGCCTATTGAGTTGTAGCCTTACGGCGGGCTGGGGCTGTAAAATGTTGTTCCTCTCTGACCTTCGTTGGACTGGAAAAAGTTAAAGATTTTGGTGGTGATTTTCTGAGGAGAAATAGCTTTGATGAATCCTCCTTAAAGGTCTGAGGAGTAGTAAAAGAAAATGACTTAGAGAGAGGGCAACGTCTTCATTGAGATAAGACCTAAGCCATTCACCCTGGTCTATGGACAGCTTACTGTACCTCTTTTATAGTATATAAATTTAATACGCAGCGATCATAAAATTAAGTGAATGGATTAACTTGAATATTCAAATTGTGTCCTAGTACTGTAATGTAGCAACACCTTACATTGTGCTCCACTGCCGCCATAGCCCTGCTTTATTTTGCAGTGCTGGTAAGAAAACAACTGTTTGTTCATCTCTTTATTTCCTTTACCTCATGCATATATACAGACATTGTGGGAAGAATTAAACATTTCTATAACAGTAAACATCACATAAACATTTAAGTATGGCAAGTGTCTCAAGTAGTAGTAGTAGTAAGATCCAATGTCCTGAGTTCAGTTTTTCACTGTGCCACAGTGCCGCTACAGCTACAAAATCAATGAGTAATAAGTGGCCAACCTTTTATTTCCTTTCCCTTTACCTCCTTCATGGGCAAAGATAATATGGAGAGAATTTTAATTTTAATAAGGTTACACATAACTTCTAATTTGGGCAGGAGGCACAGTGGTGCTGAGCTTAGTGAGACTACCTCACAGGTTCAGTGCCTTACCTTCAAATGCCCTCTCTGTGGTCACCATCTCACTGGCATTTTTTTGTCATTCCTGAGCGCAGTTGTAGAGTTTTGATGGTAGGTTTTTTTAATATAAGTCAGAATAACATCTTGAAGTGTCATATGTTTTCATGTTCTTGCATTATTATAAATTATGTGTTATTTGTATACTTAGCTTATATATATATATATATATATATATATATATATATATATGGTAAATAGGGGTGCTATATATATTGAACGCTTGTCCACGACTCCAGACACTAGATAAAAGTCCAAATGTTGACTTTATTTAATCTCCACAGTGTACAAAGCACACTCTCCACCACAATACTCATATACTAATCACTATAATCACAAATACAATCCTCCAGCTCCCAGACGCGTTGCTACCCTTCCACCCAGCTCAGCTCGCCATCTGGGAGCTCCCACAGTCCTTTTATATTCCCTGACCCGGAAGTGTTCCTAGCCAACAGTCCATGTGATCCTCAATCACTTCCGGGTCAGGTAAAAGTTCTTTTTTTCACCCGGAAGCCCGTCGCTCTTCCTATGACGAACTTCCAGGTCATAGGGCACAAATGAGTCCTCGGTCCTCCTTGCAGCACCCTCTTGCGGCCCCTGAGGTATCCAGCAGGGCTGAGGATAAAAACGACAGCGTCCATGATTCCCTGCTGGTCTTCGGGGCACCTCCATACTGCAGGGAGGGCTCCATCTGGCGGCCTGGGGTATTGGCCGGGATGACAAGCCGGCCACATCTCACAATATATATATATAATGGCAGGAGGCTGGGGGTCAGACCCAGCTGGGACGCCTGGAAGGACTGGAAGTATCTATACGTCTGCACTGGATAGCAAGGGGACCATGGGGAAGTAGCAGGGAGACTCAAACCCGTGGGGGCCCGTGGATACCGCCAGAGGGCGCCCCAAGCCTCATAAAGCCCGGGATATCTACACTTCTGCCACACCTGGGAAGGTGGAGGAATGTCCTTCCAGCGACGCCCAGACTGCTTCCGGGTGCTCATGCGGCATTTCCGCCACACCAGGAAGTGCCACCGGAAGAACGTCAGCGAGCACCTGGAGCATGTCCGGGTGACTATAAAGGGGGCTGCCTTCCTAGAGTCAGGGAGCAAGAGTTGGGAGCTGGAGGTGGACGAAGCTCCAGTGACAGGAGGAAGAAAGGCGGCCCACAGACATTTGAGAGGCCCATGTTGAGGGGTGTTTCGTGCGGGAGCACTGTGTGCTGTGCGGGACTGTGTTGGGGACATTTATTTAATAAACGTGTGTGTTTGGGACTGGTGCCTGTCTGATGGTGTTCGGGCGCTATATATCTATATATATATATATATATATATATATATATATATATATATATATATATATATATATATTATTTAGAACAGCTTGTGCTCACATTCATTCATTACTATCAGTTATTTATCAGCTAGGAGAATATGCTTGTTTGTTAAGTTTGGTGATAACTTGCCTGTCTATAAATGGCAATTTTGGCAAAACAAAATTCCTTCCTCAGAGGGTTTTAATTATGGCCCCGACACTACCTTTGTGCCTTCATGTGTCCCTGAATTAGATACGTGAGCTAGATACGTGTAAAAGAGAAAAAACAGAGAAGAAAAAAGGCTTGGAATGTCCACCCCGTATATATCGAAACACAACAAGAATATAAGCAGTATAAGTAATTATATGAGACAGAGTTAAACGAAGACTGAGTTGGAAGGTGAAGTGAATGGATCTTAATAGGTTGTGGGCAGGAAGGGGTGGATCCTTGGTGGAAGTGAGGTCACTAGGAAGGTGTGGTCTGTCACCGGAAGTGGTGGAACTTTAGTTGGATTTTCATTCTGCTGATCTGTGAAAGAGGGAGAAAAGGCATTAGTTCAGCTCATTCACCCCTGACTTTGTGTCTTACTCTCAGTTAAGCCCTTCGACTGCCTCCAAGTGTGCGTGTGTGGCAATGGATAATGATTTTATGGCTAGAAGTAAATATGTATTATTGGCAACCGGCTGAATGCAAAGACATATTTACTTTTCTGTAAGCTTTGTACAAACAAGCAAGTAGGAGATATGAGAAAAGGCTAAGGTTTCAGAAGGAAAAACCCATTCTGAGATGAGGTTGGTAGGGTGTGAAAGTCGCGGAGAGATGTGCTGCCCATCCAGGTTGTGAGAAAACTGGGCTTCTATCTGATCCTGCCTTATAAAGGCTGCACTGGCAAGTGGAGTCACACTAAGGTCAAGGTTAGAAATATCTGGACTGTAGAGGAAAAAGACAGACATGTTAGTCTTCCAGTGTTAGTCCAACTTCTGTGTGGGACTGTCCTCTTTAAATCATTTCACGTCAAATCTAATAGATTAATAACATTTTGAAAGATAAGCAGTAGAACACCTTCCAGGGAAGATGAAGTATTTATAAGAAAACCTTCAAAAACGCTTCAGTTTCTAAAAAAATTTAAAAGTGCAAACAAAACACAGTAGTTTTCATAATAAGTGTAAGTCCTATGAATGATTCGTGTAGCCCTTCATGTTGGTTTCCAGCTTGGATAGGATCAGCCCCCCACACTGATGAATCCCAATAGAAGAGTATGAATGTGCATTGATGGATCAGCCTATTTACAGTATATAATGCTTATCTATCTATCTATCTATCTATCTATCTATCTATCTATCTATCTATCTATCTATCTATCTATCTATCTATCTATCTATCGGTCTCCATATATACATTGTGACCACCAGCCCCCAAACACTTAACACAACAGTCACAAGGCACAAGTGTTGCACAGCACACGTTTTATTTAAATAGGGAAGCAGTTTTTCCTCACTTCCTTTGAAGCATGCAGCAAGCACAAATAAAGAAAGTCTTTCTGTCTGTCTCCTTCCGCTTTCACTCCTCCTGGCAAACGTTGTCCTCCTCCTCATCCTCCTGACTCGGCTCCTTTAACTGAGCACCCGGAATCGCCCCAGGTGTCCTGTGATCTCGTTCAGGGCGTACTTCTGGGTGTGGTGGCAGCCTTGCAGAGGAGGACTCGGTTGTTCCCCAGGCACCTCCTGGAGATGGCCATGGGCTCCAGCAGGGTTGAACTTCCATGCTCTAAACCCATGACACCATAGCAAGCCAAGGGGACTGTCCTCTGTCCAGCCGTCCATCACAACATTCACATGAAGATTTCAGTGCATTTATATGCAGGTTCTGAATTGTCATTTCTCCTGGAAACAGCTGAGTAGATTGCGAGTGTAAAGTCACATTATGGGAATAAGCAGAAGAAATTTGTCTCAGAGTATAGATTTTTTTGATTTCTTGAATTCATAAAAACAAATCACAATAATTATTAAAGACATGGACTGCTTGTCTTGGACAGAACAATATCTCCATAGCTTCATTGCAGTTAAAAATAGGAGAATGTCAATACCAGAATATCCCCAAGTAAATTTACAGGATATGTTGTATAGTGCTCGAGTCCATAAAACGGAGCTTTTTAACAGATGACTTGTGGATGATATGCGATTCATGGAGGAGGCAGTTCATTTGTCTTGTTTTCTTAGCTGCACACCTTGTTGAGATGTGCTTTCTTCTAAAACTCATCTTTCACTCACTTAACTGCAAGTAAATGATGAGGAGTAAGTAATAACTTGTTTGGGTGGCTCACTAGATTTTGGAGCAAAAGGAATTTATTTCTTTCTTTCTTTCTTTCTTTCTTTTTTATGTTGTGTTTGTTTTTCACTGCTTTTCAGAGTTCTCTGTTAAGACTGACCTCTCTGCATTTCTTGTAAAAGGCACTATGATATGATTAGACGCTAGTGCATGTAGGAAGTGAGGAGTGGAGTGAGATGAGATGTGATAAATTTAAAGCTGTTTCTTTGTGTTATTGTCTGTAGCTGTGTGAGTAGAATAGCACTAATCTACTTGGCAAATAATAATCTCAATGGAATTGTTACCATTCCAAAGGTGACAGAGGAGTCGGTTTAATCATTGTCATTCAGGCTGTCACATTGACTTTTCACGATGGTCTTCTTTGGGCAATTCTGGCAAATGTATTCCAATGAAATCAACAGTTTAGCAATTAGTAATATTACTCATCCAGTCCAACTGGCATGAGTGTGATGCATCAGTTAGACTTGTGGAACACTGTTTGACTTGTGAAATCCCAACAAGGTTTATTAGACAGAGATTAACAGCAATGGCGCTGTCACTAAAATCAACAAATTACAAATTAAAAAAAATTAAAAATTACAAATAAGTCTAGTGTATGAATGGCAGCAAATATCTATATTTTTAAATACTAACATCAGGCATCACATCACTATCATAATCCTGGATAATCAGTTTGGTTACTATGCATTACTACTTTAGGTCATTGGCTTCTGAACAGATAGGTGGCACATGTAAGTTATGTAGAACAATTAATACAAAGACTAAAAGTAAAATAAAGAGTATTGATGTCTTTGCCACAGTGCCTGTAGATTAAGCTTTGGCTGGAGAGAATAATTATTTTTTCTCTCCCGTTGGTTTGCCTAAAAAACAAAATTAATCCAATTTTGTGTACACATCAATCAGTATCCTATCTTAGCGGGTTTATCTGCTTAATTTTGACTTGGCTTTCTTTGAAACTCTTCCTAGAGCATAGCTTCCCGATTTATTTTACCCTTGCACCCCCTGTGACGGACGAGGCCGAGTTCGCACCCCCTTGGTTTGAGAAGAAGTATGAAAAAATATGAGTTCATATGATAGTTCATAATACCCATGCAGCTCTTAGTGTCCGTTTTAACAAGCAGCGTATTGCACTGATATGAAATAGCCTCCCCATTTAATTATTTAGGAATGGATAGATAAATTAAGATTTTGTACAGATAATGTTTTTCATTTTTCTTCCTCGATGGATTCTGGCACCCCCAGCAACAGTTGCACTGTTGCACCTCCAATTGGGAAGCGCTGTCCTAGAGTATTAGTTCAATATAACTTAATTAGTCAAGCCATCATTATCTAATGGTGAACATGATCCAAAGTTCTTGACATGAGATTTTTTTTAATCGGACATGTTGATTACTCTTTACATATTAAGCAGCACACTGACAGTGGTTTGTGGTGCTCACGAGTTCACCATCATGGTTTCAGATCTCACACCCATGTCCTGTCTATGTGGAGCTTGGGTGCTGTCACTGTTCTACATGGCTTGTAGTCTTTTTCACCTCCCAGATCAGAATGACGTGTGTTAGGTTGAGTAGTGACTGTCATGATCTGATGGGATTTTAATTTTTTCCATTTGTTCCTTGGCCTCTAAGAAAATGATCTAATTATTGTGTCAGGGTTTCTGAGACCAAGCAGTCTAATGGTTATATTTGTTTTTTGCTTACTTGTATTTTTCATATTGTTCAATATGATTCTCTCACAGTGTTGTTTTGCTGTCTTCACCATGTTGGAGACTGGTTGCTACAATGCGATGCGCTGCTCCTGGGATGCATTTCATGGTGTTCACCCATCATGATGTCACCACTGTTGTTAAAACTGGCGCCACTCATCCAAGATTGTATTCGTAAAAGAAATAAGGAACTTTTGCTAAATTTTATATCATTTCATTTTCTTCCCTTCGATTATGATTTGTGTCTTATGTTTTTTGGCTCCAGTTACATATACTCTTTTTTTTTGCATATGACTTACCACTCTGTTCTTTGACTTCAGTTCTGGCTACATCTCCTAAGCTTTGTTTATTTCATTATATTCACCCCTGTGAGTATCCTGATATCTCTTTGCCACCTTCTGAGCCCATTCTCAATCAAAACTCTTAATTTTTCTCTGCACGAGTCTGGATTTGCTTGTTTACAATTGACTGGACTCTTGTGTTGGGTTGGTTCTTGCCTTATGTATGACATTGCCATCATGAGCGCCGACCCCCTACAATCCTGTTTGAAAATGTTGTGTTGTTGGGTAAAATTTGTGTGTAAGTTATTTAGAGTCATGGACTGGCTCAAGATCACTCACACAGACACAAATGTGGGAATGTTGGAATCTTTACATTAGGTCAAAAAATGAAATGTAACTAATTGAGTTTAGTTATCCCAGAAATCCTGAATTGGACTAAATAGGCCTACAACTTAATGGACTAATGGTTTATTTAAACCCAGTCTCTCTTTCGTGGGTAATTCTGGTTATTGGCAGTAGAGAAGTGTAGGGTCTAAGTCAACAATGCCTGCTGGTTCACTTCCTACTACTCACAAACTGTAACTTCAAGTTATGTGAAACTAAATATCAAGACTAGATTCTGTGTGTTGAGATGGGTGTCCCATTCAGAGGGGAGTACTACAGGCACAAAAGAGTGGCAGAGGGGCCAGTAAGTTAATAGGGAAGAGAAGGAAGCATGAGGTGGTAGGAAAGATGTGTATCATCATGCCAGGATAGATGGAAGTGTATTGTGAGGGGACAGTGTGCCCTGTGTGTGGCCTGGTTGCCTTGACATATTATAGAAAATGATACTCAAAGTTAAAATAAACGTTGGCCTTTTCTTTCTGGATGCTTGTAGTGGAAGTTAATATATATCATTTTGATAATTGTTTCTTAATTATTATTTAACAGTGAGTTTGTATTGATTATTTAAACAAAGAAACAGCTTTAGGACATATAAGCATATATTTTGAGAGAAAAGTGAAAAAAAAGTGTAAAATTAGCATTATTTTCTGGAAGGCATGTTTTACTGATAAGAACAGCTGAGTTTTCTTTCACAAACGTGTACTTAACCGTATCTGTGAATCTAAGGGGAAATTCTGTTAAGTGCAGAGTCAGGATGTGTATTGTAACTGATTGCACAAGAAGCTTAGTTTTAATACACACTGTTTCTTACGTAGTTTACAAGAGACTTGCTGAATGCAAACCTTCTGCTTTGAGACTGAGAGGATGCTTACATGCAAGAACAAAGCATGGGCTGGACTGGAGGACTGAGTTATGGCTAAATATGACTGGTCATTGAATCAGGAGAGTCACAACGTCCCATTGGTCCATGAGGTGTAACAGGGAAGCAAAAGACTGGTATAAGTTTAGCCTTTCTGTCTCCTCTCTGTCTCTGCCAATTTCCATCCTGAGGAAAGGGTGATCTCCTTCTGCATCTCTCCGCTGTTCCATCCATGGAGGAGGCCGGACCATCTCACTCTAGGTATTAAAGACCAAGCCGGACCAGAGACTAGTCAACATACTAAGGCAGAGAGCCACCAGGTTGTAAGCATATGGATGAACTGCTACGTAGGTGGATTTGTTTTATTTTAACAATACTAATTGTATTAAAGTGCTATTGCTATTTTGGGCACATTATATATAATGTGTGAATAGTTGTGCAAATTTCTGTCCTGCCTGTTAGTGTTCTGTCTTGTTGCCTGAGGTCATAGATACAAATGGTAATGTAACATATGTGGACAATAGTAACAATTTGGGACATTTTGTTGAGGTGTATATAATAAAGAGTATAAATAGGAACATAGGGTCATCGTAGAACCGGTCCACAATGAAACAACGCAGGTGGCGCAGGAGTTGCCAAGTTATATGTCTGCAAGGGGTGTGGATTTGGTAGCCTTGTTTTATACAGTTTAATATCATAAACACTAATCACCAAGAAAATATTATCAGATAGTGTACTTATTGAAATTTTGTGAATTGCACTAGAAATATGTCAAATAACTCAGATACGGCTTTAAAGTGGACGCTCACATCTTTTGACATACAGCTCACGCTATCACGCTTACTAGATCCCATGACATTACACTAAGTATTTTTAGATCTTATGCTTGGATTTGATTGATTTATGTGCTTCTTTCAAAATGCTAATTTTAAACTTGGAAAGGTTGTTCGAATCTTTAGTGGATAAAAAAATAACACTAAGCAAAAATCAAACTAATGTACACATTTTTGGGATTTGGAAGAAAACAGGAGTAAACGGAGAAAACAAAAATGAACATAAACACCACAGAGACAGGGCCACACTGTGACTGGACACAAAGGCCCTAAGGCTATGAGGCAGCAACACTTCCTACTGTGCCATCCTCCCTTAAATATGGATAAATAAATAGAGTCAATAAATAAATAGTTTCATTACTAATAGACGTATTGCATAAAAATGATCAAAACATTGTTTTAGTGTGTACTGAGTACGGCAGTGAAGTTAACAGCTTTAGTGTTTGAAAGAAACAGACAAGTGCGGAGTCTTCAGTTTGGCTATCAATGTTGAGGACAAAGGACAAAATTGGCACTGGCTCCCAAGAAACAGATTAACACATGAAACATGGAAACTTCACGGAGCTGTAAATGGTTTTCATTTATTACTTGTGCGTCTTCTACTTTGATTAGGAACTCCTGATAGGTTGTGTGACTGGACACATTTTGGTGCATTTTAAAATGCTGCACATCCCATTCTACCAAATATGTGGATCTCAAAATAGCCACATCGGCTGTCTTTGGGCAGAAAGATCACTCTGAGCAAGTAAATGACTGTCACCTGCATGTGATGATGATGATGATCTGCATCTGATTTTTAAAAAGGTTTTTTGTATCTTTTGAAAACATATTATTTATGAAGCCTAGTTACAGTACAATATACATAGATGTTAAAACAATATATGAAGTAGGAAAAATACTATACACAATAGACAGGCAGCAAAGGCAATTTACGATAGATAGATAGATAGATAGATAGATAGATAGATATTTTATTGATTCTCAAGGGAAACTTGGACTGTAGGACCCAGGTGGATTTACTTTTGAAGCACAATGAGGAAGGAATAATAAGAGGAAGGTGTTAAGGGAAATATCGGTATTGGACTAAAAGATTAACAGGTTGCAATTGTTAATCTCTCTGCAAATCACTTCATCCGACTGTGCTGATTTTGATGTGTAACATTTAAAATAAGTCACTCACACAGTTTAATATTGTATTTTCTTTTATGGTATTTGATTTTCAATTCCATTGTCTTCTATGAATATCATGCTATTGTGATGTTCTTTTACTGTCTTAATTTGGCACAGTAATCCCATTTGAAAATATTAAATTTTTTTATTTAATTTTTATCACGTTTAGTGCCATGGGTGTTCACTTTATTAAAAGAGCACATTTCACCACCCACATGGACATCTCTTTGAACAGTGGGAGGAAACCTAATATAAACCCACGCAGATATGTAGCTGTTATGCAAATCTCACATGGACAGTGACTCAAGTTTAAATACTCCACAACAGAAATAATTTTTTTTTTGACCTAACCAATGTACTTTAAAGGGGTGGTTGAGATAAACTTTTTATCTTATGTTTTCCTGCGGAATAGAGAAAAAGACATCTATGACAAATTAGTGAGCAATGCTGTATAATGGCAAAGTGACTTTCTGATTTGAAGACAGCACTCATAACCAATGAATGACAGAAAGAGGCGGGTCTTTGTTCTTCCTGTGTGTCTTTAATGTTTACTGTTTTTGTGGGCGTTGATAATTCCAGAAGTAACTATTTAACAATAGTTTAGCAAAAAACTGCTTGTTTTGCATTTTTGAGCAAGCTACTGGATAATGGAGATGTTGATTATGCAACACAAGTAACGTGACATTTTTTTAAAATTTTTTTTCGTGGATGTTTTTCACATTCTTTGCTGTAGTACACCCTTGGTCATTACTGACTTCAGACACATCATAAAATTATTTATCTCCATTCTACATGAAACAATAAGATTCAACATTTTTTTATGCCACCACTATGTTGTTACTTGCTTAGTCCCAACTATTGACAGTAATATAATAGTAAGAAGGTAGAATAAAACAAACTCTATACATAAAATAAGACTGAATTCATCGCATTCATATATGAAGAGGACCTTAGGTCAAGATGATTTTTGTTCAATTTTGTGCCCCATCTACAGCACATTTGGGGACAGAGAACCTCTGATTCTGCTCATGGAGTAGTCACTGCAAGTGACAGTTGAATAGCCGTATGACCTGAGAATCTGGTGACTGGGCCAAGAACTGGTCTCATGTCCCAGGTGGTGTGAGGCAGCAGCACTAATCACAGCGCCATCTTACTGCCTCTTTACCATTGACAATAAATATCATATAGCACATTTTATGACAATTTGAACACTGCACATTAAGTTTATTGAATATTAGGGAGGCACTGTAATGGACATAGTCATTCGCCTAACTCTCCATCAATCCATTTTTTGTAATCTCATTATACAGCTCAGGCTCACAGGGGGCCTGTCATGATTTGCTACGATTCTGGGTCCTCAGCGTATTTGGGAATGTGATGTATCAGTTGTTGAAATTAAAGAATATTTGACCAGGTTACTACTGTGTCTATCCTTCAGATCAATGACTTTTGACCTGGTAGCAAAATCTGAAATTACAAGGCTGTTGTGTGCATGCTGCTGGTTTTGTTCCAGAATACTCAGAGTTTTGGCTCTTGAGTCTTTCTCATTTTACTTCTCCTTTTCACAATTTTATTCTTTTTGTCAATATTAAGATTTTGAAACGAAGCCAACAGTGAATAATTTAAAACTAACGAAATGATAGTTCTATCAAAAAAATGTCACAAAGAGACCGTGTGTCTCTTTCCTGACTGACTCAGTCTAATAGCTGCAAGACATTTAAGAGTTTTAATGACCTGTACTTCTTGCTCTTTAAGTGTCTCTTCTACAATGGTCTGTGAACAGTGCTTCTAGTGAAATTAACAGCCATTTATTTATTTATTTTGAATATTTTTATAAAATTACATTGCAGAAATGCTTTATCATCCAGTTAATAAAATCCACCACTGAACAAAGGCACATTTCATTCTCAGGAAGCTGGCTCAAAATCCCACAGTGGTGTGCAGATTTTAATATGTACCTGTGTTTATACTTTGTTTGTCGTCCATTTAAATATAAAATAATTTGAAAGAATACGTCAGTGTGATTATGAGATGTCAGACAGGAGACCATTAGGTAAAAAATTGGAGCAACTTCAACTTTCTAATGGAATTACGTGTGTTAGGCATCTCATGACATAACTTGACCACTTTTTACGTATGTGGGTGTGAGGTGGTGAAACTGATAACTCAAAAATGAATTATTCAGACCAAAAGAATCTTGGCACTCATATACAGTAAGTACTGTAAGTTGCAAAAAAAGCCATTGATGATTATGTATTTTTTTTCAAATTTGTGCCCCATCAACAGCGCGGTTATGAACAACCCCACAATTCTTGCATCCTAGTCCAAACGTCGAAATGTGCCGGGAACATCAGATTTTTGTACTCTTTGTATCCCTTCTATGCGACAGTCAAGCAGTCACGTTCTGCCCAGTGAAAGGCTTTGTTGCCATTAAATGCTGATTGTGACTGGTCACCTAGCATGACTGTTGATGGATGCCCCTTTAGGTGAATATAAAGAATACTAGCTGTCCCCTGCAGCTCCACCCACATATCAGTAAAAAAGGACAAACTTTAAAAATTAATAAAATAATACAAAAAAATGCAATTCTAGCCAAGCGGAAGGTAGGTGCGCTCCAATGTCAAACGTTGCCACTGTATCTGATCATGTTCAGCTCTGACGGGACAGCGCCCCCCACCTGGGGAGAAAAGCTCATGCCCGTGATATCTCTGGCAATCAGCAGCTACCCTCTAAAACACATGTAGCTCTGATCTCTCTCTCAAAAATGTCAAACGTTACTCTTTAACAATCTCTAGATGATAATGTCTGCTGAACAAATAGGTAGCACTGGCTAAGTGGAGGCAAGGTACGCTTCAACACATGGCGAGAGGTAGAGTGACTCAAATGGAGGCTGGCGTGTGAGTGAGAAGCGCCCTACCCGCTTCCCCCTCCCCTCGGCCCGCAACCTCTCTCTCAGATTTGCACGAATAAAACGCTGCCGCAAGCAAGCTATGATATACTTAGCGCTATTAGAGAAGTTGCAAAATCAATGTTCAAGCAAATTATAGAATAAAAACCGATCTAAATCTGTTAAGTAGCTCTCATGTGAAAAGCAGACAGAGAGACAGATGTTTGATTATATATATATATATATATGAAACAAAGTAAAAATAATGTCCTCTGCCCTCATAATGGCCAAGCATATTAAACAGCACTTAACATTAAATGTCTCATGTTACCTTGTAACAACTTAGTTATTAGCTACCAAATTACACTTTACTGTATGCAACTGGAGTTACCTCTTTTTAGTGAAGGTACGCAGTGCTGACTCCAGAAGTGCATCTGGGAAATATTCCAGACGTCACTCCAAGATGACATGTAAAGGCTCGTCTCTGCCAGTGCATCTTTGTCTTTGGGGTGAAAGGTAAGTTGAGGTAAAGACTTGATTGATAGGTGACAGTGTGGCCAAGAATCAGAATGGAGCAGTGAACGAGACTGCTGTGGTGATTGAGGCTCCATGTGCGTTTTAATCAGTTGGCATACGGGTATATCCATATTATAATTTGTGATCGTTCCTTGTTTATTTAGGCTGAGTGAGACCGAGAGGATTTGTTTTCTGTTTCTTTAGAATCTTCTTCCTGTGATCAACGCTACCTTTATGTGTTTCTTTAAGTTATTATTTTAATGCAATTTCAGATCTTTTGCACTTTTGTTACAGTGACACAGAAGTGTCCTCATCTTAAACTTTGCTATGTATGTCCACTGGTCTGACGAAATGTAATATTTTGGAGATTATTTTTAGCTACTGAAACTACTAATATCTGTTTTCACATTTTTGTCACATTCTGCTGTTCTAGATCAGTGATATTCAAAGTGTTTCAGACTTAGGACCACTTTGCTAAAGTCAGATCTAACAGTGGACCACTTGAGTCTGACAGTTACCTCATTTTGCACTACATTTCCCCCATTTATTTTATGTAAAAAATACTAAGATTCAAATCCACCAGCCAGTGATCCATAATAGCTCCTTAGTCACAAAGATCGATTAACAGCAGGCAGCCTGTCAGCAGTGATTTTTGTGTCACCAGGTGGCATGGAGTTAAAGCACTGCCTTAACCAGACTTGTCTCTCCACGTTCAAATCAAAGCAAGTTTAGAGAAGAGACCTGTGCAGCGACCGAGAATGGCCAAACTGGAGAGGGAGATGGAGGTTGAAAACGTGTTGCATGAGAGAGACAGCAAGAGTGAATGAGAAAGAGCGAGAAAGGTAAGATTGGGGTGTGCTGTGGTGCTACCTTTAGACCCATTTCTCTTGTATCCAAATTTAGTAGACCTGAAGTGTTAACAGCCTTGATTGTTATATAAAAGACTAATGTATCTGAGTGATTTAACTGTCACTTTACCATGCTGACAGTCAATTTCAGGCCACTTCCGAATTCACACTTAGGGACCATTGCTGGTGTGCAGACTACACTTCGCTAACCTGAAAATATAGAATGGACCCTCCCTGGAATTTTCTGACAATATGATGAGACCTGAAAGTTTCATTTAGTTTTAATTTTTAAAAGTTTCCCAAATGGTTTTGATAAATATGACCATTTACATTTCAGTATTGTGCTCATTATTTTTGGTATTGTGAAAAGACTCAGACCACACAGCAAAAAGGTTTGGGGGCATGTGGACCTACATCCAAGCTGGCACCACCAGCTGAACCCAACACAGACATGCGTGGGACACATGTTCAATGCACACTAGGTTTATTTTCTCTTTTTCCCATGTGGGAAACACTTTCCCCGTTCCCCAAAAGCACAGTTGTGCTTGAAAGTTTGTGAACCCTTTAGAATTTTCTATGTTTCTGCATAAATATGACCTAAAACATCATCAGATTTTCACTCAATTTATTTATTAAGGAAAATGATGGAATATTGCATATTTGTGAGTGGCAAAAGCATGTGAACCTTTGCTTTCAGTATCTGGTGTGACTCCTCTTTGCAGCAATAACTGCAACTAAACGTTTCCGGTAACTTTTGATCATTCCTGCACACCGGCTTGGAGGAATTTTAGCCCATTCCTCCATACAGAATAGCTTCAACTCTGGGATGTTGGTGGGTTTCCTCACATTAACTGCTCGCCTCAGGTCCTTCCACAACATTTTGATTGGATTAAGGTTAGGACTTTGACTTGACCATTCCAAAACATTAACTTTATTCTTCTTTAACCATTCTTTGGTAGAACGACTTGTGTGCTTAGCGTCGTTGTCTTACTACATGACCCACCTTCTCTTGAGATTCCTGACATTTTCCTTTAGAATTCTCCGATATAATTCAGAATTCATTGTTCCATAAATGAAGGCCTGCCGTTCTGGCTTAGATGCAGCGAAACAGGCCCAAACCACGATACTACCACCACCATGTTTCACAGATGGGATTAGGTTCTTATGCTGGAATGCAGCATTTTCCTTTCTCCAAACATAACACTTTTCATTTAAACCAAAAAGTTCTATTTTGGTCTCATCCATCCACCAATTCTTCCAATAGCCTTCTGATTTGTCCACGTGATCTTTAGCAAACTGCAGACAAGCACCAATGTTTTTTTTGGAGAGCAGTGGCTTTCTCCTTCCAACCCTGCCATGCACACCATTGTTGTTCAGTGTTCTCCTGATGGTGGACTCATGAACATGAACATTATCCAATGTGAGGGAGGCCTTCAGTTGCTTAGAAGTTACCCTGGGGTCCTTTGTGACGTCGCAGACTATTACACGCCTTGCTCTTGGAGTGATCTTTGTTGGTCGACCACTCCTGGGGAGGGTAACAACGGTCTTGAATTTCCTCCATTTGTACACAATCTGTCTGCCTATGGATTGCTGGAGTCCAAACTCTTTAGAGATGGTTTTGTAACCTTTTCCAGCCCATCAACAACTCCTTTTCTGAGGTCCTCAGAAATCTCCTTTGTCCGTGCCATGATACACTTCCACAAACATGTGTTGTGAAAAGCAGACTTTGATAGATCCTGTTCTTTAAATAACGCAGGGTGCCCACTCACACCTGATTGGCATCCCATTGATTGAAAACTCCTGACTCGAATTTCACCTTCAAACTAACTGCTAATCCTAGAGGTTCACATACTTTTGCCACTCACAAATATGTAATATTCGATCATTTTCCTCAATAAATAAATAACCAAGTATAATATTTTTGTCTCATTTGTTTAACTGGTTTCTCTTTATCTACTTTTAGGACTTGAGTGAAAATCTGATAATGTTTTAGGTCATATTTATGCAGAAATATAGAAAATTCTGTAGGGTTCACAAACTTTCAAGCACAACTGTATGACACAGTCCAAGCACAGCACAAATAACTACTCTCTTCTTTTACTCGTTTGCTTCTCTCCTCCTTCAGTCCTCAGGTCAAGCTTTGTCGCTCCTCCTCCTGACTCTGGCTCCTGAGTGGTGGTTGTTGGCCCCTTTTATAGCCCACCCAGAAGTGCTCCAGGTGATTGATCACCTGTTTCCAGTTGCACTTCCAGATGGGGCTGAAGACTCATCCGGCCAGGCTCAGGGATCCATGCAGCACCCCCTGACGGCCACTCCAGATCCCAACAGGGCTGTGGAGAACTCCATCTCCCATGGAGCCCTGCAGGAAGCTGAGGCACCACCGTTAGCCAGGGAGGCTGCCACCAACCATCCCGGGGGAGGTATTGAGCAGCCCATGGTTGCTCCCCCGGAACATATGTCGAAGGGGCATCCCGGCCAGGCATGGGTCCGCCACAGGCACAATCCAGTATACTTGAAATTGGCTGTGAAAATTATTAGAATTGGTTTTAGAGCTCTTTACAGACATCAGTCCAAAGCAGAACTGGCAGGCAGACAAAAACATGACGGTTTTAAAACCAGGCAGGGGAAATGACGTCATCTGGGCAGTAACTGGATTGATCAGAGACTTCATCCCTATCCATTCTTTTTTGTTTTTTGTCTTAAGCTCTTAAATCATAGATATTCACCTTACTTTGCTATCAGTGTTCATCTTGGTTTGGGGCACTAAACTTAGATGAACAAGACTCGTTGAGTTGGCCAAACATCCGCAAGAAGTCAGCCTTGCCTTGACATATATTTAATTATATTTCTTATCTTATATTTGTGTGGCACCATTTGCCAGTATGACATTGTTAATGTGATGCCTGGTAGACAAAATAACTTGTTCAGGGTCACTGAGTGAGGCAGCAGTGGGATTTGTACCTGCCACCTTTGTTTGAAAGTCCAATTCCTTAGTCCTTCTTCTTAACATAGTGAGTACAAGTACACAACACAAAAGGCCTGGCACGCATTCACTGACAGCACTCCTGGGAGGCCGCAGATCAAATGCTCTCTATCTATTCATCTTTAATCTGGAGATGGCTCTTATGATATTGCGGATCCTTGAAACATGCCGAAGCGGAATGTGTTGATTTTTTTATTTTTTTTTAATCTTTAATTTTATTTCTGCTGCCTTTGAACATCTGCTTACTCAAGGCATATTCGGTATGCTATCACAGCTGAAAAAAACAAATATTGCTTCAGCCAGGACTAACAAGAATCTCAGGATGTTCCTGGTGGACCATTCCTTCCTTTTGCTAATATTTCAGATATCCGGGATTGAGGAAAAGTGAGTGCTTGATCTCAAAACAGTACCAGCAGCTAAGTCTCTAGAAGTGAAGGACTGCTCTGCTTCGGTTATGCAACAGGACTCTGTAGGACACACAGTTAGGTGACAGTCACCAAATAAAATTCTAAAAGTAACTCCTTTTTTATTTTGTATTCTTTATAGTGGTATCCATATCCAAACCATCTTATTATACTGTAAATGTTTGGGGTTAGTACATCATATAACAAAATTAATAGGACAGCAGACTACATCAAACACACATGTTTGCCTGCCTTCCCTATGCAGAAAACATTAAATTTGAGATATGACAGCTTCCCCTTTATATATATATATATATGTATATATGTATATATATATATGTATATATGTATATATATATATGTATGTATATATATTGTCACACACGTGCTCATGGGAGGCAGCTAAAGTGTTTAAAGGAGGGTAATTCCATGCCAGACCAGGGGGTGTTGGAGTGCTTTGCGACCTGGATGATGGCACTTCTGGTTCCGAACAGAATAACATCACTTCCGGTTCCAGACCCTTGGATGATTTCACTTCTGGTGAAGAACCCATGACCATAGAGACTTCCGGTTCCGGCCCTTTTGATGACGTCAAGTCCGGGTCCAAACCTATAGAAGAGGACACTTCCACTTCCTCCCTTGATGACTTCACTTCCTTTTCTGGTCTTTAACGCCACCATATTTTACTAAGCTAATCACACTTCCCCTCCCCTCGGCCCTCAGACTCTGTCTCTGATTAGTGTGATTATATTTTGCTCCTGCAAGTGAACTATGATTCTTAGCATGATGACAGAAGTTACAAAATCAACAGGAATGTTCAAGCAAATTATAGGAAAAAATCCGATCTACATCCGTTAAGTAGTTCTGTCATTCACTAGCTAAGTGGAGGTAACGTATACCCCGAGGCTGGTGCATGAGTGAGGAGGTGGAAAACCTGGATCCATTTCCTGGCGGTGATTGGCAGATGGCCCCACCTATTGGGTACCACCCACTAAACACATGGAACATTATCAAGGCATAGAAAACAAAGCAGATAGTAAACAAAAGAAACTTTAACGTTAATCATTAATTCAGAACTTAGCAAAAAGGACCTAAAACACAGATTTCAACCCCAGCCAGGGGAAGAATCTTGGCTGAAATATGACGGCCTCTTTCCGGCCGAGAATGGATGTTCTCCTATTAATATGCATTGCAGGGAGCTTTTTCTGAAACCTTTTATAATCTGGGTGTCACATGTAAGCTTCTGGCCATTGGCACTTACCACAATGCAAAATGTGCATCCTGGGATAGACTGTGGTATAATTTCATAACAAAACACTTGGCGTAGTCTTGATGATTTGCACTATGCGTGGGTGTAATGTAATGGGGGTCTTGCACAGAAAGGTGAGGGTTAAATGAGAGAGGGTGTTCAGCTGATGGCACCAGAACTGCAGTGCTTACGGTGCTTACAGGCTGCCTCTGCATGGCCAACAATGAGGGCTCTTCTGTTAGGCCCTTTGTAATCCAGGTGTTGCAGGTTTGAAGAACGTGGTGTAATTGCACAACAAATCACTGGGGAAACTCAAACGTTAGTTAGCTGCTAGTGTTCTGACTCCACCTCATCCTGTGTCTTCTTTAGTATATCAAACAGATATTATACAGAGCTGTATAAGTACGGGTGGGCACAGGGGAATTGGGGAGGAAAAGGAAAAAAAGGAAAAAAGATTGAAAGAAAGAGAAGGAGGTTAAAGGACGTGAAAGGCACTCTTGGGAGGATGATCTGGCCACCTAGAAGGTGAAGGCAGGACGAGCTGGGGACTCAAGAAGGAGTGTAGCCTGTGGCGCTCTAGGGGCCAGTTCACCCAACTGAATATTTGGGTAGAGTGGGGCGAGCAAGGCAGATGACCTCCCTAGGCATCTGAGGTGTGACTGAGTGAGCGCGAACGAAGACAGAAGGAGAGCCGACCTCAGATGGTCTGGTTGCACAGTTTGGAGGCAGCCAAGACGGGGGTCGGCAGAAAGGAGTTACGCAGGTGATGGGTGAGCCAGGGAGACAAAGAAGGAGGTGTGCTGAGATAGGTACGAGGTAGAGACTATATTTTAACCTTTGATTTTAATGGATATATTTATTATAGATTTTTATAACCACTTTTCACTTGGTTTTTATGTATTTATTTATGTACTGTTTTTTAGAACACTGCACAGTGGACACTTCAGGTTTTATTTTTCATTGTTTTTAATAAAAGCACCTGATCACTTTTGCCACCACCTCCATGCTTCATCTGAGATTTGCCCCCATTTGTCAGCTCATCTCGGTCATAACTATCGACGAGGTTGGGTTCTAGAGACTCCCATATGTGAAGAGGGAGTGTGGAGGACACCGGCACCATCACAATATCCCCCACAGAGTTAGGTATCACTCTCTTTGCTAACGACAGGATATGAATATCAAACCAGGAATCTACTGTATTCTATACCATTAAAACCTGATTGCCTTGAAATATCTGTTAGACTTGTACATGCTAAAAAAGGACGGCCTTTCCCAGAGCATTGAGATCCCTTGAACTAAATGCCTTTCAGGCCAACCAGATACTTAAAGTTAGTCCTTATTCTTCAGTTAGGCACCTCTTACAAATGATATATTGCCTAGGGCTTTCTCTCTGACAGAGTTCTGTCCTTGGGGACAGCTGCCGACAAGCGGCCTTCCATTATTCCTTTCCCATTTTATTCTCCACCAGTTTCATGTGACCAAGAAGGAGGAGGATTTTTAACCATTGTGTTGAAAGGGTTGGCTCTCAGGCATGCCAGGGTGTCCCTCCTGGGCATATCTTTTCAAGAACACAGTTCCTTCTGGAAAGGAGAATACAGTGGAGTTGGCTCTTGCGCATCTCGAGTCATCATTTCTTTTCCTAGTGATTGTTCTGTGCTGCCACCTCAGCTTTCCAAGGAAGGTTGAGTGAGACATGATAAATGCATACAGGTTCTTCAAATAGCTGTGATCAGTAAGGGGTGCTCTTCAGGTGTTTGTGACCCCAGAAGGAATGCTTGTGAAGCCAAATGTTTTAAAAAAGATGTGATTTTTAAATGAACTAGTAATACAAAATAAGGTAATATAGAATGAAACAAGGTAATGAATTAATATGTAGAAATAAAAACAGAGAGAGAGAAGTTTTCGTAAGTTTGCTTTATTTTGTAAGTGTACTTGAGAAGCTTGGTGAGAAATGCCGTGTCGGCTGCGTATGGGCAGGACCGGTTTTGAGGTGGAAGCAGAACAAACCATTTGAGCAAAAATGCATGTGATTGGGACATTATGGGCATGCAATGGATATCTACATGCCATATATATTACGTGATATGAGTAAACTGAGATTTTTTTCATGGATGTTTTGATATTGTGTTGGTGTTTGTTTGGTATTGGTCTGCATAGAAACCTTTTGTGTCAAAAACTTTGTTATTCGTTCTCCCTAAAAAACTTCAGATTAAAAAAATTTCTCAGCCATGACTGCAAACGACAGTGAGGGGTGGGATGGTGTGAGGCAGCAGCACAATTTACAGCTTCATCTAGGGCTGCACAAATTCTTGTGCCCACCCTGAGCAAAGGTGTATGAGCGTCGTTGCCTAAATATCAACTCAGACTAACAGAGATCTCTTTTTGTCAAAGAATGGTTCTTGGCAGAAGTGGTAGGTTGCAAATTTGTGCTCCCAAGAGTACGCATGTGGTCTTGGCAGTAAAATGCTGTCTCTGTATGAGTCTGCCTTATTTCACCTCTGTAATTCAGCATCTGCATCATTCTCGCCTGTCTGCTCCTTCTGCAGTTTCACAGTCCTCCCGACATTTTCCGTTCTTACCACTGTAATTGGAATTGCACAATAAAATAAGAGGCCACTGGTTCTTTCCTATGCAAGATTAACTTGTTTGTTCCTTGAAAGCAGTAATAGTTTATTTCTCTTGTCCTCTTGGTGAGAAGGGGTGTTGTTGTGGTGCTTTAAGCAAGGAAACTGGTTGATCCAAACCACTCCATAGAAAATAATTGTAAACCCGTACATGCAGGGCCAAAGTGACAGAAAGATGTTATTTTTGCCTCATTTTACTTTGCACATTGCATTATTTCTTTTGCATATCATTTTGAAGATGTGTGACAGGAAACGCTACTGGTGCTCCTTGATACCAATAGCAATATGTGTGTAATATGTGTGCCTCACTGTGACTGACAGCCAAGTCAGATAATTTTGTTTCTTTTTAAGTTTTCTTCCATTTTAGTTGTTATGTTGTGTGCTTAGACTATAATGTGTGCATGTATTTATTTACTTAAAGAGCTTCTGTAAAAAACAAATTTCCCTTGGAGCCATCTATCTATCAATCTATCTATCTATCTATCTATCTATCTATCTATCTATCTATCTATCTATCTATCTATCTATCTATCTATCTATCTATCTATCAATCTATCAATCTATCTATCTATCTATCTATCTATCTATCTTGTTTGCTGGTTTCCAGCCCTGGCACCTAGTATATCAGAAACTTTGTTATGTGATCTCTGCATGAAATCATGACATTGAACATTGTTCTCATCACAACAGCTAGGGATGCTCCAATCAGTTTTTTTTAAAGCAGATACTAATCACAGATATCATGTTGCTTGATCATCTATTTTCCGATTTTTTTTTATTTTTTCTTTTTCTATTAGCCTTTTAAAAAAAAGTTAAAGTTTTACTCTGGCTGTTGGCCTTTTTCTCTTTCTCATGGGTGGGGTTTGAATTGAATTTAGTTCTGTCAAGTTTGTCTTGTTTATAAATGTTACTTTCTTTTAACAAATTCAATAAAATACAAATTAAAAAAAAAAAAAGTTTTACACTAAGCTTCTGCATAACCAGACACATAGAAGGCTACCTTTGGTATTTTTATAATTAAACTATAGGTGCTAACTGTTTATTTTTTACTAGCCATGTGCGCCCAACTACGTTGCGTGTGTTAAAGTTGTCTGTGAAGGACTCCCTGTTTAAACGTGAACTGGGCCCTTTGTCGCACAGCATTATGTTTTTTTATAAGGGAAACAAAATTACAAAAGAAAACTCTTGGACATTGATTCGATAGGAACAGCCTACTCGGAATCACTGTCCGAATCGTAATTATGTGGTAGTGTAGGAGCATTTCTGCTTCTGTCCGTTCACAGTCCGTCTCGTTTTCACAACGCTGTCGTTTCCTCTCACGATCTCTTCTCAACCTTTCTCCAGTCTCGCAGGTTGCTTTGTGGCAATCCAAAGAGTAAGGCAATATACACAGAGCAATGGTTATAAAAGGGGGACACATTGGTATCCAGGCTCTTTAAAGCATAAATAGGGATCATTTCACTGACATATGAGCAAGCCACGGTACCACTGTGAGACGCGCAGCACTCGCCGGCTACAACGCAACAATAATAATTTCCAGAACGTGCTGTTACGTTGTCATTCATTTTACCCACTTTCTTTCATTCATTCATATGTTACGTAGGCACGTACCTTTTATCTTCGGCAATCTCATTCTCTAACCAGGCCTCAGGAGCTAACCAGCGTAACACTGTCCACCATCCCTTTTGTTATTCCGGCACATTGTTGACATCCGTGAGTAATGACAACGTACTAAACTGGAAGGTGGTCTACGCATGCGTGGAATTCGCGGATAAACAAAGATCAAGATCTAAACGAAGATCTCTTTAGTTAATTTAAAGCACAACAATTTGTTTAGTTCGAATGTCGGTGTTTTGAGGTGTGACTGGAGTACTACAGTCTTCAGTAGTATAAGCCTGGAGGAGATTCTTAATGCAATGCCTATGTTTTAGCTGTCTCTCTACTGCCATCTAGTGCTTCTTCTAATTCATTTGTGGACAAACAAAGATCAAGATCCAAATGAAAATTATATATAGAGATTAACAGAATGAAATTCTGTAGGCTTCTTTTTCAGTGACCTAAAAAGGTTTTAAAATAAAAGACATACTTTAATTAATAAAATATGTACAAAAATATGTATCATTAATACATATGGCATATGTAATATAATTACAAGCTTTCATATTGTTTATTTTTTCTGTAAAGTATGTATCTAAAATAAGACTTGGTTATAAAAAAAAATAAAAAAGTAGTATTCGCCATTTCTGTAATAACATAAAAAACACACATATATTCTTACACAAATAATATTGGTAATTAAACATAAATGTACTGCAAATATACATATACTTATAGATTTTAATAATTTTTAAGCATTAATTGCACTACAGCTTTTTTGCTGTTAATGTACAATACTTATATATTGAACATTATAATATATTATACCAGTAACGGCACACTGCACGGTAACGTGCCGGGAATACACTTGACTCGAACCTTCATAGTTTTCATACTGTTTCTCTTTATGTTTAGCATTCGTTTCTTCAGAGGTTGACGCACTTGCTGCTTCCTGAGCAGCTCTTCTTTTCTCCATCCTAGCGGCCTGCTTCTTCTCTTCTTTCGCTGTCATCTTTTTGCGTTAAAACTGATTAAGTCAGTGTTTGTGCTGCATTTACTTACTACACTTTCCTTCATTTTTCACTTAAGGTGGTGGTTAAGTCTTCAATCAGCCTCAAGAATGATTTAAGATATGAAGAGGTAGGGGAAGGGATGGCGAAGGTGGTAGGGAATGAGTACGGCACCTGTATGCATGCGCTGCATGTAGTTGATTCTACAATAAAATAAAATAAAAAATAAAAAGAGGAATAACCTTGGAGGTCAATCGTCACCCCGAAAGTGGATAGTAGAAATCACGTAGTATATGTGCACCACATTTCAGGTCAATAGGTCAAACGGTTTGCGAGCTACAGGTGATTTAAAATCCTGGACAGACAAACGAACAGCCACATTTTTTTTTCTCCAGTGTATCAGCTAGGCATTCGTGATTCTTGTGGTGTAATTATAAATATTGATTACCATTTTATTATGCAGTACTTGTTTCTTACCATCTCCCCGTGTCTGCGTGGGTTTCCTTCAGGTGCTCCGGGTTCCTCCCACAGTCCAAAGACATGCAGGTTAGGTGCATTGGCAATTGTAAATTGTCCTTAGTGTATGCTTGGTGTGTGTGTGTGTGTGTGTGTGTGTGTGTGTGTGGTGTGTCACCTGCCCAGGGCTTGTTTCCTGCCTTGCACCCTGTGTTGGCTGGGATTGGCTTAAGCAGACCCCCGTGACCCTGTAGTTGGGATATAGTGGGTTGGATAATGGATGGATGGACGTTTCTTACCAAAAACATATGTCACACAGCAACAAATAATAAACAGTACAAATGTTTAAAAAGCTGCGAATGTATCAAATTTTCATGAATTGTTTATCAAGAGGACACAAGTCTAACATGTTTAACTGACATACTTAACAGGTTTATGAGTAAAAAGTACATTTTGCTTTTAAGCTATCAAGCTTATTGGTTATTAAGCAGGAATTACAAATGTGTCTTTATCTTTTGTCTTTCCAATTAAAAAAATAAGATACTGCACTTAAAACAAGTTCAAACTGAAATGGTGTCCATTTTAATTAAAGAACAAACTTGAAAGGTCTGAATTGAAGTAGCCTTTCTTGCTGTCTGTCAAATTGCATGGGATGACATCTCTGATTCCTATTTTCAGTTTATTACTCCACTTTTTTTAACGTGAAAGCGAAGCTTTCTGATATAATAAGCGCCCACTGCTTTTCTTTATTTACAATGCAAAAAAACAAAAGAACTCCTGTAATACCTCGCGTAAAGGAGTAATGCAACTAAATTAAAGCTTAGGAAAGCAGGGGCTGAAAAGATCAGCTATTGTTATCAGCCAATTTTTTGATCACCAATTGAGTCTTTTTATTTTTTGTGAAAATCAGTCAAATTAGATCGACGGCCGATCGATTGGAGTTTCCCTAACTACAACCTTGCATGGTGTAAACAAGGAGTATTTATTTAAGCTAAATGGCACCTTCAAATGGCTGAGACCACATGTGAAGCTGTTTCCTGCCTTGTATCTTATGCTGCCAGAATAGTATTTGAGCCCCATGTCAGTAAATTAGGGTGAAAGTTTAATTATATAATGGTATGTTTGAACTAACTCAATATGCACATCTTAGAAAGGAAAAGTGACATACCTGGCGAAACCACAAAGACACAAGCAGGCCTGGCAAACCTCACACACTGTAGATTGTGACCAGGCCTGGCTGTGAGTCTCGGGCAGCACTAACCTGAGCCCCACTATTTATCCTTTGTTATAAATTTGTTATTATGCCTAATATATTTTCACACATTTTTGCCAAAAAGTGAATGTCTATAACTGCATAGCATGCAGTTGGCTTTTAGCGTTTGTCTAAAAAAAAATGAAAAAAAACAAAAGTTTTAGACAAAAAAACAAAAAATACAATGGATGTTTAAAGCCACTGGAAAGTGTTAGAAAATAATGAGACAACTGCAGCCGCAGGCCTTTAAAGTTTGAAGATAACACGCTAAAGCGCTCACATTGATTAAGAGACGATTTTTTTTCTCCTTTCTTACAAGTGAGGATGAATATGAATTTCTGCAAAGTATAGCATTGACAGGGTAATAATGTTGTGCAAAACAAGTTAAGGAAATAAACGCTGAATATCATTTGCACTTTTGTTTTCTGCCATTTATTAATGATAGCATAAAGAAAGTATTTCCATATATTTGCACCTGAGTAGGTTGTTTCTACTCAAGATTTGTGATAGGTTGATATGTCTGACTAATTTGTGTTAAAAATAGGCATTCAGAAAAGAGTAACGACGTAGAAGCGGTTGGCCAATTTTTATTCAATAATACAGTTCATGGTTGTGATTTGTTAGTAGGACTTGAAGTGAATAATAATGTTAAAACCATTGACCTGTTTATCATTAGCATTGGTTATGGCTTGTGCTCAATGGGAAATCAAATGGGCCCTTGTGCTGTCATCCCATCATGCACTAGGCATTCAAGTGACCAAGTGGCACTGCTTCTCTTTTTTCGCTATATATTTTTTTTTGCTAACTTATGGATGACTTCATATGTGGTTTGTTATCTTAGGCAATATATTTTCAACTTCCGTGAACACATTTATTTTTGTAAATGCATTTTTCATTTAGTAAATCTTTTATTTTTTTTTTTTTGTTTGTTTTCTAATTACAGTACCATTTAGATTTACAGTGAAGAACTAGGCATGGCATCATAGCTACAGAGTAACAGAGGATGACAGATTTTTTGTTGAAAAAGAGAAACCATTTTTCATCTGTTTGTATTATGCATAGGATTAGGTGTTTTTGTCAAGTTTTTTACCGATTTGTGTACAAAATTAAGACTGGATTTTAATACTGTGATGTTTATTTATGGAGGCACATACAACAAGAAAAACAGGAATAGGACACAGTTGCTGGACTTTTTGTTTGTTGAAGCAAAATTAGCAATTTTAAAAATTACAAAAAATAAACATTATGGAAAAGGACCTGTGGACATCCTTTAAATAATCATTCAGGGTTGCTTATTATAAACCAATGCACACAACTGACATCTCTGAGGATGTGTGGTGTGCGGAAGGGGTACTGTGTGCTATAGATGAGGGAGAATTGAACCTCAACTTATAACTCCATCCATCCATCCATCCATCCTCTTCCGCTTATCCGGGGTTGGGTCGCGGGGGTAGCAGCTTAAGCAGAGAGGCCCATACTTCCCTCTCCCCGGCCACTTCTTCCAGCTCTTCCAGGAGAATCTCAAGGCGTTCCCAGGCCACCCGGGAGACATAGTCCCTCCAGCGTGTCCTGGGTCTTCCCCGGGGCCTCCTCCCGGTTGGACGTGCCTGGAACACCTCACCAGGGAGGCGTCCAGGAGGCATCCTGATCAGATGCCCGAGCCACCTCATCTGACTCCTCTCGATGCGGAGGAGCAGCAGCTCTACTCTGAGCCTCTACCAGATAACTGAGTTTCTCACCCTATCTTTAACGGAAAGATTTATCTTTAAGGGAAACCCCTCCTTGAACCGTCACCTTATCGTGGTGGAGGTGTTTGCGTGTCCCAATGATCCTAGGAGCTATGTTGTCCAGGGCTTTATGCCTCTGGTAGGGCCACCCAAGGCAAACTGGTCCTAGGTGAGGGATGAGACAAACCTCCGATGAAGAACAAAAACCTTGGACGACGTTTTCCCTTGCCCGGACGCGGGTCACCGGGGCCCCCCTCTGGAGCCAGGCCTGGAGGCTCACCACCTATGGGAGGGGCCAAGGAGGTTGGGTGCAGTGTGAGTTATGGGAGGGGCCAAGGAGGTTGGGTGCAGTGTGAGTTATGGGAGGGGCCAAGGAGGTTGGGTGCAGTGTGAGTTGGGTGGTGGCCGAAGGCGGGGACCTTGGCGGTCTGATCCTCGGCTACAGAAACTGGCTCAACTTATAACTCACTATTTAAAAATTATAAAACGGAAGTTGAATGTAGCAGGAGGAATTGTGCACAAGTAATGGTCTGTGAACAATACTGGAAATCTGGGCTTCTTTTAAATGGTATCTTTAGATAAAGCTACAGTAATTTAAAAAACAATGAAAACTTGGCTTTGAAATAATTTTTTTAATAGCTGGTGTTGCTCACCTCAAGTCAGTGTTTTCCTACAGCTCTCTACCAGTCTTTGACGTTGACGTTTTTCCCCACTCCTCCATGCAGAATTCTTTCAGCTGTGTGATGTTTTGGGGTGTTTGCATTCACAGCTCATTTCAAATCCCTCACTTCATCTTGATGGGATTCAGATCTGGTCTTTGATTTGACAATTCCAGGGTTCTCCATTTTTTCTTTTCAGCCTTTCCTTGTTGGATTTACTAGTATGTGTAGAGACCCTGTCATGTTGAAAGCTTCACTTTCAGTTGAGCTTCAGTCTTCTGACAGATGGTCTCACATTATCCTCTAGTACAATGAAAACTTCATAGTGGATTCAAACATAGTGAGCTGTCTATGATTTGATGTAGCAGAGCCCTAAACCATAACATTTCAGGCACCATGCTTGACAGTTGGTTTCAGGTTATTCTGGTCAAATGCTGTCTTTGATTTTAGACTCACATGTGTTCTGGTATTGCTAGTGCGGTTAAATATCTTTATCTTTGCCTGGACTGTCCAGAACATATTGATCCACAAGTCCTGGTCTTTTGCCCACCCCTGTATACACACACACATCTTTCAATTTTATAAACTACCTTTCTGTATCATAGGAATGCAGGAAATCTGAACGTATTCCTCCAGTGTCAGGCTTAAAGCAGGAACTCAATGAATGTAAAAAAGTTAATGGAGACCATTGAGTCCAGCAAGCTTGTTTGACTGAATAATAGCTAAATTGTTCCAACATCACATCCGGCTTGAATTTTTTGACTGATTAGTTTGTTTAAGACCCCCACAACCCTTTACATGAAGTACTGCTACCTGTCTTCCTGTACACCCCCTTAAATTCATCTAAGTGGTCACAAGTATGTGATTTACTGTTTAACTGAAAAAAATTGCCCGATCAGTCAAGATATAATTAATTATGCACAAAGAAAATCTGGGCTTCCAACTTACGTATTTTACTCATCTTTGGCTGTGAGAAGAAAGCTGACTGAAATGAGCAGAAAAAAATCGGGAGTGGTTCCCCCTTAGACATTCTTGAGGATGGATATTGGAGGAGTAAACTACAAGACAATGAATAAATTTTAATGTTATGTACATTAAAGAACTATCAACAACAAATCAAATTAATAATATGTTGAACAATTATTCTAAAAGTAAAGTTGAATAAATCTCTGCAGCTCCATGACCAAAAAAGTACCACTTTCGGTTAGCAGAAATAGCTCAAAAGATAGAAATCTACGTTTTGAACCTAATACTAGTATGCAAAATTCGGTTGGCCTAACTGAAAGCATACTCAGGTTATCATGTTTATTTACACACAGAGATAGACACACAAACGTAATTCCAGAAATGGTATTTTCGCACTCAGAGAGGTCTAAAATGTTGAGATTTATCAAAATCTTGAAATTGAATTTTTGGACGATTCCAATACTTCCTCTATACTTCGTATATGAGAAAGTAAAAACACTGAGAGTAATCAGGCCAGGGACTCCGGGCCTCTGGACCAGTGGAGCGAGCTATGCAAATTATTGTACCCCCTTGCCCCCACTCTGTTTCTCTCACTATATAGTGAATATATAGACAACATACACTGAAATCAAGCCAAATGCAAAGGTTTATCATTGTTTGACTTTGTATCCTGTTCTGTTAAAATGAGTAGCTTTTAAGACATTTGGTTTGAGAAGCACATAGTCCGCTCAGTCAGCTCAAGGTTTCCATGACAAATGACTGTGTTGCTATTTACAGATATCAAGGTAATTTGGGTGAAATGGGAGAGATTAGCTTTAGACCGTGTATTTTTGACCGCGTGTATTTCCTGATTCCAGAGAGACAGGCAAGGATTTGAAAGGCACCAGGGTAGGGGGAGAAGGGGGGGCAGTGGTGGTAGTGGTGGTGAATGCTGCCTTGAGAAAGATAATCGCAGTGCATTTTAGGAAAAGCAAAGCTTCTACAGGAGCTATCTGTTTAATATGACAGTACAGCATCTTATTTTCAGCGGTTCTCCTTCTAATCAGCTCTTCAGTTTCACCTGATCTTGCTCTAAAGCTACATGTGAATATTTATTAGTAACTTGTTAACGATTTGTCAAAAAAAGGATAAACGTTATACTGGAATATTAAGCCTGAAGCAAAATCTAGCAATATAGTGTACAACTGAGCCAAGGCAATTTCTCCTGCCAACAATCCTGTCTAGCCTGCTCCTTTGCTGTGTATGGTTTTGGTTGAAAGCCTGGTATGCTTTAACCTCTGAGTTTCAGTATTATGTAGGAAATGTAAAAATTGCCTCCAGGTCATTTTTCAGTGTGCCACTTCTAGAGCTGATTCTGTGTTGAGGCCAGTGCTGACTATAGTATCCAGCTACATTCACCTTATATTTAGGAGGTCTGTAAACTGATTGATAGACATTGTCCACTAAATAGAGATGAGAACATCAAAAGTCCCACATTTTGTATCTCTGGTAGTAATCTAATGTTCGTGGGCACTTTGTAAATAGCCACTACCATGCATACAGTATATCAATACTGCAAGTGCTGTAAAACTGCCCCCCTAGGATTGCTTTCTCTCAAACAACAATGCATTTTTATTTATTTATTTATTTTTCTGCTATTAAAAAGGGAAACACATTGAAAAAGAATGATCCACAGAGCGTCATGGCAGTGACATTCAAATTACGTAACACATCAAAGGTGAGGGAAACTATTACGTTATTAAAAGAGGCCATTCGTGAAGTGATTGCATGGGAGCTGTCGTGATTTGATGGAGAGGTTATAGCAGCCCAGGAAGGTAACACCCATAGCAGGAGCTAAAGCGGGACCCTGTGTATGGAAGGAGGTAGGTGAATCCATAAAGAATGATTTCTGGGTGCCTCAGAGACATTTCAGCAAACCATTTGTAAACTCTGGAAGAACAGGTGGGTCAAAATTCCAAGCTTTACTTACCAAGGATATTACTAAGAGGTGGAAAGCAGATTTTGAGCAACTCCTGACTCGACAGAGTTACACTCCTTAGTGGTGCTGAAGCTGTAATTGGAGGATTTTGGTGGTGATGGTTATGGTGGCAGATGTGCTGGACTTTGAGGATGAGAAGAACTGCTCCTGCTCGCTCGCATCGTCAAAGGCACTCTCTTTTAAACAGGAGTTTGTCTAACTGGGTTTAATTTAACCTTTAATTATCACAAATCACCATCTTGTCTTTTACACTTGTTGACTAATCAAATGAATTAAGGACAATTATAGAATTAACCAGTCTCTCCAAATGCTTGCTGAAGTCTGTGTGCAATAATACGGAATATGGGTCAGTGGCAGGAAACAACTTTAAGAAGTAAAATGGCCGGCATTACTTTCCATTCATACTGTCTGTGTATATTTTGGTCATACATTTTGTACATTTTTGAGAAACTGCTAGATGAGATTCCCATTTTTATATATTTCATGTATGAAATTATCACTAATACATAGTTGGACTATTTTTGAAGGCCCAATGAGCTTTCAAGAGTCTTTTTGAAATGTAGAATGCAGAAACTATTATTATTATTTTCAAAGTCTTTGTAATCCAGTGCTTTTGAGTTGATGAGGCTCCTGAAGGTCAACTCATCTGTCTCTTGCATTGAAGCCTAGCGTTCTTTGTCTTATCATATTATATGTTATATGTTACTTACTTTATATGTTTTCATGCTGCTTTTGTTGTTGTTTTTGTTGTTTGTTTTTTTTTTCTTTCTGTATAGCCTATAATGACGTATTTTTCATGTCTATCCTTATACAGTATGGATTTAATTGATCTCAGTGTCAGTTGTTTTTTGGAAGAACTGAATCATGAGATTATAAATTATGAAAACTGTATATTCCGTTAAGTCTAACTGCAAAAATGGATATCCAAATCAGTTGGTATAGGGTGCTTTAATATGTTAAATGTTTAATATTGCATACATTTTTTTTTAATAAATCTGAAATCTTGAATTCAGGAGATTTTTTCCTACGCTGCAGAGCTAGAACTGGGTAACCGCAATGTTAAACTGGAATTGTGGAACCGTATGTATTTTTTCTCAAAAAAATTGTCTCGACAAAACTGTTTATTGAACTCACTTAAATCATGTTATCAGTAAGCGTGATAGAGGTTGTGTCATGCATGGCATCACACTTATTTATTTAGTGTATGCCATTTCAGTAGACAGTTTTGTGCAAATAGGAAGAATAGCAACAATGTGAGATGATTTTATGTCCATTCTGCAAGCCTCACGGTCTGCAGCCTACAAGCCAAAGAGTCCGAGATCCAATTGCAAATGATGCTGTTAAGATCAACCCATCAAAAATCCTGACCGATAAGACTCTAATAATACGATTCTAATAGTTTTATTTATTTTATCAAATTAAAAATATAAAAAACCAAAAATATTTCTAATTTCAAAGTGCAAAAATACAAAATTCTGTCATTAAAACTACAGAAAAGTCAGGATTTAAAAAGTATAAAACTAAACAAAAACAGGGATAAATAATTGAAAATTTAAAAATCACAAAAAAGCAAAAAGCAAGCAAAACACAACTATTTAACAAAGTCCAATAATACATAATCCAAAAGCAATATCCTTGAACAAAGCCAAAAATTCAAAATGCCAAAAAAATTAAAATGGTCAAAAGATTAGATTAAGTTAGATACTCTTTATTAATACCCAAGGATGAATTAATTGATCCCCAGTTCTGCAACACTTCAGGTGTCTGGGCTATCTATCTATCTATCTATCTATCTATCTATCTATCTATCTATCTATCTATCTATCTATCTATCTATCTATTAGTTGTTGTTGTTATTATTATTAATTTACTATTATCTATTTTAAATGATTACTATCTATTCACCTACCTATTATTTATTTGTGTATCTATTTATAGGGCAGTATAGCTGTTTACCTGCCCTGCGCTTATCCCACATGTATGTATATGTTGCACTACAGTACTGGGGAAAGTTATTTCATGCCACTGTATGCTGCAATATGGTGTATGGATGGTATGACAATAAAGCCAATTGACTTGACTTGACTTGACTTGAAGATTAAATTCAAATGCATACTGCAGCATAACAAAAAACATTAAAAAATAAAATGCTCCGATTTCCACTTAAAGTACAATAATAGACAATGGAATAATAACATATAATATAATAAATATTATGGTAAAATAATTAATAACTTGAAGTTTGCACTATTTTCCTATGCCTCTGGCTGGAGTGAAGGAAGGGACGTTGGCACTGAGCCTTAAAGTGCCTAATGGCAGCGGGCAGAAAAGATGCCCAGAGGTGCATCTTATTACACCACGGAGGCACAACCTCAAGACCACAAAACCATAACAAAAAGGACAAGATTGAAGGAGGGCAGAGATCCACCAAAAAGGTTAATGCTGTCGCACCAAACAGATCATTGGGTGGCTAATGTCATCCTCAACTACTCCCGTGAACAACCTAATAGCTACATCTCAGAACAATTAACTGATCAAGAGTCTTAATCCATAACTTAACAAGAAAGAAAATGGCATAATTAACTACTCTAATGTAAGAATTAAATAGGTAATGAAGGAACTGAAAGAATTCAGTGAATAAATTACTAAATAAATAACAGAAACAAAATTTAAACAAAACATCACAGAGAACAGATGGAGAAAAAAGGCAACCAAAAAGGGATCCCAACAGGATGATGGTGAGGAATGTCAAGCTAAAGTAAGTTAACAGAATTCTCACGTACTGTAATTGCTTCTTAAGTCAAGGTGAGCAATACGAATATGTCCCATGTGGATGGGCTAGTCCTTCACATGAGTTTACTGGGAGTATTGCATGTTTGGTGTTGTTTGTTGATGACTGAATCTTTGCTGTGTCCATGTCTGCACTTGCTTTGTGTCTTTGTCCACTCATTTCCAGGTACTTAGTTACAGCAGCTCTGACCAAGAAGTGGTGACGTTTTAAGACAAAAGTCAGAGCTCTTTGTGCAAAATTGTAAAAGGGAAAAGAGTGGAGATTTTGGGTCGAGTCTTGAAAGTGGTCCAGCCGTGTGTTGTGTGTAATAAATAGATTCCTGATTGCAACAGGAAGGATTCTGTTTGTTTCTACTTCTGTTTTTATGCTTATCTTCTCTCTGTGGGAGAGCAGGGGGAACTAGTACATTTTATTCTATTCGGATTATTCTTAAAAGTCGCACCATGCTGTCTTGTGATGCTTTCTTCAGTGATTCTTCTTGTATAAATACTTTTAACATTGTTTGTAAGGAAGTATAAAAAAGTAATGCTTTGTTGAACAATTTGTTCAATAACAATGCTGTAGAATTAATAATTTTTATATACAGATTTCTTCTTAAAACATTTGAAAATGGCTATTTAACTTGAATAATATGAATGATTGTAAGCACCTTATTAAATTGATCAATATTCGTTAAACTTATACATAAATGTTAACGATTGTACAGGCATTTTCCTTGTTGCAAAATGTGAAAGTGTCTCTTTTAATAGAAATAATGATATGGTACAATATCTATGACTGTAAGCACTGCTTTACATGATAAATATTTATAGTAAATACCCTATATGGCCTGTCTTGCTCAAGGCTGGTTTCTATTTTACAGTCATTGAGGCTGGGACTCTGCAACCCTGAATTGGATTATTGAGCACAGAAAATGGCAGGCAGGTCTGGTAATAACTAAGGCACTGGACTATAAAGGTCTCAGCAGTTGGTTATTTTCCTGCCTCTACTCCTACTAGAAAAAATATGAACTTAAGCAACTGGACTGTATTTTTAATTGCATAGATACAGGTGTCAGCCAAATACACAGCAGTAGTATGGGAGTCACCAAGTTGCTTATTTATTGGACGTTTAAAAACATGGTTTCTAGTTTAATCCCATCTCTTACTCAGTGTGTGACATGTCTGTACTCAAGTTACAAGAAGAAAAACATGCAATAATTGTGCTGTGTTTAAATCTAATATGTCATCTTGGGTTAAGGTGACAAATATTTCAAAATAAATCACACTTGAAAGAAAGCAATGACCAGAACCCAGATGGGCCAAAGCAGCTATGCAGCAACAGTGTGTTATGGATGGTCCTGTTTTAGAAATCTGCTGGAATTGTGTCATGAAATAATCAAGATCAAGTTCAGGTTTAGTGCAATGAATAGACATCATAAATAAGTTCTTATCTGCATGTGTCCCACACATTAGTCGCAGTAGTACAGTACACAATAATACTTGAATAAATATGTAAGAAACACATGTCAGGTTTTCTTGCATGAGCAGCTTTCAGTACTGAGAGCTGCCTGAATGGCTGTTGAGGAGCCTTATGGTTTATGGAGGAAGACGGTCTCTAAACCTAGTGACTTTGAGAACTGAACAGAACAATAGGGCATTAGAACATTAGAAAAATTTAGAGGAGGTCTTTCAGTCCAACAAAGCCCACCACTCTTATCCTCTTAATTCATCCGAAATAAAATTCAGTTGAATCTCGAAGGTCCTTAAAGTCCTACTGTCCACCACACTACCTGGCAGCTTATTTTAGGTGTCTCCAGTTCTCTGTGTGAAGGAAAGCTTTGTAACAAACTTTGTACAGTTTGTGCAAAATTTACCCGTAACAAGTTTCTCACTGTGTCTCCCTGCTCTAGTTGAACTCATTTAAAAGTAACAGCCTTGAATCACGATAAGTAAGTAAGTAAAGTGATTTTCGCAGACAAGAATTCACAAAGCTCTGTACAATAAAAGAAAAAAAAGTTAAAGTTGAAGCAAGGCAAGACATAGACACATTAAGATACATAGTAGAGTAACATCTAACAAATACATTAAGTAAATTGAAATAAATAGAAATAAAATTAATAACAATAAAACTGTAAGTAAAAACCTGGCTAAACAAGACAGTTTTTAACTGTTTTTTAATAGAGTACTCAGAGTCAGCCATGCGAAGATGAAGAGGGAGATTGTTCCAGATCTTTAGTGCATATGATTGAAAGGTTCTGTCCCCCCTTGTTTTTAACCACGTATGTGGAACAACTAACAGATTTTGAGCCAGAGATCTAAGTATGCAGGAGGCAGTAAGTTTGAGAAGAAGACGGAATAAATAGACCAGAGCTTGTTTGTTCAAAGTTCTAAAACACAAGTACCAGAATTTAAAAATGAATCCTCAAATCCACTGGAAGCTAATGCAAAGAGTATAAAATAGGTGCCTGGCTGCTGCATTTTGTATAGCTTGAAGACGCAAAAGCGATGATTTGTCCAAGCCAGTAAACAATGCATTACAATAATCTAAGCACAAGGAAACAAATGCATGAACAATATTTTTCCAGCTCCAATCATGAAACTATGGAACACAGTTATGAAATGTTCCTTAGATGAAAGTAACTGGAACGAGAAATAGATTTAACTTGGCTGACCCGCCTTTTAAGGCGACCGACTTTTAAGTTGACCACTTCTTAAGACCAATATGTAGATCATTTTGATATTTTATACAAACTCATTAATTTGGTTATATTGCATTTGAGCGGTATTACTTTAATACTCGTAGTTTCTGTTATTTTTGTGATGAAATTTAAACTTTTTTTCTATATTGAGGTCACCCTTTTGAACCCCCCTGATATTTACTACGCAGTGAGGCATTTGTACTCCATCAACATTAATTATTTCCAGAGACATAATTTTGTCTATTTTTCCAGCGCATCGCGCACGAAAGCAAGGGAACGATGGGAGCACCAGAACTCTGCTCACATCATGTCGCTTCGTGCCGCAAGCTGCAAGTAGTAAGTCTGTGATAAGCGGAATACCGCTACGCTTTCCACTCACGGGACCGAAGGACAATCCCGACCACTTTTATATAGTAAGAAAGAAGAAGAAGATATTGCACAGTCTGGAGTAGAAAATCATCTTTTACCTGGAAAAACGAAACTACAAATCCCATCGTGCGTTACAAAATGGACGGGGCGTGTGTGAAACTCCGCACCTGTGTAGCACTCACGGGACGGAAGGACAATCCCGACCGCTTTTATATAGAAGGATATGCAAATTAAAACTTGGAGACGAATCAAATATAACTCCAAGAGCAAGGTGCAAGTGTCAGGGGAGGCCATAATCATAATTTCTGTTTTGCTGGAATTGAAATATAAGTAATTGTTAGCGAGCCACTTTTTAATCTGTGAAGCACAATCAACTAAGGTAGACAACTGTGGTTTAAAATCATGTTCTTGTTTAATCTACAATTTCTAAATCCCTCAGTACCTTCTTAGTAGCCCCTGTTACCACTTCCTCACATGTGAAAACCAAAATGCAAGTGCAGAGCATTTGATGTTTCACTGTCTGTGTATTTTAATTCTTCTTTACTGTTCCCGATACACTTGGCTGTTCTTTTCCTACTAAACAGCTGAAACAATCTCTTTGGTACATCTTTTGCTTTCTGTAATTTTCATCCAATGCTGCATTTTAGCTACCCTAATATCCTTCTTACGGTGGCCTTGTATTGTTTAAATGAACATAAAATCCAGCCATTGAGAATAAATGACTTGTTAGTAATAGAGTGGTCATTGATTAACCTCATTTTAGCAGAGAGTGCCAGCGAAGCAGCAATTGGAGCGGAATTAGAAAACTCTGGTAATCAATGAAGCAGATTGGGGTTCCTTCCACGATGAGCAGCAGCCGTCCACATTTTCAGATGGTAAGTAGGATACGGAACAAAAAAGTAGAGCGGTGGGTGTTTGGCTAAGGACAGGCAGGTCTGAAACATACCTGCCTGGAAGCAGTCCAAAAAACAATCCTCCCAGATCGCCCCGTGTGGTAAATGGGAATCCGCAGCTGCACAATCTCTCCAAAGCCGAGGAAGCAGCACAAGGAATCCAGCCCTCTTCCCACGCTTCCTCCAGTGGGATTGCCGATGTGTATGCAGGATCCCAACAGGCAACAGTGGAGGCACACCAAAAACCGCATCGTGGTGGAAAAATAAAACAATTTTGCCAAAACTGGGACTCATCCATTGTAGATCTGGTCACCACTAGTGAGTGGTGATCGTATGTCCACAAAGAAAACACGGCATCAGAGAAGGATGCGCTGATTAAACAGGTAAAACATAAAAACACATTGACTGAGGCAGAGGCAAAGCACAACACAGGTGCCATCTTCAGTGCTGTGCTAATTCCCTTTATAATTTTCATTTCAATCATGTCACCTTTTACCCTCCTTTTGCTTGAACTGAAAAAGCTTAGCTCCTTTAATCTTTAACCATAACTCATTCCCTGTAGCCGTGGAATCAGCCTAGTCACTTATTTCTGGACTTTATCCAGCACTTCTACGACTATGAGGATAACCTCCTTGGACATGTACTCTACACATGGTGCCATATTATTTAAACTTCTGTTAGCCTTCTTAATGGTTTCTGAATGCTGTCTTGAAGTTGAATAATCCTTCTCATAAAGTTTACTTTTAAATTTATGACCTTCCATTGTGTATTCAAATCTAACATTTTTACTTCTTACTTCATTTATTTACATTAAATTTCATCTGCAACAAATCTGTCCAAGCCTTTATGCTGTTCAAGTCTCTCTGTAATGATTCAGCTCATTCTAGAATAACTTTTAATCCACCTAGCTTGGTATCATCTGCAAACTTAATCAGCTTGCTGATGTATTCATATCCAGATCACTTATATATATTAAAAACAGCAGTGGTCCCTTGCACTGACCCCAGATAAGGAATCTAACATCATAATTCTATTTCTATGTTTTAGCCATTTCTGCACTGTGAACGCTGGCCCGGACACACACAGATGGACATCTTAAATTCACCCAACACACCGTTTATTTACAATAAATATTTACAAAAACAAGTCACGTGCACAAACCCCAGTGCCTCTTGCACTGATTCCCCCAATGTCCAGGCCACACAGTCCTGTGCCTCTTTTCCTCCTGGCCGCCTCCAGTCCTCACTCCAGCTCCGTCCACTTCCACCTGACTTCCACTAATGACCGGAGGGAGGCGGCCCCTTTTATAGGAACCCGGATGGGCCGTGTGGCGGAAGTGCCGGCTGTGCACCCGGAAGCCGTCCGGGTGTCCCCTGTCGTCTTCCCCCCGGCACTTCCTGGTGTGGCGGAAGTGCCGGGCTCCCGGGATAATAAGGCACTGGAGCGCCGCCTGGCGGCGGCCACGGGTCCCTACAGGGCTGGTCTTCCAAGCCCTTTACCCGAGGCCCCCAACATAACCAGGACGGATGCCCCCTCGCAGTCTGGAGGAGGCACAAGCCCTCCTCTCGTCCTCCTGGGCGTCCACAGCACCCATCTACCCACCACATCCTAAACTCCCGCTTCTTTTAGTCTGATGCCCAACCTCTCATGTTGGACCTTATCATATGTTTTCTGAAATTCCAGGTAAATAAAATCACATGCACTACTCTAGTCATATTCATTTGTTGCTTCCTTATAGAATTCCAGCATGTTACTAAAATATGACCTTCCTCGCCTGAACTTATACTGACTGTTCACTAACACTCCTGTACTTGATGTTATGTTTTCTACTGGCCTATACTTAATTCTAATCTGCCCGATCATAATTTTTATATAATGGGATTAAATTTGCGATTTTCCAGTGCTTAACAATTTCCCCAGGACACAATGACTTTCTAAAAATATGCACACTCAATATGTTAGCGAATCTAAATATGTGCGCAATAACTTCCTTAAGCACTCAAGGATAAATATTATCTGGTCCTGGTGATTTGTCAGATTTCATCCTGTTTAATCTACAATTTCTAAATCCCTCAGTACCTTCTTAGTAGCCCCTGTTACCACTTCCTCACATGTGAAAACAAAAATGCAAGTGCAGAGCATTTGATGTTTCACTCTCTGTGTATTTTAATTCTTCTTGACTGTTACCGATACACTTGGCTGTTCTTTTCCTACTAAACAGCTGAAACAATCTCTTTGGTACATCTTTTGCTTTCTGTAATTTTCATCCAACTCTGCATTTTAGCTACCCTGATATCCTTCTTACGGTGGTCTTGTATTGTTTAAAAGAATAGCAGAGGTAGTTAAATACCCTGCACCAATAATATTTCAAGCTGATTTCACCTTCTTTTTCAGTGCTTTGCAGTCCTAAGATGGCAGGTCTCATACCAGGACTTAACATAGTTAATGAGGTTTGACCTCACAGTGCACAGTTAGAAGTTGCTGAACATATACTGAGACATCCAGGATTTCCTCAGATACAGTATCTATGGAAGTAAAGGTACTTCATAATGTTTAGCTGAAATGTATTGCCCCCAGGTAATTGTGACACCAAGATATTTAAAGTAGATGACCATCTTCACAAAATCCTCAAGGCAATAAATGGGAGTGTGGTCTTCCACCTCACTAGTGAATTCCATGAGGAGTTTCATGGTTTTAATAGCATTAGAGAGCCATCAAATTATGACACCATTTGAAGAGTTAACTTGTAAGCGACTAATTATCAAACTGCAAGCATCAGGTATTCAGGACACAGTGAGCAGACTGACTTAATCACTAAAAACATTGAGGATTGAGGTGTGAAGATCTGTAAAGGAGTAGACAATGCTAACTCCCTCTGGGGTCTCTGTAGGGACTGCTTTTCATTCTGGTTAATAAACTCGATTTAGATCAACGTGTAAGAAACATATAGTAACCATTACAGATGACACTAAATTAAGCAGTTTAGCAAATTTAGTAGTGGCACGTAAATAAATCAATACACCTGGACTTGGATTGACATAAAATTATAGTGGAATGCAAAGTAATGTAGATTTTTGCATGGAGCAAGCTACTGAATAAAATGAGAGTGGGAAAAAACAAAGCAACAAAGACAGGGGCACCGTGGTAGACTCTTTGTTGTCCGCAGCTAGAATCCTCTTAAAGGGCAGCAGAGTTAGCTGTCCAATGTGTAATGTAAAAGGCTTTGGACTTTAAACCCTGAAGTTTTGGGTTCAAATCCTGCTGCTCACATTGTGTGACCATGAGCAACTCACGTCACCTACCAGTGCTCCACTGGGAAAAAGAAATGTAAACAATTGTGTCTCAGATGTTGTCACTTGCCTTGGCCATATAAGTAAATGTGGCCAGCTGTGCAAGGTGTTCTAGAAACTGAAGCACTGCCAGGTTTATTTCAATAATCCATATAAACCAAATCGACTGTGTGTGGGAAAAATAATTAAAATGATTACAAAATTAAATTTTTTTAGGATAAATACAGTTTTTGGCCCCACCTCGTGACTCCATTGTCCTTAGTTGGAACTGTTAACTCCAGCACTGTCTATGTGCAGTTTGAATGTTCTTGCTGTGTCTTTGTGGGCATCTAACTGGGTTCTGTGATTTCCATACACATCGATTATGTATCACTCCAGTATAAGTGTAGCTGAGTGCATGAGTGGGATGCCAGCATGACCCCACATTAGAGTAAGCCAACTTGAGAATGTTAGCTCATATTGTAAGAAGGTGCGTATTCAACAGGAGAGCACTTCATTAGACTGGTAGGCCGGGAGCAGTTCAGATGACAACCGTGGTCTACAGCATGAGGCCTGCCACTCATCACAGACTTCTGTGCATCTTCTCTGACTTAGTCATTTGTCCTTTCAAAATTAGTCACTGTATGAAAGGAATATCAGAGATTTTGCTTTAAAAATGCTTACTTACTTTTTTCAGTATCATTTGAAGTGCTGCTTACAGGCACACTGTACCTGTTGCCATGCTATTCAGTATATGTAGGCAGCAGAGAGTACAAAGATGAAAAGTAGCTACCATATATACTCACGTATCAGTTGGGTCTTGAAACCTGAAAAATTGATTATAAAATCAAACCCTGACTTATATGTCCGTTCAAAAATGCGACACTTAAATTATTTTTTTTTACATCTTCTTGCCTCCTCCAATCTCGCATCAGTTTCTCAGACGCATTGAATTTTGTTTCAGCAGTGCAGTTACCAATTTCTTTCGCTACTTCACTGACGTCTAATTTAAAAACAGCTTCATATTCTCTTCTGATTGAATGCTCCATTGTAGATAAGGGATGTTCTTACGATAAAGGTGTATGAGGGTGTGAGATACAATAATACTTTGGGTATTACCGTGTGGTCACATAGGTACAATAGAGAGAGAGAGAGGTTAGGAGCACCCGCTGATACAGCGCATTGCCGCACCCACATAGAAAACTGACATTATAAAATACCAGAAATTATATGATACCAGTAACAGTGTACTACACGATAACGTGCAGTGAATACACTTTACTTAACCATTCCCAGTTTTCATACTCTTTCTCTGTCTCTGTTTAGCATTCATTTTCTCAGAGGTTGATGTGCTTGCTGCTTCCTGAGCAGCTCTTCTTTTCTCCACTCTAGCGGCCTGCTGCTTTTCTTCTTTCATCTGCATCTTTTTGCGTTAAATCTGATTAAGTTCGTTTTTGTGTTGCAATTACTTAGTACATTTTCTTTAATTTTTCACTTAAGCTGGCACTTAAATCTTCAATCTGCCACAAGAATGATTAGCGAAGGTGGCAGGGAATTAGAATGGCACCCATACGCATGTGCCGCACAGCCGCCCTGCTGCGCGCAGCCGAGAGTTGATTCTACAATAAAATAAAAATAAAAAGAGTAATAAAAATCATCACGCCAAAAGCGGATAATAGATGTCATGTAGTGTATGTGTACCAAATTTCACGTCAATAGGTGAAACAGTTTGCGAGCTACAGGTGATTTAAAATCCTGGATGGACAAACGAACAGCCACGATAGCGTATTATATAAGAAGAAAATCAAGTCCCGACTTATCTGTGGGAGAACTTATCCGGGAATATATATGGTATCTATTGGTAAAATAAGACCAGAAAGGAGACCCATGTAAGTAAGAAAGTATCAAAACCATGGCTACTTGTGTCTATTTAACAGGTGTGCCTAGTTCAATGGCCCACCTAACAAAACACTATTTCAACATCATCCCCTGGTTTCTTTTCCTCACACTAATCAAACTCTTACTTCCACTCACTTACTGACAGCAACTTCATTGGCCATACTGGTCAGCCTCAGCCGTGAACTGCTTCCAGACAGCAGTCAGGAATAGCCTTGGTGACCCTGGGCTATCCCTTTAAGTCTCCCAGGTGTTCCTAGTGACCCACTTGAAGGGTCATGAAAACCAGCAGGTCAGCTGTCCATTCCAATGAATAGCAGGAACCATAAGCATCAGATAGTCACCCATCTGACTGGGCAGATATGCTACTTAAAGTGTCCTCTGTGTGAGGTGAAATGCCCACTGGTGGAGGTAGCCCAGGTCAACTGTCATGTTTACAATGCTGCCAGCGCCAATGGTCTCTCTGTCAGGACAGCGGAGATGTCGGCTCCTGTCCTGTCCTGAATGATATTAAGCTGCTGGTATCTCCAGTACCCACCAGGTCTCCCTTTATAATAATAAAATGGTGTAGTATTATCCCGTTGTCTCCTTGGGTGGCAATCTTTCAGATATCTGTAGGAAGAATCTATATTTTGATTTCTGTCCAAACACTTTGGTATTCCCCCATAGCCCTTGTTAGATAACTAGAATTGTTATTGTGCTATCAGTTGATATCTTCTACTAGAGACAGAAAAAAATGATATATGAAAATGGCCTACGCTTGCCTTCTTTGTTCTTCATACTCCTAGGCTTTGATTGACCATATTCAATTGAGTCAGTGCACCAAGGCATTTTCTGGGGTCTCATCCTGCTTTCTATTTTGTTTGGGTAGGCTTAAAGTCCTCGGTGACCCTGACTGGGATTAAGCAGATTGTGAAAATAGATGATTGATTGATCAAGGTAAAGTAAGAGGATCAAAAAAATGAAATTGGAAGCAAGAGCGTGTGCATTTCTTCTTGTACTTTCAACATTTTGAGATGAGGGAGATGAACAGTGTGCTAGAATAACTCCAGTTCACAGCAGCTAGGATACTGGGATAAAAGATGCAATATTCTTTATAGCCATTCCATCACAGTAGTGAAGGTTTATCCATTTATGTGCCAAGGGAGAGAAGAGAAAACTCACAAACCCTTTTTTTTTTTTATTTTGTTTTATTGCTTGCACTGTGAAAGGAATGCAAACTTTAAATCCTAATGGTTTGCTTCAGGCGGTACTTTAACAAAAAAAAAATCATTTTATGTTATCAATAACACAGAATAATTTCCTCCTAAAAACAACTTTCTTTGGAGATTTATTGAAATCCGCAATCCTAGCGTCCTTTGCAACAGGACTGTATATCAGTGCAGAAGCAAATGTCATCTGGGAGGCAGAAAAAAGGAAATAAACAAAAAGTGGCTATATAACAATAATCCAGATGTGGATTTGTTTTCAAATTTATTGTCGTAAAAGTAATGGTACCGGGACTGTGAGGCTGAGCATGGGCCCGCTGTGCAGGACTTGGCTCCTGTCGGTTGAACAATACCGAAGAATTGAGAGCAGCAATTTGTGTTTTTCCTTTTCGACTTTTCATCTTCACAATTCAAAGTCTTGAAAATACAAAATCCACATTAGATTTTCAAAATCAGAATGCTACAGACTGCATGTGAAAACTTTGCATATTAATACAATAATTACGCAGAACAGTGCTGTTATTGTTTATTTAGATCCACTCACCAATGCATACGGCAATCCACATTTTGCAAATAATGTGATAGCTAAAGAGTGTAAAATGGCATTTTATTTATTACTGTTTAATTATCGTGCTGGAGCATAAGGAAAAAAATGATATGCAGTTCTCTTGCTATCTGTCTGACTTAAGGGAGGCCAATACAGTGCGACAGTAGGACATCATGCTGTGACATTATCTGAAAATGTAATAAAATATTATTCAAGCAAAATGTGTTCTTTTTCCTCCGTTGTCAAAACCTTCTGGAACCACATCTGAAACGTATCTGGGTACAATCCTTATAACATCGTCTCGGATGCAGTAAAAAAAAAATGTAAATGAATCAGCCAAGAGTTTTATTTAAAAAAAAAAAAAAAAAAGCATCCGCAATGATAGTTTTAGAGATAAGAATAAAATTCAGTCCATTAAATAGCAACTCATAAAGCAGGCTGTGCAGTGAATGCAGTGAGTACAAGCCATCTGTCATACTTTTCAAAAGATGTGTTAAGAGCCAAGAGAGGCCAGGGACAGGAACAAGAGTGGAAACTGGAATAGTTCCGAAAATCGGGTGTAAATCACAAGGAATCTGTACATTTACTGTAAAAATATCATTTCTTGAAGGCAAAGGCCTGTCACAAAAGTAAAAGAATGAATTAACATGTTCCTTCTGCACACACGGCTGATTAAATCTCCTTTCAAGAAACTCCATATACAGATTATCTGTACTAGTCAGGAACATAATTTTATATAATGTGTGTTATTTTGAACAAGATTTAAAAGGTAATGAACACTATTCATGTAGTCAGTTATTCTGAATAATGTTTCTATGGAAGTATGTTGCACATTGCTTCAAACTTTGTCTGCTAATCTTATAATCTCTAGGGGGCACACAGTGATCAAAAAAGAGATGACCCCTTCAAAAGTCCAGACAATCTGGCTCATTATTTATACCGTTATACAGGGTCTTTTATTGCCTTGATGTGCCCTGTCCTCCCAGACTATGCTTTGTTCCTCAGAGAACTGCCTGCTTCTCTTGTAGTGATGGGCAATTCACGAACGATTCATTCGTTTTGAATGACTCTTTTCAGTGAATCATATGAACTGATTCACAAACACAAACTAACTGATTCATTGGCTCTCAGCGGGAGTTGTAAAACACTTGTATGTCCTGCATGGTGCCATCAGTGTCTTTTGTTTCACTGGTGATGTTTAAACCACATGGGGAAGAATTGCCTGGATCAGGAGTCTTGACTCATTCACTTCACTTATGATTCTTTTGAGTTCAGGCTATACCAGTATCAACAAACAAGAACTCACTGATGATTCTCTTATTCATCACACAAGTACAGGGTGAGTCAAAAAGAAGTACCACATTTTAAATGTTTATTCTACAAAAACACTACAAGATAAAATCAATTTCATTTAAACACAAGAAAGGGTGTACAAAATAGATTTTCTTCATTGTGTTTTAAAAATTATGTCTTCAAGGTGGTGGCCATCATTAGCGATGCACTCTTCGAGACTATTTCTGAACGCTTGCGTGACTTGTTCGGCCATTTCACGGGAATAGCATCCTTGAGGGCTTCAAGGTTTTGAGATCCATGTGTGTATACTTTTGACTTGAGATAGCCCCACAAGAAGAAATCTCATGGAGTGAGATCAGGCGAATGTGAAGGCCACCCAACATCGCCGTGCAGGGAGATCAGCTTCCCTGAAAACATCTCCCTCAAAACTTGCATGGATCTCCATGCCGTATGAGCTGTTGCTCCATCCTGTTGAAACCATTGCATCCATTTCCTCCAGTTGGGGCCGCAGCAAGTTCTCTAGCATTTCAATGTAATGTTCTGAATTGACAGTTCCCATTGCTCCGTATTCCTCAAAAAAGTAAGGGCCTTCGATGCCAAATTCTGCAATGGTGCACCATACTGTAACATGCTCACTGTGCAGGGGTCTCTGATGAAGTTCATGAGGGTTGGTTTTAGCCAAATAGTGAAAGTTTTTCTTATTTATGCAACCATTCAAGTAGAAAATGTGCCTTGTCGATGAACAGTTTGCAGAATGAATGGTACTGGAATGGTACTGCAGCTGCAGAGCCCTGTAGAGGACCTCCAGTACACCTGAGTGTGATTACAGGTAATAGTTCCAGCCACCTGGAACATGAATAGGAGGAGCCACCTCACTCCGGAGTCGGGAGGAAGGACTGGACAAAGCCTGAGGAAGAGTGGACTGGAGGCAAGGAAGGGAATGAACTGTATATTGGTGTGGTGTTGGTGGTTTGTGCATTTTTAATTATAAGTAAACACGAGTGTTGAATTGAATCTGTGTCCTGCCTGTCTGTGTCTGGGGTTAGGGTGGTGGTATGCCCCCTAGTGGCTTACAGCACATATGGTCAAAGCCTAGACAGGACAGCAGTCCATCACAGGGTGACAGTGTTGTACTGTACATAGCCAAGCAGGGTCAATTCCGAGTGACCAATTAATCTAGCATTGGAAAGCTATACAAAGTCTAGAGTACCAGTCAAAAAATCAACATGGACATGGAGAGAACATGCTAAATCCTTACAGACATTGACCAGCCTGAGAATTAGTATGCAGCTCTTCTCTCCAAAAAATAGAATGACAAATGTCTGAGAATCAGGACAGTAATTTTGATGACATATAGTAGACTCGCTCCGCCAAGGCTAATGTCTTAGGCTGGAGGTGTGGGCTGTTAGCTAGATGCTGATCCACAAAGTTGCTTGTTTGGTCCTCACGTGTGACTGATTCTGTGACCCTTTCCAAGTCATGTGGTCTTCCAGTGCATTAACAATTGCACTGCAGATCCATCCAAGTGGCTGTTGCTTATCATGGGCAGTATTGAGCTCAAGACAAGACCCAACCATTTCATTGTAGGGTACAATCTTGAACATAGCCCCTCTGACACAATTTAGAGTCACAAATGATTCCAACACTCAAGTATTTCTTATATCAGAGAATAACAGTAGAACATGTAGAAAATCCCAGAAGGACATGAGTAGAACCCATAAACTCTACAGAGGTGGGAGTGACCAGACTTTGGGTTCAGTTCTGGGACCCTGGGACCCTGAAGAAGCAGCACTAGCCGTTGCATCACCATGCCACTCTATGTGAAATATGTTTGGCTATTTGAGAATGTATGTTTAACTTTTATTGAAGTAGAAGCCAAGCATGCAGCAAACTCCCCTCTCCTATGACCAAAGAAAGAAGACCTTACTTCTTGTCCAGTGCTTCATCTGCTGTTAATAATAATACACTAAACTATAATTTACGCTTTTGAGTTTGAATGGCAGGCTTGCTATAATCCATGAAATTAATTACTGCACCACAAGCTGATTTACAAATGTGATATTGTCAGCTGATGTCAGTTGATGGCGAAGGAAGTTTGCATTTTTTGTATCTTATCACAAAAAATGTTAAGTTCTCTTTGTTTCTTTATTCCTAAAAGATTAGGCTTTCCATATAGACTTCCAGAAAGCACTGCTGTCATCATTAAATAAACTTCTAAAAATGCTGACATGCAAGGTCTCAAGGTTAACTTATAAAGAAAAAGAAAAAGAAAGAAGTAAACCATAAAAGACGAGAGTGCTGCACAGCCTAACCTTAGAAGAAGACAGGCTTTGGAAATGTTTGCCAGATTTTACAGAATTGTTGGCTGCCACGTTTGTTTTTATGTTTTAGCAGAGTGACCCAAGCAGCCTGTAAGTGTGTGCCTGTCACTCTCCCTCTCTCTGTCTCTCTCTATCCTTCTCTCTGTCCCTTGCTCCAGTAATTAAAAGTTGCAGTGAGCTAATGCTGACAGCTCATGCATAATGCAGAAGGGTCTGCCTCTTGTCAAAAGAATACTCTGGTTACGTATGACACAGAACATTTGTGGTGTGTATGGGGGCACTGATTCACTGTCTGCTTAGTTTGTGTGCCCTCCTTTTTATTTTTCACAGAAATCACACACACACACAAAACAAATGTCAGACATCTACCAGTAGGGCTAGTCACATTACTTCGTGAGGCTGGAGTACTACTGCTTATCAACAAGAGTCTTGAGAGAAAGAGCCAAGGAGCTCTCCGTGGTGCTCAATGGCTGAGATGTTCACACTGCTGTGCTTTTGTGCAGAACATTTTAAGAAAGCAATGTCATGTGACCCTGTAATGTAACAATAAGGTTAAGAGATGGGATGGAATGTGTATATGATGCACATAGTGTAGGAGTATCAACACATGTCTGTGTGTGTTTATAACAAAGAGTACATTTATAAATACTGTAATGAGACACAAACACAAACAGAAACAGGTTGGGCACCACTCATTGAGCCCCGTCTCTCCAGCTTTGGCTGCAGTATTATTGTTGCTTGTCCACTAGGTGTTGCCCCATTGAAGTTATAATAGTTACATATTATAATAGTTTCTTTTTTCCTGTGTTGTGATCAGTGCTGACCTTCACAAATCTTAATATGATGAGTTTCATTTGGTAATAGCTGCTAGTAGCTGCTGCCCACAGAAGACTGTTAAATTATGGAGTGAGCTGATGTATTAACTTAAATGCACTCACAGAGTAAAACAAAATTTTAACACAAATGAAAAAAGAAAATACAGATGAGAATCATTGAACACTTTACTGTTTTTTCTCTCTATACCTTGAATTTTTTTACAGTCCTCCATTTTTTGCTCAACTTATACATCAACTCCAGATTCAATAACCACAAGGAAAAATCAATTTAAACCTCATCTAGGGGTTCCTTCCAAGTCATTGTGGGGGTCACTAGTGGCATGGGATGCTTTATTCCACTACAGTATGTCTCTAAGGAGTTTCATTTAAAATAGCAGATGGTCTGTAGTACTGTTAGGGTACTTACATCTTTTGCATGCTGGATTAACCTCCTGCCATCTTCCTGCTTTGGTTAATTGTGCTTCTTTTCATCAGTCAAGTACAAAACTCCCCTTTGTCACTCTTAATATTCAAATGGCTTACTTACTTACCTAGAATCCATGTCTAATCATACAGCCTGGTCCCGTACTCCTCTAAAGTAAAATTATATCTGTTGTGCATTTGTTAATGACCTGTACCTGCAGTATTTGGAAATGAACTGCTTGGCGGCTGTAATATGTCTTTCTACAGACCTACATTTAATTTACATTAAGAAATAAATGTGTCGGTATAGTTATATATACAGTACTGTATATTTATGTATGTTGTGGCACGTGGCCAGGCCCCCTGCCCAGTCTGGATGCTTTCACACTGGAAGGACCAGGGAAGGAAGCATGGCCAGTGCGCTAGGTGGCAGCCACCATGGGTTGCAGTGGTGCCTTGGACCCCCGAAGGGCTCCATGGGAGTTGGAGTTTGATACAGCCCTGTTTGGTTCCATGGGTGCTGCCAGGGGGTGATGCAGCTCCTACTGAGCCCTTCTCTGCAGCCGTTCTGCCACACCTTGAAAGTGCTGCTGGAAATGTATCAACGAGCACCTGGTGCACTTCTCCGGGTGCCTTATAAAATTTGCCAGCAGACACTACACGGGGATCCAGAGTCGAGAGGAGAAGGACAAAGCTTGCATAGAGGCGTTTAGGCGGCAGAAGAAAGAAAGAAAGAAAGAAAGAAAGAAAGAAAGAAAGAAAGAAAGAAAGAAAGAAAGAAAGAGGGACTGATCAATAGTGTTGTTGGCTTGATGATGTGTCCACTGTTCTGTAGAGGCAATAGGAGGAAATAAACATGTGGTGTTTGGACTTGTGTGTCTCTGAGCCTGTCTGTGTTCAGGTTAGCAGTTTTTCAACATTGTATATTGTATATATCCATCCATTTTTCGTACTTGGTGAAAAGCATAAATCCTGCTCAATAACTTATAATATCTTATGTGGAGCAAATAACAGTGAGATGATAAAGTGTACTGGTATATTGTTTAATAGGAAACAAAAATGTGAAAGTAAAGTCCAAATAGAGTACCGTCATCTTTGGGTACCAGTTTGTTAATGAATTGCTGCTTCTAGCATCTCTGGTCTTTAAATTGCCCCCGGTCTGGGAGGTGCGGAACTTCAACAGCAAAACTGGAAATGAAGTCAGAGTTCATAACTGGACTCATCCTTTGGTCTGAGGATGAAAGAGAACAGGGTGGTAGGAGCCATTGATGTGGGTATGCTTACCTTGATAGACCCTGTAGATATTAGAGATACTCAGCTCTGGTCATGGAGGTCTGCAGTAGGTGCAGATGCATTTTTCTTATTAGAAGCCAGGCCTAGAAGATAATGAAACTAGTTATTTAATTATGTGGCTTGTTAGTCTTTCACTCTCCCAAAACAAATCTTTATCACACCAGATCCAGGCATCCTAGCAGCTGGGAATTGACGTGTTGGGTGGAAAAGCAACCCGAAAGGGGCGGTTAGCAGCCCCTTTCCCAGTCGGGAGCCCAGAAATAAAGGACAGTGGGAGACTACCTGTTATGGGCAGATTTTTCCCCATACACTGAAAGTCAACATTCCTTAAGGCATTCCATGGTACAGATGACAGCAGGGGAACATGGGATTTGGTGTCCCATAGGTCTCCCCGATTGGTTTCTGTAGTGGCCGCAAGGGGCAACTGATGAGAATCAACTGCTTAGATGTACAGTATATCTATCTGGGTGCAGGAATGACAGGTCTCAAGGAAAATTTTGGGGCTCCAAAAAGCTCATCCCGTTTAATTAAAAACAAGTTAAACTAAATAATACACGCTTTGTGGCATAGGTATCTTGCTATTGGACATACAAAATGAACAAGAAAGGCTCTGCTTTAGCCATAGGATCAGGGTCTGTTCGGAGCACTGTCTGGAGGGTCGCTCTTCTGGCCTGCCAATGTTCTTATGCTTGTGGACCCAGAAAGGGCAGGGTTAAGTACCCTCACTGGGCAGCTTCTCAGTGCTGCAAGGAGAGAAGGAGAAGACAATTTTAGTGACAACACCCCCTCTCGTCCCAGCAGGTTATTGCATACCTCGATCAAACATTGGCTTAGCTCGAGTTCGTGCCGCTTGGGGCATTCATTCAATTTGCTGCCCTCCAACATATCTGAATAGGTTAACCTATTTAAATAGAAAATTAAAATGCTGTATAGAGAAAAATTAAGATAACTTTTGCATAGATGTATTCATATATAGAAAAACAGCAATAAATTTTCACATATAATTATTTATAAGCATCAACTAGACAAAAATATAGTATAGACGCACTGATAAGCCGTGTTTTGATGATTAGTTTAATATACAGTAATTACGCTGCGAAAACCAGAACCAGTGTAGTGTACAAATGATAGATGGGGATGTTTTCTGTGCAGAGCAAGAACGCATTCGGATTGATAACGAAACAAAATTATAAATTGTAAATTAGTTGTTTATCTTTCTAGAATTTATTATCGATGTAATGTTTGTTTATTTTTGTTATTGCCTCATAAATTTCAACTGCTGTGTCTGATGTCGTCACAGAAGGACAGTCTGAAAATTACTTTTGAAGCATTTGTGGATAAAAATCAGACAATTAAACTTTTTTCATTCATGAATGATATTTTTCCGAACCCTACTACTTACACACAAATTGTACTGAGCCTTTTGGCCAATAACGTCACCCCCAAAAATGTGCCGCCCGGGGTGGTCTGCCCCCTCCGCCCAGCCCTAGCTACACCACTGCGATCAAACCTGTGAGGAGATCCCCCGCCACGCATCTGTAACAATCAATATTCTAAATATGATACTTAATATTTTTGGGTGTAAATTCTAACCAAAATATATAGTGCTTATGCCAGTTGATGCATTTTCAAATACTGTATCGGATATAGACTAATAAATTTCAGTCAGTCAGTTGCTTAACATGGTGACATTTGTGTGGATTGCTGCTCAGCAATTAAAATTAAACTTATGCATACAGCCGATCACATATTTAGATAATGGGGAGAAGGAACTAGAAAATGAAGTATATATGCACTTAGGCTTAGAATACACACATTAGAGACAGACAGACCGTCAGATCTCTGAAAGTGGGAGGTAGTAGAAGGCTGTAAATTGACATTCCTGGTGCAGCTCATTGTCCGATTTGTGAGTGGCAGCGATCTGAAAAGGAAGTGATGTCTAATTGTATTTCATAATACTAGAAAAGGGAATTCTGTATGCTCCTTGCTACAGTTAGGTAGACACAAAAGAGGTCTCCATTCAAGCCTCAGTTTGTAAAAACACTACAGCACTTTGCGTGTCACTCGTTATTTGCTTTAAACACCGCAATACATTATATAAAGAGCACACTGCAATTTATTGATCCATTCAGCAATTTTCTGACCCCTCTTTCCCTTTTACTAAATTTCTTCAGATTGTTCTTCATAATGCCTTTTTGTTATTGATTTTCATTTCTTTTCAGAGAGAGTGCTGACCACAATAAACACTAGATGAGATGAAGTTTTACTTGCTACTTGTAAAAATCCACTTTGTATATTTGCAGATTAATTTGAATGACTGGACCACTTGTAACATATGCTGTCTAGTGTTACCTGATTGTCTGGATGCTTTCCCTGATTTTAGCTTATGAGAAGAATGGCACAACCTTAGTAACAGTAAACCATAAACCTTCTGCTTGGAAGACATTTGTTAAAATAAAAAGCATGCCCCCTGGGTGTTCAGCTCCCCCCAGTGTAAAAATCAAGTCCCTTATTCAGTGGCTATGCTCAAGGTGCACAACGACTGCTCTTATCGTATCGATTTTGATTTTACTCTCTTTTTTCTTTTTCTTAAGCCTATTTGAGTTTCCTCTGTTAAAGCATCACTAGTATTACCTTCAAATTTACCAGTTGATTAAAGCCACTAAGAGGCTAAATTAAAACCATCTTAGGTAGTTATTGTGGATTGCTTCAGGAGAAGACTTCTTATTAAGTATAAGGCACTGAAAATGCACAGTATAAAATACCACACCAAAATAGAGGCTTCTGTACAGATACATGCATAAAATTTCCGTATATGCACTCCTGTTATTTTTGAATGTGCATCATCTGCTTTAGCAAGATGGCCGTGAGAATGTAAATTGATGTCCAGTTTTTATAAATGACAGGCCTGCCACAACTGGGATTTGTCCATAAAACCACTACAGTGTAGCAGATTGATTTTGTATTTTTAGTGTGGCAGAGGCTTCTTATGGGTACCAGATGGAAATCATCCAAACGAATATGCATTGGCCAGAACACTAAGAAGCACAGAAGTACGCATCTACTACTTCTTCTTCTTCTTTCGGCTGCTCCCAGTAAGGGTCACCACAGCGCATCATCTTCTTCCATATCTTCCTGTCCTCTACATCTTGTTCTGTTACACCCATCACCTTCATGTCCTTTCTCACCACATCCATAAACCTCCTCTTAGGCCTTCCTCTTTTCCTCTTGCAGGGCAGCTCTATCCTTAACATCATTTTCCCAATATACCCAGCATCTCTCCTCTGCACATGTCCAAACCAACGCAATCTCACCTCTCAGACTTTGTCTCCCAACCATCCAACCTGAGCTGACCCTCTAATGTCAGTCAGTCAGTCAGTCAGTCATTTTCCAACCCGCTATATCCTAACACAGGGTCACGGGGGTCTTCTGGAGCCAATCCCAGCCAACACAGGGTGCAAGGCAGGAACAACTCCCAGGCAGGGTGCCAGCCCACCACAGACCCTCTAATGTACTCATTTCTAAATCTGTCCATCCTCATCACACCCAATCCAATTCTTAGCATCTTTAACTCTGCCATCTCCAGCTCTGTCTCCTGTTTTCTGGTCAGTGCCGCCGTCTCCAACCCATATAACATAGCTGGTCTCACTACCATCCTGTAGACCTTCCCTTTCACTCTTGCTAATAACCGTCTGTCACAAATTACTCTCCACCCATTCCATCCTGCCTGCACTCTCTTCGTCACCTCTTTTCCACAATCCCCATTACTCTGTACTGTTGATCCCAAGTATTTAAACTCCTCCACCTTTGCCAACTCTACTCTCTGCATCCTCACCATTCCTCTGACCTCCCTCTCATTTACACACATGTATTCTGTCTTGTTCCTACTGACCTTCATTCCTCTCCTTTCTAGAGCATATCTCCACCTCTCCAGGGTCTCCTCAACCTGCTCCCTACTCTTGCTACAGATCACAATGTCATCAGCAAACATCATAGTCCATGGAGACTCCTGTCTAATCTCATCTGGCAACATGTCCAACACCATTGAAAATAAGAAAGGGCTCAGAGCTGATCCCTGATGTAATCCCACCTCCACCTTGAATGCACCCGTCACTCCTACCGCAGACCTCACCACTGTCACACTTCCCTCATACATATTCTGTACCATTCCTGTATACTTCTCTTCCACTCCCGACTTCCTCATAAAGTACCACAACTCCTCTCTAGGCACCCTGTTATATGCTTTATCCAACTCCACAAAGGCACAATGCAGCTCCAAAAGAAGAGAAGTACACATCAACAATAAATAATAAAAAAAAAAAACTCAAGTTTGCTGAACTTTTCAAAGCTAAGATCCTGAAATGATGAATGTAATTGTCCAAATTCAGCCTTCCCTGTTTCCCAGATATATTTATTGCTGGAATGCGTAGATTACATGAGTTCCCTTCCTCAACAACTTGTGACAGAGGAGCTCAATTTGTTCCATGTTCATATTGTTTTGAGCTAACATGCAGACAGAAAGGATACAGATTTAGAGGAGTTCCTGTAACGTACAGTAGATGCCTTTCAAAATCGATGGAGTACAGTAATTATTTGTTATTGCCCAGTGTTTACTTGCCAGTTGTGCATCTTCTGGGTGAACTTTGAATGTTCCTCTGGTTTAATTTGGGTTTCCAGTAAATTAGCCTGCTATACATAAGCGTGACTGTATGAATGTATATACTCTGTGATGGAGTAGACGCCAGGCCAGACCAGTCGATCGACAAGGAGAATCTTTATGAAGCAAGTTCCTAAATGAATAGACGTGTGCATGGATGACTTTCATACTTATGTTACTGTTTGTTTCTCCATTTACTTAAGAAGTATTTTTTTCAGTAATTAATTCAGTCAGGTTAAAATTAGTAGTGAAGAAAAGTTCAGAAGTGTTGGGCAAAGTGTTTGCTGGGATTCTACACAAAGCACTCACTGTTCACCAAAAGCAAGAAACAATTTTTTGCCTTTTCATATTCCATTTCTTATTATGAGCACAATTTTCAAAAGGAATCATTTCATAATTTGTTTCTCAGTGTCATATGCCTTACTCTGTATTGGTCAGTCCTGTGTGACTTAGTGTGCCCTGCAATGGCCTAACGCTTCGACTCTTAACTTGCGCACAATTTCACTGCTCCCCCATGGCTCTGCATATTTTAACCACACAAGACAAATTCATTATTCTGAATTGGATTAAGTGGGCATGAGAATGTTATGTTCGTGCCTGGTATGTTTGGCATTGTGATCCCCAGTTGAACTCAGCAGCTGACGCTTGAATGTTCAATGAGCTTCATAGATTTTTGTCTGCTGCTTTGAGCTGTTCAGTGCAACAGATGGCACCTAACTCTTCTTTCCAGATCTTTAGTGTAGGGCATGGCATCATATACACAATCATTCTTTGGGCCAGTACTCTTGGTTTTGCATCTTATGCGCCTAGTTGAGAATCTCGCTTGTTAATTTTCCAAACAATATCGGCAGGATTGCAGTGCATTTTTTAATTTTTTAACCACTGTTCCAATTCTGTTTTTCTTTATTAGGGTTTGCATGATTTTTATTGAAACTGCTAAATGGATAATCCTTCTTTAAAATTCAGCAACTATGCCTGCATTTATGAAGTAAAAGAAAAGGCAAACAACTAACTGTACTGCTCTAGTAAAAAGCAGAAAAAGAAAGTTTAGCAGATGATGCTATCCTTAGAGGGAAAACATATTCAGAGAAAACAGCAGAAACAATTTAAAAGGACATGGACGTTCTTCAAAACTGAAAAATCATTTGGTAATTACAGTTTATTGTAGATGAGGACTAAGTGCTACATGTGCTGTAGGCATTAGTAGCACTAATTATAAATACCAGGAAACATGTGGACCTCTAGTCCTCCATTAAAGGTGGTTCATGCAGTTCAAGCTGAACCTTTCTGTTTTGTCCACACTTTCCCTTATTTTCAGTAAGATAATACTGTACCAAAGTGACACATCGCCCATAACTTTCAAAAGTAAAGATCCACAACCAAACTTCGACGTAAGGATTTAAAAGCAACGTTTGCAAGTAGGCTGAAGTTAAGTATTTGCCAATCTCCTTGTTAGTTGGCATACATTTTTCTGTCATTGTCGTTCTTGCATTCTGTAACGTGGAGTATGTCTAGCATGAACCATAATATTAGCCAGCTGCTCACTCGCACTCCATTCAGACTTACCTCTCGTCATTCTTCCATCACTGAAGCGCCTTCTGTGTTTGACGCTCAGAAGATATCACTGTTGGAGTTTCCTTTTGCCCCAACATGATGTGTAGCACTGTATTTTGCATTCATAACGATGACTCTGGCATTTGTATGTCTTTGTCATGTATGCATCGTTTCCTGTGTTGGAAATGGTGCTGATGTTCTTCTGCTTCCTATGAGAGGCCTCAGCAATGCACTTCATGCTCAGCAGATATCACTGCTGTTCTTTTTCTTTCTTCCATGTCACCCCTTTGAGCAGTTTCCAGCATCATAAGATGAAATTGTATATGAGAAAACTAATAAGCAAAATTACAATGTGAAACGTTAAGAATACAATTCATCCACCTTAATGAAAAGACGGGCATTTCTGTGTTCTTTTCTTGCTTTGTCTCTGTCATTCCAACAGATGGCGCACGCCCAACATCTTTATACATAATACGCTACCGTGGCTGTCCGTTTGTCTGTCCAGGATATTAAATCACCTGTAGCTCGCAAACCGTTTGACCCATTGATCTGAAATCTGGTACACATATACTACATGATGTCTACTATCCACTTCGGGGTGATGATTGACCTCCAAGATTATTTTTTTTTTATTTTTTATTTTATTTTATTGTAGAATTAACTGTCAGCAGCAGCCAGCAGGGCGACCATGTGGCGCATGCGTATGGGCGCCGTTCTCATCCCATACCTCTTCATATCATAAATCATTCTTAAAGGCAGATTGAAGACTTAAGTGAAAAATTAAGGAAAACGTACTAAATAATTGCAACACAAACACTGACTTAATCAGTTTTAATGTGAAAAGATGCCGACCAAAGAAGAGAAGCAGTGGGCCGCTACGGTGGAGAAAAGAAGATCTGCTCAGGAAGCAGCAAGTGCATCAACCTCTGAGCAAATGAATGGTAACATACAGAGAAAGAGGATGAAAACTACGAATGCTCAAGTCAAGCGTATTCACGATACCGTGCAGTACACCGTTACTAGTTTGTAATAATACAATGTATTGCATTTTTCATCCCAACAGACGGCACATCACAAACATTAATAAATTAACTGCAAGACCATTTATTACCAGAGCAGTGCAGTAGAGGTGTATGCATATATGATAAATAATAAACTCTATCAAAACTGTGTTAGAAAGCAATGGTTTTATTATCAACAGTAACACTGTCAAAATGTAAAGAAGCTGTTAATTACTTTATTTCACCAGCAACATGGCTAAAAGTCTCCATTTGAATGAAAGTCCTAGCTACGTGGTGCCATGCAGAGTGCAGGCCTAGAAGCTCATTTGCCCCAAATGTGACACATTTCTTTGCACTGCCCATGCTTGTTGCACACAGCACATTGGGTAGTTGGTGACTGTTTGGGCTCAGTGGGCAGCAGAATGACCATGTAGTGCTCTTCTGACAGTCATGACAAGTCAGGCGCTTTAAGATGAAGAAACGTCCCTGGGATGTATCCAGTCCATGCCAGTACCAGAGCCCACAGGTTCCACATCATGCAGCTGATTGGCACTATCTTGATCACTGTCTCCAAACATATTCATCTTGCAGTAAACTGTTGCAAAACATCACCAGCTTTATACTTTTTTTTTGTGGTGACATTATCATTTATAGGATTATTTTCCGCAAGCCATTGACATAAAAAAAAAATACTATAGCTATCCACGAGATGGCGTCACTATAGTACACTACTGAGGCACAGAAGTAAAGCCTGCCAGCAAGCTGACTGTGACTATAATGGCTATACACTGGGATACAAGCTCTCTTGTATGTTGCGTTTTTGTTTTGGCACACTGTATTAATCCGTGGCTCAATAACTCATAGCTCACATTCAAAGTGTTAACATTGCTTTTACAAACCCCAAACCAAATGGCATATAATAGACATTTGTAGTAATGCATTTATGCCATGCACCATCTGTTGGAATGACAAATGCCATGCATTTTATTACTACATGCATTGTAAAAATACAAACTAAAATGGTGCCGTGCAAATGTTATTGCTGAGGTCTGCGTTGATTACTTAGATTTCAACCCATCTTAGATGGGTAGCAGTGCTAATCACATAATAATTTCATTATTTCATATCCTAAAAGAAGAAAAAAACCTTATTTAACACTGAGCTTTGTGTTCTGTCATTGTTAAACATTTCTTAACAAATGAACAACCTTTTGTTAGCTTGAGAAAACTTTAACTATCTATGTGCTGAGATTCAAGTTCTCTTGTATGTTGCGTTTTTGTTTTCGTACACTGTATTAATCCCTGGCTCAATAACTCATAGTTCATGTTCAAACTGTTAACATTGCTTTTACAAACCCCAAACCAAATGGCATTTAACAAACATTTGTAATAAAGCATTTTATTACGACAAATGCTTGCCATGCACCATCTGTTGGAATGACAAATGCCATTCATTTTATTACTACATGCATTGTAAAAATACATTCCAATAAATGGTGCATTGCAAATGTTAATGCTGAGGTCTGCGTTGATTATTTAGATTTCATCCCATCTTAGATGGGTAGCAGTGCTAGTCACATAATTATTTCATAATTTCATATCCTAAAAGTAGAAAAAAACGTATTTAACACTGAGCATTGTGTTCTGTCATTGTTAAACATTTCTTAACAAAGTAAAGACCTTTTGTTAGCTTGAGAAACCTTTAACTATTTATGTCATTTCGGGGCTTTGGCCCAGTTTTATTTTTGATCTCATTTAGTCGTTCTGTGTTCGTTACTGTTTCGTAGAAGTTATTGATTTGACCTTGCTCTGTCTGGAAAGCTCTTGAGCCACCCTAAAATAACACCACCCTGCTTATTCAAGCTGCTGTTCTGTGTGAGTAGACTGAATCCATCACAATTCATTTAAGTCAGAAGCCAAGAAGCATTTCATGACACAAAGGGCCATGAGAATCTGAAGCAATTTACTTTTTTGTGTAATTTAGAAAGACACCTTGAAAATGTGTGGAAAAGTATCAGGATGAAATATTGAGATAACTTGGTGGTTAGCTGCCCCACTACACTTGATGGACTGAATGATCTCATCTTGTTTGTCATCCTTGATATGTTCTAAAAGGATCTTAAACGTAAACCCCAAAAACAAACTTTATATGAAAATTCCCACTTGTCCTCAATAAGCAGGTGATATTTCACCCACAGTGATTTACTATGGCACCAAATTTGATAGATCTGATGCTTTCATGTAATAGGCAGTGCAGAACTTTTCAAAGTCTGGGTTTATTAACATGGCAATAACCTTGCCTCGTATGAGTTAATCACAGAGTATATGACGTTGGTTAATATATAAAAGCATTCTAAGGGGAGTGCAATGATTAGTACTGCTTCATGGATTCTGTTTTCTTAAATACTCAGTCTTGTGAAGTCTGCCCTTTCTCTCTGGGCCTTTTTTTTTCTTTCTGGAAACATCATTTTTCCATATACATCCCAAAGATGAATGGGAGAGGCAGATTGGTGATATTAAATTGAACTCTGCATATATGTGACCCCATGATGGACTGCAGCTCTATCCAGAATTGGTGTCTTCCCTTCTGCCATTAGATTTAAGTTATGGTGACCAGCGGCCCCAAATTTAAAATAAATGGATTCATGAAAGGTGATGGTGAGGCTACCCAGTGGTCTGTACTGTATGTCGATCCCAATGTCCCAAGTCCAGTGATGGGGACACTGGCCCTTTGGATGAGAAGTAAAACCGAGGTCCTGAATGTCTGTGGTCATTAAAAATCCCTGGGGATCCTTAGCAAAGAATAGTTTGTATCCAGTGCCAGTGATTGGTTATTTTGAGTCCTAGGCCAAGCTTATTAGATAGATAGATAGATAGATAGATAGATAGATAGATAGATAGATAGATAGATAGATACTTTATTAATTAATCAATTATTAAATTAATATTATATATTCATTCATTATTTAATTAATTAGTGCGCAAACTGACTGGTAGCTAACCCATTTGGCTGGGTTTTTCCCCCCTTATAATCTGGATGCGCCAGCCCTGGGTGTATCCTGCTGTCTTCTGGCTAAACTGCCCGCCACCACCTAGTCATTGTCACCCACTAATCATCCTCCGTCTCTAACTGGATAGCTATCTTTCAGCCTTTCACCACCTAACAGTTAACGTGTAGTCAGCGTACTTACACACAATGGCTGCCGTGGCATCATGCAGGTGGATGCTGCACATTAGGGGTGGCTGAACTTACTCCCCCTTACTATGTACAGTGCTTTGAGTAGTGAGAAAAGCACTATACAAATGTAAAGAATTATTTTTATTATTATTATTTATATTATGTTGCAATTGCATTCTAACCAATTTCAGAAATATAATTTGGGCTAATTAGAATTCAAATCTAAGATTTCAGCAATATATTTTTGATTAAATGAAAATCCAATTGCAAATATCTAGACAAAACTGAAGCCCACTTCCCTTATTCTATGTCAGACTTCTATTAAGTCTTTTATTAGAGATATATCTAATTACCTTTTAAGCAATTAAAAATTGCATTTTTGATACCTTTAATACAGACACATTAAATGGGCATCAAATTTGAATATATTGATGAGTGCATTTGAAAACTCCATTAAAGTCAATGAGAAAAAGTTTGCCTGTTGTAACTATATATGTGCAATCTGAATTTTGCATAATCAAAAATAATTGTTGAAACCTAAAACACCAAGTCAGTGGGTTTGAGAATGTTGTATTTTGTAAAAATATAAATTAGTGCAATGCATTAAATGTTAAAATGATTCGTGTTTTTTTTATAAGCTAATGAATAAGTCATTGAATTAAAATATGATTTAAATGAACTGTGATTTTTTTTTTTAAATTAATGTCCTAATTATGAGGCCAATTAGTCTTTTTAATACTTTCATTTTTCAAAATTATTTATGAATGTGTAAATTAATTCATTAAAAAGCAAGCGTGACAGTAATTATTTTTTTCAGTGTAGTGTGGAGCATGCTTATTTTTAAAATGCTGAGTTTACCAATTTAACCAATAAATTCTCCCATTTCAATTTTAATGAATGGTTAATATGTCCTTTCTTTTTGAAGCTTTACTTCTGCTCTCTAAATCTGTCATCTCCACCAATAGTCCAAGAGTACAACTCCACTGAAATCCAATTTTAAACTATATATTAAATATCCTCAATCTTTTTGCTTCATTGGGGGTCCATGTGAACATTTGATCAAACATAACTTAACATCCTCTGGGGTAGGAATGTCCTTATAGTGCTATTCCTGAGCTGGATCTTCTCTGCTGTCACTTCATACATCACTTTCACGTCCATTTTTGACCAACTCCCTGTATAGTGTTGTTTATGAACTATTAGTGCTAGTCTAGGCCACACATCAAAATCGTATATATATATATATATATATATATATATATATATATATATATATATATATATATATATATATATATATATATATATATAAAATCGTATATATATAGTGTAGTGTAAAAGAAATCCTTAAACATGTATATATGGAAGGAAAATTTCCATCTAGTGCGTACATTTTGAGTGTAAATTTAACTCTGGTGATTTTACTGTGGAGCTGGATAGGCTCTCGCAAACATATAACATGCATTACATGCAGTTCATTCATCTGTCCATCCATCCATCCATTTTCTGTGCTGCTTAACTCCAGATAGAGGTGTTGGTGACTGAATCATATTCTTTGAAGTACTAAGTGCAAGATTGGGAAAAAAATGTGTATATGCCGCCAGTATTATATTCATCTAACTGCTTATCCAGTTTAGCAATGCAGGGGGCTGGTGACAGTCCTTAGGACATTGGGCACAAAGTGAAAACCCACACTGGACAGAGCACCATTTGAACTTCTTCTTAATGGAATGTTTTTGTTACTTACCTCATGCACTTTGTAAAATTTTACTCTCATATTTTCATGCAGAACAATGTTTCTGATACAAGAGACATCAATGGTGAACAATGCTGGACAGCAGCAATAAATATCAATAATGTCCAAGAAAAGACTTGAATGTACTTGTTTCACATAATCCACAGGTCATATCATCCAGAATATATGCTCATGATGTCTCAAATTCATGTAATTTTACTAAAATAATATTGTAAAATAAACCACTGCCAGGAAACACTCTCACAAACAAAAACTGAACACACTCAAACGTGATCAGGCATTTGAAGAGATTCCCCCATTCATTGGTCACTAGTCAAGTCCAACAACAGCTTATTCATTATCTAAAATTCTGCTACTTGTGATATCAACATTGCAAAGTGCAATGAGAGGTGAGTACAACTACAAAGGTTAAAGAAAAGTGAGTAAAAACATTATCTGGAAGAGAATACAAGGAAGGGACTCAAAAATACATGGAATTTTTAAAAAAACACCTTTATTACAAAAATTCCCATTCAGTCACCTTAAAAATGTTCTCCTGGAGACACAATACACTTGTCTTGGAGTTTCTGCCATTCCTGTTAACATTTCCTGTACTCCTCTTTTGTTACTTTCTCTAGAGCCTCCTGCATTTTTTCTCCCAAGGTAGCAAATTTTCTTCTCTTCAGTCTCATTTTTAATTTGTGAAATATAAAATGATGTCATAGTGAGTGAGGTCTGGTGAAAACAGGGGGAGCGAAGCAACCATCAAAAACTCTTTGACTGATAATGCAGATGTGTGCAGGAGTGCTATCACGGTTCAAAATGCAGTTTTGTATGCAGCACTGCTGCAGATTTTTTTTTTCTTGATACTTTCCCATAGATGTCTCAGTAATTCACTGTTTTGTCACAGATTAACAATCTGTTCACAGCGAACAAACTCTTCAGCATCGACAGACACGATCTTAATTGTCTCTTAAAAATCTACCCTAGTGACTTGGAGAAAAAAGAAATCACAAACCTGTGTGATTGGAACATTACAAGAAGACGTAGGCACTCGATTGGCTCAGCACAATGCCACTTGGTGGACTGATTAACCAGACTGTAGGCACATGGTATCTACAAGCATATTCAATAATTACAGTACACCCTACTCCTGTGCTATTGACCGATTCTAAGAATTTTTGAACCTGCCTCGTGATTGAACATATCCTGGACTCTTCCAAAAACAGAAGATTAATTAACTTTTACTAAATAATCCCAAGATATATCAGTTATACATAGGAATGGAAGAAGGGCCTACAATTCAAATGCTTGGCCACGTTTGAACATGTTCAATTTTAGTTCACATCTCCTGAAATGCTTTACTAAGCAATAATTAAGTAAAAGTACATGTGTTTGGGACTTTCTGAGCAAACTTCAGGTTGACTTGACATGTGGATTATGTGACGCAAGTAACTTCAGATTTTTTCATTGACATTATTGTTGTTGTCCAGCATTTCCCTCCATAGATGTTTGTTATGTCAGACACCTTCTCAACTCATGAACGCATGAAAACATGAGATTTAAACATCTAACCATCGCTAACCTTTTATTGTAGCAATTAATGTCTTAAGCATCCAAAGACAGAAGATAAAAACAAAACTCAAGCCTTAGATTATCTGTATTAGGTTAGGTCAGCTGGCCATCTTTCCCCATTACAATACCCCATATTGGATTACATCATAACCAAACACTTGCAGTTATGGAGAGGCACACTATATGTTTCTTTTATGTACATTTTACATTTTTCATGTCTAGGTTTTGTCTGCATGATGAAGCTGTGCCCTCTGAAAGAGTCCATCCAGTCATTTTCGAAACCCTCTCCTTCATGCCATTTGATGGGGACTGTGGGATCCCTGCATTTGGATAAAGGCACGAAGCAATCTTGGGATGCCTATAATGGAACCAATTTAGGATGACCAATAAATCAGAATCTCATTCATGTTAGCCTAGCTGCTAGCTGTGAAGTGAGCCCTGCAGTGGACCTGCATCCTGTCCAGGGTGAAAACCTAACTTGTGCCCAACATTCTTGGGTCAAATCTGCATTGAGGAAGTCTGAGGAAGAGTCAATAGATGCATCTTAACACGTAACTTACAAAATACAACTGTATAAGTTCCATTTTGCATGGTGGGAGGTAAACATTGCCCACCTCTGACTCACTTTCAGACCTTGAATAAGATATTTAAATTGTCAGTGCTTCAATTGAAGTTAAGACTAAAGGAATCGTGCTGTTGATTTGTGATGTGTGATAATTCGCCCTAGAATAACACCTCTGTTAAATAAATGGAATGAAGTTTCCATCCGCAGTGCAATGGTTGTGCATTCCAGACATTGCAGGTGAAACCCTTCACTTGTACATCGTTGTCCTCAGCCACTTATTCTTTCAGTGTTTCCACAGTATGCTCTGAGTGCAACCACAACTGGATTCTCTTTGATTTCCTTTAAAAATTTGCAGCCTGTTATTGATCGCCCCTTTAGTCTTTGTAGAAATCTGTTACCTTGGAGCCTTAGGGTAAGTGTGCTGTTCCCAGCTTGACCTTTACTAATGAGTCTCTATCTTTTAAGAGATGCTGAGAGTAGAAATGTGCTCTCAGAAAGCGGTTTGTAGAGCGGGCCTCACTCTTTTGCCCCTTGTGTTGGGAGTAATGAGTTATAATTAAGAGTTAGATTACTTTTTAAAGTAATGTATAATAATGTAATACTTACTTTATTGAGGTAAAAATGCCTGTGTTGCTTAAAAAGAATTGATTAAAAGAACTTTTAGTACCTTCTGACCTTTGCTGCAGTTCATTGAAATATGGTGGGTGCGAACAGTGCTTGGCACACAGGTGCCATAGATGGCAATTGAAAAAGGCACTTTAATTTTTTTGTGTTCTAAAAATGTTAATTAATGTTACATTTTATACACATAGGTATTTGGCTTTGTAATACATGAAGGTAGAAGTTTAATAATCGTAAAACGTGTGTGGCCACAGGCAATTTTTAAAGCGGGGCAAATGGATGAGCTAATCACGACTTTCCAGACACCATTTCATTGAGAGTTTGTCCTGTTCTGCAAGAATTGGATGGATCTACTGTTTTATTATGTTCTTTATGTTGCCAAACTGCAAAAATGATACGCAGCTCGCCTGTATGCTAAATTGTTGAGAAATTATACTTTGAAGCGTTATCACAAAGGCACAGTAATTAAGACTGCCTTATTGCATATTGCAGTGCTGCACCAACGCAGCGCACTATGATGCCAAGTGCCGATGGATTAATGCTGTTCTAGATAGCTCGCTCGCTGTTGCCTCACTAGTTGGAATTCTTGTGCCACTTTGACAGGCTTGCCATTTGTCTCGACTCCTCTACAGCTGGCACTGAAGCTGCTTATTCGCCTGATGGAATGCCAAGTCATGCTATGGGTGACTCTGAAACGAAAGTATTTTTCCTTCTTTCAGCATATAAGGGCACACTTTTTTTGCTTGCACTCAGCAAAATATTGACAAGGCAGACTCTGGCCTTAGGATTTAATAACAAATGCTTTTCAGCGAAATGTGCAGTTTTTCATACAAAAGAAGAAAAGTATCGCAAAAGATAGCGCACTGTTTGTAATGTTTCACATTACATTATCAAAGTAACTATACAGCATATTTAGCTACTTCTTTACTTGTAATGAGTAATGTAACAAAGTTACTCTTAACAGTAACGCTCCTAGGCACTGTTTTCCTCACATGGTTCAAATATAACATCTGATGTTCATTCTCCCACTTTATAAGGTTCAGATGCAATGCAATCTCCTCTCTGTCCTGACAGACTGTGTTCTGTATGGTACATCTGCGCCATGATGGATGTGGTGTGTTTTTTTTATTAAAGATAAAGGAACCCTCTGGGATATTGATTAAAACTGAAATAACTGGTGAAGCATAAAGAAACCACGAAAAGAAAGCAGCTCTAGAAAAGAACACCTACTCCTTCATGGAAATGTTCCATCCCAGCCTGGAGTTGTGCCTTTCCTTTGGGTGTATGGTCCTACCTTTCACTTGTTATGGCCAGATCTCAAGACAAGTGGACACAATTAAATTAATAAATCTGCTTTGGATAGTGTGTAAATGACCCAGAGCAGCTGCACTCTCGTGGCCGTAGGAGAACCACAGTATATGTTACCATAAGCTACTTGAGATGTCCTAACTAGATCATAGTGACTAGTGGTCTAATGGAGAGTATTGAATGAATTGAGCAGGAATTTCAGATGCACTACAGGACTGACTCGCTGCAGGCGGTGGCACAATAGAGGCTGATGGAAAAATTAGAGGACATTGCGACAAATACTGCTCAACTTTCCTATGAGGTGCTGTCCTAAGACTCCTATTCAAACTGGCTCATCCCACCATTGTGTGCTACAACCTCTACTGGGGACATTTTTTTTGCATATTGCTATCAAACTGTATAAGCCTCTTCCCATCATGCAGATCCTCATACATCAGATTAGCTGCACCACATTAAATATATTTTGTGTTTCACTTTTCATTGTGATGCAGTTTGTTTTTACTGATTTGTGTTAAGTCTGTGAACCTTATGTTTTGCATTCTTGCGAAAGCATGTGAATTTCTTTTCAGGATTAAAGAACTCTTCTGTATCTACCTGTATAGGTTTCACTAAAAAAAATGTATGCTAGAAATTCATTCTCACCTTTTTTCACTCAATAAACAAAAATCCCAGGCCGTTATTTTTACAAGTCTTCAAGGTTTTTGCTTCTACCTAATTATTTGGCAGTTTCTTCTGAATTCCCAGCACTGATTTTGTATGAAGACATTCTACTCGGCTTCTACAGATATCCCCTTAATTCTCCAGCAGTGTCCTTGAATGCATAATTCATTAAGTTAAAGATTTATACGACATCAGCTTTATTAATGTCTTAGAGAATTTTGAAGACCTGAATTTTGTCTTGGACAGTATAGTGCTGCTGCCCAACTGGGGCTGCACTTTCTCAATGAGTCTTCATGGGTTGCCCTCTGAGTTCTTCAGTTCTGGTCCCACACATTCAAAGACAAGCACATTGGATTAACTGTTGAGTCCAAAGTAGTCACTGTGTGAGAGCAAATGCAGTTGACTTTGTAAGTAGGCCCTGTCCCATTCTGTTTCCAGTGCTGCTAAAGTTGGCTTTGACTCCTCTGACCCTGAATGGGATTCAGTAGGCTTCAGAGTGAGATGAGATGGCTTAGGTCTACAGCAGTGGTCTCAGTCGCCGGTCCTGGAGGGCCACAGTGGCTTCAGGTTTTCATTCTAACCCTTTTCTTAATTAGTGCACTGTTTTGGCTGCCAATTAACTTCTTATAATTGACTTGTTTTTTAAGATTTGGTCCCCTGAATTTCTTCATGGTTCCTATGAATTGCTTCATTTCTTTCCTTAAATGGCACCCAAACAGAAATGAAATGTGAAGTGATGGAGCCGACAGAAGACCAACTAAGTCAGGGCCTCAAACTCCAACCTATTTTACTCAAATCAGTTGCTTAATTAGGCTCTGATTCTTGTTGTCAATTAAACTCTTTCATTAATTCCATGGCTTGTTGCTGCTCTCATTGTGCAATAGCAGACATTTCTGAAATTTTCACTTTTCTAAGAGCTCTGTTAAAATGTTTTGAGGACCTGAGCACATCAGCAATTCTGAGACCTTCATCTTTCTTCATTTTCAGATATTGTATGATGGACACATGGCTCATGTTGTATCTCATTATTGTTTGGCTGCTAATTAAGGAAAAAGAAACAATTAAGGGGTCTGAGTCTTCAAGAACAAGTCAATTAAAATGAATTCAAAAGAAGTTAATTAGAAGCAAAAACAGGTCACTAATTAAGAAAAGGGTCAGAATGAAAACCTTCAGCCACTGCAGCCCTCCAGGACTAGAGTTTGAGACCACTGATCTAAAGTATGTGCAGCCTTCTTTAGTGGTCATGATATGACTTGTGTTTTAATTTTTTTTTTTGGCCTTTAAAAATAACCAGGCCTCATTTTCAGGGGTTTGAAAGCCAATTAACACAATGGATGCATTTATTTTTTTTTGGAAACACATCTTTAACAATGGTAAAAAATACATATTTTTCTGCAGCCCCAATTTCTTCTTGACACCGGTGTCTCCATTTGTTCATTTTGGTTGGTATGGTTGTCAAGCAGCGGCTTAGTAAAGTCAACCAAAAGTGTGTAGCATGTGATATGGCGGGCCCAAAGGTACAAAAGTCAGCGTTGTACACTTCCTGGTTTATCCAAGTTTGTGGATGCTCTCTAAAATATTTACCACTAATCTGTTACTGTTCTTCTTGATCTTCTGTGTATGATCCCTTTTATTTCAGGACATATGACATAATTCTTTTATTTCAGTTTTGATTATGTAAAACTCTCCTTTGTTCTGACCCACTTGTTCTGATATCTTTACTAGTATCGGTATTGTTGCACCCCTACTTCCTAGTAGGTTCTTTACAATTCATCATCCATCCATCCATTTTCTAACCCGCTGAATCCAAATAGGGTCACGGGGGTCTGCCGGAGCCAATCCCAGCCAACACAGGGCACAAGGCAGGAACCAATCCTGGGCAGGGTGCCAACCCACCGCAGGACACACACAAACACATAGTTTGTTTAAACAATTTTGTTTTTTACTTTTTATTGAACTTATTAAAAGCAAGTAACATTCCATACTAGCAAGTCAAACTTGACAAAACTATGTTCAAATCAAATCAACCCTCACCGATGAGAAAGAGAGGAAGGCTAACAGCCAGAACAAAACTGTTAGGAGTAGTAAAGAGAGAAAGGAGTCCTTTCTCCCAATACAATTAAATCTTGCCATATTTTAAAACAGTTCTGAACAGATCCTCTAAGTGAGAATTTGATATTTTCCAATTTCAAACAGATCAGTTACCCACTGACTTAAAAGAGGTAGGTTAAGATTCGTACAGTTGAGCAAGACAAGTCTAAGTGCCAATAGTGAAGTAAAGGCAATTACTGTTTGTTTGTCCTTCTTCACTTTAAACTCATGTGGGAGTCCACCAAACAGATGGATTAGGAGACATGTGTGACACCAAGGCAGTCTGAACAGTGTTTTGATTCCAGAATTTTGTTAATTTAGTGCACAACCAAAACATGTGGCCCAGTGAGGCTGGGACTTGATTGCAGCGTTCATAGGATGGATCTTGCCCTGGAGACATTTTGACAATTTTAAGCGCAGAGAGATGTGGTCGATAAAAGATTTTAAGTTGAATACTGTATATACTCGTGTTTAAGTTCTCCCACGGTTAAGTCGGGGCTTGATTTTACTGTATAATTTTATGTATTTTATAACGTTGGTCATATAAGTCGAATGTGAAAACCTCACGCTATTGGTCTAAGAGATTATGATATGCTAATGCCCACCTGTGAGAGTAACTACAAGCACACTGCCTTTTTTTCTATGTATTGTGCCTACGTGACCACATGGTAATACCCGAATTATTCCGAAGCGATGTTTGCACTGTTTTGTGTTTTTTATGTCTCACACCCTCATACACCTTTATTGTAAGAGCATTCCTTATCTACGATGGAGCATTCAATCAGAAGAAAATATGAAGCTGGTTTTAAATTAAAAGTCATTGAAGTGGCGAAAGAAATTGGTAACTGCGCTGCTGCAACAAAATTCAATGTGTCTGAGAAACTGGTGCGAGATTGGAGGAAGCAAGAAGATGTAAAAAAAAAAACATGTAAGGATCGCATTTTTGAACGTGCGTATAAGTTGGGGTCTAATTTTATGATACATTTTTCAGGTTTCAAGACTCAACTTATACGTGAGTATAATTGAGTGATTGAATGCTTTGCACTGGATCCACTTTAGCAGTGTCTTTGGGATTTTTGGGGACCTGGATTAGATCCCCACACAGACTCCTCTGCCTGAGACAAAACAGGTCTAGTAATCAAAGTCTGTAGAAGGAGGACATGTCTAAGTTCTGGGACACAATTGGATGCTCTCGTCTGCACAGCTTCCATTGCTGCTATGTGTTTCTTGTAGTGTGGTGACCTGAACTGCACAAAATACTCCAGATGTGGTCTCATTAGTGCATAATATATATTTATATTCCAGAGTTTTTAGGATTTAATGTAACATTTTATTTGCCTTTTTAATCGCTTCTGCATGTTGCATGTTTGAGCAAAATTAAAAAATTATAAAAAAGAATGAAAAAAAGACTGTTCACAAGCAATTCTTGAGTTGGATTGGTATCTACCTAAGGGTTCCTACAGTACCAGTTACTGGGATTTTTACTGAAACTCCAAAGGCCTGCATTTTTAGTTTAAGAGTTGTAAAATGGCAGGATGGCCTAGCTATTGATTCATGTTGTTTTTGGCACCTAATGCTGTTTAATGCTTACCTGTATTTGAATCTGATCTTGCAAAGCTTAGATCTGGATGGCAAAATACATCCTTACACATGGCTTCTACTTACATTTTCTTTAGCTCATTTGAATGATAAATACATCTGAAGTATCTTTGCTTAGTTTATTATCAGAGATTCCATAGTCCCCCAGGGTACCCAAGAGTTAATTCATCTACAGCTGTCAGTGGTTGCCTGAAAAATGTAACGCGGAAGCCCCGGCAGATTAAATGGCTCATCTGGGATAACTTTGTGAAGAAGAGAGACGAGACCGAGTCTGCAGCCTTGAGGCTTCTGATCTACAGCCCTATCCGCTATAGTGTAGGCCTACAGTTTATTTTATATAGCACCTGTTTTATACACTTCACATGCCCAGGACAATTGTTTTGCATATTTCTATGGCTGGATCACAGGTGTGTCAAGTGACTTGTGTTTGGTAATACGGTCTGTCAGCATCGGGGAATGAGCGCTGCAGCCATTCAGCCCAGCGCTTCAAACACTAAGCCACTCTGCCTGCCAAGAAAACATGACACAATCCGCACTTCTTGGAAGAAATCATTCATGCAGGATATCATTAATATGAAATATTCTTTTGTTCCCAAGCAGCCCACTGCCTTAGGTTTCTAGTTAGTAATTCATTGTGTTTAATTCAGTGGAATTGCATATGAGCATTACATTCTGTTATTAAATATTTTCTATAAGGCATTGCTAAAGGATATAAGTACGAGGCATTTTTTTCCTTTCGACTTTTTATGAACAATACAAGCCCCAAACCCTTTGTCTCTTAAATCCTACATTTAACTTCACACTTCTTTTCAGTCATAATTTCAAAATGGCAGATTAAGTTATTCTGCAATGTTGAGCTGTATGCCACAGCCTACTCAACTGATTGAAATAAACGGAAAGCTGCCAAATGTGCCACTACCTGCTCAGTGCGGCTTGAAAAACTTTTAGTTTATGACTGAGTTTATGAGGTGAAGAATATTTAAAAATAAAAACTCTACAAGGCATCCTTTCTGTTTGTCAAAATTAATTTTCACCCAGAATTTAACCCACATGGGTTAAAAAGTTGCATGAGTGGTGCTGGCGCGCAATACTTTGGCCATACCAGGGGCATTTTTAATATTTAATGGCACCAGGGTGTTTGCTTCCTTTTATGGATGTTTAGAGTCATCCTCCTCCAAGCTCTTGCACTCTCTTTTAACTTCAAAACATATCTTAATCAGTACTCTTCAGTTTTATTCCTCTTCATGATGTATTTTGAATTTACACTTAAACTTCTTAGACAAGTATCTGTCTTCCTACGAGTTTCGAACACCATGATATACATACAATATATAACATTGAAGGGTGTGGTGGTGTTCCGTTTTGCTGAATCCGTGAAATTGGTTCTGGTTTGACAATAATAATCTATAACTACTCCTGAGCACCAAGACGCTGGTTCTGCTGTCAAGCCTCTCTCATCTGTTGTTGGCTAGTCAATGACACACTGATGATGCAGAGTGCCTGCCCGAAAACCCCATGAAGTTCCAAAGGCCGCTAAGCTGCAAGGTTCTGCTTGAGAGAGAATGGCAATGGAAGAGAGGAAATGAAATATGCCAGCAATCGCATGCAAGATGCAGGAGTTAGGTCCTGCTTGGAAAGGAGGCAGTGATGTTTCATCGTGTTGAAGACGTGGAGAGTCTTAGGATGGGTAGTAAATACATAAAAACCTCTGAAGCCTCTCCCTACCGGTGCCACTGGGCCATACCTTGTGTGGATGTTGGACAATTGGACCACTGAGTATGTAGTCTGTTTGTCTCAGTCCAGGCCTCTACAGTAACTCATTTATGAATTGAGTTAGGCCGGCGTCCCCCCACACCTCAAAGCACAGGCTAGGTCTGGGGTGTCAAACTCATTTTGGTTCAGGGGCCACATACAGCCTAATTAGATGTCAAGTGGGCCGAAGCAGTACAATCCTAACATAATTACCTATAAATAATAATAAGTCCATGTTTTTTCCCTTTGTTTTCGTGCAAAGAAGTACAAGTACATTAGAAAATCTTCGCATTGAATGAAATATCCTTTTACAAAACATAGCAACATATCAAAACATATGAACAACCTCAGATTTCTTAAGAAGAGTGTTTGCAAAAATACAAACAAAACTTTAAGTCAAAGGTATTTGGAACTGAAAAATATAGTATTGCACTTTAAAATTTATGGCATTGCATGAACAATAGGATTCCACCAAACCAAACTCTTTTGTAGTGAAGCTGTTGACTTACATTAAATTGAACATTTTTTAACTATTTCTACAGCAAGAAGTAATTTTCACAGAACTGTATTCTTTAAGTGCAATCGGTGTCTGAAGTAACATTTTAAAGGAGTTAGTCACGTCTAGACTACTTTGTTTTTGCTCCTGAAACTTGGCATCTTTTGGTCTGCACAAGTGCATCAATATCAGGTGTCATGTTCTGACTAGCAAACTAAAAATTTAACCTAAGTGCTTGTGTGTGAGTATTTTATCTTGGTAAAGTAATATATATATATATATTGCTCTACTTTCCCCTATTGTATTATTAATATGTAGCCTTAGAATGCCTAATCTCACAGACTTACCACTGTATATAACTTATCCCCACCTTCCCTTCTATATCTATAACCTCAGGCAATTAGATGTAGTAAAAAGACAAGCAGGAGTTAATTTACACATAAAATAATGTTTTACTTATAATATTCATAAATAATAACAAAATGCAAAGTACATTTGAATATTGGCAACCATACAACCTGATAAAAAGGTAACTGAGGTGGCACACAAACTTGTAGTTACTTAAAATGTCTCTAGTTAAGGCATCATTGGTGCTCAGGTTTCTTCAGAACAGGCCTCAAGCCTGTCTCAATATGTCTGCTGAGCTGTGCTCTTCATTGTGCTGTTCTTGTCAGTTCATGGTGTGATGGTCTTCATCAGTTGTTAACAAGAGAAAGATACTTCTACATCATCACAGGTTAGCAAGAGAGATGCTTCTTCATCACATGTTGGTTAGAGAGAGAGAGAGCATGTGGTTGAGCAAGCAAATTTATATGTTTTCTGTCCAATCCCTACAGCCAATAGGACATCATGGTACTTAAAGGCCTCTGAGACAAGCCAATTCCAAACAGCCATATCTCAGACCAATGGGGGGAAATAGTACATCTTAACACCTACAACCCCCCCCCCAAATCATATGTTAAACTAACCTGGCGTTGTGTGGGGGATGAGAGAAAGACTTTAGCAAAGAAACACCCTCCAAACTGGTTTAATAGACATCCGCCAAATCCTGTCGTAAAATTACAAATAGACTCAGTCGTAAAAACAGGGGGGCAAACACGAATGCCTCTCACCAAAGTAACACTAAATTACATTGCTTTGCCTAAATTATAAATAAAGACATTCAAAACATTTATCAAGTTATATGCAAAATCTTACATCACATCAGTGAGCCTTGAGCACAATTTTGTTTTATTGACGTTCATTACTGAGAAAACTTGTTCACAAAGGTAGTTTGTCCCAAACATGCACAAAATCTTTGCAGCCAGGGCTGTTAATTTGGGGTACCCTGACAAGAGATATTGACAACGTGTGTCCAAGCCAACTGAGGCAAACTTGTCCTTCAAATCTGTATCACATTGCAAATCAATTATCTCTAGTTGGATGTCGACAGGCACATCAGAAGCTTTGACTGTGAAGGGTGAGCGAAAAACTGCAAATTCTGTCTCGAGTTCACCAAAGATCTGAAACCGTTTCTCAAACTCACACAGCCATCCTGCAATATTATTTTTATACTGTTTCATGTCAGCATTAATACCTGTTGCACATACCTCTCTTAGGCAAGGGAAATGTGCAGGGTCACCACTTAACATCTGTGTCTCCCCACAAAGTCAGCTTCAACTTGAATGTATGTATGCTGTCATAAAACTGTGTGACAAATTTTTTGCGGCCTTGCAACATTTTGTTCAGCACATTCAAGTGCTCTGTAATATCCACCAGAAATGCAAGGTCCTGCAGCTATTCCTGACATTGTAATTTCATCACTGGATTTCCTTTTTTCTCCATTAATTGTCTGATTTCCTCATGTAGATCAAAGAAACTGCTCAGCACAGCACCTCTGCTTAACCATCTTACTTCAGTGTGGTATGGCAGGGTATTAGTAACGTGATTGTCACTGAGAAGGCAGTCAAACTGACAATGATTCAGGCCTCTGGCTCAGATGAAATTAACAGTTCGGACGACCACCTCCATGACATGATCCATTTTTAACGACTTGCAACAACAATGCCCCCTGGTACAAAATACAGTGAAATGTCCAGAAACCATTTCCTCCATTAGCGGCTTGTACTTTCTCTCTGAATTTTGTCACAACACCTGCTTTTCTTCCGATCATTGATGGCGCGCCATCTGTAGCCAGGCTGATGGCATGGGACCAGTCCACCCTGACTCTGTCCAGCGTGCCAACCACAGAGACGAAAATGTCCTCAGCTGTTGTGGTGTCACTCATAGGCACCAACTCAAGGAACTCCTCAGTGACGGTCAATGTCTCATCAACTCCATGAATAAATATAGCCAGTTGAGCAACGTCTGTAATGTCAGTGCTCTCATCAATTGCAGCAGAAAATGCAAGAAATGACTTGAACTTGTGTTTCAACTGCCTGTCTAAATCAGCCGATAGTTCCGATATCCTCTCTGCCGTAGTATTTCTCGTCAGACTAATGTTGGCAAATGCTTGTCGCTTCTCAGGACACACGAGTTCGGCAGCCTTCATCATGCATCTTTTAACAAACTCACCATCGGAATACGGCTTTGATGCTAATGCTATTTCATTAGCAGTTACGTAGGTGGCTTTTACTGCTGCTTCACTGATCTCTCGGCTCCGGGTGAAAATTGACTGCTGTTTCCTCAGACCCACCAGCAATTCATTTATCTTCTCTCTCCTCAGTCGTCCTTGCAAGATGTCGTATTTTCCACCATCATAAGTCTCATGGTGGCGCCGAATATTATATTCCTTGAGCACCAACACTTGTTGATTACACACTAAGCACACAGGTTTTCCATTTATCTCTGTGAATAAATAGGAAGCAGTCCATTTCTCTTGGAAAACCCTACACTCGATATCTCCTTTTTGACAAAGACATTTTGGCTAATGAGGGTGTCAAGGTGAATAGAAAATAAGGTAGCCTACACCATAATTAGCTGAGGGCGCATTGCTACCATCTGCTGTTCAGACTGAGTGGCAGAGTTGCCGCTTCTTTTAATTAAAACAGTGCACCCCTCTCCTCTGATTAACACCCTAGGAATTGCATTTTATTACAAGTTTTGAGTTTGTGTCTTTTATGAATTTTTTTACTTTCAAAATTCATCCAGTGGGCCGGATTAAACCCCCTAGCGGGCCGGTTTTGGCCTGCGGGCCGTACGTTTGACACCCTGGGCTAGGTAGACTGGCAACTTTAAATTCTGTTAGTTTATGTGTCGGTGTGTATCTCTATAGACTGGCATTCATTCTTGTCTTTGCTCATATGCTTAACTCTTCTTAAGCCCTGAACTGGAATACATATGTTACTGTAGCATAACATTCTTCTTTTTCTTTTGGCTGCTCCTGTTAGGGGTTGCCACAACAGATCATCTTTTCTCATATCTTCAAGTCCTCTACATCTTGCTCCGTTATATCCACCACCTTCATGTCCTCTCTCACCACATCCATAAATGTTTTCTTAGGCCTTCCTCTTTTCTTCCCTGGCAGCTCTATCATTAGCATCCTTCTCCCAATATACACAGCATCTCTCCTCTGCACATGTCCAAACCAACACAATCTCACCTCTCTGACTTTGTCTCTAAACCATCCACCCTGAGCTGACCCTCTAATGTATTTATTCTTAATCCTATCCATCCTCGTGACACACAATGCAAATCTTAGCATCTTTAACTCTGCCACCTCTTGCTCTGTCTCCTGTTTTATTAAACCTACCATATATACTCGTCTATAAGTTTAGTCTTGAAACCCGAAAAATCAATCATAAAATCAGACCCTGACTTATACGCCCGTTTAAAAATACTGCACTTATTTTATTTTTTTCATCTTCCTACTTCCTCCAATCTCGCACCAGTTTCTCAGACACATTGAATTTTGTTGCAGTAGCGCAGTTGCCAATTTAATTCAACGCTTCAACAACTTTTAATATAAAACCAGCTTCATATTTTCTTCTGATTGAACGCTCCTTCATAGATAAGGGATGCTCTTACAATAAAGGTGTATGAGGGTGTCAGATACAATAAACACAAAACAGTGCAAACGTCACTTGAGAATAGTTCGGGTATTATCGTGTGGTCATGCAGAAAAAATAGGGCAGTGTGCTCCATGGTTATTCTCTCAGGTGGGCATTATCATATCATAATCTCTTAGACCAATAGCGTGAGTTTTCAGCATTTGACTTACACGACGACATATTATACGACACTTAAATGCGAGTATATATGGTACTTAAATCATGGTTGCAAGTGTAATCTTAGTTTAATACGCTTAAATATAAAGGCTACCCTGATCACCAGAGCTGTATTATTATGACTATTATGTGTCATATTAGTGGTTAGTACTACTGCCCCACATAGAGAGGTCTAGGCTCGATTTCTCTTTTGATCATGCTTTTGCATATAGTTAGCATATTCTCCCTTTTCAGTGTGATTTTATCCAGATAATCCGGTTTTAACTCGTTTCAGCCACTTTATAAGTAACATGACATTGTTCAGCCTCCTTAATCGGTACAAGGTTGCTGGGTTTTAGTGGTGGAGCCCACTCAATTACACATCCGTACTCATTTTTTCATGGAGTCAATTTAGAATCACCAGTGAACCTAACAATTTATGCCGTGCTGGGCCAGTACCATCACTTCAAGAGAGGCCCACCAAATCAGCAAGCTAATTAAAAGGCAGACTACCCACAACCCCAAGGTAGTTGTGGAGGAAAGAATGAAAACAAAACTGAGTGCCATTATGAGAAATGCTGCACATCCGCCTCTCTGACACACTTAAACTGAGGAATATCAGCTAAGAAATTATCAAGCAAAAGTGTGTCAAGAAACACTGTAGGGGCTCCATTATACTAAAGGCAATACACCTGCATAATGCCTCTATTAGAAGTTTTCTTTCATTTTAGTCATTCTGGTGTAAATTTGTGATGGGTTTGTTAACACTAATATTTATTTATTGAGTTTCTGTAAAAAGCCAAATTTCCTGATGGGAATCTATCTGTTATTTATCTATCTATTGTGTTCATAAGAATTTCTTATGAATGCTTTCAAGACACTTTTCAGTTTTTTTTTTCATCTGGCATCACCTTATGAACTGGTACAAGAAAACTCCCACATATGAAACACCATTCGACTTGTCCCAATATCTAGTTATGCCAGGCATCAAGCTTTTTGCGGTTCCCACTAGTGTTGGCCCTTCAGACCCAAAACTCCCTAATTTTAGGATATTTTTTCCACAAGAAATTACACCCTTGTGATAAAAAGTAAACCAATAGGTTTATTCAGCAAAAATTATAAGAAGGAGCTGAAGTTGTGCATGCCACATCAATATACCTCAGGGATTTTTCACTAAATGGGATAGGATCAGTCAAAGTTACTTCTTTTCACAAAGCTTAAAAAAATGCTGATCAGTAATATGATCATGAATAAGATAACATTTTTGATATTTTGGTTCTTTACCAGTGGTCCTTGCCCTCTTGGCATCACTCCCAGAAATTTTAAAAATGACAGATTTCAAACATAAGCGATTACAAATATAATGTTATTGTTTACTTTTGATCCTTTCCTAGGGATATAGCCTTCTATGGACCATTATTACCATCAAGAATATTATATTTTTAAATTTAAATTGAAGCACATGCATTAATATTTCAAATATTTGATGCAACTCTGTACTTCTGTACTTCTAGCTCATGAAGGAAATCATTTCATTTCTTATAAGCACCCTGAAATAGGGTGGTTTAAGCTAATTCAGACTTTTCCGGTGGCTAACACTAATTCAGAATCTCTATCTATCTATCTATCTATCTATCTATCTATCTATCTATCTATATCTATCTGCTTATCTATCTATCTATCTATCTATCTATCTATCTATCTATCTATCTATCTATCTATCTATCTATCTATCTATCTATCTATCTATCTATCTATCTATCTATCTATCTATCTGTGTTGGAATGTTGGTGCTACTGACTCTGCTATAGAGTCCAGTATTTAAATTGCTGCCCATTCAGTGACTGCACAGACTGTGCACCTTGTTGCCATAGGTTTTTATGGACCCGCTGGTTCACTATCCAGACATGCGTTAGGTTAGTTGATGACTCTAAATTGGTTCAGTGTAGCTACAGTATGTGCATGACCATACCCTGAGCCCTAGATCTGGTTAACTATAAGCTGTGTCCACCTGAATTGGATTAAGCTTGTTTGTTAATCAGTCACTTCACTAGTTCAAAGTATGTCATGATTTGATATTTTTTCGGGTCCTCATATGATGCCATTGTTTAATTCCATTGTTAGGTCTGTGTGCAGTTTTTCTAGGGGCATGGCCTCCAAGGTTGTGACCAATGCGTAATCGACATGACGGGAAAAGAGGACAGCAATAAGTTCAAATCCTTGTCTGATCTGTGGATAGCAAAACTCCAAAGAACTCAGACTTTATCATTGTGCTCTTTTCTCTCAAGTACTTTCAGTTATGACACTCTTGTTCTCTCAGCTATGATTATTGTCTGTCATATTGGGCTTCGGTTACTATTTGCTTTCTGCCTTTTTTTGTCTTGTTTTGTTTTTTTAGACACATCTCTCTGGTTTTGCTCAAAAGGTTTATCTACCAGATCACTGACAAAACAAGGGTAGGAAGCATTGAGTAGCTCTAAAACTTTGCTGCCTTTCATGATTATTTTGGAATCTAATTTAATATCTGGTTTTATTACTGTTTTTCCTATTTATTCCATTACCTTATGTCTTGTGTGTTTTTATGAAAAAAGAAAACACTTTGTGACACGGAGGAATAGTTCTGCTCCCTGTCAATTCTGAAATCCAGTTTTCAAATTCCAGCCTGCTCACTGTCTTTGTGGAGTTTGCAAGCTCTTTGCGTGTTGATGTTGTGTTTCTCTGGCTACTCTTGTTAGGTGGACTACACCACGTCCTCTGTGGTCCCTACTAAGGTTGAATCGTACATTGCACAAATCCCTGTGGGGATGGCCAATGGATCTACAGTTCTCTTAGTAGTAATAAGTGTCTGAGAGAAACAAACATTCGTACTATAAAGAGGTATTTTAAAGCATCTTGGAATGGCGTTGACTATACAAAGTTCTTGTATATGTAATAAATGTTACATATAAGAGCATCACCATTTTATAAATGTCTTTTTTCTACCACAGTCTCGTCTGTCCTTTTCTCTCATAATCATTGAGTTTTAAGTCTGGCTGCTTGCTCCATCGTCTCACTGAGATTTGACATTACAGTCCATGTCACCGTCTCTTTATTCAGTCCTCAACGGACTGTATCTTGCCAAATCTAAATTCTGCTCTGTTCAAACTCCAAATGAGGTGAACCTGACATTGTTCCAACTAAAAATAAAAAGAAAGGCTTTGGGGATTTCCTTGTTTTTTCTTTTTTTTTCATGCTGTGATGGTCTTATCTTGGACTTGTGTCCTTTTCAGCCCACACTCCCTACTGTTATTGTCACCCTGCAAAACAAGAGAGGGCAAGCCGATGCTAAAAATGGATGAATGGACTTAATGTCAAGTTTCATAGAAAAATACTTCCTTGCAACCCAGATGTGAACGCCAGGTTCCCAATTACTTTCAGTTCCTCTGCTTGTCAGAGTCTAAGCTGTAGTATAAAATGTGAGATTAAGACTCAGGCTTTGATCTTTGCCTTTACAGTAAGTCCTTCCTGCTAATGAAGCGCATATTACATGCTGCCTACAGTACCTGCTGTGTGATTAAGGGATGAGCTAAGTGAAAACTTCACTCTAATTGTAGTCATGTAAGGAAAATCATAACATATTTAGGAATTTAAGGGAGTTAATAAAGTTCTGTGTCAATGTGCATCTGTAAAAGGAAAAATAAGTTAACAGAAAAAGGCTAGAGACACAACATTTCATTCTAAGTGTTTATCGCCTTTTCAATGAATGGTTAACAAAAACATTTTATAAGAGAATTACAAGCAATTTTCTAAAACAATGCACATTCTGTGAAAGGGAGATGGAGCAAACATAGGAGGGAGAATGAAAAAGGCAGTTGTACTCTGTAAAGGTCTGTTTCCAAGTAGCACAGCTCTGTAGAATTTCTCCTTTCCAGGGTAGCAGTTCTTTTGTGGTTTGAACGTATTCTCTCCAATAGTCAAACCTACTGACTTTGGTCTGCTTTACTTGTGCATCCATTTCATATTTTCTGTTTCTCCAGCACTGAAGCTGAGTGAGTTCTGCAGTGGCCTCCCACAGCCTGGTATAGCATGGCAGTCTCTAGTAATCTAATTATTATTAACCTGATAGCACTGCTGAAGGGAGTGATGGGTACCTTTACTTTACACCACTGTTGACCTCAGTCCATTTCAGAACCAACTGTGTCTGTAAGGAGTTTTCATGTTCTCCCCATCTCTGTGTGGTCTTTCTCTGTGTATGCTGAACTGGGATATACAGGGAGATTCACTCGAGAGAGGCCCTGAATATTCTGTTGTAGGATGAAGCAATCTGAACCAAAAAAAAAAATACGCTATATACCCTGACGTTTGTGTAATTGATTGCATTACATGCGATGCTGGAAGTGGTTTCCATTTTCTGCCAGACACATTTCGACACAACGCTCCATGTTCCTGAACATAGCGGCAAGCATCTCGGGGGAAACAGAACCAATTTCAGGTTGGATGTTTTCCTTCAAATCTTCCACAGTGCAAGGCTTGTTCCGGTAGACTTTTCCTTTGAGTATACCCCAAAGGAAGAAGTCTGGTGGTGTCAGATCCGGTAACCCGAGGTGGCCAAAGCCCATTTGAAATTACCCTGTTGCCAAAGAAGGACTCGATTTCTGTCATGCTCCTTGCCGATATGTATGACATGTTGCTCCATCTTGCTGGAAGTAACCTTCCGTTAATTCACGTTCATCCAATTGATTCTGACATCGCTTAAATGAATTGGTGACCCAATAGGTTTGCACCATGAAGACGCGCTGCTCAATACTGTAAACCACCATCCTGAATTCGAGTGACTGAGCGAAGGGGTACAGGTGGTTTGCACCCAGAAGTTGCAAACGGAAGTTAAACATCATGATGGCTGTCCAGCGCCTACCTGATTGCTCAGACGCAGGGGCATCCCAGCTTGGTCAAAGCTCCATATACTGAGGAGCACACTGCACGTTGTTTCGTTCAAATTGCTTTGTCCTAGTGAGAGTTATTACAGAATATTCGGGGCCTCTTTCGAATGAATCTCCCTGTAGGTTTTGATTCAAGCCTCTGCTACCAAATCTCACTATGATCCTACTATGGGAAAGCCAGATTTTAAAAGTAGATGATAGTATACAATGGATTCAGAAATTATTCAAACCCCTGTACTTTCTGCACACTTTATTGTGTTCTAGATTTAATTTTAAATGGATGATTTACTAATTTGTCCATCAATACACCCTCAATCGCACATAATAACAAAGTAAAACCAAGTGTTCAGAAAGGTTTGTGTATTTATTAAAAACTGAAATCTCTCATTCATATAAGTATCTGACCTATAATTTAATATTTTGTAGACGCCACTTGCAGCCACTGGCAGCAATTACAGCTCCAAAGTACTGAATTACATTCTTATTTAAATCTCTATAAGTTTTGCACATCCCTTATCCAATTCTTTTTGGCAGAGCCTCTCAAGCTCCTTTGCATTTTATCGAGAAGCGTCTGTAGCGTCTGCCATCTTCAGGTCTCTCCACAGGTACACTATGAGGTGTAAGTCTGGATTTTGGCTGAGCCATTCAAGGGCAATCAGAAATTTGTCCCAAAACCAGTTCTGCATTGTCTTGGATGTGTATTTCAGGTCATTATATAAATGCAAAGAATTATTATTATTGTTTTGTTGATAGGTGAACTGTTATACCAGTTTGAAGGCTCATGCACTCTGAACCTCTCTGTGTTTGGCTGCATTCATCCTTCTCTTAATTCTGTCCATTTTCACTTTCCCTGCCTCTGAGATGCACCACCATAGATTAAAGCTGACACCACCATTCTTCACCTTAGGGATGGAATTAGGTAGGTGATGATCAGTGCCTGGACTTCACCAGACATAGTACTTGGAGTTTTGCCCAAAGTGTTCAATTTTTGTTATATCAGACCGGAGACTGTTCTTCCTCATGTCCCATAAACTGTCATATGCCTTTAATTCAAGATTAGCTGTCTTTCCATCATGCTCTCCCATCTCAGTAGAGGACTTCTGAAGCTCTGTTAGAGTGACTATTAGGTTCTCGGTCACCTCCCTGACTGAGGCACTTATTGCCTGGTGTTGTGATGTAAGATTTTGCATATAAGTTGATAACTATTTTGTATGTCTTTATTTGTAATTTAGGCAAAGCAATGTAATAATATTAGTGTTACATTAGTGAGAAGAAATCACGTTTACCCCAGCCTCTTAGGAATGGGTCTCTTTGAGTTTTACGAATGAGTTAGGGGAAGTGCCTTAAACAATTTTGGCTAATGTTTCTCTGAAGTCTCTCTCTCAACCCCCAGAAGAATGCCAGGCTGCCTAACTGCCAAGCTTTACTTTAACACATGGTTTGGAGGGCATGTGTAAAGGTGTTCTATTCCCCCATTGGTCTGAAGTGTGGCTGTTTGGAACTGGCTTGTATCAAAAGCCTTTAGGTACTATGATGTTCTATTGGCTCTAGGTGTTGGACAGAACATCTATAAATTTGCTCACTCCCTCACTCTCTCTCTCTTACCAAAATGATGAAGGAGCATCTCACACACCATGAAATGAAAAGAACAACACAATGAAGAGCACAGCTCGGCAGCCATATTGAGACAAGCATGCGGCCTGTTCTGAAGAAAGCTGACCACAAATGAACTAGAGACATTTTTAAGTAACTAACAAGTCTGTGTGCTGCCTGAAACTACACATCACCATTTTATCAGGTTGTATGGTTGCCAATATTCAAATGTACTTTGCATATTGTTATTATTTATGAATATTATCTATAATACATTGTTTAAATTGTAACTTAACTCCTGCCTGTCTTTTACTACACCTAATTGCCTGAGGTTATAGATGCAGAAGGGAAGGTGGGGAGAAGTTATATACTATAATACGTTATAAACAGTTGTAAGTCTGGGAGATTTGAGGCATTCTGACAAAGGCTACATATTAATAATACAAAATATTACTCTACCAAGACAAAACACCTGGTTACTCATTCTGGCCAGACAATCGACTCTAGGAATAGTCCTGATGCTTCCACACTTCTTCCATTTCACAATTATCAAGGCCACTGTGCTCCTGGGAACACACAAAGCTTTACACATGGTTTAATACCCTGGTCCTGATGTATACCTAACCACAATTTGATCACAGGGGTCTACAAAGTGGTCCATGGAGTTCATGGCTTGGTTTTTCATTCTGATATGAAGTGTATAATTGTGGGACCTTCGATACACAGGTGTGTGCCTTTCTAAATGTTACCCAGTCCATTCCATTTTCCACAAGTAAACACCAATCACATTCTAGACACATCTCCAGGATAACTTAAACAAACAGGACGCACCTGACAACAATCTGGAGTGTCATCACAAAGGGTCTGAATACTTATTGAAATAACACATTTCAGTTTGTGAGCTTTTACAAATCTGCAAAGCTTTCTGAAAACATGTTTTCACATTATAGGTTACAAAGTATAGATTGATGAGAAAAATTGTCAACACAAGTTACAAAAACTACAACACAACAAAGTGTTCAGACAGTGCAGAGGTTGGACTGGTTCTGAATCCACTGTAGATATATTAGTGATGCACCAAATTGAAGATTTCAGTTAAATTGATTCATAAAACCGCCAGTTGATTAAAAGTTACTTTATACCTGAGCTCACTCAGTAGACAATATACTTAAAAAATGAACTGAAAATAGACAAATGAATAAATACATATAAATAGTAACAACATATCGTTTTGTAAGTACCCAGTAATAAATGATGAAATGCAGAATATACAAAGTCCATCAACCAAAGTACACTTTTCCTTCATTGTGTCAAACTGAAAGCACAGCTTAAACTGGCATAAGAGGGTGGTCTTAGAAGTCCAAACAGCTTGCCAGTTTATCTTGGATAGCCTGTGCTCTGGCAATTTGCTGGCTTGTAAATTTCAAGATTTTACATTCAGCCAATAATAAATTGTTTGTGCGTCTCCAATGATTTATAGCTTAGAAACTTGCACTTAAAGTATGCACTGCCTACAGAGCCACATCTTTTATTAAGCTCAAGTTGTTTAAATAGTTTTGCTTCACATCCCAGTTCAGTTTGCCCCCAGTATAATCCCTTTACTTCTTCAATGCTTTTGTCTTTTGCTTTCCTGAAAGCATTCCGGTTTCTCACAGTATGCCACTGCTACTGGCGTTCCTTGTTGTAATCAAACAGGGTCAGTCCTCTGAAGATGGCATCCATGTCCTACAATGCCAGTTGGTGTAATGTATTTAATAAACATATTAATAAACTAAAACAGCCTCACAGATTCATTATCTATTGATTATAATTACTTAAAATTCTACTGACACTAAGTTTTCTGCAGAGAGCCTCAATGATGTGATGTCCATCATGGTCTGTTGTAGCCAACATTTTCAGCATGAGACTTCAACAAACAGTTTTGTTTTCCATCAGACACTTCTTGGAGTTTTATACTTGCAAAATAGGAACTAAAATTAGACATAAATTGTCCAGAATCAACAAGCAACAGTTTTTCAAAAATGCCATTTGTAAGTCACTTAAGTTCTAATCGGCTGTCTATGAAGTGATTTCAGATACCACAAGCCTCTCTGGGCTAAGCTTTCAACATTATGAAATTGAAAAATACAATAAAAAAAAAATAAAACACGCATTTTATTTATTAAGTAAGTAAGTACATTCTGCAAACTCATGATTTCTGAATAGGAGGAATGTACTGTATATTACTATTAGAAAATAAAATCTTGAGACTAGACTATTACCAAGAGATATTTTCAAGTCCAGTACTCCTCTCAACCATTTCCGGTTAATGGCCCACGGCCATGGTCCTCTCACATCTCATTCGTGTGAATGCTTTTGTCAGACACAGTTCTTGTGCTCTCAGCTCCTATAAATTTTTACGTTTTCCTTACTTTAAATTCCCAATAAAAGAAGACTTATTATGTCAAAATCTTATTAAGAATTACATCCCAAAGGGTTATTAACAGATTAAATGAGTACTTGGGCAATCCTAGCACCAAGAAACGATGAAGCCAAACGAATTGATGCGAAAATTGTCGATCGGTTACACGGCAGATTGTTTAAATGCATATCAATAGACTATGCTGAAACAGTTGGTGGTGATGGTGCGGAAGATGAAAACATCAACTTACAATATCCTGTAGAATATCTACAACCGTTAACACCTCTCCGGTCTTCCACCGGCCGAATTACTGTTGAAGGAAGGATGTATCGTAATGTCATTGCGTAATTTATGTCTGAGTGATGGACTATGCAATAGGACAAGATTAGTTTTATTCAAAATTGTTCAAACAATTCTAACATGTCAAATTTTAGCAGGTGAAAAGGAAGGTAATGTAGTACATCTTCCGCGGATAACATTAGACACCAAAGAAGATCTTGATATGCCAATCGTAATAAAATGTTTACAGTTTCCCATTAGAATAGCTTTTGCTATGACAATTAACAAATCACAGGCACAAACATTCGAAAAAGTTGGTTTATTTATTAGAGAGAAAGAAACGATATTCACTCACGGGCAGTTATACGTTGCGTTGTCATGATGTAAGTCCAAACATGGAATCCAAATTCAATGCGATCTTGATGAAAAGGTAATTCAAAAAAGTTTTACAGTAAAAGCGTCAGTTTAAAAAGTATTTGCTTGTTAATTTCAAAGTCAAAGAGAACGAAAACGTATAACACAATGAATACCTCTAATGCAACATGAAACATAATTTTCTTTCAATTTATTGTTTTACTATTTTTTTACTATGGTTAATTACTTGCTGTAATGTAAAATAGTTAGGTCTATTATGCATATGTAACAATTCCCATGAAAATAACAATTTGTTTAAATTGTACATCTGCTTCCCCATACGTGAGCGGCAGATCCACGAAGTGGCTAAGCGTATAGCGCCTGCCTGGGGGTTGGCGAGCGAAGCAAGCAGGGGGCAGAGCCCCCTAGTTTATAAAACAAAAATGTGATCTCTCTGTCCCTTTGGTAAAGTAAATAAACAAATATGCAAAATGTTCATTCAAAAATGTATTTCAAGATAGTTAGTCTTGTTTATTTGTAAATTGACTCACACACTGTGTGCACAAAGTAGGCTGCTTGGCACTGCAGGATTAGAAAGGCTCTCTGTCATTTGTGACTTGGCTGATGATTCTGCTTTCTCATGTCATAGTAGAGTCAGACTCTGATAGGGTAGATTACTTATCCTAGCCATCTGGAGGTGGTCTCCATGCACCGTATTGGGGAGCTGCAGAGTGGTGCAGAGGTTAGTGTTGCTACATCACAACTTCATAAGAGTCATTTTGCATATGGAGTTTACATGCTCTTCCTACAATATGTCTGTGTAGATTTTTTTTGTGGGTACTCCAGTTTTCATCCCACATACAAAAGAGCTGTGTGGGTGCTTAAGTGGCAGTTCTAAACTGGTCCAGGGTGGGTGGATGTAGGTGTTTGTGTAAGTGTACCCTGCACTGATTAGTTCCTGCCTTGCTTCCAGTGCTGCAAGGCTAAGTTCAGGCCCCTAAAACAAGGTTGGTGGATTAAATGTGTTTAAAAATAAATGTGCGGGTGGATGTATAAATCAAGCCTGTCTGTTGTTCTTGATTACGTTCCCAGTAAATTATTTTCTAGGCTTGAAAACTAAATTTTATGTTTTGGTTTTCAATAGTATGAATATTCATGGCATAAGTTAATTGGCACCTCTAATGTTAGCTCCATATGACTCAGGAGGAGTGGGTGTGTATGTATGACGGTGTGCCCTGGCAAGGGAGTCTCCTGCTTTATGCCCTGTTCTTCCAGGATAGGCTCCTTCTGCTAATAACTGAGCATTTTTGAAAAAGAAAGATAGACGAATGAAGAAATGAAAGATTTTAGGATCTTGGATGCTCTCTGTAGTTACTTAAGTTTCTTCCCACATGCATGTCAGCCTAATGTGTTCCCAGCAATGGACTGGCATCCCCTCCACTGCTCTATATCATGGTGTTCCTTGGCACTGTAATGGATAATTCAGAAAATTGTTGAACTGAAGTGATGTACCACATCTGTAGATGTCCGTGGGACATACACAAATAGTTTGGCTGCCATTGTTTTTGTGTTTTTGGAAGGTTTAGCAAAAGCCAGCAGACCTATACATTTGTAGAATGGGCATGAAGTAAACCTATAAAATGAAATGTACAGTACAGAACCCAAAGAGTAAATAAGTGGTATGAAACAAAGGGAGCTGACAGGTCTGACAACAGGGTTCAAACAGTGCAAGCCTCTAGAGATTTTGTGAGGTTTGGGGAGGCAAGTCTTGTGATACAGAGAAAGCAAAGCCAATACCAGTATGGACAGATTGATGGCAAATAATGTTTTATTTAAGTAGCTTGAATGTTCAAATTCTGAGAAGGACTTAGGGGTTGTCTGCAGTGGGCTGGCACTCTGCCCGAGGTTTGTTCCTGCCTTGCGCCTTGTGTTAGCTGGGATTGGCTCCAGCAGACCCCCAGAACCCTGGGCTGGATAATGACTGACTGACTGACTGGCTTAGGGATTGTAGTGGATTCGTAACTCTCATTTTGTGTATTGAAGTCATTAAGAAGGTTACTAAGGTGTTAGGTTACATATCATACTGTGCTAAATACAAATCAAGAGAAGTTATTCTTAAGTTATACAATGCATTAGTGAGGCCTCATCTATAATATCATGGTTGCTTCTTTACAAAAATGATAACAACGGCATTGAAGAAAATCCTGAAATGAGCAACTAATCTGAAACTGGATCTTTTTAGTTTAAGCAAACGGAAGTGACATAAAAGAAGTGGTTAAAATTATGAGGGAATTGGCATAGTTTATCAAGATGTCACTTCAAAATGTTTGTTACAGAAAAATCTGACTCACACATTAGAAAGTGTTTCCTCACACAAGCAGGGGCGCTGACAGTAATACTTTCGGGACCTTTTGTGTTTCAGTTTTTGCAATATTAGGTGAATAAAAGCCAAAACACAATGTCATGCTAAAAGGTCTGTTCTCACCCAAACCCTTCCTTATATTCGTACATACATTTTCATACCTGCCTAAGCCAATTCAGGGATGCAGGGGGAAGGGGCCTTTCCAAGTTTCACAAGGTGCAAGGAGGATACATAAACACACCCACACTCTCCCACACTGGAGTTCACAATTAATCCATCATGTATGTCTTTTTCAAGTCTTTAGAGTCCTACTGCTTCCTGTTTTGCTATATGGTTGCGAGTCATGGAGGCTATCCAGTGACCTGAGATGAAAATTGGACTCCTTTGGTACCGTGTCTCTTTGAGAGAATCCTTGGGTACCGCTGGTTGAATGAGCAGTTACTCATGGAGTCTCAAGTGAGGCACATTACCTGCATTTTGAGGAAGTATCAGTTATGGCACCCCGAGGGTGATCTGGCTCACAGGATCCTCATTGTTGACTGTGGTAGGTAGAGTGTCATTGTCAGAGGGTGAGACTGGACCACATGTCTCCCTGGGGTGTTGCCAACCAGGATCCTGAGCTGTTTTGTTGGATGGTGGGTGCAGCAATGCATGGTACCAGTGCATGCTCCCCAACCTGACCTGACCTAACTTGTATTTCTTTCAGGATCTGAATGGAAACACCACACAGGTACAAGGAGAATGGAGTGTTGATTACTGTGCCATCATACTTATACACTTAAGAAGACTATTGAATTTCTCGGACTCCTCCTCCTCTCGGCCCCTATTATCATCCTAAGCATTTCTATGCTTTGGGAGTGAGTGTTGCCTATGTATTTTGACATTTGGACCATGAACATTGACCTGAAGCTTTCATGAGCATCATAATGTTACATGCCTATGCTGTGGTCTTCAAAGTCACCAGTTATCAATCTAGTTCAGCATTTACATCAAACCTTTAGCCAATATGTTAGTCTGGGCTAATTGACCTCCTCATAGATGGATGTTATAGCATTACTTATGAGGAATTCTATATACTGGGAGATGAAAATGTTGACATTCCCAAACCTGATGGGAATTCTTACCCTGTGGAAGCAAGAGCCACAGGGTAAGACCCTGTTATGGACAATAAAACTTTTGAGTGCAGGGCCAACTCATGCTCACACCCACACTTGCATTCATGTAGGACTGTTTTTTCAGTTACCATTTAAATGAATCTACACATATTTTGGATGTGGAAGGAGCACTCGCACAGATAAAGGAAGAATGTCTAAACTGTACTTGATATTAACTGGGCAAGGGATTCAAATTTAGGATGCTTGTAATAATATCAGTGATGATGATTTTTGGAGGCACAGTCATGCAGTGGGCAGCACAGCTAAAAACAATTGCTATCTGTGTTTAGTTTGCATAAAGACATTTATTTTTTGTTGACGCTTGTCCCTTATAATTCCATTTATATTGAATTGCATTGGAACATGAATAACTAAAGGTTTAAATGCATCTACATAATTAATTCTTCTGCTCTCTGTTTCAACATTCCAGTCTAAAATAGCCAGAATTTATATTGTCATGCAAACCAAAGCTTCTGGATTAGTGTAGAGTAATTTTAATCACGCATATATATTGGAGCCACACCTAGATTTGCATCTTAAATATCATAAATAAAGAACTTTCCCTTTCACTCTATCAAAAGCTTTTTCAACATATGTAGATAGCAAAACATCGGCATACACAGATATTATAGGAGAGTACATTACATTAAACAATCAGCAAACACTTAGAGCTAAAAGTTTACCTTTCATAAATCCAGCTTGATCTTTAGATATTATAGATGGGGAACTTTGTCCACTTTTTATCTAAATCATTTGCCACCGTCCTAATGTCATTATTTAGAAGAGAGATGGGTTTATGAGATGAACAGTGAAGTGAGTCTTTTTCTTTAGAAAGATCATTTCTTTGAAAAGAGATTTGAGTTTGCAGCATCTTGAATAGTGCCAAACATTTGTCAATATAGATTAATCCCAATTATGATATTTCATTAAAAAAATTGTTAGCTTGGAACTTTGTCATGGACTTACTGATAGTGGTCAGTTGTAAACCAGCAATGTCGGTGTAATAAGAGTATAAGTTTAATATGTCACTGTGCTCTGTGCAAATATATCTTATAAATCTGCCTTTTTCTACTCACATGCACAGTTGACACAGTGCCAGATTTAGCACAAGGGTTCACCACATAGAACTACTAGGCAAGCATTATAAGACAAGACAGATAGACACAACTGGGAAATGGGCAGTCAGACTGAGGACTATTGTATACTATTTCTGTCTATCAAAGTCAGAATGAAACTGTATCCTCTTTGCCTTGTTTGGAATTGTATTATTCACCTATGTGGGGGCCTGCATGTGAACAAAGAGTATAACAATGCCCAGCACACCTTTGAAGCCGTCGGACGGATGGGAGATAACGTCATCTGATCCTGAAAATCCTTGCAACGCAGTGGCGAAAATGGCAGACTCTACACATCGGGCCCCCACTCGCGAACAGGTTTTTTGTCATGGCTTCCTTCATTTGTTATGCAGCATAAGCCATCGTTAAAGAAAGCTAAGTTATTTCTCCTATGTGGTTTCTTACCACCGTATCACTAAGGGAGGGGTATTGTCTTTTTATATCATATCTGTATAGATTTGGGTTATGTAACATGCTGCAATTACAAAAGAACTCATTCTCAGGGAGCTAGCGCCCACTGCTGGATACAGTCTGCATTACAAAGGCCTTCAGAAACAGTTTCTCAACAGTGAGAGGAATTGTGCCATTCTTCTACTCTGCTACTATTCTACTAAGATTTCTAGTAATTCTGCTAAGAATTTATCTGCCTGTAAGTGCGGCAAGTGGAGTTCTTCATGGTGATGTCAGCTGAGCTCTGTCTAAGTCCGCTGTCACCTTTCTACTCAGGACCACCACAACACCTCAGCTTCACCTTCTTTACACATTTTAGACCCTATGGTATTCTTTTAAAATGTTACTTTTTTATCAGTTTTCTATGATCTTTGTTCCAACTGCACTGTTAATCTCATCTATTGAATTCCATAGATACATTTAAATCTTTTTGACATTTTCTCCATGTATCTTTTAATGATGGCATGGCTTTAAAAGCAGTTTCTCTATTCCTCTAATAGTGAAAAAGTTCATTTCTGTGGGAATGGGCCATATTACCTGTTGACAGGTTGTAGAAATCTCATGCAGGGCTCCCATGTTTGTAGGGATTGCCTCCAAAGGTTGTGCAACAAAATATAAAGTTAAGTGTCTCATCATTTTTTTCATTTGTGTTATTTGAAATGTTCTGTTGAATCAAAACTCTAAATGAAAGTCTGATTTTTTTTTTTTATTATTAAATTATGATGTGGGCTATTTACTTTTGTCAGTTTAAAGTTATTTCGGGGCAATCGTGGGTTCTTTTCTTCATGGAGGGGTACCAACAGATTTGTCTATATAGGTTTAAAGTTAGGGCTCAGGTGTTTCTTAACTTTCTGCTCTGTGTGGGCAGACATACATACACTGAGAATTTGGTAGGGGCCAGAAGTCAGAGAAATCAAATCTGCCTGGGTAACCATGTAAATTTAAATCGTGCTCAGAGTCCTCTTTGCATAGGCCTTGGTTAATTTTTAATACTATCAGTGTGCTAACAATCCCATGATCCACCATTCACTTAAGATATGGTGCCACTGTAGAACATATTTAAAGGAGAAGTGCTTCTTCAGCTGCACCCATGCAAAATAACAATAGATCTCAACCTTCTTTAACTTTTTTCTGTATTCGGCATATGAATATCACTAGGCATTCAGTTCAAGATCTTTATAAAGATAGCATTTGTGATTCTCTTCAACTGCTATCTTATAAATATAACATCCTAGCAATGCATTATTTTTTTCAATATATAAATTAGAAATTTTTATGAAAACTTACACCCAATTTCCCTCACCTTCCACCAACAATTCCTGAAGCAGTGCTGACAATTTTTGATGAAAATGCATTGTAGTATTTCTAGGCTTTATCAGCAAAATGAGAGGAAAAGGATTTTTCAGTTAGAATTTTAGATAACAAATGGAATTCGGTTTTTCAGAAAATACACTCTTCTTCAATCTGTGCAAAGCATACTGTAATTTATTAAGAAAGTATTCATCAGACACTTATGCCATGTTTGAAACCATCTAAGATTAATCCAGAACCAGATCTGAATGCTTTCAACAGGTGCCCATCTTTCTAGGTGATACATTTACAACATTATGGCCAAACATTTTTGGCTATCTTTCATATTGCCTTGGATCTAATATTACTTTAATATCAATCCCTTAACAACAATGTTTGGAGTAACACTAGGTGGGATAATACCATTGTACTGAAATTTATTGTGGTGTCTTATGCTACGCTACTCACGCTAAGACTTGCTTTGCTAATCCTGATCCACATCTCATATAAGGCAGTGGCAAAATGATTAAATTAAAAGGAACGGTTAAAAAGCTTTTTTAAAATAATTTAACAAAAATTCCATAATCCACCTTGATAAAAGGACAAGTATCTGTGTGTTTGTCCATTTGCTGTGTCTCTCTTATCCAACAGACGGCGCATTACAAACATTAGCACTGCTTTTATGAATCCCATATCAAATGGCATATAACAGAGACATAGCAACTGGATGGACACACTGCATTGCAAACATTAACACTGAATACATCCAACAGAGAATAACTGCAGAATGGACAATATATCAGCTTATCAACATTAATAAAAGGTCAAGTGTGTGTGTGTATGTGTGTGCACGCGTACCCATCTGTTTGCTATGTCTTTGTTATATGCCATTTGATATGAAATTCGTAAAAGCAGTGATAATGTTTGTGATGGGCCATCTGTTGGAATGACAAATGCAATGTATTTGATTAGTTCATGCTTTACAAAATACATTCCAACAGATGGTGCACTACAAATGTTAACACTGAGGTCTATGTTGGTTACTCAGATTTCAACCAATCTTAGATGACAAGCACTGCTAGTATTATCATAAAATAGCTTGCAAAGCATGTTTGATCTTTGCTTATGTTTTAGTATTAAATCTATTTGAAGAATTATATTTTGTTATACCTCTCTCTGAGGAGGGAAGGTGAGTAAAGTGTGTGTTTTCTTTTTATTTTGATGTACGACTTGTTGGGTGTTTTTTTTTTGTTAAGTCACAATAGTACTATTGGATTGCAAAGTATTTCTTTGACAATGTTGGGTATTATTATCTGTGTTTTGTTTTCTTAAATAAAATAAAAGAAGAAAAATAAATGATTTCTACACTGATAGAATTCTAGCTGCATGGAGTAGCTTTTCCAGTGGTGTAGTTGAAAATATGCCTTGGGGACTTTCAGATCTCGCCTTGTAATTTACTTGGTCACAGTAAGTGAAAAGGATTTGAAGAGCTATTTTGGGCTGAATGGCCTCTTCTTGTCAAAGGGATCTTTTATATTCTTATGAATCCTGCAGTGCTCATTGTTTCCAGGATGGAATCTCCTGGCACCACTAAATGCATCAAGCACTTATTAAAAGAAATGGATGGAGGTGACTTCCTTTATTCTGAGGAACATGTAGAGATAAAACGGGTTTCTGTATGCTTCAATCACTCACATCTCTCTACTGCTTTCCTTTGAGTAAGTCTGACTGTGACAAAAATGGCATAAATAATTTATAGCCCATTCATCCATCCCCTTTCTGACCCTCTTCTACAAATACAAGTTTATCTGCTTCTCAGATCTCAGCCATATATGCTAAAACGTGAAAAAATAACAGAAAGCTCATATCAAATGACTTAATAGTGCCTTGTCCCCATCAACTTCCAGATCAACTTCGATGTTCCTTAGGACAGACTGTACAAGTGTTTGGTGAGATGCACCACCATTCTTACATGGGAAATTCTTTATTGGGTAATTTGATGATGGCTGGAGAAAGTGTTGGTTCAGACTCTTCCCTAATTGCTTAATTAGACTGAGATCTGGTGAACTGGCAGGCCATGGCATATGGTTTACATGGTTCAAACCATTCATTCACTTCTTGTACTCCATGTATTCCTGGGTGGCACCCTCATCCTGAAAGGATGGAAATGCTTCTACATTGGGTGAATGTGATCCCTCAAAACTTTGTTGAGATTTATTTGTACTCACCTTAGTATTCAATAGATCTGGGCCAGTCTAGGAGTGGGTGGTATGGGCAAAAATCTGTATCTCATAACTGAATCATCTATGACTGAAATATCCTATAACTGAAAAATCTGATGGTTTCGCTAGGCACCATTACTATGTATTTGGATATGCTTTTCTGGCTGAAGCATATTCAACAAGTAAAAGATGTGTTAGTGGTATGGACACTAGGGGGCATACGGCTCCCCAAATCCCAGGCACAAAAGACACAGAGGCCAAGTTCAGCACACTAGACATGTTTATTCAGCTGTGGGAAACGCTTTGGTCTCGTTCCACATAATACCACAGTCCTCAAGCACAAAATATACCCATCTTCCCTCTTTCTCTTCATTTCTCTCACCTCCACTCCTCCTCCAGCCAGCTTCATCCTTTTCCGCCTGACTCTGACTCCTGGAGTAGTGGAAACACCCCAGGTGTCCAATGACCTTCGTCCGGCAGGTGGCGGAACTGCTGCCAAACAGTTTTCAAGAGTTTCTGCAGCGGCCCCCGGCGAACTCCAGTTCCCAAGGAGCCCTGTGGGAGATCGAGACACTCTTGCCACCCAGAGGGGCTGCCACCTAGCACGCCAGAGGAGTTAATGCCCTGAATATGCTCCCTCCTCACCCAGTCCTTCCATTATAGGGGTGTCCCAGCAGGGCAAGGGCCCCGGCCGTCCACCAAACTAGTTAAAGTAATTAACACAAAAGTGCCTCTTTTTCATTGAAGCTCTGTTACTCAAACAGATCCAACTGCAGTCGTTCACCTCTCTTTTACTGGCAGAAGTACAACTTCATTCTATTCTCTGTGTCTCTGTCTTTCTCATTTACTTACTCACTCGCTGACGTCACCGCAGTCAAGCGAACACAGCACATGATCCCAATTCTTCATTCTTTCCAATCCTGTTTGCATTGACCAACCAATCAAGATGAACCGCACAACATTCTGGGTAATTGTGTTAAAGGGTGAGACTCACTCATTACACATAGTTTACATACATGTTGATACAAAAAGACGCTACCTTGAAAATACTAACACACTGACACAAAATCACATTTCTCATTTTCATTTTGTTTTTATGTTTAAATATGTTTGCAATAACTTTCTCAAAATCAATACAGAAGGAAGAATTTTCTCAGGTATACTGGATGAACCAGCATATGATACACTACTAGGCCTTTCGTGAAAATGCAATCCACACTACAGAAGAAGCAAATGGGAAACAAACATTAGGCCTGAAGATGTCTTTCAGTGTTTATCACACGTGTAACTTGGCTGAGAAGAAGGAGAAGGACGTCTGAGCAAAAGACTTTTTTCACTAGCCTGGACCACCCCTTTTGTTCTTTATATCTGTTTCCCCTGAAAACGCATTTTTGGCTTTGGAACCACAACTAGACCATGGGATGCCTATCTGTGAAGATCATAATATGTTGCTACAGAGATGCAGTGTCCCTTGGCCAGACTGCTGTATTTCTAATATTGGTTTAACCCTAACCCTAAGGTTAGATGAGCTTTTAGCTGATGTATCCTGTGAACCATTTGTTTTATTTTCTATGTTTGCTTTTCTTGACTTGACTGTTGTGTCCTGTCTGCATGTGACGGGTGCAGCACAGACATTCTTTATAAGAGAGTTATAGGAGGAAAGCAAGGGTAATTTGGGTGGAGCTTTACTCTTACTCAGATTGTGAATAAATGAGAGTTTGCTTTCATTTCTACTTTCTCCTGACCAGTTCTTCCCATTTGGTTTCACTACTGCTCCCTCCTGCACTTGCCTCTCTGTTATTCCTTGAATTTCTGTTCATCACGTCTGTCAAGATGTCTGCATTTCCATCCATAGCTGCCCTCAGCTGACACACATCTCTTCATTCAACTTCCATACCAACCTCACCATACCCAGTGTTACTCACGAAACATCAGGAAGTACAGGTAGATCAGTCTTCATTAGTGAAGCTATCGTGATTTGTTCCCAAATGTTGTGTGTTCTCTCACCACCATAATGGGTAGGGTTGTCTGCCCAGTATCATCATCTGTGACCTTAAGCATGATGGGATATTAACGAGCACACTTGAGTTGAATGACATGCTTTCAATCAGATTTTGTATCCCTCATTTATTTAAGTGTGTGTTTTATTTTGTCAGTTACCTGCTTATGGTGTTCCGCATTCAAAGTCGGCGGTGTTTTAAAACTACTTCATTTTCTTTGTAGCTTTCTATCCTTACAATATTTTTTGTATGTAATCTTGTAAAAAAATATTGGATCTCTTAGTCTTTTTATGATTTTAATATAATCCATTTTGGCAGGGTTTTAGCCATTCAATTCTCCAAATAGCAAAACAATTTGGCAGTAAATTGCCAGTAAAGACTGCTATTTGCAAGTTAACTGATTATTTCTAAGCACTTGATGCAAATGGGAGTGATGTTATTTTGTTCTCTGCTGTATCTTTATGCATGTTGGCAACAAAACCTAGTGCTTAATGCAGATAATAGGAGCCTCCGTTTACAAATTCAGTCTCCATCACTTGCAAGCTTTGTGGCCATGATCAAGTCACGTAACCAGTCAGCACCACAAATGGACACATGGAAACAATTGTGAGATACAAATAACTCTGAATGAAAGTGTCCACTAAATAAAGTCAATTCTCAGTTTAGTCGTGACAGTCTGTACTTGGGGTACAAAGCTAAGGTTATTTGGTTTTTTTTTAATAAAATAGTGCTGACAAACTCTAAAGAGAACAATAAGAATGCAGGCAGGCCATGCCAGGTTACATAAGGCAAATATCTTTATATGGGTTTTTCCTCTGGAAGTACTAGGCACTGGTTTGCTTCCGTCTCTTAATGATGTACCATTTATATTGAGTAATGACTGTAAACTGGCATCATGTAAGTTTGTGGGAGTGTATGATTTTGTCCTGCAATGGACTAGTGCTCTGACCAGGGCGGGTAATTGACTTGGTGCCAAGTGCTGCTGGGGTAAGTGCCAGCCTGTTGTAACCCTACAATGGGTTAAGCTAATGTGAAAATGTTTTGTTACAAAAAATGTGTTTTCACATCTGTCAGCTCTGACAGCCCCATTTTTATTGGGTTTTTATCCATGTCCTTGTGGTTTCTTCTCCCCTCCCAGTGACATACATGTTAGGTAAACTGGTGCCTCTTTTCCATCAAAGCTGTGCCCCTCAAACAGTGCTGGTGTTCATCTCTCTTTTACAGACAAAAGTTCAGCTACATTCTCTCTTATCTCTGTCCCTCTCGTTACTTACCTACTCGCTGACACTCTTCCATAATTGCTTCATTAGACTGAGATCTGGTGACCTGGGAGGCCATGGCATATGGTTTAAATGGTTCAAATCATTCAGTGACTGCTTGTGCACCGTATGTTTCTGGGTGGCACCATCATCCTGAAAGGATAGAAATGATTCTACATTGGGTGAATGTGATCCCTCAAACGTGTTTGGGATTTATTGATACTTACCTCAGTATTCAATAGACCTGGGCCATTCTAGAAGTGGATGGTATGGTCAAAAATCCATATCGTAGATCAGGGGTGGCAAACTCTGGTCTTACTCCAAAAAATATACATTTTTATATGTTACACCATGTATTTGTAGTGATGGATATTACAAATTTCCTGCAGAATGGAGATAACAAAATGTCTAATAGAACAGGCGTCTATAATGACCAATGCTTGACGACAGCAAACAATATCAAAAATGTCCATAAAATAAATCTGACATTGCAGGTGCGGAATAATCCACAGGTCGAGTCATTCCGTCGGACGCACACAGCATCCCAAACATTCTTGTAAATCCAACACAAGCGAGCATTTGAATTTACTGTTAGTCCCGCCCCCAACACTCATTCATTAGGCATGAGTCCAGCCCAGTATCTGCTTGTTCATTGGCTGGCATTGCACATTACATGATATAAACATTGCAAAGTGCTGTAAAAGACGAGTAGATTAAAAGTTAAAGAAATATGAGTGAAAACATAATCTGGAAGAGAATACACCTGTACGTCTGTAAAAAGCATTTTCCACAAGCAGTTTATTTAACAATATTATAGTAAACATTCGTGTCTGTGACGCTTTGAGCATATGGCTGGATAACTAGACACATGCATTATGTGACACAAATACTATAAGATATTTCTAATGGACATTTTTGATAATGTTTACTGCTGTCCAGTATTGGTCACCATCGATGTTTATTCTTATGAACCTGTTAATCTCCTTTCTTCTTAAAAAATATTTCTTGGCCATCACTATAAACTACATGGGCTAAGTAATATAAAAATGAAAAAGTCTGAATTAGTGTAAACAGCCCTGTTTCAGGGTGTTCATAAGAAATGTTTTATTTCATAAGGTAGAAGTGCATACAAAACAAGAATAGCTGCCTCAAATGTTTGAAATATTAAAATGGGTGCTTCAAGTTAAATGTTTAAGTGATTGTAATAGTAGTTTTATTTTTCATGCTATGATGGTGGTAAAGGTGCAAGAATCAAAACAAACATCGCATTCGTAATCACTGACGTTGAAATACTCTAACACATTACCTAACATGCTTAAGTTTGACATTTGTCATTTTTAACCTTCTGGTTGTGACTTTTTGAGGGTTAGGACCACCAATAAAGAATCAAATACAGAATCAGAAATATTATATTCATGATCAGCAACCTGAAAACACCATCCAACAACTCTCCAAATGTCTATATTACTGGTCCCCATTTCAAAACAAAATGTGAAAAGAAGTCACTTTGATCCCTCTATCCCATTTGGACAGGGCTTCCCAACTGGAGGTAAATTAAAGAGGTAAACTTCATGTACTCATTGAATATATTTGCTTAAAAAAGCTGACGTCATGACGATCTTGATTAGTTCCCAAAGACAACATGAGACTTGCTCTTTCAGCAACTGCAACAAGAATATCTAAAATCATTGGTGAAAAGCAAGAACAAGCATCTCACTGACTGATGTGTTTTGTTCTGGTATACCAGTGCCTGTTCATTATTAGTTGTTTTTAAATAATTAAAATAGCATTATTATGTGCTATTATTATGGTTATTGTTGTTTGAACTAAAAAATGTTAAAAACAATATCTTAAACTATCCCCTTTGGATTGTGGAAGAGAGATGAAGATGAGAGTGCAGGCAGGGTGGAATGGGTGGAGAAGAGTGTCAGGAGTAATTTGTGACAGACGGGTATCAGCAAGAGTGAAAGAGAAGGTCTACAGGACGGTAGTGAGACCAGCTATGTTATATGGGTTGGAGACGGTGGCACTGACCAGAAAGCAAGAGACAGAGCTGGAGGTGGCAGAGTTAAAGATGTTAAGTTTTGCATTGGGTGTGACAAGGATGGATAGGATTAGGAACAAGTACATTAGAGGGTCAGCTCAGTTTGGACGGCTGGGAGACAGTCAGAGAGGCGAGATTGCATTGGTTTGGACATGTGCAGAGGAGAGATGCTGAGTATATTGGGAGAAGGATGCTAAGGATAGAGCTGCCGCAGGTAAGAGAAAAAAAGGAAGGCCTAGAGAAGATTTATGGATGTGCTGAGAGAGGATATGCAGGTGATGGGTGTAAGAGAACAATATGTAAAGGACAGAAAGATATGGAAGAAGATGATCCGCTGTGGCAACCCCTAATGGGAGCAGCTGAAAGAAGAAGAAGATCCCCTTTGCTTTATTATGGTAGAAGCATAAACTCAAATTACTGAGCAGAGCTTTTGGAAAGTTGCTACGGGGTAAATGTGGTGAAAAAGGTTGGGAATCCCTGCAATAGGGGATGAACCACTAGGATCTGTTAATGCAGCAGGTGCAACTTCAAGTGCTTCTGATCATTTTTGTTGACGCCACCAATCGGTTTAGGTGTAATGTCCTACAAAAAATATCTCTTGAAAGTGGTCTAAAGATTAGTTTTTCCTTTTGAATCTAGAGGACCAAAAATGCTTGACATCTTGCATGACTAGACATCAGGGCGAGTTGAATGATATATCATATGTGAGTTTTCTTGTAATGGCGAGTCAGGACTAGTTGGAAAAACAACTACTTTCAAAGTGTTCCATGGTAAATCTTATGGGCATTTTTGGGTGGAGCATTCTTTTAGCAAGCCCCTTAAACTGCAAGTGTTCTATCCTGGGTATGACGTTAATCTTCATCCTGCCCAGCAAGCAGGTCCTCCAACTTGCAGGGAGAACTTGGGGGTTGGTGGCAGAATTGGCACTCCAGCCACTGTAAAAAATCTTCAGTGTGGTGCTGAGGTGTCACCCGCTGCAAGTCTGCTCTTGGGTCCCAGTCTGGGTGGTTCGTTGTGTGGTGGGTACAGCAACGTACTGTAATCAGCTCGTGTTCCCAACCTCTGTCTCTCTCTCTCTGTCATTCTTTTAACCAAATGGTGTCAGTCTGACTCTCTGTATCAAACCCTTCGAGAATGTCCTGCTGCATTTTTGTACGTGACCATAAAACCCTGTCTGTGCTAACGTCCCAAACATCTTTTACACCTCTGGTCCTAATTGTTCCCATGTTAAATGTTAAGTGATTTCTAATTCCCTTCTTATTTCAGTTCATTATAAGCTCAGCTGCTAGTGATGCTCTATTGAAGTCCTAAATCAGTTTTTGTCCCCCATCTTATTTCTTTCCAAAATGTACTTCTCTTCAGAGTATTCAAGAGTGAGCAATTAAGCATAGCAAATACTGTAATATACGCAAGCGGCCGGAGCACACAGACGCATGTTAAGAAGGCCCAAAGCAGGCAGCTAGTGAGCCTCAGACATGATTACTCAAAGTGGACGCCCCCTTGCTGAAACCACTGAATTCCATAGCTGTGAGCTCAAAGTTGCAAATTGCAAGGCTGAGCTGTGAATTACATACTGTAAGTGTGGCAAAGTGGAAAAAAGTGTGAACCATAAATCAATCAAAGCGTTTTTCAAATATTTGAAAGACTTCAGATTTGGAAAAGAAGTATTTGAAGCTTTGATGATAAAAATCAAGCATTTCCACTCCTTTCAGTTTAGTTTTACATAATGCTCTTCACTGAGTGCTCAGAGCTGGATGCATAGTGTGCTAGTTTATATACTGAATACACTAAAATGGCAGAGGGGACACTTGGGGCAGGGAAGAGGTGTCATGCATTAAGTTGGCTACATCTTGTTTTCCTTTCCACTTTTTGTTTCCTTTTGTATTTTGCAGCTACTTTAGTTTTATTGTGTTTTGTTTTCAGTCTCTTCAGATTAGGTCATGTGCCTGGTGGTGTAGCCTCTAATTAACTCATTGCTTTCATCCATCCATCCATCCATTTTCCAACCCGCTGAATCTGAACACAGGGTCACGGGGGTCTGCTGGAGCCAATCCCAGCCATTGCTTTCACTGATGTTGAATCAGCCATTTAAGGGAGTAATAAAAGAGCAAATGTGGAAGGAGTGCTTTGCTTATTACTTCTGTTGTTTCTGTCTTTGATTGTCAAGGAATTTGTCCTTTTGGAATTGGCTTTTCATTATTTGATTTCAGGGATATTAATTAGTCTGTGCTAGTATTCAGCATTTAGTTCAAACTCTTCTAGGCCTTGTTTCTTTACCTTTTTTCATGTTAGCATCTGGTTGGTGAAAGTTGCTTTTGATTCTTTTCCAGTATTTTTCTTTCTTTTTTTCCTTTTCTAATTTCCTTTCACAATTCAAATGTAGTTTTTTTGTTAGGGTGTCATAGTTGGTAGCACTGTTGCCCTTTGGGTCCAGGATCTGGAGTTTGAATCCTGTGTTGACTCATTCTGCGTGTGGAGTGTGTATGTTCTCCCTGTTTTCCTGTGGATTCTCAGGTTTTTCTCCCTTATCCCCCAGCACTTGCATGTTGTATTGATTGGTGTGGGTCCATGCACAAATGGGTCCTTGTCACATTTAATTTGACCAAGCAGGTCTAAGAATGAAATGATACATACAGTATTCTACTGTTTGGTTAAGAAATATTCCATTATGTTGATGTTAGTGTGGCTTTTTAGGGTGAGATTTGGGTCGTTTTACATTACCTTTTATATTTTTTAACTCATCCCTTTCAGTTCTGTTTTTATGATGTTTGGTGACTAGAATAAGAAAAAAAATGAACAACCCTTCAACATGTGCTTGTAGATTGAGCCAAGCGATAACCCCAGCAAATACTGAGGGTGTCCCAGAAGGGGATTTAGTAAATTGACATGGTAGAACTAGCAAGACAACACTTCCATCCTTCCAATTTCATGTTAAATTGAAAATTGTTGTTGTAAGTAGATGTATGATAGCCAGGAGGCACACTCTGGAAGGCTTTTAGTAATAGACCTGAACGTCAACTGCAAGGATAAAAATAAAACGTACTTGAAACTGCCTGCCTCTTATGCTAGGACCTCATGACTTCATTTGTACCAGAACACTTTATATTAGGAAATTAGATCATATATAACATTTCACTTTGTGCTTTGATCTGTGATAACAGTTTACATATAAGAAGTTTTAAGCCAGGTTTATACTTCACGTGACGTGACGCATGCTCCAGGGGACACTCCTGCTACGCAAGCATTTTACTGTTTATATTTGCGTGTGTACTTTACGGAAATCTGGAGGAATCCACCAGGTGACAGTGCGAGATTTTATCACGGTGAGAACAGGTTTGGTTTCGCTGTGTTGTGAATTGCCTGGAACACCCATTAATTTCCGATGACACCTTACCGCAATATCTCTGAAAAGAATGTTTAATGATTAAATCCATCAATCCAGGGATGTGTCCATTTCAGCAAGCATTGGGCACGAGGCAGAAACAATCCCTGGATGGGCATCAGCTCATCGAATACAAGCACACACATACACTAGCATCATTTTAGTGTTACCAAATCTGCATATCTTTGGAAGGAAACTGGAGCACACTGTGGAAACCCAGCAGGAAAACATATAAACTCCGGGAGGAGAATACCAGTGACGTGACTCCCTGTGAGACAGCAGCACTATCGCGCTGCCCCCATATGTGTAATTTAACAGTATTCATTATTTAAACAAAGTTAACGATTTATCTGTAAAATGTAATATACGTACTTTAAAGCATTTCATCATGAAAGTGATGTCAAGTATAAATCTAAGGATTCTGAATGTGCAGAGATTTGGAATATCATACATTTAATGTGTTCTGTGTGGGAATCTATTTCTGTTTGCCACTGCTGTCAGGTCCAGAGGAAGCCACAGAAAAAAAAGACGACACATAAGACGGTATGTGAGACTTTTAAAATGTATCGTGTCATTACGATCGGGAATATGCAACACTTGAATATAAAAGTACCACGAGATGCATAGAGACTTTCTGTCACATGTAGATAGTAAACAGAGACTCTGACGTCACATTCCTACTTTCAGCACACTGCGCCCCCTGACTTTTTGCTTGTACTGCACATCGCACATGCATCGCGTTAATTTGTGAGGACCTACTCAGAGGACACGTCAAATAAATGCTGGGAACGCGTGGCAGCCATGATGTGTGCACGTACACGTTCTGAGCATGAAGTATAATCGAGCCCTTACTCTGTAAACCAAACGTTTAGGCAAGGAGAAGAGAGGAGGAGAGGTTAGGAGCAGGTGCTGATACAGCACATTGCCAACCACACATGACAAACCAACTCGGCATGCCAGATTAGGACCCAAGTGCAGCCATGCAATGGGTGACACCTCAGCACCACACTACTTCAGATGGAATGGAACCAATGTGAGGTTTTTTTATGGTGGCTGGAATGCCAATTCTGCCACCAACTTTGATGATTAAATATTTTGGGAACTTTGGATGTTGTTTAGTGGCAGAGGGGTATTGCTAGAATGTAGCTTTTATTTGAATGCTCACTGGTGGACTGAAATGTTTATTGGCTACTATATGTAAATGAACCTAACTGATAATGGGAGCGGCTCTCTTAAGACTAAATAGACCTGCTGGGGAGAGCCTTGTGGTCATTTAGTGAGCCTCCACCAGTTGGTGTGAATAAAGGATGTCATTTATAGGGATGACTCGAGGCCTTTTTTATTTACTAAGTATTTTCCACAACACACCCCAGAGTGAAGTTTAGAAGCAGACTAGCGTGGGAGACTTTTGTATTCTAAAATTGGCAAGTAACACATTTTATATATCCGGTATATAAAAATATTTCAGAAAACTGGGAACAAACTAAAGAAGAATAAGGGAGCTGGTCTTGTTGTAGGTGTGCTGTTCTGGACGAGGTCACATACCACAGGGATTAACATAATGTGCTGCGGGGACTAATTGGGAATGATGAGGTATGAGCTATTTCAGACATTGTGTTCACCTCCTCTTTTTTAAAAACTGTATATACATGTACAGCATATTTCATTTTAGTCTGGGAGAATATTACAAGAAGACACACTGCAGTTTGGATATACAGTATAAGTATTTTATGCTAGATGAATTTCAGCTTTACAGTTGTCATCAAGTAGGGTGACCAGGTTCTCCATAAAAGACTATGGGATGGCCCTTCTTTTTTGGAGAGCAGGGCCTGGGGTATTGCAGTTTTATACAAACACATTTACAATTCTCATACACACAACACCTCCAAAGTATAAAAGCAAATAGATACAGCTTTCACAGCCACTCATATAATAAGGTACTTTATTGCTTGTGTACTTTAAACAACACCTTATGCATTTGCTGGACGTATAATGCTGTTACATTGCTGTCTTCAATATGCACGCTTTCGAGGTAACTCAGGCCCCTTCTTCAACACAACCTTGTCCTCTTCCTCCCAATTCTGGCTGCTGAGTAGTGGCTGCCAGCTCTTTTTGTAGCCCTCCCAGAAGTGCTCCAGGTGGTAATTGGCCTAATTAGGCTGTACTTCCGGGTGTGGCTCCATTCCAGCCCACAGAGGCTCATTAAGCCATGCAGCTCCTCTGGGTGGTGGCCATGAGCCCAACAGGTCTGAGTCCTGAAGTCCAACACCCATGTGGCCCCGATGTAACCCAGTAGGGCTGCCACCAAGCGTTCCGGGGTATGTACTGAGGAGCCCCTGGCTGCTCCCCGGAACATAAGTACAGTAGAAGGGGCGTCCCGGCTGGGCATGAGATCTGGCCGCCTGCCACAGCATGTATATACATTTTGATGGGTTAGAATCTTCTCCAAATTTGATTCCTGCCTTGTAGTCGATGCTGTCAGGATAATTTTCTAGCTCACACAATCTCACATTAGTAATCTCAGGCTTGGAAAAGTCTTGAAACCTATCCGGGTGAGTTCTTTCTTTGTAATCAGTGCTGTCAAGTCTGGCTCTGGTTCCTGCAAATGTGAAGAGGATTAAGCAGGCTTGATAATAAATGAAAAGGATTTTCAACAGAACAGGCTTCCTTTTGTTATTTGTGAATATGAAAGTGAGTACATTTTGGATTTTTGTTTTGAGACCTTTGATGCTGTGAGAGTTAGGATGGCACATGGCATGGCACCTACATATATCCAAAGCTTCACTGAACTTGGGGCGCATCAAATGCAATGTGAAACTGCTAAAGTGAAGTTAGTTCATAGCAAGTGGATTCACACAATTCATAAACTTGCTATGGTGTTTAATTGGAGCTTTTGACAATGTGAAAGAAATTTTGCCTTCTGCTTCTCTCCAGTGTGGATTAGGCTGTCATAATGCAGAACATCTTAGTAAGGACTGATAAAATCATGCAAATATTTTTTTTTCCTCTCTTTCCCTAAACATAACTTTGCTAAATAAAGCAGTTGTTCTGTGCGGTAAGCCCCCCACCTGCCCCCAAGGGAAACGGAGAAGTTTATTCGTGTACTGAAATGCGAGAGCACACTTCATTAGCGCTAATTACAGCAATACTCATTCTGTAAATGTGTTTAGGCCTTCTAAAAGTAGGCAATGTAAATAGTGTAACATCATTTAATCATATCCTAATGCTGGCATCTTTGGTTTGGCTCAAATAATTAGCGTGCAGACACATATCCTCCTAGTCTTATGTTTGTGTTTTTGCCTTTTATTTCAGAATGCTGTTTGCTTTCATGTGAGAATCGTTAGTATATTCAATTTCCAATTCGCGGTACACTGAATTGTTTTTTATTCTTTTTACCTCTTTGAAGGATTTCAGTGGAACTGGAAGATTAATAAAGTAATTGACAAGCAGTTAACTTCATTCTTTTTAACTCAGATTGCTGGCAATTATTTAATTATGTACTTAATTAAACTCCCCAAGTTGTCTCATTAGTAGCTGCATGATGACCTCTTCCCCAACACTGTGACCTTTATTCTCTTATTTTGTTTAATTGTTAAACAGTAAAGTTGGTACGAGTGAGATTTATTATCATTTATAAAGACACACCAGGCCTAATGAATCCTTCTTCTTAAATATGTACTTTTTTTTTATTATTACACTATAGATTGAGGCAGTATGGCAGCACAGCAGGTAGCGTGGCTCACCTAGGGGTCTGAATTATTGCCAGTCATTATGTGGTTTTTCCTCCCGTCTATGGGGTTATTTCCTGGTTCTGCTACTTTTTCGCTTAGAACTTCAAAGTCGTCCAGGTTAGTTTAATTGTGGATTCCAAACTGTTCCTTGTGTCGGCATACGGTCCAGTGTTGCACAGGTACCCGATACTACATGAATTTAATTTAAAAAGACATGAGAAAATCTTGTGAGGTTTTTGAACTCTTTTGGGACCCCCCCCCCACTTCCCCAAATGGGATGACTTGATGAAGCACGATTGCCACATCTTTGGAGGGCTGCTTGTCCATCACTGATGCAACTGCAGGTTCACAGCGCTGTAGCATAACACCGTGGAAACAACTCCAAGCCAATTACTGTCGTGCTATAAGCACGTGTCGCCAATGGGTGATGCAAGGAATATTAGAAATGTAGGGAACAGTAACTTGGCCACTAACCTGGCAACGACCCTGCCCGTTTGCTGTGTCTGTGTATAGGAGAGTGGTAGATCCCGCCACAATAAATAACCGTGCTGTTTTTGCTTCAAGTTGAATAAAGCTGGTTTTGCTAAAGTGCTGAGACTCGGCCTGCTTTTTGGGGTGCAAGACAATGACTCACGCGTCACAATATGTTTTTACAATGCTGTGAAAAGTATTTCTCCCTTCCTGATTTCTGTTATTACTGTTTTCAGATCTTTGACTAAACCTTAGCATTAGGGTAAAGGGCAACTGAGTGAAGAAATAAGGCACTATTTTCATTTTTTCCAACTACTTGCACCACCTGTTTCACTGCACTGATCAACCACAACACTAAAACCACTGACAGGTGACCTGAATAACCGTGATCATGTTGTTACACTGCACCTGTCATGGGATGGAACAGTCAGTTCTTGAAGATGATGTGTCTGTCAGATCAATATCTTTTTACAAGTTCATCGATGTCCAGCGTTTCAAAACCATTCTGCCTTTCCTTGAATGTGCATGCCGATCTCTGCCTGAATGCCATCCTTTGGCAGCTCCCAGTGCGATAGGACGGCTCAAAAAAATTTTCCTAGATCCTGGTGAAGTTCAGAATAGTTTCTAAAGTCAGGAAAATGGATAAAATGGTATTACTCATGCTCCTAAAAGTAGGACCAAACTTGCATTGGTGAGATTTCTGCGACAGTTAGGATTGTTGATAGGTATGGGCCACTAGAAGATATTAATAATGTATTGTTAAGCCATTCCTGTGTAGCTTAGGCTTTACGATTGGAGTTGTTGTCTGCCTTGAATAACAGACACAACAAGCTGTTCTAATTTAGGTGTGTCATATTAAACAGAGGGCGGCATGTGGCAGTAGCACTGCTGCCTCGCAGTTAGAGACCCGGGTTCGCTTACCTCCCTGCGTGGAGTTTGCATGTTCTCCCACAGTCCAAAGACATGCAGGTTAGGTGCATTGGCGATTCTAAATTGTACTTGCTGCGGTGGCTGGCGCCCTGTTTGTGTGTGTTGGCTGGGATTTTGTGTTTTTTATTTGTAATTAAATTAGGTCACTCTGACATTGAGTAGCGCAGTGGTAGCACTGCTGCCTCGCAGTTAGGAGACCGGGTCCAGTTTCCTCCCGTGTCTGTGTGGATTTCCTCCGGGAGCTCCAGTTTCCTCCCACAGTCAAAAGACATGCAGGTTAGGTGGAATGGCGATTCTAAATTGGCCCTAGTGTGTGTTTGAGTGTGTTCTGTGGTGGGTTGGTACCCTGCCCGGGATTGGTTCCTGCCTTGTGCCCTGTGTTGGCTGGGATTGGCTCCAGCAGACCCCCGTGACCCTGTGTTCGGATTCAGCGGGTTGGGAAATGGATGGATGACATAGAGTAACTTAAAAAGACATGTTAATGAATCCACAGTGTTGTACAACAAAAACATTTATTTATATAGCACATTTTCATTCAAATAATGTAGCTCATAGTGCTTTACATGATGAAGAAAGAGAAAAAAAAAATAAGAATTAAAATATGAGAACACTAATTAACATAGATGCGGTGGGCTGGCGCCCTGCCCGGGGTTCATTTCCTGCCTTGCGCCCTGTGTTGGCTGGGACTGGCTCCAGCAGACCCATGTGACCCTGTAGTTAGTATATAACGGGTTGGATAATGGATGGCTGGATGAATGGATAATTAACATTGAATAAAAGTAAGGTCCGATGGCCAGAGAGGACACTATGGCACTAATATGTGAAAACTTCCAAGGAGTGAATACTTTTAATAGACACTGTATTTCCTTAGGTTGAGCTTCAGAAGCTGTCTTGCTAATTGCCAGGAGTGTTGTGTTATATACATCCACTGTGTCCTCTAAGAGCTTCTGACTGTCAGTTGCTCATTGACATGAAATAACCTTGTTTAAAAAAATGAAAATTATAGTCAAATGGCCTTGATACATCAATGGAGGCCATGATATCTAGTCATGATAAGTGAGAATCCAAAGAGCTGACAGGTTTAGTGTAAGGCAGGGGAAGAGCATAGGGAACTTGGAAGCTGAAAAGTCGTATATAATCCATTTCTGACTGCAATATTCCTCTTAAGTTTGAAAGCTAACTCTGCTCTCACTCTTCAGTTTTGCATAGTAAGTATTTCAATTCAGGTTCTTGTAAGTTCCTCTTAATAATGCAGAAATATCCAGTAATGATAAATGTGTGTTTCGTGGAACATTCATGAAGATGATAAACTACTGTCAGTCGGCTATTTAAATCTGTTTTGTGCTTTAAGGACTCCCTCCTCCTTGGTTGTCACAACCACTGCAGTAGCTCTCTCCTTGTAGCGCGCTCATGATCATGGCGTCCCCATGTTGTCCTTTCTTACCTTGTTTGCCAAATTTGAAATGCAATTTCATATTGGAAATATCAAATCTGGGCTAAATTCATTTGTTGTGTCAAAACAGTATAATAAAGAAAAATGGGGGTCTGGGTGGTCTCTTCGCCTTGGAACCTCTGCAGATTTTTTTTTTCCAGCTCTCTGGAGTTATTTTTTTGTTTTGTTTTTTCTGTCCTCCTGACCATCGGACTTTATTCTTTGTTAATTAGTATTGCCTAATCTTATTTTTATATTTTTCTTTTTTTCTTTCTTCATCTTGTGAAGCACGTTGAGCTACATCATTTGTATGAAAATGTGCTGTATACAGTCATATGAAACAGTTTGGGGGACCCTCTCAGCCTGCATAATCATTTACTCTACTTTCAACAAAAAAGATAACAGTGGTATGTCTTTCATTTCCTAGGAACATCTGAGTACTGGGGTGTTTCAGTGAAGCAGTATTTAGTTGTGTGAAATTAAATCAAATGTGAAAAACTGGCTGTGCACAAATGTGGGTCCCCTTGTAAATTTGCTGCTTTGAATGCATGTAACTGCTCAATACTGATTACTTGCAACACCAAATTGGTGGGATTAGCTCGTTAAGCCTTGAACTTCATAGACAGGTGTGTCCAATCATGAGTGGTAAAAGGTATTTAAGGTGGTCCATTGCAAGTTGCGCTTCCCTTTGACTCTCCTCTGAAGGGTGACAGCATGGGATCCTCAAAGCAACTCTCAAAAGATCTGAAAACAAAGATTGTTCAGTATCGTGGTTTAGGGGAAGGCTACAAAAAGCGATCTCAGAGGTTTAAACTGTCAGTTTCAACTGTAAGGAATGTAATCAGGAAATGGAAGGCCACAGGCACAGTTACTGTTAAACCAACTCAGGTCTGGCAGGCCAAGAAAAATACATGCACAAAAAACATCTGTATGGCAGGGTGATGAGAAAGAAGCCCTTTCTGCACTCAAACAGAGTTTTTTGTTCTTTGCAAATGCTCATTTAGACTAGCCAGATTAATTTTGGAACAAAGTGCTTTGGACTGATAAGACAAAAATTGAGTTTTTTGGTCAAAACAAAAAGCGCTTTGCACGGCGGAATAAGAACACCACATTCCAAGAAAAACACCTGCCACCTACTGTCAAATTTGGTGGAGGTTCCATCATGCTGTGGGTCTGTGTGGCTAGTTCAGGGACTGAGGCCCTTGTTAAAGTCGAGGGTTGGATGAATTCAACCCAATATCAACACATTCTTCAGGATAATGTTCAAGCATCAGTCACAAAGTTGAAGTTATGCAGGGGTTTGATATTCCAACAAGACAATAACCCAAAACACAGTTTGAAATCTGCATGAGGGAGAAGTATAATGTTCTGGATTGGCCGTCACAGTCCCCTGGCTTGAATGTCATCGAAAATCTATGGGATGATTTGAAGCAGGCTGTCCATGCTCAGCAGCCATCAAATTTAACTGAACTGGAGAGCGTTTGTGTGGAAAAATGGTTAAAAATACCTCCATCCAGAATCCAGACACTCATCAAAGGCTATAGGAGGCGTCTAGAATTTTAGAAAAGGAGGCTCAACTAAGTATTGATGTAATATCTCTGTTGGGGTGCCCAAATTTATGCACCTGTCTAATTTTGTTATGGTGCAAATTGCATATTTTCTGTTAATCCAATAAACTTAATGTCACTGCTGAAATACTACTGTTTCCATAAGACATGTCATATATTAAAAGGAAGTTGCTACTTTGAAAGCTCAGCCAATGATAAACAAAAATTCAAAGAATTAAGAGGGGTTCCCAAACTTTTTCATATGACTGTAAATAAATGTTGTTGTTGTTGTTGTAAAGAGTGAGTGACTTTTGTGTGATATTAATGAGTGAACTGGAAAAGCCAATGAAAAAGCAGAACAGTTAGGTCTTTTTTGTTTTTATGTATTTCTAATTTTATGATCCGTATGGCCTATGAGCAGAAAAAGTGAAGGGAAAACAATACAAGACAGTAATGAAGTGGGCACATTGTGCTTGAATGAATAGGAAGCAGTGCGGTGACATTGAAGGGTTGTGCTTGTGATGCCCGTGATAAAGGTAAATGGACAGGGAGAGTTTCATTGGAGGTCCCGAAGTTTTTATTTTTAGGAAATTGCACACTATCAGTACTGTTGTGCGGCAGGGGTGTTTGAACTAGCAATTGTTGTCCTTCCTATAGCAGTTTTGCGTGTATTGATATTCTCACTTTCCAGTTCTCACTAGTTTAGTTTGAATTCAGGGGATTAGAGTGTTTGTTTTAATTGCTTTCTCTCACCTCCTGCAATTCTTACTGGCATGATTGTGTCTTTGGACACTCTCTTCTAATGTATTTTGTTAAATAAAATTTCTCCTTTGGCCATGTAGCTATTCAAGGTAACTAGGAAATAGAGAGAGTTGAAGGAAGGCTTCTGGACTAATACTTCTGGATGACGACAATCACCTAACATGTCATAAGAAAAGTGTTTTGCATGCATGCAGCAGGCCAAATGAGCCCAAGATCAGATATCTATGGCTCTGATTGAAGGAGTGAACACAATGACAAGGATACTGTATGTTTTTGTTTAGCACCAATTTTTTTTTAGCACCTATAAATAATTGTATAGACCAGTGGTTCTCAACCTATGGGGCGGGCCCCCCTAGGGGGGCAAGATGTGAAAAAAAGAAAACAAGAATCAAAAATATGAAAAAAAATCTGTTGAAACCAAAACAAATTAACTTAAACTACATTCTGATACTAGAATATAGATAAATACAATAAATATAGAGTAAGATAAATGTCGATAAAAGTTAAGTAGGTATAATAAAATATGCATCTACATTTCAAAAAAATGTTAGGGGGGGCGCGATTAAAACTGTTATGAAAACTCACGTCGCAAATACTTAAAGGTTGAGAAACGCTGGTATAGACGGTGAACACAAACACTCTAAAGTGGTGGTCTTCAAGTTCAGTCTGGTGTCTAGCTGCAGGATTTTTATTACAACTAGTGTCTCAGTTGAGAAGTCATGTATCTCATCATTGTGTATTCATGAAGGTGCTACAGTGTCATTTTGAAATTTATTTGGAAAATTAGGAAAAATATTTTGTGCTTTAGCTGTAAATACTTAACATTTCATAATTTTTTTAATTCATTTTTCTCCCATTGAGTGTACTAATTAATGCTATCTAAATGCTGACAACTAAAAAGTGGAGCAAATATGGGAGCAAACAACTGTGGAATTCTAGTCAGCTTTCTGCTTATTTCTAATAAATGCATGCATGAGAGTGTAATCTGAATAAACAATATTAAAAATAATTTATTCTTAAATAACACAGAATTACACAGTCCTATAAAAATTAAAGAAATGTGAGTTTGAATTTCAGAAGGATAGTTCAGTGGTGAGGCTACTGCCTCATGAATTCAATACTCTGGGCTCAAATCCTACTCCATTCTTTGCCCATGTGTAGTTTGTGTATTTTTCAGTGTTTTTGTAGATTTTCCTCTCAATAGTCTAGTTTTTGTCCTACATCCCTAAACATATGCATGATTAGGTTAGTTGGAAATTGCAAATTTGTCCTGTGAAAGTGCCTTACAATAACTAGTTTGTGACCCCACCACTGTGCCCCTCTATTGTATTGAGCATGCGTGACAATATTACATTATTCATTATAAAGCCACTGCTTTAATTATATTACTTACTTGTATGTTACTTATTCATGAAGATTTATCACTGTTCATTGGACATATACAGTATGAATGTCCATTTGTATTTCTGCTCTTGGCATTGAGTATTTAATGTTCAGATCTCTGTTAGTACTCTCATTTGGTGGTTGTTCTGTATGACAAAATAATATCCTGGTATACACTCATTTTGTACATTTTTTTCTTATGTTATTACTTGTCTTCGATTTTATCATCACAGGTGCCAGTAGCCTAATCCGTTGTGAAACACTGTGTCTCCCCATTGCCTCACCCTCAAGTGAGGCTTACCTTAAGGCTGTCTCATTGCTTAGCTGCCATCCAATCCCTCTGCCACTGCACAGCACAGCTCCATCCATGCAGTTCCAGTGATCTTTCTCTGCCATGTTCTCTGCTTGTACATGCACATGTAAGAGGTAACATCTTTAGCACTCATTTTTCAAATTCTGTGGGCTGACCTAAGCTAGGATTCTGCCCAAGACTTGCCTGCCTGCACACCCACAAGCAAATGGACCTTAGCAGAGGAGTGTAGATTGGTGGGCAAGAATGACAATATTTCCCATTTAGAATTAAATCTACAACACAATAAATAGTGCAGAAAGTGAAAGGTACTTTGTGAATCCACTGTATTAAAATATAACATGAACCTTCTCAGTCAAAAGCTCTATTAGGTTGAAAGATTATCTTTTGTAGCCAGCTTTATTGTCTAGGAGGTTTGTTTGTTACCACTGAAATAAGCCATCAGGTTTTGAGTTGGACAGTGAAGGGCTGCCTCTGTCAGGGTTTGCCCTATATGCATAATAACTTTGAGATTTTCTCTTTGCCAGATATAGGTTTCCATGGTTTAAAGTTTATGTCAAGTGCATTTGTTGACTTCCAGGAGATCTTTTATGTTAATTAATACAAAGTGTGCATCCACATTCCCTTTGATCAAATTTGGTGTATTATTCTAGGACTTCCTGTACATTTAGATTTGAGGGCATGTCATGTATTCATAACCTTAATAGATATTAGACACGTTACTGTATATACTCACGTTTAAGTTCTCCTGTGGATAAGTCAGGACTTGATACAGTATAATTTCTGGTATTTTATAATGTCGGTCATATAAGTTGAATGCGGAAAACTCATGCTATTGATCCAAGAGATTATGATACGCCCACCTGAGAGAGTAACCATAGAGCACACTGCCTTTTCTTCCTATGTATTGTGCCTATTTGACCACACGGTAATACTCGAGCTATTCCGAAGCAACGTTTGCACTGTTTTGTGTTTTTTGTATCTCACACCCTCATACATCTTTATCGTAAGAGCATCCCTTATCTACGATGGAGCATTTGATCAGAAGAAAATATGAAGCTGGTTTTAAATTAAAAGTTGTGGAAGTGGCAAAAGAAACTGGTAAATATGCTACTACAACAAAATTCGATGCGTCTGAGAAACTGATGCAAGATTGTAGGAGGCAAGAAGATGTAAAAAAATACTAATTTAAGTGTTGCATTTTTGAACGGGCATATAAGTCAGGGTCTGATTTTATGATCGATTTTTCGGGTTTCAAGACCCAACTTATGCACGAGTATATACGGTATATGCTGGGTTTACGCTAAGTTTCATAAGCGACACTCAAACTCTGAATGTAATCTTTGGAAAAATAAAACAAAATGTTTCCGAAAACTAAGCTGTTTAGCCTCCTTAGCGTTAGACCTGAACGTCACTCAGACTGTAAAAACAGTGCTAAAAGTGTTAGACCCAAGCATCACTTAGGCAACTGTATAGATGCGTCTCATGTATACGTTAGACCCGAGAAATGTAAAAGTGCCAACAGCGTTAGTGCCGAGCATTACTTGGGTAATCGTAAAGGCATGTCTTGCATAAGCGACAGGCCTGAGTGTTACTCAGGCAACAGTGCAGACACGTCTTCTGCTAGCCTCATAATGGCATCTCATAAGAAACGTTTTTCAGCAGCCCAGGTGTTGCACGCTCTTGATAGTGATACGAACAGTGATATTGGAGATAATCTTCAGGCAGTGAAATTAAAATGGAAAGTGAAACCAAAAGTGATTCCGATGAATACAAAAGTGACACTTGTGTCAACCGCACTTGTGCAGTGTGCTGTTCAAAAGCCAATCAGTTTGGATAGAAAATCTGCAAGGAATTGCAATACTATTGTCCCGACTGTAACGTTGGATTGGGCATTTCACTGTGCTTCAAGATATACCACATAAACAACACATTTTGACAGTATATACAGTATTAGCATTATTATTATTATTTGTATCATTATTATAATTTTTACACCTTTGACTTTGTTAGTGTTTTGCATGTATTACAATTTAATAAATTTTTTATTTTTCATGCCAAAAAATGCAATGATTTGTACATGTTTTTTCAAGAAAAAATGTAATGCCAAGGAGGTTAAGCAGCCCATAATTAGCTTTGCAAAAACAGAGCGAGAGAGTGGGAGAGAAGCTAAGAAGGATTTGGATTAGGAGTTCAGTTGTTTAATGGTGTAATGCTATTCAAGATTTTTCATATTAGTTATGTGGTAAACAAATAAAAAGTTCAACAAAAAAAATCATAATGTGCAGACTGAGAATTACTAGTGCACGTATAAAAAGATCCCATCAAGTGGTATATTAAAGTTGAATGCACCTTAACACTAGGATTACCAGAGTCTATGAGAAAACACGTAAATCCGGCCCACCTTAAATCCGTTCGCACCTCTCCATCAGCGTCTTTTGTCCTGTAAATGTGCCGATTAAGACAAGCAGCAAGCAGCCTGCTATTCCATCCCCCCACTGTCGCAGAACATTCACAAAGTTCTCAAAGCTCATGCCTTGTTTAATTATCTGGGAGTGAAGTGCTGGAGTTTTAGAGCGGAAATAATAGATTGTTATTTGGAACACATGCATTTCATGTGTGTTCTATTTCTACAATAATCTGTGTAAAAACATTGTTAAAACAGAAACTTTTTCATATTTTAGTAATAAATGTTACAAAATGTAGGCATAAACTATAGAGCTGGCCAGTCTTAATCGGCATATTTATAGGACAAAAGATACTGACGGAGAGGTGCAAATGGATTTAAGGTGGGCATTCAAGCATTGGTCAAAAAAGAACAACATCTTCTAATTATTCTTTGGTTTATTTGTTCAAACTCTCCCTTTTGTCCTCTTTGTTCTTTTCCTGGATTTAACATGTAGTGTTTATAAAGGTGACTTTTCATTGTACTTGTGACAGTGTCTTGCACCATCACAACTATGTCTCCATTTTCAAAACACTCAAGAAGCACAGATAATAGTGTTATGACATGCAATTCATTAATCATGTTCAAAGTCTTAATTAAAACTTCCAATTTAGAATGTGCTGATCACAAACTTTTAAAATCCAAGTCAGGACATTTCTTGAGATAAGCGGAATGCAAAAATTGGGAAGTCGAGGGTGTCATGGTGGAATGATGTTTTCAGTTTGACACTCTTTGAAATATTTATTTAGCAGAATCTTTTACCTAAAAAGACTCAGAAATTCATGCTATGTTACAATTGTGTGTATGTGCATGCATATCTGTAATAATGTTATACAGAGAGGCAGAGGCAGGCACTGACCAGGCAAAAGACATCATAAGAAGAGGACACTTTATGATTTGATCAACCTAGTGTCTCTTATTCTATCCATCTATCTATTGTCAACCAAAGGGAGTATACCGGTCACAGAGGAAATGTTGGGGTACCAACCAGGTCTCCTCTAATAATTTTTACACAGTAATTTACCAAACAGGTGCTTGATGGTGCATTGAATAAACCAAATTAAAAGCAAAATTCAATAAGAGGATTTTTTGATCTTTGTCTCTGGTACGTCAATTTCAGGTAGCAACTCCAGACATTAGTCTGCTCTCTTCTGAGTGAGATGCACCATGCTGTGAGTGCCTCACTTTTACAGTGGCGGTTTCCCCAATTTCCCTCTGTGGATGGTTTCTCAGGACTGTGGGAATAAAGGGAGCTGCTACCATCAGTGACTGTGTCCCCCAGTGTCCCAGAGTGGTAGTGCTTACCTCAGATAAGCCCAGAAGGCAAACCTCAGATGCGTATGCGCAACACTATCTATCTGTCTGCCTGTCTAATGATAGGAAAAACTTGTTAAAAATCTGTTAAAATCATCTAGACCACCACTTCATTTAGGGTACACAATATGCCAACATTTCCAATACGACGCATATGGTGCCCATTCCAGAGTGAGAGGCTCATTAACACCTCAGCCCTGAACAAAAGAATTGCACATTTATTTGAAATCTTCCAAGATGGGCTTTTTTCATTCCGACACTGAAAGGCAAGAAAAACAGACTTCAACATATGCCAACCACAGATGGATATAGAATCATTTTTATTTGTTTGATATTTCCTAACAAATGAATGATGTCTAAATATTTCTTATTTATCATATTTTCTTTTTTTTTCTCTGTTCACAGCCAGATGAAGAACCAGAGCCAGCAGCAGTGAAATGTAAGTGATTGCTCGGTAATAGCTTTTCTCTTGAAACTTCTCTTTTTTCCTACATTTAGACAGGTACGATAGCAGTGCTGTTTAAAGCTTACGTATTTCCTGTCTAGATTTTTTCCAACAATTTTAGTTTAATTAAGTGCATTTTTACAGTCAGTGTGGTGTAGTGGTTAAGGTTTTGGACTTCAAACCCTGAGGTTGTGGGTTCAAATCCCACTACTGACACTGTGTGACTCTAAGCAAGTCACTTTACCTTCCTGGGCTCCAACTGGAAAAAAAAACAAAACAAAAGAAATGTAAGCAATTGTGTCATAATTGTTGTAAGTCGCCTTGGATAAAGGTGTCAGCAAAATAAGTAAATATTATTTCAAGGTTTTCTTATTTTTAATCTTCTTCCAAACAGAAGGGATTTTTAGCAGTGTTCAGTACATGATAATATTTAATGCATAACTTGCTGTCATATTTTCCCAGTACTGTTATATATATATGAATGTTGTAATACAACAAAGTTGTGTCATACAGCAGTCATTCATGTTTCTTCTCTAACTCTACTGTGCTGTCTAGAATTTGTGAAATAATTGACTTTATACTGTTGCTAGGCTTGTGGTCAGCAGTACAGTATTAACAGGTGATCTGGGGGCCCAAAATGTATTTGTGGATTTTTGCATTCACGGGGATCTTGTGCTCCTAACCCCCATGAATTGCAAGGGATAGCTGCAGGTTGCGGGTTGTCTTCAATAATTAAATGGAAATTATTTTGTGAGTTTTGCGACCTATTGTAGAAAATCATGGATGACGCTGTAGCCCTGCAACTTAAATGGACTGCTAATCTCCGCTAACCCTCAAGAGTGCTCTGTCATTGGGCAGCTTTGGTGGTTGCCATGAGAGCTGCTGGATGAAAGATGAGGGTGCCAGTTTTTAAAGTGAACCATAACAAGCCACCAGGATCACAATCGGTGGTGTCTTTGTGTTTCAGTGCTTCACTGCACAATTGGATAACAATTACACCCATCGGATTATAGTTTTCTCCAGATTTATGTTCTTGTCCTGTGCCCTCCTGTTTGTGTGATTTCATCTAGGCTAGAATATGTCTTCTTCAGGGTGTCTGCTTCTACAAACCTTCATGTACATCAGCACCATAGTGGGACAAAACTTTACATAACTTTTAGGAGGCTGTTCACAGGTGATTTCATTTCATAACTACACCAGCATCATCAGCATCCATGAAACTGGAATGTGTCTTGAGTGCTTATCTTTGTGTGCTTAGTGTTTCAATGGATTTCTTTTATTTCTATAATGTTAATCATTTTAATCGTTTACTACCATAAGTATACACACAAATTACAACTAAAATTTAAAAAAAGTTACAGTTCATGAAAGAACTGCTGAACTATACACTCTGTCTGGGGTAACGTAACTCATCTTGGTCTCAGCAGCCAGTCTTACACAAGTGATCATTCCATCTCATGTTTCTCACAACGTTTTGTGTCTTAGTTAGTGATATAAACTTAAAATATGCAGTAATCATATGCCTAAAACTTATGTGGATTTTGACATTCAAGGGGGTCCTGTGCCCTTCCTCTCTGTGAAGTGCAAAATATTACTGTACTTCTTACCACTCTGGATGCCCTCATGCATTGGTTTTCTTGTTAATGTTATGGGTTCAGCCCTATTGTTGTAGATGTCATTTGGAATGGGTAAATATCCAGATGGACAAGCTGCTTATTAAAATGACTAGAAAGTTAATGTGTATCAACTGGAGGTTCTGAAAGAATTGTCAGGGGGCTTCCCAAAGTTTTGCAAGTTATGAGGAGAGAAATTATTGTCAAAACCAAATAGTTAATACTTAAAGTCCTTCCCAAAGTTCTGTTTTTTATTTTAAGGATGCTTGAGTTGAAGCACACAGAAGAGTTTTCCTTTGTGTTTTCCTCAAAAGTTCATATGTCAATGGGTGCTGCCATCTTTTATTATGGTACTTGATGACATTATGTGTCATGTATCCATCCTTTGCTAGATCCCATTGTCCCTTAAAATAACAGAAACGTTCAGCCATAATAAAAGGCTCCACAAAATGGTGGCATGATGAAGTCACCAAAAGTAATAACATAAATAAATAACAATAATAACACTTCTGAAAATAAAAATTCAGGATGACCCCAAATGAGATGTTAACATTTATTGCCTGATTAGAGGCGTAAGCTGGGGAGTGTGCTCAAATGACAGAGTTACTGAGGTCTGCTGTTACACAAATGCCAATTTCAGAATTTTCCACATACATTTGTAAGAGCATCTCAGTGGGGCTAAGCATTCTTAGCCCACAGGCTTCTATGTCGTTCCAGAAGTATAAAAGAGTAAGACAATGTCATTATACTAATTCAAGTAGTTCTATTTAAATGAAATGAAAATTATGGAAACTAGAATAATACATAAATTAGAGAAGGACCTAGATTAAAATAGTATATAGTAAGGAGGACCTTGCCAAACCAACCTTTTGGTATTTTTTGAGCTAAAATAGCTGTCAGAAGGAAAGCATTTGATATAATTTACTTAGACTTTCATAAAACCTTTGACACAGTCCCAAACCGAAGATTCATTGTGAAACTAGGAGCTTTAGGCATTGAAGTTTATCTACAAAAGTGGATCTCACGTTGGTTAACCTGCAGGAGACAAAGAGTACAGATAAGTGAAGAATGCTCCACGTCAATGAGGTCTTTAGTGGAGTCCCTCAGGGGTCTGCCTTTGGACACTTACTATTTCCAAATTAATAATAATGACATGCATTTTGTGTAGTTTGTAAACTTTGCAGAAGGGACTAAAATAGGAGCAATGGCAAATATTCAGGAGGCAGCAAAAATAATTTTTAATTTCAGAACTCTGTGGACACATGGAAAATGCAGTTAAATACAGAAAAGTGCAAGTTCTACACGTGGGCAAAAGGAACATCAGTTATAAAAACAAGATGGGAGACTCTGCCCTAGAGGAAGGGATTTAGGTGTTTATGTTGATACAACATTTTCATCATCTGAGCAACGTGCAGAAGTGATTAAAAAGGCAAATAAAATGTTACATTAAATCGTAAAAACTCTTGAATATAAATATATATAATGCACTAATGAGACCACATCCGGAGTATTTTGTGCAGTTCACGTCACCACGCTACAAGAATCACATAGCAGCAATTAAAGCTGTGCAGAGGAGAGCATCCAACTGCATCCCAGAACTCAGACATGTCCTTCCCCTACAGACTTCGATAATTAGACCTGTTTTGTCTCAAGCAGAGGAGTCTGTGTCGGGATGTAATCCAGTTCCTCAAAATTCTCAAAGACACTGATAAAGTAGAACCAGTGTAAAGCATGCAGTTATTCAACTTAAAATCTTTTATCGAGCACATCTACTGTATCTCGTTTCAAATTATCCAAAATGTTTCTAGGGCAAGATCCAACCTGCGAACGTTACAATCAGGTTCCAGCCTCACTGGGCCACATGTTTTGTGCGTGCACCAAATTAACATCATTCTGGACCAAAATCTTTAAATGCCTTTCAGACAGCCTCGGAGTCACAATCCCTCCTAACGCATTAACAGCTGTGTTTGGTGTTCTTCCAGATGGGCTTAAAGTGGAGAAGGACAAACAAACTGTGATTGCATTCACTACACTATTGGCACGTAGACTTATCTTGCTCAACTGGAAGAATCCTAACTCACCTCTTTTAAGTCAGTGGATAACTGATGTTATATTCTATTTGACATGGGAAAATATCAAATTCTCACTTACAGGATCTGTTCAAAGCTTTTTAAAAACCTGGCAGGATCTAATCAATAACATTTTAGAATAAGCATTTATATGGGGGAAAAGACTCCTTTCTCTTTTTACTACTCTCAATAGTTTTACTCTGGCTGTTGGTTGTCCTCTCTTTCTCATGGATGGAGGTGGATATGAATTTAGCTTTGTTAAGTTTGACTTGATTGTGTGGAATGTTATATGATTTCAATAAATTCAAAAAAAGATAAATAAAAGATAAAGTAGATCTTTCAGCTTAATGGTGAATTGTGCACTTGAGGACACCAGTGGAATTTAAGGGGAAGTGCATTTAGGACTGAAGCCAGGAAGGGCTTTCATACACAAGGATTTGTGGGAATGTGAAACAAACTACGACTCATGTAGTTGAAACCGAAGCTTTACAAACCTTAAAGAAGTGTCTCAAAGAGATTTTGGGACAGCTTAGCTGATAGCTAAAGCTATGAGCTTGATGAACTGAACAGTCTCATCTCATTATCGAATTTCTTATGTTCTTATCTTCTGAATTCAAAAATTTTGAATTCGTGTGGAAAACAGAACTGAATGCATAAAATGCTTAATGTATTTATTAATTCAATTAAAAGCCAAATTAAAAAGGTGTGGAAAGCTGACTGACACCAGAATGTCCAAAACACACTTTCTTTATTCTTTACAGCACCACAATTCCTTCAACCACCAACTCTCTTCTTTTCTCTTCTCCTTCTTCTTTCTATCTCTTGACCTCCTGCCCCTTCCTCACAAGCTTCGTCTCCTTCCTCCCAACTCTGGCTCGTCTACTGGAGGGAGGTGGCCCCTTTTGTTATGACCCGGAGGAGCTCCAGGTGCTCCCCTTGGCGTCACTTCCTGGTGTGGCGGAAGTGTCAGGAAAGCACCTGGAAGCACTCTGGGTGTCCTTGGGATTGCTTCCGGCAGCACTTCCTGGTGTGCCGAAAGTGCTGCCATCCAGGATTCCCTAACTGTCCGGGCGCCCTCTGGCGGTGGCCACGTCCTCTCATAATGATGAGCATCTCAGCTCCATTCCTGTGGCCCCTAAATAGACCCGGGCAGCTGCCCTCTCGTGGCTGAGGAGACGTATCGTCCGACTCGTGGACTATCCCGGCCAGGCGGTGTCCCTGCTCATCTGTGACAAAGGTAAAAACTGCCAGTATTGTAGTGTCTCTGTAAAGTAATGATGAGAATACTTTTTCCAGAAGTTGAAAACTGGAGACAGAGAAAGAGATCCGTTGTTTTCTCTGTAATGAAGTGAGAAGCAGAAGCAAGATTTCCTCTTGATAATGTTTAATTTGTAGTTCTAGAAATTGATTTAATTAAGATGTTTCATTGAAACAGCTACTCCATATTCCTAAACTGTGATCAAAAATACATTTTCCTGGCCCAGCATTACCTGGACAGTAAGGTTTCTTTTGTTACTCTTCATAATGAGGACTTTTTAAAAAGGTCAGAGTCAGCTTGACTCAGCACGGCTGTACCTTTTGTGATTTTAGCCTAGCATAACATTGTTAAACTTGCTTGCAGGAAGACAGAGACTCTCCTGGTAGCATACGGGGCAAGATGGAAAGGAGCCCTGGAGGAGGGACAAGTCCTTTGTAGGGTTATGGGCCAGTTAACGTGAGAGGCAAGTCCTTGGGAATGTGGGAAGAAAACCTCAACACACAGCAGAGAACTCCACACTGGAGGAAGGATTCAAACCCAGCAAGGTGGATCTGTGAGGCAACAATGCTAACCACTGCACCACCTTACCACACCTTTTATGTAACTTTGATAATCTGTTTTAATAGGAGACGACAGGGTGTGGCAAAACTGCTACAGCCCAACTCTAGTGGTCATATCTAATGATGAGACTTCTAGTTGACCTGCGGCAGTCTCTCTTTATTAAAATAGACCATTGCTTATTCTGTTAGCTCTTTGTGTTTACTTGGTCCTGCCTTTTCAAACGCTAGTTTTCAGTTTACTTCCTGATCTTCCAAGCAACCTTTAAGTAGTAGTTACTGGTTAGTCCTCCAGACTCAACTGTTTCTGATTTGTTCAGATTGAATTCAGACATTTATAGATTAATAACGAAATGTCCAACAGGAACAAAGAATGAGGCAGTAGAATTAAAAATTAATTGTAAAGTGAAGGTGCTGAGCAGCACGGTGGCGCAGTGGGTAGAGCTGCTGCCTCGCAGTAAGGAGACCTGGGTTCACTTCCCTGGTTCTCCCTGTGTGGAGTTTGCATGTTCTCCATGTGTCTGCTTCGGTTTCCTCTCACAATCCAAAGACATGCAGGTTAGGTGCTTTGGCGATCCTAAATTGTCCCTAGTGTGTATCCTGTGGTGGGCTGGTGCCCTGCCCGGGGTTTGTTCCTGCCTTGCGCCCCAAGCTGGCAGGGATTGGCTTCAGTAGACCCCTGTGTTAAGATATAGCGAGTTGGATGATGATACTGACTGATTGAAGGTACTGATTTTACTATTGACAGAAAGCATACACATATAAATTTGGCAAACAAAATATACTTCTCAGCAACAGCACTCTGAATTTGGTTCATTTCCAAAAGCTAGTTTTCACCATTTTCTCTGAGTTTATTCCTCAGGTCTTGATTTGTCTTTAATTTAATTGGAAATATAAGCCCATTTTGTTCAAGTATGTACATAAATGTTATCTGTAATGGTTGGTTCCTGACTTTGCATTGTTTGCTGCTTTGATTTGTTTTTGCTGTCAGGCACCCTACACGAGTATATAAATTTAACAAAACATTTTTATATGTGTACAAAAAATGAATATATTAATACAGTCTAAAGTTAAATTTACTGTTATGAAAACTCATTCAGTGGTTAGTGTACTGCATACATAATAAATCACACATGGTAAATACCGTGATGGACTGACAGCCTGTACAGGTTAGGTTCCTGCCTTACACCTAATGCTTCTATGATGATCAGAGCTGACCAGTCCATTAGGTGTCCATCAAGGGTGCCGACACCTGATGGGTGCTGTTTATGAAAGTTAAGGGTATCCTGTCTGTGCTGTTAACACCACTGTCCGTGCTAAGGATGCAGAGTAGCACCATTATTGCTTCTCAAAGGGCGCCCACTCCAGACACTGAGGGTGACATCCCCCCTGCCTAAGGCTCCATATGGGCTTCAACTGGCAATGATGATAGGCCTTGGTGCCCTCAGAGTGTGAACTGGTTTAAGAAGATTTGAGACTAGGTTATATGCTATATTGTTTTTTTTGCATATCAGACAATGGTAATGTTTATTTAATATTTTATAAATACTAGGGGGCTGTGCCCCCTGCTCACTTCGCTCACCCCCCTGGGGAGCACCAGCCAGTTTGCATTTCTGCCGCTCGCACTGTGAATGGGGTGCTGAACGCACCCCTAAGGAGATGTGGTAGGATCAGCTGCTGTTTTGCCACTGCTGCCGCCGAGCTGCGTGTTCTGCTTGTCGTGCAGCTGTCCTTTTGTCTAACTGCCTTGTCTCGTGGGATGTTAAATCACATATTGTCTCATTCCAAGCCTTCCATGATTTTTTTTTTTTGTAATAGAGAGATATTTTAAACTGTTGCTTTCAGGGTGGCTTGGTGGGTCAGTGGTTAGTCACCTCTCAGATCATCACTAGTGATGATTGGCAAAATTTGGCAAAGTGTTCATCAGAGCAAATTTGTCGGGTTCGCCAGTGACCTTGTTTGCTAAATATTTTCCTGAAAATCTGCCGTACAACTGGAGTAGACAAACATTGTTTTTTTCTTTCACCCCATGATGCTTTACGAGGCCACTGTGACATCTTAGAACAGCCAGTGTTGGATGGGACAGTCCCCGAGTATGTAACGCTGATCCTAGAGGTGGGTGGCATGCTGGCTTAAATGATATACCAGATGAAATTCTTCTTCCAGCGTGAATTTAACAATAACCATTTTACCATGAGCAAGTAATTAGCAGAAAACTTGCAAATACATTCAAATACAAAACAAGTACACAGAAGAAAACTGGAAGTATGTTGGGGTACTCATATCTTAAAGGTGATGTCTTTTTGTATGGACTGTTTTGTAATACAGGATCCTAGCTCTTTAATAGTATTACCCAGAGTGCCGTGCAGTTGATGCAAACAGGAAGGAGTGAAGAATACACTTGCTTTAGTGTTGTGATTATTTGGTAGCAGCTGCAGTGAAAAAGCAAAAGCATCAGGATTAATAAAACAAACTGTACTTTTCAGTTTAAGAGAGTACCTGCTGTCAAATCAGAGGTGGGTAAGACTCAGTGAATTCATGCTGCCTGCCCCTGTTTCCACAGTCTGTAAGACATTTTTGTGTTCTGATATTTCATTCTGTTTTTGTGTCTCAGGGAGGCACATTGGCACAGCTCTTAGCACTGCTGCCTCCCAGCTCAGGTCATATTTATGTCCACAAAGGTCAGTCCACCAAAGTGGACACTTAAAAGACCATTATAATCAAGTCAAGCCCAGTTCATTTTCTCCTTCACCATTGATGTCAATGTGTTTTGGAGACTTAGAGTAAAGTGTGCGCACATTTCTGCAATTATTGACAAACTCAACATGGGTTCACTCATCACTCATTATCACACTGAAATGGGTTTTTGGAATATTATGTTGGTTATGCTGGTCTTAATCAGACTTTTGAAGTTTTGAAAATGAAACAATAAAGCACATTCAGTTTGTTCTCAATGTAGTATTCATCCACCCATCCATTATCCAACCCTAACTACAGGTTTACGGGGAGTCTGCTGGAGCTAATCCCAGCCAACACAGAGCGCAAGGCAGGAAACAAACCCCGGGCAGGGTGCCAGCCCACCACAGGACGCACACACACACACACACACACACACACACAAGGGACAATTTAGTATCGCCTGTGCACCTAACCTGCATGTCTTTGGACTGTGGGAGAAAACCCACGCAGAAAACATGCAAACTCCATGCAGGGAGGACCTGAACCCAGATCTCCTAACTGCGAGGCAGCAGCGCTACCCACTGCACCACCATGCTGCCCATGTGGTATTCAAAGCCAGCATAAAATAGACACAAAGAATGAAAGCAATCAAAGTTTGTTTGCATATGTACATTCAATTGAAATTCATTTTTAACTGTGAAGTATGGAAAACACTTTATTCCTGATTAATATATTTTATGTATTTCACTGTCGTGCTACATAGAAGATGAAATGTTGAGAAAATGGGTCGGGGGAAATGCATAAAGAGCACCATTACTTTTAAACATTTAGAATAATTTCATGCAGTTAAATACTTCTTTGAGTTTGTTCTATGCGATCAAAAAATACAATGTGACAATATTATTGAACATACATTAAAACAAATTGAGTTATTTGAGTTGTGAATGAAAGCATTTACTTGTTGTATCAAGAGGATAAGTTAAACATTTGTTTTTGCTCTTCACGATACAAGGGCTTGAGGAATAAATTCATGAGTGTGTGAATTATAAAGTGAGGGCAGTTATGAAATAAAATGGTTTGAGGGTTAAGACTACTTTGGAGTTGGCTACTGTATGTAAGGCAGCATTGCTGTTTATATAATGCACACCACTTCGTCTTCATCAGAGCTCACTTACTGGACTTCCATCCATCCATTATCCAACCCACTATATCCTAACTACAGGGCCATAGGGGTCTGCTGGAGCCAATCCCAGCCAACAGAGGGCGCAAGGCAGGAAACAAACTCCGGGCAGGGCGGCAGCCCACCGCAGTTACTGGACTTTGACAAACCTATTAAAGATTACAGCAGAAATGTTCACGTTCTGTTGTAATCCCCTAATACGCTCCAAAAGAAGCATCTATTGATGTCTGGCATTGGAATAAAACTGGAAGACCTGAATGCTTCGGTTTCAATAACCATCGCAGATGGCTACGTGACTTGCATCTAATAATACCAATTAATGTTACCCAGAGGTCTGACTAGGTACTTTTCTGAGCACTGACATTCTGGGATAATTTAGCATTTCTTTGGCTGCCAATAACAATATCTCCTTCAGGAGTCACTGGAAAGCTTGACTTAGCGAAAAATACATGGTTCACAATTAGGGCCAAACTATTCTCCTGTGCATCCTTAATTGGTAGAGTCTTTGGACCGTCATCAAATGAGATTTTTTTTGATAAATCTGGAAGGTTATATAAAAAAGTATACTTGTAACCCCATGTCATTTCATAATAACTATGTCCTAGCATACCTTGATCCTCCTGACACACTTTCTAAATTACAATTGTTTCCAGGGATTTGCTGCAGCACGGTGGTGCAGTAGTAGCTGCTTCCTGGGTCCTCCCTGCGTGAAGTTTGCATCTTCTCCCCGTGTCTGTGGGGGTTTCCAACGGGTGCTCTGGTTTCCTCCCACAGTCCAAAGACATGCAGGTTAGGTGCATTGGTGATCCTAAAATGCACCCGGAAATGCTTGGGGGAAGATGACCAGGGACACCAGGGAGTGCTTCCGGGTACACAGCCTAAACTTCCACCACACTGGGGAGTGCCGGCTTAAGATTATCGGGAGGCACCTGGAGCACGTCCGGATGACTATGAAAGGGGCCGCCTCCCTCCGTTCGATGGCTTGAGTCGGGAGCAGAGAAGGATGGAGCGCGGGAGGAGAGGAAAGGAGGTGGCCTGAAGAGGGAGAGGCATTTTGGATAGGCCTGGACTTTGGGGGAGTTTAGGGGTTGTGTGCTTCACTGTATATAGCATTTATCAATAAAATGTGTGTTAGGTGACTTTTTAATGATGTCTGCCTGTCTGTGGCCGGGCTGCATTCCACAACAGACTAGAGGAAGCCGAGAGTAGAGAGCAGCTACATCCCCCATACGCCAGGTGGCAGTCATCTTCATATGACAACCCAGTCGGAACAACCACAAGGGTACTTGGGAGATAGTGTCCAAAAATGCGGGAGTCTGTATGAGCTTATAAGAGGGTGCTGTCAAGAGAGGAGCTCCCTACTTTTTTCATGACCCGGAAGTACTTCCTGGAAGATACAGCATGACACCAGAAACATTTCCAGTTCCGGCTCAAAATGGACAAGTCAGAGGTGGGAGGAAGGAAGGTAGCACTTGCAGTTGAATGGAGTGGGAGAGATAGTGAGAGACACTAAAGAACAAGTTTTTATATTGTGCATTGGTTGTTTTAATTGTCCTCTTAAGAGCTGTGTGGAAAGTCCTTTAATTGAACCAGACTGATGATGGGTCTTGTATGTTTGATGTTTGGGAGGCTGCAGTGCCCCCTACTGTTCACAACTGATATATACTGCAGAGGCCATGAAGGTTGGTACTCCTGAAGGAGTGTGTAACAACTAACAGGCTGAATCCACCAGCCTCAAAAATGGGTAGTGTTGGAGCATTGAACCCAGCCATGTCCAGCATTGGAGGCTGTGAGGGCCAAGCCACAATGAGTAGGAGGGATGCCACAGTACTTCACGCTAAAGCCATAGTGAGGGCCCAACAGGAGCTGCTGTAGGTGGTAGTGACAGCTGTTCAAATATGTGCCTTGAAGGCCAAAGTGGAGAAGTTAATGATGGTTCTCTAGCATGGTAGATCGTGGGTTATTCACAGCTCCCATTTACTCATTGTGGTTGAACATCGCAGCCGTTAATGATCAAAGGTAGTCTACCACACCGGGTGGGCCACCTATTTGCCTACTTCAAAGCAATCCATGTTCCTACCTTCTGTCTTTGTTGTCCTCCAGCCTCCGTTTCTTCTACCATTTTTTAAACTTGGTCCAACTTGCCACCCTGGAGTCAAGAATGTCCCTACATTGGTTAAAAATACAAGCGTTAAGAGCTCTGTAGTCCCTCGTGTCCATGTGCCCCTGAGACTTCAAACATCTTAAAGGGCAAAGTTGTCCTAACCCTTTCTTTTTCAGATGATGCCCTGAATTCTATTGGCTTAGAGGTCTTTTGTTAACATTCCAGCCGTCAATGGCCCAATTGTTTCTCCATCAGGAGGGTTAGACATTCATAGCACCTACTGGTTTCCCTGCCTGGTAACAAGCACCCTTTGAGAAGATTGAAAATTGTTTATTTCCCAAATCATTCTTGTCCCTTTGCTTTATGGATGTTTGTGTTTCTAGTCCTTCAGAGGCATCTGGTACATACTCAGGTGATATGTTCCATTGTTTGTACCCTACTTTAGTGATGTGCAAATTGCTGCTTGGACATGCTTTCTCTTCAATTTCAGGGTCTCCTGATTTATTCCTGTTTATGCTGTTTATGTTTAGCTGAGTCTTCAGTCTAGCTCACCTCCTGACTGCAGACTCTTTAAGGTCAGACTTTTTAAGTCTGTCCTGTGGTCTGATGTTTACCTTGAACGTGACTCCATTCAGGTGATACAAGCTACATCACAACATGAACGAAGAAGGGTCTGCGTATGTTGCCTAGTGTTTCTGGAGCTAACTCTGTACAGTCGTGTCTTACCTGTAAACATACATGGCCTAGATTAATCAAACTTGTCTGATTTGGTTATGCTGTACAGATTTAGTTTGCATAGTCTGACAAAAGAGACCACACATAGCCAGACCACAGACAGCTCAGAACCATCTACATATCACTGTCTACAATTAGATATGTTAGCGCCACTCTATTATAGAGTGGCCCTACGTATCTTTTGGCTATAAATGATAAGTTAGCAGAGGCAGTGTCCAACCCAGACTGGTCCTCTGAAAAGGAGAACCGCTTTCAGCACAGCTTAACAGCTGTGCAATATCCACATCTCCAATTTTTCATTTGGTCCGTGCTTTAATTTCAGAGAACATTGAGACTAGCCATGGTCCCTGGCCCAGGCAAGATTCTCTTTATTATTTTACAATTTTAGAAATGGTTTTCTTACTGCCACCTGTCAAACCTGCAGCCTGAAGTCTTCTGTTTATATTTGAAAGTGACTCTTTCTTACTTTGATGACTGTTAAGCTGTTGTCCTGAGGGGTGCCTATCATGCCAGCTGTCAACTCTCAGAAACTTGTCTTCTGATTTTGTTCTGGCTCTGGGTCTGCCAGACGTCTCTCTATCAGAGTTTCCTCTAGTTTCCAAGTTCCTTTTGATGGCGTAGGACCCTTGGATTTCTTTTCTTTTAAATGTTATAATGGTCTGTCAGTCTTCCTTTGTTAATTGTCTTTAATTAATTGTCACCAATATGATAGCAATATACTGTACAGTGTAATAGTATCCAAATAATGCTCTATTAACTTCCATTGTTGCAGGAAAGCTGTAAGTTGTTAAGCAATTACTTGTTTCCTGAAAAAGGTCTTTTTGTATACAGTAACTCATTACATTATTTTACAGGGTTTTTTTTTTAAACTTTATTTTTTAAGCTTCTGTCACAGTGTTGGCCAACTCCAATCCTGGAGAGCCACAGTGGCTGCAGGTCTTTATTCTAAACCAGTTGCTTAATTAGAAGCCAATCCTCACCAATAACAGATCTGATTTAATTTCATGGCTTATTAGTGTTTTAACTCAACTGTGTCAGTTGATTCTTAAATCATAGATTTTTTTTCCTTTCTAATGACACACGTATTATCCAAGTGATTTGAAGCCTAAAATGAATGAGTCATTTTCAGTTCTTTACTTTCTCTTCAGTTTCCTTCCGAGTACTTCATTAAACCAAATAGTGAATGATGAGTACTGACTGGTGGAAATGGGGACACACTAGATGTAGAACTGCTGGTTTCTTTGTCCAAATACAGGCAGGAAATGACTTTTTGTATTAGAAAAACAGACAATGCTACATCAAATACATTTTTAATCTTTGATACCCTTCATCATGATAGCACTGGCATTTACAAATTGACATTTACAAATTGGCTCTGTAACAGTGAGGGTGTCTCCGTGACTGGGCCCTCTGATAGACTGGCACCCTGACTTGCACCCAGTGCCTGCAACCCTGAATTACATTAAGGATTCTTCAGAATGTTACATTTTATTATAGTTTATGTTCTAATCCAACTGCAATATTTGGATCATTTGTCTTAGTGGCCTTTACCATAGAAGAGTCCTAGGGTAACCTTTACTCTCTTTCAGACTCCTTATTGCTTAGACTTAAACAGAGTGCCCCAAATCCCCAGTGTATCACACAAATGTTTGCACTCATCAGCCTGTCACAGAGATGCAGCTACAATTTGCACCTCACGTTATGGCCACAGTCAGGGTTGACTGCTACTGTAGTCATGTATTAGCCCAGGTGACAGGACAGAAAACAAGAACAAGCAGGAAAAAAGCTGCATACTTTATTTATGGGTTATAAATTAATATTCTCCTATGCAAGTTTCCTAAAACAGACTCAAAGTAATGAGTGTGAACAAATCATATCAAATACAGCCTGGATGGATAGCAGTTCTTCTTACTGGGAGTCTAGGTGTCCAATATGCCTAGATTACCAGGTGGCTGTTCATTTAAGCAAGCTGATGGATCTCTCATCTAGCATGATCTCTAGGTAGATGAAACGAACGAGAACCCTGGGCTTCTCTATTAGCTTGTATTTATGCTTGTCCTGTGCTTTCTTGATGTACCTCTTGGACCAATGGGATGTTGTAGTGTAAAGCAGACTCCCCTGCTATTTTCATGTCTCATGCCTTTTGACCAGTCCTGGTCAGGCATAACTTATGTCCGTGAAAGTTTCCCAACTGTGTTTTTCACTGTAGCCCTTGGGCTAGGTCAGCCTTGTTTTTTGCCATTGCATGTGAACAACGTTCATGAAGAGGTCCTTAGGTATTAATTTATTATAATGTGGTGATGTAGTGAGTAGAACATATTATAGGAGAACTTTTTCTTCTGACTAGTAAAAGCTTTTTTTTTAATACATGGTTTACCAACAGTTGCTTAAAAGTACATCCTTGTGTCAGTAATAAACTGTAAGATAATTTCTAGAATACTTTTTAAACCACATGATGACTGTGCTCTGTGTGATCGTTACTAGACAGTGTGGAGGATTGCCGGCTTCCCATGCCGGTCTTCACCCCCAGGCCAACAGAAGGAGCTCTCCCGACATCAGGATCGTGCCCCGAGGTCCAGCAGGGCCTTATGGACTTTGTAGTGTTTATTCACAGCCCTGCTGGATACCTTGGGGGCCACCAGGAGTCGCTGTGGGGGGGCTTATGACCCGGGAGTACGTCACGGTCATGTGACGGGAAGGAACGACATGCTCCCGGGTTAAGGAAAAGGACTGATTGCCCTGACCCGGAAGGAATAAGGAACTGTGGACTGATGGGACAGGAACACCTCCGGGTCAGGGGCTATAAAAGGACAGTGCCTCAGTCCAGACGCTGAGCTGTGCTGGGTGGGAGAGGAGCAAAGTGTCTGGGCGAGGAGGAGAGTATTGTGGTTATTGGGATTGTGAGTTTATTGTATATGAGTAGTGTGGAAGGTGCTTGGTGCACTGTACTTAAAAATAATAAACAGTCTGGGACTTTTATCCAGTGTTTGGAGTCATACCTGAGGGTTCAAGGGAGCACTAGCGCCCCCTACTGCCACAACAGTCAAACACTTTGATCGGGGCAAAAGGGGTGCTGTGCCCCAGTTGTGACCACATGGAGCCCACCATTTTGAACTTTTGTTTCATTGTACTGTCATGCTCTTTTGGACAGTGACACAGCAGGAAGGAAAAAGTGGAACAGGGAAGGGTCAGTTTACAACAAAAATCTCAGTGAATAATATGGTCATTATACCAGTGCAGAAGGAGGGTTAAACACTATGCCATGCTGATGATCGAAATGCTCCAGGAGAGCTAGAGACAGAGACACCCAGGAGGAGGACTGTGAAGGATAGCATTGGATGTCATACGCAATGCTTACCTGTACATTGGAAGGAAAGGCAATCTAGCAGGTAACAAGAAGATTTTAAGAATCCTCAAAACAAGAGAGGAAGACAGAGAAACGGAGGAAGGCTAAAGACCTCTTTGCCAATAGATGGCATGACATGATACCAGGCAGAATCATACAGACATTTACCCTCAGAGGGAAGTTGTTTGCTCATTGGTGCCAGGAGAGTTGGGGAAGGAGGCTGTTCTTGCAAAACAGAGCTCTCCTGACATTATGAGTAATTTGGAAGCTTGGACAGAATTGACGTTGGAGTCGAGTTTAAATCCTCCACAGGCCCCTATAGCCGTAGTGAGTCTGGAGTGTGGGAGGTGAGGGCCATACTTGTAAAAGGAAGATAGAGAGGCCAGAGGGAAAGTGAGAGAGAGTTAGGAGGTGAATTTGGGAGCGTGTTGAGATGTTTGGGAAAATCACCTTAGTGTCCCTTTTATTTAGATGTACAATTATAGAAGATACATTAAATCCTTGGGATTACTCGGGGTAGGAAGGGTCACTACAGCTCTGTCTTCTCACCCCTTACAGTGCTCAGGCAGCAGCGCTATGTAGCTACTGCTAATAAAGCACTCCCTCTATGAATGGTATGATGCCATGTAAATGATAAACATGTGAAAAAGAATTTGGCATATTTTATTATTAAGTATTGTCTTACACTAGTTTGTAACATATTCCATTATTTTGGTCTGATCTATATTTTTGGAAACAAGCATGTGCATAACTATCATTCAGTTTACGTTTAAGGCAGTGAAGCATTGGGTTTCGGTAACAATCTGTGAAGATTCTGTTTGAACTCATCGACCTCCGACATTAATCAGAGAATATGTAATTCTTCTCATTCTCTACAAATTACACAAATTTCTATTAAAAAATTGTTTCAGTTAAGAAGCTAGCAACGAGACAGAATACTGGAATGCAGAGTAAAGCCCTAAGATTTAGGAGGTCATTAATATCTCTGGCAATTTGAGCTGCTCCTTTACCATTAAATAACTCAATAAAACACTAGTGGATTAACCGGATCAAATGTTCATACTTGTTGTATGGACTTCAGGGCTTTTACAGCCGCCTGTGTGAAGGTCTTGGCAGATGCGTAAAACGTGTGTGTAAGCTTTTATTTTAATTGTTTTAAATATTTACTTTTAATACACAGGACAAAATGAATGATCCTTTGTTGTACAATAATGGGGTAATGCAGTGAATATGAAAGTAGCCTCACAACTCCAGAGACCTTGTTTCAATTCTCTGGCAATTTTTGTGGAGTTAGCACATTCTCACTATGAGGGTTTTCTCCAGATACTCCAATTTTTTCCCATATTTCAGAGATGTGCCTGTTATGTTAACTGTGGATCCTTGAATTAGCCCGCTGTAAGAAAGTGTGTGTATGTGTGTTAGCATGGACTGGTTCATGCCTTGTGCCCTGAGCTACTGCTATGGGAAAGTCTGTGATGGAAAAGCACAGTTTGGAAAGTTTATGAATGAATAGGATTGCAAAGTATATTTTAATGTAGACCTAGAAATGAAGGTATATAGCAAAATAATATATTTTTAAATGTTCCTAGTGTGTAATTTTACAGCACGAGCAGGGGGACATAAAAAATCTTAGGTCTTATCCTGACCCATGAGTTTTGGAAATAACTAACAGAATATCTTAGCCACATGCTTCTATGACTTGGTAAGGAGTGATAGTGTGGCTTAGTAGTGGTTTATGAGGATGACACTCTTAGATCAGTCATTCATATCCCATCTTTGAAGTAACAGAATACTAACATAACATACTTAAACCCACTTAATCCCGGTCAGGGTTGCTGGGACTGGAACCTGTCCTTCCAGCATCAGAAGCAAGGCAAGATCCAACCCTGCCAGCCAGTCCATCACAAGGTCCACACATCTATACTCCTAATGAGCTTATTTAGAATAACCATTTAGTCAGGTGCTCCCATCTTTGGGATATGGAAGGAAAATTGGAGCACTCAAAGAAACATATATATGCAGATGGATATTAACTAGATGTGGAAGGCAAACACTAGATGCTGAATCCATGATATTAGACAGAAGCACTATTCGCTGCCCCCTGTCTTACTCTAACAAAATAATCTTCTTTCATGTGGGGTCACTATATTTGACCAGTCTCCTCCATTGTGCATTTCTTCACCTGATACCTCTTTCTCACCTAAAATCCCCTTTCACATAGCCCATCTACTTTCTCTTTAGTCATCTTTTTTCCTCAGTCCTCCATATCCATGATTCTTCTCCCCACCTTGTTTAGCTCTCTTCTCATGACATGCCTGTGCCACTTTAACCATCTTTCCTGTACCTTGTTTTAGATTTCCAGAGCTTTAACTGTACCTTTGATTCTCTCATTCTTGATCACATTACGCTTTTCTAACTCACATACCTTCTCAACAAACTGATTTCTGTAGAATTTAGTCTCCTTTAATGAATATTTTTAACTGCCCAGGTTTCTGAACCAGTTCAACAGTGCTGGTCTGGCCACTGTTTTATATAATTTACCCTTCATTCTTGTATTAAATCTTCAGTCACATAACACCCTATACCTTTTTCTAGTTGTTCCAACCAGATAGCATTCTATCTTATATTTCTGGTTCTTCATCTTCAATTATAGGTGATCCTAGATATTTGAATATGTCTACCCTTTTAAACCTTCTTCCTAAAGGGTAACTTCTTCATCTTGTTCATTAAATCTTAGATATTCTGTCTTTATCCTACTAACCGTAAGGCTTCTATCCTCCATAGCTCTTCTCCACCATATTCATAGAGGTGCCACATTGCACAATGTCATTTGCAAATAGCATATGGCATGGGGTCTGAATTACTATTCCACTAGCAATAACATCTATAACTAGAGTGTATGTAAAGATATGGGTTTAATGATGATCCTTGATGTAACCCAACCTTAATTGCAAGCCTATCTCTAATTTTTACACTTCTACTCACTTGTGTGCAGGTCCCCTCATACATATCCTTAACTATCCTTACATACTTCTCCGGGACTCCCTTCTCTCTCCTCTATCTTCACATATCTTGTTATGGAGCTCTATACTATAGCTTCTCTAAATCTATAAACACCAAAGTGACTGCTAAGCAGCTTGTTACGAACTATAATGTAAGGTGCATTCACTTAAATGTACAATAGCCCAATGAATATCTCCATAGTCCAAAGTCAGTATGACATTCCCTCCTTTCAGTGTTCTGCATTCTGCAGTGAAGAGTTTTCTAAAAAAAAACAGTTTTTAGAAGCCAACGTGAAAGCCACACGTATGCAGATTTTGCATCATGCACTTTCTTAAAGCTATTTTTGGCATGTAGGAGTTTGTAGAGATCATTTGAAATATATGGCTTACTGCTACTTGTAACGCATCAATGCATGCTAATATTGTAGAAAAGGTCTGACCTTGAACAAGAACAATTTCAGCTATCTTTGAAACTGAGAGTGAGGGGGAAATCGAAAGCGAGGGAGAGCTTCTGGCTGTTAAAAAGTGTTTCCTATGGATTAGAAGTTGTTAACTGGTTCACAAATTATGATTGTCGTAGACAAATTTAAGAAATATCTGTTTACTGGAGCAGTGACATTAAACAACATTAAACTTGAATTCTTCCAATATAGCAGCCATACCATGTGCACTTCCGAAGAGGTCATCCACCTGAAGCTAAGCATGTCTGGGTCCTGCCAGCACTTGTATGGGAGAACATCTAGGAAAAGCTTGGGTTGCTGCTGGAAGAGGTGCTGGTGATGCCAGGAGGGGGCACTTACCCTGTAGTCTGAATGTAGATCCCAATGCTATAGTGCAGTGACAGGGACACTGTACTGGAAAAATGGCACCGTCCTTTGGATGAGATGTAAAACCGAGGTCCTAAATCTCTGTAGCCCTAAAAGATCCCTGCGCATCCTTTGTAAAGAGCAGACTAAATTGCCCTGCATTGCCACGTCATTCTGCCCCCCTAATCATCCCCTGTCTTTAATTGGCTGTCTCTCTCACCACTTCAGCACCTAACAACTCATGTGTGGTGAGCGTACTGGTGCAAAAATGGCTGCCGTCACATCAACCAGGTTGATGCTACACATTAATGGTGGTTGAAGTGCTTTGAGTAGTGAGAAAGGAGCTATATAAATGTAAAGAATTATTATTATTATTAATGTCTCATACAAATAATCTAATGATTATATATAAGACCTATGTTTTCCTGTTTGTTTTAAGTGTAAGAAAAGACATCTTGCAGTAATGCAGTGGTTTACTTGGAAAATCTTCTTATCTCAACTGAAAGATGCCTGCTATTTGATCATTAATATTTTAGGAAAATTTTACAATTTGTTAATTCATTTTAATTTTTATTTCTGGTACCTCTTCACTGGGGTAAGTGGAGTATTGCTGTGAGGTATGAACTGGCTCCATATTAATGTGTCAATGTCGTAGTAAGGCTGATATATGAGGAAATTACCTGCTGTGGATTGATACATAAAATATATTTCAGTAATAAGAATAAATTAAAAATACATGTAATGGGACAGAAAAAATAATGACAGAAGGATATGCTCTCAATTAGAACCATATTAAGGTGGCACTAGAGGAATTTATAGCTGCAAATTAATATAGTGCTTAGAGTAGCTGCCTCAAGGAAAACATATCTTGGTTTCAAAACCAGCATTCAGTCATTGGAAGTGTAAAGTCTGCATGTTCTCCCAGTGTCTGTGCATGTTTTCATCTGGTTACTCTGATGTGATGATGGATAAATGGAGTTTGTTAAAATCTGACCTTTTGCTCCCATCCTGACTAAATGTTCAAGGATCTGATGGACACAAGTGGGATTTAGCAGCCAATACACTGAAGCATACTATGGACCAAAATAGCATTGATGGCATTGAGCAGCTAATGAAGCTAAGGAAGACGATCATTTACAATTTTCTCTGTAAGACTGTCTTTGAAGACTATGAAGGGTTTTCTCTTTCACTTCTTTCTGCTTTCTAAACATTTCCTCCAGTTTGACATGTTTTGCTCACACTGCTAATTTTTAAATTGCTATTCCAGCCATAAGGCAGTTGCAATCCATCTAGAATGCACGTACCATTAAAAATCTAACTAGAAGGTGGGTGAGGCCCCCTAGAGAAGAGCAGTCCTGCATACTTGATACATCACCTAAGTAGAAAATGAAAATGACTGGCATAAATGAATAAGAAAAAAACCTCAAAGATCCTAGAGGATGGATCTTAAAAAAATTGACAAAAAAAAGTGATTGCAAGAAGCAAACTAAGTGGCCATGAAGTTAACATATTGGATTTCTTTGAGGATGGCACAGTGGTAGTGCTGCTGCCTCACAACAGGGAGACTGAGGTTTGCTTCTCAGATGCTGTCTGCATGGAGTTTGCATGTTCTCCACAGTGTCTGCATGGGTTTCCTCCCACAGTTCAAGGGCTTGGAAGTTAGCTGAAATGACTTAGCTAAATTGGTCTTAGTGTGTGTGTGTGTGTGTTCTCTCTGGGATGGGCTTGGCGCCCTAGCCAGGTGATGTTCTGGTCTTATGTCCGATGATTGCTGGGACAGATGGCAGCTGTCCTGTGACCTTTCCCTGGATAAGCAAGTTGGGAAAATGGATAGATGGATGGATGCATTCCTTTGATCTTGCTGTGTGAATGACTCTCACCTCAAATATGGACTTTTCAAGGAGTTGTTAATCTCAAGGCTATTGCTAGCCCTAAAACAAACCACAGAAAACAGGCAGAGGGGAATAAACACTTAAATGTTAGAGAAAAAAAAATAGTCTTTACCTTTAGCATTTAATGCAGGCTTAAGTTTGAACAAACGGCAGTGAAGGCACCACACGGACATCATCATACAAGAGTCTCTGATACAACAGGAACAAGAACAAGTTTCTTGTCTGAGGCACAAGTTTTGGATTTCTGGCCATATGTAGGTGACTTGGTTCAGGTTAAAATTCCGTTGTCATAGACCATCCCAGAGAGGCCAAGTGAGCAGCCTCAAACTGTTTTATCATCTCATTCAAATTTTATTTACAAAACGTAGTCTGAATAAATAGATGTTACATTTTTGTGTGAATCACATACATTATTAGCAAGGCCAATTAAAACAGTGACAAGCTTATTTTATTTACTGAACACTATATACCAAATGTGGTTCTTCCCGGAAAAGACTCCAACTCTTTCAGTGTTCAGCATGTCATTTATGATAATTTAGTCTGCCTTGGTCCAGTTCATTTTGGGTAACATTTATATATATATATATACACACATCCAGGGTGTCCATAAAGTCAGTGTGCAATTTAAAATAGTTGTAACTTTGTAAGTATATGTCACAGATAGAATTCATAAAAAGGATTAGAAAGCTTGATGTATCTAGTTTTGTTTTGTCTTTAGAAGCTTTATTTTTGCCATATTTGGGGAACTAAAATTCCACATGAGTCTGTTGAACATGAAAGAGATTCTCCCAAAGTTAATTTGTGATGTACTTTGATAAAAAATTGAGTCTTAGGGCCATTCTTTTTTGAAGGGCGTGTTGTTAATGGTGATAACTATTTAGAAATGCTGCCGAATTACTTTATTCCTCAACTTGAACAATTAGGATTGATAGAGAATACAGTGTTTCAACAAGATGGTTCTCCTTGTCACTTTTCTTTGCATGTTAGACAATTTCCACATGAGAAGTTCCCTAAGAGATGGATTGGAAGAGGTGGACCATTTTCTTGGACTCCATTTTTCGCCAGATTTGACTCCATTGGATTTCTCTTTATGGGAACATGTGAAAACTAATGTGTATTCAACCAAACCTCGATCTTTAGAAGACTTGCAAGCTAGGATAACTGATGTGATTGTTGGTATTACTGAAAACCAGCTTGAAAATGTTTTCTGAAGACTACTGAATCGTATTACACTTTGTATTAGTAATGATGGTGGACAAGTTAAAAATTAGCAAGAACAATAAAAATGTGTTTCTTCTTTCTAATCCTTTTTACAGATTCTTTCTATCACATATACATACAAAGTTACAACTATTTTAAATTGCACACACAGACTTTATATATATACAGGTATATATATTGTGGTCTATGGACGGCTTGTCATCCTGGCCAATATCCCCAGGCCGCCAGATGGAGCCCTCCCTGCAGCATGTAGGTGCCCCGAAGGTCCCCCAGGAGCCGCTAGATGGAGCTGCAGGGAGAAGCACAGAATATTATTTGCCCTACGCCCTGGACGTACGTCCGAGTCACATGGACAAGGGAAATGACATGCTTCCAGGATGAAGAAAAAGAAGAGTTTTGACCTGACTAGGAAGTGCTAAGAAGTTACATGGACTGAGGGTTCAGAAGCACTTCCGGGTCACGGACTATAAAAGGACTGTGGCAGCTCCCAAACGGCGAGCTGAGCTGGGTGGAAGGGTGGCAATGCGTCTGGGAGTTGGAGGATTGGTTGATTGTATTTGTGATTATTGATTTGTTTATTAGTATTGGGGAGGAGAGGGTGCTTTGTGCACTGTTGTTAATTAATATAGTCTACTTTTGAACTTTTACTTGGTGTCTGGAGTCATGGACAGGGATTCAAGGGAGCTATAGCGCCCCCTATCTGTCACTATATATATATATATATATATATATATATATATATATATATATATATATATATATATATATATTTATGGCACCAACAGGGGGCATACTAGCCCCTCTACCTGACACAGACGACAAACGCAAGAGGCACAAGGTCAAAGCACACGTGATTTTTTTATTTTCTTTTCCCTTGTGGGAAACGTCTTCCCTGTTTTCCACAAGCCAACCACAGTCCCCAAGCATAGCACACAATACACAAATCTTTTTCTTTCTCTTTCTCTTTTCTTCTCCACTCCTCCGGCAAGCTTTGTCTCCCTCCTCCCAACTCTGGCTCCTGAGTAGTGGTTGCTGGCTGCAACACCCCCTGGCAGCGCCCACGGATGCCAACAGGGCTGCACCAGATTCCAGTTCCCATGAAACCCTGCGGGACTTCTCAGTACTGCTGCAATCTGCCATCTAGCGCAAAGTTTACTGTCAAATATTGCAAAATGTACGCGACACGTGTTTCGCCCTTATTTGGGCTCATCAGTTGTACACACTCACTGCACTCCTCGAACCTTGGACGTCAGCATCAGAGGCGAAGCCTCTTTATGTTGCACCACGGCATGTGATTCATTTATTTGACAGCCTGGAGATCGGGGTAATTACATTCATGGCATTCGTAGTCTGAATCACAATCTGATTGTATGGGTGGTTACCTACTACGTAACGCTTGTATATATATATATATATATATATATATATATATATATATATATATATATATATATATATACTGATCAAAAAATTAAAGGAACACTTTTAATCAGAGTATAGCATAAAGTCAATGAAACTTATGGGATATTAATCTGGTCAGTTAAGTAGCAGAGCGGGTTGTTAATCAGTTTCAGCTGCTGTGGTGTTAATGAAATTAACAACAGATGCACTAGAGGGGCAACAATGAGATGACCCCCAAAACAAGAATGGTTTAACAGGTGGAGGCCACTGACATTTTTCCCTCCTCATCTTTTCTGACTGTTTCTTCACTAGTTTTGCATTTGGCTACAGTCAGTGTCACTACTGGTAGCATGAGGCGATACCTGGACCCTACAGAGGTTGTACAGGTAGTCCAACTTCTCCAGGATGGCACATCAATACGTGTCATTGCCAGAAGGTTTGCTGTGTCTCCCTGCACAGTCTCAAGGGCATGGAGGAGATTCTAGGAGACAAGCAGTTACTCTAGGAGAGCTGGAGAGGGCCATAGAAGGTCCATAACCCATCAGCAGGACCAGTATCTGCTCCTTTGGGCAAGGAGGAACAGGATGAGCACTGCCAGAGCCCTACAAAATGACCTCCAGCAGGCCACTGGTGTGAATGTCTCTGACCAAACAGCCAGAAAGACTTCATGAGGGTGACCCAAGGGCCCCATGTCCTCTAATGGGCCCTGAGCTCACTGCCCAGCAGCATGCAGCTCGATTGGCATTCGCCATAGAATACCAGAATTGGCAGATGCACCACTGGTGCCCTGTGCTTTTACAGATGAGAGCAGGTTCACCCTGAGCACGTGACAGAAGTGAAAGGGTCTGGAGAAGCCATGGAGAACATTATGCTGCCTGTAACATCATTCAGCATGAGCAGTTTGGTGGTGGGTTAATGATTGTCTGGGGAGGCATTTCCATGGAGGGTCACACAGACCGCTACAGGCTTGACAAAGGCACCTTGGCTGCTGCCATTAGGTATCAGGATGAAATCCTTGGACCCATTGTCAGACCCTATACTGGTACAGTGGCTCCTGGTGCACGACTATTCCTGGCCTCATGTGGTGAGAGTGTGCAGGCAGTTCCTGGAGGATAAAGGAATTGATACCATTGACTGGCCACCACACTTTCCTGACCTAAATCCAATAGAACACCTCTGGGACATTATGTTTTGGTCCATCCAATGCCACCAGGTTGCACCTCAGATTGTCCAGGAGCTCAGTGATGCCCTGGTCCAGATCTGGGAGGAGATCCCCCACAACACCATCTGTCATCTCATTAGAAGCATGCACCGATGTTGTCAGGCATGTATACAAGAACACAGGGGCCATACAAAGTGCTGCGTACAATTTTGAGTTGCTGCAATTAAATTTTGGCAAAATGGACTAGCCTGCCACATATTTTTTTCACTCTGATTTTTGGGGCGTCTTTGAATTCAGGGCTCTGTAAGTTGATCATTTTCATTTCCATCAAACGATGTGGCATCCTTTCGTTCCTAACACATTACCCAGTCTATATCAGTATAGATATCCAGGAGGATTTCTTTTTCCCATTGAGATCTGATGTGTTTTCAATGTGTTCCTTTAATTTTTTTGATTTGTTTTATATATATATATATATATTGTAAAAGGACCGAGGAGACAGCAATAAGGGTTGGGGTTTCCGGCCCCGTATATTGTACAGTATTCTTGAACAAAAAGAAAGAGGTCAAAAGCATAAACTAAACAGTTCATAGCGCGCCGCTCCTGGCGTCGCGCCATTTTATAGGGGTGGAGCGGAAGTGGAGGACAGCTGGGAAGGACCGCAAGGGAGGATGGGAAGGATGACGTCAGGGCAAGATGGCGGAGGAAGGGCGGAAGTACCGCACTGCGGTCAAACCAGGCCTATGGTGCTGGAAGGTCTCTTTTTCTATAAGGAAGCAGAGGGAGAAAGTTAATACCCCGCCATTCCCTGGCGGCGAATGTTTTCCCAGGTGTTCTCGAATCAGTCCGCGGCCTCCTAATCGCTCGTGCGTGACACGATCCCCCCCTTAGCCCAGGACCGTCAGGTCGGGCGGACCTAACCGAGAGGTCGTGAATACGAGAGAGAGCATCGGCATTGGCTTGAAGGGTGCCCCGCCGATAAGTGACAGTGAACTTATACGGCTGCAAGTCCAGAAACCACCTAGTGACTCGCGGATTCGACTCTTTGTGCAGGGACATCCACTGAAGTGCAGCGTGGTCAGTCACCAGAGCGATTCGCGACCCAGCAGGTAGTAACGGAGGTGGGTCACTGCCCACTTAATGGCCAAGGCCTCCCTCTCCACCGCCGCATACCGGGTCTCCCGGTCCATCAGTTTCCGGCTAAGGTACATCACAGGGTGCTCGACACCATCGACGCTTTGGCTCAGCACGGCGCCCAGGCCTGTGTCCGCGTCGGTCTGGAGTATAAACGGAGCCCAAAATCGGGCGTCCGTAACACAGGTGCCGGCGTTAGGGCCTTCTTTAGGTCACTGAGCGCGTGTTGCCTTGTCGGTCCACACCACGAGGGGAGCTTTTTGTCAGGTTAGTCAAGGGTGCTGCTCTTTGGAGAAGCGGGGAACAAACCGGCGGTAGTAACCCGCAAGCCCCAAGAAAGCCTGCACCTGTTTCTTGGTATTGGACGGGCCATTCTAAGATGTCTTTAACTTTGGAGCCCTGTGGCCGCACCTGTCCTTGTCCCACGAGGTAGCCTAAATATTTGGCCTCCTTTAATCCAAAAACACTTCCGGGGTTTATGCGGAGGCGGCTTTAGCCAGTGTTCGGAGGACAGCGGCGACCTGCAATAGATGCTCCTCCCAGGTGCCGGAATAGATGACAACGTCATCCAGGTAGGCGGCACTATAGGACTGATGGGGCTTCAGCACTCTGTCTACCAGGCGTTGGAAGGTCGCGGGGCCCGTGCAGCCCAAATGGGAGGACCTTGTACTGCCAGTGCCCGCTAGGGGTGCTAAAGGCCGTTTTTCCTTTGCGGATGCCGTTAAAGGAATTTGCCAATACCCTTTGTCATGTCAAGGGTAGTCAAATATCGAGCCGTACCCAGCCGCTCAAGGAGGTCGCCAATGCGGGGCATGGGGTAGGCATCGAACTTGGAGATCTGATTCAGGCGTCTAAAGTCGTTACAGAACCTCCAGGAGCCGTCTGGCTTGGAGACGAGGACAATAGGGCTGGACCAGGGACTATGGCTCTCTTCAATTATGTCCATGTCCAACATACGTTTCACCTCCAGTTCGACCTCTGCACGTTTTGCCTCCGGAGTCTGTAGGGCCTCTCCGGACGATTACACCGGGTCCGTGACTATATCGTGGGCAATCAGCGAGGTCCGGCGGGTGACTCGCTCACCACCTCGGGGATGGCACGGAGGGTCTGGGCTAACTCCTGCCGCTGCTTGGGGTCAGCTCTTCTCGAGGTTAAGGGCAGTTGTGCTCGTGAAGAGGGAGAGCGACCTATGGGAGCTGGGAAGCTCCTCTCTATCTCTCCAGGGCTTTAGCAGGTTGACATGATAGATCCTCTCACTTTCGATCGACGATTGGGCTGTTTCACCAAATAGTCGGCGAGCCCTTCTCTCCTTAACCTCGTAAGGCCCTTGCCAGTGGCGAGCAGCTTCGAGTGGGAGGTCGGGGCGAGCACCATAACTTCGGTCCCAGGCGGAACTCCCTGAGGGCGGAGTTGCGGTTGTAACACCGGCCTGCGCTTTGCGCCGAGTCACGTGCTCTTTTAGGAGGGGCCTGATCTTTGTGAGTCGGTCGCGCAGTTGCTATGTACTCCAAAATGTTAGAGGAAGGAAGGGCCTCGGCCTCCCAGCCTTCTTTTAGGATGTCGAGGATTCCCCGGGGTTGTCGCCCATATAACAATTCAAATGGGGAGAAGCCAGTAGAGGCCTGGGGTACCTCCGGTAAGCAAAAGCACGGCGGGAGGAGCTGGTCCCAGTTCCTGCCGTCCGCTGACTACCTTGCGAGCATCTGCTTAAGCGTCTGGTTAAAGCGTTCCACCAGCCCGTCAGTTTGCGGGTGATAGACAGACGCTTTCAGGTGCTTTATCTGCAGTAATTTGGCTACCTCCTGAGCGTATCCGATGTAAAGGGCGTACCCTGGTCCGTGAGGACCTCCTTGGGTATGCCCACAGCGTGAAACAAATTAACCAGTTCCGTGCGATGCTTTTAGTATTAGCGGGCGCGGGGAACCGCCTCTGGGTACCGGGTGGCATAGTCCACCATGACTAGAATATATCTGTGGCCACGGGTTGAGGGCTCCAGGGGTCCTACCAGATCGACCCCTATTCTTTCAAAGGGTACATCGACTAGGGGTATAGGGACTAGAGGAGCACGGTCCCGTCTGGGAATCTGGCGGGTCTGGCACTCCGGACAGGATTGACAGAACGCCGACCTCCTCATTAATTCCAGGCCAGTAAAACCGGAGTTTAATTCTCTCCAGCGTTTTTGGCCCGAGGTGGCGCCTAGGAGGTGAGCGTGGGCCAACTCGCATATCTCCCGCCGGAAGGTGCGCTGAATTAGCAACAACTTCCGCACCTCGCCCTCATGGGTAGCCACTTTCGGTACAACAGATCATTTTCGAGGACAAAGAAGGGTTCGCGCGGTGTGGAACCGTCCGCTGGTGAGCTGTTAGGCAGAACAACCGCATTCCGGGCAAAGCGCAGGGAATCATCATTCCACTGTTCCCTCTTAAAGGAGGCGGCGTGGACGAAACTGATGGTCCAGGCCGAGAGGGTCTTGTGGCCTGGGCCTGGGAAGAGTTCCCTGGCTAGTCCCTTCCCGGCGGAGTCTTCGGGTCAAGGTCCGTGGCCAGGAAAAGTCCCCGAACACCAGCGCCGCTAGGGCCTGCCCTTGTGCACGGCGTGGAGGCCGCGGGAGGGTGCCTTTTCCCCTCATCACTAGATCCAACAAGGCCCCGGGAGCGGCGAATGGCTTACCGCTGATTCTTTTAGACCAGTCTTGTCCCAAAATCACTGGGAAGGGGGGTTCCGGTAACACAGCGACCGTCATTTGGGTTGGTTCCCCCTTCCAGGTGACATAACAGTGGCGGAGCGATAGGACCTAGTCCCCCATGCACACAAGTGACCAACAAACGCTGGTTTAACCACTGTTGCGGTAAGACAAAGCGGCGACAATGGTAATGTTGCTGCGGAATCAAACAAAGCTACCACGGCGTGCCCATTTAGCAACACCACTCCCGTGTTGGACTCGCCAAGGGATGCGGCGGGATACAATACCTCTCCGGCGATGTCCAGGTACAGTCCATAGGCTCCGGGCGATGTTGTGGGGGCAGGTTGGTAGTAGGTGGCCGGTCTCGCCACACTTGAAACAGCGCGGCGGTCCCGCTTCTCTCTGGCTCTGGCTGGCGCTTCTGCAGCGTCCGAGAGGGCTCGGGGTGGCCGCCCGTCCCTGCCGGTTCCCCGCGAGCAGGCTTTTCTGACCCCCAAGTCGGAGGACCGCCAGCTGGCGCTCCAGGGCGTCTAGGAGGCCCGACATGTTTTGGTAGGCGTGTCCCGGACCTGCTGGGCGAGGGAACTGGGCATGGCATTGACCAGGCCTTCACAGGCCACCTGCTCGACCACTTTCCGCCCTGGGGTCCCTCTGGCCGTAGCCAGCGCCCATCTTGCCCCAGAACTTCGAGCGCCTGGGCGCGAGCAGGCTTTTCGGGGTCAAAGACCCAGTTCCGCCATTCGGCCGCCTGCTGGCCCGGGCTAATGCCGTAGCGGGCCAGTATTTGGGCTTGAGGAGGTCGTAATTAGCGGCCTCCTCCTCAGGAGGTCATAATAGGCCCGCGCGCTGGTCCCTTCAGATATGGCGCCAGGATGGGCGCCCACTGGACCGCTGCCACTTTCGTCCGGGTGGCCGTCCTCTCAAACATGCCCAGGTAGCGTCGGCGTCCTCCGAAGGGCCCATCGGGACTAAAGGAGGCGGCTGCCTGGCGGGTCTGGTCTCGCCCGTTGGGCTTCTACTAACCTGGCCTTCGGGGCCTCCAGCTCCCGGGTGGTGGCGGCTTGCGCCAGCTGCAGCGCCTGGAGCTGGTCATTCATTGCTTGTAGCACAGTGTTGAGGTCCTGTCCCTCCGTCATCTCGGGATCTCTGTATCCTGCCGCTCGCCAATTGTAAAGGACCGAGGAGACAGCAATAAGGGTTGGGGTTTCCGGCCCGTATATTGTACAGTATTTTGAACAAAAAAAAGAGGTCAAAAGCATAAACTAAACAGTTCATAGCGCGCCCTCTCCTGGCGTCGCGGCCATTATAGGGGTGGAGCGGAAGTGGAGGACAGCTGGGAAGGACCGCAAGGGAGGATGGGAAGGATGACGTCAGGGCAAGATGGCGGAGGAAGGGCGGAAGTACCGCACTGCGGTCAAACCAGGCCTATGGTGCTGGAAGGTCTCTTTTCTATAAGGAAGCAGGGGGAGAAAGTTAGTCCCCGCCATTCCCTGGCGGCGAATGTTTTCCCAGGTGTTCTCGAATCAGTCCGCGGCCTCCTAATCGCTTCGTGACAATATATATATATATATATATATATATATATATATATATATATATATATGCAATTATTTTGGTTTGATACCCTTTATTAATTCCTATGGGGAAATTGTCTCTTCACCTGACCTTTGGTGGTCAGAGTGCAAGGTAAGCCAATTGTGTAGTGCCCCGGGACAATTTTCAGGTTATGAGCCCAACAGAGTAGGATCCCTACTGGCAGTAACAGCATTTAAACCAGCAACCTTCAAGATATCAGTTCAGATCTTTAGACAAATCAGTACAGTCTATTTTTTTTGTTCTTTTCATTGGCATGGTGTGGTGTAGTGGCTCCACAGCTCATGTAAAAAGGGCCACTTTTAAATTAATAATTACATGCTCGCGGCTTAGCGAGGGGGCGCGGTGGTGTGGCTGAAGTGGTTATCGGGGTGAGTCACGATGTGGGCGTTTCTCACCTCAGTGCACAATCCATGATTGTTCTTGGGGCTGTTGATTTGCCACAGCTGCCATGCCCTCTAGTTAAATAGAAGCACGAGGGAAGAGGGAAGGAAAAAGGAGGAACGAACGGAGGTTGCAGGAGAAAGCAGGAAGTAGTGGGGAGAGAGAGAGAAAGCCGGTGCAAGCGAGCGAGCGAGTGCAAGCTTGTATGCAGCTAATCAGTGAGCATGGGTGTTGGGCCGACACCCGGGGAGAAGTAGTAGTGGTCGCTCCTGCTAAGTGATCATGGAGCGGGAGTGACCAGTGATGAAGGGCGGATGACTCTCCGCAGAAGGCAGCGGGAGTTGGGACTTGGGACGTGGTTTCCCCAGCGTGAGAGCCCTGGTCGTTGGGGAATCTCAAGTCGCTGTCAGGAGGAGCCTACCGGAGCCAGGGATCAGTGAGGCAATCCAAAGAGCTGAAGCAGGCACAGAGAAGGTCAGCTGCATGTAGGGTGACTCCCTTATTGAGAAGTCCAGATGGGAGAAGTAGGGGAGCCAGCAGGTAGAAGACACTGGGCTTTGAATTGTATTTTAAAGGATTGCTTCCTGCATTGTGTTTTAACCTCATTGTTTTAAAGGAATGTTTTTTCTAATGAATTTTAACCTCCACGCTTCACCATTGATTTTATGGATTATTTATTTAATGACTTTTGAATGCACTGCACTTATTTTGAACACCTTGCTTTTGTTGATGTTTTTAAATAAAAGCACTTGACACTTTTTACACCATTTCCTTGCTATGTTGTTGCCTCACTGCTAAGCTCATCGGTGACATTACCAACGGTGATGGGTTCAAGGGCTCCCAGACAGAAGATGGGAGCATGCAATGAACCCGCATCGTCTCACATGGTAGTTATCAACCAATACTGGTGACACCGCCATTGTGACACAGTGATGAAACCTAATATAATCTGAAGAAAGTTTTGATTTTGGCCTGGTCACTCTACTCTACAGAGTTTTCATGGTCTCCCTATATGTGGGTGTGTGTGTTTTCTGTTAGTACTTCAGTTTTTGTAATCACATCACAAAGACGTGCATTTTAGGCCGATTGGTGACTGTACGTTGGTCTGATGGGTGTGTGCCTCACTGTTCCCTGTAATGGGTTGTTTCCAGCTTTACATCCTTTTCTAATCACTTTTCATGATTCTTATCTATTTACTTAAATAGCTTCTGTAAAAAAACACATTTACTTCTTGGGACAAATAAAATACTATCTAATCTAATCTAAGTTTAGGTGAAACATATTCACTAAATAGGTGATATTAATTTGTGAAACGTTGTGTTTGCTTCTTTTGATATTAACTTACGCTGTTCAGATTGTTAAAGGAGCCACAATTATATTACATTACTAGCATGTCTTCTCATCGCTTTACTTGTAGTGTTTTAAATAAGTAATTTTAAACGATCTGTGTGATGGGTTAACAAGGTGTCGTCCTGCTTACTGTTGCTCATCTTCATTAGAAAATGCAGCCTCAGAAAATGGATGGATGCTTGCAGTATATGCGTTTGCTTACAGTGGTACAGTTTGTAGCTTGTGTATTCCTCCCAAACTTGGCAAACACTGGCACACTGTCGTTTATTATTTTTTGCCTTGCAGTACCTTGTTTGAAAAATTGCTTGAAGTGCTTATTTTCTATTGATTTTGCTTAAATTGCAATGCAAGTGCTTCTGTTAACAGAACGTCTACCAACTGCAAATAGAGAGTCTGCTTTCAAGCAGCAGGCATTTACATTTCCGCTCAACCTTTGAAAAATGCCATGATGGGAAAAAGAATATATTCTTTTTTTTTTTTTTTCTGGGGAACAAAGCCCAGTTTCAGAATATTAATTTTCAACAATATCTTTTTCTTGTGCATTAACACATTATATGGTGGCTGCAGGAAGAAAATGGCTGGCAGGTACTTGTAAAAGAATCATTTCTCAGGGTACAGATCCACTGACATTTCTATAATTAAAACACACAACCATTATGTTTATGGAAGGGAATCATAGGGTGAAGGTGCATTCTAAACTGAACAAAGTGAAAAGATTCCTCAAAACATAATATTACATCAGACATTTTGATAGGAATAGTAGCCGATTCATAATATGAATAATAAAACCCGAAAAAGTCATAAAATAACAGACTTCTTGACCTGAAAGTGTGTGGTTTAACTTGAAGAGCAAACAAAAGAGGAATGTAAGAAGGCAATTAAAAACCAAAAAGAGTATATTTCAACCCGAATAAAACATTGGTGAGCATTTTACAAATCCTGGATGTCAAAGCTGCCTACCTGAATGGTTCATTTTTGTCCCACCTTGACCTCCTCAAATGTCACCCGTCTGTAAATAGAAATACGAGTTTGCAGCAACTACTCAGGATTCAGGTGACATGTGGTTTAGATAATCGATTACAGTTATTCACTCTTGGCCAGTGTCCCCTAATACTGATTTATTATTTCACACTAGCGGTTCAAGGTTTTTTATTTCGTCTTGTTTATACAAAGCATGAAATTCTCTGCTGCATCTAATCACAGACAAAAATCAAAAAATCGAGACAAACAGGATACAAATTACACACAAATTTGGAAAGATTTGCATCATTTGTAAAGCCAATACGATGCTAACAACTTCTAACAGTTTGACAGTACATCTTTACCTGCAACAGGTACAACATACACATTGAAAACTCTTTTTGTTTAATCTCTGATATTGCTTATTAAAAAAAAACGTAAGGCACTTGGAGAAAGGAATTCCTGGAGAGGTGTCTGTGTTAGTAACCATGGGCGGCACGGTGGCGCAGTGGTAGCGCTGCTGCCTCGCAGTTAGGAGACCCGGGTTCGCTTCCCGGGTCCTCCCTGCGTGGAGTTTGCATGTTCTCCCGTGTCTGCGTGGGTTTCCTCCCACAATCCAAAGACATGCAGGTTAGGTGGATTGGCGATTCTAAATTGGCCCTAGCGCGTGCTTGGTGTTTGTGTGTGTCCTGCGGTGGGTTGGCACCCTGCCCAGGATTGCTTCCTGCCTTGTGCCCTGTGTTGGCTGGGATTGGCTCCAGCAGACCCCCGTGACCCTGTATTTGGATTCAGCGGGTTAGAAAATGGATGGATGTTTAGTAACCTGCTGGAACGTTTTTAAAAAGTGAATGTGTCAGACCACTTCAACCAGGCAATGAAACTGAAAGCGATGACAGAATGGATCACACTGCTGTAAAACACAAGGTCCTCGTCCTCTTTAAAGAGTCCGAGTTTATGGAGGAGAAGTAAGTACTGATTGCATTTAACACAGATAGATTTCCATTAATATTCCAGTTTAGATCATTATCTAGGTGAGCTCTTAATTACTCGTTTATGCATTAAATTACTATTTGTACCCCCACTCCTAGAATAATGAGAGGTGAGCATACGGTTTTCTGTCTCAGAGAATGAAAACTCTTATTGAACCAATTTACTAAACAGTCCACTTGGCTGAACTAATGGCTTTCATCCTCCCCAGGTACAGGCTCAGTCAGTAGTGTCATGGTAGTAGTCATTGTTTTGTCTCAAGTCACTTGTGTACTGTGTAACTAGAAAGGCGACATAACACAACCTTGGTGGACCTTCCGGCATTTGAATGAATGACCTTTTGAAAAAATGTTGTGCACTTTGACTATGTGTGAGCGATTTAAAAGAAAGTCTTGAATCCATGAGGAAATAAATGAGTGCAAGCCAAATTCCATCCACCCGTCTATCCAACCCACTATATCCCAACTACAGGGTCACGGGGGTCTGCTGGAGCCAACCCCAGCCAACACAGGGCGCAAGGCAGGAAACAAACCCCAGGCAGGGTGCCAGTTCACTGCAGGGGGTGCACACACACACCCACACACCAAGCACACACTAGAGACAGTTTAGGATTGCCAATGCACCTAACCTGCATGTCTTTGGACTGTGGGAGAGAACTGGAGTACCTGGAGGAAACCCACGCAGACACGGGGAGAACATGCAAACTCCATGCACGGAGGACCCGGGAAGCGAACCTGGGTCTCCTAACTGTTAGGCTACAGCGCCCACAAGCCAAATTCACTTCCTGATAATGTTTTCACACACCTTTCTTTAACTTTTAATCTTCAGTTGTACTTGCCTCTCAGTGCATGCTTTTTGTTGATAAGACAGAGAGAGGTTCTTCAATTCAAAAGCCCAGGTATGTCTAAGTACATTCCGATTTAGTTATTATTATTATTATTATTATTATTATAGTTCATGATAGCATTTTCCCAGTGGTTCATTGAACAATGTTTTAGCATTTTTATTGTACTGTTCCACTAGCCGTTTCCAAAAATCTTTTCGAACAGGGAAGCACATTTAAATGAAAATTACCTTTTGAATTGAGCAGCCAAGCCCCCCAATTCATTGGCCAGGAGCACTGGACAGTAATTGCTCATTTGTTGTCAACCATGACACTCCTCATCATAACAGCATTGCAGAGAGAACAATTCGGAAATAAAAGGGATTGAAGACATTATCAGCTGGAAAATATGACTTGTATTTGTGCATATAAATACATATACTATATTTAGATTGGAATATAAGTAACAAGCTGATTGAGTTTGGTGAATTGGTAGATTATTTGGAATCTGTTAAATCGTCACCGAAGGACTTGGACAGCATACAGGATTGGGCAGATTTGTAGAAGATGAAATTTAATGTCAGTAAATGTAAAGTATTAATCATAGGAAGAAAAAATGTTAGGTTTGAATACACAATGGGCGGTTGGAAAATTGAGAGTACACCTTATGAGGAGGATTTAGGAGTCCTAGTGGACTCAAAGTTATCGACCTCCCGACAGTGTTCAGAAGCCATTAAGAAGGCTAACAGAATGTGAGGTTATATAGCACGATCTGTGGAGTACAAGTCCAAGGAGGTTCTGCTCAACCTTTATAATGCACTGGTGAGGCCTCATCTGAAGTACTGGGTGCAGTTTTGGTCTCCAGGCTACAAAATGGACATAGCAGCGCTAGAAAAGGTCCAGAGAAGAGCGACTAGGCTGATTGTAGGGACACAGAGGATGATTTATGAAGAAAGATTAAAAGAGCAGAGTCTTTTCAGTTTAAGCAAAATAAGATTAAGAGGAGACATGACTGAAGTGTTTACAATTATGAAGGGAATTAATCCAGTGGATTGAGAGTGTAACTTTAAAATGAGTTCATCAAGAACATGTGGACACAGTTGGAAAGTTGTTAAGGTAAATTTCACAAACTTTAGGAAGTTTTTCCTTACACAGAGAACCATAGACACTTGGAATAAGCTACCAAGTGGTGTGCTAGACAGTAAGACTTTAAGAACTTTAAGACTGTAGGAACTTTCAAAACTCGACTTGATGTTTTATTAGAAGGATTAAATGGATTGTTGGGCCGAATGGCCTGTTCTCGTCTAAATTGTTCTAATGTTCTAATATTCGAGGTGCTTCAACAAGGAGCAGGTCAATTCAACCATGCAGTTTCACAAAAAAAAAAACCAAAACGTTAAAAACAAAAAGAAATACAACCAATGAATGAGTAGGAGGGGGTCTTCAATTCAAAAAGTCAGTTCCATTTGAACATCCTACCCATTCATGGGAGGATTTTCTAAAAGTGTTATATTTAACAATACCTGCGGTGGGCTGGCGCCCTGCCAGGGGTTTGTTTCCTGCCTTGTACCCTGTGTTGGCTGGGATTGGCTCCAGCAGACTCCTGTGACCCTGTAGTTAGGATATAGTGGGTTGGATAATGGATGGATGGATTTAACAATACATTAGCAAAAACACTTGTGTCTGGGACATTGTTACTGGATATCTCATATTTGGATTATGTGACACAAGTAAGTAACAAGTAAAAAATATATTTTTGGTGCAGTATTTTTTTTAACTACACTGGCATCCAGCCCCTCAAGATTCTCAGTTACTGCCACTCCACTTGCCTAAGGAACTCTCAGTAGAAAACAAACAAGGTTGTTTTCTACACTGTTTAAACAATATAACCCCGTGTGTCCTCTGAAATGTGTTTCATGTTCCTCCTTGTATGGAAAGCTGTCCCTGAATTTATTCACATCACATCTGTGGTCTTATCTCCCTGGTCCCAACGATCTTCGGTGGCATTCAGCTTGTTGAAAATTCTGCCTGTCCTCTAAACGAACATTATTTTCACCAAAGCGTGATTTTTCTGATAAGTGAAACACTTCATAGTTGACTACTGTTAGTTATTGTGCTTATAAAGTAAGTGTGGACAATCAAGTCATTGTTTTTATTCCCTTAGTTGTTCAGCAGTTGCTTTTGGTGACCGTTTTCATCTGATTGCAATCAGACTCCCTGCAGCCAAAAAATAAATAACAAATGGAAGATTATTAGAGGCATACGGCATTTCTGAGTAAGGGTTACCTGACATGGACCTCTGGTAGGACAGATGAAAACAGATCATTAAAATCTAACCTGCCAGAAAATACAATTCTCAAACCTGCTTAAAACCTGCAACTCAGGGTTTGAGTGGAAGCAGAAACCCACCATAGACATTGAGACAGTCCACTGCGAGGCTCACTCACACACACACACACACACACACAAATACTTACATAGCGACCAGTAGAACACCAAACTTAAGAAACCATTGAGAGAAGTCAAGTCAAGTCAAGTGGCTTTATTGTCATACCATTCATAAAACGTATTACAGCATACAGTGGCAGAAATAATATTTTCCCTGGGCTGCAGGGCAACATATACATAAATACAAGACAAGTGCAGGAACAGTAAAGAGCTTTACTCTACTACAGGGATGTCCAGCTCTGGTCCTGGTGGGCCGCAGTGGCTGCAGGTTTCCTTTCTAACCACCTTCTTAATTAGTGGGCCGTTTTTGGTGCTGATTAACTTCTCTTGCCTTAGTTTTAATTGACATGACTCAGACCCCTTAGTTGTTTCGTTTTCCTTAATGAGCAGCCCAACAATCCACCATATGACCAGAAAATGAAGAAAGGTGAAAGTCTCTGTCATGTTGGCTTGCTCAGGTCACCAAAACATATTGACGGTGGTCTTAGAAAAAACAGAAAATCAGCAATCAGCTGTGGCAGAATGAGAGCAGCAACAAGTCATTAAATTCAAAAATGGCTTTAATTAACAGCAAGAACGGGCTTCTCATTAAGAAACTGGTTGGAATGAAACTGGCTGGTGTTTGACGTTCCATTTTAGCTGGTCATCTATTGGCTCATTTCACATCTCATTTCTGGTTGGCTGTCATTTAATGAAGAAATAAATAATTTCAGAGGACTGAATCCTTAACAATGGGGCTATTAAAATGAAGGGAAAAGGAGTTAATTAGCAGTGGAAACTGCTCACTGGTTAGGAGATGGGGTTAGAATGAAAACCTACAGCCACTGCGGCCCACAAGGACTGGAGTTGGACATAACTTGCTCTACTATAAATAGATAACTTCAAGTTACCCAAACTATTTTATAACATTTCAGTAAGTATTTACCACTCTGATGCTAATCATAAAATAAGTCATTACGATACAAGAAGAATTCATAATTAACTGAAGAATTACGGTATTTGAGGATTCCTCCAGAGCGCCTCTTTCTCTTGCACGATTTGGCTCAAAAACTTACCGGCACATCGTCATCTCATAACAGGCTTAAGTTTCGAGTTTGCTATCTTTCCGTCCAGCCGTTTTAGCTCTAGACCGTCCTCAAGAAACTGTGGCACACAGACACCAACACATAAAGAGACACACACCCATAATCAAGATATTGATGTTTTCGGCATCAAGGGACCCTAAGATGTCGAGATCTGTCTAAAACCGAAGATCAAAATTTTTGATGAATCTAAAGCTTTTGCTGCTCCTCCACAGATGATGTTATGGTGGGGGAGGACGCAAAGCAATATACACTGTATGTGAATAGATATTGATAATTTGAAAAATAATAGTAATAAATAATAACAACCACAACTAATAATAAAAGAAAACAATAGTAACAAGTGTAAAAATAAACTGCATATAAATAAGCTACTAGGAGGGTCAGCACAGAGTTCATAGTAGGAACCACCAAGGGGTAGAAGCTGCTGTAGAACATGGCCAGACTGGTTTTGATACTACCATACTTTCTGCCTGATGGACTCGGAATAAACAGACTGTGGAAGTGGTAGGAGCGGTCCATGGCAATGCTAAAGACTTAGTGGATACAATGCCTTATGAAGATGTCTTTAATGGAAGGCAGACAGGTCCTAATGATCTTTATTGCTGTGTCCACTATCCATTGTAGAATCTCACAGTCAGAGAAACTGCATTTCCCAAACCACACAGCGATGCAGCTGCTCAGAATGCTCTCGATGTTGCCCTGGTGGAATGTTGTGAGAATGAGGTGGACATACACTTTCTGCTGAAGGAATTTGAGATGCTGCTCCTTCTTCTTTACTCTGGGGGTGCTGTGAGTTGACCAGGTAAGGTCAGCTGCCAGGAGCACACCGAGGAGTTTAGTGCTCGTGATCAATTCCTCCACAAAGCCCTCAGTTAGTGACGGCATGTGGCATCCAAACCCATGTCATCAGATCTGTGAGATAGCAGCTCTGATTACTATGCTACCAAGCCTTGCCTAAATAAAACATCTCCATCATGTCCCTCAAGCACTATTTATGATGACGAGATTGTTTTAAACACCATGGAAACTGGGCTTTTTTAGGTAAACTAATATTAGTCCATCTATCCTTCCATTCATCCAATTTGTCACCAATCCTGCCTTATCTAGTACAAGATTGTGTCATCTGAAGCCCATCCTGGCAGTACTGGATACAAACTAGCGACTAACACTGGATGGCATGTCAGTTCATTGACAAACTCACTAATGTGTGCTCCCACAGTTATTCCCACTCGGCCGCGCATACATAAGGAGAACCCCATGTAACATACCTACCATAGACACCTACTGAGCTTAAAGGACCTGTGCAAGAAGCTACTTTGATGTATATTTAAATGACTTATTATAATAATGAGAATAGAGATAGCCTAAACGATGTTTGTCAAGACCATTGTTTGAAGTGGAGAAAAGTAGTTTGCCTCCACTGTACTTAATGCTCTTCACTGTTCCTAATCATCCTTTCTAAGTGCAAGGCAGGAACAAAGGAGCATCAGTCACCCTTCATAAGCAGCAACCAATACTAGGAAAATGTCAGTCTTTATTTAATTGTGTTGTGGTTCTGTAACTTGCCCTTCTTAGCACAAGAATAAAGGGACACACACTAACAAGCAACAAGAGGTTTTTTTTTAATTTTTTGTGGTGAAAACGCAAAGAAAACCTGGGGGACAGCAAACTGGAAATATGAAATACGCCACCGGGACAAGTCAGTGGTAAAGGTCAATCTGACTTATGTTGAAACTCAGAAGACCTCAGCAAGAATCAAAAGGTGTGAAATAGTTGAAATTCTCTGAGTTAAAAAAAACAACGACCTGCTGAGATCCGTGTTCTCTGTTAATAGGCATCAGAAGGAATCCTTTGTCAGTGGCCATCGCCATTTATGCAGAATTCTGCCTCTCCGTATAATTTGTACTACAGAGTTGTGATGATTGGGAACTAACCCAGCAAAGCCTTTCAAAGCATCGCGCTCTTCTCCAAAGGACTCGATGAATTAGCATATCCCCAGGAAAAATGACAGAATTAATCAGGTGCTGTCAAGCCGGGCCGTATAATTTAGTACAGATGTAGTCACATTACATTTAAAATGTTTGTCAGTTGTGTAGCATTCATAAGGTAAACAGACAATTGCTCTGAAAGCATGCTGGGCTTTAGAAATTGGATTAATGAATTGATTGTTTTTCACACAGAACTTCAAGAAAATTCAAGTTTCCTGTTAAGTGGGCAGTGAAAAAAATTCTGACAGTAGGAAGCAAAATATAATTGCTTAGCTATAATTTTACTGTGCGCTTACGCGTACCGTAAGCATGAAATATTACCATATACTGTATGTTTTATGTTTGATTTTAGATTTTTTGCTAGTTAAAGTACTGTACCCAGGGTACCTGATAACAACATATAATCCACTTCTTTTTTCATTGGACTCTCCGCCTTGTTCCTGGTGTTCCTCTGTTGATTTTGTTTTATATGCTTCTGACATATTTTGTTTTGCAAAAGCTTATCTTTTTACATATATACTAGCCAACCTGCGGCGTACCATACGCCGCATAATCAGGCCGGTTTTTTAATAATTTTTAAGCACAGAGAGAAAATTTAACATTTGCAAAATCGGTAATGTAATAAATCAGCAAGAAAAGCAACATTGTAACAATGCACGGAACGAACCAACACACAATCGTCCATGCGGTGTAGCGAGGTGGGAGGGGGGTGTGTACAAAGTGCAGGAGCCTCTAAGAAGACGCATGTTTGTCGCGGATGCGAATTGCTGTATGTAGCGTGTACAACACTTTGCTATGCTGCACGCGATCGTGCGTTGAAACCGAAAACTCGTTTTTTAAAGACTGCTCACTTCATTGTGTTTTAACCTCAGTTGTAAAGGAATGTTTTAATGATCCCATGGGATACCCCTCGCAAACAGTTTTATACGCTGCATATGGCGATTCACCTCCAAGAAACATGCCTCTATTAACAGTCAACGTGTGGGAGGGGGGTGTGTACAAAGGGTAGGGACGAAAACAGTGGGAGCGTATGAGTCGCACTTAGTGGCAATTCCACGGTTTGCAGCCCAAATGGGGTTCAACGTCTTACCCACGCCTAGACACACGCTCAATCTCATGCATAATTATTTATTGAATGGTAAACACTTCTGGAAAGACATGGTTGTCTAAAACAGGTTAGTGTGAGAATACAACAGTAAGTGAATGAAAAGATGGAACTCTGGAGAGAGCAAAATACAACACAATAGTGAACCCGCGGCATAACAAACGCAGCATAATTATTTATTGATGGTTGAACACTTCTGGAAAGACACAAGGACACCCCTCGCAAACTGTTCTACACGCCGCATACAGCGATTCACATCTGCAACAAACAAACTGTTTTACACACTGCATACAGCGAATCACATCCGCAACATGATTTTTCCTAGATGGTCCTGTCGCGTCCACCCTCGCACTCGAAGCATACACACTGCCTGGTCATGTGCCCGGTTGCAAGCCGCGTCCAGCCTCGTTCTCGAAGCATACACACCGCCTGGTCATGTGTCCGCTCGCAAGAGAAACTCACGGAGAGCCGCCCACCAGCTGCCTGTGTGTGTGCCTCTGTCTGTCTGTCTCTGGCGCGGCTTTCTCTTGCGCTGCCTCTGTGTGAACTGGTCAGGCACAGAGAAGGTCAGCTGCTGAGAGAGCGTCTCGACTGTTGCAGGGCCTGCATTGGTGAAGCAGGTGAGATGGTAATGAAACAGAGGCACAGGGCTTATTGGTTTTTAAAGACTGATTCCTTCATTGTGCTTTAACCTCAGTTTTAAAGGATTGTTTTAAGGATCCCATGGAATTCCCCTCGCAAACCGTTTCACACGCTGCATATGGCGATTCACCTCTGCGAGAAACATGCTTCTATGAACAGTTAAAGTAGCTTGGAGGTACATGACATTAACCTGACGTGCACTGCATGTGGCCTCTACGACAGACGAACATAAATGACGCCATTTTTTCTGTGTCGTCGCGTCCGAGTTGGTGGGCGTGGCCCTGCGAGTAGTCGTCGTATCCAATGGTCTTGGAGTTGGTGGGTGTGGCTCCTTCCTGTGTGCGCCATAGGTGTCTCACTTGTTGGCGGCTTAGTGAATCCATGCCCCTTCCGGCGTGCTTTTCATGGTTGTCTTGCATTAGTGAATTATATATATAGATGCTTTTTGTAAAATTTATTGAAGCCATTGTCAATATCCCAAACCATTTTCAGGTGCGTTCTTATATAATGCGAAAACCACTTACTGAAGGGATGTCTAGTTCTGATCCTGGAGGTCCAGAGTGGCTGCAGGGTTTCGCTTCCTGCCACATTCTTAATCAGTGGCCAGTTTCTACTGTTCTTTGACTTCTGTTCCCTTTATTTTAACTGCTTTGTTTTATAAAGATTTAGCCCTCTAAATTGCCTCTTTTTTCCTTAAATGGCACCCAAACAAAAATGAGATGTGAAGTAAGCCAAAAGATGACCGACCAGCTGAGTCAGGGCCTCAAACTCCAACCAATTTCACTTCAGCCAGTTTTTTAATTAGAATCTCTATCTTGGTGTTAATTAAACCCATTGTTTAATTCCATGGCTTGTTGGTGCTCTCATTCTACCACGGCAGACATTTCCAATACTTCTGATTTTCTCTCTTAAGAGCAACATCAGAATGTTTTGTGGTGCTGAGCAGATCAGGCTTACTGAGACGATCACATTTCTTTGTTTTCAGTTATTGTGCGAGGGACACTGGTTGCTGGTCACACTTTGGCTTGTTTTGTATCTCATTGTTTGGCTGCTAATAAAGGAAAAACGAAACAAATAAGAGGTCTGACTCTTAAAAAATAGGCAAATTAACATTAAAACAAAGAAGTCAATTAGCAGCAAAAATGAGTTACTAATCCATAAAATGGTTAAAACAAAACATTGTAGCCACTGTAGCCTTCTAGGTTCAGACTTGGGCACCCCTGACTTACTGCTACAGCCATGTCTGCCTGTCCATCTGTACGTCCACTAAAAAAACTTGGCTCCCAGTGGACTGATTTTATTGAAATCCTTTATGGATTTCTGCTGGGACACTTCCATTTTCATTGAAATATTTTAAATACTGTACAGCCCTCTGAAGACATATTTGAAATTTGGGTTTATTTCAAGTAAAGGATCAAGTTTATTTCTGATACCCTCACTATTTCCATGTTTGCCAGTCACTAAGATTTCATTTTTTTCCCATAAATGCTAAAAGTGACTGTACTCTGTTGGGCTCTTGAGCTCAGCCCTTAACCTTCAATTCTTCCATCAAGGGTACGATGTTAATCAGCACCCAGTTCTGCGAGCAGGTCCTCCAACTTACAGGGGAAAACTTGGGGGTCTGTGGCAAAATTGGCACTCTAGGCCCTGTGAAAAACCTCACACTGCTCAGTGTGGTGCTGAGGTGTCACCCATTGCACGGCTGCACTCTGATCCCAAACCGGGTGGTTTAACGTGTAGCAGCTTCGGCAACGTGCTGTAATCAGTGCGTTCTCTCAACCTCCTCCTCCTCCTCCTCCTTCTTGTTCTGCTATATCGATTTTATTTTGGGTTTATAAAAAAAATAATAGAAATGTAATCACAAAAACCCTTACTGTCCATTCAATAGTCTTCATAATTGGGTGTCATCATCATTTTTTGTGATAAATTCTCTTATTTTCAAGTGTTGTCTGTTGTGTTTATTAAAATAAACAATACAATACAATACAATACAGTTTATTTTTGTATAGCCCAAAATCACACAGGAAGTGCCGTAATGGGCTTTAACAGGCCCTGCCTTTGACAGCCCCCCAGCCTTGACTCTCTGAGAAGACAAGGAAAACTCCCAATAAAAACCTTGTAGGGAAAATGGAAGAAACCTCGGGAAAGGCAGTTCAAAGAGAGACCCCTTTCCAGGTAGGTTGGGCGTGCAGTGGGTGTCAAAAGTAGGGGGTCAATACAATACAATATACAGAACAGAACAATTCCTTAAGACAGCATAATAATAAAAATTTTAGAAGTACGGTTTAACAGTAGATGATGTGACATAATTAGGTTTGGATATTTTTAGAGTCCTGGAGACCTCATCCATCTAGCTGCCTCCCCATTTGGCCATGCCACGGCTGAAGCGTTGCTCCGATGAAAGGACCCCTCTTTCTCATGATTCCTGTGATCCTCCATCAGGGATGACTTTACCATAGGCAGGCAAACAACTTGGCAGGTGGGCCGTGGCACCAATTGCCACATTTGGGTACCGAGAAAGAAACAGAATAGGTGAGGGTTAGTATTCAAATATAATTATCATGTTACTTATGTTATAGTGCTAATGACTAACAACAGAGATGCAGTCTGTACAGTAAATCAGCAGCTCTAGTCAGGATATGCTAAACTGAAGTAGTGAGTCTTCAGCCGGGATTTGAAAGCTGAGACCGAAGGGACAATCTCTTATAGTAGCAGGAAGACCATTCCACAGTTTAGGGGCCCTGTAACTAAAAGCTCGACCTCCCACTGTTATTTTATTAATCCTTGGAATCCTAAGCAGACCGGCATCTTGAGATCTTAATGTGTGCTCAGGTTTGTAAGTCATGATAAGTTCAGACAAGTAAGCCGGACCTTGGCCATTTAATGCTTTATATGTTAAAAGGAGGATTTTGAAATCCGCCCTAAACTTAACCGGGAGCCAGTGTAAGGATTTAAGAACCGGAGTTATGTGTTCGTATTTTCTTGTTCTTGTAATAATTCTTGCAGCAGCATTTTGGATTAACTGGAGGCTGTATTAAAGTTTGAGCATCCAGTGAACACCGCATTGCTGTTGTCAATCCTACTAGAGATAAATGCATGAATTAATTTCTCACAATCCTGTTTATTTAGAAAGCGTCTAAATTTCCTAACATTTTTAAGATGGAAAAAACATGTTTTGGACGACTTTGTAATATGCGCTTTAAATGACATGCTAGAGTCAAAGATAACTCCTAGATTGCGGGCTGATTCAGTAAAATTAATGGGGATTCCAACTGAGTTAAATGACGACAAAATATTGTTGTGATCAGCGTCATTCCCTCCAACAATTAACATCTCTGTTTTATCTGTGTTTAAAGACAAGTAGTTCTCATCCATCCACTCCTTTAATTCACTAACACAACTAATTAAAGACAACATCGGAGAAACTTCATTTGATTTAAATGAAACAGCAGGTGATTTCAGGACAGGAGAAATTATATAATGTTTTGCATTATTTTTATTTTAATTTTTGTTCATTTTGTCAGTAATGTCATGATCACTGCTACTTTTTGTGATCTATTCCTTATCAAAAGAGAAATAGACAGACCAGAATGAGTGCTTGTAAAGAATAATTATATTTAATACAACAGTGGACAAAAATGACAGCATTGCGGCTGAGCCAAACGATTTTGTGAATTTATTTATTTTTTATTATTAATAAATGACAAGTCCACTAAATCCCTATAAAGAAATAAAAAAACCAGGGTGCTCTCAGTTTCTTGTTTTTGGCCTTTCAGCAGTGCACCAAATCCGCCAGATTTTGCCATTTCTTAATGTTCACAATGCATAACCCGTTGATTTCTGCAGTAAGAGAAGAATTAGGTTATGAAAGGATGATTTTCAGTAATTGAAAGAGAGCCAGTGCAGGCTTTGTGGAGATAAGCTGAGCAAAAGTGAGAAGGAGAGATGAAAGATGTGAGGGAAGAGGGGAAAATCAGTGGCAAGGATCAAAAACAAAACTACCTCTAAAACACACAGTATTAAGAAATGAACCAGGAACATACAGAGAACAACAGTTTTGAACCCAGAACTGAACTTTCAAAATTCCAGTACCTTGAAACCCAAGGAAAGACAATTTACTTACTCAGTCTTTACAGTTTAAGCAAAAGAAGATTAAGAGGTGACATGATTAAAGTGTTTAAAATTATGAAGGGACTGTTATTTTCAAATGAGTTCATCAAGGACACGGGGACACAGTTGGAAACTTGTTCAAGGTAAATTTTGCACAAACATTAGGAAGTTTTTTTTTACACAAAGAACTATAGACACTTGGAATAAGTGACCAAGTAGTGCGGAAGACAGTAAGACGTTAGGAACTTTCAAAACTCGACTGAAATAAGTGGATAGGATGGCAAGCTTTGTTGGGCTGAATGGCCTGTTCTCGTCTAGAGTGCTGTAATGTTCTAATGTTCAGTGCTGATAACAGAAGCGTCTTTAATACCTAATTGCCATTTAAACATGGCTAATTAAGGATAATCTAAGAGAGTTTAAGACACTGAAGAAATAGCTGCTGAAAATGGGCTTTCCAGTATCCATTTCTTTTAAAAAGCATTTCTGGGTTTGTCCAAACTTTTGACTGGTATGAGAAAAGCAAACTGGTTGATTAAATCATAGCAGGTCACAAGTCACAGGATAGGCTCTTACTTGTGTCAGAGTGCCAGCCAATGAGTGCTCAAAAAAGAAAAGGTGGGCTGAGGCTGGTGAGCTCTGCACTGATTGGCTTCTGAAATGAAGTGGCATTGTGGTACTTTGGACATTTGGAACTTTGAAGTATCATGAGAACCATATAATCAGTCAGTCTCTGTGATTCCTGGTTGTTGAATTTGATACTAGAAGAGGCAACCGGAATCAACAACTGTTGTCGTTAAATCTGACATGCTCTTTGACTTGAAATTCATTATGAAGTCCAGTAGCGTGACATCATCCTAATGAAACGAGAGGAAGAAGAACAAGCAGAGGTAGACAAAGTAAAATGTAAAGTCCTACTGGAACATACTAAACCTAAAAGTAGATCCAAAAATTCAAAATTCACTAAATAAACTGATTGGGTTAGAGTAGAAATGCTTAAATAAGAATCATTATATAGTCAGTTCAAAAATATATTAAAGAGCTGAGGGACAAACAACGTTTAAAAGGTAGAGGCAGAGGCGAAGCACAAAGATATGAGCTCTCCTCCTCTGATGAAAAAAGAAAGCTGCTAAAGAAGAGGGAATTGCAATAAGAAGTGGAAATTTTTTTTCATTAAAACCATTAATATTTAAAAGCATTTTTAAAATATAAAGCTGTCGCTCATGTTATGGCTCATAGTAAAGTTAGCTGATATTTTAATGCATTTTGTTTGATTTTGCAAGTAGAGTGAGAGTGAGGAAGAATAACTTTTTACAAATCCAAATAACAGTTATCAAAATGGTTTCATTTATTGACATACAGTAAGCCCATACGTATGTCAAAAAGCGTGAGCTTCACATTTGAATCATACCATCGCTTACTTAGTCATCTTTCTGTAGAATTTGAAATAGCACAGGATGAGAGCCAGTTACTCTGCCCAACCAAGCTTGTCAGTCTCTGTTCACTTAACTCTTTTAAAATGCCTTCAGTATGAAATGTCAATGTCCCCTAAGGACACCTGTCTACTTCACTGTTTAGTAACGTATTCCATGTATCTGTTGCTCAAGTTATGAAGACACACAGGTATTGGTGAAATCAGATATTTTTGCCATTACTTTTATATTCAGGAGTGCATCTCTGATGCTTATTTGTAGTCAGGTTTAATTTTATTGTTAACAGTTTTCTCTCTTTATGACAGCTAAGTAGCTTCTTTTAACAGTGACAGTTAAGGCAGCAAATGACAATATGTCCTAAGCAGAGCTGCTCATTCAATTCCATTCACACCTGTGTGCACATCATCACACAGCTGTTTAGTAATATAGTGTGAAAGAGGGAGGAGAGTAAAAGCTTAACAAAGACGCTTTGGAAAACAAACATGTTCCAGCAAATTAAACACGACTCCTTCCTACATTTCATGGAAACGATCAACAAATGCTGATTTTTATATTTGTGGATTGAAGCATTCATAATGAAGTGATGAGATGGGTTAATAGCAGCAGTTAATAACCGTTTAAAAAAACATTGTGACCATTATTAGCATACAGAAAAGTCCCCCAAGGCTCAGTTTGAGAATCCTTGTTCATTACATTTCTGAAGCCACACGGGCTCTTGACAGCCAAGACGCAAGAGCCTACCAATCAGTAGTACACACTCACCCGGGGCCAGGTTAACATTACTGGCATGAGGAAGCCAGCTAGAGACCTGGATACAATTCTCATAATCCTGGGGAGATCACACATGTTTAGATACATAGTCACAGGTCTGTGTATTGACTCAGAAGGAGAGAGATAGTGAAAAAAATTTAATGGAAAGTATCAGGAGATGAGATGCCACAAAAAGTAAAGCCAATATTATTACCAATCAGTTGTCAAGTTCAAAATGCAAATTAAAAAAATCGGGAGTTGTCTCCCCTAGACTCTCTCGTATACTCTGATATGGGGATGGATATTTGAGGAGTTAACAGCAAAACAATGATTATATTTTTATATTATGTACATTAAGGAACCATCAACAAGAAATCAAATCAAATTACCGTATATACTTGTAGACAAGTTCTACCGCAGATAAGTCGGGACTTGATTTTACAGTATAATTTCTGGTATTTTATAATGTTGGTTGTATAAGTCGAATGCAGAAAACTCACACTATTGGTCCTAGAGATTATGATATGCTAACGCCCACCTGAGAGAGTAACCACTGAGCATACTGCCTTTTTTTTCTGTGTGGGTGTGGCAATGCGCTGTATCAGCGGGTGCTCCTAACCTCTCTTTCTCTCTCTCTTTCTCTCTCTCTTTCTCTTTCTCTCTCTCTTTCTCTCTCTATTGTGGCTACATGACCACACGGTAATACCCGAAATATTCCGAAGCAACGTTTGCACCGATTTGTGTTTTTTTGTATCTTACACCCTCATACACCTTTATCGTAAGAGCATCCCTTATCTATGATGGAGCATTCAATCAGAAGAAAATATGAAGCTGGTTTTAAATTAAACATCGTTGAAGTAGAGAAAGAAAATGGTAACTGCGCTGCTGCAACAAAATTTAATGCATCTGAAAAACTGATGTGAGATTGGAGGAGGCAAGAAGAAAAAAAAAAATTATGATGTATTTTTGAACGGGCGTATAAGTCGGGGTCTGATTTTTCGATCAATTTTTCGTGTTTCAAGACCTGGCTTATACGTGAGTATATATGGTAATAATCCATTGAACAATTATTATAAAAGTAAAGTTGTATAAATCGGACTCTGCAGCTGCATGAATAAAAAAATACCACTTCTGGTTAGTGGAAGTAACTCAAAAGTTGATAGAAATCTACGTTTTGTACCTAATACATGTATGCAAAATTTGGTTGACCTAAGTGAAAGCGTAGTTAGGTTATTGTGTTTACATACACACACACACAGGCAGACAGACAGACATAATTACAAAAATGTTTTTATTCGGACTCAGAGAGGTCTAAAATGTCGAGATTCATCAAAATCTAAAGGTCAAATTTTTGGTTGATTCCAATGCTTTCCCTACACTTCGTATAGAAGAAAGTAAAATTGAAGACCTTAACACCGAAAGCAAGTTTGTTAGCCAGGAGAAATTTAGAAGCAAGAATCGCACACCGACACTATTTTAATGCTAATCTCAAATACCCTGAAAATATTACACATTCATGTGCACACCTACAGTATCCGTACGCTAACACAAGTCTTTGTGGGTGTGGAAGGAAATCTAATACAGACACTGGGAGCACTTGCACTGCAAGCATGCACCTGCAAAAACTTTCAATGGGAGTTATTTTGCTTTATTTAACAAAATAAAAAAATCTTCCAATAGGGTAAGCGAAATTTACTTGACAAAATTTCTTAAAGTGATCTAAATAATCATAAATACCAATTTTTTAAAAATGTCATGATATAAATACTTTTCTCTTATTTATATTTCAATATTTACAGTGAAAAGACTGGGTATGGAATTCAAGCCACAGAAAAAATAAATATATTACTTTCCAAATAAAATCTATGTTGGACTCAGCAAATCCAGCTCTCAGATTGCCAGTGTTTTCTGGGAATATTATTAGATCTTTTAAAACTCAATATTCTTTGATATTGGAGGTTTGTGGGCATTGGATGACAAGTGGAATGCAGAAGATAGAAGGGTTTATGTTTTTGGTCTTTTAAATGTAATGAAGGAGTGATTGCTTTATCAGGAAAAAAAATTGCGGTTGGTAACCTTTTACATCTTGCTGTTTTATCTACTCTGAGGACATTGAACCAGGCATATAAAACCAGTAATCTGGTTTTCAGATTACTTTTCTGCTCTGGTTTGTGGTTTCTTGTTGCGGATTGTGTTTTGGGACTTGTTTTGTGTGAATGACCTTTTAGGCCCATCCTTTCTTGCTCATTTGAGCGTTTTTAATTTTCCTAATTTATATACCGTAATAGCCTTCATTGTCATTACACAATGAACAATGAAATTTTGTGGCTGCTCTCAGTATAACCTAAATTTGAACATCCACAATAGTATTAATATTAACATAAACATTGCCTTTCTTAGCTATATAAAAACAATTCATTAATAATAACTAACATAAGGTGCATGCAAAAAATGATCGTATAACCTAGATATAGCCTGTGGTTGCTGTATAAAATTAGACCATATAAAGAATCCATCTTAAAAGGTAAATGTCTTTCTGTCTGTCCATTTGACTGCTATGTCTCTGTCACTCCAAAAGATGGCGTATCACCAACATATTTAGTAATAAAATGTATTGCATTTTTCATTCCAATAGATGGTGCATCACAAACATTAACACTGCTTTTACAAATCCCATACCAAATGGCATATAGCAAAGACATATGCATCACAGGGTGACCACAAACGTTAACAATGAGGTTTACGTTTTTTACTGGGATTTTCACCTATCTTAGACAGGTAGCACAGCTAGTAAAATATATAAAGATAGTAGCGCCCAAAAGTGAGGGTTTCCTAAAAAATCCTACTTATTTTTTGCTGAATTTAATTCAATATTTTCACATGTCAATGGACTGGGGATGTTGTGCCCTATGCTTGCTGGGACAGGCTCCAGCTCCACCATGATTCTGCTCAGGATGAACAAGGTATAGAAAATGGACAGATGGACTTTATAGCAAAGGTTATTAACTGGGTCAAGTGGCATTTGGAGTAGATATGGCTCCTGTAAAAGCTTAAAAAGTTGCAGAGAACCACTTATCTAAAATAGGAATTAAAGACAACGAGCCTCAATTTGCTTTTTCAGTAAACCTGGACAGGCAGTTCTAATCTGAAATGAAAAACAAGCACTTAGAAAAGAATTTTCAGTAAAAGCTATTTGTGGGATATGGATCATAATAGTTGTCAAGTTCTGGATGCTTAAGCGCATAAAGATGATGCGATATGTAAAGAATCTGACAAGTGATATTATAGCCCTTTTATATAAATAATATAATTCTCTGTTGTCAGCCAGTATCATTTGGGAGGTGGAAGCTTTGGCAAATCCGATCTTGTACAAAGATTAGTGAAAAGCAGGATAACCTTTCATTGTGAGATTTCATCTATTATTTAGAGAAAAAAAAATCACCGCGGTTTACTTATGTATTTTGAGTTATCTGATTAAACTGTAACACTGGAGCAGTTTGAAACGGAGGGAAATTTCTATTGTTGAATCATATTATCCTGCAGCTTAAATCTCTACAGTTATTAATAAAATACTGTTTAGTAGTCTAAATAGTAAAATGCTGTGTTTATTTTACTTTGTTTAGTAATGGTACTGTTACATTTGCCTTTTGGAAATAAGCTATGACATTAAGTGCTGTGGCACTCCAAATTGTGGTCAGGTGCATCCCCTTTTTTTTAATTCTCCTTGCGATTTGTATTGGGGCCTGTGTGCGTACGGTCCCACAATTCACACTGCTTGTCAGGACAAAAACTAAGTCATGAATGTTCCCAGGAACACAGTGGCCTTAATAATTCTGGAATGGAAGAAGTCTGGAAGCACCAGGACTCTTCCCAGAGTTGGCTGTCCGACCAAACCAAATAACCAAGCAAGAAGGGCCTGGGCCAGGTTATCAAGAACCCAATGGTCACTTCAACAGCGTTTTAGATAGATAGATAGATAGATAGATAGATAGATAGATAGATAGATAGATAGATAGATAGATAGATCACAATGGCACTATATTAGATAGATAGATAGATAGATAGATAGATAGATAGATAGATAGATAGATAGATAGATAGATAGATAGATAGATAGATCACAATGGCACTATATTAGATAGATAGATATCCATCCATCCATTCTCTTCCGCTTATCCGAGGTCGGGTCGGGGGGGCAGCAGCTTAAGCAGAGAGGCCCAGACTTCCCTCTCCCCGGCCACTTCTTCCAGCTCTTCCGGGAGAATCCCAAGGCGTTCCCAGGCCAGCCGGGAGATATAGTCCCTCCAGCGTGTCCTGGGTCTTCCCCGGGGCCTCCTCCCGGTTGGACGTGCCCGAACACCTCACCAGGGAGGCGCCCAGGAGGCATCCTGATCAGATGCCCGAGCCACCTCATCTGACTCCTCTCGATGCGGAGGAGCAGCGGCTCTACTCTGAGCCCCTCCCGGATGACTGAGCTTCTCACCCTATCTTTAAGGGAAAGCCCAGACACCCTGCGGAGGAAACTCATTTCAGCCGCTTGTATTCGCGATCTCGCTCTTTCGGTCACTACCCATAGCTCATGACCATAGGTGAGGGTAGGAAGGTAGATCGACTGGTAAATTGAGAGCTTTGCCTTACGGCTCAGCTCCTTTTTCACCACGACAGACCGATGCAGAGCCCGCATCACTGCGGATGCCGCACCGATCCGCCTGTCGATCTCACGCCCATTCTTCCCTCACTCGTGAACAAGACCCCGAGATACTTGAACTCCTCCACTTGGGGCAGGATCTCTCCCCCAACCCTGAGAGGGCACTCCACCCTTTTCCGGCTGAGGACCATGCTCTCGGATTTGGAGGTGCTGATTCTCATCCCAGCCGCTTCACACTCAGCTGCGAACCGATCCAGAGAGAGCTGAAGATCACGGCCTGATGAAGCAAACAGGACAACATCATCTGCAAAAAGCAGTGACCCAATCCTGAGTCCACCAAACCGACCCCTTCAACTCCCTGGTTGCGCCTAGAAATTCTGTCCATAAAAGTTATGAACAGAATCGGTGACAAAGGGCAGCCCTGGCGGAGTCCAACTCTCACTGGAAACGGGCTCGACTTACTGCCGGCAATGCGGACCAAGCTCTGACACCGGTTGTACAGAGACCGAACAGCTCTTATCAGGGGGTCCGTACCCCATACTCCCGAGCACCCCCACAGGATTCCCGAGGGACACGGTCGAATGCCTTTTCCAAGTCCACAAAACACATGTAGACCGGTCGGGCAAACTCCCATGCACCCTCCAGGACTCTGCTAAGGGTGAAGAGCTGGTCCACTGTTCCGCGACCAGGACGAAAACCACACTGTTCCTCCTGAATCCGAGGTTCACTATCCGACGGACCCTCCTCTCCAGAACCCCGAATAGACTTTTCCAGGGAGGCTGAGGAGTGTGATCCCCTCTATAGTTGGATCTCCCCCTCCGGTCCCCCTTTTTAAAGAGGGGGCCCACCACCCCGGTCTGCCAATCCAGAGGCACTGTCCCGATGTCCATGCGATGTTGCAGAGACGTGTCAACCAAGACAGTCCTACAACATCCAGAGCCTTAAGGAACTCCGGTATCTCATCCACCCCGGGCCCTGCCACCAAGGAGTTTTTTGACCACCTCGGTGACTTCAGTCCCAGAGATGGGAGAGCCCACCTCAGAGTCCCCAGGCTCTGCTTCCTCATTGGAAGGCATGTTAGTGGGATTGAGGAGGTCTTGAAGTACTCCTCCCACCGACCCATAACGCCCGAAGTCGAGGTCAGCAGCGCACCATCCCCACCATATACGGTGTTGACACTGCACTGCTTCCCTCCTGAGACGCCGGACGGTGGACCAGAATCTCCTCGAAGCCGTCCAAAGTCGCTCTCCATGGCCTCTCAAACTCCTCCCATGCCCGAGTTTTGCCTCAGCAACAACCGAAGCCGCGTTCGCTTGGCCTGCGGTACCTATCAGCTGCCTCCAGAGACCCACAGGACAAAAAGTCCTATAGGACTCCTTCTTCAGCTTGACGGCATCCCTCACCGCCGGTGTCCACCAACGGGTTCGGGGATTGCCGCCACGACAGGCACCGACCACCTTGCGGCCACAGCTCGGTCAGCCGCCTCAACAATAGAGGCACGGAACATGGCCCATTCGACTCAATGTCCCCACCTCCCTCGGGGCGTGGTTGAAGTTCTGCCGGAGGTGGGAGTTGAAGCTACTTCTGACAGGGGACTCTGCCAGCCGCTCCCAGCAGACCCTCACAACACGTTTGGGCCTACCAGGTCTGACCGGCATCTTCCCCCACCATCGAAGCCAACTCACCACCAGGTGGTGATCAGTTGACAGCTCCGCCCCTCTCTTCACCCGAGTGTCCAAGACATATGGCGCAAGTCCGGCGACACGACCACAAAGTCGATCATCGACCTGAGGCCTAGGGTGTCCTGGTGCCAAGTGCACATATGAACACCCTTATGCTTGAACATGGTGTTCGTTATGGACAATCCGTGACGAGCACAGAAGTCCAATAACAAAACACCGCTCGGGTTCAGATCGGGGCCATTCCTCCCAATCACGCCCTTCAGGTCTCACTGTCATTGCCCACGAGCATTGAAGTCTCCCAGCAAAACGAGGGAATCCCAGAAGGTATGCCCTCTAGCAACCCCTCCAGAGACTCCAAAAGGGTGGATACTCCAAACTGCTGTTGGCATACGCACAAACAACAGTCAGGACCCTTCCCCCCCCCCGAAGCGGAGGGAGGCCACCCTCTCGTCCACCGGGGTAAACCCCAATGCACAGGCTCCGAGTCGGGGGGCAATAAGTATGCCCACACCTGCTCGGCGCTCTCACCGGGGCACCTCCAGAGTGGTAGAGAGTCCAGCCCCTCTCAAGGAGATTGGTTCCAGAGTCCAAGCTGTGCGTCGAGGTGAGTCCGACTATATCTAGCGGAACCTCTCGACCTCGCGCACTAGCTCAGGCTCCTTCCCTTCAGAGAGGTGACATTCCACGTCCCAAGAGCCAGTTTCTGTAGCCGAGGATCAGACCGCCAAGGTCCCGCCTTGCCACCACCCAACTCACACTGCACCCAACCTCCTTGGCCCCTCCCATAGGTGGTGAGCCCATGGGGAGGAGGACCCACGTTACCTCTTGGGCTGTGCCCGCCGAGCCCCATGGGTGCAGGCCCGGCCACCAGGCGCATGCCATCGAGCCCCACCTCCAGGCCTGGCTCCAGAGGGGGGCCCCGGTGACCCGCGTCCGGCAAGGGAAAACGTTGTCCAGTTTTATTTTCATTGGAGGTTTATTGAACCGCTCTTTGTCTCATCCCTCACCCAGGACCAGTTTGCCTTGGGTGGCCCTACCAGGGGCATAAAGCCCCGGACAACATAGCTCCTAGGATCATTGGGACACGCAAACCCCTCCACCACGATAAGGTGACGGTTCAAGGAGGATAGATAGATAGATAGATAGATAGATAGATAGATAGATAGATAGGCACTATATTAGATAGATAGATAGATATAGGCAGATAGATAGATAGATAGATAGATAGATAGATAGATAGATAGATAGATAGATAGATAGATAGATAGATAGATAGATAGATAGATAGATAGATAGATAGATAGATAGTTAGTCCTCTGCTAAAATGGGAGAACCTATCCAAAGGATCACCATCTCAGCAGCACTTCATCAGTCTGCCATTTATGGTGGAGTGGCTACACAGTTTGCCATTGCATTTAAAGGAATCTGAGAGAATGACGCAAACATTAAACTCTGTGGGCAGAACACCAAACACTATGTCTGGTGAAGACCAGGCACTGCTTCTCAACTGCCTAATACAACAACAAAAACATTTATTTCTATAGCACATTATCATACAAATGATGTAGCTCAAAGTGCTTTACAGGATGAAGAAAGAAAAAGGAAACAATATAAAAATTAGGCAATACTAATTAACAAAGAATGACCCGATGGTCAGGGAGGACAGATAAAACAAATCAAAAAAAGAAAAAACTAAAGAGGGCTGGAGAAAAAAAACAAAATCTGCAGGTGTTCCGATGCCACCACACCACCCAGCCCCAACTAGGCATTCTACCTAACATCAATGATCTCAATCAGTCCTCATAGTTTTCAGGCTTCACGTGGAAGAATTCAATGATGATGGTCATGTGGACCTCTGGCCTTTGATCCATCAATGTAGAGACTGCTCGGTGCTTTGATCGGGTGGTGGTGGAGCAGATCACCACCACAGAAAACAGGAAAAACAACAGCAGAGAAAGTAGGGGTTAGTACGGATTTTGGAGCCATGAAAAAAAAAAGATAATTAAATGCATATACAGAATATCAGGGTTAAACTAAAATGAAGCTATGAGAAAGCCATCTTAAAGTTATATGTTTTAACAGTTTTCTAAAGTACACCATATTAGCCTGGTGAATTTCTATCAGTAAGCTATTCCAGATATTAGGTGCATAACAGTAGAAGGTCATCTGTTTCAGTGAGGCACGGCGGTGGCAGCATCATGCTATGGGGTTGGTTCTTAGTACTAAGAACAAGGAGACTGTTTAGAATTTAAGGAAGGATGAGTGCAGCCAAATACACAGAGGTCCTTGAAAAAAAAAACAGCCCCAGAATGTATGCCACTTCAGACTGGGGCAACAGTTCACCTTTCAGTATCTGGTGTGACCCCCGCTTTGCAGCAATAACTGCAAATAAACGTTTCCGGTAACTTTTGATCATTCCTGCACACCGGCTTGGTGGAATTTTAGCCCATTGCTCCATACAGAACAGCTTCAACTCTGTGATGTTGATGGGTTTCCTCACATTAACTGCTCGCTTCAGGTCCTTCCACAACATTTTGATTGGATTAAAGGTCAGGACTTTGACATGGCCATTCCAAAATATTAACTTTATTCTTCTTTAACCATTCTTTGGTCAAACAACTTAAGTGCATAGGGTCGTTGTCTTGCTGCATGACCCACCTTCTCTTGAGATTCAGTTCATGGACAGATGGCCTGACATTTTCCTTTAAAATTCTCTGATATAATTTAGAATTCATTGTTCCATCAATGAAGGCAAGCCGTCCTGGCCCAGATGCAGCAAAACAGGCCCAAACCATGAAACTACCACCACCATGTTTCACAGATGGGATGAGATTCTTATGCTGGAATGCAGTGTTTTCCTTTCTCCAAACATAATGCTTTTCATTTAAACCAAAAAGTTCTATTTTGGTCTCATCCATCCACAAAACATTCTTCCAATAGCCTTCTGGTTTGTCCACGTGATCTTTAGCAAACTGCAGACAAGGAGCAAGGTTTTTTTGGAGAGCAGTGGCTTTCTCCTTGTAGCCCTGCCATGCACACCATTGTTGTTCAGTGTTCTCCTGATGGTGGACTCATAATCATGAACATTAGCCAATGTGAGGGAGGCCTTCAGTTGCTTAGAAGTTACCCAGGGGTCCTTTGTGACCTCGCCAACTATTACACGCCTTATTCTTGGAGTGATCTTTGTTGGTCGACCACTCCTGGGGAGGATAACAATGGTCTTGAATTTCCTCCATTTGTACACAATCTGTCTGACTGCGGATTAGTGGAGTCCAAACTCTTTAGAGATGGTTTTGTAACCTTTTCCAGCCTGATGAGCATCAACAGCTCTTTTTCTGAGGTCCTCAGAAATCTCCTTTGTCCGTGCCATGATACACTTCCACAAACATGTGTTGTGAAGAGCAGACTTTGATAGATCCTGTTCTTTAAATGACGCAGGGTGCCCACTCACACCTGATTGTCATCCCATTGATTGAAAACTCCTGACTCGAATTTCACCTTCAAACTAACTGCTAATCCTAGAGGTTCACATACTTTTCCCACTCACAAATATGTAATATTCGATCATTTTCCTCAATAAATAAATAACCAAGTATAATATTTTTAACTAATTTGTTTAACTGGTTTCTCTTTATCTACTTTAAGGACTTGAGTGAAAATCTGATGATGTTTTAGGTCATATTTATGCAGAAATATAGACAATTCTAAAGGGTTCACAAACTTTCAGGCACCACTGTAGAAAGACCTGAAGAAGGCATATTACAAATGCTTCCTAAGCAGTCTAATGGGGTTTGAGATCTGCTAGGGAGAATGCATTAAACTGCCTAAATAGAGGTGTGCAGACTTATAGATACTTACCCAAGAACACTTAAGACTGTAATTGTAATTTAATTAAAAGTAAATCTACTACACAATAACATGTGCAAAATTTGAAGGCGTGAATCCACTGTATTTTATTTATTTACCTTCAGATATCTATTCTCTGTATATAAAATTCTAAGCCTAAAAGTGCAACGTTTTAGTGAAACGATTTTATGTCAGGGCGGCACGGTGACGCAGTGGGTAGCCCTGCTGCTTCGCAGTTAGGAGACCTGGGTTCGCTTCCCAGGGCTTCTCTGCGTGGAGTTGGCATGTTCTCTCCGTGTCTGTGTGGGTTTCCTCCAGGTACTCCAGTTTCCTCCCACAGTCCAAAGACGTGCAGGCTAGGTACATTGGCGATTCTAAATTGTCCCTAGTGTGTGTGCCCTGCCCAAGGTTTGTTTGCTGCCTTGCACTCTGTGTTGGCTGGGATTGGCTCCAGCAGACGCCCATGACCCTGTAGTTAGAATATAGCGGGTTGGATAATGGATGGATTTTATGTCACTTTTTTGTCACTCTTTAAATCGGGCTTATTTTAAAACCTACATATATATGTTTGGTATCATTCTTTACAGGATTTATCAAATGTTAATGTGATGTTGTTAGATTTTCAGATTCTTATTCCGTTTTTTAAATTATAAACTAAAAAATACGAAGACCTCAATTCCTGCAAGACGAGACTTTGTGCCAAAAGATTTAACCACGCCCGGGGCCGGAAATAAAAGACAAAAAACAGATGAGAAAGACAGCTGCTGTACAGGTTTTTAAACATTTGAAGCGCTGTGCAAGATGCAGATCACATAGCACGGCAGCAGCAACAAGTCAGCAGCTGATCGAGTAAAGAGGAGGTAAAAAAACTGTATTTGTTTCCCATTGTATCTCTGCTTAAGAGGGGGTTTGGGAGGAGCAACCGCGTCTACTTGGGGAGCGTTCAGCCCCCCTCTTCACAACGTGAGCGGCAGAGACGTGAAGTGACTGGCACGTAGCGCAGGCCAGGGGGGTTGGCGAGTGAAGTGAGCAGGGGGGAACCCCCTAGTTTTTATTTATAAAAATGTAGGCTCTTCTAAACATTACTAAAGCACGGTGTTTATCCCTCATATTTCCAGAGCTTATTTGTTCATCTCTTGAACAAGCCTGCAAAGCTGGAGTGGGTGAAGGATCTTAAAGTTACAGTTTATGTATCACTATTAACAGAAGAGTTCTGCTAATGATGATCACTTTATGCCGTATTAAAAACACACTTTATATGGACAGTCGGAGATTTTGAGGAGCTCACTTTGAGGTTTGAGCAATCGAATTATTTAAGCATCTTATACTGTCATACTGTCACAGCTTGTGTTTTAACCTTTTATAGTTTTGGAAATTGACCAAAAGAACCCTAGACCCCCTTAACTCCAGATTCCAGTTTGATGTAATATACAGTATGTATTATTAATATTATAATAGATAATAGTGTGGTCAAATCTCTGATAGGGAAAGCTTACTTAGGAACTTGTGTTAAAATTGAACGCACTGCCAAGATGACGAAGAAGAAAAGGAAAGATATTGTGGTGTCATTTATTTATTTCCACTTCAAGCACTGTGTGGAATCATACTGCATATGTTCTTTTATGAAAGTGTTTTTTTTTCTGCGCTCTGAACCCTCGGTGTTGATGATGAGATAAAGTAGACATTAAATAAATGAGGATGAATTTGCTACATAAGTGCCCTGGTTTGGGAGATTAAAAATCTGCTCACCCAGTAATTTACCATTAGAGTGCCACATTCGCCTGATATCCTTACTGATCCCTTTCACCTTTGCCTAACATTTGTCATTATTGAATAGCTTTGTCAGTCCCATTTCATGAAAATTACAATGGTCAGACATACTCAAGCAAGTAAGGAGTTAATTGCAAAGGATTTCTGTTTATTTAGATTATGTTAATCAGGTCAGGTCAGGTTGGGGAGCAGGCAATGGTACAGCGTGTTGCTGCACCCACCACATGATGAAACAGCACAGGATCCTGGTTGGCAACCCCCAGGCAGATACATGGTCCAGTCCCACCCTTCAGAAATGACCCTCTATCTGCCTCAGCCAGGTGTTACGTGGGTGTCCCCTTGGCCTGGTCCAGCCACTCGAGTCCTGAACAATGAGGATCACTGAGCTGGATCACCCTCAGGGAATTGCAACACATGGCTGTAGTGCTGTAACTGATGCTCCCTCATGATGCAGGTAATGCGCCTAATTCAGGACTCCATGAGCAAACGCTCATTCGACACAAAGTCAAACCAGCAGTACCGAAGGATTCTCTGAAGAGACACAGTACCAAAGGAGCCCAGTCTTCATCTTAGGTCTCTGGATAGCGTCCATGTCTTGCAACCATATAGCAAGATAGGAAGCACCAGAACTCTAAAGATCTAAAGAGATATTAGGAGCGCCACATATCCCTTTCCAGTGACCTCACGACCCCCCATGCTCTCCCAATCCATCTACTGACTTCATAGATAGCGTCACCAGAGACATGAATGTCGCTGCCAAGGAAAGTAAACCTCTCGATGATGTCAGCACTCTCTCTGCAGACAGACACACTGCTGATAGCTGTGCCCGAGAGGTCATTAAAAGCCTGGATCTTGGTTTTTATCCAGGACATTCACATGCGCAAACACTCAGACTCCTCGATCCCGATCAGAGTCTCCATTGCCTCCGCCAAGTTCACAGTATCGTAGGCAAAGTCAAGATCAGTGAATTGCCAACTTCAAATTGTCACTATGTGTAAATATGGTGTGTGTGTATTTGTGAGTGTGGTCCTAGAATTCTGTCTGGGTCTTTTTTCAGCCTTTTACATGATCCTGGTGAGATAACCTTTGGCCCCTGAATTGCTGAAGTGGACTGAGAAGATTGTAGAGTAGAACCTACCTACTAAACTCAGTGCATTGAGGCCTACAGTGTTTGCAGAGCCCTCAAACACACCTAAATGTTACGCCTTCTGTACATTTTCTAAATTTAAATCATGAGTGCAATTCAGTCACTGGTAGCATATGTCTCTGTGTCTAACTGACCCAAATGTAGGTATAACTTTAAGATGAAACATTTGTTTTCCTTAAAAATGAGTGAACTTATATTTTATACTTATATTTTGCACGTTTCAGCTAAGTTAACCCTAGAATGATGCGTGAATTTGTAAATCACATATTAGTAAAGACCAGTTAGTGCTGAATTGGCCCAAAGGATGAGGATGAGATTTTTTCTGCATGCATTAATAAGGATACTTTTCAACCAATATTCTGATTGAAATATTAGAACACCTTCTTCAGTTAGTTCAAAGATTTTTTTTCTCTTCTTATCAGAAAGCAGGGTGCAAATGAATATAAAATGTCAGTCTTTTGTTCATTAGCCATCACAGCAGAAAAGTTTCACTTTGGAGTAATGAAATTCATGACATGGCAAAATTCCTTTTATGAATCCATAAAGTGGAGACTTTTGTGTTCAGACACAGGGTTATGTTGTTTTTCTGTTGTTTTGTAGCACATTTCACTTCAATAAAATAGTCTAAGACATTTGATCTGCCTTTTTGTATATCAGATTCATAAAATATTCAAAAAATAAAAGTTAAATTTAGAAAGCCAGGACAGACAGCAGACACAGCTACCCAGTTCTAGCTCACAAATACTGATCTCTTTTCTATTGCTTTTTGAGGCTAAATGGTCCATTGTTTGCCTACTTATCAAATTCAAGGATGCTGGCGAGCCCAAGTTTATCTTTTAAAGTATTTAATAAATAAGTATCCATTTTCTGTATTTCTTAATGTGACCTTTTGATTTTCTCTGTCTCATTGGCTGCCCATAAGAATGTTGTACAGTATAGTAAACTATGTCCATTACTGTACATGCAAAACACTTGTAGCATCTTATAAAGCTTTGGCTAATAAACCCAATAATGGTGTTAGTTATTAAAAACTGCTACATAAAATACAGGTGAGGATTTTTTGAATGGCTGGTCTTCTGTAATTGATGTCAAGGGCAGTTTAATAGCATAGTGGCTAGAGCTGCTCCCTCACATACCCAAAGCTCTGACTTCCAATCCTGTGCCTGGTTGATCTCTGTGCTGATTTTGCACCTTCTTGTCATCTTCTTATGGTAACTGGTCAGTCAAAAATTGTCATAGTGTGATTGAGTGCATGTGTGATTGGACATGTAATACATAGGCATTCCAAACAGTTATAGGTCCTGCTTGGTACTCAAGCTAGAATAAACGATGCCTGTCATAACCCTGAACTTGAACAAGTGAGTTCAATGATAGATGAATAGACACATGAATATTGGTGTAAATCATTACTTGATTTTTCAATATCTGGATATCTGCCTAACATTTACCATTCATAATACTGTATTTGAAGAGGTTACTTTTGAAAACTTTATTTCTTAGAGCACTGATGCATCTGAGATGTCTGCTCATTAAGGAGAGAAACTGATTTTGCTGATATGCAGAGTGTATGCTGTGTACTGATGTCATTCTTTATGGTGATCGAGAGCAATTTGTGCTTGGGGTTGTTTTCATTTATGTTCAAGGTTAATTACATTTGTAACATTTGCTCATAAAACATTACTTATGCTTACACTGTACTGTACTTTTAATGTATTCTTTAAGCTGCACAGGAGCAAATTTGAGTCTGAGTAGGAGCTGCTGAAGAGATTTGATATTTGCCTTGCGTAAATAGATCAGTTACAGTGGACTTACTTTAGATCTGGGTAGAGGGTGAGGACATGTAATCAGATTCAGAGCAGACAGTGGCCTTGTTTTACATTTACATGTATTTATTTATCCAAAGCAACTTACAACAGAGGTAAACATAATTGAGTAACATTAGGCTAGGGCCTGTTTGTTCAACAAGTGTAATAGGACAGGTAAAAAAAGTTGATTGCCATAAATGAAAAGATTTAATAACTAATCATTTACCATCATAGATTATAATTGATAAAGCAATTAAACTTAAACAACAAATTCACCAACACTATAAAAGATCACAAAGCATAGTTTTTTTTTTTATTCTTTTCACTTCAATCAATTAGACAGATGTTCACAGAACAGATGGGTCTTCAATTGCTTCTTAAATACAATGAGGGAGTCAGCTGTACAGATGGAGGTGGGTAGCCAATTTCATCAACTGGGAACTACACAAGAAAAGAATCTGGATTGAGACTTGATGGCACATAGAGGTGGCATCACCAGATGCTGTTCACTGGCAGACCTGAGTGGGATAGAAGGAGCATCGCACTTCACCAGTGTCTCTCCATATTCAGGTGCAGACTCACTGACTACTCTGTAGGCAGCATCAGGGATTTGAACCTAATGTGTGCTACTACAGGTAGCCAGTGTAATGACCTGAAGAGAGGAGTGACATGTGCCCATCTCGGCTGGTTAAACGCAAGACAGGCCTGCTACATTCTGGATCATTTGCAGTGGCTTGATAGCACATGCAGGTACTCCTGCCAGAAGCAAATTGCAGTAGTCCAGACTTGACAAGACCAGAGCCCGGACCAGAAGTTGTGCTACATACTCTGTCAGATAAGGTCTGATCTTGCAGATGTTGTGAACCTGCCTGAATGAGAATCAGTAGAAATGTGGTCAGAAAACGATAGCTGCTCATCAGTCACCACCCCAAGGTGGCGTACAGACTTGGCAGGTGTTAGCAACTGTGAGCCAAGCTGTACAAAGATGGGGATTTGACCAGACTGGCTGGCTGGGGTCACAAGAAGCTCAGTTTTTTGCCAGGTTGAGCTGTAGATGGTGGTCCTTCAACCAGGTTGTGGAATCAATAAGATATCCAGAGACTGTAGCTGATATGATATTGTCCTCCATCGGGAATGACAGGTATGGCTGTGTATCATGAGCATACCACTGATAAGAGAACCCATGGGAAAAGATGATAGAGACTAGCGAGGTGGTGTACAGAGAGAAAAGTAGAGGACCCAGCACTGATCCTTGGGTACACGTGTGCAGGTTTGGTGTGCCTTTGACAACTCTCCTCACCAGGACTTACTGTAGGATCTGCCAGAAATGTAGGACTCAATCCTTCTGAGAACATTTCCAGTGATGCCAGTGTCAGAGAGGATGGCAAGAAGGATGTTGTGGCTGACAGTGCCAAAAGAAGAAGAGAGATCTAGCAGGATCAAGACCGATGATACTATGTGTTGGTAGCTCTAGCAAGTCGTAGCTGGTCAATTACCGTTAGTAGAGCCATCTTAGTCAAGTTGTTCCTCTTGGAGCCGGACTGGTTGGTATCGAGCAACCCATTTTGTACAAGGAAAGAAGAGACCTGGCTGGAAAGAGTGCATTCAAGTGTTTTGGAAAGAAAGTAGAAGGACAGGTCTGTAATTGTTAATTGAGTGTTGGTTTTTGAGAGGTGGGGTTATCAGAGCATGTTTGAAGATGGTAGTAAATGTGCTTGAGTTGAGTGAGGTGTTAATGATGTGTGTAATAATAGCAGGAATGAGTCAGAAGGGGACAGGGTAAAGTGGAAAGGTAGTGGGGTGATAGGAGAGGAGGTCAGAAACGTCAGTGGCAGAGAGTGGAGAGAATATGGAGAATATTGTGTGATGTTTGGAAGGGGAAATGATGGGTGGCAGTGAGGGAGAAAACTGAATTCTGATGGCAGCCACCCTATCCTGAAAAAAGGTGGCAAAAGTCATCAGCAGACAAAGAGGCTAGGGGAAGTGGTGGAGGAGGGCTAAGAAGAGAAGTAAATGTGGAGTAGAGAGAACGTGTGTCTGTGGCAAAGGGAAAGGATGCAAGAAGGGATTGATACTTAGCCAGGTCTGTTTGAGCCTTTGACTTCCTCCATTTCCTTTCAGATGTCCTGAGGTTGATCAGTTAAAAGCCAGGGATAGGAGGGTCTTTCACACCCAGGCCTGGAAGAGAGAGGACAAATTTTGCCAAGACAGGAAGACAGAGTCAAACATGGGGTGTCTGTTGCAGGGTTTGTTTCAAGAGAGGAGTGATCAGGAGGATGGAGAGCTAAGGAGACTATGGAAGAGAAATGGGTGGGAGAGAGGGAGCGGAGGTGTTGGTGTAAGGATACAGTGGAGGGAGGAGAAGAGTAAGGAGAGGGAAGCAGCATAGAGAACTAAATGAAAAAGTGGTCAGACATGAGTAGAGGGGTGACAGTTGCATTTGTGGGAGTGAAGTTGGACGAGAGAGCAAGGTTAAGCAGATTGCCATCCTTGTGAGTCGGTGGGGTGTGGAGTAATGTGATGTTGAAGAGGGAAAGGAGAGCGAGAAACTCAAGAGTAGGATGGCTGTCCAGGTGGATGTTAAGGTCCCTGAGAATTCGAAGTGGGTTGCTGTCATCTGGGATGGAAGAGAGCAGCCCATCCAGCTCATCTAGGTAGATCCTGAGCAAATCTGAAGGGAGACAAACAACAACAATGGTCATAATTAATTGGAAAGGAGATAATAGCATAGTATTCAAAAGTAGTGAAATTGCATACATTACCCAGAGAGGTGAATTTCCAACTCTTAGAAGTAAAAATACCTGTTCCCCCACCCCTACCAGTGGAGTGAAAGAAGTTGAAAGCAGTGGAAATGCTGCTGGTGTTACTGTGTTTTCTGGTCAAATCTATGTCTTGGAGACCCTTTGGGTAGCAAACAATGGAATAAATTCTGCTTTGTTGAATGCAGATGGGCAGATCCACAAGCCAAAGGAGAAGAGAGTATCTGAAGAGGTGGCTTGATGCAGTGGACAACAGTTGTCTGGGTTTCTCCCTCTCTTGCTAAAGTGAAATAGGATACATCTTGTGTTAATAATGGGAATGTATTGTTGACACATGTTGAAGACAAAATTGGGAGTGGGAAAACAAAAGAAGAGTATCTTGGTCAAGCAAGTGTCCTTTGCCTTGTCCAGTGTCTTTGATTAGTGGACTTGCACAGGTAGACTGGCTGTTTTTACACAGGTAGGTCTGCATATGAGGAGGACTGATGCTTGCGCAAGAGCAACCCAAGTCTCCTTAAGCCTGGAGCAGCAGTGAGCCCTGTTGAGCACCACAAAGCAATTAGCAAACACAAAGCAGGGGCGGCACTTGTTAAACAGAACTAAGCAGTAGCAGACAAACAAACAAAGACGTGGGTGGATTTAAAACAAAATGATAAGCAGTGAAATACATTTTATAACGACAATGGTAACTAAGTGCAGAGAACAATATGTAAAGCACAAGTACAATCACTAAAAGAAACCCAAACCTGAAAACATTTACCTCTCTCAAAATAGATGCCATAGGGACCCAGAAGTTATTTGCCATTGTTTAATAGACAATAAAAGCCAGAGCAGAGTAACAGAGAGTGCAAAGTGGCAGGTAGGTACTGAAAGAGAAAGTCGTGTAGGAAAAAATGAGAAACAAAGAAGAAAAAAAAAAAGGCATGGATGTGGGTGAAGGCCCAGACACATTTGAAAGTTATTCTGAAGCAGATGGATTTACACAAAAGGGTATAGTGAGAAGTCAAGCAAAATGACACATTTTATTAGCTAACTAAAAAAAATTACAATATGCAAACTTTTGAGACAACTTGGGCCCCTTCTTCAGGCAAGATGTCCTGAGTTGCCTCGAACGCTTGCATATTGTAATCTTTTTAGTTAACCAATTAAATTAGTCGTTTTGCTTGACTTCTCACTACATTCATAATGGCTAACATGGTACAACCCCCTAGTACTACACACAAAAGGGTATAAAAAGGCATTAATATCAATAGGAAAAAGACCAAGTCATGTATTAATGTCATTGATAGTTGAGATAGGAGCTAGAGAAGGTCAACAGGCATATAACAGGGTTAAGCCCTTCACCCAATAAAGTTTAAAAATGAGGCCAGTATAAGGCTAGTCTTGTATAATGCTGGACTTTTTGGAAGCTTGCTTACAGGAGCTCAAAATCTATGAGAGGTACCAACTAATCCAGCTCCTCAAGCATTGGGTCACTTAACTTGAGAAGTTAGCTAACTTACATTATAGCAGAGAGTTGGACGAACTTACCCAGAAAGGGCAACATGTACCCTTACAGGGGTGGGAAAGGATACAGAGAATATTACAGTAATGGATAACCCCGATTTTAACTGGGAAATCGTGGTAATAGTGGAGCATGGAACAGAAAAATGCATGTTATCCCCTTCTGTGCATGGGTTTCCACTGGGTGCTCATGTTTTCTCTCACATTTACAACATATACTCATTAGGGGGACTGGTGAGGCTACATTTATCCTTGATGTGTGTGCTCACCTTAGAACAATTTAGTACCCTGTTCAGGGAAGATTCCAGACTTGCATCTGATGCTTGCTGGGATAGACTCCAGCTTCCCTGTGACCCTGCTCTGGATAAGCGTATTTAAAAACAAGATTGCATTGATGGGTTTTCAAAAAGGATTTACTAGTGATCAAAAGTGGTAGTACCCGCTGTGCAGATGGGTGCAAAACTGTCTGAAACATGGAAAACAAATAGTTATGGTGAGAGGAACATTTGTCCAAATTGGACAGTGTTGAAAGTGGTGCTTCTTAGAGATCAGCAGTGGAGCCCCTGCTCTTCTTAATTTATAAAGAAAAAAAGATCTTGTTAAAAACATAACTAACGGTTTGGTTAAGCTGAATCATTACAGATGGACATAAACAGAATGCAGACTTGGGAAGATGACATGTAACAAATTAAATATAAAATTTTGCACATACCTGTGTCTGCGTGGGTTTCCTCCAGGCGCTCCGGTTTCCTCCCACAGTCCAAAGACATGCAGGTTAGGTGGATTGGCGATTCTAAATTGACCCTAGTGTGTGCTTGGTATGTGGGTGTGCTTGTGTGTGTCCTGCGGTGGGTTGGCACCCTGCCCAGGATTGGTTCCTGCCTTGTGCTCTGTGTTGGCTGGGATTGGCTCCAACGGACCCCCGTGACCCTGTGTTCGGATTCAGCGGGTTAGAAAATGGATGGATGGATGGATATTGCACATAGGAAATAAAAATGTTACATTTGAGTTTACACTATGAGTTCAGAAAGTTGTAATTACCTTATAAGAAGGACTGTTATAGTAGACTTGTCACTGTACAGAATCAGGTAAGAAGGACAAAAGGATGTTAGACTTAAAATAAAATGGTTTATTCAATGCACTAGTGAGTCTTCATCTTAAATATCATGTCCAGTTCTGGTTTCCATATTATAAAAAAATACCTATATACAGAAAGTCTAAAGAAGATTAAATATGCTGATTGTAGGACTACAGAGTATGAGCTGTAAGAAAAGATTAAAAGAACTGCATGTCTTTGATTTAAACAAACATAAGAGGAGGCATGATATTTTTTAATTTTGAAAGTAATTAGCTCAGTGGATTCCAGCTGTAATTGTAAAAGAGTTAGGGGGTACAGATGGAAGCTGGTTAAAGGTAAATTTTGCACAGTTCTTCACCCAGACTTCCAGATGATATTTGGAAGAAAGTAGCAAGTTGTAAGTATAGTACTCTCGGGACCTGCAAACCTCAACTGGATGATATTTTGGAGAAATTTAGTTGAATAGGGACTGGCAGGCTACGGTTTAGCAGGACGAATGGCCTGTTCTATTCAAAATTGTTCTTATATTCCTATGCTGTACAATACAATGGTGCTTGACTGCCTTATTATTGACTCCCGCTGTTACCTTCTCTACAGCTCCTTCCATCCCTGGCATATTAAAAAATCTCTGCATCTTTTACAGTTCCTTAGACCCACCTGCTTCTGTAGTGATGAGGCTGACTTCTGTAATGAAGCACTCAGAATGAGCAGAAACTTCTATAATAGAGGATATCATTCTCATGTTGTGGACAGGCCCAGGAGTAGACCTCATGACATCCACTCTATAAAAAAAACCCAAAAATAAAACTAGAAATTGGGCAGGTTCTCCCATTCTATCCTAACACTTTATGTCTCTAACAGGTCATCAAACAAATTTCCCAATTTTGTAGCCTGACCACCTAACCTATGTAAAATTGTCATCCGCAGCGAACTTCACAGAGAAGAGACACATTCCTCACCAGGCACTTTTCAGCTGTATCATTGATGGCAAGGATGAACTCCACTCTCTTACCTGGCCGGAAGCCAAGGTGAAGGGTTGATAGAAATAGGGACAAGGTGTTCCCTGTCTCAGCCAGTAAAGGCTGGCATGGCATGCCAGCATGAATGGGCTGGCAATCCAGCGGGGTTAGACAGAAGGCCTTTATCTGGCCAGGAGACTAGTATAACTGATGAACAGGTGAGACAGCCTTCCAAGGCTGTACACTCACCCCATACAATTACAAAACAATAGAATTTATTTATATAGAGCCCAAAATTGTACAAGAAGTGCCACAATGGGCTTTAACAGGCCCTGCCTTTTGACAACCCCCCAGCCTTGACTTTCTAAGAAGACAAGGAAAAACTCCCAAAACAAAAACACTCCTGTGGGGAAAAATGGAAGAAACCTTGGAAAAGGCAGTTGAAAGAGGACCCCTTTCCAGGTAGGTGGGTGTTAAAAAAAGGGGGTCAATAAAATACAATACACCGAACAGAACACAAGTAATCCTCAATACAATATAATAGTATAATAGAAATATTACAAGTACAGAGCAGACTTCAACAGTAGATGATATCACATAATATGATTTGGATTTGTTCAGAGTCCTGGAGACCTTGGCTATCAAGCTGCCTCCCCCTATTGGCCATTCCACAGCTGAGTCTGTGCTGGGCCAGCCAATCTGATGAAAGGACCCCTCTACACAAGGTGGCAGCATTCCTGGCTTGGTGTATCAATATACACACCCTCAGGGTGTACTGGGTACTATGATCTCTTAGGGCAGCCCTATTGGGTTCCATGGGTACTGCCAGGGGGACCTGCAAAGAAGGGCTGTCCATACTTTGTGGGACTTCCACCTGACCTAGAAGTGTTTCCAGACCATGACGTTCTCCCAGGTCATACATAAAATGGGCAGCCTCAACTCATTTGTGGCATAGGAGGCAGAAGGAAGAGGATAAAACTTGCCTGGAGGAGTAAAGGAAGGAGTGAAGGAAGGGGAAACAGAATAAGAAAGAGCTATAAAAAATGTATTTTAGTTAATATAAACAGGATATTTAAACCTAAGACTGTTGTTGGGCAATTGTTTTAGAGGTTTGGGATTTGTGACAACCACTGAGGCCACAGCTGTAACAGGGGCTGTGGTGTCATTTGCAAATATGCCACCAGCAAACCCTTGTATTGTGTCTCTCTGGCAAATTCAGTATTTCTAGTCTAAAAATCGTATTTATTGCATTTCTTGTAGGAAGTGTCCACTCATCTACATAGGTGAAAACGAGCCGTTTGAGTCATTAAAATCAAAGACCTTACAAGCCCTTGATCGTAGCCACACTATTCTCTCTGTTTGTGTTCTTCCACAGGGCTTCAAAGAAAAATAAATAGAAGAAGCTAAGCTCATTCTCTGCTTGGGATCACATATTTTTCCAGGTCTTAATAACTAACTTTTGAATCTCTTCCTTCATCTTTTTTAATGGCAGCTTGTTTTTACCTTCTCTCACATTTTCACCTTTTCTTCTGCTCTGACTTTGTTCTCTCCTATATATGTTATCTTCTCTTTCTTTTTTAGTTGCACTCCTGATTAAGACTATGTCTTTAACTTCTTCTTCTTCTTCTTCTTTTGGCTGCTCCGTTAGGGGTTGCCACAGCGGATCATCTTTAGTCTATGTCTTTAACTGTCTTTCCTTTTGGTAATAACCCTTTTAATTTTTAATAATGACTGACATATTTCATTTAGAGGTGGGGTGGTGTTTGACTCTGGCACACCACCAGGTTCTTCCCATTTGTTCATAGGTCTTCCTTGTGCCAGGTTAATTGCCACTTCTATATTGCCTTGAGCAATGCCCTTAACCTGTAATTGCTCCATCCTGGGTATGGCGTTAATCTGCGTCCCGCCCTGCAAGCAAGTCCTCCAACTTACAGGGAAACCTCAGGGGTTCGAGGCAGGATTGGCACTCCATCCACCTTATGTGGTGCTGAGGTGTCACCTGTTGCCTTTGGCTCCCAATCCAGGTGGTTTGGCATGTGATGGCTGTGGAAACGCTCTATCATCACATGCTCGCTAAATTGGCTCCATCTGATTGGGCTACAATGGGCAGAACACCCTGCCTCCCAATATTGTTTCTGGCTTTGCCTTTATTGATGCTGAGAGGCTCTGTTCCCCTCAAACTCCATCAAACACAAACTTGAGATGTGCAGGTGTTAGAATGTTATTTATTTATTTTTTGACTATGGTTGACTGGCATCCTCTCCTTGAGGAAATGCTGCCTTCAAGACAATGTTCTTGAGAGGTGCTTCATCCTGCATGGTAATGCAATTGGAAAGCTGAGTGAAACAAAGGCCTTCCAAAATGAATAGATGGAAAACAGATACTTTATTTTATCATTTTGAAACGTAATGTATAAAACATCACAATCTTACTAATTATTTAGGATCTTAATATTAGAAGCACAGATTATATTTGCGATTCAGATAACTAGTTATATTTCACGAATGCGATTTCTGTGTGTGCGAGTGATCCAGATGTCATCATCATTTGTTCTCTAAACTGCCTGACACAAATAATATGTTATTATTTTTGTTTTGAAAAGTTATTTTTACCAAGGATTTCTCATAACTGCCAGGCTCTTTGTGTTCTGCTGAATGATGATCTGTGTTTTAATTGCATTATATTTCAATTCATCCTCTAATTACAGGGGCTATATCTTGTGTCCCACCCCCTCATGCACAGAAATTCCAATTAGCAGCATATAGGAATGTAGTGGCAGTGATTTCCCATACTTTAATTATATGTGACAGAAAGTTAAATATTTGGAAAGCCAGAATGAAGTAATTCCTTCTTGGCCCCTTGAGGAGGTGATAGTTTTCTTTTACAAATTAAAGCTATAATTTATTGTGTTTTATGAAATTTTCAACAGTTTTAATAGCTTGGCAGCCTCTCTAGGTAATACTGATAGTATTCATTAGCTGTCTTCAACTTTTAAGGTGGCCATTTATGAAACATCACAACCACAGACCCAATGACATACCCTTCTTTCAACCCGAGCACCATGCAAAAATGGAATGAAAGCAAAAAATGACAAAATGGCAGTTGTCAGGGCAACAGAAGTAATCTATCAAGGAATTTGCTCATCTTGTGAATGACTTTTCATCACATTTCTGTGTTCACTGCTGTCTTTGCAGTTAAAAGATGCCTTCAGTCTCCTGTACAGTGAGCAACAAATTTTCTGTATGAAAAACAGAGAAACAATCATTAGATCATAAAAGAGGAGCATGTTGTAGTAACGTTTTGCTGGTGCATTTTGATGCTATAATAACACTTGTTTAAAATTGGTATATTTTTTGAAGGAATTTTCATACTGAAGGATAAACAAAATTGCTTGAAACTTATTGATGCGCCGTTAGATAAAGTCCAGTTGTGTTCATTAACTGACCACCGTGTTGAGACTGTTCCAGCCATGGCACGGTATTCATTGAATATAAAGTTTAACGTTGTGTCATGTCTCAGTGTTGGGAGCTCAGCGCTTCAGTCTGTTGAAGCACTTACTAGACATCATTTTGAGGATGTGATGAAGCTCGTGTTACTGTCATAGCTAGGACTAATCTACATGTGTAAAGATAATGTAATCACATAAGAACATAAGACGATTGACACAGGAGAGGACACTGTTCAGCCTGCTGAGCTCATTTAATTAGTTAATGGCTAAGTTGTGCCCGTATCTCATCCACTTAACTTTTACGTTTTGTGTTTCTGTGTTTTTAGTATTTCCAAAGTGACTTCTTGCTTTTATTCAATCTCCCAGTCTATATGTGTGAAAAAGCACACTTCTTGGTTATGTCTTTTGTGCAATCCCAGTTCAATTAACGTGCTTTTAGTTTAAACGGTTCCTTCATTCAGGCATCTTTTGTTCATAATGCACCACAACTCTTTCTCTTCTTTTCTTCCTTTTCTTTTCTCTACCGCCACACCAGACTCCAACTCTCCTTGAGTCAAGTGAAGGGCTCTGTTTTAACGCCAGACTTGGGAGTACTTCAAGCGCTTAATGTATTACCCCAGGAAGCACTTCCAGGTCAGGCAGGACCCCACAGTCCTTGTAACATTAGTATCCAAGTGCTCCCTCCTGGTTGCCCCCACAGAACCAGACAGGGCAGGCCCATGGGACTGCAACTCCCATGCTGCTCTGCGTGCATCCATATTGGGGCTTGCCAGATGGGATGCTGCCACCCAGTGTATGGGGGACACTCTGCACATAGCTGGCAGTCGAACACTGTGGTGACCTCCCAGGTTCATTAGTTCATCCCGGATGCTGTTCAATGGTTGTCAGGATGCCATTTCTGATATAGCCACTGTAACATCCTTCCACCTGTGTGTCCTATCATGGAAAGGAGATATTGCTCCCTTCCTGGCCTTCCGTTATCAAAGCCCCTGGCCAGGTAAGGGAGTAGTGTCCATATATATGTACATATATGACTAAAATGAAACACAAAGGCAAACCAAAAATGTCTTTCATCAAAAGCAGGGGATCTAAAACTGATTGAAAATCTCAAACTACTGTAAGATTTAACATGACAAACTGAGCGCACTTTGGCAGAGCGTCTGTATAATGATGTGAAAGTGAAAGTTGTTGGCACACAACAGAGAGTTTCACACAAACACTTAATTTAGTGAGTTATGTCTTTAATTTAGTGAGATTGAATTCTGTTGTGACTGGCAAAGAACAAACTTATCGTATTGGAACAGTTCTCATGATAAATAAAGTCTGTCGGGAGCAGCAGGCTGCAGTTCCTGCAGCTCTCATGAGTGCTTGAGACCTTTATATATCTTTCACTGATACTGATTCAGACATAGGGGTAGAATACAAGGAGAAATTACACAGCAGTGGGTCTTGCATTGTTCTCGACAGCAGTCCTCTGGCCTAGCAGAGAGAGAAAGCGGCCAAATTCCTAATGCTTGCTTTTCTGGTCAAATCACATGTCTGTTCTTACTACAGTTTGTCTGTACGCATTGAGGGAAGGGGAAGTTGTCACAGCAGAGAGGTCTTAGCTTCATGTAGATTGTTGACATTCTCATTCTTCTTAAAAGGAAATATAATCGTATAAATTCAATTCACTTCAGCTTAGTTTTGTATAACACTCAATGCTGAGTGCAGGCACTGAGTGCTTTGACAAGTTCTCAGGTTAAATGCAAGAATGTATTTTACAAATTACTAAATACAGAAATAGTACACATAATACAATGATAAGTCCTTAATATATCGATTTGGGAGCCATAACTAAGTAAGTAAGCAAGTTAAACGACAGCCATTGATGGAGCAGTATTAGATGTTAACTCAGAAAACATCCATCCATCATCCAACCCGCTATATCTATATATATATATGTAGGTTTTAAAATAAGCCCGATTTAAAGAGTGACAAAAAGTGACAGAAAATCCATCCATTATCCAACCGCTATATTCTAACTACAGGGTCATGGGGTCTGCTGGAGCCAATCCCAGCCAACACAGAGTGCCAACCTACAGCTCAGAAAACATAAAAATCTATTTAAAGTTGGATGGTTTTACACTGCACAAATCAAAAGGTTTGGGACTCCATTCTTTCAAATTTCTCAAACTTAAACAGGTGCCGTCTTGTAACACTCAACATAAGGCAAGCAAGAACAAAACAAAACTACTATAGTGCTTAGTAACAGCAAACAAAACAACGGAAAGTTTTCCCAGAGTTATCACTCTCCAGAACTGGTCTCATCAAGACAAGACGACTTAGTGGAGGCACCGGTCTTTTATAATGGGAGGACCGGAAGGGGTGGAGCTAATTTCCTTCACTGGGAGCTGTTGGGAAAAAGGAACAAGCTAACCCTGTTGGGTTACCATTTATCTTGAATGAGCCTTCCAGGAGACCCTCAGACATACATGCGTGACAATATTATAGGCATATAGTCATTATTGCCACATATACAGATCACAATGTCATTTTACAACACTTGCATACACTAATTAACATAGTACTCATGATATGTTGAGGCAGCACAAAGATTATTTTATATTAATACAAAAGAAAAACCCACAAAACATATTCAAACTTATATATACAAAACATATTAAAACTTATATATTTGCACACTGACTTGAATTTGTTTTTCAGTGTTTTGATTTATGAATGTCAAATAATATGTAACACTACACATAACAGTACATCTATATATATATATATATATATATATATATATATATATATATATATATATATATATATATTGTGATAAAGATGAGACAAAGACATTGTAAAGGTTTGGGGCAGCCAACCGTATATTGTCCCACGACTGCAAAATAGGTTAAAGATGAACAAAGATGTTCACTGATCCAAAAGAGTCCAAAACCGTCTGAGTCCAAAACAGAACTGATTGTATGGAGGTAAGATGGCGGCTTTAAAGGCCAGTGCAGGAAGTGACATCATCATTGGGATCGGAGCTGGAGGTGACATCATCATATAAAATCCAATGTCTGTCTGTGTACCTGCTGGTGTGTAAGGCAGGATCAAAAACACGGATCAAACGCATGCTGAAAGAAATCTCTCGATCCAAAAGTTTGTTTTAAGAGATTTAATGGAAATTCAAAGCAAATAGTCCACACAAGAATAAAGAAAAAAGGTAGTTATACAAGTATATTAAAAGGCAAAAAAAAAATTTGAAAAAATGTCTCTTCTCTAAACTTAGCTCTTTTTGTCAAACTTCAGTTATTTCTATACTTAAAGATGCTTTACTTCATCTTCAGTTCACTCCAAATGTACGGCACTGCACATTCAATAGACCATGTGCCCGCCATTCCTTACACTAGGCAAGGCAGGTCACTAACTGAGTATAATCTATAGTCGGAGAAGCTTGAAATAGTTAGAATGTACCAATTCAATTCAACTTGTGGGGGTTGTAAGAACCTCCCATAGACTATGCACTAATATATAGGCAAACATTTAAAATAACTTAAAAAAACCAGGAAATGGCTCTTACCGTCTGTCTGTTTGTATGTCTGTCCATTTTTTAATGAGAGAACTACTTCACTTTTTTCTGCAATATGCTTGAACATTCCGGTTGATTTTGCAACCTTCTCTCATCGCGCTAAGTATCATAGTTTAGTTCTGGCAGTGATTTATTCGTGCGAATCCGAGAGAGAGGCTGCGGGCCGAGGGGAGGTGGAGCCGGGGCCTCAGGAGTGGGGAGCTGGGCGGGGCTCTCCTTACTCACGCACCAGCCTCCGTTCAAGTCGCTCTACATCACGCCACGTGTTGAAGCATACCTTGCTTCTTCTTAGCTAACGATACCTGTTTGTTCAGCAGACACTATCATCTAGAAATTGTTAAGGAGTAACGTTGGACGTTTTTGAGAGAGAGATCAGAGCTAAGTGTGTTTACAGGGTAGCTGCTGATTGGCGGAGATATCACGGCCACGTGCTCTCCTCCTCATGCATGGGGGACACTTTCCCATCCGAGCTGCACACAATCAGATACAGTGGCAATGTTTGACGTTGGAAAGTACCTACCTTCCGCTTGGCCAGAATTACATTTTTGTTTTGGATTTTTAAAGTTTGTCCTGTTTCATTACTACGTGGGTGGAGCTGCAGGGGTCAGCTAGTATCTTATATTTATAATATGTTGTAAAAGAATCACAAACACAAGATAAAGTTTTGGGGATCCACCCCATAAATTAATATTGAGTAGTCTTAACAGACTGATATTGGTCAATTCTGGACAGAGTGAAAGAGTGAAGTTAATGGTCTTATAGCAGGGAACAGGAAGGGCATGTTGAAGAGCGGGAAGTCATGTGAGGTCATCAGAAGTGAAGTCAGGAACAAGCGGAAATGAGGTGTTTAGTTGTTTTGTTTTTTTTTTTTTTGTTCTGTAGTTTTATGGGAAGAGAAGGAAAGGCATTAGTGCTCAGCGCCAACTCCTGGTCAAAGTGTGTCAACTCCCTGATACAAACAAGCGCACATGTGTGATAATGTAAAATGGCCGCTAAGCCCCAAACCCCAGACATAACAACATAAAGACAGTCCCAGGTTCAAATAAACATATTTTATTTTCATAAATTTTATTATCACTTATTTTTTTTTCTCCTTCCTTCTCCAAGGCAAGCTTTGTAGTCTTCCACTCAACTCTAACTCCCTGGGCAAAGTGGAAGGCTCCTCTTTTAAGCTTTTTAAACCAAGGAGTGGTTTTCCAGAATTCCAGTGCCAAAACTATTGTCTCTAGTGAGCATGTTTAAGTCAGGCAGAAAAACCCTGGGATAGGTGATTCACCTCCTAACAGCACCCCAAAGAACACAACAGGGCAGCCCTATGGAACCACACTTCCCATGATGCTTTAAGGCCATCAAAAAAGGGACTCACTATAAGGGATGCTGTCATCCAGTGTACAGGGGGATGACCTAAGTGTGGAAGGCAATGTCCCACTGTCCCTTACTTCTTCTAGGATCCCACTGGGAAACGAGTCACTAACTTTCCCTGTCAGGATGTTCCTCTGCCTCGGTTGTCCTTCCACTATATTGGACTATCTGGATGGAACAGGAAACTTCACAGCTCCATTTCTGTTATCCTAGCCTCCCAGTCAGTAAAGCCAGTACACGGTATATTTTGTACATATAAAGCAAACTGTGAAGCCCCGTGTGCATATTGCCGCCCCAACGCGTCACAGACAGGTAGGACACAAGTTGAGCACACAGTACACATTTCATTCTTCCATGGGGAAGCATTTTCTATTGCTCCCCACTTCTCAGCACAGTACATAAAGAGCCAACAAATGCAGCACAGTCTTCCATGCAGGCTTTGTCCTTCTTTGTCCTGACTCTGACTGTTAAACAGTGGCGACTGGCTCCTTTTATAGGACACCCAGGAAGACTCCAGGTGTCCAACAACTTTCTTCTGGCAGCACATCCTGGTGTGGCGGAAGTGCTGCCAAACAGGGCCTAGTAAATGTCCAGGCGCCCCATGGTGGTTGGTTGAGTTTCCATATTCCAAACACATGGCCCCGCTGTTATCCAAAAGGGGGCTGCCCTCTATCAGTCCGGTGGGAGAAAATGTCCTGAAAAAGTTCTCTCTCCTGGTCCTTCCATTGTTGTGGCATCCCGGCCGTCCTCCACAACACTAAAATGTTTTAAGATCCTATGTCTGTACTCCTCTGTTTTATTGCAGTAATTTGTGTATATGGAGATTAAGATTGCCCTTAAGCACAGTAATGGAAATACAAAGTTTGTCTTCATAAGAGTCATGACAGACATGAAGAAAGTAGAGGGCAGACTTGGGGTTGACATGTGACCTCTTTGGCATCTTTTAAAACCCACTTCCATCATCACTTTGAACTAGTCCTGCTCAGTCAGATAATCACTCTTTTGATATATAATTACAATTAAAAAGTGTATAAGAATAGTAAAATAATGTATCAGTGTGTATCTATAAAAGTAAAATACATAAATGCTATTTCCTTGTTTGAAAAAATAAGAAGACTTCAGACATGTTTCACCTATCACTTACATACCTTCAACACCAACACCATCATGTAGGTTAAAGGAGGAGAAATGTGCTGTTTGTTTTTGTTTGTTTTTTTTTTAATGGATGTAAGTTCACTTTTCAGTGAAACCTCAAATTGTACTCCTGTAATATGTAGCCCCATCTGGTGCTCCCTTAAATTCAGTAATTTAATATGGAAGAGCATTCTCCCAGAGGTTGGTTCATTCTTTGCACCCCGATTAGAATCCATATCCATGTGATCCATTGGCTGAAATCCGAAGTCATACATTTCAGCTAGTCTGTCCAGTGTAGCATGTTGCCTAAATGGCCAATTTAACCCACAGGCTGCAAGATGAATCAGTAAATCTTACAATGCTCATCTGAATAATCAGATTTTTAGGTCAAGGAGTTAGAAATGACAAACATATTAGCTTGTCACTAAAACAAAATATCCTAGCCAAAAAATCCTGTAAGCATACCCCCAAGTTGCTGGTCTGGGCATGAACTACACTGGGGTATTGCAGCCTGCCTGCCTGCCTATGCCTTTTATTTAGGGAGCAGCTTTATTTCTAAAAATGGGATTTTCCCTACCATGCTATCAAGACCAAATACACTTTGTATTCTGTTACTGCAATCTTAATTGCATTAATTGGACTTTACATTAAAATACAAAAAGAAAAAGGAATATGAAGGAAAGGATGGGCAAGCAGCCATGTTGTGCAGAGAATAAGAAGAGAACAAAAGGAAATCAGCTCAAAGAGTTAATCCTCTGTGAGCTCTGGATCTGGATGTCTTAATCAATGTGTTTCGGATGCCTGATGCCTCGCTTAACTCGGGGCCATTCTGTCAAAACAGTGTACAAAGAAAAATGTTCACAGTCTGTGCGTGTTGAAATCACATGTGCAAGTCGAACTTTGTGTGCTCTGTGAACTGTGCACACACTTTCGCCTCAGGTTATTTTTTAATTAGAAACTGTTTGAAATCAGTGATTCCATAAACTGAAATAAAAAGTTACAAAGCAGGCATATTGTATATTCTTTGCTGTTTGTCTTTTCAATTTATCATGTCCTGTATGCTGTGCTTTACAACACCCTTTACAAAGAAGAAACTGATTGATTTATAGAGAAGGAAAAATGAACCTGGAGAAATCTGCCCATCTACGAGAGACAGACCAAACAGAGAAAAACCAGAACACGGATCATGACCACAAAAGTTGTGACCTCACTGGTACCATATATTTTGCCAATTTGCTAGACCACAAAAGTTGGTAGTCCAGTAGCTTAGAATGTGAGCCACAATTTGTAGGCATTGCATTTTCTTAATCACCATTTGCTTTTTGATATTATTTGGATTATCTGCAAACTACTCTTGTGAATCACAGGAGGGTAGCCATTCATTTACTCGTCTTCTTAATTTAGTACAATGCTTGGAATTAGAGTTATGCTTCAGAATAGTTAATCTATTTTCCAAAAAACTTCCATATTAGCCTAATAATCAATTTATAATTATTATGAAAATTCGGGTATGCTTTTTATAAGAATCCTGACTTGTGAAACTATTCCTGATCTTGTTTCCTTTTTCAAGTTTGAAGCAATTTGTGCTACTGTTGGAGTTTGGATGTTTTGATAGGTACCTCCATGGATCAAGTCTTGTGCTTTGTGCCACAAAAAGAAAGAGTAGGCCTCTAAAAACTCACACATAAAGGCCTGACCCAGGAATAGGCCTCACCCCAGTCAGCCTAACACCAAATTCAACAGGCAGGCTTTCTGGCCTTCACAGTTTTGTGAATAGAGCAGACAAACATAATGAAACAGGTGTGAGGTCTTCTAAAAGTCCCACACGGCAGGCTAGGATGGCACACCTCAGGAAGCCAGCCTCTAAAATCCACAGGCAGGCATCAGTCTCTACAGACCTAAAATGGGACCCTGGCTTTTAAAGTTGAAAATATTTATTTTAAATGCCCCAAGATATACTAAAGGAGATATCCCATAACACTTGCAGACAAATCCAATGCAAAATCGGGATCATTGAGTAATTATTTATATACACTTAAAGAACATATCCTTTGCAGGATGTCTGGGCTAAGCCTAAGAGATAGGATGAGAAGTACAGACATTCAGTACACATATTGTTATTTACTGTATATACTAAAAATCGATCGTAAAATCAGACCCCAACTTATATGCCCGTTCAAAAATGTGACACTTACATTTTTTTTTACATCTTCTTGCCTCCTTCAATCGTGCACCAGTTTCTCAGACTGATCAAATTTTGTTGCAGCAACGTAGTTACCAATTTCTTTCACTACTTTAACAATGTTTAATTTAAAACCAGCTTCATATTTTCTTCTGATCGAACACTCCATCGTAGATAAGGGATGCTCTTTCAATAAAGGTGTATGAGGGTGTGAGATACAAAAAAACCCAAATCAGTGCAAACGTTGCTTCGGAATACTTCGGGTATTACCATGTGATCACATAGGCACAATACATAGAAAAAAGGGCAATGTGCTCCGTGGTTCTCTCTCAGGTGGGTGTTAGCATATTATAATCTCTTGGACCAATAGCGTAAGTTTTCTGCATTTGACTTATATGACAGGCATTATAAATTGCCAGAAATTATACGGTAAAATCAAGTCCTGACTTAACCGCGGGAGAACTTATCTGCGAGTATATACGGTATTAACTTAAAAATAACACAATTTTTCTGAGAAAAAGCTTCATTTTTTTGCGAAATATTCTGTAAAGGTTTTCTCAGTGGCGTGACTAAGCTTTCATAGATATGACCTGTAGCTCACAATGAGGAGGAGAAGGAGGATGGGAGCATGTGCTGACGGCATGTTGCTGCACTCAGGACACAACGAACCAACTGGATTGGGATCCGAGTGTGGCGGGTGGCACCTGAGCACCACACTGGAACAGTGTGAGGTTTTTTTATGGTGGCTGAAGTGCCAATCCTGCCACCAACCCCCAGGTTATCCTGTTTTCAAAATATTCCTAAACTAAGGTAAAGAAAAAAAACAGCCCACCATCTGAAAGAGTTACATTGCAACTGCCAGCTGATATGTAGTAGCAAATAGGCAATGTTACTAATAACAAAACATAAGAGTATAAAATGCATGTTACAATAAAAATAGAATGATAAGAATGAATAACAACTGGCAAAAGAATAAAAAAGCAATATACATTTTCCATCAATCATAAATTCCTATCTATCTATAACTCGTAAATAAAAATAATATTTAATAACATAGGATAAGAAAGTAGCAAACTATGAAATCAAAATAAATGTGAAAAATAAGTGCAAAAAAATGAAAGAAGATGAATTCAAATCCCAGAATCATAAAACTAAATAGCAACATTGTTATTAAATTTCTTCCTTGAGTTAAGATTAATGTATTCAGTGGAACAGGCAGGAAATCCCAGGGAACAAATGTGTTTTGTGAACAGCACAGATTTTAAAGGTCTTTCGTTTAAGAGTTGGCAGGAGAATAGACGGGAACATTAGTACCATTATGAAACAGAGCATGAGTTAAAGTCAGATTTGATGTTGTTTGAGCGTTGGTCTCTAACAATGTAATTCCTTGGAGGGGGTCAAAATTGTGACACTTGGTTTGTGTCACCACCTTCTTTAATGTTAGAGCTGTGCCGACATCATCCACTGCTCTCACTTGTATCATGTTACCTGACAAGAATGTTGGCGCTGATGAGAAGATTAAAACGTCCAGTCACTAAAATGATGATTCAAGTCTTGTTTCTGACACACAGCATGAACCTGATCATGCCACCTAACCTGCCTATGTTCAACCTGGAAAGAAATTGTAAAATGAATTGTACCATATCTCGATTTCTGAAGAAATTTCTCACAAAGTGAAACTAATTATTGAATAAATAAAATGAAGTCACAGAAGGGACAATTTAATTCAACCGTGCATATTGACCACATTTATTTCATCCATTGTAAAACCCAAGGTTGAGGAGACCATGGAGAGGTGGAGATATGCTATAAAGAGGAGAGGAATGAAGGTCAGTAAGAACAAGACAGAATTCATTTGTGTGAATGAGAAGGATGCAAAGAGTAGAGCTGGCGAAGGTGGATGAATTTAAATACTTGGGATCAACAGTACTGAGTAACAGGGAGTGTGAAAGAGAGGTGATAAAGAGAGTGCAGACAGGGTGGAATGGGTGGAGAAGAGTGTCAGGTATAATTTGTGATAGACGAGTATCAGCAAGAGTGAAAGGGAAGGTCCACAGGACAATAGTGAGACCAGCTATGTTATATGAGTTCGAGATGGTGGCACCAACCAGAAAGCAGGAGACAGAATTTGAGGTGGAAGAGTTAAAGATACAAAGATTTGTATTGGGTGTGACGAGGATGGATAGAAATGAGTACATTAGAGGGCCAGTTCAGTTTGGACGGTTGGGAGACAAAGTCAGTGAGGCATGATTGCATTGGTTTGGACATGTGCAGAGGAGAGATGCTGGATATATTGGGAGAATGATGCTAAGGATAGAGCTGCCAGGGAAGAGGAAAAGAGGAAGGCCTAAGAGAAGGTTTATGGATGTGGTGAGAGAGGACATGCAGGTGATGGATGTAATTGATCAAGATGTAGAGGACAGGAAGATATGGAAGAAGATGATCCACTGTGGTGACCCCTAACAGGATCAGCCGAAAGAAGAAGAAGAAGAAGAAGTCAAACCTATGCAATCGTGTTTGGAGTCGTGGGTGTGTGTATATATATTACTGTGTAAACATTTTAGGATATTGTATCTCCAAGGGTGAGGGTGGAAGGCAAGACCTAGTAGATTCTGTGTCAAGGCCAAACTTTTTTAAAAGGGAATGCCACTGTTTATGGTTACTTTCTTACCTGCTGTGTAATATATTGTTCTTTCATTGACTTGGTCTTCCTATTTCAGTTGAGAGCTAGAATTCATTCAGTTGACTCCAGTTAACTTAAAACACGTGCATGTAGACCCAGGGAAACTGAGAAAAAACACAAAGATCCTGACTAGGCTAGTAATTGAACCTATTTTGTTTCTGCCTACTATAGCGCTGTTAACCAATATGACACTTTTATAAGTACTTGTTCTATAATTATGAATCTCCATCACAGTCATCATTTATCAGCCATCTGGGAATTGGCCCAGTACAACGTATCTGAAAACAGCAAGCATTTCACTGTAGGAACTTTTCTAGCTGCATCTATCCTATCTATTTAGATGACTATTACAAGGACACATAAACCATCTGCTTCTCCATTATCTTTATCAATTGATCCAGTTATGTGTTAAAGAGGCTGGACCCTTGGCTAGTTAAATCTGATGAAAGACAAGGACCAGCGGTGCCAGTTCATAACTGGGCACACTTGCACGTGCAAACACACAAATCATAGTTAGAAACCAACACATGTGCTTTTGTGAAATGGGAGGAACACTGGCGCGCTCAGAGAAAAACTCATCCAGATGCTGAGAGGCAGCAGCAGTACTGACCATGCTGCGTCAGATACATAAATTAATTTTTGTAAGTAATTTAGGTTATTGAACAGTGTTTGACATGTCATATGCAAAAAGAAAAGAGGAGTTAAGACAAAGCTCTCTGTGAGACCAAGCAAACGAGAACCTACTAGTATAATGTAGTTGAGAGGGAAAGTTATGGATGGCACCTTTTGTGTTTTGTTGCTCTAACAAAAAGCAGTTTTTGGTAGTAGTTGTAGCCATCAAACACCCACCCAAAATCCCAAGTGCATCGCAGAATTTCCACATCTTCTGACCACTTAAATGAACGCAAGCACTTCCAGTAGCACCAGCCTTGTGATTTAATGAAGAGGCCAAGCTGGCCATTGATACAGAACAGTGTTTAAGCCTCTCCTTGATTTAACACTAGACCTGTAGCTGAAGACCTTTAGGACAAATTTCACATTCATCTGAGTTATGGTGGGCCCTGCTGTAATTTTCAAAACACTTTTTTTTTTTTCTGGATTGATATTCTGTCAGGATAGCATTTGTAACAGAGCCGAAAATGCTGAAGTTGCTGCCTGTTGGTCTGATGTTTGTGTTGTTGTCCTTTGAACCATGATCACCTGGTACATTCCCTCTGTGGCACTCTGAAGTTCTCTGATCTTTTGCTCTTCCACCTTTCCTCCCAAGATGCTCCTTTTAAACTTTATTGTCTCAGATCTTTTTCACATTACAGCTTGCAACCTCAAATGGAAACCGCTCACCAGCTAAAAATTAATTTAAAGCCTCCTATTTTTTAGCAGCTATGCATGCTACAATGACTCTGTAAAATATATTTTTTTAATTTTTTGTTTGAGCTGCACTTGAAGCCTGGAAAGTGAATTAGTAAAATAACAAAAAAAAAAAAACTTGGAGGATCAGATTCAACATGTGGTAGTGATGAGCAGCAAAATCACTCTTGATAAAGTCACAAAGAGATGAGCGCTCAGTCATCCTGATGGCGATACCATGTTTCGGTGGCAGACTGTCATCTTGGCAAGGCCCACTGAAATCTGTACATAAATGTTGAGTAATTGCTTTCAAGTAGAGAACGTGAGAAATACATTAGTGAAACATTTGTTTAATATCAAAACACAGAGAATAAATATAGGAAACTATTATTGTGTGTCCGCAACTCACACACAAATTAAAAATAATAGAATTCCCAGAAAGCCAGGCTTTAGATGCAAAGAAAATAAATCCGAACTCAAATTGTGAAGTGTACATTTAGAATTCACTCTGTTACAATTCACAAAGGAAGAGTGAGTATGGTGGAGCAGTGGTTAAGGGGGCTACTTCACAGCTGCAGGAGCACAAGCTCAGTTACTGACTACTGTCTCTTTACAGTTTGCATTTTTTCTTTTGGTGTTTCAGTTTGCTCCCTGCAGCAAAAAGATGTGAACGTTTGGTTAATTTATGATGCTAAATTGGCCCAGCCTGTGTGTTTTGTGAGGATGCCCTGTAATGGGCTGGTGCAATAGTGCTGGCTGGTTGCTATCTAATACCCCTTGGTTCCAGAACAGACTTAAGCTTCTTATAACCCAATGATGAAACAGCTTTAAACAATGGGGGTTACTTTATCAATTGAGTCAACTCATTATCCATGTCTACACATCATTACATTTAGTGTAGAAGTATTTTTCTTATGATTTTGATATGTGTTGAATATATAGTACAGCACAAATATGCTTGTCTTTATCTGGTGCGACAACGTGTTGCTTCTAACCTATCTAATATATTCATGCATCCGGTATAAAAATCCACACTGTTGGACTGCTGACAGATTTTGAACACCTTTCTCATTTGATCAGGGGAAAACTGTAGACTTTGCCTGCTACAATATATCAAATATCTTTGACTCTGGTGGTGTCTCTGTTTTTACTTTCTCGTATATGAAGTATATGGAAAGTATTGTAATGGTCCAAAAATTTTAGACCTCCCTGACCTTCTCATATACGAAGTGTAGAGAAAATATTGGAATCCTCCAAAAATTCAGTTGTCGAGATTCTGACGAATCTCAATGTTTTAGTCCTCCTGAATCTGAAAATACCATTTTTGGAATTATGTCTGTGTGTCTGTCTGTGTGTGTGTGTAAACACGATAACCCGAGTAACCCTTTCACTTAAGTCAACCAAATTTTGCATACAAGTTTTAGATACAAAACGTAGATTTCTATTAACTTTTGGGCTATTTCCACTAACCGGAAGTGGTACTTTATCTTTTATTCATGCAGCTGCAGATTCCGATTTATTCAACTTTACTTTTATAATAATTGTTCAATATATTATTAATTCGATTTGATTTGTTGTTAATGGTTCCTTACTGTATATTATATAAAAATATAATCATTGTCTTGTGGTTTACTCCTCAAATATCCATCCCCATATCTGAGTATAGGAGAAAGTCGAGGGGAGACCACTCCCGATTAATTTTTTTCCTTTTTACTACAGTTTCAACAACAGTGCCACCTGGTGGTGCATAGCAAGTGAAACACCAGAACAGAGGCCAGACTGGCAGACAAACAGACCAACAACATTAAAATTACTTACCCATGCAACACTGGGTGCCTCATCTAGTATAAAATATACAAGCAAAATAAATAAGCAAGTGTTTTTAATAAAATGATATACAGTATATGTGTTTCCTGTTTCTATCATTTAAATTCAGAATTATCAAAAAATATTTTTGTTGCCAGTTTTATCAAACATTTATCAGACTATAAATTGAGTCTAAAAAGGAACATAGCAACCCACAGTGCATTGAAAAAGTATATTTCCCCATCTTGATGTTTCTGAGTTAAATCTGTTGTGCAAGGCACTTGTTCATCATTTAAGCAACATGCAGAATGTATTTAAAAATATATCATAAAAATGTTGAATTTAAATCAAGGGACAACACGGTCAGACTCCACTGTATAATACACTCATGAGGCCGCCTCTGGAGTATTGTGGTGACCATGGAAATTAAGTGGAAGTGCACTTAGAACTGAAGCAAAGAAGCACTTCATTTAGAAAAAGAGTTATTGGAATCAGGAACAAACTATCAAAACCTGAAGTTGAAGCAGAAACCTTGACATCCTTTAAAAAATATCCAGATGAGATACAGCTTAGCTGTTACATTAACAACCGTGCCTGACAGACTGAATTGTCTCCTCTCATTTGTCAAATGTTTTAGATTCTTATGCAAGGTAGAATGGGCTAAAATTCAATTATGTGATATATTGAATTTTAATTAAGCATTTGGTTACAGTCATTACAGCTAAAAAGGGTGCAACCATTAATTTAATGTAGGGGTAAATACCAACTTTTTCACATAAAAATTTTGCTATTTGTTCTGTTATGTGCACTACATCCAGTTTTACATGTTTGGAGTTTTCAATAACAGAAAGAATGAGTGCAGATACTTTTTCACAACACTGTATATGCATTAAACTCCCAGCTCACCCCCTTCCACACCATGTCAGTCAGTCATTGTCCAACCTGCTATATCCCAACCACAGGGTCACAGGGGTCTGGAGGAGCCAGTCCCAGCCAACACAGGGCGCAAGGCAAGAAACAAATCCTGGGCAGGGCACCAGCCTACCACAGGACACACACACGTCAAGCACAATTTAGAATTGCCAATACACCTAACCTGTATGCCTTTGGACTGTGGGAAGATACCAGAACACCTGGGGAGAACATGCAAAAGTGAACCCAGGTCTCCTTACTGCGAGGCAGCAGCTCTACCACTGTGCCACCATGCCACCCTCCACACTGCCCTCCACACCATGTCACATGGTAAAAAGTAAGAAAATATATAATGATTATCCTTAAGAAATGTAACACTTTACATATAAATTTGTATTGCGTCATAGATGTGTCTCTTTATAATTGACATAAATGAAAAAATCAGCAGATATGTTAATAACCATAAACTCCTCTTTCTGGAAAGTATTTTAAAAACTCATTTACGTAATCTCTTGTCCATCTCACCATCTTAACATAGCATAACACAGGCAGGCGTGATTCATCCAATTCAGTGTCATATGAGCAGAGCCTGTCATGGCAGCCACTGGACACAAGGAAAGAACGAGTCCTGGACACTCACACAGTCACCTGCGCTTACATTTGCACAGGGCCATGTTAGAATAAAATAAAATAAAATCAAATAGAATAAAATAAAACAAGTTATTCAGAAGAAAACTGACTGCGACACAAGGAGAACAGTAAAAGCCACTTGGGCAGTATTTCAAGCTCAGGATGGTGGATCCATGAGTCAGCAGCAGTAGCCACTTCATCACTATGCCACCTCAACTTCTGTTATAACAGATACATTGATGTGTACAGGTACTGTAGTCATTTTTTTCTGCTATATAACAAAAAGATGGAGGAAAATCAAAAGTCTATCATCCGTATTTAATCATTAATGTTATTCAGTCATGCTTCTCGAGTCATTCGGAAGGATCTGCAAAATGTTTATAAGCCGTCAAGTGTCATTCCATTGTAGGGTACACTCCCAGACGCAACCATGCCGGCTCAGTTCAAAATTATCAATCAGCCTAACCTGCATGTCTTTAAACGTGAAAACCAGCGTACACAGACGTGGGGAGAACGTGCAGCCTCCACTTGGACAGAGCCAGGATTTGATTCCAGACCTCTAGATTTGGGTGACGGCAACGCTAACCACTGTGCTGCTCATTTATTCTAGAATGTTCTATGCAAAGCTCATGTTGTAAAATCCATCCATCCATCCACTATCCAACCCTCTATATCCAAACTACAGGGTTACTGGGGTCTGCTGGAGCCATTCCAAGCCAACACAGGGCGCAAGGCAGGAAACAAACCCCGGGCAGGGTGCTAGCCCACCGCAGGGCGTTCACACACACACACACACACCAAGCACACACTAGGGACAATTTAGATTCGCCATTGCACCTAACCTGCATGACTTTGGACTGTGGGAGGAAACTGGAATACCCGAAGGAAACACATGCTGACACGAGGAGAACATGCAAACTCCACGTAGGGAGGACCCGGGAAGCAAATTGGGGTCTCCTAAATGCGAGGCAGCAGTAGTGCTACCCACTGTGCCACCGTGCTGCCCTGTTGTAAAATCTTTAGAGAAAATAAAATGACTCACTTCATGATGGCAAAGTACCCATCTCTTTGAACTGTAATAAATGTGTATGCAATAATAATAAAAATATTTATTAGTTACCTATATGGTGTTGATTGTAAATTATGATGAGATCCACAACGTCTCGGGTATCAGATTGACTATAAAACGGTTACCTTTAATATCCTAAGTGCATTTTTGGCTGTTGAAATGTTTGACAAATGGTATTAAAAATTTAAGAGTTAAGAAAATATCGGAAAGCACATTTATGTGACACCTCAGTGGAATAAAGATGTGATAAATGGATGAAATGAGGCACCTGATATGACATAACAGATTTTATGTAAAAAAGTGAAGGACATGAGTAAGTGGTTTTAAAAATATAATAAAATATTAATGGATGAAAAGATGACCTGTAAATCCTGCCAAAATGACACAGACAACTTATAGCAATGGTTTTCCATTCAATAGCATGTGATATATGTCTGTTGTGCATTTTGCATTATGTGCTGTACTGTTTATATAATATTTTAAAACAACAGCTTACGTCTGCTGATCTTTTATTTTGCTACAATATTTAATTTTATAATATAAAGTTTTGCTTATCTACTTTGTTAGATCCACCATTAGTGGCCACTTTTATTGGTTCACCTATCTAGAACCTTAACCATCAGAATTCTTTAAGGCATAGATTCGGTAGATACTGCAGATATTACTTAGGCACTTTTGGTTCATGCCGACTTGGTAGCATCACGCAGTTCCTGCAGGTTCGTGCTGTGAACCTCCCAATCTGATTCATCCCAAAGTGCTCTGTTAGATCAATATCTGCAGATTTCATAGACCATTGGTAGTAAACTAACATCACAGTCATATTAATGCCATTTGCTTGATATAATACGGTATATGCTTTGTAACCATGGCACGTTATCTTGTTGGATGCCTCCATATGTAAAGGGGCAGGCCATGGTTTTGGAGAGATGCATATGGCCAGCAATAATGCTGTGGCCTTTAAATGATATTTCAGCAAGGTTCCAATTATATAGCAAGAAAACCTTCAGCTCATAACTCCACAGTACCAGACTAACAGGCACAATGGGTCCATTATGGTAATGACACCAAATTCTCTCCCTATCATCTTCATGTCAAAGCAGAAATCAGGATTCACCCAGGAGAGACTTTTCCGCTCTTCACATTTGTGTATGTGTATAGCAATCACACCACCGTTGTAGTGAGCTGTGATGTGACCGTTTGTGGCTTTGCTGTTAGCTTGGACGAGTGTTTTCCCCATAGATCTGCTCCTCATTGGATGTCTTTGTTTATTACTCCATTTTACAGGAAAATCTCAGCAGGGCAGCCGTTTCAAAGAGGCTACAACCACCACATCTTTCACCAGAGATCACTTCACCTCACTTAAAGTTACTTAGATCATGCATCTTTCAGATTAGAGCAACTCAACTTTTTTTGTCACGTTATGTATATTGAGCTTGTGGTGCAGACTGTTTTAGTTAATGAGCAGCTGCGCCGAATAAAGCCACCAATGAATGACTGTGCAGAAGTTGTGCAGGCATAAACAAAATATGTATAATATATCCCTTTATTTAATAGATTTCTATAACATTTCTTGTATTGTAAATCACAAATTTAACAAATAAATTAACAGAATCTAATCAGAAGAGATGTAATGCATTTGAAGGCTTTTCTTTTTTACATATTACTCCATATTGCTGGTATTGTCTTATGAATTCTTCACTTAAACAATCTCATTACTTCCTGGACGCTCTTGAAGTACGCAATATATTATTTTGAGGAATGAGAAGTGGAACAGTCCAAAAATTCTACTCTGTGTTCTGTTTCACTTGATAAATGTTCAGTCCTTGCAATGCTTCATTACCGAAGTGCTGAAACTGTCTTGTTTGTGATGTGCAAAAAAATGGATTGCTAGTAAAAATATCACATTTGCTGTAGTATGTAAAATTGCACACTTGCATAATAAACAAGATCAACAGAAGTACATTTTCTCCACAAGAATGAATAAACAGCATGTCATGTTTTTGTCGAGTGAGTCTCCCCAAAGTCTGACACTTTAAGGGGCTTTGCAAATGATGCCACGTTCACTTGTGAGGCTTGGTCAAGGCAAGGATTTGAAAAGAAACAGAATGTTGGTGCAACTTGACTTCCCTGAAGACAAACTGAAGCTCTAAGGTATGCTTCTGCAGACAATTAGGTGACTGTTTCGATTTAGTAAGAAAAAATAGTTAGCACTTGTGTTAAGGTAGTGGCTTTGTACCAGTAAACAGTAAAACAGCTGACTTTGGTACTTGCATATAAATAATATTGTCAAGAACGGGTAGTAGTTCTGTCAAGGTTTAGCAGAATATCCAAAAGAATGGTAATGAAGGTTGTAAGTAGGGCCTGTAAGCTAAAGGCAAAGTCCATCCTTAAAACAGGACTAGCCAAGGCTGTGGTTGAAGTTATAACAAGACAAAAGTTAAACTAAGATCTAGCCTCTTTTTCTTATTTCAGCTATTGCCGTTAGGGGTTGCCACAGCAGATCATCTTCTTCCATATCTTTCTGTCCTCTGAATCTTGTTCTGTTACACCATCACCTGCATGTCCTCTCTCACCACATCCATAAATCTTCTCCTGGGCCTTCCTCTTTTTCTCTTCCCTGCCAGCTCTACCTTAACATCCTTCTCCCAATATACCCAGCATCTCTCCTCTACACATGTCCAAACCAATGCAATCTCGCCTCTCTGACTTTGTCTCCCAACCGTCCAACTTGAGCTGACCTTCTAATGTCTTCATTGCTAATCCTGTCCATCCTCGTCACACCCAGTGCAAATCTTAGCATCTTTAACTCTGCCACCTCCAGCTCTGTCCCCTGCTTTTTGGTCAGTGCCAAGTTTCAACCAAGTTTCTAGCCTAATTAGTTTTCATTGATAAAGACAAGACTTTTAAAAAGTTATTTATGCATCTTTAATAGCAAAGTCATGCAGACTTTACTCGCTGCATCCACCACACAAAATATTGGTACTCATGAGAAAATAATTTAGCGAACAAAAAATTGTATCTTTTGTATTTTATTAAACAAGCAAAAATGAATTCTTGACAAATATTATAATAATTTTAACTTTTATCAGGATCTTTCTTTGCTCAGTTTCACGGATAGTTTTTTTCTTTTTAATACTTTTTATTTACATTAGTGAAAAACACACACTTATTGTTCTAAAATAAAATGCTAATAAAACTTAAGTTAAAGATGAGAAGTAATTGATACTGCTTATGTTTTCTAAATTGTTACTTCTTTCAGTCCCTTTTGAAGTCATAATGTCCTTTATTTCTTATGGTGGCTCATCTTGAGCAAGCAGGACTTTTCAAATTTAGCAACACATTCCTTTGTTTTCAGCATCAAACAAATGCAGCTTGACATCGATCACATCGTTGATTTAATTTTGATAAGTAGTGATCTTCAAAGAAACATTAATGTAGGGATGTAAAAGCAATATTGTTAGAAGTTTTGACCATTTGATGACCGTTTGGGTTATGGCAGTGCATTTCTCTTAATTGGGTGTTCTTGTATTCTCTAGACTTTGTCTTGGATGCCTGTGAGCCATCATGTTTGTCTGCTGCTCAATCGCTCCATTTTCAGGATTTCTTCTTGCTTGTCAATGTGGTTAATTTTCTTACAGTTTCTCGATCTTATTCTGAGGTTTTCTTTTTGTCATTATGGTGGTCATCACGTGGTTTTGTGATCACTTTACTGTAAACACATGACCACAGATTATTTTGATGTCCTTTATTTACATTTAATAATGTTTGATGTTCAATGATCAATAAAATTAATAAATTATGAACATGTGGACCATGGTTTTATTACAATAAAGTTTAATATCCTCCGGTAAAGTGACCACCAGGTTGCCGTGATCTAAATTGCATTTGCATTTCCAGAATCAGAGTGTATTAGAGTGATTTGTCTGTTTATTCTTTCTCATTCTTCATCACTTAATTCCCTTTCGTGATGTCTTTGACAGTCAGCAGATATCGCTTCTCTCTTGTTTGTCTTTACGCCATTATTGTGGTTATCACTTATGTACTTGATTGGTTTTCTGTAAACATACAACCCCAGGTCTTGATCACCAGGTCACCGTTGCAAAAAAGTTTATGTTCAGGATTTCTTCTTACATTGTCTTGTCTTCTTCTTCTTTCTCATTCTTCATCACTTAATTGCCTTCTGTGATGTTCTTTATACTAAGCAGATGTTGCTGTTTTTCTTTTTCTTTTTTTCCATTTTGGTGGTTACCACTTGGCTTCTAGGTCACTTTTCTATAAACACGCAAATACAGATCATGGTATTCAGGTTGCTGCAACCTAATGTTTTTTTTTTTAATTTCTAGAATGTCCCAGTAGTTTACAAATAATCATGGTACAAACAGACAGAGCTTGGCATTTTATATGTGTGTTGTGGAACGTGGCCCAGACACAGACAGACGGACAACGGTTTGTAACCCAGCACACACATATTTATTATGTACAATATTTATAAACGTATCAGTCCTCACACAAACCCAGTGCCTCCAGCACCAATCACCCAAAGTCCAGGCCTCACAGTCCATTGCCTGCCTTCTGGCTGCCTCCACTCCTCTCTCTCCAGACTCCTGTCCTCTTCCACCCGACAACAGTCATCGAATGAAGGGAGGCGGCCCCTTTTATACCAGCCCGGCTGGGCTCCAGCTGCTTCCCGACACTCCTCCGCGGACACTCCCCTGTGTGGTGGAAGTGCCGGCTGCGCACCCGGAAGTCCTCTGGGTGTCCCCAGTCTTCTTCCCCCCAGTACTTCCTGGTGTGGCGGAAGTGCTGAGGTCCAGGGCTCTTCAGGCACCGGGGCGCCCCCTGGCGGTGACCATGGGCCCCTACAGGGTTGAGCTTCCAAGTTCTGCACCCGTGGTCCCCAGTGCAACCAGGGAGGTCGCCCCCTCGTGGTCTGGAGGAGGCATAAGCCGCATCCCCAGCCATCTGCCACAGTGTATATAAATATATATATATATATATATATATATATATATATATATATATATATATATATATATATATATGTATTTAAGGTGAAGGTGACATATTCAATGCCATGTTGGGTTTTTTGCTTATGGAAGGTGACAAAGTTTTTATGACTAGTTCTGCTATTTGGGAAAACCTGTTGTGTTGAACTTTCTGGATTCTATCTGTTTCATTTCTGGAATCTTTTAAGTCCTTTTTCAGGTTGCTTATAAAGTGTATTGTTATTTTATTAACATCAATTTATGCTGTGTTTGTTGGACAGTTGTCTCCATTTTGTTAATGTCTATACATGGCCATAGTCATACTAACTGCTTGCTTTGCCTATTGCTGGTCACTTAAGCAAAAGTCTCGTGGAGTGTTAAGTCATTAGGATCTCTTCTAAATGAAGGAAGTGCTTGGGTGTCATTTAAGAACAGCTGCAAGCTGAACAGCTTGGATTGCAGTCTCAGTCAGAGAAGATACAGGGTTAAAGCCTGCTGAACTCAGGACAAAAACACAATGGGCTGTGGTTTGTTTCTTTCTCTATAGTTTCATTGTTTTCAACTTTTGTCCACTGCAGTGGTTATCAAATAGATTCTCACAGAAAAAAAATACTTTTTGTCCCAGACCCCACAGTAACTAAGTTGCCACATATAAACGGTAAGACTTTATTTCATGCGTACAACACTAAAATGTATCATGGAGTTGAACTGATCATACCTGAACTAATTACTTGTACCTAGAGATGCTGGTAATTTTACTCACATTCATCACATTTTATTTGTTATGCTAATGAATGTGAATTTTCCTTAAAAAACTCAACAAATACTACAAGTATAGTCTGTGTTGATTGAAGTAGGCCATTTACGCAGCCCTGCTAACTGTGCATCTTTGTGATTATGCGCTTCTGTTAAACCATTCAAGGCTGCATCATCAAAATGGTCTGCCTGGTGCATCAAAACGTTATGAGCTGAGCCACATGGATGTCTAGTCAATGTGGATAGTTTGAAATGCTAAATACATTTTGTTATATAATGAACATATAATGCAGCAAATGTTTTCACTTTAGTAGTAGAATAGCTACAGGTACAGATAAGCCAATTAGAAAATGGATGACTGGTTGGACAAGTCAATCATAGTCATGTTGAATAAAAAGCCTTCATTTCGTATGTAGAGTAGTGTATGGTACTGCATTAAAAAGCAATCCATGTTGACATCTTCTGTTACTCCCTCATTGAAAGGTACGACACAAGTCATTGCAGACTATTCAGAATTTATTAAATATAGCAATGATGAGAGTCCTTTTTTGCTTTCAAAGAGGAGTGTGATTTTATTAAAATACAAAGCAGGATCTTAAATAACAGTGTGATATATGCAGCCCTGAGCTGAAATTTAAGCACTGAAGGATCAACGTGATAAATGTATAATGGATCATTTAATTGTATTATGAACTCTTGACGCTTTGAGTGTCTTGTTAACTTCAGTTGAGCACCTTAGTGCCCCTCATCCACTCAAACTCCTTTAACATGCCAAATTTTATAGATGCCTGGCATTTACAGATTCCACATAATTTTAATATAACTTAAAAATTGTTCACTATTTTTATTTGTGACGGCATCTCCATTTTGTAATGCTGGACACTGTGATGTTGTGTGCTGTTAGGCACATGGGACCATTTAGGGAAATCTGGACTTTGTGCCAACAAACCAATAAACCAGTCTTTAATTGTAGTTGTGTAGTGACTTCAGGTTTTGTTTAGTCCTTTGACTTTGCTGTGTCTGTCATCTCTGCTGTTTTTGTTTTTGATTCTGTATCGATGTGTTTATAGAAATATAAAAATGGTCAGAGTATCTGAATGGGTAGACCCCAGGAGGTGGTGGGTTAATTGTTCTGACCCAGTTTGTTTGCGCTTTGGTTTACTGCCTTTGATTATCCATCCCTCGTGCTTACTTATTTTAATTAACTGACTGCTTTTATATGTCTTGCCCTTTTTAGCGTCTTTCTCGAGAGAAGAATCCCTGTCTTATGACAGCTGCTTTATTTCCCCCATTTGCTTTCTTTGTTTGTTTTATTATAAAACATCTCTTGGTCTTGAAAGTCATGAATGACAAGATTATAAATGAAGTTTTTTTTTTCTTCAATGAAAATAAATCTTTTTGATGCCTAAGAGTGTTCTTGATTTATTGAATCACTCATCTAGCTGGCTTCCATTGCAGATTCAGTCCTTACCCTTAATGTTGCAGTTCTGGCAAAGAGTGTGAGGAAGCAATTTCATCCGCTTTTAGTATTACTCATGCTGCAGATCTCACACCACATCTATTAAACCTCCCTGGCTGCTTGCATGGAAGCACCTCCTGTAAATCAATTTGAAGAGAAGGTTTAATAGGAAATAGCATTTCATAATAAATAACACAAGTCAACTGTTTCAGATTGGTAATGATCTTTAGATAAGCCATTATGGTGAAAAGAAGCGCTCAGAGTTGCTTAATTATTGCAGTCTCCTTTTGGTACAATTTCTCAAATTAAACGATACAGTAGAATGCTATGAGTTAGACCTGTCAAATAATTTTTGGCTGCATAGATGTCTGTAACTGTGTCCTTTTGATAAATGTTTCAGTACCTCTGAGAGTAGATGCACAATGGATTCAAGGTCATGGTCAATGTCTTTTATGTTGTACAGATTTACAACTGCCAAATAATAATATACTTGTATATTCTTGATTCAAGCCTAGTGGTTAGGATTGCTATGCCTTTGTCATTCCAAAAGATGGTGCATCACAAACATTTTTAGTAATAAAAAACATTTCATTTGTCATTCCAACAAATGGCACATCACAAACATTAACAATGCTTTTGCAAATCCCGTATTAAATGGCATAATACTGAGACAATGCATTGCATGCTGCACTGCAAACATTAATGCAAAGGTCTATGTCAATTACTTAGATTTCTGCCCGTCTTTAAAGGGTAGTACAGCTGCAAATATAAAATGACAAAACATCTGGCATCTGTTCACGGCCATACATAATGTCATATAGTGTTCATAAGAGGGGTGGAATGCCCGATGAACAAAGGCAACAAGTAGCACAAATAAAGCAGGACATAACGGCCAGCATATCTGGTAAACAGAGGATAATGAGATGGAAACAGATGAGTTTACCTTTGTACTATTCTGCCAATTTTACTAAATGGCCATTTTTATGTGCCAGTATATAATATAGGTGGCATGGAGTTTTCAAGCTTGAAAGAAATTGGCAGAGGAAAAAGTATTATGCAGTCCTAAAAGGGATCTCCCAAAATGAGAAAAAAATGTAATGGTGGTCACACACATTGCCCTGGGTACCCATGAAATGAACATTGGAGGGAGTGTGGATAACTGGTGCCCAGCTGGTATAACACAGAGATAGCCCCGCTGTCCAGGAAAACTGAGCATGTAAGGTGGAAGACATGTTTAACAATGCACCTTTAATAGGCTGCTTAGGGGTGTATGGACACAGATCATCATCAGGGAGCGTCCATAATTTTTAGACCTGTATCAGTAGAGGTTTAGTTCGGAACCTAAAAGTGATTCCTCAGCTTTTCCAGTAAGTAACACAAGAATAAGAATAAGTGGCTTTTCCTTTTCCAGTGAGATGTGACTTAGGCAAAGGTTAATTAGAATGAGGGCAGAGGAATAGGAATTGAAGTGAGAAGGAGAAATATGTCAAGAAGAAAGAAAACTGCATTGTACATTTGTTGCTGGAAGCTGGAAAACTACTATGAGTTGGAGATAGAGCTGTATACAGAGTCCAAGAGGGTATTCTGTGCTGCTCTGTTTTATTATAGTGTTTTTCTCCTTGTGATTAACTCACTTTCATTAATTCTTAAAGATTAATTTTTACAATGTTTTAATTTTCTTGGCATTATTCTGGGTGTATGAAGACTCTGGGGATGCTCTACGGTTACAATAAATATGTACACGAGCTGCACTATAAAGCCAGGTTCTGAAGAAAGAAAAAATGTTAGAAGAAAAATGATTATGTAAATACAAAGGAAATTATTAGAAAGCTGTTTTAAAACAGAGTATATTGTTTCTTGGAAATCTAATGCAGTGCCATGTAGACCGTGATAAATGATTTTGTGAGTATAAATGCCATGCCATTTTCTAAGCCTGCATAATCCTGACCAGGACTGAGATGGAGTCTCGGGCTATCCCAGCATGCACAGGGCTCAAGTCAGGAACAGTCCCTGGACAGGGTGCCATTCCATCCAGGATGAACACACGCTACACATGCACTAGGACCAATTTAACGTCACCAATCCACCTAACCTGCATTTCTTTTGGACTTTGAAAGGAAATCTGGGAGAGCATACAGACTCCATGCAGGGAGGATTCAGGACTTTAACCCTGGTCTCCTTACTGTGAGGCAGCAATGCTACCAATGTGCCATCATGCCCTCTGCGTAAAGAAATATAACTGCTAGAAGGTTTAAAAACAAACTTTAATTGATTTAAAAAAAATAGTTTTATAACAAAATAAAATGTTTACAATTGCAAAAAAAGTGTTATTTCTATCCATTGTTTCATTTATTTAGGATCATTTGGAGCTATGCCCATACTTTAATTCCAAACCACTTGCCTCTACACATATAACAACTTTATGTATACTACATTCTTGTGGACTCATCCTTTACTCCACTACTAACCTCCTTCATGTCTTGCCTTCTCTTCACTCTTGGGAGCACCACATGTAATTGGCAATGTACAAATACAGGCTAAGGCAGACACCCTCCAGCTTTAGCCAGCATCTGGATTTGAGACTTCTTTATTGACATGTCAAGCACCATGTCAACTCAGGATTCACAGAGGCCAAGTCTATCTTCAGTATGAAGACAAACTGACTCTGCACTGATCTTGAAATCACCTGAGCAGGTGACAGGCGCTCCTGCAGCTTAGTGCTAATCAGGTGTGTCCCATTACACAGACCTCACTTCACACTGAGGTTTTTCAATATTACCACACTACCTATTTTAAGATGCAGCTGATGCAGAGACAAGACTAACGGGTCAAGCGAATTCTAAAACTCAGTAGCATAATTGTCGATATCCTCTTCTGTCACATCGTTGATCAAATAAACACTTCAGACAAGTTCTCATATCACCCTGCAGAATGGTCAGCACCTCTTCATTCATTGTGGCAACATCTGCCTTTCTACAAGCACTGTAGTTTCACACACACACAGTCACTTAGCATTTTATTATAATAGATTGTTATGTGCTGGCTTTTTATTAGGGAGTTGTTAAGCAATCAAGTGGTATTAAAGTGGCACATACTTAATAAAATGGCAGAACAAGTTGTTGCAGAAGGGCTGCAGGCGTCAACATTTCCTAAACCAAGCCAGGATACGCATGAGGTTCCAGGCTTTTAAAGTTAAAGAAATACTTTAAATGTCTCAAATCTACAAAAGTACATTTCAAAAGAGAGGAAACTGTAAAAACCTCTGGCATAAACAGCGATGCCAATTTTATAAATGAAGAATTTATTTGCACAAAACGTAAAGAATGGCAAAAATAAAGGGAAAAATAATTTTTCTAAAAAGGCAATCCAAAGCAAACAGATGAAAAATGAACCAAACATTCAGTAAACTAGAAAATTGAAAATGGTAATCACAATAACAATCTTCACTCCGCAAACTTTACAGAACCTCTGAGAGATCCGTCTTCTCCACTTGAATATAAAGGCAGAGGACAGTCCCTCAGACGTGGTCATGATGATCTCTCCTCTTGGGGTTCCATCCACAGAATACAGAGAAGATGGCCAGGAGACAAATACATGCAATACATTTTTAATAATGCATATTCAATAATACAGAGTTTACAGAAATTACATGTAGTACTAGGGTGTTGTACCGTGTTAGTCATTATGAATGTAGAGAAAAGCCAAGCAAAATGACACCTTTTATTGGCTAACTAAAAAGATTACAATATGCAAGCTTTCAAGGCAACTCAGGCCCCTTCTTCAGGCAAGATGTAATCTTGAGTTGCCAGAGTTGCCTTGAAAGCTTGCATATTGCAATTTTTTTAGTTAGCCAATAAAAGGTGTCATTTTGCTTGGCTTTTCTCTACAGAAATGACATGATAAAAAACAATTAAAGAGTAGCAGAAAGAGCATCAAAAAGCTGTAACGTAACTCATGTACCTAGCAGGTGGTTGCGTTTAAAGCTCCCTCAGGCCTGAGCTATGAGTGTAGAGTTGAAAGGAAAGCTGGCTAGAGGCTCACTGGTAGCAGTAAAAGAGGCCGGGGTAGGATGAAGACAGGAGTTGAGTGATCTGGTGTGGAACTTAAAAGGACACAAGAAGGACAGCCACACCACTAGAGAAAGAAGATAACTAACTAAGTAGGTAGTGGGGCAGCAGAGGTTTGCTTGTTTGTACTTTGTTTTCTCCCTTGTGTGACCCTCTCGATTGTTTTATATTGTTATAACACTAAATGTCTAAAGGCAAACAGAGATAAAAGAAATTAAGAAAACATGACTTTCGCATTAAGCTGGCAAATAAGTCATTTAACAAACTCGTTTGTTTGCTTCTCCAGATTACCAGATGTCTCATGCATTTGTTTTTTTAAAGCCTTCATGGTATATGCTTTAAGCTACATGGTCGTGCAGTTTGTTTCAATGTCCTACTACACTTTGAGTAAAGAAAAGTTTGGCTTTCTCCTCACATGCACCCAACTTTAGTCTTCACACAGTAGTTTTGAGTACACAATTTAATATTTTAGGTTTAAGTATTTTGTGGTATAAACCTTTTTTACATCCATCCATCATTCCATCAACTTTTTAATGCACTCATCCAATTCAGAGTAATGGAGAATTCTCCTCAGAGAGGTTCTCTTCAGTCAGGTGGCATTCCCTTCATAGGACACCCACATTGGGCTTCTGGGATGCAAATATATTGTGTGAGCAGCAACTGCCAAGCTAGTCGGGTCAAACAAGAACTCAATTGGGTCAAGTAACTAATTAAATTTCCGAATGTGATGGTGTCCAAGCTCAGTGAGCTTATTGCCACTACACTCTCCCCTTACAGAATCCCACTCTCTGCCAGTGTTGTGCAAGCTCACGCCTCACAAGAACTAGCTCAAAGTTCAGTTCACACGAATTAAAATGAAGAAATTCACGTTCATAGTTCACCATTTCGATTTTGAACTTGTTCATTTTCAGTTCATTTTGTATTTTTTAAGGAGTGAGAATTAATGACCCATGAGTTTACTTTTTTCAATTTTACATGCCTTATGTTAGGCTATTACAGCGTTCTTGAATAAAATACAATAATTAAAGACTGTTTTATTTAAATACACTTTATTGAGTTATACCCAGCAACAAACACGTATAACGCTTATGCGTATTCGGATTCGGCTCCACCCATACATTACAGGGTAAGGCAAAATGTTTAATCTTGACCTAAACCAGATCCAGAATGTCACATAAAACTGAATTAGCTCACGTTCAAGTTCTTCACTTGCAAATATGTTACGTTAAGTTCACCGTTCTTACAAAAATGAGCTTGTTCAATGAACGCAGTCTTCTGAACTAGTTCATGCACAACACTGCCCTCTGCGTTGGGGTGCTTCTCACCCCATCTCTCCTTGATGAACCAGAGTCATAGCACCTTACGAGACCTTACTACTGATTATAGCAACTTTACCTCATATCTTCTGGCTGTCATACAGCAAAATTCAGATCATGCTTGTCATAGAAATGTTTTTATCACTAAAGGAAAAGAAATTTGCTACAGCAGAGATGAAGAAAGTAGAACATAATATGAGTGCATTGATTGACATGATCACAACACCATTGGATGTATAGAGGGCAGCATGTGGTTCTTAGGCTGAGAGAAGTGGAATGTTACTCTTAAAAGTAAGGACAGGCTGGAGGTCCCATGCTTTCCATCAGCCTATTTTGTAGCAGAACACAATCCCACAGTGGAAGGCACAAAGCCATCTTGCCTTTTGAGGTAATACTGCCTAGAAGCTGCCTAAAAATCTGAGGCTGACTATATGTCTATATGAATAGATTTGATCTTAAATTCCATGGATTTGACAGTACTTGAAAGTCAACATACAAACTAGGATTTATGGATAATTCTGCCTTGAAGCTACCTAAGAGACGAGGGACTTCAGTTATAAAATAATTGTATGAACAGATTTTAACTTTAATTCATTGCACAAGCTAAACTTTGTTATGATCTGTAATTCTTATAAATTTTTTGTCAGTTTCCCTGAATTGATTTTATTGACATATAGATCTACTGTATTAGTTGTTTAAGAACCCAAGAATAACATTTGTTTTTTCTTATGATGTTTTGAGAAAGTTGGAATTTTTTATTGTTATGTCATTATGCCATCTTTGTTTTGTATATTTGCATCACCATTTTGTGAGTCCTATCATCAAGATGCAGCTCCTGGTTGCCCGGAAAGTGGCCATGGAGGTGCAACGCCTGACATCATCATTGTAATAGGTTGAAAAGTCAGTGCTGTTGGACATTTCTCATCTGAGTTTAACGATAAATCCCCAATTTTGCAAAAAAAGTCCTTTGGTTAGAGACTTCCTGGATTTGGATCTTTGCTCATGTTATTTTGTATCTCGAATTTAGGCTGACCAGCCTGATTGTAGTTTTGGTTTGAATTTTCTTGATTTTCTGTATTTTATCTCCTGGGGCCTCATGTATAACGACATGCGTAGAATTCGCACTCTAACATGACTTAAGCACAAAAGCCGAAATGTGCTTACGCACAGAAAAATCCAGATGCATAAATCTGTGCGTTCGCCTACTTCCGCGTTCTTCCGCTCCATAAATCCCAATCAGCATGAAAAGTAACGCACGTGCACGCGCCTTCTGTCCTGCCCCGTCTCCTCCTAGAATTACACCTCTTTGAATATGCAAATCAATATAAATAGCCCTTAAGCTCAGCGATCTGTGAAAAGGTAATGGCAAAAGCAAGAGGGAAAATATAAGAATTTCAGTGAATACCAAGTGGAGGCAAAGAAAAACGTACTATTTGTTGGTTTAAACAGTGGTATAATCAAAAAAAGGAAGTCGATCGAGTGACATAGCGTGTTGGAGAAACTTGAAAGCTCAAGTTCACAAAGTCGCACAGTGCCCGACATAAAAAAGAAGTTGTCACATATCAAAGTCGCCGTGAAAAGGCGAGACGTAGCCCAAAATCTGAATGTCATATAAAAGCTTATTAGGGTACAGAGAAAAAAAAGGCACACAGTAGGAAAAAAGCACGAAATGTTAACATCAATCTCGAAATTTCCACTTTAATCACATAGTTTATTTTGTCTTTAAAGTAGAACATCATAAACTTCATCTTAAAATCGTTTAATTTACTAGTTTCTCAAATCCCATCGTAACTAAAGTAGCACATTAAATGCTTTATTTTGTATTTGATCTTTTGCTTTGTGTGTGAATCACTATGTGCTTCCACTTTCTCTTTCTCCGACAGGAGACCAAATCCATTACATTCGTGATATTACAGCTCTCTGAATAATTAAAATACTGAGATGTATACGTGATATCTTTTTCATGATGATTGTGTGCGGCCTTTGATGAAATTATTGCAGCAGTACTGTCTCTTTCAAAACGTACTAATCTCCAATTCTTGTCCTTACTTTTCTTTCTCCAAATACCCAATCGCCACACAATCAGCCTTGCAATAGACGTTAAGCCATCTGTAAGCTTACTACGACGATTCTTCAAAACTTTTAAGGAACATTGAAATATCTTTGTAGTACATGTTTAATTATTCTATCCATCTATTCTTCCAGTGTTGCGTCACCCCGAGAAAGAATGCAGCACAAAGCAGGATCAATCCATGAACTAGCTAGTGCTGCGGAACCGTGTCCACACATGTTTAAGTATTAACAATACAGATTATTTAAATGAAGTTTTATCTGTATAATATAATAAACATATTTTGCTGCATTTCATCTTAAAAATGATATTGTCATCATATGTAAATATGTGCTTTATAAAGTGGCTCACTTTGTGCAATATTATAACTGTATCGCAAGTTTACAGTGAGGTGATTGTACTTATAAGTACAAACAGTTCTACAAGGAGCAATTGATTGATTGATTGTTTAAAATTCTTGGGATGAAACTGTTTCTGAACTGCGAGGTCAGTACAGGAAAGTCTCTGAAGTGTTTTGCAGTGGCTGAGACAGCGTGTGCTTGATGCTGTATACCGATAATTCTCTTTCCGATCAGCTGCTGCTGTGATTCACACTCAGATACAGTGATATAAATACTCTGAGTGGTGCAGTGAGAGTAATATGGAAAAAGATGATCCGCTGTGGCAACTGGAGGAGCTGAAAGAAGAAGAAGAAGAAGGTGCAGTGGGAGTAAAAACGCTAAAGCAGTTATAGTACTTGGAACACTATGGCAATTCCCTGGACCATTATATTGTTACAAGTTAATTACAATCAGATGCATTACACTAATAAACAATATGCGGTTGGTTTCAATGTATTCATAAAGCTGTGTCAGGAAAAGAAAGAGTAACCACACAGGAACAGTAGCACTGCCTTGACGCTGGGTGACGCCAGTTTGCAAATCCGAGTGGAGAACTTACGTATGACAGGGTATGAGGTACCGTGGTAAAGTGCGTGGCTTTACGCCAAGTGTAGGTTTTATACATCGCGATTTGAACGTGGAAACGTTCTTACACAACATTTCTGTGCGTACGCACCGTTTATGCATGAGGCCCCTGGTCCATCCATCCATCCATTTTCCAACCTGGTCCTTTTCATTAAAAATCCTTACTTTTTCTATCTGAGTCAGTGCAAAATTAAAACAGAAATTTAAAAACATGCATAGGAAGTGTTCCTCATTTTTTACTCTTGTTATATGGTATCTTGAATTTAGCTTAGAGATTTATATTTGTATTCAAAACCAAGAACAAAGAAACAAAAAAAATAGGTTCAGCTGACATTAAGTATGAAAATCTTTCAATATAAATATAAAATGGATATTGAAAATAGGACAATAAAAATTAGAATGGCATTAACATATTGATATAGGCCAGCAGACTTTTTTTGCCCCGTGGCAAGCACTACCAGGGTAATCCTTATGTGAATTAGTGCTTGTATAGTGATTACAGAAAATGCATCAAAATTACCATTTTAAAGCTCAGCCTAAGGAAAAAATATGGTCTAACAGCAAGACAGAACCAACCATTAATCTGATGTGTGACTCTGAGCAAAGCAGCTGCTGGCGCTTCAATTGAGGAAACATGTAAGCAGTTGTCATAGTCTGATTGGAGGTCAACTTACATAAAATCCGTTAGCTTAATAAGCACCTGTTAGAATTTTAGGCTCTACATACAGCCAGTGGAAGAGTCTTTGAAAAGTATGAACCCATCTGTGATGAACTGAGGATTTATCATTGAATGGCATGCAATTTTTATTGTTTCCTTCTTGATCCAATCTTTTGATGCAATCTTATTCTTTATACTTGACAACTTGTATTGTACATTTACGCAGCGTTTCTTGGACAAATGTCTTATAGCTGTAAATGTGATGTTTTACTTAAAGTATGTACACTAACGGTACCCACACACAGTGTCACCACCTGAATATGAGAGCACTTTTCTGTAACTCTTACCATATTTCTTTATTCTAGGGAATGCTGGTAGGATGAGTCGTAGCAGGCTGTGACCATGGCAGCAAGTTGGTACATCCACTGTATCCATTTAGTAAGCCCCTTATCCAGCTTCTAATCATTATAACAATGTAGACAAGAAGAGGCCATTCAGTCCAAATAAGCTTGTCTGTGCAATTCACGTAATTCTTCCAAAATAACATCAAGTCTAGTTTTAAAGTCCTACTTGGCAAACCATTCCATGTGTCTTTGGTTCTTATGGTTCTCCGTGTGAAGAACGTCTTCGTAATATTTGTGTGAAATTTACCCTTAACAAGTTTCTAACTGTGTTCTTGATGAAATCATTTTAAAATAACAGTCTTGATCCACTGCACTAATTTCCTTTTATTAATTTATGATTAATTCTGGATGGTGCATTTCATGGATCATTTACACATGTACAATAACAGGCACTCAAACTTGGCCAATCTACCTCATCTGCCTTTGGGATGCGGGAAAGTGATTGGAAAACACAGAAGTGAGCACATAAAATCTTTTTTTCAAATAAGGTGCTATTTCCCAAAACATCTATCTACAATGCTGCAGAGCTTCCAATGCAATTTATTTAAGCATCAATGTCTGCATAAATAAATCCTTATATTATTACTAGCTGTGTAAACCAGTGCTGTTAAAAGCCCAGGGTCCTAGAAACTACTGAAATCATCTGAAAAAAAACGGAAATGTAGAAATGTCAGGTAATTGTAAGGAACTACCCTGGGTTGTGTCTCTCCTATGAGGATTCATTTTGCTGATGTGCTTGCATCGCTTGTGCATTAGCAGCAGAAGGAAAAGTAAAAGGGATACCGTTTTTCCGATGTTAGCGGCTAAGCGACTTTGTCTTTCTTCTGAGGTTTAATTTTGCTGACATGCTGGCCTCGTTTGTGTTATTAACGGCTAAGCGAGTTTTCTGTTTCCTCGGAGGTGGAGCCCTTACCTCGACTCCACTTCTCACTTCTGGGCCGGGGAGACACACACACTTCCACGCATAGATGTTTATATATCAGATTATCTTTATTACACCGTAAAAGTTAATTTAATTCTTTTAGTTGTGAAAGTGCTGACAAGAGTCCTCATGTTTTACACAATAGCCTTCATTGGGCTATTCGACATCACTTGAAATTTGCAGAATGTGTAAGTTTGGGGCTTGGGGGTGTCATTAAAAATGATTTACAAATCGTGAAGAATTGCTTATACATTTACTTCCTTATTTATTTGAAGGCAAGCATGGACTACAATAACTGCACTGTTATGATGGATAGTTTCATGTAACCTTCTCTGCCCTGCCCCTATTCATTTGGTCAGGTGGGCTTCTCCTGAAAATAAGGGTAATAAAATTAATTCGGACATGAGCGTCAGTAGGTTTTGCGCCCTAGGAACCAAGTTACCCAAACTGTTTTGTAACATTTCAGTAATTATTTACTACTATGATGCTGATCTTTCTGATTATAAAATAGAATTTATAATTAATTGCAGAATTATAGCATTTGATGGTTCCTCTTGAGTGACGCTTCCTCTTGCACGATTTGACTCAAAAACTAATCGGCACATCATCATCTTATAACAGGCTTAAGTTTCGAATTTGGTATTTTTCATCCAGCCATTTTAGCTCTACCAGGGGTGTCGAACTCCAGTCCTGGAGGGCCGCAGTGGCTGCACGTTTTCATTCTAACCCTTTTCCTAATCAGTGACCAGTTTTCACTTCTAATTATCTTCTTTTCCCCTCATGTTAATAGCCCTGTTTTTAAGGATTCAGACCTCTGAATTGATTCCTTTCTTCATTAAATGGCAGCCAAACAGAAATGAGATGTGAAACGATCCAAAAGATGACCAGCTGAACTGGGCTTTCAAACTCCAACCAATCTCTTAATGAGAAGCTCATTATTGCAGTTAATTAAACCTGTTATTTAATTCCAAAGCTTGTTGCTACTCTCATTCTGCTACAGCAGACATTTCTAAAACTGTTGATTTTTCTGTTTTTTCTAAGAACACCGTCAAAATGTTTGGGTGACCTGAGAGATCAACCTTACAGAGACTTTCACCTTTCTTTATTTTCTGATATTGTGTGATGAGCACAGGTGAGCTGGTCAGGTCAGGTGGCAGCTTGTTTTGTGTCTCATTATTGTTTGGCTGCTAATTAAGGAAATAAAGACAACTAAGGGGCCTGAGTCAAGTTAATTAAAACAAAGGCAAAGGACGTTAATTAGCAGCAAACACGGCTCACTAATGGTGAAGAATGTTAGAATGAAAACCTGCAGCTACTGCGGCCTTCCAGGACTGGAGTTCGACACCCCTGCTCTAGACCATCCTCAAGAAATCGTGGCAAACAAACACACAGACATACACACGCCCATCATTAAGATATCAATATTTTTGGTATCAGGGGACCTGAAAAAGTTGAAAACCGGAGATTGAAATGTTTGATGAATCTAAGGCTTTCACTCCTGCCCCATAGATGATAAGTTATGGAGAGGAAAGGCGCAAAAAAAAAGACAATGGAACATATTACTAGTTTACTTATTGTTATCCTTAAAGTTCAGTCTTTCTCAGTAGCAGAAAATGGACAAAAATGAGGCTGAGTTTAGCGTTAAAGTCGTAGTCTCATCAATGGTGAAATTGAAAGTATAATTTAATATTCATCATCATTGCCTTTTATGGCACTGGAGAATGCCAGTGCTTATTTTGTATTGGATTAGAAATGATGTCCAGTCAGACAGGATTTTTTAAAGTGTGGGTGAGATGACCAGCCGTTCTATTAAAAATTGTTTTCATAAGAATCATCGGGGGCAGACAAGAGCCTTACACAATGCTAACCAGAATCAAAAGTCAAAACGGAACTGAATTTTCAAATCTAAAAAGTCTTTCCTACAAGTTTTTGTATTTCATTTTGTTGCTTTATTGTTAAAATTTGTATGTGTCATCACTTTAAGTGGTCAGATTCTTTTGCAAATGCATAGCCATTTTCTACAACAAAAACGCCATGAAAAGCATCCATGTGATGGGCAGCAAATGCAATTACTATAAATGTCATGTAAAAGCAACACAATTAATTATGCCATTACTTTAAAGATAAAGTAATTCAAAAAAGAAAATACAATTGAATATCAATTAACAAACAGAAGGAAGTGGATGAGAATGATGTCCAGCACATTTCAAACAGTTCATATAGGACTTAGGGCTGCGCTAACGATGACAAAACTCATGTTAATGGTAATTTAATGTAAACTGTAACTACGGAGGCAGTTAGCTGTGTTGGACGTGTCCGTTCTTCAGGCACAGGCTGTCACCTATAAAGCTCTGGTGGTCAAAGTAAGCTGGAATAGAAGGGTCTACAATGTCTCCTAGAAAGAGATGTTTTAACACTTCTAATATGAAATATTTAGTAATATGTACTGTTAAATGACAATCTTCTGAGAAGTACTTTTTTTATTTTCATATATATTTTTGTATTAAAGTGCTTAATGTAGATTAGCAGTAATTAAGGCTGGGTAATATTAAAAGTCATGCCTCTCTGCCACAGCCAATGCTAAATAAGAACCCCCTGTCATTATGTTATGTAGCCTCTGTTGAACTGCATCAGATGGCATTTTCTAGCACCACCACTAATAACCCAGCACCTTGAATTCAAATCCCACTGTAAGTTGATGGCTCTGTGGAGTTGGCACATTCTCCACATGTCTGTGTGCTCCCTGTATACCGTAGGTGGTATGTGCCCTCCCTTCTTCTGCAATTGTGTACCTGTCCAGGGTTGGTGACCTGCCCTGGACCATGGTGCTGTATAGGCGTCTTTCTGCCAAGTGACCGTAAAACTGAACTAAGCAGTCTCTGAAATTGGATTGGTGCATGGTTGTGCCAGCACAATATACCGTATATATACACAGAATAAAAAATTCAGGTATTATACACAGTCAAATAAAAGGTCAGCTCAAGGAGAGCACACAGCATAACATCCAGAAGGGTCGATGGGATTGTATTGAGAGGTAATTGAACCAAATAGCTTTTTAATACTGCTCACTTAAAACCTTTTTTGGTATTTACTGCTATGTATGCAGAATGTGGCAAAATAAGGTACTATATGAGCCAAAGTAGGGCCAAATTAGGTTTACAGTTGTTTATATGGTAAAAGACATGCAGGTTATGATTATTACAGTTGTTTAGCCTTATTAACTTTATTAACTCAAAAGATTGTCACAATGGCACAGTGCGCTTTGGTACAATCTCGTAACTACTCAAATTGCTAGCCTTGTGCACTCACTATTATAAAACTACTTTTGCCCACCCCCATATATAATTTCAAAATGGGCAAACTTCGTCATATGAATTCCAGGCAGGAAGAGGTGGGTCCAGGAGACCAGACAAAGGAAGTGATGTCAGTGGTGGAATGGCTGTCAATATATATATATATATATATATATATATATATATATATATATATATATAGTCACACGCGTGCACCTGTGGAACAACCTGAAGGCTTGTGTGAGTGTAATTTACTGCCGAGGCATGAGGGGACACAGTGTAATAATGTGCTTCCTTCTCCTTCCCCTCCTGCAGAAATGAAGATTGACACTTTTCCAACTGTGATGTCACTTCTGGGGTCAGACCACCTGAACCCGCCTCTTCCTCCCAGAATCCAACTTAAGAGGAAACAATGCCATTTTGAGCAGAAATATTGATTGTTTTTACAAGATGTCTCAACCTAATGCTATACCACGTGTTTTATTTAAAATCTTTTGCATACCTTCAATATACAGGGTTTGCCTTCAGGTACCCCTAATGCTTTATCTTGTGCTTTTGTCTCTTTGCAATATATGGGTTCCTGTAAGTCTAATCATTTTCCTCTGATGATAATCGAAACCTTAGGAATAAAAAACAATTTAAAGATATGAGATTACTTTATTCCTTTTGTGGATTTCCAGCTACAAATGTGCAAACCGCATCACAGACCTTCACCTCTCTCTCTCTTTTTATATATTTATATATCCTCTTTAATAAAACCCCTGTGTGGGTCCAGGTGTCCGTGTGTGTGTGCCTTCTGGTGAAGTGCGCATGCGCGGGGCCAAACGGCATGTGTTCAGTCTCTTCCTGTGCATTCCCTGTGCAGAGAAGGAGACACACACAGGTGCGTGCGCGCGAGAGACAGACACACACACAGGTGCGCGAGAGACAGACACACACACACACATAGGCTCGCATGAGACAGACACACACACAAATGCGTGTAAGACAGACACACACAGAAAGGCGCGTGCGAGACAGACAGACACACACACACAAAGGTGCACGCGAGACAGACAGACACACACATAAAGGCGAGTGCGAGACAGACAGACACACACAGGCGCACGCAACTGACTCACACACACGAGACAGACAGACAGACAGACAGACACACACAGGCACGCGCGGGATAGACAGACACACACAGGCGCGAGAGAGAGAGACAGACAGACACACACACAGGCGTGAGAGAGAGAGACAGGCAGACACACACACACAGACACAGAGGCGCACGCTTAAGAGAGACACACACACGCAAGAGACAGACACACACGCAGGCCCACGAGAGAGAGAGACACATACACACACAGGCGTGCGAGTGCATTGTTACAATGTTACTTTTCTTGGTTGTTTATTAAGTCGTAAGGCTATAGCGTGAACTCTTGCAGTGTTAGTTTTCTCTGCTGTTCAAGGTTTTCTTAGTGTTATTCAGTGTTTTTACATTTAGTTTACTATTACGCTGTGCATTCAATGGTATATTTAACTATATTTGTGCTTAAAAACTTAAAAAAATATATATTTGCATACAATTCATACGGTCTGGAACAGATTAATTGTATTTACATACAATCCTATGGCGGAAATTACTTCGGTTCACGACCAAATCGGGTTTCGAGCAGAGTTTTGGAACGAATTATGGTCGTGGACCGAGGTTCCACTGTATTACCGTCAGACAAAATTACTGCCATTTTACGGAAATACAAACCAGTATTACTGAGAGAGAAAATTAAAGGCACACAATACAGTGACGCATATTACAGCCACATACAAGGTCCCTTGCCTTTTAATATAGACTGTTCCTACTAATGTTTATGCACTACTCTTCTAGCGGCCATTATTGGAACGGGTTTAATGTCTAGCATATATATATATATATATACTAATAAAAGGCAAAGCCCTCACTGACTCACTGACTCACTGACTCACTGACTGACTCACTGACTCTTCACTAATTCTTCCAACTTCTTCTTTACTGTAGGTAGAAGGCTGAAATTTGGCAGGCTCATTCCTTACAGCTTCCTTACAAAAGTTGGGCAGGTTTCATTTCGAAATTCTACGCATAATGGTCATAACTATAAGCTATTTTTCTCCATTTACTGTAATGGAGTTGAGCTCAAAAGCCGTGGGGGGTGGAGTTTCGTGTGACATCATCACGCCTCTCACGTAATCACGCATTACGTAGAAAACCAGGAAGAGCTACAAAAAGCGCTGAAGAAAACATGCATTATATAATTAAGAAGGCAGCGAAACAATTAGAAGCGAGCGAGTGACATATAAAACCATATTCAGTGGCTCACGTGAACTGACACAGTGCAGACAAAAAGCAACAGTTCCAAAGAGTGCTGAACAAAAATCGAATTACACTGCTATGCTCAAATAGACAAACCACACGCCGTGGCGCAATAGTAGAGCCTTCGCCTGTAGCGCCGACGTCCGAAGTTCGATTCCCGAGAGGGGATGCACTAAGTATGTACGCGCTTCTCGATTCATTTTAGCCTCGCATCCCCTTGGTTTGAGACGTATGAAAAAATATGCGGTTAACGCAGAAAGACAGATCACCAATTGAAGCTTTATGAATAATGGATACTTTATTCGCGATCAATGATTGTTTTGGTAAAGCCATACTCAGTGTATTCATTAGATGAACGGTAAAAAAGTAAGAGCGAGGGGAGGGTAACTTATTGAGGCATGCAGGCAAAACCACAATAGCACGCGGGCTCGATGTACTGTAGTGCGCGTCAACTCGAACTGAATTGTGCGATCACATTCGAAAAAATATTTCTTTTCAAGTTCTATTTAGTCCATATGTGTCAAACTCAAGGCCCACGGGCCACATCCGGCCCGGCATGTAATTATATCCGGCCCGCGAGATCATTTTATATACTGTATTATTATTAATGGCCCGGGGATATGAAGCGCTGGTAACACAATAAACTACAGATCCCATAATGCAGCGCTTCAGCTGCCTTGCCGAACACTTACCGCGTTAATCAAGTCTAGCTTATGATGCTGCAAGTTATTGCGAAGCTAACCCACACGATGCCAAAGAGAAAAGGTGATTCTGAACATAGAGCCTTTAAAAACCGATGGGGGGCTGAGTATATGTTTACTGACATTGCCGGTAAACCCGTGTGTCTCATTTGTGGAGCTAATGTGGCTGTAATTACAGAATTTAATCTAAGATGGCACTATGAGACAAAACATCAAGATAACCTGAAAGACCTGAATGCAATGCACAAGATACAGAAAGCAGAAGAGTTAAAGAAGAATCTGACACTTCAGCAGACGTTTTAACCCGTGCACAATCACAAAGTGATTTCAAGTGAAGCTACTTTTATGGAAGACACAAATGCACCAGTGCAACTTGCCCCACTTTCCCTGTTGCCAAGTAATGTTAAACCAAGTCGGCACAACGGTGTTCCCAAATACGCACTTTGCTGATAAACTGAGCGCACTGGGAGTTCGCACGGCGCTTTGGTGGCTTTGAAGAACAAAAAAAGAATTTTGAGTTGTTTCGCAACCCATTTGCCATCGATGTAGAAACTGCACCTGTGCAGATTCAGATGGAGGTGATTGAGCTGCAGTGTAATGGCACACTGAAGGCAAAGTACGATACTGCACGGCCCGCACAGTTTATTCACTCCATTCCCGCAGAAATGCTCCAGCTCCGTCTACATGCGGCTCGAACCTTGTGCATGTTTGGTAGCACATATCTGTGTGAGAAGCTCTTCTCAGTGATAAAGACTAACAAAACAGCACACAGGAGTCGCCTCACTGATGAGCACCTGCAGTCCATCCTGAGAATCTCCACAACACAGAACCTCACACCAAACAGAAACAAACTTGTTGCCAAAAAAAGATGCTAGGCGTCCAGCTCTAAAATGACATATGAGCAAAGACAACTGAATGATTTGATTTGTTATTGCTGAAAAGAACACATTTTATTTATATTTACAGGTTTTGTTATGCAGCATGTTCATATTTGAATTTGTATAATTTTGACAGGATATATTTTTATGGAGAGCAAAATCTTTTGGGATATTTAAAATGTAGTTTTTTTTTTATATAAAATTACATAAGAGTAAAGAAATTTGAATGTTTGTTCTTTTATTTCTAACTTGTATAATTTAGACAGGATATATTTTTATGGAGAGCAAAATATTATAAGTTATTTAAGGTTTGAGTTGATTTATTCCGGAATAATATTCTGTCGACTAAATAAAAATTCCTTCTATTTAAAATTTAAATAGAACTTGAACAAATACGATAGTTCATAATATCCAGGCAGACTTGCACGTAAGAGCGGGAGTCATCCGTTTTAACAAACAGCGTATTGCACTGATACGAAATAGCCTGCTCGTTTAATTATTTAGGAATGGATAAATAAATAAAGATTTTGTACAAATAATGTTTTTCATTTTTCTTCCTTCATGGATTCTGGCACCCCCAGCAACAGTTGCTCGCACCCCAAAGACTGTATATATGTGTTTATATATATATGTGTGTGTATGTATATATATATATATATGTATTTGTGTGTATATATGTGTGTGTATGTATATGTATGTGGATGTATATGTATATATGTATGGATATGTATATATATATGTTTATATGTGTGTGTGTATATATATATGAATGACAGAAATACTCATAACAGTGACAAAACAATTACATTGACAATCATGTTACGTTATTTTCAAAATGTTTCCTTTTCTTTTTCATTACTTCTTTAACACACTACTTCTCCGCTGCGAAGCGCGGGTATTTTGCTAGTATATATATATATATATATTGTGGTGTACAACCTGGACAAAGACAGGTAGACATGATCTTCCTCCATTTATTTACAGCTATTATTTACAAGTCTTAAGTGCACATTCCCAGTGCCGCAGCACCAATCACCCCTTTAAGTCCTGGCCAACACAATGCCTTGCTCAGTCTTCAGACCGCTTCCACTTCTCTCTTCCGAACTCTGTCCACTTCCGCCCGACTCTTGCCCTGAATGAAGGGAGGCGGCCCCTTTCCCCCGGATGTGCTCCAGGTGTGCTCCAGCAATCTTCCACCGAAACACCCCAGTGTGGCGGAAATGCCGGCTGTATCCCCGGAAGCACTCCGGGTGTCCCTGATTCTCTTCCCCCCAGCACTTCCTGGTGTGGTGGAAGTGCTGAGGTCCAGGGCTCTCCAGGCATTGGGGCGCCCCCTGGTGGTGACCACGGGTCCCTGCAGGGTTGGGCTTCCAAGCTCTTTACCCGTGGCCCCCAACACAACCAGGGCGATCGTCCCCTCATGGTCTGGAGGAAGCACAAGCCCTCCTCCGGTCCTCCTGGGCGTCCTGGCTGGGTAACACCTGCAGCCACATGCCACAATATATATACATATATTATATGTATATGTGTATATATGTACTGTATCTGTATATGTGTGCGTATATATATATATATGTATATGTGTGGGTACAGTATACGTATATATGTATATGTGAATGTGTAGTATATACAGTATAGTCATCCTTTGTCTAAACCTACTTATCCTGCTTGTAAAGGGTTAATAGCATGTGACTGCTTATTATTTGAATTATTTGAAAGTAGTGTCAAGGTAAATTAAATTGTGTTATGATCAGTGCTCATGATTTTGCTATTTATTTATTTATTTTTTTGATGTATTGATTTTTTGTGACCTTTCTCTAGCTATTTAAATAAAGCAATGAGATAGCTAACAGAATACAATGCTCAGCAACAGAGCATTTGCAGTTCCTTGTTCCTGCCCTGAAAACTGTTCTAAGCACTCCAGATACCAGATGTAGTGTGTGATTGAATTATTTCCACTTTTCACGCTCCTACTCCTGGGGAAACAGCACAGTAGGTGTTTTGCCTGGGAAGGCAATTTTATTCCATGTCTGGCTTTGCAAGCTTTCACACAATTTCAGCGAGCACTAAGACAAGCCAGTTTTCAGCTTCTGAGCTAATGTGAATCGGACATCCTTAAAGGTACATGGCCGCATTTCTTTGCAAATGTCTTTAAGCGTAAATCTGTAAATTGGAGGTTGTTATGAGGTGTAGCACATAGCTCAAACAGTCAGCCCAATATGATTCAGTAAAGCCAGTGCCATGAGGACATCTTTTTTGTTCTACAAATGCTGTCAAGTGCTTTGTGGTGCTATTGAAAATGAGGATGAACTGTTTGGCTGCTTACACGAGCCATGTGATGTGTGTGTATGCCGCAACCCTTCAGCATCATGTTCCTAATACATCTTTTTATAACATGCCAATCACACATGTTCATATATTCATCATAACTTCTTAAATACACATTTTTGCAGTTAGAGTATAAGTATCTGAAGTGGAACACCCCACAGAGTTACATCAGGATTAAAACTTAATTCTGTAAATTTGATGTTTTTAAGGTCAGGCTGTAAGACTATATAGCACCTTTTCTAGTCAGAACAATGAAGGACAGCATCACAATACATCATAAAATTTGAAAACAGTTTTAATTAATTTGCAGGTTGTAGACATCTGCCCTGCCTACATTAGTCATGAGCAAACCATGGATGTGGAACCAACCCTTTATAGAGTACACTTATGCTCCAATCCCCATAATCAAATAAAGTGTGTGCATCTTTGGGATGTGGAAGGAAACCCACACAAAAATGTGGCAATCTACACATAAAAAAAACATCTGTGCTCAGGATTTGGAGCCAATGCACAATTTCCATTAGGTAGTAATGCTAAACCCTATGATAATAGAGTGACAAAACTACAATACACAAGGAAGAAAAAAAGCACCACCGTCATAGAAACATACGCTACTAAAGGCAGAGTCTCAGGAGCTTATAGAAGAGCATAAGGCATCTGTGCTTATTAAAATAAGAGTTAAGCACCTCTCACTTAAATCAGGAAAACATTCCCCTCCTTTGACAATGTAATTTTATATCATGACAATTGAAAGAGACTTGGAGTGCTTTACAGTTTGTATTAGGGTTAGGGTTAGGCTTAGGGTTAGAGAAACCACACTCTAGCCTCACTAAAAATAAGAACAAGTAAATAAATATTTTCACATGAGTTAAACATTTAGCTTTCACCTCCCTGACCTTCCTGATTTGTATTTCTGCTTGCCGTAATGTGTTTCCAGGCAAGAATGGCTGACATGGGAAAGCAACATGGCAGAGAATGGCCTGTGAGGTGAACTGTTGGGAAACTCTGATGGTGAAGGATGCAGTTCGACCTGCCATTTCTGATGAAAATAACATTCTGAGAGGAGAAATTCATGGGCACGAATGTTGAATCAATGTAAACCTCCCTAATCTACCTAACCTCTAAATATTTGGGGTATATAAGGAAACTGTTTTGCCAACACAGATGCAGGGAGAATATGCAAGCACCAAACAGACCCTGTCTATACTGGGTTTTGAATCCAGGTTGTTACAGCTGCAAATCAACTATACCTTAACCATCATTCCACCATGTATATACAAATACATCTTATCTCTGCAATGTACTTTTGTAAACCTTTTATAATGTGAAATAAAAGACTGGACACACAATGAAGGTTTGAGGTAGCCGCCTGTATACTTTCCCTGGCTGCAAAAGAGCTTAAGTTAGAGTGGTTGTGCATAGGTTTAAGTCCAAAAGTAGAACCATCTTGGTAGAGATGATGGCAAGTTTATAAGATGAGTCAAGGAAAGCAATATCATCAGAGCAGGACAGGAAGTGACATCCTCGGGGCTGGGACAGGTAGAATTTCCCGTCTATGGTCTATCAAGAGAAAAGAGAGATTCAGTGCAACCCACTGCCCCCCGGTCTGGCGTGGAATTGGCGTTTTCTGGCCCCTTTGATTGACTCCCAAATGCATGCGTGTGACAATACTAATAAAAACTGAATGTTATTTAGGTGTTGATTTAAACATAACCTCTGACATCTGGTCATGTGACTGTAACAGTGGTACTTTGAACCTAATTTTTGCATCTGCAGTGAAGCTGTGTTGACAAAGAAAAATGCATCTTTCGTCCATTCTCTAACCCGATTATACAGTTGCCCAAGATTTATAAGTGATAATATGAAACATTAGGATGCAGTCTATGAAGGATATCAAGATTCAGTCGAGGATGGGAGGTTGTCCTGTTGGAGAGACTTGGTGTAGCTCTGTTTCTTTTTGCATATGATGTTTCCTTCTTTGTCTCATCTGATTGTGACCTTCAGAATGTAATTGAATTATTTGCTGCTGAGTGTGAAGTGGCTGGGATATCTGAGGTCTTGGTTCTCTCTCAGAAAAGACTGGATTGCTCTCACAGGTGAGGGGACAACTGCCTTTAGTGGAGGTGTTCAAGTATCTTAGGATCTTGTTTATGAGTGATGAAAATAGGGAACATGAGATCAACCAGCAAACTGGAGCAGTGGCAGCTGTACTCATCTGTGGTCGTGATAAAGGAGCTGAGTCTAAAAAAAAAAACTCTTTGGTTTATTGATTGATCTACATCCCTGTCTGTACCTATGCTCATGAACTGTGAGAAATGACCAAACTACTGAGACAGTGAGTGCTGGCGGCACAAATGAGGTTTCTTCACAGGGTGGCTAGGCTGTCACACTCTAATAGGTCGAGAAGCTCAGTCATTCACAAAAGACTCAGAGTAGAGTTGCTCCTTCTCCTGATCCAGAGGAGTCAGTTGAGGTGGTTTGCACATCTTGCAAGGGTGGCTCCTGATAGAATTGATCTGGAGGGATTATATCTCAGCTGGCCTGGGAATTTCCCAGGAAGATCTGGAAACTGTAGTTGAGCAGAGTGAAACCTGGGCTGACACGCTTAGCCTGTTGACACCGCAACCTTCCCCAGAAAAAGTGGTCTGAAATGATGAGATGAGGATGCAACCTAATAACCAACTTTTCCTTGTCAGAGTAATGAAATATTGAAAAACTGATTGTTGCTAGCTTATCATACCTAAAAGTACTGTATCTAACATACAGCTTTACTATTGTTAATATGATTCTTTTTTTTTTTCCAAAATGATATTTTTCAATGACTCCACTATCTCACAGAAACAATTTATGGTGAAAAAATTTTGACTTCAGAACATTTGTAAACTACACACCTTTTTCTTCTTCTTTTTTTTTGCCTGGAAGGATTTTGGTGCACCAGTGTAGTCCTCAGCTGAGTCAATATATATTATATATGCACAGGAAGGAAAATTGAAAAGAAATAAAACTACTGACTTGGCAATTACAGTCCCAGCGAGGCATTATGCAGGTGTACTTAGTGTTGGTATAAAGGAGCACCCCCAGTAATGTTTCATGGCAGACTTTTTAATAATTTGTTGGCTGAAAGTGCTCAGTGTTAGTGTGTCACAGAGAGGGTGTGCAGCGTTGTTCATAATGGCACTCAGTTTTAAGCTTTAATTCTCTCCCACCAGGGGTTCAGAGTGTGTTCCATAACTGGACCTGCCTTTTAATTAGCTTGTTAATTTGGCAGGCCTCTCTTGAAGTGATGTTACCAGCTCAGCACACCACAACACAGAATATTGCCATGGCCATCACAGAGTTGTAGATGTGAAGGATTTCACTTCCCACATTAACAGAATGCAGTCTCCAACAAAAAAGAGCCTGCTGTGCCCTTTTTTATATAGTTCCTTTGTGTAACTAGACCAGTCCAACCTGTCATTGATGCGGACCCCCAAGTACACATAGGAGTGGACCACCTCTACATCCATTCTTTGAATAGTTACTGGACATTGAGGCTCTTTGGTGTAGTGAAAGTCAATAATCACTTCCTTGGTTTTACTGCTGTTAAGATGCAGACAGTTCTCTTTGCACCAAGAAACAAACTTCTCCACCTGACTCCTAAACTCTGTCTCATCCCCTTTATCAATTCACACTGTAAGTGCAGAATCATCTGAGAATTTCTGCAAATGACACGACCTGCTGTTACATTTGGAGTCTGAGATGTACAGAGTAAAGGAAACAGGACTGCTCCTTGTGGTGCTCCAGTGTTGCTCTCATCCGTATCAGAAACACAGTCCTTAAGCCTCATAAATTCTGGTCTCTCTGACAGATAGTCCATTATCCAGGACACCATAGGCTCATCCACCTTTGTATCTCTTGAGTTTACCCCTTCACAAGTTTGGCTGGATGGTATTGAAGCCACAGGAGAAATCAAAAAACATAATCCTCACAGTGCTGCCAGTTTTGTTCACGTGTGAATGAGTCTTGTGGAGCAGATAGGTAAATAGCATCTTCCACTGCAGTCTTTGTCCTATAGGCAAACTGCAGTAGGTCCAGGTGGTCTACCACAAGAGGCCTCCTAGAGTCCAGAGCCAGTCTCTCAAAGATCTTCATGGTGTGAGATGTAAGTGCCACTGGCCTGTAGTCATTAGGTGAAGAGGTACCTGACTTTGGAACAGGAATAATGCAGGATGTTTTCCACGGCAGTGACACTTTCTGAAGCCTTAGGGACAGACTAATCAGGTGACAGAGGACACCACAAAGCAGGCCAGCACAGACCTTAAGAACTTGAGGACTAATTCCATCTGGTCCCGCAGCTTTTCTTGTGTGCATCTTCCTCACAGTAAATGTGGTTGACATTTCATTTGTCATTTATCAGTGCTGAAAAAGATAAACCCCTGCTCTTTGCAGCCAGCAAACTTTGTTCTTTTGTTGTTGTTCTTGTAGAATTTTAAACAGAGTAGTGTGGTTTCTGTTTGCTAACAAGATACATGGCAAGTGAGCTGAGAGCCCAAGCAAAGTTAATAAACAGGATTATATGCTGCAGCACTGACAACATATTTTTTTTCATTTGTGTATCCTTCAGTCTCACTTTCCTGACATTTCTTAACAAATCTTTACATGAATTTATTTTGCACATCCGTGGAAATTTGTGTAAATGAAGCTTTAATTTTAAGCATTGACACACATATTAGAGATATGCTGTATAACACCAGTTACCAAGGGATAATGCAAAATAACACAAGTAAAGGAGTACCTTTTTTTTTTTTTTACCTTTTTCAACACTTATTAAAGAAAAAATAATATTTGCTTATAGTGATGTAGAGCGTCCCAGTAAAGTGGAATCCTCAGTTTTCTGTTTGGAGAAGTATGGTGAAGAACAGGGAGAGCCATCTGCGTCTTTGGTCTCTTCATTGAGAACTTCAATGTGAATGTCATTAACGTCAAAGGTATTATGTAAGTCTGCAGTAAATTAATGAATTCATTTCTGAGTGAGTATGTTGAATTGTCTTAGCCTGCCTATTCCAGCCCAGGCATGCAGATGGATAAAAACTCATGTTGGCAGCATTTAGTGCAAGGCAGAAAGCAGCTCTGATGGAGCATTGGCTTGCTGAAGGGCACACTTGGCTAATTTAGAGTAACACACACACACACACACCTTTGGGATATGAGGAGAAGGTGCCAGCTTCTCATAAATAGCATCTGGGCTGCAATGTGAGTCCAAACTGTGAAACCGCCCAGTAATAAATCAATTAATTTTTATCTTACATGTAGTGGATCGTCATTACATGCTCACAACCTTACAAATAACTGAAAGTGAGTTCCCCCAAAAGTAAAAAATGTTTTGTCAGTTTGTCCGTCTAATGTTAGGAAAGAAACTCTCTACAAGAATTTGTAAAGTGCCTCAAATTATAACTGCCTGCCTAACTAAGAAATTGTGTGTTCTGTGTGCCAGCACATCGCTACAGAAATGAAATCATACAGCATTTACAGTTTTTATTTTGTTATTTGTGCACAGAGCAGTGTGTGTGGCAGACTCTATCAGGCTCAGTGCAGTAAAGGATGTCCATCTTGAACTCATTGTTAACATGGACTCATGACAACTTTTTATTTATAGAGTATTTTCTGTTCTTAGATGTATTGTCATCAGATATGAAACTGGAAAATCCATATGCTGAATAAATTTAGAACCGTAGTACTCGTGTATTGAGAGACAGTTAAAGGAGTTGTAAATGAAGAATGAACAGAAGAGAACTGTGGAAACAACAATCAACTGAAATTAAAACCGAAACGTTAGAGAATGGTAAACTACAAATGCCCCCATTTAAGAGAATTAATAAACGCTTAAGAAACTTTACGATTTATGAAGCCTCAGAGACACAACTGCATAATTCTAGAAGTTAGGACCCACAAACTAAACAGAAAACTGGCAAGAGAAGAAAGAGAAGATTGATGTCATAAGGCCTCAGTTGTCTGTTGTTGGGTTAAGAAGTGTAGACATTTATTTCTGGTGCCTTGGCATTGATAGCCTTGTAAGTTAATATAAGAGCTTTACAGATGAGTCTGAAGCTGGCAAGAATCCAGTGTGGCTGAGCTAGCTGAGGTGTAATGTGAACTTTGATCAGGCTGAAAATGTATTGATTACTTTTTTAACTGTCATTTTCTTTTGCTGATGCAATCCTATTGTAAATCTTCACACCACCTGATTGCTCATCTCCAGGTACAAACGAAGGGACGCGGGATTGAATTATATTTTCACTGATTTATTTCTTTATTTCTTCATTTGTGTGAATTTAATATTGATCCAATACAGAACTATGGGAGGCCAATGTCTATCCTTATTTAGAATTAGGCTCAAGGGGGGAGCAAACACACATACCCACCTACTCCTACTTCATACCTATTTTACACTCCACCCAAAAATAACGAAAATACTTCATTCTCAGCACATCCAAAGGCTTTATGTTTCTTTTTCCATTAAATTTGCATTGTTAGTTTATCTAAAACCAAAGGACTGGATGACTCAGCGCATACACTTCTTACAACTTACACAGATTATGTCATGTGCTGTATACATAACAGTAACGTGTGAAGTCTTAAATGAGTCTGTCGGGAACACAGCAACACTAGCAGAAGCTTGTGGGGATGTAATATACTCTTAAATGTTTGCACAAAATTGATTGAAAATCTAATACTGTAAGGGGCAGCGTAATAAATCTAAACACACACAACCTCACTTTCCTAAAGCCTAAGAAGTATTTCTTCACTTACGTTCATTGTGAACTTGTTGCTGACGTCAAACCCAGAATGACTCCTGCTCTGCCAACTGTACCCCCTCCCCCAAACCCTTGGCATCCCCAGTGCCAACTGTTTCTCTTTTATGGTCCAACATTTGACTGGCACATGCCTGACCTCGCTATGTGTGTGAGATGCTCATTAAACCTGAAAGGCCAAATGTGTGAAACACAGTTATGTGCCATCTGCAAACAGAAAAGCATCTTCATCCAAAAGAAAATCAGCCCCGGTAACAAGGATTCTTTTTTCTTCCTTCCTTTCTTTTTCCTTTCTTTTCTTTTTGTCTCTTCACCTTGGCGTTTTCCTTATAGAGCCAAACACAATTTCTTGAAGCTGCATTTGATTACGGAACAGCAGTCGCGGCGGCGGCGCATTCTGCGTGAAGTGAACTGTTTATGAAGTAGTGCTGACAGCGTTGATGTTACTGCTGGAGACGTTTCACTCCATTTTTATCCAGACAGACTGAGAGGGAAACAAGGGGGATGAGTCACTCTTCCAAAGTAATGGAGCTAATGGCGGTACACTTGTGGACAGCTGCAGAAGCACTGAGCGTAAAACTATGCTTATTCAAACTTTATGATTCCAGAGACTGCTGTCTCTCCCTCACAGCATATAAATTATGTGTCACTTGCCTCTGCACTTATTTTAACCCTGGTTTCTGTTGAATTATAAATGATGGACAGGGTCAGAATTAGCTTTTACTGCTCCCTTGTGAATGGTTCTGGGCGGCTTGCTCATTTGGCATCCATAATATCAGTGTTTAAAACCATTGGCTGGAAAATATAATGCAGGCTGTTGCTAAACAACTTTTATCTCAGTGATAGAATTGGATTTTGAATCTTTGTGTGTATGAGAGTGTAGAGAATATTCTATAAATGTATATGTGTGTGCTCTGCATCTGTGCGCAAGTGTGTAAAGTCTATCTATCTATCTATCTATCTATCTATCTATCTATCTATCTATCTATCTATCTATCTATCTATCTATCTATCTATCTATCTATCTATCTATCTATCTATTTATCTATTGTGACCAGCATCTCCCAAACCCCAAGGACAATCTCAGACACAATGGTGGGTTCAGGCACGTACTTTTATTTTACAAAGTACATTTAACAGGTTTCTTCCTTATCAGCACAGCACAACAAAGTAAACCCTTTCTCTTTTCTCTCCTCGAGTCTTCTCAGGTGAGTGTTGTCGAATTTCTCTCCCAACTCCAATTCACCAAGTGAAGTTGAGGACTTCCTTTTCAGCCCAACCCAAAAAGCACTTCCTGTGTTGAAACATTGTCTTCTGGAAGCACTTCCGGGTCTGACTGAAATTCAGATATTCACCTTATGTTAATTCCCCATGGCAGCCAATATGGAATCCAACAGGACAGTTCTATGGGACCGCAACTCCCAAGCTGCCCTGCAGGTGACCATACTGAGGTTTGCCATAAGGAATGATGCCACCCAGCATATGTAAGAACAACCTACATATGGGAGGCAGTCTCCCATTACCTAATATGTGTCACCTACTGATCAGGAAAAGGGCTATGACTTAACTCGGTTGGACAGATCCATCCATTTTGCCCATCTTGTATGTTGGCAGCCCAGCTGTGTATGAGATTCCCATTCATTGTTACTGGGATGCCTAACCTGGTGCACCTTTGTTCTACATTATTCATGATGTCGGACTCCCAGACAGATAAAGGAAGGGAGTTCATCCCAACTGAGATAGTTACTCTATCTATCTATCTATCTATCTATCTATCTATCTATCTATCTATCTATCTATCTATCTATCTATCTATCTATCTATCTATCTATCTGTCTATCTATCTATCTGCCTTATGTATTATATGTGCATTTATATACAGTGTTGTGAAAATGTATATGCCCTTCATCATTTCCTCTATTATTACACATTTTGAGATGATTTTAGGCCTTTCTCTAATATTTAATACAAATATATAAACAAAATATCTAATACTAGGAAACGTGTGGACCTCCAGTCCTCAAATAAAGGTGGTTGTGATGTATGTTTCGTAAGTAGGGCTGTGTGACCAAACATTGATGTAAGGATATGAAAGCAATATTTGCATATGGGCAGAAACTGAGAGTATTTGACAGTCTCCGAGTTTGTTGCCATACATTTCTTTGTCAATATTTTTTATGCATTCTGTAGCATGGATTATGTCTGGCATGTCAATGAGCCATAGTAATTGCCAGCTGCTCAAGGGCTCAATAGTCTGGCTGACCTCTTGTCGTTCTTTGTCTCTGAAGCACCTCCTGTGTTTTGCTTGACACTCCAGAGATGTCGCTGCTGGAATTCTTTTTCATGCCATCACAGTGTGTAGCACTGTATTTTGTAATCATAATGACCACTTTGGTGTGAGGACTTACACACAGGTCAGCTTGCACAAGCTTTTGTCTGTCTTTGTCATGTGTGCACTCTGTATCCTGTACTTGACTCTCAGCAAATGTCGCTGCGGTTCTTTCCCTTTCTGCCATGTCACCCTCTTTTGCAGTTTGCTGCAAGAAAAACATACACTCTGATAACTTTGTAGAGGTGGCTGCTAACCACATTTTTCACTCGCGCGTATCATGGCATAAGCTTTTGATTAAGACCAAGATCAAGGGTCTAGTCCCAGTGGTTTGCGAGCAACTGTGTGACAAATAGACATTACCCATAGCATTTAATATATATATAGTAACTTAAGGCGCTATATTACGCCCAACCCGGCATAGACTGACATGGAGACACGTGTACAAACACAACAAGACAACACAGTCCCAATAAGCACAAATACTGTAGATGCAACACTTCCTTCTGGCACCACCATTCCTCTCTACAAGCTTCGTCCTCCTCCTCCCGACTCTGGCCCCTGAGTGGTGGTTGCCGGCCACTTTTATAGCCCACCCAGGTTGTTTCCAGTTGCACTTCTGGGTGGGGAGAAGACTCGTTCAGCCGGGCTCAGGAACCCATGCAGCACCCCCTGACAGCCACCCCAGATCCCAGCCGGGCAGTGAAGGACTCCATCTCCCATGGAGCCCTGCAGGAAGCTGAGGCACCACCGTCAGCCAGGGAGGCTGCCACCAAGAGTCCCGGGGGAGGTATTGAGCAGCCCATGGCTGCTACCCGGAGTATATGTCGAAGGGGCGTCCCGGCTGGCCATGGGATCCGGCCGTCTGCCACTATATATATATATATATATTTAGCATAATACCCGCGCTTCACAGCAGAGAGGTAGTGTGTTAAAGAAGTTATGAAAAAGAAAAGGGAACATTTTAAAAATAACGTTACATGATTGTCAATGTAATTGTTTTGTGACTGTTATGAGTGTTGCTGTCATCAAGGATTTGATTATCATTATTTCTTTCAATCAGGGTTGTATTTGTAGGATGTGTTGTGTTCAAGTTACACTCCTTGTTTGTCAACCATTGTAAAGATAACAGGTTTCATTCATCGATTCCTTTCTTACTGCATCAATAAACAGCTCATCTTCCTCTTTATTTGAGACATCACACACTGCATGCATGTTTTTTTTTACACTGTCTTCCTTTATCTGGACATTGACCTTTTCCACCGTGTGCTTTGTTTCCGCAGTAGCTGCACTTACGAATATGCTTGTATGCGTCACTCACTTCATATTCTTTTGCTGCCTTCTCAATTGTGTAATGCGTTTTTTTTTCAGCGCTCTTTGAAGCTCTTGCTTTTCGTCTGCGTACTGCGTTCACAGTCATTTCACGTGAGCCACTCGGAGTACATGCATCGAAGGTTCTCTGCTGTGCTTGTGCTATCTCATGCGATGTCCACGGCTTTATTTAATGTTAGCTAAGACCCGGCACTTAAAAGTTTCTCTCTCAGTTTTGCTGAGTTTGTGCCAAACACCACCCTGACCATCTCATCTTAGTCTGCATAAGCACAGTCCTTCACCCGCGAATATTTAGCGGCAGAGTGTTTCTATTGGATTGCCCCTGTCGGACGGCCTTATATGGGCAGGCACTCAATTACGTGGGAGGCGTGACAATGAGGGATGCCACTCTGCCCCGCACTGCGACCGAGCTGCAGGCTATGGCTGGTATATATGTACATAAGTAGGTTCCAGTTATGACCGTTATGTGTAGAATTTCAAAATGAAAACTGCCTAACTTTTGTAAGTAAGCTGTAAGGAATGCGCCTGCCAAATTTCAGCCTTCCACCTACACGGGAAGTTGGAGAATTAGTGATGAGTCAGTCAGTCAGTCAGTCAGTGAGGGCTTTACCTTTTATTAGTATATATTTTCCTTTATATTATTTTTATTGTTTTCATTTAGTACTGTATTTATGAATTGTGTATTTATGTTCTGGCGGCACGGTGGCGCAGTGGTAGCGCTGCTGCCTCACAGTTAGGAGACCCGGGTTCGCTTCCCGGGTCCTCCCTGCATGGAGTTTGCATGTTCTCCCGTGTCTGCGTGGGTTTCCTCCGGGCGCTCCGGTTTCCTCCCAAAGACATGCAGGTTAGGTGGGTTGGCGATTCTACATTGGCCCTAGTGTGTGCTTGGTGTGTTTGTGTGTGTCCTGTGGTGGGTTGGCACCCTGCCCAGGATTGGTTCCTGCCTTGTGCCCTGTGTTGGCTGGGATTGGCTCCAGCAGACCCCCTTGACCCTGTATTCGGATTCAGCGGGTTGGAAAATGGATGGATGGATGGATTTATGTTCTTTGTGTTTTTTGGGTGGAACCTCAAGGGGCGGGGCCAACCTGGCACCACTGTCAAATGACTGCCGCCAGCCTTTAAATTGGAGGCTGGGGTGTTAGTCGTTCAGTTGTTCATTGATGTTCAAAGAGTGCTTGTTGTGAGGATTGTTTTCGTGGTTTCTGATTTCTTGATTCTGTTTCTAGCCTTTGATTTTTTGAATCTCATATTTGCATTTGTTTTCTGTGATTTGTCTTTTCAAACAATCCCTACTTCCTTATTTGCCATCATTTGCCATTTTGCTTCTTTTTAAATTACTAATACATTTTTCATCGTTTATAAAGATTTTGAATTGGAGCCAGTAGTTTTTTGGTTCCTCTCAATTGTTCGGCATTTTCGATATCTCTTGGGACATTTAAGATATATTTTGATCTTTAGACCTTTATGGACTGACATCTGCATGCAGAGTTTGGGGGCCTGGCTGCCTCTGTGTGTCACTATACCTGGGTAGACAGGTGAAAATCTTATCCTTCTTTTTGGGAGCTTTAGGTGGCCTCCCACCATGTTTTTTAGCAAAGTTTATGTGCCGAAATCACAACACTATGCATTTTGGTTTCCTTCCATACTCTATCATGGTGCACGTTAGGTTAACTGACAACTTGTGCATCAAGGTTTGTATCCTTCCTGTAAGGATAAGCACTTAGACACCGTGACCTTGCATTGGAGTTTAAAAAATGTATCTAATAGATTACAATAAACAAATCTCATCAATACATCCATGTTCTGAACACAAACACTCAACAAAAGCATAAATTACTAATAGAGATTTGGTTGAGTGGCTAGATCTAACAAACAAAGTAAAGTGACTGCTGAAGTATGCTGGCAACATTCATAATTATGGGTGATGCTTTATAAGCAGTATCTCCACAAAGCATCCTAAACTAATTGTCCACATGGATGCTTTCCCATTCAATAAAAGGGTTTTTTTATGATGGTCCACTTGAATTTTTAAACTAAAGCATAAGATCTAAAATATTAAATCCATTATGTTTGTTCTCTGTAAACACATAATCCAGATGTAAACCGGGAGAAAATCCATTAGGCAGAATTAGCCAAGCCAGGTCAAATCGTAATCAGGCCAATACTTCACTAAAAAGTGAAGATAGCTCCATCCATCCAGCCACTAAACCATGAGTTTGAAGCACAGTTCGAGAGTATTGTGTGCCAGTTTATCACCAAGTACACCTCCAAACACCTTCTCATAAAGGGCCAGTTTTGGAGCTGCCAGTTCACTTAATTGACATGTTTTTTGGAATATGGTACGGAACATCAGTCCCATCAAGTTTCCCAAGGAGAGTAATATAATAAAAACAAGGTCTGTGTGTCTGACTGTGGAGTGTCACCCATGAGGCTTTAAGTTACACTCATATTATATCCATGGACGGGTATCAGCTTACCAAGGAGCTGCTCTTAATAAGAAAGTATGACTGATGAAAGCTTTACAGAGATGATTCAACTGTGAGTTGTGTGAATGTGAATGTGTGTGTGTGTGTTTGTGTGTGTGTGTACACAGAGGGCAGTCAAAGAGGCTATGATTCTCTAAGGCTGCCGCTTTATTATCATCAATGGTTTAGCTTTTAAATAATGTACCACCTATCGAGCTTCTTACAGATTGTCCATGGCGAGAAAATCAGCAGACATTTGAAAGTCTTGACAGATCAATGATTTGTTTTTTTTTTTTTTTCTTCGTCCCACTGCTGATATAAACTAAGGACAAGATCTCTTTAATAGACAGGTACTGTATAGGTGCAGGTGTAATGAACACCACAATGCATTTCTGTTATTGGGTTTCTGAAATGTTAACCTCCTGAAACATAGCTAGAGGTAAATTGCTTCAGCAGATTGGATTGATTTGTGCATTTGTTAAAGGACCCAGCTGCTTATCATCCCCTCGAGTTTGATATTCTAACCTGTGACTGGTACATATTGTAGAACGGAGCAGCTATGAGACTCAAACTGTGCCGAATATTTCATTGGATGTTATGATTGCATAGATTGATTTTTCCTGAAAAACTCTTGTTTTGCAGTGCAATATCATCACAGATTTCTGAAAATAGCTGGAAGGTAAAGCTGATTTAAACAGAGGGTATCTTAGAAATGATTTTGACTGATTAGGTCTTTTATTATTATTTATTAATGTATTTACTTTGCTGTGGTGATCTATCAGTGTTTTATTTTTAGTGATTTTGATTCACAGTCTAATGAATAGCACCAAGCCCAATCTTATAATCTTTAATGAGGTTGGTTAGCACAAAGGGATAAAGCTTGGACCAGGCCTCTTTGTACAAGCTGATGTCCTCTGGTCTGCACTGGTTGTCTGCTTTCTTTAGCCCTGACCACTGCTTTTCAGACACGTTTAAGTCTGGAAGTCTGAATAGTCACCTATTCCACGTTAATTTGTTAGTTATATTTGGAGACATTTTCATGCTGGACATCCCATCCATGAGCCAGCTGATGTCTATTTCAAGAAGATGTGTGTTTTCTGAACAGAATATCGTGATATGCAGCTGTGGTCATGATTTTGTTCATTGTACCAAGAACCTCAGTGTCAGAAGCAGCACATTTACAGTTATTTTTTTAGCTGATGGCTTTGTCCAAGGTGACTTATCACATTTAAATTACAATTGATTTTATTTTTTTTTTATTTGTTTTCCCAGTGGGAGCACAGGCAGGTGAAGTGCTCATGGTCATACAGTGTCGGTAGCAGGATTTGAACTGATATCCTCAGGGTTTTGAAGTCCAAATTGTTAAACCACAATGCCACACTATCTGTACAGTCCCACAGTGTCAATAAAGTACGGCCATGTTTGAGGGTGGGTTAGAGCTTTAGGTCTGGTGTGCCTTTTTGTCTTGAGCACTAAAGTATCGGTGGTGTGAACAAAGAAGTGTTTGCTTGTGGACCATAGCCCTCAGTTTTACTCCGAGTCTCAATGGCCTTTGTTACAGTATTAGTAAATGAGGCAGCCCTAGTAGCACTATTGTGTCGACACAATATTAAGCTGGACATGTGATGATCCCAACATGCAAGTAGATACTTGGAAACATTTTTGTCAGGATTACCACCTTTCTGTCCATGCATGTGCACCAAATGCCTGTGTTTGCATTATAAAAAGGTAACCATTGTTTTAATGGCATTGGTGCAATAGTGATAATTACTATGTATTTATATATGTATTTATGTTTTTATATGTAGACTTTTATACTAGTGTTCATATGCTATAAATGTGAATAATGGTAGTAATAAGGGAAGGGCCAAGCAGTGGTTAGTGACCGCTATCCGAGTCATCAGACCTGTGGTGATAACAAACAGACATGCAACCCTCTTTGTCTCTCCTTTCGTTCATTTGTATTCTTACTTTAGCTCCTGTATTCATAGCCAAACACTCTTGAAAATATACAGTACTAGCTGTCCACACAGTAGTGCAACAGAACAAACTTTAAAAATCAATAATAAAAAAAAAAAATGTCATTCTGCCCAAGCCGAAGGTAGGTACGCGCCAACGTCAGACATTGCCACTGTATCTGATCATGTTCAGCTCTGATGGGACAGCGTCCCCCATGTGGGGAGAAGAGCACATGATATCTCTGGCAATCAGCAGCTACACTCTAAAACACACATAGTTCTGATCTCTCTCGCAAGAACGTCAAAGGTTACTCCTTAACAATCTGTAGATGATAATGTCTGTTGAACAAACAGGTATCGCTCGCTAAGCGGAGACAAGGTGCACTGTACACATGGCGTGAGGTAGAGAGACTTGAATGGAGGCTGGTGCGTGAGTGAGGAGGGCCTCGTCTGGCTCCCCTCAACCCGCAGCCTCTCTCTCAGATTAGCGCGAATGAATCACTGCCAGAACCAATCTATGATACTTAGCATGATGAGAGAAGTCAGAAAATCAACTGAAATGTTCAAGACAATTATAGAAAAGAACCTAATCTAAATCCGTTAAGTAGTTCTCTCGTGAAAAGCAGACAGACATACAGTCACACAGACAGGCGTTGGATTTTATATGTACTGTATATATACAGTCATATGAAAATGTTTGGGAACCCCTCTCAGCCTGCATAATAATTTACTCTACTTTCAACAAAAAAGATAACTGTGGTATGTCTTTCATTTCCTAGGAACATCTGAGCACTGGGGTGTTTTCCAAACAAAGATTTTTAGTGAAGCAGTATTTAGTTGTATGCAATTAAATCAAATGTGAAAAACTGGCTGTGCAAAAATTTGGGTCCCCTTGTAATTTTGCTGATTTGAATGCATGTAACTGCTCAATATGGATTACTTAAAACACCAAATTGGTTGGATTAGCTCGTTAAGCCTTGAACTTAATAGACAGGTTTGTCCAATCATGAGAAAAGGTATTTAAGGTGGTCAGTTACAAGTTGTGCTTCCCTTTGACTCTCCTCTGAAGAGTGACAGCATTGGATCCTCAAAGCAACTCTCAAAGGATCTGAAAACAAAGATTGTTCAGTATCATGGTTTAGGGTAAGGCTACAAAAAGTGATCTCAGAGGTTTAAATTGTCAGTTTCAACTGTAAGGAATGTAATCAGGAAATGGAAGACCACAGGCACAGTTGCTGTTAAACTCAGGTCTGGCAGGCCAGGAAAAATACAGGAGCGGTATATGCACAGGATTGTGAGAATGGTTACAGACAACCCACAGATCACCTCCAAAGACCTGCAAGAACATCTTGCTGCAGATGGTGTATCTGTACATCGTTCTACGATTAAGTGAAATTGCACAAAGAACATCTGTATGGCAGGGTGATGATAAAGAAGCAATTTCTTCACTCGCGCCACAAACAGAGTCGCTTGATCTTTGCAAATGCTTATTTATACAAGCCAGATTAATTTTGGAACAAAGTACTTTGGACTGATGAGACAAAAATTGAGTTATTTGGTCATAACAAAAAACGCTTTGCATGGCAGAAGAAGAACACCACATTCCAAGAAAAACACCTGCTACCTACTGTCAAATTTGGTTCCATCATGCTGTGTGGCTAGTTCAGGGACTGGGGCCCTTGTTAAAGTCGAGGGTTGGATGAATTCAACCCAATATCAACAAATTCTTCAGGATAATGTTCAAGCATCAGTCACAAAGTTAAAGTTACGCAGGGGTTGGATATTCCAAAAACACATTGACCCAAAACACAGTTCGAAATCTACAAAGGCATTCATGCAGAGGGAGAAGTACAATATACTGGAATGGGCGCCACAGTGCCCTGACTTAAATATCATCGAAAATCAATGGGATGATTTGAAGCTGGTGGCATGGTGGCGCAGTGGTAGCGCTGCTACCTCGCAGTTAGGAGACCCGGGTTCACTTCCCGGGTCCTCCATGCATGGAGTTTGTTTGTTCTCCCTGTGTCTGCATGGGTTTCCTCCCAAAGACATGCAGGTTAGGGCATTGGCAATTCTAAATTGTCCTTGGTGTGTATGTGTGTGCCCTGCGCAGGGTTTGTTTCCTGCCTTGCACTCTGTGTTGGCTGGGATTGTCTCCAGCAGATCCCCGTGACCCTGTAGTTAGGCTATAGCGGGTTGGATGATGGATGATTTGAAGCAGGCTGTCCATGCTCAGCAGCCATCAAATGTAACTGAACTGGAGAGATGTTGTATGGAAGGATGGTCAAAAGTACCTCCATCCAGAATCCTGACACTCATCAATGGCTATAGGAGGCGTCTAGAGGCTGTTATATTTGCAAAAGAAGGCTCAACTAAATATTGATGTAATATCTCTGTTGGGGTGCCCAAATTTATGCACCTGTCTAATTTTGTTATGATGCATATTGCATATTTTCACTTAATCCAATAAACTTAATGTCACTGCTGAAATACTACTGTTTCCATAAGACATGTCATATATTAAAAGCAAGTTGCTACTTTGAAAACTCAGCTAATGATAAACAAAAATCCAAAGAATTATGAGGGGTTACATTCAAGGCATTCGTAGTCTGAATCACAATCTGATTGTATGGGTGGTTACCCAGAAGCAGATCATAGAATGGTTGAAATAGTTTTACTGTCAAATAATGCAAAGAGTACGTGACATGTGTTTCGCCCTAATTCTGGGCTCATCAGGCGTACACACTCACTGCACCCCCTCTCTGTAATTATCCCGATCTACATACTGTCAAATAGACGAACCACACGCCGTGGTGCAATGCAAGATGCTTCGCCTCTAGCGCTGACGTCCAAGGATCGATTCCGGAGATTAGGGCGAAACACGTGTCGCGTACTCTTTGCATTATTTGACAGTAAAACTACTGTATTTAACCATTCTATAATTATATATATATATATATATATATATATATTGTAAAAGACCGAGGAGAAGACAACAAAAAGGTTTGGGGTTTTCCGGCCCCGTATATTGTCTACAATCCACAATATATTTTCAAAAGAAAGGTCAAAACATAAACAAAAACTGTTCAAAGGCGCAACGCCATATCATGGCGTCGGCGGCCATTTTATTAGGGAGGAGCCGGAAGTGGAGGGATGCTTGAAGGACCGTGAGGGAGGATGGGATTGATGACGTCAGGACAAGATGGCGGAGGAAGGGCAGAAGTACCGTACTGTGGTCAAAACCCGGCTTATGGTGGCGGAGGGTCCTTTTTCCTATGAGGAAGCAGAGGGAGAAAGTTAGTACCCCGCCATTCCCTGCCGGCGAATGTGTTCCCAGGTGTGTTCAAATCCTTCCGCGGTCTCCTACTCGCGCGTGCGTGACATGATCCCCCCCTTAGCCCAAGACCGTCAGGTCAGGCGGACCTAACCGAGAGGTTGTGAATACGAGAGAGGGCATCGGCATGGGCCTGAAGGGTGCCTTGCCGATAAGTGACAGTGAACTTATACGGCTCTAAATCCAGAAACCCGCGGATTCAGCTCTTTATGCAGGGACATCCACTGAAGTGCAGCGTGATCAGTCACCAGAGTGAATTCGCGACCCAGCAGGTAATAACAGAGATGGGTCACTGCCCACTTAATGGCCAAGGCCTCCCTCTCCACTGCCGCGTACCGGGTCTCCCGGTCCATCAGTTTAGATGCATTACAGGGTGTTCGACACCATCGACGCTTTGGCTCAACACTGCGCCCAGGCCTGTGTCCGAAGCGTCGGTCTGGAGAATAAAAGGGAGCCCAAAATCCTCATCCGTGTCCTCAATACAGGTGCCGACGTTAGGGCCTTCTTTAGGTCACTAAATGCGTGTTCTGCCTTGTCGGTCCACACCACATATAAGGAAGCGTCCTTCTTTGTCAAATTGGTCAAAGGTGCTGCTCTTTCGGAGAAATGGGGAACAAACCGGCGGTAGTACCCCGCTTGCCCCAAGAAAGCCTGCACCTGCCTCTTGGTATTCGGACGGGGCCATTCCAAGATGTCTTTAACTTTTGAACACTGTGGTCTCACCTGTCCCCGTCCCACGAGGTAGCCTAAATACTTGGCCTCCTTTAAGCCAAAAAAACATTTCCGAGGATTTATGCGGAAGCCGGCTTTAGCTAGTGTTCTGAGGACAGCCGTGAGCTGCAATAGATGCTCCTCCCAGGTGCCGGAATAGATGACGACGTCATCCAGGTAGGCGGCACTATAGGACTGGTGGGGCTTCTGCACTCTATCTACCAGACGTTGAAAAGTCGCCAGGGCCCCGTGCAGCCCAAATGGGAGAACCTTGTATTGCCAGTGCCTGCTAGGGGTGCTAAAGGCCGTTTTTTCTTTCGCGGATGCCGTTAAGGGAAGTTGCCAATCCCCTTTCGTTATGTCAAGACTAGTCAAGTATTGAGCCGTACCCAGCCGCTCAAGGAGGTCGTCAATGCGGGGCATCGGGTAGGCATCGAATTTGGAGACTTGGTTCAGACGTCTAAAATCGTTACAAAATCTCCAGGAGCCGTCTGGCTTGGACACGAGGACAATAGGGCTGGACCAGGGGCTATGGCTTTCCTCAATTATGTCCATGTCCAACATTCGTTACACCGCGTTTTGTCTCCGGGAGTCTATAGGGCCTCTCCCGGACGATTACACCAGGGTCCGTGACTATGTCATGTGCAATCAGCGAGGTCCGGCCAGGCGACTCACTCACTACTTCGGGGATGGCCCGGAGTGTCTGGGTTAACTCCTGCCGCTGCTTGGGGTTTAGCTCTTCACTGAGGTTAAGGGCAGTCGTGCATGTGAAGAGGGAGAATGATCTATCGGAGCTGGGAAGCTCTTCCCTATCTTTCCAAGGTTTCAATAAGTTGACATGATAGATCCTCTCGCTCGGTCGACGATTGGGCTGTTTCACCAAATAGTCAACGAGCCCCTTTCTTTCCTTAACCTCGTAAGGCCCTTGCCAGTGAGCGAGCAATTTGGAGTGGGAGGTAGGAACGAGCACCATAACTCGGTCCCCTGGGCGGAACTCCCTGAGGACGGAGTTGCGGTTGTAACACCGGGCCTGCGCTGCCTGCGCACGAGTCACGTGTTCCTTTAGGAGGGGTCTGATTTTTGTGAGTCTGTCGCGCAGTTGCGCTACGTACTCCAATATATTAGAGGAGGGGAAGGCCTCAGCCTCCCAGCCCTCTTTTAGGATGTCCAATATGCCTCGGGGTTGTCGCCCATACAACAATTCAAATGGGGAGAAGCCCGTAGAGGCCTGAGGTACCTCCCGGTAAGCAAAAGCGCGAGCGGGAGGAGCTGGTCCCAGTTCCTGCCGTCCGCGCTGACTACTTTGCGGAGCATCTGCTTAAGCGTCTGGTTAAATCGTTCCACCAGCCCGTCAGTCTGCAGGTGATAGACAGACACTTTCAGATGCTTTATTCTCAGTAATCTGGCCACTTCCCTGAACGTATCCGAGGTAAAGGGCGTACCCTGGTCCGTGAGGACTTCCTTGGGTATGCCCACTCTGGAAAATAAACTGACTAATTCCCGTGTGATGTTCTTAGTATTAGCGGAGCACAGGGGAACCGCCTCTGGGTACCGGGTGGCGTAATCCACCATGACTAATATGTATTTATGGCCATGGGTTGAGGGCTCCAAGGGTCCTACTAAGTCGACTCCTATTCTATCAAAAGGAACATCAATCAGGGGAATAGGGACAAGAGGAGCGCGGTCCCTTCTAGGAATCTGGTGGGTCTGACACTCTGGACAGGATTGGCAGAAACGCCGGACCTCCTCGTTAATCCCAGGCCAATAAAATCGGAGCTTAATTCTCTCCAACGTCTTTTCGGCCCCTAGGTGGGCGCCAAGGAGGTGAGCGTGAGCTAACTCGCATACCTCCCGCAGGAAGGTACGCGGAATTAGCAGCAACTTCCGCACCTCGCCCTCGTGGGTCGCCACTCAGTATAACAGATCGTTTTCGAGTACAAAAAAGGGCTCACGCAGTGTGGAACCGTCGGCTTGTGAGCTGTTTGGCAGAACTACCGCATTCCGGGCAAAGCGCAGGGAATCGTCATTCCACTGTTCCCTCTTAAATGAGGCCGGCGTGGACCGAAATTGATAGTCCAGGCTACCGAGAGGGTCTTGTGACCTGGGCACCGGAAGAGTTCCCTGGCTAGTCCCTTCCCCAGCGGAGTCTTCCGGGTCAGGGTCCGTTGCCACGGAAGCGCCCCCCGAAGCGCCAGCGCCACTCAGGCCTGCCCCGGAGCACGGCGTGGAGACTGCGGGAGGGGCGCCTTTCCCCCTCATAACTAGATCCAACGAGGCCCTGGGAGCAGCGAGTGTCTTACCGCAATTCTTTTTCGACCGGTCTTGTCCCATAATCACCAGATAGTGGGGTTCGGGCAACACAGCAACCATCAAGTGAGTTAACTCCCCCTTTCAGGTGATATAACATTGTGTGGAACGATACGACTGGGTCCCCCTATGCACACAAGTGACCAATAGGTGCTGTTTCAGCCACTGTTGCGGTAACACAAAACGGCGAGCCACAATGGTTATGTTGCTGCTGGAGTCAGACAAAGCCACCACCGCGTGCCCATTTAACAACACCACTCCCGTATTCGGACTCGCAAAGGGATGCGGCGAGGTACAGTACCTCTCCCTTGTTGTCCAGGTGCAATCCATGGGCTCCGCCGTGTTGTTGAGGGGACAGGTTGGCAGCAAATGGCCGGTCTCGCCACACTTGCAACAGCGCGGCGAGGCCGGCTTTTCTTTAGGCCTTGACGGCGCTTCCGCAGCGCGTCGAGGGGGCTCGGGTGTGGCCTCCCGTCCCTGTCGGTTCCCATGAGCAGACCTTTCTGACCCCCCGACTCGGAGAACCGAGAGCTGCCGCTCCAGGACTTCCAGAAGACCCGGCATGTCCTTGTAGGGGTGTCTCCAGACCTGCTGGGCGAGGGAACTGGGCATCGCGTTCACCAGGCCTTCACAGGCCACCTGCTCTACTACTTTCCGCGCCTGGGGTCCTTCTGGCTGTAGCCAGCGCCCCATCTTGCCCCAGAACTCGAACGCCTGTTCCGCCATTCTGCCACCTGCTGGCCCGAAGTGATGCCGTAGCGGGCCAGGATCTCTGGTTTGAGGAGGTCGTAGTTCGCGGCCTCCTCCTCAGGGAGGTCATAATTGGCCCGCTGCGCGGGTCCCTTCAGGTAAGCCGCCAGAATGGACGCCCACTCGGACCGCTGCCACTCGTTCCGGGTGGCTGTCCGTTCAAATATGCCGAGGTACGACTCGACATCATCTGCCTCTGTCATAGGCACCAAAGGGGGAGGCGTCAGTTTGGCCGGGTCTGGTCTTGCTCTTTGGGCCTCTGCAAGCCTGGCCTTCGAGCCTCCAACTCCCGAGTAGTAGCGGCTTGTGCTTGCTGCAGGGCCTGGAGTTGGGCATTCATCGTCTGCAGCACCGTATTCAGATCCTGTCCCTCTGTCATCTCTAGGGATCTTGTATCCTGCCGGCTACGCCACTGTAAAAGACTGAGGAGAAGACAACAAAAAGGTTTGGGGTTTTCCAGCCCCGTATATTGTCTACAATCCACAATATATTTTCAAAAGAAAGGTCAAAACATAAACAAAAACTGTTCATATGCGAGATGCCGTATCATGGCGTCGGCGGCCATTTTATTAGGGAGGAGCCGGAAGTGGAGGGATGCTGAGAAGGACCGTGAGGGAGGATGGGATTGATGACGTCAGGACAAGATGGCGGAGGAAGGGCGGAAGTACCGTACTGCGGTCAAAACCCGGCTTATGGTGGCAGAGGCTCCTTTTTCCTATGAGGAAGCAGAGGGAGAAAGTTAGTACCCGCCATTCCCTGCCGGCGAATGTGTTCCCAGGTGCGTTCAAATCCGTCCGCGGTCTCCTACTCGTGCGTGTGTGACAATATATATATGTGTGTGTGTGTGTGTGTGTGTGTGTTACTAATGCCTAAGAGCCACTTTCTCATTTGAATTACCAGCTGTTTGCTCTTCCATATGGAGATACTGTAAATAGCTAAACGTTTTGGGATGTGGGTATCAATTCTATATCCTCTAGGAAAGCTGCAAGTAAGAAAAAAATCCTTAGGTCCAAATTTCATTATCACAAGTTGATGTTTTTTTCCAAATATTAGCAATTGTTGACATGTTGGAATAACTGTGTTAGAATAAAATTCTATAGTTTCCCAATTTGAGTATGAACTGTAGCTCATTACATGTGCTCTTTATTCCATAGTCCTCTTTTTTTTCCTCATCTCTTTTTCTAATGTTTTGAGCCCAGAATAACTGCATTCTCCATAGATTTGAGGCCCAATATTTTATAGTGCACCACTAGGTGACTACACAAGCCTCAATTCTCTCATGCTTGTCAGCCATTATTTATTTATCAGCATATCCATAATACATTATGATCTGATTCAGTGGGAATGTATTTGCTTTGTCCTTTTCATGAACTTGCCTTAATGTGTCAAGTGACCCGAGTTGCTTTCTTTGATGAATTTTGAAATTTTTTTTGATAAAAAATATTTTGGTATTTTTAAAATGTAAGTTAATTCACTAACAGTTAGATGTAAGGCTCATGTTAATCTCTAGGCAAGCATTCATTATCAGTCCTAAATAAATCCTGTTCAGGGTCATGGGGGACAGAGACTATCCCAGCAATGGTTCAGTGATGGAGCAGAATTTTGAATATATCTAATAAATAAAGAACTGGAATCTGTAGCTGGAGACAAGGAAATCTGGCTTGACCTGGTTGGCCTGCTGTCACCGCAACCCTCACCAGGAGAAATGGATGGGAAGATGAGCAGAAATGAGATGATATATATATACTGTATATATATATATATATATATATATATATATATATATATATGTGTGTGTGTGTGTGTGTGTGTATAATATGAATACTATAAAATACCATTCTCAAACCTGTTTGATCCAGTTTGGGATCATAGGGACACATTTTATGACTGCAACATTTGAAGGAATGAAGCAACCCTGGACTAGTAAGCCGTCTACTACTGGGCTTCTTTACGCACACACATACATTCATGATCAGTCAGTTCAGAACCATCAATTAACTTAACTCTTTCGGGGTTAAGTTGGATGTCAACTTTTGTCGAAATTCAGGGGTAGAGGACGGTAATCAGCCATAAACGACGACAACACTTGCTGTTATGTTTTAGTTCAACTCTCTTTTGCTAGAAGAATAGTTAGCTTTGTTGACTTGACCTCGATTACCTGTACATGTGTGAGAAGCAAAGAGCAAACAATCTCTAAAATGGCATCAACATCTGGCAAGAGACCAAAGGGAATGCACAAAGCAAAATACGCCATGAGTGACATTTTGTGTATTATCGCCGAATCGGACTCTGACTTGTTGGACTCTGATTTTGATGCAAGTGATCTGAAGATGGAGAATGAAAACGAAAGTGAGGTACCGGCTTCAGCTGATCGGTCCTCAGCTGATCGTGGTGCTGAACGCGCTTGTGTAGCTGATGCGTTACAATAACAAGAGGTAGAAAACCAGATTGTGTCACACTGCCACTCGAAGACAGGCAAGGCAGCCAGCCCTACACACATTCCTACCAGCCACCGAACTGTTCCTACACAGCCACCAGAGACACTGAACAGCCGTCGGCAGCAGTTACAGGAACAGATGTTTTACGTTGATTTACATGTGAAACCTTTGCTTTGTGTGCTTTTCAGAAAACAGAGTTGCCTGCAAAAAATATTCAGCTCTCAAAGAGTAAACCTGCATGGGATAACTCAGGAAAACCACAGCAATGGAGAAAAGCCCCCACAGGCAAAGCAAGAATGTGCAGATTCCACATGTGGTCAACTACTGGGTGCAATATGCCCAATGTGTGTGTGTAAATATGTACATTTGTGTGTATTTGGTGTTTATCTGTATATCGAATTTGTGACTTGCACATTCAGACTACTGGACATTTTTTCATGGGTAAATTTATCTGAGAATATATGAAAATATGACTAAACCTACTGTAGTAAACATTTTCCTGTCTTACCTGTACACCACACATACCCTACAATGGATTGATGTCACATTATTGGTAGGTTTGTGTTTTGCCTCCTGTGTTACTGAGATGGGCTACAACCTTCCAAGATCCTAATATCGGCATAGTTGGATTAAAACATGGGTGTAGTAGTCAGTTCTGTTGCCTCACAGCTTCTGAGCATATTTTTAACCCAGTCCTGGTACTGTTTGTGAGCATTCTGCATATTCTCTTGACATGTGTAAGTGTTTGGTTTTCCACCGACATAACAAAGACATACAGTTCGTGTTAGGGTTCAATGACAATGTAAACTGGCACATATATGTAATTGTGGGTGTACCCTTCAACAAACTGCCACCCAGTCCTGGTTTAATTCCTACCTTTTTTTTTGATATATTAGTCCCTGATGATAATTTATTGGAATTGTTTTGACAAGGAATGAACAAAATTCCTGATGAAACACAAAAAAATGAACGAAGAATACTGTACATATTCAGCAGCTGTTCTCCATGTTAAGTCTCCTGCATTCATTCACTTGCTTAATCTACTTTCTCTATCACAGGATTATGTACTGCTTAATCCCACACCCACAATGTAACTGATATTTCTCTTTTAGGTACTTTAATTTACTCTATATTCATATAAATATAAAATGGAAGAATAAGCCACACATTCAGTCTTGTGTAGGAAGTATTTGGATGAGATGTTGTGACTGAATGGTTTCCTCTCTTTTAGCAAATTTTTAATGTTCCTGCTGAGGGTGTAAAAGTCCAGAGCCTTTCCCAATAAGATATCCTGAATGGAGCGCCAATGAACCTTCTTCAATAATATTTATTGATGCATATCCTTTTAATAGTATATACTGTATTTCTTTAGTTTCTGATCTTTTTGTAGTGACTCATTTTTTGACTGCAGAAGCTGCTGGTTATGTTTTTCTTGTTTTAATATTTCATTTCCTTAAACTTGGGATATGTGCCTATAAATTTATGCTGCTATTATTGGCATTTTTATCTTCTTTTCAGATATCAACATATTGGTAACGCTGCTGCCTTGTAGTAATGAGACCAATGCTCACGTCGCTGGTCCTCCCTGTGTGGAGTTTAAATGTTCTCGCTGTCTCCGTCGGCTCTCCTAAGAATTGCAGGTTAGGTGAATTGATGACGCTAAACTGGCCCGAGTGTTTGTCTGGTGTGTGATTGTGTGTTTATGTTCGCCCTGCGGTGGACTGGCGCACTCTCCAGGGTTTGGCTTTGATAGGCTCCGCCCCATCCACGCCCCCATTCTGGATAAGGCCGGCTAGAAAATCATATAACTGTTAGGAGGTTTCTATTTTCTTCTGTTTTGTTATTATAATTATTATTATTATTCTCTTCCCCATTTATTGTATTACTTATTGGAGTTTTCTCATATTCTCATTTAACTCTTGTTGCACTATATTTTATTGCTGTGCACTTTGTGAAGCAATATGTAATGGTGTCCTTTGTGAAAACTGCTCGTTAAGTTAAGTATATTCAATTGATTAATGTGTGGCCTCATTTGACATAAATTTCCACACATCCTGTTTTAAGTTAAGTTTAACTTCAAGTAACGCAATGCACTGGTAAAGGCAATCATACATTCTTGGTATGGAATCATGAAACATTTTAGCAAATCCTTTCAATGTACTCTCCAGGCTAGTATAGTCCTAGGTGGCATCAAACCTATGGCAGTGGAACAATGAAAAATTAGACTACTTAAGTGATGCTAGTGGCCGGGTTGAGACCCCCCCATAGGCACCTGGTTGACTTATGTCCTTAACAGATAGTTGATCATACTTTTAATAATGCAGAGCACGGACACAAAGTCATTTCATACAGCATGGGGTTTCTTTGTTTTGATTTCGACACGAGACTTGATTGCTTCTTTGCTCCCTATGAGGGGGTTCCCCCTTAATCTTTTCAACTCGCAAATACTGGATTGTTTCATTGAGGGGGTTATAGGTGCATATGGGGATATTTAGTGAAAAGGCCCCCTAGCCGTCACGGGCACCTGGACGCTCACCCAGAATTCCCTGAGGGTAGATTCGTCCCTGGTGTTCATGGTACTTCAAGGTTCATTCCAGCAGGTTTATTGCTTTACACTGTACCAACCTTTGTCAAATGATTGCACATCTCTAGTTTGCAGTGAGGAAAGTGCCAGTTTTGGAAGATAAATATTGAACTTGTTAGAAATTCTTTGGGACATTAATATTGAGAGGATGGTTTAGGACCCCCTGGGTTCCTCTCACACACTAGTCTTTTGTCTGGGTGTAGTCTGCCTATTTTCTCCATGACTAGTGTGGTGTTCTGCACGTGCTCCACTTTTTCCTCCACATTCAGAAGACATTAAGTTAAATGGCAAATCCTTGTAAGTGCATACACACACTTGACCGCTGGAGTGCCCTTTTTCTTTTTAGCTAAGTCAAATGTTTTCTTAAAGCCCACCTCTTTATTTCTTTGTGTAGTAAATCCTTCAATTTTTGCGTGTATAGTCCGTTCGGTTCATGGTGTGATATTTGTTTTATTTATTTATTTAAAGAGCTTCTGTAAAAAGCCAAATTTCCCCCTTAGGACAAATAAAGTACAGTCCTTCCAATCCTAAGCTTGATTAAACAGGTTTAATAATAAATGAGTAGATGGGTGGATGGTTACTACTAAGCCCCTACATTGTAACTTCAATGGTATATTGTGTTGTAATCTGGTTTAATGAATCAGTAAATAACCTTATTGAAAACGATTTACATTTAATAATTACTAATTCAAATTAAGGAAATGAGAGTCAAATATTACTTATATGAAGAGAGCTACTCAATATGTTCAGGAGAATTAACTGACAAAAGGCCACTGTACTCTTTGTAACTGAGTAACCTGCCTACAAGGTTTGTCTAGGCTTGAAAGACCAAAAGTCCTCCCAGAAATGGACAGATGGAGAGAGAATGCGAATGAGGAGTATATTCTAGGCTATTGTGTTGGCGTTTATGAGGAGATGTTCCCTCTGCAATGGGGCAACCGCTCTAGTATGTATACCCTGACACCCGCACTACCCACCATCATCCCACTACTGACAAGAAGACCGCTTAGGGATAGCCAGGCATGGGAGAACTTCATGGAACAACAGGCCCTTGATTTTAAGGGTGCATAGTTCCGCTCATACTACTGTACAGTGGTCTATTCAGAGATAAATGTCATACTGCCCTGTAAGATCATTCCACCCCCCACTCACAAAATGGCAGTTGTGGAGACAAAAAGTAACTGCCCAAGATCTAAAAGTGTTAGAGGGATCCGGGGAGTGACATTTCCTAACTTTTGTACATAGGACACTCGTAGAGTTGTCATTAAGTTCAGATGAACATTGCATTGCAGGATTTTGCACCCTTATGGCCATTGTGTGGTGCCAAGGGCAGGCATCCCAAGTGCTGTGCTTGTTCTCTGCCCTTTTAGGTGTGGGTCAAAGAGTTGCTTGAATCCAAAATTGAACCATAAAGAAGTTTAGTTAGATTTACAGTAACAGAGGCAAAAAAGGTTGTTTTTCATTTGACTCTTCCTTATGCATTTTTTAAACAAATAAAGACAACTACGGACACTAATACCGAGTTTGTGACCATATTCTAGGACAATCTGCCCACACAGATGTACGAGGGGCACTTTGAGCCTTTATTGCAAACTTGGGACTTCATAAGTTAGCTCACTGCTAAATCTTTGGAGTCATTCCAGGCTGGTGGGCATACATCTGTGTCTCGTCTGTTGTAAAAATAAAATAGACTTGTATACACCCGTCTAACTTGGATTCTGAACATTTTCAGAGCGGAAATCTGACAAAACTGACAAAAATGAGCCTTTTCTGTTGGATTATTTAAGTTGCCAGTAGATTTCAATTTTTGGCAACTTTCCAACAAACTCTTCTTTCTGCCTGTTTCATAGGCGCAGAGTGAAGATGCGTCTCCTGTGCTGTGTCCTAAATCTGTCTCTTCTAATCATGCATTTATTATACCTGTTCCTGTTGTCCATTCCAACATTATCATTATGCTTGATGAAAGAAAAGAAAACCTTCGAATTTTGAAGGACTCTACTGCATCATTACCATCCTTCATCTTTCTAAATTTCATAAAACATTTTAAGTTTACAAGTCTGTTCTTGGCACATACAGTACAGTAGATCCCTCGGGGCCTCGTATGAGCTATGGCTTCTCTCTGGTGAATACTTTTAAAAGCTGTAATGCCTTCCTTATTACTCAGTGGCCACAAAAGAACAGATTGCATTAAGGTATTTTAGGGTTTTTAATCTCACAGTCTTCTCTTCTCTCAGCATTAGATGTATTCATAACAATAATGCAATTAAGATATATTAAAAGCTAAATCATTTCAGTTTCCATGATTAAAATACATTTCAGATGAAACATTTGTGTTTCTTTGGAGAGAAAGGCATATGTTATAGCATATTTAGAGCTGTTGTAAACCACAAAATAGGTATGCAGCATTCTTGTAATACACACTATTACAGTAAAAAGAAAAGCATGGTGGTGCAGCGATTAGCACCGGTGCTTAACAGCTCCACAGCACTAGCTTTGAATGCCTCACTGTGTAATGATTTAATGCCCCGTTTTGTCTGTGCGGATTTTTCTCCAGATATTCTAATTTTCCATCCACACCTAAAAGATGTGCATGAAAGTTTAAATTGTTGGTCTTATGTAACTGAATGAGTATGTTGTGCCCATATGGAAGGATACACCATCCATGGCTGTCTCATGATTTATCCTAATGCTGCCATCTCTGTGAGACCAAAATTGGATTAAGTTATTTAAGTGGATGGATGGATGGAAATGTATGAGTTCATTAGAGTACATTGTCTCCTGATCGAGGCCTAAATATCATACAATTCCATTCTGTTCTGTAATCAGTTTCATCCAATTCTGGGCCATGGTAGACCAGAGTCTACCACAGCAACATTGTGTACATGCATAGCCCACTTATGCACACCTACACTCACGCTGAGCAAGTTTGTAATTTCCAATCTGCATGTGTCTGGGGAGCAGAAAGCAAAAATGAAAAATCCACACAGACACAGGGAGATCATACAAACTCCACATACACACAACAAAAAGGCATGGCTTGGGATTCAAGCTGGAGGTGCTGAATGTGTGAAGCAAAAGTCCTTACCACTGAACCACACAAATGCATCATTGTAGTGTAACCTTCACTAAATCCGCTACGTAAGTAAGGGAACTAATGGATGCTAGTGTGTTTTATCCTCAACTAAACTAACCCCTAAACTAAAACAGATTCTTGTATTCCCACGCCCAAATTTTTTGTTGTGTGGACTCATAGATGTGCCCTCTGCCCCAACATGTGTTTTCTTATCGTTACACTCATTTGGACTAGAAGGAGACGCAGTCCGCCACCACAGTACACTTATAACTGGGACTACAGATCCAAATGGCACACTGGGCTCATTGCTACTGTGCTTCTTGTCTCTATTGGATGACAGCTCCTCTTTTCTTTGTACCCCAGCTGGCAAGCAAGGGGAGCAGGCAATAAACCTTTATTCCCTTGACATTCTTAAATATTCTTAATGTGACAAAAGCAGAAGTAGTAGTAAACAGATGTGACAAATCATAAATATGACCTTGATATTGCAGTAGCAGTCATAGACGATGCTGGCCAACACAACCAGTGTGTGTGGTGTTCAGTGTTTTAAGGTTAGATTGCTGTATCCCATGGTATGGGTCTTCTTGGTGGCTGTGATCTTCCTGGTTCTTCTCTCTCTTTTGGTTGCTGACTTTTAAAAGCTTTTCAGGGCCATAATGAACACCCCTAGCCCATGGTATTGTTAGCCTAGGGTTCCCCTCATGACTGCCAGGGACTGCCTCCGGCCCTATAATGGCTTATGTGAAGTACCTCCTGGTTTGTTTGAATGTGCTTGTTCTGTTAGCAAACTGGCGGATAATCTTTTGGGCATGGCTGGAAGATGCACATAGGAAAACAACAACAACAACAACAAAAATGCTTAAGAATAAAATATAACCAAAGCCAAAATGAGAGACAAAATTCAAATTCAAGAGATCAAAACAGATAGTAACATGAAAGTAGAGTTTGCACATGGCTTTTTTAAGATTTCTGTTATTAGAAGATGAGATAAGGAAATGACATCTTAACCGTCGTTTTATCCCATCATGTCGAATTAACCACAGGTCACAACCTCAGAGGCCACACCGCTAGAAACGTAATGACAGGATTTCAAAATGGTGGCGATTGAGGAACTAAAGTGGCCTCCAAGACATTGCAAAATAAAATATAAAATCTAAACCATTACAAATTTCAAGAAATTAATAAAAAGGATCAGAATCCTCTACCTCAAAAACCCCCAATACAAGTACAAAGTTATACTAAATAATTAACAAAAAACCATATCATGGCAGCACCCTGGTGAAGGTTGTTATTAGCTGTGAGTATTGTGCTTGTGTTTTTGTTCTGTTCTTCTGTTTTATTTTTACTTCTCCACACTGGTTTTTTTGGATTCTCCTTATTGGATTTGTATATCTGGGACTTGATTACTTAGAAATGCCTTTTAAGCAAATCCTTTCACCTATTTCTGTTTTTGTCTTTCAAGTCTGAATAAAATCTTTTCTTTGTTTGCCCTTTTAGTCTTCAGCCAGGGTTTGATGGTTAACCTCTCTCTTGTAGGGAAACAAAAGTCCCATAAAGACCTGGAGTAGGCTGAAGCCAGCCTAGTGAGTGGGCACCAGCATGCCCTTGAGAGTACCTTTTCTAGGAAGGTTGGTGGGATTCATGGCCTGCTCTGGACTAGCTCTCACATCACTTTGGCTATTTTGTGTGCTGCATGCACAACAGGCCCTGTCACTCTTGTCACTTTGACAGACTATATCAGTACATGTTCATGAGGTGTGCAGGCTCTAAGTTATCCAATTATTTGAGGGTTTTGCTTTTTACACAAGTGGAAAGTACATTAAAGTTACCATTAGAGGTTGACCTTTCATACAATGCATGTTTAAAGTTTTCACTCTAAAACTAAATTCTAATTTCTACTCCTGTAACTGCAGAAGTCTTTGCTCTGTTAAAATGATTTCTGTCTTTACCAACACTCCCTCCTTCTGTGTTTAAAACCTGCTGCTTTAACAGATGTCACAAGTTCAAATAAAAATAAAAAAAATGTCCCATTTAACTCACATAAAGGTAAGGATACATCAGGCATAAATCAGGAAATAAGGGTCAGGATTCTCCAATAAGCAGCCCTCAGTGTGCCCTTGCGATGGCTCAGTGCCACATTCAGGGGATTTTGCAGCCTTTCATCTCACTTTTCCAAAATTTGCTCCCTGTGTAACCTGAAGTGGAGTCAGCTGGAGTGATAATGGTCATGAAAGGATATAAAAGTCCATTATATTTTGGTAAATGCCTTATATATTGTGATGGACAGCTGGAACCGTTGTCTGGCTGGGGCACTCCTGTATCAGAAGGACCGGAGGAGAGACCATGTTCTAGGCCAGGAGTGGGCAGATTCAGTCCTGGAGGGCCGCAGTAGTTGCAGGTTTTTGTTCCAACCCAGTTGCTTAATAAGAAGCAATTATTGCTCAAGTAACACTTCTGCTTCACTTTAGTTATCTCACTCATTAAGATTTTGAACCCTTATTGCTTATTTTAGTCTTAAACAGCTGTAGTCTTGGTTTTTAATTGCTCCTTATCTATACTAATAAAAGGCAAAGCCCTCACTCACTCACTCACTCACTCTCACTAATTCTCCAACTTCCCGTGTGGGTGGAAGGCTGAAATTTGGCAGGTTCATTCCTTACAGCTTCCTTACAAAAGTTGGGCAGGTTTTATATCGAAATTCTACGCGTAATGGTCATAACTGGAAGCAGTTTTTCCCCATTTACTGTAATGGAGATGAGCTTCAACGCCGTGGGGGCGGAGTTTCGTGTGACATCATCACGCCTCCCACGTAATCACGCAGTACATAGAAAACCAGGAAGACCTCAAAAAGCGCTGAAGAAAACATGCATTATATAATTGAGAAGGCAGCGAAACAATAAGAAGCGAAGCAGTGACATATACAACCATATTCATGAGTTCTGCTACTGAAACAAAGCACGATGTAAACCTACACTTTAAATTAAGTTCATAGACAGGCTGCCGCTGGCGTTTGTAATTTAGTGCCTGCCCATATAAGGCCGTCCGTCAGCGGCAATCCAATAGCAAACTGCCACTAAATATTCACGGGTTAAGGACTGTGTTTATGGAGAGGAAGATGAGATGGTCAGGGTGGTGTTTGACACAAACTCAGCGAAACTGCGAGAGAAGTTTTAAGTGCCAGGACTAAGGTAACATTAAATACAGCCATGGACATAGCACGAGATGGCACCAGCACAGCTGGGAACCTTCGATGCATGTACACCGAGCGGCTCACGTGAACTGACGCAGTGCACAGATAAAAGGCAACAGTTCCAAAGAGCACTGAACAAAAACCGAATTACACAATTGAAAAGGCAGCAAAAAATATGAAGCGTCTCATACATACAAGCATATTCATAAATCCAACTACTGCGGAAACAAAGCACACGTTGGAAAAAGTCAATGTCCCGCTAAAGGAAGACAGTGTAAAAAAAACCCGTGCATGCAGTGTGTCAGGTCTCAGATAAAGAAGAAGACGAGCTGTTTATTGATGCAGTAAGAAACGAATCGATGAATGAAACCTGTCATCTTTACAACGATTGACAAACACGGAATGTAACTTGAACACAACACATCCTACAAATACGAACCTGATTGAAAGAAATAATGATAATCAAATCCTTGATGACAGCAACACTCAGTAACACTCACAAAACAAATACTGTATATTGACAGTCATGTTACGTTATTTTTAAAATGTTCCCTTTTCTTTTCTAGCTTTTTAACACACTACTTCTCCGCTGATATAGCGGGTATATATATATATATGTATATATATATAACCCGATCTACATACTCGAATAATGGATACTTTATTCGCCATCAGTGATTGTTTTGGTAAAGCCATACTCAGTGTATTCATTAGATGAACGGTAAAAAAGTAAGGGCAAGGGGAGGATGACTTATTGAGGCATGCAGGCTGTAGTGCTTGTCAACTCTATCTGAATTGCGCGATCACATTTGAAAAAATATATCTTTTCAAGTTCTATTTAGTCCATATGTGTCAAACTCAAGGGCCGAGATCATTTTATATACTGTATTATTGTTATTAAAGCCCGGGTATATGAAGCGCTGGTAACACAATAAACTACAGATCCCATAATGCAGCGCTTCAGCTGCCTTGCCGAACAGTTACCGCGTTAATCAAGTCTACCTTAAGATGCTGCAAGTTATTGCGAAGCTAGCTCACACGATGCTGAAGAGAAAAGTTGATTCTGAAAATAGAGCCTTTAAAAACCGATGGGAGGCTGAGTATATGTTTACTGAACCCGTGTGTCTCATTTGTGGAGCTAATGTGGCTGTAATTACAGAATTTAATCTAAGACGGCACTATGAGACAAAACATCAGGGTAACCTGAAAGACCTGAATGCAATGCAGAAGATACAGAAAGCAGAAGAATTAAATAAGAATCTGACACTTCAGCGGACGTTTTACCCGTGCACAATCACAAAGTGATTTCAAGTGAGCTGCTTTTATGGGAGACACAACCACTTGCCCCACTTTCCCTGTTACCAAGTAATGTTAAACCAAGTCGTCACTACGGTGTTCCCAAATCGCACTTTGCTGATAAACTGAGCGCACTGAGTTTGCACGGCGCTTTGGTGACTTTGAAGAACAAAAAAAGTCCGTCTACATGCGGCTCGAACCTTGTGCATGTTTGGTAGCACATATCTGTGTGAGAAGCTCTTCTCAGTGATAAAGACTAACAAAACAGCACACAGGAGTCGCCTCACTGATGAGCACCTGCAATCCATCCTGAGAATCTCCACAACACAGAACCTCACACCAAACAGAAACGAACCTGTGGCCAAAAAGATGCCAGGCGTCCAGCTCTAAAATGACATATGAGCAAAGACAACTGAATGATTTGATTTGTTATTGCTGAAAGGAACACATTTTATTTATATTTCCAGGTTTTGTTATGCAGCATGTTCATATTTGAATTTGTATAATTTTGACAGGATATATTTTTATGGAGAGCAAAATCTTTTGGGATATTTAAAATCTAAGTTTATTTTTATATAAAATTACATAAGAGTAAAGAAATTTGAATGTTTGTTCTTTTAACGTTTACTTTATTTCTAACTTGTATAATTTAGACAGGATATATTTTTATGGAGAGCAAAATATTATAAGTTGTTTAAGGTTTGAGTTGATTTATTCAGGAATAATATTCCTGTCTGTTTTTACCATTCCTACCAAAGATATTTCTGTCGACTAAATAAAAATTCCTTCTATTTAAAATTTAAATAGAACTTGAACAAATACGATAGTTCATAATATCCACGCAGACTTGCACGTAAGAGCGGAGTCATCCGTTTTAACAAACAGCATATTGCACTGATACTAAATAGCTGTGTGTGTATATATGTAGATATGTATGTATATGTATATATATGTTTATATATGTGTGTGTGTATGTATATATATATATATGTATTTGTGTGTATATATGTGTGTGTATGTATGTATGTGTGTATCTATTTATGTGTGTGTATATGTATGTGTATATATGTAGATATATATGTATGTATATATGTGTATATGTATAGATATGTATAGATATATGTTTGTGTGTGTGTGTAAATATATATATATATATTTATATTTATCTTTATATATATATATATATATATATATATATATATGACAACAACACTCATCACTCACAACAGTGACAAAACAATTACATTGACAATCATGTTACGTTATTTTCAAAATGTTTCCTTTTCTTTTTCATTGCTTCTTTAACACACTACTTCTCCGCTGCGAAGCGCGGGTATTTTGCTAGTTAGCAATAAGATGCAAATGACAAAAGAGAACAGCATTTCTCCATTTAGCTTGTTTCCATTTACACCCGTGTGTATTTATCATGCACTATTGGATTTAATTAAATACTTGGAAGGAAAGCGAAGAAAATAAAGTGAAGCACTGAGAATAACTCGTCTGTTTTAGACTTCAGATCATTTGGATGACATCCTTAGAAAGGAAAAAAAAATCTAGGATATGAGAATGACTTGACATGGCAGAGTTAAAGCACTAGCAAGCCATGAAATTAAATAATTGACAAGGATTGTTTTTTAATTAAGCAACTGAGTTGGAACAAAAACCTGCAACCACTGCGGCCTTCCAGGACTGAATTTACCCACCCCTGTTCTAGACATTACCTTCTCCGGGACACTAGAGGACAGCCACCCTGGCTTGCTGTATGACCACGGGTTTGGTGCTTGGAAGCCCCACCCTGCTGGGCCCCGTGGCCACCACCAGAGGGCGCTTGGATTTGCTTAGAGCCCTGTCCTTGTAGCACGTCCGCCACACCCAAGCACCTCATGCACTTCCGGGTGCCTTATAAAAGGGGTCGGCAGCCGCTACTCCAGGTGCCAGAGTCGGGTGGAAGAAGACGAAACTTGCTGGAGGAGGACTGGTGGCGAGAAAGGACTGTGAGTTGTAAAGAAGGAAGAACTGTGCTGTACCGGTGGGAAGCAGGGGGAAGCTGTTCCCACGTGAAAAATAAAGGTGTGCTGCACCGACATTTGTGTTCGTACCTGTCTGTGTCAGGGAAGGGTGGCTGGTACGCCCCCTGGTGGTCCACAATATGAATACTGAGATACCCAGTGATACTTACAGTATACAGACTAAATTTTCATTATTGCCTTAACTTGCTTGATATAATTATAGAGTTCTGGAAGGTGTACACATCACCAGTGATTTGGCAGCAATGAGGAAACAGTACCCCAAAGGGTGCCAGTTCATTTTAGTGCAAAAAATGAAGAGAATAAGAAGATGAGATAGTCAGAAAAGAGGAAAAAGTGTATATAGCTTTCATTGAACTCATTTGGTACAACTGTAAAACGTATAAAGGTCATATGAAGCCCTAAGCATGGAACCTTCTCTGTTGAAATAATATTCTGTACATATACTAAATTAAAGCGTATGCCTATCTGAAGATGCTGAATAGTTTAAATACACCTCATTGTGAGTTTGTATGTATGTTTTTATATATGCATATGATCTTTAAAACATACCCAGTGAACCTTGATTTAGGTTAGGTGGGTTTGAGAATTTCATAAGTGTAGGGTTTGTGTAGACTTGTAATCTACTTGTAATGTACTGGATGTATATTCTTAGTCTTTTAGAGTTGATTTCTATCGCTTTGTGACACAGCCCACTGACAATACTGTATATGCTGTTTGACTGATATGACTAAAAGCTTTAACATTGCCACTAGGTGGTGTGCTATGAATTCTTGTAGCCTTATATTTTTAATAAAGGACAACATATAAGGCCAGACCTGAGCACTGACATCATTTTCATCATTACACCATAGTATGATAAATGCTGCAACCTCATTTTCTTTATTTCAGTGCCCTCCTAAAATAGACTGAATGTCCATGTTTGACATTTTTTATTAATAAAAATAATGCTACTAATAATAAAAGGCTATGTCGACAGCTCAGCAGTTTATATTTGGCTGAGTTATCTGTTGTCCTCACAAATGTATTTGTTGAAAACTCCAGAACATCTCTTTGCTCCCCAAAAGCTTTGCTTTTGTACTGCCATTCCACGACTTGTCCTTCACATCAGCGGCGTTTGCCTTGGGTATCCTTATGCGTCTGCCAAAGGCTGGCACATCTTATATAGAAAGCCATTTCATTACGATGAGCTGCTGTAAAAATAAACATATTTCAAGTGAATATCTAAAACAATTTTGTTCTTTAAGGATTCAATTCTGGCAAAAGGTTTGAAAGGCTGGTAAATTAAATAGAAGAAACCATACTTTTTAAGTGAATTAGAGTGGCTTAAGAATATTTGATTTTAACAGTTTTATGGTGGTATCAATGCAGTATGTTTTAAGTTAATTGGCCTGGTTTAAGAATATTTAAAAAGCTTTGTGCTGTGTGACCACTAGGTGGCGGCCCCCCAATCCCAGATACAACTCCACAGACACAAGTTCCCAAAATCAAAACAAGCTTTTTTATTGAACAGTGTACCTTGAACAGACTTCTTTTCACACAGCACAATCCTTCTTTTCTCTCTCTTTCTCTGCTCTGTTCATCCCTGGTGAGTGTCGTTCATCTCATCTCCCGATTTCTTTGACTACCTGGTTGAAGTGGAGGGCTTGCTTTTAAACCCAATCCACAAATACTTCCAATTCCTAACTCTTGCACTTCTGGGTCGGGTAGAATCTGAGCCGTCACTTCCTGACAGCTCCTCCTGATGGGACCCAGCAGAGCAGTCTTATGGGACTACAACTCTGATGCTGCCCTGTGGGAGCCCATAACCGATGCTGCCACCCAGTGTATGGAGGAATGACCTGTGTATTGGAGGCAGTCTCCCATTGTGTCCCATATTTTTGGCCTCTCAGTCAGGAAATGGACTATTAACCATCCTGTTGTGGATGCACTTTCCATTTTGTCCTTCTGGTATACTGGCATCCCATCTGGGTATGGAACTCCAATCCACTGCTGCCAGGGTGCCAAGTCCTGGTGTGCCTTCTCTATATGTTATTCATTCAAAGGGAATTTATCCTGGCTGGAATGTCAGTCCATCCATTAATAATAATTAATATTCTCAAACACACTAAATTATAATGACTGGTGTTTTTTTTCTTTAAGGATTTTGTTTCTTTCTCCTCCTTGGTTGATTCATTTGTTTATTTGACATATTTTGTATGAGACTAAAGAATTTTCTCCTTAAACAACAACATGACAGTAATTCTAGGCATATTTTCCAAGTATTTATAAGTGATGCTTGGAGTGCTGATGATCACAGTCATCTTGTCACCACCTTGATCATCAGCTCTGTGCTCTGCTGCTCTATTCTCGCTGTTGTTGTTTTTTTCCCGTTTTGCTTCTGCCATTTCTTTAGCTCTAAAGGCTGCCTTTGCCCTCAGTGCAGTGAATGGAGCTGCTCCCTGCTCATTCGTTTTCACCCATACACTAATTATGAAACTAATTGGCAATGATATCACCCAGTAATGCTTGGCAGTTGCTGGACCTTGTTCTGGATCAGTTGTGGTAAATACTGTGTTTCAGCATTTAGTATGTTATGAGTGTAATTTGTACTAAAAGCCTATTCATTAGCTCTGTGCCTTCATTTGTATCGTGTGTCATAATTTTTTGCTTTCCGCAGTCTTATGAGAGATGCATTATGATTTACACTGTCTGCAGCCGCTGAAAGGAAAAGAGCCTGTGAGGGCTTGGTGACTGTATGGTGGTGATGCCTAATTTCACATGCAGTTGGCTTCTTCATGCACGTGGGCCTTAGCATGGATGTCTACTAATTTTTAAAAATAAAACTTCTGTAGAAATGTATGACATATAGCTCAGTGGCACTTTATGCTGGCATGATAAACACATGTCAGTATTTCCTTACACTAAAAATGACCTCAAGATTGACAATTTTCTAAAAGAAACCTGAATGACTTTCTTGACAAGCCATCTGTCTCAATTTTGGAAAGTATACTGCTTAGGAACGATGAAAATATAAGTAGTATCTCCTGATATTGCCAATTACTTTCAGGGTGCACCCAAAAATAATTTACGGTACTTCTGGGAATGAGACCTTACATTCCACACCAATTTGTGCAAAGCATGGTTTTGTTCAATTTAAAACTGTACATAATGCACATTTCTCTTGACTCGGATAATGAAAAATAAGCACTGATCATGTGAACGCAGTCATTAGGCACAGGTCTCTGTGGAAGATAGGGGGCATCACTGAGCTGCAAAACCTGGACACAACTGACACAGTCACGGGCTCAAATATAATGATTTTATTCTGTCCATTAACTTTATAGGTCTTTCCAAAATCCTCCGCATAGCATACCACAACAATAAGGGCCTCCCCCCACCACCCAATCTTCATCCTGCTCCTCTTCCTCCACGCACTAATGTCCTCTGCCACTCAGTTCTGATTCCCCTGAAGTGAATGAAGGGCATCTTTTAAGTCAGACTCTGGAAGTATTTCCGGTGTTTGGGCAATGTCCAGAGAAGGTCAGGCAGAAGTGTCATAAATTTGGGATGGTCCACTGGTGACATTCACGACACCCAGCAGGGCTGTCCCTTGGGATTTCAATTCTGAGCTTGCACTGTGGTCTGGAACATGGGAGCAGCGATGTAGTCCTCTAGCGTGTCAGAGGAGTATATACTGTACTGTACTCTGAACAGACTAACATTCCCGATCCTTCCGTTTTTCTTGCCCCCCTTTTAGACAAGAGGCCAATTCTCAACCTTGTCGGGTCGCTGGTTCATAGCTGTCCTTCCAGTCCGGCCTCCCTTCCTAACAAGGCCTTTCTTCCTGGGCGGGATGCCAAACAATCCCATATGGCCCTTACACTCAATATCACGTGCTTTGGGAGTGATTCCTGCTTAGACTTTATGGGAATATAAATTCAGTTAATCTAAGGGTCAAAAATCCCTATTCCAGGATTGGATCTCTATGGGTGTGTTATGCTGCATTGCTAGCATGTCACCTTATTTTTGGCTGGAGGTGCTTTAGACAGCTTCTAGTCAGAGAGCATATTAAACTTGGCAACTGCCGTCGCTGGATTTCACCTCCATCATGAAGTCAGACTAAACAACTAGGTACTACAGGGAATGAAAGATTACAGGACTGGATGGTGACTTCTTAGCAGAGTTTCAAATTTCAAAGTATCACAAGCTCCCTGTGTTTTGACAGCCAATTGATGTGCTGCCTGATAGTGTCATCTTTCATCTATTCCCACAGTTTAAAACTCCAGCTTTCCTTCTTTTCTCATGGCCATATTGTATGCAATCAATAATTGGCCGCTAACTCTCCAAAACACAAGAGTGTCCCATGACTTAGGAAAAAGTCACACCTGTTTGATTTAGTTGTGGTGAGTCACAAACCACTATGACTGAGTCACAGGGACACACTACATGCCGGTCATGGGCGCACACTGCAACTGTACCTGACTAGCTAAGATTATATAAATGAGGGCTAAGTCATTTAGTGTTGTAGAGGTTGGAATGGAGCTCAGATTCTCACTTTCTTTAAACGGTGATTTGTTTATCTTATTTAGAGACACAAGGAACTCATGCAGCTTTGACTCGGCACATACTCACTAAAATACAGACATGAAAAAGGTGGCTCAAAATGAGAATATAGTTAAAAAATAAATAAAAAACAATCATTAAACAAATAACACACAAAACCAACGTAAATTTCCCCCAATGGTGATAATTATTTTACGGACACTAGACAAATTACATACGACAAAGCACTGTGTACTAAACACTCACAATTCAGTTCACAAACAGTCCAGTTACACAGATGCAATGATGGTCAAAATTAATTGAAATACCAAGTGAACAGATTCCTGAATGTTATTAAAGTTTTGTCCTACCGTGTTCCAGTTGCTTGAAGATCTGTAGAAGCTGGGAACGCTCCACAGATGAAGACATTTAAAAACACAAACAAAATCACATGAACAAGCAGGCCTGGGATGAACACATTAATCCAGAGTGAAGCTGTAATCCATGGTGGTTGTATTTGCAATCCCATAGAGTATGACGCATAGAAACAAATAGACACAGGCGATCTCGATCTCTTTTGGAATCTTTCAGTTCCTTTTTAAAGATAGTGCCTAATCATTGTTCTATCTCTGCAACCCTCCGCCACTCTGAAGCTGACCACTGGCAAAGTACTGCTGGAGCTCTTGGGAACTGCAGTTCATTTAAGTGGCACTGCTAGAGTATAATGTAGTTGTGGAGCTGGCTGTACTCCACTGATCACACGGTGGGAAAAGGATGGCCTGTTTTACATAAAATTAGGACAAATCTAATTCACTTCATACGAAACCATTAAAAACTTCTTCAAAATAATGAATACATTTATTAAAGCTATCCTAAGTAGGCATGCTGAACCTCTGATTACTTAATATCTTTGAGCCTGAATCACTTCATATTAAATTTTATGATCTTTTGCTCTGTAGATTGTAAAAGGAGGGGATGTCACACTGGCTTTGAATAAGATATAGAATTGTATGTCAATTTAATTTCATTTGTAAAACCAGTAAGAATAATGAAAAAGGAAATGTAACTGTGCCATAGTGGACTCTATCTCCTTGTCTGGAAATGGCTGGCTGTGTTTCAGATGGCCCTCTGTGGAATCTGTTCATGAAGCTGTCTCACTTTGTGCTTGGATTAGTAGTAGTGGTACTGGTGGCTCGGTGGTTATTAACTCAAAGCCTTGCTAGTTCAGAAAGTGGGAGTAAAGGTCACAGCCAAGACTGGGTTTGTTTAAGTAGATGCAAACATGTGAATGTGGATGAAGCATAGCGTAAATTGTGGATAATGTTGTTTAGTTTCTCTGCCCACTACCTCATAACCTTTTTATAGGAGATGAAAAAGACATTTGTTTGTGCCACAGACAGCTGCGTCCATGACTCATAGGTGCTGTCTGATTTTTACCATTTCGCTACCTGAATTATTTTTATTTTTTGGAATTAATGTGCAAGGCAGAATTTGGCAAAGAGATGGAACAAACCAGCACAGCAATAATTGAAAGCTTATGGCCAGTTACAATTGATTAGATAGATAGATATTTCATTGAAATGTTTTATATAGTATTATTTTGGGATTTCCCAGTATTATTTATTTTACTTCCATATTCTTATACAGCTTGTATAAGGCCGGTGTACTCAGACTTGCTCCTCAGTTTTCAACAATTCTAAATGAAACTTTATGGACTCCATTACTCAGCTGCTTCGAGGATACATCTGCTATTGGACGTCTGCAACAGGCACAGGGGATGCTGGGGACACTAAGGGCCGGCAGGATCTTTATGTTTTATGTTGGTATTCGCTCGTTTGTCTCGTCTTCAATACCACCAGAATATCGTTTCTATTCAGGATTGTCGAACCAGTAAGGATGTATGAACTGTCTCATTCCTGCCTGTTGTGTGAGTAGTGTTGGATTGGTCATCGTGCTTAATCAGAGGGAGAGGGCTCCCCAAATCTTATCACTCTTCACTGCACCAGGACCACTGGTAGGACTGTTTACACATTACTTACAAAAAAGTTGTTCCCTGGATCGTCCTCTTTCCCACCATTCCACTTCATTTGTTACCACTGCTTTGGGACTGTGTTAAGGACTTTGTGGTGAATGTGTATTGTTAGGTGTCTATTGTGGTGAATTAATATTCGATATTGCCATAGGGGAAGAGGAGGGCTACCTGCTTATTTGTTGTTTATTTTTCCTTTCAACAACAACAACAACAACATTTAATTTATATAGTACATCTTCATACAAAAAGTATCTCAAAGTGCTTTACATACTGAAGAAAAGAAAAATAAAAGACAAAATAAGAAATTAAAATAAGACAACATTAGTTATAATAGAAAAGGAGTAAGGTCCGATGGCCAGGGTGGACAGAAAAACAGAAAAAAACTCCAGACAGCTGGAGAAAAAAAATAAAATCTGCAGGGGTTCCAGGCCACAGGACCGCCCAGTCCCCTCTGGTCATTCTACCTAACATAAATGAAATAGTCCTCTTTGTAGTTAGGGTTAGGGTTCTCATTTAATATATCACTAAGTTACTTATTTATTTTGTATTGCTGTGTTTCGTGTCTCTGTGTGTGAGTTGTGCGAGTTGGGCCAAAGCTGAGTGAGTTCCTGGGATCCCCACCAAACAAATAAACAAATCACTGTCCCTATGATGGTGTGAATCTGAGCAACATCGGACCTCTGCAAATGTTTTAATTCATCAAATCAATTACTTATCAATGTTTGCCTTCAGACAATCCCTACTGTGTACTAATGAGTTATTCTTCAAAAAAGTCACCCAATCCTATAGAGTATAGGTGAAAAATTTCAAAATATATAAACTGTCTCATGATTCAGAACCATGTTCATCTTAATTTAATGTCTTTCGTGAAACTTCCAGGGCCAAATATGAATGACAATTAAATTGTAGGTGCTGTACTCTGAACATTAAAATGCCAGGAAATACTATGATGTGTGCAAGTGTTTATTACTGTGGTGATCTGTCGGTGCATTGTACCTTACATCAAAGGGGGAACAGTTTATTTAAAATTCAGCCTATTTTGGTAGCCATTAGTCGAACAGCTCATGTTCACTTCATATTTGTCTCCTACTATGTCTGAATGTTGATAGATGGGAGCATGCATGAAATTGATTCATTTAAACCTGCACACCAAATACTGTGGACTAAAACATGTGCATAGACAAGTTCACCCTTAATAGGACAGACATAATTGCACTCGTCTGGAGTCTTGTCTGCTTTACCTCAAAATTTACTGTGAATGACACACACGCAAACAAGCATGGCTGCTGTTGAGGAGAAGCAGAAACACGTTTGTCCAAACTGAGTGGCAACTGCTTTTGGACAAAAAGAGAAAAAAGATTTGAATGCACATGTAGGCATACACAGTACATGTTTGCTGAACTATGTGGTTGCCATTAATCAAAAATGGCTAAAATATGCTGAACCTTTCCACATGAGGTGAAAGAAAATCAAAGCCTTGCTGCAGGATACTTTTGGAATTTGCATGCATCAGCGGGTGGGTTTTCAATGAATCGCTGGTCGTTTAATTGCGTTTCATCAAGGCAAGGGTGGATGGCCTGCTACTTGATTGCTCACGCAAGCTGAGCTCAATGTTTGAATGGCAATAAAGATACACGGCCATTGATACTTTAGTCAATGCCACACAATGGAATCCCTGGAGAAAATAAGCCACCTGGGGCCTTCTCAGCTAGTGATATTGATATGGGAAAATATACAATAAAACTTTTGATTTACCTCCGTTTTCAAACTCAGGTTTTTTTCCGAAGGTCAGTCATTCTACTGCAGTCAAAATGTATTCATTCTAAAAGTTTCTAGTGCTTCATTGCTGCAATACGCATTCATGTTAAAAAGTAAGTACACCCTCTTTCAGTGCTTTTACATGCAGTATCATGGTGTAAGTAACAATCAGTCAATTCAGGTCCATTTATTTTTGTACAGAGCTCTTCACTAAATATAGGCTCATAGCACTTCCACATATTTACAACTGTTAAGACACAGTAAATGATAGCAATTTCAATGATTAACACAAACAAAACATAACAATATAAACTCCATTAACTTTGTAATTGTGATATGGTTCACAACAGAGAGGAAGGATACAAGCACTCTAGTCAACTTCATTCCTACAGAGAATAAACCTTTAGGGCCTTCACAGTTCTGATGACCTCCAGTCCTGGAAGGCCGTAGTGGCTACAGGTTTTCATTCTAATCATTTTCTTCATTAGTGACCAGTTTTTGCTGCTAATTAATTTCTTTTACCTTAGTTTTAATTAACTTGACTGAGTCTCGTAGTTGTTTTTTTTCTTAACTAGCAGCCAAACAATAATGAAACACAAAACAAGCTCGCCACATGATCAGCAAACCTGTGCCCATCACACAATATATGTAAAATAAAAAAGGTGAAGGTCTCAGTAAGGTTGACCTCTCAGGTCACCAAAATATTTTGACGATGTTCTTAGAAAAAACATAAAATCAACAGTTTTGGAAAAGTCTACTGTGGCAGAATGAGAGCAGCAACAAGCTATGGAATTAAATAACGGGTTTAAGCAAGAATCAGCTTCTAATTAAGAGATTGGTTGGAGTGAAATTGGTTGGAGTTTGAAATCCCAGTTTAGCTGGACATCAATTGCCTCGTTTCATATCTCATTTCTGTTTTAAGGACTGAATCCTTAAAAACAAGGCTATTAAAATGAAGGGAAAAGAAGTTAATTAGCAGTAAAAAATGGTCAATGATTAGGAAAAGAGTTAGAATGAAAACCTACAGCCACTGCGGCCCTCCAGGCCCGGAGTTTGACACCTGCTATCTAGGCCATTGTCCTGGACTGGGAGTCCTATAGCACATAAATCTCAACAAGTTCCAAAAGCACTCCCAAAAATGCTCACTAGAGAAGGATGTCACCTTCAAAATCCTGGCTGGTAGTAAGAGCCAGCACTGAATCTTTACCAAATAAAAGATTTATTCTTCTTAAAAAGTTTTCCAAACCTTAAGAAGATCTGTGGTGCACAAACACAAAATGGAGCTGCCTGAAACACAAGGCAATCTGGGAGTTCACATTCCCAATACGGAATTCAAAGATGTAATCAGAAGAAGCAGAGCAGAAGGTCAAATAATTCGTAAATCACAAAAAGTACAATAAAGCCTTAATAAACTCACCAGTCCAAGGCACATTCAAAATGAACCGCCAGGATGTGAGGAAGACTGTGTGGATTTATAAGCAGTTCCTTATGGTGACTGGCTGGTGGCCACGCCTCTTGAGGGGACCACCCATAAAACACATGGAACATAACACATACAGCTTATAGACAAGGCCAAAACCAAAGAACAATGCACATAAACAACAACAGCAACGTTAGCATAAATAAATGGCACAAAAATGAAAGACATAAAACAAGACTTTGAACCACAGCCAGGGGGGCAACTCTGGCTGACGCATGACAACTAGGGGTCTGCAGTCAGTCCTGGAGGGCTGTAGTGGCTGCAGCTTTGTTTTTTTTTCTGCCCAGTTACTTAATGAAAAGTCAATTATTGCTGTTGAAGCACATATTGCTCAAGCAAAATTTTCAATCTTCAGTGCTGTCTCACTGATAGGATTCTACCCCTTAATTGCTTATTTTAAACTGAAACAACTGCATTTGCTTTTTTAAAATGCTTTTTATTAGCGATAAGGTACAGATGACAAAGACACCAGCATTTCTTCTTCTAACTTGTTTCCATTTGCATGTATTTGTATTCAATGTTTACTATCGGGTTTAATAAAACATTTGGAAGGTAACTTAAGACAAAAAGTGAAGGACAGAGAATTACTAATCCATTTTAGACTAGAAATCATTTGGATGTTGTCCAAAACACTAACACGTCCTAAAATTAAATGAGATCTGTTATAGGCAAGGCTTGGTTTCTAATTAAACAATTGAGTTGCAACAAAAATCTGAGGCCACTGAGTCCTTCCAGGACTGACTTTTCAGTACCCTGACCTAGAACACCTGGCTGCCTTCCCTTCCCGTAGAATTAATAATATACTGTACATTAAATTCTGTTGAATCATGAGGCTTACAGTACAGAATCTCTGATGTCAGTTTCCATGAACAGCCATTGAAGCTTGGCATCGTAGAGCTGGCACTGAGTGCAACGACAGGATACTGAGAAGAGAAACACAAAAGAGGAGGGTCAGTAACTGTTCATAAACACTGACTGGCTTTAATTTTTGAGCAAAAGACTAATTGATATGAATAACTAATCAGCAGCTGTAATCTGAGTACGTCAAATTAAATGAATGCGTCTTTAACCTGCATTTCCGCCCTGAGGCTGACGGAATATTCTTTGTTCTGCAGTACTCCATAGCTTTGGGTCATTGTCACTGCACCTTTGATCCTCTACTGTAGTTTCATGTGTCCTTGGAGCCTTTAGAAGACCATTACCTTGAGATTGTCATGAAATGTTTTATTTTAACAGATTTTACTTTAAGAAAAAGTATACACTCTTTAGAACAAAAGTTATACTGTGGAATTCAGCAAGATAGCTTAATTATTTGCCCAGGATAGAGACATATATTAAAAGCAGTGCCCTTAACTAACAGTTACTGTATATACTGAGTTCCTCTATGTTCCAATATCATTTTAACCACTGGACCACCTCCACACCCACTCCTTCAATAGTAGCCAGACATAGAGGTGTGGCGAAAGTCAATAACCAGTTCCTTGGTTTTGCTGATGTTAAGTTGCACACAATTCTCTTTGCACCAAAAAACAAAGTTCTCCACCTGACTCCTATCCTGTCTCATCCCCTTTATCAATAGACCCACAAGTGCAGAATCATCTGAGAATTTCTGCAAGTGAAATGACCTGCTATTATATTTATAGTCTAAGATGTACAGATCTGCGGTGGGTTGGCGCCCTGCCCTGGATTGGTTCCTGCCTTGCGCCCTGTGTTGGCTGGAATTGGCTCCAGCAGACCCCCGTGACCCTGTGTTGGGATTCAACGGGTTGGAAAATGGATGGATGGATGGATGGATGGATGTACAGATGAAAGGAGACAGGACTGTTCCTTGTGGTGCTCACGTTGCTCACATCCATATCAGAATCACAGTGCTTGAGTGTCACAAACTGTGGCCTGCCTGACAGATAGTCCATTATTCAGGACACCACCGGCTCATCCACCTTCATATCACTTAGCTTACTCCTTAACAAGGATGGCTGGATGGTATTGAAGGCACTGGAGAAATCAAAAAACATCCTCCCAGTGCTGCCAGCTTTGTCCAGATGAGAATAAGCCTTGTGACGGAGACAGATAATTGCATCCTCCAATCCAGACTTTGTCTGATAGGCAAACTGCAGTAAGCCCAGGTGGTCTACCACAAGAGGACTCCTGTAGTTCAGAGCCAGTCTCTGAAAGGGCTTCATGATGTGAGATGTAAGTGCCACTGGTCTGTAGTAATTCAGCGAAGAGGCACCAGACTTCTTTGGAACAGGAATAATGCAGGGTGTTTTCCACAGCAGTGGCACTTTCTGAAGTCTTAGGGACAGAATGAACAGGTAACAGAGGACACCACAATGTTGGTCAGCAAAGGCCTTAAGAACTCAAGGACTGACTCCATCTAGTCCCACATCTTTTCGTGTGTGTAGCTTCCTTAGTTGTCTCCTTATTTTGTCTCCACTTATGGACAGACCACACTGATGGTCAGAGGTGAACTTGTCACTGGCCATCCCAGTTGATGTGGTAGGAGTTGTTGATGTAGCAGGGATGGTGTGGGAGGACTGGTGATTGGAGTTATAATTCTTGGACATCTATGGCACTCAGGTTAATGAGAATTCGACCTTGGTATAAATAAAGAAGCCTTCAAATCATCCAGAGCTTCAACTGATTATTTAATAAAGAGAAAATCCCACATAATTCTGAGGTGTGTACAGTATGCAGTCCTGTTAAGCAGTTAACGCTCAAGCCATTTATGTTAGAATAAATATTTTAAAATCAGACCTAAATTAAACTGGAAAATAGTATAAACAAATTAAAGACAGGAGTGTAGTTGGATGGGCAAAAATGGCATATTTATTAATTTAAAATTAAATCTACAACCCAATAAAGTCTGCAGAAAATGAAGGGGTTGGAATCCTTTCTGAATCCACTGTACATTCTCATTCTAGTCTATGGTGTGCTTTCACGTTTACAACTTGTGCTGTTATTTATTGCACCACTTGAAAGAGAGAAGGGAAATTTTCTGGTGGGGAAAATATGGTGCAGGTTTGCTACAAAGCGTGGTACATAGTGTTTTGTGACAAAGTAGGGATAAGGAATCGTGTAACCCAAAATTGCATAAAAGAGTAAATACCACACCCCATTAAGTGGTTGGTCACTCCTGCTACTCTGGGTGCTCACTCGCCGTCCACTCGCTCCACCCGGGGTCATCCCAACTGTGCAGCAATGGCTCTGCCTCCATCCTGACGCTCTTCTTTTTCGCTTTCTTTTTCTCCCTTTGACCTTTGAACTCTCCTTTCTTTATTTCCTCTTTTGTTTCTCGATCTCCATTTATAATTCAAACTCAGGCTCCCTTATACTCAAGTCGGTGTAGACACCTTGATTACGAACCCAAGACTGTGCCCGCATATGAATGTGCGACCAGCCAATTTCCTCATCTGCCCCCCAGGGTCGCCTGGCTATGCCACCACACACACCTACAAGACCCTGAGTGTATTGTTTTTACTTAAAACCTGCATACTTCTACAGGACCCTAAATGGGCTTCAACACAAGGACAGGATTAAAAAATGAATCACCACACGTGAAGCTCAGAACAAAAAGCAAGTGAGTTATAATTGCTAGATTACAAAACCTAACAATTAATAACAGTTAAATTCACCAAATGAGAGTCTTACCGTAATGTGATGGAGATAAATATATGATAGTTACAGGGCACAGAGAATTGTTTTTGAAGATAGGAAGCCAGCAAAGAGTGGTGAACAGAGTTACGACATTTTCTATTGAAATCCTCGACTTGAATCCTGCATGTGTGTCCCCATGTCTGAGTGGGATTCTGTCTGAGTGCTCCAGGGTGTCCCCCTGTGTTAGGTGACTGGCAATGTTAAAATGGGCTGTACACTAATAGGTCCTGTGATGGACGGATACACCATCCAGGGTTTCGTCCATCTTACAACCGATCCTACTTAGTGGGGTTTGGACTCCTATAACTTGAAACTGAATTAATAAGGTTTGAGAAGATGATTTTATTACATTTAACAAAACAACATCTTAGTAGAGAATTAGATCTTTAAAAGTATGAACTTTGAGCTTTACTTAAAACCCCAGAAACAAACCTCCGTACAGTGTATTACTAGATACATTAATTTTATTTAGTTCAGTGTACATTGTACATATTTTTTGTCTTTAGGGCATCACCTTTTCACAAAAATGTGTGTACGGTTGAACTGGTACCTGCCCGCTCTCAGTTGTTATTCAGAAAGGGTACATGTGTCAGAAGTCATTTACCAGACTTCATCTCTTAGAAAATGCCTGATGTGATTTATCTGAAGGTAATTAGGTTCAGCTGTTCAAGTGAATAAAACAACACACCATTTCAGGTGACAGGAGTGACCGTTCTCTTTATTTATTTGAGAAAGTTTCATTTTGCAGTTCCTGCGCAGTGTGCCGTGAGTGAAAGTCGCAAACAGCACGTGAGGCCGCCTGTGTCAGGGCAGCGCTGGATCGTACATGGGAGCAGCAGTCAGCGCCCGTTTGGCTCCAGCCAGGAATTTTAAAACATCTTATTACAGCCTTTTCATTAATTTCCTAAAATGGATTCAAAACCAGGGCTACTGTTTACCTGACGTCAGACATTTTCAAAAGCTGTTCAGTATCTGGTGGCACATAGCTTAAAATGTTCAATTACTTAGAATCTATCAAGCTAAGAGATACTGTAGGCAACAGCTGCCTACAATATAAAATGCTAAATTGTACTCGATAAACTTCACAGCCATGAGGTCATATATTATAGAATGTGGCTCATCGGTACAGATCCAGAGACAAGTAACTGAGTGGAAGTGGATAGCACACTTTAAGATCCATGCTATGTACAGTATTTTACCCGTTTAGGTTAAAAAGAAAATAAAAAGTTTTACATTTGAGTTAAATCACTTCATATTGAAATGATTAAACTTAAATACACCTTTTGGATTTTAATCGTTTTCTACCAGATTTTTTTTTTTCAGATAATAATCTGCATCCCTATGTTGACAACAGCTGCAGCAGCAAGGTTTATTAATATTACTTTTATAGATTCCCTCCAGAGTCATTGTTAACATGACTATTATTCATGTTGGTCCCACGCTTCTCACGGCTTGTCACTGCATGCTAAGCTTTATTTTTTTTTCCAGTTATTTTTCCAATGCTTGCATGACCACCACTCTTTCAAGATAAGTTTCCTTGCTTTCTGTTAATTTACACTTACTAGGCAAATTATTAGGAACAGCTGTAAACCTGCTTATTCATAAAATTGTCTAATCGTCCAATCATGTAGCAGCAGAACTTCACATAAAATAATGCGTGTACAGGTCAGGGGCTTCAGTTAATGTTCAAATGTGTTCTCAATGATTTCATCTGTGGCATGATTGCTGGTGTCTGTTGGGCTGGTTTTATTTATGTAACTGGTGATCTCCTGGGGCTTTCACACCCAACAGTCTCTAGAGCAGGGGTCTCCAACACGTCGCTCGCGAGCTACCAGTAGCTCACAACCCCTTTCCAAGTAGCTCACCAAAGGGTTAAGGAATCCTACATAAATTTGAAAACTTGATTAGTCAAATTAGGGGCGGATGATGTTTCCAAAAAATCATATCACGATTCTTTTAACACAAAATCACGATCCACAATCTGAATTTTAATCTTTTTTTTCAATGTGGCAAACACTTAAGAGAATATTGGAACTCAAACTCAACAAGACCTAAGTAACACTTTATTTGAAATATTAAACAAACTTCAATCCAATTGTTCTCTCGTTTGCTAGCTAAGCGGAGTTAAGGAACACGACCTGAAGCTGGCGAGTGAGTGAGGAGAGATCCCCCCCAGCGTGTTGTGTGTCTCGGATTCGCACAAATACATCAGTACTGCAAGCAAACTGTGATGCATAGCAAAATGAGAGAAGTCGCAAAATCAACCAGAATATTCAAGCAAATTATTTAAAAAATCTGATCTAAATCCGTTAAGTAGTTCTCTTGTGAAAAGCGGACAGACATACAGACAGAGGGACATTGGATTTTATATATTATATATTAGTAAACCTTCAACATAATGTGCAGTTAAAGTCTCAACAGCATTCTCAGCATTTCTGCAGCTTAGTAGAGTCAGATAACTATAAGAATCTTCACCAAGCAGCTCTGAAAACGTCTGCTTTGTTTGGGTCTCCATAGCTCTGTGAGTCGGCCTCTTCTGACATGAATGTCATGAAGTCAAAGTTCAGACAGATGAACATTTAAATGGCTCCAGAAGAGTGAACGTAAGTGGCTCCACTCCACCAGACACCTGCCTCTCTTGTTGACTCCATGCAGTGCCAGTCATCTGACTAACTAAAAAACACATCACACATGCAACTGGACATGTGAATACTCTTGTGACATGGGACACAATGACAAATAAATAAGTCAGATCTGTGTATTTGGAATTGCATTGTTTCGTTATGACAGCATTCATGTGTTAATTCAATAGTGTGAGATTTACACTAGAAAATGCATACAGACATACAAAATGCACTTGCATGTGAACTAAATATTTTTTGCGATGTTTTAATGCAAAATGTGAGTTGTGGACACCAACATTTTGTAATTGTTCAAGCAAAACAAGCTTATTCAGTTTGTTTGGGTTGAAATAAGCTATGAGAATAAACGTTAGAAAACATGAGTAGCTCTCAGAGGAAAAAAGGCTGGAGACCCCTGCGCTACTGTTTACTCAGAATGGTGCAAAAAGCAAAAAACTTCCAGTGAGCGGTGGTTCTGTGGACTGAAATGCCTTGTTGATGACAGAGGTCAGGAGACAATGGCCAGACTGGTTTGAGCTGACAGAAAGGCTATGGTAAATGAGATAACCAGTCTTTGTAACTGTTGTGAGCAGAAAAGAAGGTACAGCACATCAAACCTTGAGGCAGATGGGCTACAACAGTAGAAGACCATGTCAGGTTCTATTCCTGTCAGCCAAGAACGGAAAACTGAAGCTGCAGTGGGCACAAGCTCACCAAAACTAGACAGTTGAAAACAGGAAAAACTGAAGCTTGATCTGATGAAACTTAATATCTGCTGAGGCACACAGGTTTTTGGGTCAGAATTTGGTGCCAACAGCATGAATATGTGCACCAAACCTGCCTTTTGTCAACAGTCCAGGCTGGTAGTGGGGGTGTAATGATGTGGGGAATATTTTTTGGCACACTTTGTGCCCATTAATGCCAATCAATCATTACTTGATTTCCTTGACCTATTTGAGGATTGTTGTTGACCATGTGCATTTGTTCATGGCCTCAATTTGCCCATCTTCTATTGGCTACTTCTAGCATGACAATGCACCATGTCACCAAACAAAAGTCATCTCAGACTATGCGACTTTTAGAAATTGTGTTCCAGTGGCTACTCAGACTGCACGATAGACTTGCCAGTTGTGTGTATGCTGAAACTGTATGAACACGTGTGGTCATGACGTGAGGGCTCAGACTCTATGTGTACATGGCCCTGAATGACAGTTGTACCCATTTACATTTTGCAATAAAGCTTCACCCATTAAAAAAAGAAAAAAGAGATGCATATCTTATTATTATACATAACTAGCTGTCCCCCGCGGCTCCCTTCGTGGAGTATTGAAACAGGACAGACAATCCATAAACAAACAGGTATCACTAGCTAAGCAGAGGAAAGGTATGCTCCAACACATGGCGAGAGGTAGACTGACTCGAACGGAGGCTGGCGCGTGAGTGAGAAGGGCCAGGCCCGGCTCCCCACTCTTGACATCACGCTTCCCCCTCCCCTTGGCCCGCAGCCTCTGTCTCAGATTAGTGCGAATATATCGCTCCTGCAAGCAAACTATGAGAGAAGTCACAAAATCAACCAGATTGTTCAAGCAAATTATAAAAAACCAAAAAATTTAAATAAATTTAAATCTATTAAGTAGTCCTCTGGGGGCGGCACGGTGGCGCAGTGGTAGCGCTGCTGCCTCGCAGTTAGGAGACCCGGGTTCGCTTTCCGGGTCCTCCCTGCGTGGAGTTTGCATGTTCTCCCCGTGTCTGCGTGGGTTTCCTCCCACAATCCAAAGACATGCTGGTTAGGTGGATTGGCGATTCTAAATTGGCCCTAGTGTGTGCTTGGTGTGTGTGTGGGTGTGTTTGTGTGTGTCCTGTGGTGGGTTGGTACCCTGCCCAGGATTGGTTCCTGCCTTGTGCCCTGTGTTGGCTGGGATTGGCTCCAGCAGACCCCCGTGACCCTGTATTCGGATTCAGCGGGTTAGACGATGGATGGAAGTAGTCCTCTCGAGAAAAGCAGACAGACAGACTCTGGATTTTATGTATATAGAGATGTATGTCATTTACCATTCTGTTTATTTTGGGGTCTTTCATGTAAATTCAAGTAAACGTTTTCTAAGATGCCTTTGTCATTGACCATTTAGTTGTATGTGTGTTATTATTATATGATAACTAGCTTTCTGAAATTAAAAAGGGAGAAAATGAACATAACAATGACCATACAATATATTGCGATCGATGCACAATGAAATATTATAGTGACATCAGAAAATTGGGTCGTAAGACAGCTCACTGCAAGACAGCTGACTAAAATTTGACAACAGCCCAATCGTAAGATGAAATCAGACATCACAACCCCTCGCATACTGTAAATGAAATGAAGGATGATGAAGCCGAAATTCAGGCCAGCTCAGAAATTCAGTTGGCAACTGGAGATCAGGCTTAAAATCGTGCCAAATTCCACAAAGTGTATGCCCAGCATTGAAAGGAGAGGCAAACTGTGAAAATCTCTGGCTTAAAGAACAGCAGTCTTTATTATAATGATTGCAAGATTTATTTAAAGAATGGCCACAACAATAACAGAATTGGTTGCCTCAAAAGGCTACTAAAAAGTAACTAAAATCCCAAATTACAAAGCTAAATCATAAGCCATTAGCAGGGAAAAAAAAAACTCCAAAAAGAAAAAGAATTTAAACGAGAGAACTTTCAAGAAATCACAAAGATAATAAGAAGAGTACAAGCCAATGCTTCTGTATGTCAGACTTTTATTCATGCCAGGAGTTCAACATACCTACACAAGGCAAGGACCATGTCTAACAGAATACAGAAAGTAAACTGCAAAGTGATTAGTTGACAGGAACATATTAAAGTAAAATGCAATACAAAATGAAAGAAAGTAAAGACATATTTAATAACACTGATTGCTAATAAAAAAAACAACAAAATACACAACCAGAGAGAAGAAACTAAAACTGGAAGTAATCCTTGGCTAAAGCATCACTGTAGAGTCCAGTGAAGTTGGGTCCAACCCAGAAACCCACCTAAGATGGGTGGATACCCGTCTACCATGGGGCAGAAATACCACCCACATACACTACACGTTATGATTGCTCTGGCAGCACAAAACAACAAATTAGCCCACAAAATACCCCAAGGCAAACCTGACCCCTGGAAAGCAGGAGGCTTTTGTCCTGAGTAAGTCTTGGAAGGGAAGTCAGGCTTTTAAATTCAAAATAAAAGCAAAGATTCTTAAAAAAAAACTCTGAAGAATGTCTTGCTAGAGGGAGAACTGTGAAAAGTGACAAGTCCACAAAAAATCTTTTTAAGGAAAAGGATTTATTTGAAGAACAGGAAAAGTACAGATATATATTACAGAAATGACATATAATAAAAAACAAGGACTTACCAGAAAGGCAATCCAAGGCAAACAAGTCTCATATGGAAAACCACGAGAATAATCCATGAAACAGAGCAAAGTAAAATCGGAAAAGAAAACACAATACTTACGAAGATGGCCAAAATCCACCAGAGTGCATTCAGATGAGCCACCCCAGACTTCTGTTCCACTATAGGGCATGGGGCAGTTCATTAACTGTGATAAGTGGTGGGACCACCCATCAAATTACAAGGAACATGTTCTCATACAGAGAAATGAAATAAGTAAAAAAATAAATAAAATTGATATAAAATACATGACTAGACAAATAGCAACAATACAAAAGCATGTTTTAATGAAACAATCTTTTATATAAACATCTACGCGTGGAAGTCTGTGGTGTAGCAACAGATTGTGCAAAAGCACAAGGGCCTACAAGCTTAAGGGGCCCATGCGGGGCGTATAGATTTTTATAAAAAAAAGGGTGGAATAACTTAAATCACTTCCCCAGTTCATTGCGTTATTAATTTACAGTTACAGTGACGTGTTTGCACCATCGCCAGGCCAGTCCAGTCCAATCCATGATGATTTATGTATTCGGCAGGCCCACAGTTTACACAAATTTAGACTTTGGAGGCTCAGAGCCACAACACGTCCTAGTCCACCTTACAGAGAAGGTCACATTCTCAAATTCTCTTTATGTAACCGATGAAAGAACTCTCCTTCCACACAATATCTGTATAGGTCATCTAGAATGACCTAGGAATGACATAGGGCATCTAGGTCATCTGCATATGTCTTCCCAAAATACATCTTAATAGCACACAAATCGTCTGAATGGCTAAGGATCTCCTGCAGAGAGTTGGCTTTCTTTGAAGGACCTCACATGAATAGTGTAAATCTACATTATTATCGTAAATAATTATTACTTTTGTACTTTGATTTGATGTCAACAGTTTTCGAATTTCAAACTTGTAAAAGGTAAATCATAGCAATTCTATTGTTAAGTTATGGTCCCTGTTAGTTGGCAAACACCGAATATTTGAACAATTTGACCCTTTCTCGCCATACGATGCCGTGTTGGCCAGTAGTGGCGGATCTGACAAACATTATAAGAGTGGTTCTGCTAAACGTAAGGCACGCTTGCAACACGAATTGAAAAAAGCTAAGCTTACCAAGATTTCTACCCTTCTCAAAACTGAGGAAAGGCCAGCGGTGGTAACTGAGAATGCTGATGCTGGTGAATCGTTGCAACGGTTGCAAGCATGTTATGCAGGCAGTTCAGTGAGTGAAAAGGTTGCAACTACTGAGTCTGGAAGTAGCAATACAATGGCTTCAGATCAGGTGCTATCTGCTGAAACTGTTAAAAATGGAGAAACTACTGTAGACAAACAAGTAATATACTTTGTATATGACCAAGAAATCTCCTACCGACAAGGCAGATTTCTCGGAACCATTGACACCTGACTTTATGATGTTCGTTTTCTCAGGACTTGTGTAAAACAGGTCGATGGTGTAGTAGTATCCTGTCAGCCGGTGTTGTCATTTTAATTTTTTTACAAATTGCAATTGCTTCATTTTATAGCACAGAATTATGTTAGCTTATGTTACATTTTAATCATCTTCCTTCACAAAGTTGTCTTGGAAAACCAGGCGGGTCTACATCTTACATGTATTTATGTACTACTACTACTACCCACACCTCCCACGTTCCATTCCCACAATTTACTTTATTTTTGCTAACTTACAGCTGCTGTAATAAAGTGATTAAAAACGTTATGACAAATTTCATTTACAGAGCTGGTTTATTTGTCAGCAGCGTGTGATCTGATAGTGACGCGGTCCCAGACTCCACTGCCCAGACGGCCCCTAGGATTTAGTTGCGAATAAATTACTAACAGTTAAGCTAGACAGGAGGGGCCCACCTCAGGGCACTGCACAGGGGGCTTCAGAAAGCCAGCTACACCACTGGTGGAAGTGTGGGTGTCTGTCCAGCCCAGAAGTGAGAGGTGGAGTCGGGGTAAGAGCTCCACCTCTGAGGAAACAGAAAACCTGCTTAGTCGCTAATAACACAAGCAAGGCCAGCAGATCCGCAAAACGAAACCTCCGAAGAAAGACAAAGTCACTTAGCTGCTAACATCGGCAAAATGGTATCCATTTTACTTTTCCTCCCACCGCTAATACACAAGCGATGCGAGCACTTCAACAAAGCGAATCATCCTAGGAGAGAGATGCCCAGAGTAGTTCCTTTCAATTACATGACATCTCTACATTTCAGTTTTTTTTCCTGATGATTTCAATAATTTCTAGGACCTTGGGCTTTTTACAGCACAGGCTTACACAGCTAGTAGCAAATAATAAAGCGATAATAAAGGAGTTTAAAGAAGGCAAAAATACTTTAATCAAAAGGGGAGGCTTGACCATAACATACACATACATCACTACAGTGAGTTTTACCAGAACAATTTACAAACACCCACTAATGTTCTGTAACAAGCGTCTCTTTAGACTGTGAGAGAAGCCAACATGAACAAAGGGAGAACAGGACAATTACCACCTAAAAGTAACATCCTGACAGTTTCACTGCACATTTAAACAACCAATAAATACATTCATCAAAAAAATGCAGGTTTTAACAACAGTAATGGATGGCCACAGAGATAGGACAGTTAGTAAGTGAATTACAGACAAAGACAGGATAGTTCATTTTTGTTTCTCACGTGTCGTGTTACATTTATCACATGATTTTGTTACATTGAGGGCATCATGACATTTTAAAACATAATGATGCAGTTACAGTATCAATATTCAGTAATGCAACTGACAACAGGCTGCAGTGCTCCTTGCTTATTGCATCACATATAAAAGCAGAACTACCCAGTTACCCAGTAGAAATTTTATATATGGCAGCCTAAAGGAACATAAGTCACATACGCACTAAACAGTTCAAAATAATAGTTCATCCATAGGGCATTTCAAAATAAGAGTAGTCTCATAAAATACGTCACATTTTTAGAACTGCTTTTAAAGCCTGCAGTTAATATGGTTATTAAGTTTTTTTAATCTCATATGTTAATGATAAGTTTACTGGGGCAATACATCAAGTGGGGACAATGTTAAACATTTCAAAAAGCCTCACGTACTTCCAAAATTGGCATTTAACAAGTTATGATATCCATTAACTCTCAGAAGTAGTCAGGAGATGCTTTTTACTACACTCATTATTATTATTATTCACTTTTAGGTAATTGCATGATCAAAATCTATAAGGCATTCATTGCAATGCAGTGCCTTTAATTCTGGGATTGTGGTGATTCATAATTAATAAATGACAGAAGTCACTAGGTACAGCAAAATGGAATCATGTTTATTTTTGACTGTAACTACTTTATCGGAGAAATAGTTTATTTCATTATTCTTATCTGAAGTAGGGTACTGGGGTTAGCACTGCTGCCTCAGACACCCAGCATCCTAGGTTTGAATTCTGCACCTGATCAGTGTCGGTGTGTAATCTGCCCATTTGCCCAATGTCTGTATAGGTTTTCTTCCAAGCTCTGTGGTTTTCTTGTCACATCAGGCTAGTGGGCAACTCTGAATTGGCTCATTGTGAATATGAGTGGGCCTTAGGATGGACTGGCAGCCTGTTCAGAACTGGCTCCTGCATTGTGCCCAATGCTTTTAAGACAGGCGCCAGGAAAGGAACAAAACTCAGCAGTGCAATCACATATGTACCCACACCATTGGCCTGGAGGTTGTCAATGGCATCTGCAGCTGTTGTTAGATTAGTGAATATCAAATATCCTGCACTGTGAGACAGTTTTAGTCATATAGTAGAAGTGACAGGGTTCATTGCCTTTCATGCTTGTGCTGTGGAAGGACTGAAATCTAGAAAAAGATGAACTCATTGGCCTTATGGAGTCATAAAAAACCATCCAACAGTCTGTGTAATTAAGAAACTGAACTATGAAAGGCTTTGGATGACCCAAGTCACTCTTGGGGAGAATGATTCCTGTGTCATCTTGCAATGATCAGAGAAACTTTTTCAGGAGAATTTCTTCCAAAAGTTGTATTATATCTCCATTCTCTACATTTTGTTAATGCCAATAAAGCAGATGTACTATTTCATTTATGTTAGGTAGAATGCCCAGAGGGGACTGGGTGGTCCCGTGGCCCGGAACCCCTGCAGATTTTATTTTTTCTCCAGCCGTCTGGAGTTTTTTTGTTTTTTCTGTCCACCCTGGCTATCGGACCTTACTCCTTTTCTATGTTACCTAATTTTGTCATATTTTAATTTGTTATTTTGTCTTTTATTTTTCTTTTCTTCATTATGTAAAGCACTTTGAGCTACTTTTTGTATGAAAATGTGCTATATAAATAAATGTTGTTGTTGTTGATGTAATTTCTTTGGTTCTTGCCTTTCAAATCTATTTCTTTAGAAGAGCTTAGTTCCTGGGCAGAAAAGTGACCTTTGCCATTCTCGTGTTCAGTCTCTTATGTAATCTGTAATTGCTCTAAAGTGTCAATCATTCTTTTACACACCAATTTCTTTAATTTAGTATATGAGTGCCTCCACTATCCTAAAGAAGGCATCCCCAAAAAAAGAATTCTGGAGTTATTAACACAACAGGTTAACACAACAAAATGTTTACGCAACATTTTTGTAATTTAAGTAATATGCAGAAGCTATTGAAAAGGCAAATGAAATGTTAGGTTACATCGTAAAAACTATAGAAAGTAAGTTGATGAACATTATGGTTAGTCTACATGATGCCCTAGTGAGACCACATCTGGAGTATTGTGTGCAGTTGTGGTCCCCACGTTACATGAAAGACATAGCAGCACTTGAAGCCGTGCAGAGGAGAGCAACGAAGTGTATTTCAGAACTTAAGGACACGTCCAACTCTGATGTATTCAGAAAATTGTGTGGTCTTCATAATTCTCAAAAACATCGATAAAGTAGACCCAGTAGAATTCCTTCAGCTTAATGGTGAATCACATATTTGGAAACACCAGTTGAAATTCAAGGGAAATGAATTCAAGATGGAAGCCAGGAAACATTCAGAGTTGTGGGACTCTGGAACAAGCTACCAAGTTTTGGAATTGAGACAGAAACTTTGACAACCTTTAAGATGTACAGTTTCTGGATGCAATATTGTGACAGCTTAGCTACAGTATAGATGAACAGTCCTGATGGGCTGAGTGATCTCTCTTTAGTTCATGATCTCTCGTATGTTCTTTTTATGAAAGTCTATAATGATGATACTGATGTGTCAGAGCAGTGTCTGTACCGGAGCAGAAATCAGTATGTAATCTTAGTATGGAACGTAGAGGCCATATTCCTAACTGTACTCGTGATCTGCATCTCTTTTTCCTTTGTGGAGTAGTAATTACAAATTACATACTGACAAGGTTATCCTTACAACCTGGTCCTAACACGCTTTGGTGGTTTCTTTTTAAATATAATGTGTTTCAGACATTTTGAAGTTGGTATTTTGTTAGAGACAGACACAGACAAACTGAATACATTAGCAATTGAAAAGAAATACTGATGGTAATAACATCACCATCGTTAGTCAGTTATAGTCATAAGCGAAACAGTCAACTTTCAATTCACAGACTGTTTTGCAAAACAAACTAAAACAATAGGATTGTAAAATGTGATACTCATTGGGTTTTAGAAATTTTAAGAGGTTTTTTTGGGTGTAAAACAAAGAACACTGCTCTGGAAGGCCTTGTTCACACTTCTGTGTTTACCTGTGTTCATTCCTACCGCTGTTTTAAGCATTAAGTCCATACCACACCAGTTAAATCAATTCTATTTATGCCTCTCATTCATATCACAATGGATAGCACAGTGCATATTATGTAAAAATTTGACATGCAGCATATTTTCCACATGAATACACACTAAAACACACCATCATGCATTTCACTGTGTTTGATCATCAGGCAACTCAATAAATAGGAAGTTGTCGCTGCCAAACTCTCAATTAACCCCACTTCCAGTGGCAAAGAGATAAGAGAATGCTGTTAAAGATGAGGGGTAGTTTAACACAAGGAACAGCAGCAGTACTGGTGAACTTCAACGTGCAGAGAACAGACTACCTAGGGTTGGATTTGGCTTTCAAATTAAGAATTGCAGGAATTTGGGGTTTTCCAGAGGACATAATAAGAGAGACATATTCATCTGAAAATAAAACATTAATGTAACATAAATCTTATTTCAGTTATTCAGATTACCGTAAGTCACAAATTGTTATGTAGTGTGCTTTGCGGTACTTTAGCTTCCTGAAATGCTGGAGACAGGTCATGAGTTTGCCATAGTGAAATTCTAGATATGTGTGCCTTTAATGTACCAAATCTTTAGATGAAAAGAAATTCAATTTCCTCTCCTTCCACATTATGCTTTGTATATAATCAGAATGATTTTGCTTTTTTTTTTATATAGTGCTTAATAAGATCCACCACAGTTAACACATCAATGCTCTTTGGCATATTTAGAGCTCAGGGAGCATGATGGTGCGGTGGCTAATGCAGTTACTTCCCAGCTCTAAGGACCTCAGTTCAATTTCTAACTCACTTGCTACTTGTGCTGAACTTTCACATTGTCTAAGACTACAAGTCCGTTTTCCTGTGGATAGTATGATTTTTTACCTGTGACAGATAGGGGTCGCTATTGCTCCCTTGAACCCTTGTCCAAGACGCCAGACACCATATAAAAGTCCAAAAGTTGACTTTATTAATTAACAGCAGTGCACAAAGCACCCTCCTCTCCACAATACTCATTAAATTCACCCATACAATAACAATAATCCAATCCACCACTCCCAGACGCATTGCCACCCTTCCACCCAGCTCAGCTCGCCATCTGGGAGCTCCCATAATCCTTTTATAATCCCTGAACCGGAAGTGTTCCAATCCCCAGTCCATGTGATCTCCTATCACTTCCGGATCAGATCAAAAGTCCTTTTCTTCACCCCATGTCATTCCCCTTGTCCATGTGACTTGGACGTACTTCCGGGGCGTAAGGCAAATAAACATCGTTCCTCCCTGCAGCATCTCCTAGTGGCCCCCATGATATCCAGCAGGGCTGTGTATAAAGACTCCAATGTCCATGATGCCCTGCTGGGCTTCGGGGCACCTCCATACTGCAGGGAGGGCTCCACCTGGCGGCTTAAGGGTATCGGCCGGGATGAACGGCCGGCCATACACCACAACCACAAGTAGCCCAGATACATGGACCCAGTGTGAGGATGTGCATGTCAGTTTGCCCTATGATGGATTAGTCTCTCATCCAAAGGCAATCCATACCTTGCATCCCTAGATAGGCTTGAGCACTAAATGTTCCTATAATGGAGAAAAAAGTTTCAGACAATGGATGAATGCTTTTCTGAGTTTTTTACTATTAGTTAGAAAGAGCTGTGTGGTAAAGTCATTTCATTGTCCTGCTATTTAGAATTTTAAAATGAGCACTCTGTGTGTTCTGTGCAGAGTTGTTGAGTTCTGCCATTCCATCTATTTCTAAATAAATGGAGCCACAAGATGAGTTTGAATAAAATGCTTTTTGCCTTGTCAGGTAATTTGTTTCACAGCACACAGCTGCAAATTTGATAGTGTCTACTACCTGAGAATTTGTTTAAAAAAAGTCTGCTGTTTTTGTATTGTTCGCTCTCCTCCTGATGTGCTGCACATTCACAGCACCGATGCCACCTAATTATTTTCCTTTATTGTCCTCCAGGTCCACTCTTTACTTTTGTTAGCTGAGGTTCAGTTAGTATCACCAGTCTATGTAGGGATTACACCTTTTCCTCACGCCATTGTAGGTTTTCGATGGGCAGTTTAGTATCCCTCTACGTGTCAATGACATTCACGTTACCTTTTAGGATGAGCGCTGTCTTATATGTGAATGTGCCCGGCCATAGAGAGACTTCTGTCTGCTCCAGTCCCTGTCCTTTTCCTAAACCCCAGCTTCTTCTTGAATGGCCACCTGTGGTCCTGTAGTGGATAAATCCGAGACAGGAAATAAATGAATGGACAATTTTAAGAGTTCTTATCGTGTAAATAATGCTGCAGAGTTTCATGTCATGTGATTTTCTGTCTCATTTTTATATTATTTATTCACCTTTTGCATTATTATTATTTCTAAAAGGTTTTCGTGAAAGATATTGTTTCGTATAAAATGCTCATTTTTTTTCTAAATGTCAAGCTGATTCATCTTTTCTTTTGAGTATAACACACTGAGTTATCATTCTGATAAACACAGTCATTGTGAGCTTTTACATATTATTGTCAAGCTGAATAATTTTTGTTGCACTCCCCCCCAAATGTATAGTATTGTACTGGGAAACAATAGAACTGAGCGTTGCTTCTTTGTTAGCTCTGTGACAGCTCAGTCAAGCTGCCATCTATTTTTCAGCACATTTAAATTAAGATCAGACTTCTTTTGTGGTTAGTCTTGTGCTGTTTTTCTGTCCCTCAAAGAACAGTTGAAAGATTTAAGTTAGAAGAGTGGTGAACCTCCTGGTATGCTGAGATGGGCAGGTGGGATAATTTCGCCAAAGCAAAAGGCCAGCCAACATGTAACGACATTTAATGTGTAATGCGTAATACGGAATAAATGTTAATTGATGGACAACATAGTCAAGACCGCAGGGATCAGAAGTTACATTAAGCCTGTGGGATTAAGTCTTTAACTTAAAACACAACAAATAAACACCATTTTGGTGAAAAGATACAGTATGTCTCGATTACTATTAATAGGTGAACTTCTACATGTACTGCCAATGTTATGTTGTGTATGACACTGATATGTGCAGTGCCCTCCATAATGTTTGGGACAAAGACACCTTCTTCCTTGATATACAGTACCTCTCTGCTCCACAGTTTAAAATTACAAATCAAATAATTCAGATGCGATTAAAGTTCACACTGCAGATGTTCATTTAAATGTATCTGCATACATTTCAATCCCACCGTGTAGAAATCACAACACTTTTTACACCAATTTCAGGGCACCATAATATTTGGGACACAGCAGTGGCTGGCTGGTCTATTAAAGCTGTCATATTTAGTACTTTCTTGCATCTCCCTTGCATGCAGTGTCTACTTGAATTCAGTGATTCACAGACATCACCAAATGTTGAGCGTCTTTTCTGGTGAAGCTCGGCCAAGCCTCAAATGCTGCCATCTTCAGCTTTTGCTTGTTTCGGGGGCTTGTCCCCTTAAATTTTCACTTCAGCATATAGAAGGCCTGCTCAACTGGATTTAAATTGAATGACTAGCTTGGCCATTCAAGATTTTTCCATTTTTTTATTTTTGAAAACCCCTGTATTCTCTTAGCAGTATGGTTGGGAACATCTTGTAGTAAGAAGTGCCATCCAATGTGTCTGGAGGCATTTACTGGAATTTGAGCAGATCGGATGTTTCTATACGCCTCAGAATTCATTGTGACACTGCCATCAGCAGTTCCATCATCAATGAAGAGAAGTGTGCCAGGACCTGTGGCAGCCATACGTCCCTAAGCCATAACAGCCTCACCACCATGTTTAACAGATCAGGTGATCTTCTTTGGATCTTGGGCAGTTCCTTTTCATCTCTACACTTTGCTCTTGCCATCACTTTGATCGTCTGTCCACAAGACCTTTTTCCAGAATTCCAGAAGGTTCTTCTTCGTAAACTGTAATCTGGCTATCCTGTTCTTGTAGTTATCTAGTGGTTTGCACATTGAAGTGTGGCTTCTGTATTTCTGCTTATGAAGTCGTCAGCAGATAGCAGTTTCCCACATCTGCCTCCTTAAGACTGTTTCTGATCTGTCGGACAGTCATTTGGGGCTTTTTCTTTACCATGGTGAGGGTTCTTCTGTCATCAGCAGTGGAGGTCTTCCTTGGCCTACCAGGTCCTTTGTGATTAAACAACAACAACAACATTTATTTATATAGCACATTTTCATACAAACAGTAGCTCAAAGTGATTACTGAGCTCACCGGTGCGTTTATCTTCTTAATGATATTCCAGACAGTTGATGTTGGCAATTATAAGGTTTTACCAAAACCTCTAATGATTTTATTCTTGTTTGTCAGTTATTATGGCTTCTTTGACTTTCATTGGCACAGCTCTTGTCCTCATGCTGAACAATGGCCACTATAAGATCCAAAGCAAGCCAAGGTATCTTATGCCTGCACTAATGAAGTAATGACTGAGGAATCACAAACTCCTGTGATGCCAATTGTCCCAAACACTACGGTGACTTCAAATGGGGGGTGGGGGGGACAAGGTAGAAAAAGCATTGCCATTTCTATGTGGCGTGAGCGAAATGTATGCAAAAAAACCTTAAATGAAAGTCTGCAGTGTGTACTTTAATCACATCTGAATTGTTTAATTTTAAACTGTGCAGCAAAGGGGTAAATCAAGGAAAAATGAATCCCAAACATTAGGGAGGGCACTATATCTGTTCTATACAGTATACTGTATTCTGGACAGGTGACATTCAAAGTGTACAGTATATGAAACTACATTGCATTGTGCACACTTGTCATCATGTGCTATTGTGGGTATGATCATTAGAAACGTTTTGGCCATACTTATTTCCTAAAATGCAGTTACATTTTTTGTACCACATTTCCCTAGGTGAGCCACTCAAAGTGAAATTAAACATACTGCCTAATTTTTCCTCTAGTGACACTCATTATCACTTACTTTTTTATTAATTATTTAAAATGATTTATTGATTATCACACAATGAGTCAATTGAGAAGTAATACCAATTACACCATCCAATCTGAGTTTCCTCACCCAGGGATACATCCTGATAATCTCAATCATATCGGAGATTCTAATTCATGGATCAGATTCCATTTATCATTCTGTAGTTTACACTACTGAGAAAAAAGAATGATATGAGTGGCGAATGTCAATAGAAGAGATCTGGTGGGGTAAAGGTAGCGCAGAGGTGTCATGCTAAGATTTCTGTTGCTAATTATATTGAAGATAAAGGGTCTGAAAGAAGACAATCTTGGGACAAATGCAACTTGGATTAAGCAGCTTTGAGAATGGTATTGTCATATTCTCTTGAGCGTGGGGCCGTGTTTAAAATCTTGCAGTTTTGGTGTTACTCTATTTAATACACCTGTTTGGTTTTGCTTTCCTGTAAAATACAGCAATCATTTTTATGTTTAGTTCACCGCAACCAACTGCGATTCTAAGCTAATTTAAGATTTTGCCACCTGCTTTGTTTTATTTTTTTAATTATTATGTTAGCCACTTAATCATGCGTATCCAGATGTGACTACATGTGAATTAACAGCTTCTCTTTATGTTTGCTGTAATTTCCATTGGTTTCTTTTGTTTCAGTGATAAAGGAAAATGTTTAAAATGAATTCCAAGGCTGAGTTTGGGGAACAGTACCATAGCATGTAGACTTTCTTTATGATTTGCATTAATTATCTTGTAATTATAAGAATTAATTTTCCTGTTAACAGATTAATCCCTTAATTACCTTTAATTGAGTTGCTATACTGTAGTACACAGGGGGCAATGCCATACAGCAGAAAACACACAGCAGGGCAGCACTCTAACAGAAGGTCTCAAGGTTCGTACAGCCTAGGAGTTTTATCCAGAGTGACTTACACATCATAAGCACTTGCTCTCTAACACAGCATGACATTCAGACTGCTGCCAGTGTATGAAAGCATATGCAGTGTGTCAACAGAGGACACCAGGATTCAGACCCAGGACTACCAAGGAACAGACTCACTATACATTTACTGTGTGTTTCTTTATTCAATTAAGTGAAAAAAAAAGTGTTAACTCCGAGTGCTTCTCAGGCTGAATGGTGATGACAAAAAATGCATTTCTGAAAAATTATAGGACTTGGCAAAGCTCTTTCTTCATCCCTGCTCTCCCGGAGTGAATACAATATTTTCTGTTCACCTATGCTCCTGCTTTTCACTAGGGACACAAAATATTTGCATTCCTATGTGAATTTCACAGAGACATACAGAACGATTAGTAAACTGGATGAATGGCATTGTTATTGTTCTCTGAGGAGCTGTACCCGTTACGACGCTCCCTGCCTTTCTGACCTTGGAGTTTCTTATAATACAATACCTGTCAATACAGATTAAGGTGGCCAGGCTCTATTTGACAGTTCCAATTGGTTAATTGGTAAAATGCCTAATCTCCTGATTATAGTTTTGCATTTCCTGTTGTCAGAGATTTGGTTGAGGAAGAAGTGACAGAAGAAATGACTGTCAGAATATAACAGTGCTCTTTTATGGAACAATGTTCTGCACAGTAATACCAAACATCGAGGAAGCGTGCTTCTTATAATAATGGCATTTCTGCTAAAAGCCATCTTGCTATTTATGGTGGGTTACAGACTCACTCTTAATGTTTCCAGCATGTACTCTGTGAAGGAAAAAGAATTTCTTAATACAGGTAATAAGTAGCCATCTAAACTGGAGTGATGGGTATCTGTGTAAATAAAAGGAAGGTTTCTATCTTCTATATAAACATATGTATGTCTGGATAGCTGCAGTCCTTTAAAGAATTTTGAAAAAGTTTATTTACCAGAAATATAATTACAAGACAAAATCTTCTTCTTGTGATGTGCAAATAATTCCTGACATATTAAATTTGTGTTCTGAAACACAGCTGGAAATATATGAGCACACAAAGGAGTGGCGGCACGGTTTTTTGCAATTGAGCACTGAAAAGTTATAACGCCTTACATTATCGCTCTATTATAGAAAAAAATCCTGGAAAGGAAAAGCAGGGCGACGAGACGTGATCTTCTGGGAAGACACTTAAAAGACCCGCGAGATGCAAACATTATCAAATAAGAGCACAGCCAGCAAAACGCTCAGTCTTGTTAAGGCACGTAGCACACACAGATCCTTTGCTCTTAGCACATATAAAGCGTATAAGGACAATACATTCTAGATGAAACGTCAATGACTAAGCAAAGAAGAAAGAGCAGCACGGAGAAAGGAGACCCTAAAGCGTTGGAGAGGAAAAAAAGGCAGATAAGAGATTATGAAAGCAGTGGAATTTGAAAGGCTTAAACAAATGATGGCGTGATACACATGCAGAGAAAGGTAAAGAATATGAAAACAGTAAAATTCGAAAGTATTGTAGTGTCCCTGCCAGGTTGAAGCCTTTTTTGTTTTAAGTGAGTGTTAGGTCCGATTGAGGGAGGGCGGAGTACAGCACAGAAGACTGGTAGTAGGGTACTGATTGATACGGTAAGGGGGGGCAGGCGAGACCTGGCGGATGAGGGGTTGGAGAGGATGCTATAAAGTTGTGTTTGGAGTTATGAAGTCGCGATTGTTCAAGTAAAACTTTTGTGACACTTTATTACGTCAGTCGCTACAGTATCAAAAAAAAGATAGTAAAGATCGCATTAGCGCAAACAAAAGGAAATTAATCATCAGGTGTACACCAGGTGTAATTGAAAAAATAGCAAGACAAAGCGAGGTCAGAAATAAAAGGCAAAGAGAAGAAAACAATGTCTTTTCGACTTCGCATCATTTAATGCACAAAACGTAGATTTACACAATAATGGACCATACACTGTGAGAATCTGTGGTCCCGCAACAGTTAAAGCAACGACAAGTTTAATTTCAAAGAAAACACAAATCGGTCAGGTGTATATTTATGATCACGGAGAAGCGATCACAATGCGAGTAGCAGAAACATGAAGTAGCAAAAAGGACAGCGGCTGTACAGGCTTTAAAATGATTGTGCTGCCCCTTCACAACGCGAGCAGCGTTATACATCCTACGAGAAAGAGATTTAACCATGCCCGGGGCCGGAAATAAAGGACAGTATTGTTTTTACAACATCACGTGAGACAAGGCAGTGAGCCATCATTTAAAACAAGATCACTGACATCTAACCTAGCAGTTGTTGGATTGCTTTTGGCAGACATGCATCATGTGCTCCCAGCTCTTAAAACAACGACATGCGATAAGCAGAACATGCAGCTCGCCAGCAGCAGAAAGACAGCAGATGATCCGACGGCATCTCCTTAGTGTGTGTTCAGTTGACCCCCCACCCACCACAATGCGAGCAGCGTTATACTTCCTGCGAGAAAGAGATGTAACCACACACGGGGCCGGAAATAAAGGACAAGTATTGTTTTTACAAAGGTTTTTAAAGTAAAAGTGAAAATAATGCATATGTAACAATTCCCATGAAAATAACAATCTCTTTAAATTGTATATCCAGTAAACCAAACACGGGGTTGGGCGAGTGAAGCGAGCAGGGGGCAGAACCCTCTAGTATAGTAAAATGAAATGAAATCTAATTTTTAAATCAGAATAAAATTGTCCCAGAGGTGAAGATAACTGCAGACCCAACTTTTGATGTATTAAACATTTAACTGACTGCATTGAATGTTTACGCTTGTACAAAAAAATATACGTCGCATCCCTACATCAAATGCAACAGTTTGCAGATTTATACTTATTAATATTTCTGTAATTTGGAAATAAGATACCTCCTGAAATTTTTTGTGTTGATTCACGTGTCAGTCCTTGAAGTGTTTGGCTAAATCAGTTGTGTCAGCCCCTTTATTTGGTATTGCGCAACAGCAAATCTTGCATACATGCGTGTATGTATCTTGTGGGTTTCAGTCCCAAGTATTTCCAGACTCCACTCCAGCTGCCCTCAATTAAGTGCGCTGGTGAAGCTGCCATCTTAATAACACCTGTGAGTGGGTGGAAAGGGCCCTGCAACACTAATCATGTCGACTGGGAGCCTATGAGGCCCAACTGTAAGCCATTTTAAAATTTCAATACTTTTGACAATTCTACCGTGCATTCATCTGCCCTCAAAGGAGACACAGTCCATATCCATTATCAGATTATGGTCTGACTTCACCCAGAATTGACTACTACTGTGCTTCACTTTCCCTGTTAGAAGACGTATCCTCTTTTCCTTTATACCCCAGATGCCAAGACAGAGCAAAAAGGAAAGCAAGGGGTAGGTTTATACTTTTTTCAGCCATCAGTCTTTAACATTAATATGCTGAAATGTGCCAAAAGCAAACTGATGTGACACCATACAACCTGGAATATCCAGAGATGTCACAGACGATGCTGGCTGATACACTCATTTAGTGAGGTGTTCATTCCTTAAGGCTACATTGCTGCATCTCACTGCATTGGTCTTCTTGGTGGCTGCTTCTCTTTTTTCGTAGTTCTCATCCTTTCACTTGAAGCTGCAAACATTTTAACGCTTGTCAGTACCCCTAACCCCTATCGGACCAATGTCATATTGACCAAACCATATCAGCAAATTCTCATGATATATGTATGCCCTTTTGCAGCAGAAAGGTTTTGTTTTTGCTAGTTTAAAATCTCCGTCTTCTGACTGCTAAAAATTTCCTCCTTCTCTGTTTAAACCATGCTGCTTTTACAGAGGTTAAAGGTTCAAGTAAAACCAAAGCTTACAGTTTAACAAATATCTATATACTAGTAACGGTGGACTGCACAATAACATTCAGTGAATACACTGGACTTGAGCATTCATAATTTTCATCCTCTTTCTCTGTATGTTTACCATTCATTTGCTCAGAGGTTGATGCGCTTGCTGCTTCTTAAACAGCGCTTCTTTCCTCCACCCTAGCGGCCCACTTCTTCTCTTCTTCCGTCTGCATCTTTTCACATTAAAACTGATTAAGTTAGTGTATGCATTGCAATTACTTAGTACATTTTTCTTAATTTTTCACTTAAGCTGGCACTTAAGTGTTCAAGCTGCCTCAAGAATGACTTAAGATATGAAGAGGTAGGGGAAGTGACAGCAAAGGTGGTAGGGAATGAGAACGGCACCCGTACACATGCGCCGCATGGCCGCCCTGCTGGCTGCTGCCGAGAGTTGATTCTACAATAAAATAAAATAAAAAGAGAAATAAAAATCATCACCCTAAAAGCGGACAGTAGAGGTCACGTAGTATATGTGTACCAAATTTCAGATCAATAGGTCAAACAGTTTGTGAGCTACAGGTGAATTAAAATCCTGAAGAGACAAACGGAGAGCCATGGTAGCATATTATATAAGAAAATAATGCTTTTAACATTTGAAGGCACAAGAATAAAATCACATCCCCCTATAGCTACAAAGGGAAGTCAAACTTAGTCAAGGTTAAAACATGGTAAGGCAAGAAATTATTAGTCATATTAAAAGGATTATAATAAATTGAAAGTCAATAACAAAAATAGAGTCAAGACTAGATTTTTCCTTATCAGAGTCATCAAAAACAATATTCTTTATGAAGTTTCTCTGTCATATTGATACAAAGCTGGCATGAATATTTTCTGCAGCATGTCTGCAACATAGCAACAAAGTAAAAATACTGACTCAAAGCTTTGAAGTATTGCTGCCCATAAACAGCAAACACACAAAAAACAATCGAGTTCACGATGAAATACTCTACTAGTCAAAAGTTTTGGAACACCTTCATTTTTTCAGTTTTTTTATTTGTGCCGTCCAGGTCTAGTGAATAAAATGAAATGGTAAACTGCCAAAGGTTTAAAAAAAAAGTTTAGATTACCAAAATCCTTTTTATTTAGTAAAAAATGATCTGTTTGTATGGAATGATTACAATAAAATAAAAAAAAAATAAAAAAACGATTACCAAAAACTGAAAATAATGTAATTTTCACAGTTGTGCAAAAGGCTCTTTTCGGGGAACAGTTAATGAGCTAACAACTTACGTCTTTTCTGCAGCAATTGAAGTTAATTTAAGCCTTGAAAATTGATGCAAACAATTCCTACAAGTGTCCCAATGTTCGTTGATTACTTACAAATACTGTGTCGGAACAAAGAGCATTGCTACAACCTCTGAAGCATTATTTGGACAATATTGTACTGATTATTGCTATAATAATGGTGAGAAAAAGGTCATTAACAAAGGAAGACAGACCATTATAACCAGGAGAAGTGCAGGTCTTAAATTTAAAGAAATTGTGAAGTAAGCCAAGGCGTCAGTGACTACAGTTTCCTACACCATCAAAAAGAACTTGGAAACTCTGACAGGAACAGATCTGGCTGTCCCAAAGTGAGTGTATTCTGAAAATTGAACCATTTTAGCAATGGCTTTCTTGCCGCCACTTGAACTGTCCAACCTGCAGCTCGAAGTATTTACACTTGAACACGAGACTTGCTTACTTTGCTTGCCTAATGGGTAAAATAAAATATACCCCTTGACACTACAGTCCGAGAGTATCACTCATGCAAGGAAAGCAAAGTATTGGGTTTAATTTCAGCATAGCCATCTCTGGGCTTTTTATTTTGACATATCAAACCTAAGATAAATGTTTATTACCAAATGTTATACTCTTTTATAACATGGACAATATAGTCATCTTTCCATAAAGGCTTTTTTCTTTATTCTTTCTCAATAGATGATCAGAAGGAAGGCAGCCTCATTGCAGCCTGTCTTAGGAAATACTGCGGGAGAGGTCGTCGATGTGCCATTAACAAAGAGACGGGTGCAGCAGAATGTCTGTGCTTGGAAAGGTGTCACCCTAGCTTTGTGCCTGTCTGTGGATCGGATGGAAAGTTTTATGAAAATCACTGTGAACTTCATCGAGCATCCTGTCTGCAGAACAAGAAGATCTACATTGTGCATAGCAAGGATTGCTTCTTCAAAGGTAGGAGACAAAAAGCATTAGAAAATCAAGAAAAGGTGCTCTTTTGCTCAAATGTTTTCATTAGGCTGTTTGATTCTGTCTATAGCATGGATTTGTCACTTGTAATGGTATTTGGCTGTTTTGTCATTTTTAACTGTATTTGGTAGTTGGCTCTTCTGATATTGTGTTTGCATTTGAGCTGGTATCCATTCTATTCAGCTACATACAAGCATTCAGTATAGTAGACAGTTATTCAATTCCTCTATAAAAATAATTCTTATGAAGTCTAGTGTGTCAGAGCAAATTAAAAAAGCTAAGACCATAAGGAAGCCAAGCAAATGAACAGATAAAATGCAAAAGAAAGACCCACAGTTACTTGTCTTCCATAACAAAAGTATGAATTGTCATTATTTAGCCTCATCTTTTGTTTCGTATTGCCTGGACTTTGTTGAATTGCATTTTCTCTAATACTTTTTCTTCTTTATGTGGCTATAGTTTGTGTGACTCCTCTTCAACTGTAGCACTTTCTGCATTCTTGTTTCTCTCCTACCCTTTATAACTCCTTTTTTCATATTATAAATATATTATAGAAGTCTCATTTTGTCAGCAGATATTTTGAGTGCGTTATGGTAGTCATTTTATTTTGCATTATCCAGAAAGGAATCACAACTGCTCTATCTAAGGCTGATGCTCCATCTTGAAATTGTTGGTGCTGGGCCAGGCTCCATCATCCTGCTGCTCTATATCTGGAATAAGCGGATCAGATTTAAGTAATGATAATTGGGCACCACAGTAGCTAACTCACTGTCTCATAGCTTCAGAGACCACTGTTTGATTCCTGGCTTGGTCATTGTCTGGGTGGACTTTCACTGTGTCATATCATTTTGTAATGTGCTTAATCCAGACCAGGGTCACGATGGGGTGCTGTAGCCTGTCCCAGCAAGTACAGCGCACAAGGCAGGATCAAACCCTGGACATGGTGTCAGTCCATCACTGGGTGAACTCACACACACACACACACACACACTAGGGCCAATTTACCTAACCTGAATATCTTTGGAGGAAACCCACTCAGACATGGAGAACATGCAAACTCCTTGCAGGGACGACACGGGGTGCAAACTCTGGTCTCCTTACTGTGAGGCAGCAGTACCACTGCACAACCATGCCACCCAACTGGCCAACCCTTTCACATTCTTGTTAAATTAATGGACGGCACAAAATTGACTTGCCGTCAGTTCATGTGGGCAAATGGATTAGTGTCCTACCCAATGTTTTTCTGGGATTAGACAATGGATTGATGTATCTTCTTGTAAAGGCAGTGGAGTTATGCCTCAGATCACTTCACAGAATCATTTTTGAATTTGGTAAATGATCCTTCATGAGTGAAGTCTGGATATTCTCCCTTGGTATGTATAGATGGGTTGGTTTTTGTGGAGCCTCGTACTTGACTCCACTTCTAAAGAACATCAACGTAGGATTCCTGGAAGCAGCAAAATTATATTATCCACTTCTTGAAACTAAATTTTCCATTCAAGCTTTTGAGGACACAGAAGTTTCCCAGCAGCATCATTAATCAAACCCAAAAAGGGCACATTGACCTAAACAATGCCGGCTTTGTGTCAAAAGTGAAATTGCAGCTCGTTCTTGGACTGGTGCAAAAGAATAGAGACAGAACAATGTAAACGGGTTAGCGGTTCAGCTCAACCACTCTTTTTATTGTTGTAATGCCAAGCTGTTATCACTTTGCAGTAATTAAAGCTCCCAGATATCACCAGTTACTACTTTAGCTCACTGAGTCAACAACTGATACCTTCTTCTTGGAGGTGGCCTGTATTATGCTCTGGAGCTCAGTAGGTGCAACCCAGTGGGGCTCAATGTTTTTCATCCTGGTCATCAACTACCTGGTTGGACAAGTAAATGAGTTGCCATGCAACCTCTAAAATATACTGGCACATTCCCTCCAAGCTGGTCCTCATAAGGTTTGCAAAAAATTTGACACATAACACCTGGAAAGGTTGGGTGCAAGTCAGGAACCAACTTTGGATGTGGCACCATTGTATCTCAGAGCTTATTACTGTAAACTTGTTACAGCACAGCCTGTGATCAGTGAAGGGTGCTATAAACAATATAATTAACAGAATCTAAGTTATGCACACCCCTACTACACTGGGGTAATGCTACAGTGGTATTATACAGCATTATATAACAGTTGAACAAATATACAGTATGCATGTGTCTTAGGGATGCCATAAGAAAATCCATGCAAGAACATAGACATTGACCAATGCTGTCATTCTTATTAAAAGGTCCTATTAAATATTTCATTTAAAACAGTTTCAAATTTAAAACTGAAAATTAATTAAGCTCTCAGGGGAAGACAAAATCTCTCATTGTTTGATATATCACTTGCAGGTAGATGGCAGATAATGCAGCTCTACTAGAGTTAAATGAACTTTTAAAGTTGTGCCCCAGCTCAATTAGATTTACCTGTAATGGAGTCGACCTGACCCTGACAAGTTTGCTCTTTACCAAAGTGCCAATGAAAAGAAAAAGCTCTAGGTGGATGTGACCTGCATGGCACCAAAAACGTATCTGCTTTTACTTTAATAGGCTCATCCAGTCTGACTTAATGGAACTTTGCCTTTGGATCATTTGACGTCAGTGATTGTGACTGCATGACTAGAGGAATTATTGGACTATTACCGACTTATTCACATGGCACTTTTGTTTGGGATAATACGCTGTTGAGATATGAACTTGCAGTTTCTTTGTGGAGGTTTAATCCAAATGTGGCATATCTGTTTAAGATGTTCATCTCAACTGCAGGATGTCACCTATGAAAAGGAAATACGTCAGAAGCAGAATGTGACTAATGGTAGATTTGACACAGATGTGTGCTTATTTAGCCAAAGAAATGAAAAAAACACATTAAATGTGTTCTCAAATCCATTGTGTACTAACACTTTTGAAAAGAACAAATTAAATGAAATGCATGGAAAACAACACATTATTTGGAGCGACATGGAACATCTGTTAGTTTTGAGGCTGTCCATGCTTCCATTATTGAACCTGCATCCAGTTCAGGACTGAGAAAGGTAGACTTTATCCTGTCAACATTTGTTGATTCATTTTCCAGACCCACATATTTCAGTGCTTGGTCTCAGGGTGTCAGGACTTGTCCCAGCATTGTAGTTGTTAAAACTTATTTACGCTACTTTAGATCTTGGAAACAAAACTGAAGTGTCTGAAGCAAAACCCATGCCTACACTAAGGTACCAATTCACCATTGGTTCACTGTTTGTTTTTTAAACAATCACCCTCTGGGGCTGTCTGGTCAGGCTGTGGACATTGTTGTCATGATATGACAAGACAGAGTCCATCCAGCCATTTATTATCAACCACCTACCTAATCGATATGAGGGTTGCGGAAAAAAAAATGTATTACAGTGGCACTTGGTCCAAGGTGAGAACTAAACCTAGATGGTGCACCAGGTGACTGTAGTGTCCATTAAATGCAATAAACACAATAAAATAGATCCATCAATGGCTTTACAGTATTAAGGCACAGTGATCAGCAATGCAGGCCTGGGTTGAGTGCTAGGCTGTGACACTGCCTGTTTGTGGGTGTTCAGATTGTCCTCACCTTCATATTCGAGTGTTCTCTAAGAATCTAATTCCACTTCCAAAACAAGCAGGTTGAAGTTAAATGGCGGTTCTAATCAGGTCCACTATAAGAGACATGTGTTACAGACGGGTGTCTTATCCACAGCTGACTACTGCCTTACGCCTGATGCTTGGATAGGCTGTGTTTTGCCTAAGCCTGTAATTAACACAATCAATTCAGAAAACAATGCTAAGTCGTGTCTGCATTATACGAATAAAACAAATGAAATCTCCTTTTATCCAAAGGAAAAGGTGCAAAGATTTTAGTTAAATTTGTGTATGCCATAGTGTGAGAAGGGGATCCCCAAGAAAAAATCAATTGCTTATCGGCTCTCCCGAGGTATGCTCAAACACGAGGTTGCCAGCCCCATAGACATATATAGGTAGACGCTGCAGACACTGTGTTGCCCAGTCGACACGATACGTCAGCGCATCCGCCATATTGCAAGTGGCAAAAGTGCCATTTAAACTTATACAGTTAGACGTGGAAACCGGGTTTTCTGATGAAAAAACAATAACGTTTAAAACAGTATCGTTTACATACAACACATTTTGGCGAATCGTGTTGGCGCAGTGGGTAGCGCTGCTGTATCGCAGTTAGGAGACCCGGGTTCGCTCCCCGGGTCCTCCCTGCATGGAGTTTGCATGTTCTCCCCGTGTCTGCTTGGGTTTCCTCCGGGCACTCCGGTTTCCTCCCACAATCCAAAGACATGCAGGTTAGGTGGATTGGCGATTCTAAATTGTCCCTAGTGTGTGCTTGGTGTGTGTGTGCCCTGTGGTGGGCTGGCACCCTGCCCAGGGCTTGTTTCCTGCCTTGTACCCTGTATTGGCTGGGATTGGCTCCAGCAGACCCCCGTGACACTGTAATTAGGATATAGCAGGTTGGATAATAGATGGATGGATGGATTATTATTATTATTATTATTATTAAATAATTCCTCCCATATAAGTAACATTTCTCGGACTGCCTTCTTCCACCTCCGAAACATTTCTAGATTTCATCCTGTTCTTACACAACACAGCACTGAAGTATCAGTTAATGCCCTAGTCATCTCACGTATAGATTATTGTAATGCTATTCTATCTGGCATCCCACAAAAACGTATATCCATTGCTTACAACTTCTTCAAAATTCTGCTGCCAGGATAATAAGCTGCTGTTCTAAATCCACTGAACATATTACGTCTATTCTCTCTCAACTTCACTGGCTCCCTGTTCACTACTGAATGCAATACTAAATACGGCTCTTAACATTTAAAGCTCTCCACAGTCTTGCTCCCCTCTACCTCACTGATCTCCTGCAGACTTTCACTCCCTCTCGCTCACTCAGATCCTGTAATTTGAGAGTATTCAGTCTGGCAATATGGTACAGCCTTAGTTTGTGGAAGACAGACACAACTAAAGACATGAGCATAAAATGATGGCTGTCGATTTCAATGTGCTCCTTGAGAAAAAACACATCATCTGAGCCAATCTCAGCCCGAAGAAACTGATTGATCAAAGATATACTGACAGCTTGCCCTAATGTCGACTGTCGGATAACATGCACAGCTACTTTGACCACCTTGACTGTACCCTCTGAAGAAATCATCAAACCTTCTTTGTTTTTAAGTGTGAGCAAGTGATAGCTTTGATCATATGATGCCAGTACAGCATCTGTTACCAAACTAGCACGGCACACATCACAGGACAGCTTTCTCAAAATCCCGTCTAAGGGCTACCTCCCCCTGCTTCCTGAAGTAGATTTCTTTGGGAAACCTTCAAAGTTTGAGAAATGTTAACAGCTAACAACAATCTACATAGTTAGTGACTAAATACGTTTAGCCAAAACATTGTTTGGAGGCTCACTTGAGCACATAAATGCATAGCTTTGCTAGCTTAGCCTGGCGTACCTAAAGTTAAGATTATAAAATGGGATTTTCTAATTTGCAAATATAACCAAAACAATTGTTCAGCTTTGCCTATGAAATGTAATCCCCTGGGATCTGGCTTGGAGAGTACAGCGGTTTGTACAATCCCAAGCAGCACATGCATGAGGCATCTTTATCCATTACTTCACTCCACAGCAGTGCCACTTGCAATATGGTGGTGACGTTGACGTACAGTACGATGCTGCTGGTCATGCGGCGTCTAGTAATTCTATGTCTATGGCCAGCCCTATTTAATAAATGCAGTAATTACAAGGATTGGGAGATGCACCTGTGCAGAAGGCACCTGCGTCAGTCGCGACTGATGAAAGGAAGCAACGTGTCGCAGGATTGGCTAAAAATGTGTTCCCCATCTATAAGAGGCACTTCCTGCTACAAGGCGTTGTGTGAATAGCGAAGTGTATCAAACAGTGGCTTGAGCTTATTTTTGTAAATATTTTTATATTGATATCTTATAGTTGTAGTAATGTTTTGGTGGAGGAATCTTATATTTTGGGTTTTTGGTGCACTTTGTTTTTCTTGTAAATATTTTTTGTGGATTTTTTGATTTTCATTGTGTGTAGTTTCTTCCTGCTTATTTTTTTTCTTTAGGAATCTTACAATTTTGCACATATACATTTTTGTCTTTATTTTTCGTTTTTGGAACTGACAGCTTCACTGTAAATATAATTCACTGTTTTCGATTGGGGCATTATTTTTGTCTTTTTGTGCACCTGTAAATCAAACCCACTTTTGTTTTGGAAATACCACCTTTTTGTGTCTGTGTCTCCATGTCTGACTTCTCGCAAGTCTGATCTCAGTCAGACCCAAACTACAAGACAACCACGGTGTAGTCTGGTGCCAACCTTGCCACTACATGGAGTGTCATATACCTGTTATATGCATTAACCAGACTAGTTTTGAGGAGAAGGGTGACCAGTTGACCTACATCAGGGACAGGTGAAGCCAGTCCTCGGGGGCTGTACAGAATTGACTGCTGCTTTTGTTCCAACCTGATGGTGTAATTAGAAACCAGTTCTTGGAAGTAGCAGATCATGTTTAATAGTACGGTATGTCTTTTTAGTGTTTTCATTCTAACGTGTCTGGTCATTCATATACAGTACTGTACTGAAGATTTTTTCCTTTCCTTGGATATCAAGCAAATGATTTGTAGCCTGATGTTGATTAGCAATTCTCTTCTTGTTTCTTTTTTTTTTTTTTACAAATATTTTATTAAACCAGACACGAGGAATATACTAATGTGTAAATGGAAACAAATTAGATGGAGAATTGTCGATTTCTTTGTCACTTGCATCTTGCTGCTCATTAGGGCTAAGGAAAAACACTGACTGCAGCTGTTTTCAGACTAAAATAAGCAATTAAGTGAGGGGAATATTAACAAACACTGCAAATAAAATGAATCATACTGTAAATATTTTGCTTGAGCAATCAATGATTCAATAGCATAATCGACTTCCCATTAAACTAGGTTGGAACAAAAACCTGTAACCAGTATAGCCCTCCAGGACCTGACCTGCAACATCAGTACTGTAACTCTATCCATGTTTTGTCCAACTTCTGGAACCCAAATGGTTACATTTTATCAAGCTGTGCTATTTTGTTCTTCTCCAATATAGTCAAACAGCCATATCTTTACAGCATTAAGAGAGCTTACAGATCCAATGATTTATTTTTGTCGATCACTGCAATTTCTTCTTTTTTACTCTGTATTTCTGTGTGTTTATTACTAATGTGGGTTGAAATGTAAGTAATCAACGTAGACATCAGCATCAGTGTTTGCTGTGCAACAGGTAATGCATATATCTCTGTTATGTGCCATTTGGTATGGGATTCATAAAAGCAGTGTTAATGTTTGTGATGCACCATCTGTAGGAATGACAGTGCAATGTATTTTGATTGCTAAAATAGTTTGTGATGTGCCATCTTTTGGAATGACAGAAACATAGCATCCAGACAGACACACAGACAGATGCACAGACACGTATGCTTTTATTAAGGTGGATTGCTGTATGGCTTAATGATTTACTGTTGTCACATTATAAATGTAAAGCCAATGTTAGAAACGCCACACATAAAATTCTGCATTTTGGGACATACCAAACAAAACAATATTTGTTGACAAGTTTTTCTTTTTAATTACAAAACAGCTTTGAAAACCTGTCTTCAGCTTAAATCCTATGAGTGACAATAAGGACTCTACTCTATGGTGAATTGTCTAAGTGACTGCTCCAGCCGTGCACAATTCTCTTTTGTGGAGCTTACTTGAGACCACACTGAAAGCAAAGACTGCAATTTTCTGGGCAATATTTCAAAGAGAGAGTGCTAAATTGTGGGAATTTAGTTCAGCAAGATTACCATACGGTGGGCTTTCATCCTTATATTACATTAGGCTAATATTGTAGCAAGCATGATTTGTACTGATCATGTTCTTTTTAGTGTGTTTTTTTAAATGCTTTGAGTGAAGGTGCAGACTTCCTTTGATGTGTACTAACTTAATAATAATCAAATAAGGAAAACAGCAGCCTCCGCTGCTTATTTACTTATGTAAGTCATCTAGATAATTACTGCTGAGCTTTAAAGACTGATGCCAACCTGAGGCGACTGCCTTAGGCGCTGTATGTTTCCTTTAAAGACAGGCTCTCTGGAGCTCCATTGTGTGGTTTAATTTATGTGTAGTTTTATGTTTGTTAACTCTCGCTTACATTATGAATGATGCACTGGAGAATAACAACAATTTAAAGAGAAGCATGGATGGTTTGGCATTGAAAAGAGAAATGTTTATAAGAAGCATCAAAAAGTGATTGATCTAAGTCTACAAATATTCTTTATTAGGCACAACTATGTCGTTCTGGGTAAGACCTCTTCTTATCTCCTGAACTTTTCATTCCATGGATTCAACACTCTCCTAGAATCATTAGCCCTTCGGGTGCATGCTGCCTTGACACTTTCTGGCAGTTCATTCAGGTTTTTCACAAACATTCTTGCTGAGTGGGTGGCATGGTGGCGCAATGGTAACACTGCTACCTTGCAGTAAGGAGACCAAGGTTCATGTCCCAGGTCCTCCCCACATGGAATTTCTTCATGTGCTCAGTGTATGCGTCGGTTTTCTCCTGGTAGACACAACTTTACTCCCACAGTCCATAGACATGCAGGTTAGGTGGACTGGCGACGCTAAATTGGCCAAAGTAGGAAAATGACATGACATGATATTCTTACTTCAAATCTCCTATTCAAGTCATATTTTGGCACCAGCTTGAAAGGATACATGCATTGTGACATGGCACATTATCCTGATGAAAATATCCACCGTATATACTCACGTATAAGTCAGGTCTTGAAACCCAAAAAATCGATCATAAAATCAGACCCCAACTTATACGCCCGATCAAAAATGCGACACTTAAATTTTTTTTTTTGCATCTTCTTCCCTCCTCCAATCTTGCATCAGTTTCTCAGACACATCGAATTTTGTTGCAGCAGCACAGTTACCAATTTCTTTCGCTACTTCAACAACGTTTAATTTAAGACCAGCTTCATATTTTCTTCTAATCAAACACTTCATCGTAGATAAGGTGTATGAGGGTGTGATATACAGAAAACATAAATCATATATAAACAGTTCAAAATAATTAAAGGAACACTTTGAAAACACATCAGATCTCAATGGGGGAAAAAAAAATCCTGCTGGATATCTATACTGATATGGACTGGGTAATGAGGGTGTTAGGAACAAAAGGATGCCACATCATTTAATGGAAATGAAAATTATCAACCTACACAGGGATGAATTCAAAGACACTGCGAAAATCAAAGTGAAAAAATGGTGCATCATCTCCAAAGTGTATTCAGTAGTTTGTATGGCCCCCATGTGCTTGTATGCATGCCTGACAACATTTGGTTTGCTCTTAATAAGACAACAGATGGTGTCCTGGGGGATCTTCTCCCAGATCTGGACCAGGGCATCATTGAGCTCCTGGACAGCCTGAGGTTACAACCTGGCAGTGTCAGGTGGACCGAAACATAGTGTCCCAGGGGTGTTCAATTGGATTTAAGTCAGGCGAGAGTGGGGGCCAGTCAATGGTATCAGTTTCTTCATCCTCCAGGAACTGCCTATATACTAACGCCACATGAGGCTGGGCATTGTCGTGTACCAGGAGGAACCCATGACCCACTGCACCAGCAGAGGGTCTGACAATGGGTCCAAGGATTTCATCCTGATACCTAATGGCAATCAATGTGCCGTTGTCTAGCAGGTGGAGGTCTGTGCGTCCCTCCATGGATATGCCTCCCCAGACCATCACTGACCCACCACCAGACCAGTCATGCTGAACGACATTACAGGCTGCATAATGTTCTCCACGGCTTCTCCAGACCCTTTCACTTCTGTCATGTGTGCTCAGGGTGAACCTGCTGTCATCTGTGAAAAGCACCGGGTGCCAGTGGTGGACCTTCCAATTCTAGTATTCTATGGCAAATGCCAGTTGAGCTCCATGGTGCTGGGCAGTGTGCACAGGGCCCACTATAGGACGTCGGGCCCTCAAGCCATCCTCATGAAGTCCATTTCTGATTGTTTGGTCAGAGACACTCACACCAGTGGCCTGCTGTAGGTCATTTTGTAGGCTCTGACAGTGCTCATCCTGATCCTCCTTGTCCAAAGGAGCAGATACCAGTCCTGCTGATGGGTTAAGGACCTTCTACGGCCCTGTCTAGCTCTCCTAGAGTAACTGCTTGTCTCCTGGAATCTCCTCCATGTCCTTGAGACTGTGCTGGGAGACACAGCAAACCTTCCGGCAATGGTACATATTGAAGTGCCATCCTGGAGAAGTTGGACTACCTGTGCAACCTCTGTAGGGTCCAGGTATCACCTCATGCTACCAGTAGTGACACTGACCGAAGCCAAATGCAAAACTAGTGAGAAAACAGATGAGGAGGGAAAAATGTCAATGGCCTCCACCTGTTAAACCATTCATTCCTGTTTTGGGGGTCATCTCATTGTTGCCCCTCTAGTACACCTGTTGTAATTTTCATTAACACCAATGCAGCTGAAACTGATTAATAAACTCCTCTGGTACTTAACTGACCAGATCAATATCCCAGAAGTTTCAATGACTTGATGCTATACTCGGATTAAAAAGTGTTTCTTTAATTTTTTTGAGCAGTATATATAATTTTACTTATACACACTTTTAAGAATTACTTGAACAGTGTAAGGTTGTAATCTAACAACAATAATAATTTTGCAGTGCTTGAACCCCAGTAACCCTGTATTAACTAAATCTAATAAATTAAAACAAGAATTGTAAACCCTTGAGATATTCAGAGAAATAACATTATACAGGAAAAAAAATACTGACATGTTTTTGTATTGTGCCTCACCATCATCTAAGCATATGAAACCATAAAGGTCTATTTGTAATCGGGATTTCTGGAATAAGCAAACAGTTTAATTAAAATCGTGAAATACTGTTCAGTTCAGTACTGAGTTTAATGAAACAACTAATTTTCTTCATCTTTTATTTTTATGTCTTTGCACTTTAACCGGAATTAAATTAAAAAAGAAGAGGCTACGTTGTTGCATCTCCTGTAATTACAGTGCATACTGGCTTTGTTTTGTCCACTTGGTTCTAATCTACCCTTTTATAAGGTACTGTACGTGCTCGACTCTTCCAATTTGTGCATATGCCTGATAATGCCATTGCCGACTGAGAGACCAGGCTTGCTTTTGCGCAAAAAATAAATTAAAATGAACGTGAAGATTTATTTGTTCAATGCCAGCTGGATTTGAAGCAGCTGTTTGTCTGCACAAGCAAAACAAATGAAGTAGTCGGCACAGAGTGAGAAGAATGAATGGAAAGCTATCACGAGCCTCGTCTTGCACAACGTCTGCTTCCCTGAAAATTTGTTAAAAGTGACAAATTCATCATGCATCTGTAGAAGATCACTGCATCTTGATTAATTGGACTTTCAAAACTTTTTGCTGTGCTCAAGAACACAGAAAATAACTTCTATTTTAGGTAAATCGGTTAATTTTTCTTATTTACGACATTATATTAAGCCGCCATTGTTTTTATAAGATCTCATTTATTCATTCATTTAATTTTCATGCCCATCTGTTTCAGATATGTTCAATCCAATTTGTCTGTTTATATATTGTAATAAGGAGACAAAATAAATGAAAACAATTTGGGGAAATCATCATTTAATTTTGAGAATTCGAATTTTAGCTGAAAGTCTCAGTATGAAAAATTGGTGCTCCCCTGTTGGATATCTGGCCTTCAGTGCTGCTCAGGTCAATGTGACGATGTTCCTCCAGTGTGGGCTTCTTATTAAGATGTTTGAAGTAGGAAAGGCGAGGTCAAGTGACATCAGGAGTGACATTGATTATCTCTGGGCGGGAGTCTCTCTAAGGACGGGAATGGAAAGAAGAGTCATAGATGGTGTAACTCCCTCTTTAGCCCTACCCCAGTGCACCAACAAAGCTGATGTCACATTATGTAAATTCTAGTGGTGGAGTGAATCAGACTTGCTGACTACAGATGTTGATCTTGTTTCTGGACCACAATAATTTACATGACTGAAAATCGCTGGGCACGTCAAAATTAGTGACTACTGCCGACCTTCCAGGATTGTCATGCTTGCCTCTTTTTGTAACAGACAGTAAGACACTTCCTGGTGCTATATGAAGGGTTAACAGATATGGCAAGTACAGTCACAATTTTTGCCCCCTTTTTATTTTTCTTCAATTTTGTTGTGGTACATAAAACATGAGACATCAGACAGACAAACTTCTCTTCTGTTTGCGATGATCAAAATGGCAACATTGCTTATCCCTCATTATTTTACTCTAATCATTGTTCGTCCAGATGAGAACCATTCATGGGTTGTCACCTCTCATGCACACAGAGCCCACCCCAACAATTAGATGCACCTGTTTGATTTTTTGGGGTGAGTCATTATGTACGTCACATTACAGAGTTGGAATTCACTGTATTTGCCACCAACTGCCACTTACTCACTAAGTTGATATCAGTGAAAATTGAATGTAAATGTAAACTGAAAATCACTGGAAAGGCTGTGTACCGTATATACTCACGTTTAAGTTCTTCTGTGGATAAGTCAGGACTTGATTTTACTGTATAATTTCCGGTATTTTAGAATCAGTTGTATAAGTCGAATGCTGAAAAGTCACGCTATTGGTCCAAGAGATTATGATATGCTAACGCCCACCTGAGAGAGTAACCATGGAGCACACTGACTTTTTTTTATGCATTGTGCCTATGTAACCACACGGTAATACCTGAACTATTTCAAAGCAATGTTTGCACTGTTTTGAGTTTTTTGTATCTTACACCATCATACATCTTTATCATAAGAGCGTCCCTTATCTACAATGAAGCGTTCGATCAGAAGATAATATCGAGCTGGTTTTAACTTAAAAGTCATTGAAGTGCCAAAAGAAATCAGTAACTGTGCTGCTGCAACAGATTTTGATGTGTCTGAGAAACTGGTGTGAGATTGGATGAACCAAGAAGATGTAATAAAAAAATAAAGTGTAGTATTTTTGAATGGGGTATAAGTTGGGGTCTGATTTTATGATCGATTTTTCGGGTTTCAAGACCCGACTTATACGCGAGTATATACGGTAATTTGACATGGCCTTTAATCAGTTTCCGTTAGACAGTTGTAAAGCTCAGGTGTTTGACAAAATATAAATATGATGTGGTTTAATAATTTACTTTTAATTCTTTATAGTTTGAAAGATGTGCTAGTGTTCTGAGCCTGTAATTATTTTAGAGCACTATATAAAAAAATCGCGACTGTGCACCCCTCGACTTTCTCATACAGTATACTGAGATAGAGGAAAAGGTCCTCAGAATCACTTCCAGTTGCGCAATATTTCTCAAATGTCTTTTGTTTCTCATCATAACTAACTGATAATATTAATACACAATCATTTATCTCTATTTGTAATTAAACTTGATATTAAAATTATATTTTCACTTTTAGGGAGGTCGAAAATGATGGTGGAATTTTTTCATGATTACATTATGCATTACCTAGATTACATGCAAACCTAAAAAACACAGAAAAAGTGTTGGTATTATATAATATTTGTTGCAATAAATTGCTATCGGTAAAGCAGAATTTAGTTACATTTAATTATAATAATAATGGCAAAAAAAAAAAAATCGTAAAATTGAAAATATTACCAGGAACTTTACGGGGATGTAGCAGCTTACTGTTTCCATTGCAATGTTTCCAATGTTTACATGTTATTGTTAAACCGATGATGTATAAATTAAAATAAAATTAATAATAGTTGTTGAAAGAATATGTGCTAATTTGAGTACAGTTTTTAATATCGTGGACACATTTATATTTTCATGATACAAAATATTCAGATGGTTGTTTAAATAAAATACTACTTCCAGTTGAGTAATTTTTCTCAAATTTCATATCTGTTTTCTTTTTATCATTATAAATATATATATACAAGATTTGAGTCATCTATTTGTTTACTTGAAAATTTGCAAAAGTATTCAGTTAAAGTACCACTTCTGATTGATGGAAGTGGCCCAAAAGTTGATAGGATTTCTTATTTTTGATTTAAAGCAGAAGCAGGTTTACAAAATCTCACTGACCTGGGGCAAAGCGTTTTTAAGTTATCACGTCTACACACAGACTCACAGAGGGACATAATTTCAAAAATGGCATTTTCGGACTCAGGAAGGTCTGAAGCCTCAAGATTCATCAAAATCTCGAGGTTGATTTTTTTCACGATTCCTATACTTTCTCTATACTATGTATACTGGAAGGTACAAAATAAATAAAAATTGAAATCGAAGCCTGTAATCAACATACATTGCATATCATACCATCCTGAAACTCTCTTAATCTAATTCAAGATTGTGGGGTGCTGTTGCATATCCTGGCAGCACATAGTGGGAATGAAACTTGGACTGGACTTCACCACCAGGCTGGCACCGCCAGCTTAACCCGACACAGATAAGCGTGAGACACAAGTTCAAGGCACACACTGATTGTTATTTTTTTTTCCTTTGTGGGAACCGCCTTCCCCGTTCCCCACAAGTATAACACAGTCCCAGCACAAGCACAACACAAACACAATATTCTCTTCCTTCACTCTTTTCCTTCTCCTCCACTCCTCTGGTCAAGGTTTTTCTTCCTCCTCCCGACTCTGGCTCCTCAAGTAGTGGCTGCTGGCTGCTTTTATAAGGTACCCGGAAGTGCTCCAGGTTCTTGATTACTCGATTCAGGCCGCACTTCCGGGTGTGGCAGAAGAACTGCCCATAAGGGCTCAGCAGCTCCTGCTGCAGCACCACCTGGCGGTGCCTACAGATCCCAACAGGGCTGCACCCCACTCCAACTCCCATGAAACCCTGTGGGAGACCAAGGCACAGCTGCAACCCATGGGTTGCCATCTAGAGGATGTAACACTCTGTCGCTCTTGCTCCCCCTGTCCTCCCAGCATGGAAGCTGGACTGCATGCTACAATGCATTTTCTAATAGATATAGTTATAAAATGGCTATCTAGTCTTCATTTTTGATACCTGGCCTTTGTATCACACCTGGCTCTTACCATTAACATGAGCCTAAAGAAACTGAGGTTTATCAGACCAGACAATGCTATCCAGCTCCTCCAGTATTTATGGTCCTGCAACTTCTTGTTTCACACTGATGGGAGTAGGACTTGACTGGGTATTTTGCTATAATACTTAGCTGGGGAAAAATATGATGAGCTTTGCATTCAGATGGGCATTTTTTTGGGCTGACCGCAGTGTCTCTTTTTCTCTGCCCCGTTTGTATCAGTCTTCCATCAACAGTCTCTTTCTGACCACAGCACTGCCTTTGCCTCCTGGTGTTTTCAGGAAAATCGGCCCTTTACCAATAGCCTTGTTAATCATTCAAGTGTGAAAACTCCAGCAAGGGTGCTATTCCTGACATGCTTACACTGGCACATCAGATTCCCATTGCCATGCTGCGCTTGATGTTTCCTAAATGTTTAGCCTTGCCCAGACTTCTTGTGAGCCACACACACGTGCGCATACAGATGTGACCCATTGGTATCTTCTCAGGCAGTTAAAGACTGACTTGTCAGTTAATAGTGTAAAGGGAAGATGTGCCTCAGTCTGTGTTTGAGGGAGAATGAATGAACAGAGCTGAGAAACGAGCCAATGTGAAGATCTCGTGATGTGTTTACTTAAGAATTTGAGTTTTGGTCTTAACAAGTTGAACAAGTAGCAATTTATGGAAGAGCTTCAAGCTGTCACCTCACCACTACACCCGTGCCCCAGTCTCAGCTTCAGTGTAACAATTGATTGATTGCCCGACTTTGGCATTTTGCTTCTATTTGATTTCAATTTTATGTGAATGTTAACTAGGAGCTGGTAGTGGAATTTTCTGTGTGTTTGTCTATGTAACCAAGACTTCAGGAGCCCATCTTTTCCAACACGTTTACCATGGAGATGATGGTCATATAGTTCTTTTAGTAACTTTAGTATTTATGCAACATTATTATTTATTTAACAGATGCCTTTATCCAAGGTATCTTACAAAGCAAGTTATATACAAGAATCGTGTGAACCACCAGGTGTGCCACAGAGCCCCAAACCCCAGACACAACTCCCGTTTAAATAAAACAAATGTACTTTTACAGCTACCTTCCACAAAGGTCCCAGCACCACAATAAACATAATTCTCTTCATGTTTCTTCTTCCTTTTCTCCTCCTCTACACCTCCCAGACGTGCTTTGTCCACTTCCACTCGCCTAGATGAGGTAGAGTGGCCACTTTAATCTTAGATCCAGAAGTACTTCTGGTGTTTACGCATAGCCTGATGGGGTCAATTGGAAGTTCTCACCATACAGTGATTGTTAACCCCTTCAACTCCCCCACTGAACACCACAGGGTTGCATCAAGGCATTACAAGTTCCAGTATGCCCTTCAGGAGTCCCTGTGGGAAATTTAAACCAGGGAGGTTGCCACATAATGTCCTGGGGGAGAAAATGTACCAAATCAAATGTCTTCCCCAGTCCCTCCATTATACTGGGCTCCCAGCCGGGTATTGTTCCTGGATCTAACCCTGTTGGAACACCAGTGTATTCATTGTGGCATTGGCATCCCCAATATTTGGAGTGGCATAGGGCTGGATTCCTACCCGTTTAAGGAACCACCCTCCTACCTGGCTGGGACGTGTTCCCATGCATATCGTCCATCACAGTGGTTAGAAGGTGGGAGCATCAAAAGAAATGGAGAACAAGATAAAAAAAAATGAGCAAGGAGGAGTAATACTGCTGGTCATTAATTAAACCGGCAGCTAGACTAAGGCAAAAATCAGGATCCTAAACCCAAGAGCAACCTTCCTGAGGAAGAGACGCTAAGCAGTTCCGAAGTTTCTGATGTAAAACTGCGTTATCAAAAGATGCCTAAACATGAATAAATTGGGTGTAGTAAGAATAGCCAAAGGGAGATCATTACACAGCTTTTGAACAAGAACATTGTAGCATTGTCTGGCAAGAGGTGGGCAGTCGGTAGAAAAGCAGGGGCAACTTGACGGGACTAATGGGGAGACCAAAGACTTGAGATCCTGAGGGGTACAACCACTCAGAGATCCTTAAGACACTAGTTTTGAACCTTCAGCACCAGGAATACAGTGGAGAGACTGAAGAAGAGGTACTGAAGGAATGACGCAAGGAACTGAAAACACCAAAAGTGCAGCTGCATCTTAGAGAAGCTGGACTGGTCTGCCAGCTGCTAAAAGAAGCCCTGCCAGGAGACAGTTATAATAACCCAGCTGAGAGAGAACCAGTGTCTGAACAAAGAGCTGTGTAGCACAATGATTGAGTCATTGAAGAAATACATTCAACGAATGAAAGGGAGAAGTCCAGAGTCACGCCAAGGTTCCTGGATGTGACTGATGGTGAAAGGGTGACATCTTTAGGAGCAATAATTAGAGATAGATCTGAGGGAAGAAAATCAGAAGGCAAGAACAGGACATCGGACTTTGAAAGGTGTTTTCAGCATGCACACGCAATTTCACCCATAATGCACAGTTTTTCCTTATCGGTCCCAGGATTTGTTTGGTACTTTAACAAGACCACCCTTTCCATAGGGTCTCACAGTCTGGTTGTTTTGGTCCGTACCTGAGTTTGATTGGTGTATTCACATCTACCTAAACAAAACAGACTTTCAAGAAAATTGCACCAAAACTAGGAGTGAAAATGCCTTAACTTTAATAACACGAGCATTTATCCAGGTTGAGATGGCAGAAAGGCAGCCGCTAATTTGGGACAAAATGTGTGAGTCGTGACAGGGAAGTGAGAAGGAGATCTGAGCATCATTAACATAAAGGTAGCTGGAGAAGCCATGAAAAAAAAAATGGCATTGCCTAAGGAGCAAATGGAGAGAGAAAAGGGAAGAGGACTCAACTCTGATCCTTAAGGCACACATGAGGAGGAGACAAGGAGTTAGACGAATATTTAAGACGTTCCTATTTAATGAAATTGCCAAAGACTTCTGATCTATGAAAGGTAGATATTTTGGTATCATATATCTTTGGTATCATTCTGTCTTCACAAAACATAACATACGGACTGTACTATTGTCCGTATTTTGAATGGCGTAAAATGTGTGTCTCTCAGCTATGTTATACAAACTATCCTAGTCTTTTTTTGAGCTAAACTCTCCCATGTTTGTTCAGCATTTGTTGTAGTGAACTGAGTCGTTCATATGCAGGCTCCATCAGATCTCTTGTAATAAATAAATGATGTCCATCGGAAGAATAGCAGTGGTGATCCTGAAGATTTCTTAAAACGAAATTCCCAATTCAGCATGGTTTTCTTTCCAGTAAGTTTACTTCATTTTCCCTGTCTTTGTACTTTCTTACTTATAGTACGTGATATTGAAAATGTGACTAAATTTTTTCCTTAAGGCAATGACAGCTGTTTCCTTTTTGAATGATCACCCAAACTGGGCAGTTTGAGGACATGTCCTGGCCATAGATGGAGCCTTAGGTGACATTCTGTGTTAATTACACAGAAACATAAAAGCTTTCCTCAATGTGATTAGTTATGATTTTATTATCCCACAGCTGGCTGTACATTCAAATTAAATAGTGTAAGCATGTCACTTAAATAAAACATTTGAATTATATTCACCCCTGCCTGTGATCAGGTTTATTGTCATAAGTGCATTTGTTTAAATCAGTGTGGCCCATTGTCTCCAAAAACTGTCCTGTTTTCTCCATAAGTTATTATTCATGATTATTTGGTCAGTACATGAACGATTCCGCTTTATCTGTACACACCCTTACTGATCTGACTCATGCATTATTCTTCTCTGGGCTCATAAGGACTCCCCAATACTGAATCTACATTTCCATTGCTTGCATGTGCAGTTTTTACTTCTAAAGATCCTTGAACTGGTTGGGGTCTTTCTGCTCATGCAGTGGCCTGAGGAAGTTGCTCTGCCCCTCTCTCCTTCATCTCATGTGACTTGATTCTTCTTGATGTTCATCACGTTATTTTATGTGTAAAACAAGTTCTTGGGACTCATCAAGAGTTAATGGCTAAGATCAACGGTATTTAGCAGAGATGCTTGTGACAGACCAGTGGAACAGTGTAAGATTTGAGACCAGCCAACCAAACAGGCTTCCTTGAATGAATCAAAATAAATGACATAAATTTTGGGTTGTGACAAATATGACAAGTTGTTTTCTTGAAGCTTTGATGTGAGGATGACCCACAAATTAGTGGACTTAATTTCAAATCCTGCTCAGTTCACTGTAGTCACTTGGCTTTTCTCAGAAAACTCCAGTTGTATACCACTTTTTAAAGACATGTGATGTTAATTGGCATCTCTTATTTGACCCTCTGTGAGCGTAACCTTAGACGACTGGTGTCCATCTTGGATCAGTTTCTGCCTTAGCTCTGAAAGGCTCCAGCCCCACAACCCAGTTTTAGAATAAGAAGATTGGGGGAAAGACTAATTGATATTAGAGAGGAGCATATCACTGTGTGAAACCTAACAGTAGCAGTAAATTAAATTCATGATTGCTATCATGAGTAATAGGTGTAGTGTAGTGTAGTGTATTAGGAAGTATAATTACAGTGATCCCTCGCTATATTGCGCTTCGACTTTCGCGGCTTCACTCTATCGCGGATTTTAAATGTAAGCATATCTAAAAATATATCACAGATTTTTTGCTGGTTCACGGATTTCTGCGGACAATGGGTCTTTTAATTTATGGTACATGCTTCCTCAGTTTGTTTGCCCAGTTGATTTCATACAAGGGACGCTATTGGCGGATGGCTTAGAAGCTACCCAATCAGAGCATGTATTACATATTAACTAAAACTCCTCAATGATATATGATATGCTTCCCGCGCGGTGCTTGATTGTTTGCTTTTCTCTGTCTCTCTCACTCTCTCTGCCTGACGGAGGGGATGTGAGCAGAGGGGCTGTTTGCACAACAGAGGCTGTTTGCCTAGAAGATACGGACGCTACTCTAAAAATGCTGAAAGACTACCTTCACATTGCTCCCTTCTGTTGCGGCTGCTTTATCACGGTGCGCATACTTAAAAGCCCAACAGCACGTATTGATTTTTTGATTGTTTGCTTTTCTGTCACGCTCTCTCTCTCTCTCTCGCTGAAATTCTCTGCTCCTGACAGCGCTCCTTTGAAGAGAAGATATGTTTGCATTCTTTTAATTGTGAGAAAGAACTGTCATCTCTGTCTTGTCCAGGAGCACAGTTTAAACTTTTGACTAAAGGGTGTTATTTCATGTCTAGAGGGCTCTAATAATGTTAACAGTGTGGGTGAGTTTATAAGGGCTTAGAATATATAAATATAACTACACAAACATATAGTTTCTACTTCGCGATTTTCACCTATCGTGGGGGGTTCTGGAACGCAACCCCCGCGATCGAGGAGGGATTACTGTATAGAAATGAAGAAGATCTGTAAAGGGAATGCGATCACATTTTAACATTCCCATTAACGTCGGTTTGGTTCCAAATGTTTGGTTTTGGTTTTTATCCTGCACAGTCCCTAAGTTGTAAAACTACATTAGCTAAGGTTGGTTACATGTAAACTACTGAATTAAAAATCTTTTTTATCCATTTTCTAACTTGTTTATCTAGTTCATTGGCATGGGGAGCTGGTGCCTATCCCACCAACACGGATTGATAACAATCTTGGAATGAGTGGCTGTTTAATTAGAATTCTATCTCTTTAATTCCACATAGTTGCTTACATCTGAATTAAAACATAAATAAAAAGATAAATATTATTGCAAACTGTTGAAATTCCCAGTGGTAAGGGAAAAAAAAAACACCTCCCTGACAAGAAAGCCTACTACTGAAGAAATGCAACACACAGCAGGGAGTCTGGGAAGAGGCAGTTAACTGTTCTTTCTGATTCATCAACCTAAGCCACAATGAATTCCCACAGCAAAGGGTCATTCACAATACAGGAGATTTGGGGAAGTTTAACATCAATCACAAAGTCACATCAAGTACAAAGTTCAAGAAAAGGATTCTCTATTCCTTTGTTTCTTCCTGCAGCACATATCAATCTCTACATTGGATACATCATAAAACAATAAGCCTGATGGGATCTGCTCCATTAAAAGCATGACTGTAAAGTACTGCAGTGAGTCGCAGGGCTGCTCACTCTGGGTGCCTTCAACAGCAGAGCTGCTCAGTTGAATTAGTTTTGCAGTCAGGAAATGGAAAATGGAAGCCATCATGCGTACCAATCCAGGTGACCCCTGTATGCTTATCATAGCTCATTTAACACTGAATCTCTTTGCCGGTATATTAGTGGAAACTGTTTATCTTGTACTTTCCTTACTTCATTCATTTTTAGTAACACGCTAAACCCTGCATACTTAATGCTTGTGTGTGTGTGGAGTGCACTTGAAATGCACATTCGTCCTGGTATAGGTAAACTGGGCACAAATTATTTTCCACATTACTTCAGACCTGTGTGCTTATTACTCTAAACTGATATTCCACTTGCATGAAAACTGCAAAAGAGTTAAACATCCATGAAAAAGGTGCATAATAAATACACTTTACAATTCAGCAATTTAAAAGAAATGTTGTTGACCAACTATTGCACTTTTACACAAAATCATGCATTATCTGAATTCTCCCAAAATGCTTGTTTATAACATTTGTACTTTTAAAGCATTCTCTACATGATCGAGAATTTCAAAAAGTCTGAAAACTGTTTTTTTTTATTTATATTTTTGGCTTATCAGACTCATTTGGAGTCCACCTTACTTGTTTCCAGGTACTCATTGGCTATGGAGTGGTGCAGTGCTTAACTCTGCTGCATCAAAGATCCACCATCTTCATTTCAAATTTAAGGTGTGGAGTTTATATGTCCTTCCCATAGGCAAGGGGATTCTCTCACATACATAAACACAAGCAAGTTATAGTTTTTGTCAGCTCTTAAGTTAAGTGTGTGTGCTCCATGATGAATTCATTCCTGATTTAGAAAGACGTAAACAGCTTTGAGTGGGCGAAATTTACTGTATATCAGTGATTCCCAGCCTTTTCTATACCTCGCACACGTAGAAAATGTTTGATTTATTTTTTCACCCCCTACAAAAGTAATATCACATCTGAAATAAAGAAGTCCAATTTCTCAGTTTTGAACCACATACAGTACTGCAAATGATCAAACTGAACTTAAAAAATCAGATTTAAATTTTGGAGCAGTTTACCTAATTTTGCAAGTGTACACCCATGAAGCTTAGGCAGTCCTTTGGGATATCCTGTGAAGCAGGGACGTTCGGTCAGGGGAGGCAGTGTCATCATGAATAGGAAAAAACTAATAATGATAACATACAATAAATGTGTCCACTGGTCTGTGCTATAAATTTGTTTTCTGTATGATTCCAATAATTTTGAATATTTTTATAATCAAAATCGCTGAATTTGCGCATTTCCTGTTTAAATACACGGGAGAAACGCAAGGTGCGGCAGCGACAAGCCTCCCCTCACCTCGGACTGCGCTCTCCCTCACACATGGAGTTGATGCATGCAGTTGGCGTGTGCCTGTGGCTGTCTCTTTGTACGTCGCCAATATAATGTTTGCAGACACAATCAATTTTATAAAAAATGGGATCAAACTAAGAAAGTAATCAATCTAATATTTACAGTAAAAACTCAATTTTGACCTTAAATAGAATATTCTTTTGTTTTTCTTATTATCCTTTTGTTGAACAGTCTGTATTAAAACTGATTACTGTAAAGCATCAGAATTACAGTAAAAGCTGTTAAAAAATTACTATATATTTTAATTAAGGTCAAAATTGAAAACCGTTTTTCTTGTACATCACTCAGTACTTTCATTTGTATTGAATGAGTATGAATTGTGAAATTGCAACAGCAAATTTAGAACACATGGAAGGTGCAGATCAAATGCTCTCTCTCAATGATATAAATGTAATGTTCTTTCTTAGCCAGATATGTACCTTAAGTGCACTGAAAAAAGTATAATATTGATGTTGTCCATTCAACGTAAATTTTCTCTTTCAAGCAACTTAAGATTAGTCATTTAGTGTTGCAGCTTGAAATATTTGGTTTCAGATCTCAATCAAGGTAAAAAAAAATTTGTTTGTACCAAATTAAGTTATGGTGGAGGGAATAAACATAAAAATCCTATTTCATTTAACTTAATATTTTAGGTTGTTCATGTGCTGCGTTTGAGAGGCCGTTTGTATATTCTTTTGGTCGAACTTTCCAGTTTGATGGCTTTCCAACTGCCAAAAAAGAAGAACAACTTAAAGAATAGATTTACTTCAGTAAAAAAAAACAAGTGAATTGCACCCAATCATTCTAAATGATTTGCCTCAACTTAAAAATTGTGGGATCAATAAGCTAAAAAGAATTATATTGGTTCAGATTGAAATTATTAAGTGTGAATCGTCACATTTTTTTTCAGTGTGTGTGTAAAGAAGGCTGATGAAATGTAAAACATAACCAGTAGTAGTTGTCTATGCTGCCAATTGAGTAGTGAATAAGCTACTCTTTGGGGTTCATATACTGTATTTGTAAATCTGACTCTGAAGAAGTCAGCGCCTCACCAGCCATGAACCTCACCGCACATCACTACCGTGAAGCATGAAGCTCCACAAGGAAATGAAACGCGATCAATGATCAATGGGTTTGGGGTGTAGCAGCTGGAAGCGCTCCGCCTCTATAAAGACACAATCCAAACGCACTGCAGTGTTGGAGGAGGCGGGGTAATGAGTGAATAGGCAACAGAAGTATATAGTTAATCACGTTCAATAAAAAGTCAATGTTTTCTTGCCTCGCAGGGCACTACAGTGAAGCAACAGGTGCCAGTGTCGGTAAGCAGTGACGTTCAATCGATGAGCTTTGTCCCTCGATGACACCAGCGCATCGGTTTAAAACCAGATGTGTCACACAGTTAAAATTTTGCACAATTGCCAGCACCTCCAGTTGGAGAGATAGGAGAGTGTAAGCAGCAAGTGTTGTATCCAATTCATCTCCATCCATCCATTGTCTAACCCGCTGAATCCAAAATAGGGTCACGGGGGTCTGCTGGAGCCAATCCCAGCCAACACAGGGCAGGAACCAATCCTGGGCAGGGTGCCAACCCACCGCAGGACACACACAAACCCACCCACACACACTAGGGCCAATTTAGAATCGCCAATCCACCTAACCTGCATGTCTTTGGATTGTGGGAGGAAACCGGAGCGCCCAGAGGAAACCCATGCAGACACGGGAGAACATGCAAACTCCACGCAGGGAGGACCCGGGAAGCGAACCCGGGTCTCCTAACTGCGAGGCAGCAGCGCTACAACTGCGCCACCGTGCCGCCCCCGATTCATCTCCCCTGGCAAAAATGGCATTCAAATCTCAAAATCAGTGACGTTTCATGATCAGGGCTTGCACAGAAATCAATACTAGGCCTCATCGTTCTCTATTCACTGTTGCAAGGTCCAAATTCAATTTTCTGAAAAAAAAGTCATTTGCCTTCACGAATGCTCTGTCCACAGCAAAGAAACTGCGAGAACGTGCATTTTTATGGTTCATTCACAGATGGCAATTGCACACATAGAACAGGAACACTGACTAGTAGCTGACTTATAAATGATACCGCAAGATACTGATTGCACCACAATAAAGTTGGACAATGCACCTCCCTCAATTATGGTGAATCGCGATGCAGCCTTCCTTCTTGTCACACCCCCTGAAATGCCATTTCGCAAATCCTGGGTGTGCAGGAACCCTAGGTTGGGAACCTCTACTGCAGTCTGGGACACTATGAGAACTAGTGATTGACTTAGAGGTGTAAAAAGTATTAATATAAATTAAAAAAAAAGAATGGGTGATTTGCACAAAGACTTCTGACGTCCTGTACACATTTTTAAAACTAAGACTAGGACTAAGCTGTTGATTTAACCAAAAGCACAATAAAGTGCAATAGTGTGTCTATGAAAAATAATTTGGTTTTGCTGCAGACCCTAACAAGCTTGAATTAGCCAAGTGGGTTTAAAAATTGATGAATGAGTCAAAGTAAGCTAATTTCTACAGATGTATTTGAGGAGTTAAGCTGATAAGTTCTGGGTAATCCTGATATAGTCCTTGGATGAATAGTAATATACCAAAAAATGCCTTTAAAAACAAAATGTATATGGTAATAACAAAGAAGCAGCTGTGTTTTGTCAGATAAGGCTATTTGTTGGCACTATACTAGCGTGAAAGCACTTGTTATGGAGGTCCTGTTATAGTGACATCAACAGCCAAACTGTAAAGTGCTTATAATATCTCTAAGATCAAAACTGATTATGCTCTTTTTGAATATTAAACATCACTCCTCTATGCCTCCACTATTTATTTATTTCTCATGTCAAAAATACCGTAATACAGAATTGCATAAATTATTAAAAATCAATCTCATTGCAGGTTAAATCACAGTCTAAATATAAGCTTATAAATGCCAATAAAAAAGAGTATGTATACATTTGGGGAGAATGCCAATATATACTTGTCATTTATAAAAATGTTGTTCAAAATATAGCTGCATTATCTGCATTAGCCAAGCGGGTGTCACTGCTTCACTAAGCCAACTCTCAGAAACAGAAGAGGTTGTAGAAGCTTTGTGTCTAACTCCCAGGAGAAAGGAGTAGCAATTCCTCTGTCCACTTCCCACCACTGGTCGGTTTGGGTATATCTACAGATACCAGGAGTTTGAAGGAGCATTTAGAGTGCCATTACACTGGGCATTGCACATTATCAGGTCATGCATTGTATGTGTGGTAAGACATGATGGCCAGTGTTTGAGGTGAGTGGTTGTTTGTTCTTCACCGCAATCACGTAATTCTGATATATTAGATTGACATCCTGTGACTCCATACCATCCAGCTTGTATTGTGCTGAGCAGGGCAGCATACAACAGATCAGTAACACCCACGCCCGTTTATCCAGTTTGCAGGCCTCCTAAACTGAACACCGACGCAGCTACCGATCTAAAGCGCAGACTGACGGAGCTGTTCCATCACCTTCCCAGAAACCGATTTTGTGCCATCAGCCTCAAGTAAATGAAGCAAAACTTTTTTACACGGTACTTCTTAGTATTGCCCTCTTGGTAGCGGAGAACTTAGGGCACGCAAAGCTATAAATGGTGAGGAGCTTCATCACAAGTGGATAACGAGAAAGGATGAATACCGCCGTATTTATACACATTGTCCAGTGACGTCAGGCCTATGACAACGAAATGACTTTATTTCGAATGGGAGGCAGCCAATGGGCCTGAATAGTCATAATTCCACGCTAGACTAGGGGGAGCAAGGTGCACTGACTTTCTCTCTCAATCCTCTGCAGACCATTCACAGGAAATCTGGCGCCTATGATGACGTCACTTCTGGTGCCAGTGCCTCTGATGATGTCACTTCCGGTCCCGGGCTTTAACACTAGAATTACCAGAACCTATGAAAAAACTTGTAAATTTGTCCCACCTTAAATCGCTTCTTAAATCCCTTCACACCTCTCTGCCAGCGTCCTTTAGAATTTAGAACGTGCACGAACTTCTCTCAGCTCATGCCTTGATTGAGTATCTGGGAGTGAAGTGGAGTTTTAGAGTGGAAATAATAGATTGTTATTTGGAACAAACGCATTTCATGTCTGTTCCGTTTCTACAGTAATCTGTGTAAACACATTGTTAAAACAGAAACGTTTTTTATATTCTAGTAGTAGATGACAAAATGTAGGCATAAACTATATAATGTATGAAGCCTGAAGTCCAAATATCAAAGAAATATTTTCACAGAAGGTACAAATCTAACACAAAAATTGCGCTTTTATTCAAAAATATAACTGCAGAAACAAAAATCCGCCTTAACATGCGACATTGACACCCATTTATTATGACTGCCTCTGTGGCACAAATGAATTAGCTGCTGACTGAGAATCAAAAGGTTGTGAGTTTGATCCTGCACCACTCCATTTTGAGAAGTAAACTGCTCTTAGTCTTACTATTTTAGTTATATTTTTTTAAGCTTCTAGCTTCTCTTTATCAGCACATTTAGATGACAAAGGACGCTGGCGGAGAGGTGTGAAGGGATTTAAGAAGCGATTTAAGGTGGGACGGATTTACAAGTTTTTTCATAGGCTCTGGTAATTCTAGTGTTAAAGCCGCCATCTTTGCATCTCTGAATCAGTTCTGTCTTGGACATTGTACCAGTCACAGCTCTTGAAAATTTACCCATTTGCAGCCAGGGCATATTACACGTGTGGCTGCTCCAAATCTTTGATGTCTCCTGTGTATTCTTGTCACAATATAAAAAAATAACAAAAAATACATGCATAATATGTAAAGTGGCCACAGAGAACCACTTGTTGTTTTAGCTCAGTCTACACCCACCTAAAATCGTCCCATCTAATAAATGTTTATTATTTGTTTGTTGTTTGTGGTGGTGCTGCCATTTTAACAGTTTATTTCTTACATAGTAGGTTGGCAACAAAGAAACAGCCCTTCAAAATGCCATCCCTTTCAGTTTGCCCCAACAAAAATAAGTTTGCCTGCGGCAAATATTAATAGAATGGGCTGATATAAAAATGATAATGAGATGTTGAACATTGTTTTGCTACATCTTTGTATTTCAAGGTTTCACTGGGACTTTAGTCCATTGGCGTACATGGGAATACTAACAGCCACAGGCAGCAAACTGGATCACTGAGTAAAATGGTTTTATGAGCTAGAGCTGCTAATTAGGAGAGTGAGAAAAAAGAAAAAACCCTGAGAAAAGCAATGGGGTGCCTTAGTTGCATACCATGCATACCCCCTAATTAAATGTAAACAGTATATTTGATAAAACCTACTAATAAACTTGTATAGAACCATGAATACATGTTTAAGGGTTTCCACCCAAATATACAAATACAATAAGGGAAAGGAGTGACTCTGAGTTGGCCTCCTGCGATTTTAAGCATATATACCATATAGTGAGCTGTCCTGATTTGAATCTGTTCTCTCATTTGTAGGTTTAGACCCTGGCATGACCCTTTGCTTTTGAAAGAGAAAACGCAGTTATGAAAAATATATGAATCCAGCAGGCAGTCTTAATTTAAATCAGTATCCTTCATGGCAAGCATTATTTCAGAGTGTATTATCAAAGTAAATTGCAATGTTCCAAGATTCAAAGCAACAGTGTGCAAGCAGAGACGTGCGCCAGTCTGCCATTGTACATAAAGCAGGATTAAAAAAGGCTCATCAAATGAATTTTCTCCATCACGAATCCCATAACAAAGCAATTCAAATGTTTTATATGCATCTCCAGGTTAACAATATTGCTGTTATGCTGAGAAATAGATTGTGGCACTGATCTGTGATAATGTATTACTCGGACAAAGCCAAGGAAGCAGCTCTGAAGAGTTGTTTCCTTTCCAACCTGATCCAGAGGTAAACTGCAGCTACTGCAAAAATGGTTTGTGTGTTTCCTTAAATGATTTTTTGCAAGTTGTTTCCGTCCTGCAAAATACTTCACTTGCTTTTGCCTTTATTAATATTCCTGCTCCCTTATGGGCCATTATCTTATTTACAATTTGAAATGTGTATGCCTAACAACCACAACTTAAAAAGTCTCTCGATACTCCATATTTCCCCATCTCATTCAAGTGGTTTTGACTCTTTTACTCCGTGGGATCTGTTTTTGCCTTTCATCTCCATACTTTTCCCGCCTGCAAAAAAGCTAATTACTTTTAACATTAATAATGTATTTTTATTATATCTCAACATATGCTCACTCACATATTGTGTACACTATAATGTTGTGTTTCCAAGTGAAGTATATTACCAGCAAGAAAGTGTACACCACATAATACCTACACATCAGAAGTAGTTGGAACATCTTGTAGCTGCACTTTATTTCTTGTACCATTTCTTATCCTCAGGGTAAGAACAGAAATAATAGTCGTCAGCCTCTTCAAAAGCAGCAAGCCGTCAGGTTACAGTAGAAACTGCCAGGTAGCAAATGTTAGCCTTTGAGATTGCTGCCATCCCTCAAGTACCAAGTGATTGTAGCTTTGAACCATTTGAGGGCTAGCCCTGACCTCAAACGTAATGTAGAGTATGTATACTTGTCTAGTATACACTTTGTTATAGCATACCGTGCAGTATATATTAATAAGAGAGCACTCCCTGGTGTCTCTTCAGAATCAGTGTAATGCAGAGAAGTCGAAATGCATGAAGCAATTGGTTTACTGAAAAACCAAAGCACAACGTAATCATCATTGGGAGAACACAATCAACAAAGCACATGGCAAACAGGAACAAACTCCCACCCCACTGGGCATTTCTGGAGATGGCTTGTTTGATTCTGACTGCTTTCCCATCTCTAAGAAATTACGCCAGTGTCTCTCTCTCTCCCCATCTCTGCTCTGATCTCTCTTCCTTCCGTGAGTGAGCCTTCATCCAAACCGCATCCCAGGGTTACTTCCAGGCCCAAATAACCGTTGTAAAAAGGAAGAGACTCGGACACGAAAAAAGGTTTGGGGCAGCCACCCGTATAGTATTCCTAACTGCAAAGGTTTGTTTTTTCATTCAACAGAGTAGTTCATTGTAGAGAGTCCAAGACAGAACTAATGAAGATTGAAAAAGATGGCGGTTTTAAATGGTCAGACCGGAAGTGATGTTTCTCTGACATCAGCCTGGGAGACGGGACCGGAAGTGACATTCTTCTGGGTGCCGGAACCGGAAGTGATGTTCTTGATTCAGATAGGTTTTCCCGCAGCTGGTCCGTAGAGATAGCAGGAAAAGGTTTAATGCACCCCACACTACCCTGGCCTGGCGTGGAATTACCTTTACTTGGTCCACACAACGTCCCCCTATTTGCACGTGTGTGACACCGTTCACAGACTGGAGTGCTGTGTTCAATCCAAGAGCTGTAAGAACACAGTGACATCATGCAGCTCTTTGAGAAATTATTTGTATACCTATGAGCCAAGATCAACACATACAAGGGCCTGACTTCTGGGTTGCCTACTTTGTTTTGTGTTTCAGATATTTCCAGTTGGATATTTCTCCTCCCACCTGTCACTCTGGTAGCACTGTGTTATGCCTTGCACAGGAATGGCTGATGACTAGCAGAGCAAATGTTAACTGTAGCCAAATTCGATCCAGAGATCTGTTCTATTGTTTACCACTACCACAATGATAATCAAAGTAAGTTGCAGTAAGATGACAAAAGTAAAGAGCAATCAGGGAATCTAAAGCACAAGAACTCAACACGCACTCATTAAAGATTGATTTTTGAGGATATCCACAACCTGAGGTGATGACATGTCTGATGCACTGCTTTTTATATTATCACTTATGTTAAGTATGCTATTTCCAGAGAAACGCTTTGTAGGAACTGACACCATGTTGTAATGATGGCAGCTCATAAAATACAAAACAGCAACAGAAAGGGAACAATTGTTTTATTAATAACTGGATATAACATTAATAATAAAAAAAATGAAGCAGCACTTCAAAATACCAAAATGGGAACAGCTATGAAAAACAAGAAATTTAAACAAGCACTTAGGATTTTTTTTTTAAAAACACAGTCATAAAAGTATTGTACTAGATGGTCATGCTGTTTCTTCATCATTTCTTACATGGATTGAATAATTTTTGATGCCTTTGCTGGCTTTCCTAGTTTTGTTACTACCTAAAATTAACAGCTATTGGTCAACTATGGGATGGGGTTTTTGAGAATATTTTGTTTTTTGTTGTGTATATTTCTGATTCCTAATTGTCTGCATTTAAGAGTTTCTTTTTTTGTGCTCTTTAGGAGCTAGTGTAGTTTAGGCAGATACACATGTGGAATTTGGTAGAGTCGAGTGAGCAAAACACTTACTTGCAAGCTCCTGGAAAGCAAAGTTGGTAGGGAGTGTTAGGGTTCAACAACATGCTGACCCCTCATGATTCCCTAGAACTATTTTTAATCAGAAAGTCTAAGCAGCGTGTCAAGTGTCTACAGCTAAATAACTGTATACTTAGATTTTGTGTCATCTGAACCCTTACAAGCTAATTGGAAAAAAGTGATGAGGTGAAGGATGTCAGGTTTTTAGCCCTGTAGTTTTTCATGCATAGAATAGTAACATTTCTCTAACTGTAATTTAATATTAAATTATGTACCTGTAAATTTATTAACAAAAAGAGTGTGTTAGCCTGCCAACGTCTGCTTACTTCCAATTGTACTAACAGTGTTGCCCTACAGTGAAAGAGCAGGGGCACAGAAATGAACCCATAGGTGTGGGGTGCTGGAAACGGACTTAAGTCCATATGATAAAGGGAGTGCATGTAGTCACTCCCTTTAACATATGTCATACATTTACACTCATCATTGTGAGAGAGAATTTGTCAGGAAGATCAAACTCTCCCATGCAGTACACTATTTGGACCCAAGTGACACGATCATTTTAACCAAAGTTGACCCACAGATACCTGTGAAGCACCCTTTGCCATACTTACACAAACATGTGGCGTAATAATAGCAATGTAAGATTTAAAAACATTCTAAACTACTCTGTCAAGGATTAACAAGCAGCACTTTATTTATGAGGTATTCAACAGAGATTACAGAAAACTGGAACTTTTTACCGTATCAATTTAGATTCACCTCACAACTGCTTAATGACTACTTAAGACTGCTTCAGACAAATGTCCAGTAGCTGTCCGGGAATTGAATGTTTTATATTCTGAAGATCGACCTTTGCTTCATTATAAACAGATGTTCAGTGGAGATGCATTTTTTATTCATTTTTTTGGGCTTTTTTGGTTTTCTAGAAGCAGATACTTTCAAGCATATATATATTTTGATTTAACTCGTACAAGTCACGCAAATATTCATTTATGCACCTATGTTCAAAAAAATAGAACTAATGTATAACATGGCAGACTGCACTTCGACAGGACCGTAACATCTGTATAATGATGTGCGCATAACACATAACATCACTGTATGTGAAAATGAGCTGGCATCGCAGGTTATGTGTTTCAAGCACCCTCTTAATTTATAGCCACAAGCTTTTTTTTCAAATTGTGCTATTGGTACCAGCCAAGCACAAACTTATCGTTTTATTGGAACATCCATCCATCCATCCATTATCCAATCCGCTATATCCTAACTACAGGGTCACAGGGGTCTGCTGGACCCAATCCCAGCCAAGTTCTCATGATATACTCATGAGCTGCAGATGTAAGAACGAGTGCTTGAAGCATTGATATACCTACTGCTTGGTACTCACCTGTTCTACTTTCTGCCAGCTTTTCTAACTTCCCGAGACGCTGCTCCCACGGCACTTGATGTTTCATGGGAACAAACCCACTCTTCAATCGAGTGTCATAGTATCGTGGCACTCAAAGCTTCACGAGGCACCTCCAGCCAACCCCCCACTTTAATCGAATGTTTTTGTGCTGCCATCAACAGAGTGCTGGCAGTAATTTCGTGCCACATGAAGCCCTGGATATACTTTGCATTGATACTGATACAGAAACGGAGGTAGATTATAGCAAGGAGGAACAGTATTATACAATTCTACAATTCTGTCAACATCAGTCCTCTAGCATGATGAAGAAAGGAAGCCCCCAAATCACAATGCTTACATTTCTGGTCATATAGATCATATACCCAGTGACTGAGTGGAGATATTGTTACAGTGAAGAGCTCTTAACTTCATGCAGAGGGTTGACATATTCTCATTTTTCTTAAAAGGTAATTCAACATTATAAGTTCTTCATTGATCCAGTCAGGAGCCACCTTACAGGTTAATAAGGCATTCAAGAAGGAAATAAAAGTACAGCTATTGTCGGAAAAATGTCTGATGTTAATTTAGCAAAGAGAAATTGAAATTTGGATGGATAGAGATATTATTATCTTGTGTACGGCGTACAGTGAAATTCTTACTTGCATGGGCTAACCACCACACAACATGATATGTTACTGCAGTGACAATACAGTATATTTAATATTTAGGATGATTTTATTTTAATAAAAAAGAAAAGTTTACAAAACTTGCATTATAATCTGTGGATATGTGCACTGATCTTGATTTATTTGCAATATTTAGATTTATGGATGTTTTAATATAAGTAATGCTAAACATATTGTGTATTTCTTCTGGGAAAATTTCATATTATGAAAGTATTGTACCGTGAAACCTGAATCACAATATTAATTGTATTGTGGGCTAAGTGTATTGTCTCATACTTAGTGCTTTGTATTAAATGCATGCCATCTAAACTGATTTAGTTCTTGACTCTCGGCCTTGATCTCATGTACGGTTACACTACTACAAACAAGACAGCCTTTAAAACAACATTCTGTTGTCACTCTGCTGCTGCATGAGTTCGCCAAGGTAAGCAAAACAGGATTAAAGAGAGGGATACAAATATATTTTCTCCGTTGTGAGGCCCTTGACAGAGTGATTAAAAAGTTTATTCATTCATCGCCTGGTTAACAACATTGTTGTTATGCCAAGAAATAGAATGTGACACGCACCTGAGATAATGTATTACTCCGACAAAGGCAAGAAGGCAGCTTTAAAGAGCCGTTTCATTTCTAAATTGATTCAGAGCTAAGCAGCGTCTCTGGTGGAAATTATTTGTGGTGTTTTCAATATTTTTGGTAATTTGTTACAGTTCTGAAAAATAATATATTTGCTTTTTCCTTCATTAATATTCTCATTCCCTTAAGGTTCATTATCCTTTTTTATAATTCAAAGCATATAAGCACAGCCATCATCCTATAAAAAGTCACATATAACATGTAGTTTCTCGACCCGCATTCAGGTAGTTTAGATTTCTTGCCTCTTTTTTTTTCAGTCAGCAAGAAAAACAGAAAAAAAGAGAAAAAATTGGAAGGTTGCAAGTGATTTTAACCAGGGGCCATGGAGCTTCAGAGGAGTAAACAATTTATGGTATTATAGTTACAGTACAGTTCAAAAGAAGAAGAATGCAAAATAATAAAGAAATTTACATTATTTTAAAACATGCATCATCGCCCCATATACATGATTTATGCCAGGCTCTTCTGATCCATAATGGGAAGGCGAAATGCATTATCTGTGCATTAAGTGAGTGCATAGTTATGAGAATATAAGCCTTTAAAGAATAAACATTACTGCTCTCTGTAATTTTAAAAGTGTGATTACATTCGCTAAGATGAATACTGAGGTAAATGTATTTGTTAGAAAATGCTAGCAGGGTGTACCACATTAAAATTGCAGTGACGCTGGTGTTACTGACAGAAGTTCAGTTTCTTCTAACGGCAGAGCCTGGACAGGTCATTCTTGCTGGCCTCTTTTTCCAGAATGCATTATGAATTGAGCCAAATGTTTCTTTTGAAATGAACAGATTGATCCCCACTGAAATGCACTTTTAAAATATTACAAGAATATCTCTGCTGGGAACTTCTTTAAATTTTAAAAGCACTTGAACTAGCATAGTAAAAAAAAAAAAAGAAAATTAGATGCAATGGTTAGAACATACTGAAGATTAAAAGAGTTCTCACACGGTCAGACTTGCAGATCATTTATAAATACGTCATGAACATCTCAGCACTGCAACAACGGATGAATATGAATGGGAGAAGGCTTTGATTTGGACGCTTTTTATGAATTTCATTGTTCTTTGTGATGATATCTGGGTTTACCTTGTGGTTGGTGTGTGGGGGATGAGTGAAACAATTCACATGACATTTAATTTGCTGCAAAACTTATTTGATGTGGTTGTGTGACCACTGACTAGCCTCTGAAAGGATCCTGGCTTGGATCAGCTTATAGAGTTGGGGAAAATGATCATGGATGGTGCAACCTGTGACCCCTAATGAGCAGTGCAAGCTGAGACCAGCAGTATGAATGTGCAGAAAGGCAGTGCACAAGGCAAGTGAGAGCACATGGTGCTGTGGAAGTCTGGGGTAGCATTGCAATGCTTCAGAAAGGAGACAATGGCTTCAGCAGCAGAGTAGACCTTATGGAACAATTAGAACAATCTAGACGAGAACAGGTCATTTAGCTCAACGAAGCTCTCCAGTCCTATTCACTTAATTCTTCTTAAATAGCATCAAGTCAAGTTTTGAAGGTCCCTAAAGTCTTACTGTCTACCACACTACTTGGTCAGTTGTTCCAAATGCGTCTGTGGTTCTCAGTGTAATGAAAAAATTCCTAATGGTTGTGTGAAATTTACCCTTGACAAGTTTCCAGTTGTTTCCCCTGGTTTTTGATGAACATATTTTAAAATAACAGTCTTGATCCAGTATACCGATTCCCTTCGTAATTTTAAAACACTTAAATGTCAATATTCCTTGTTTTCCAAGCTAATAAACTTTAAAAACTAACTTTAGGTCCATTTTCTGAAAAACTGAAGTCAAAGTGAAACTGAACCATTTTGATCATGATGAAGTATGAATAAACCACTTACGTGAAGCATCATTTCCTTCTTGACTAGAAAAGAGGTGAATGCACGGGGTGAAATGAAGAGAGCCCACTGTAGAAGAAGATACCTTTGCAGTTTGAAGTCCTGGCTGCTAGAGAGAAGGAATTTTTCTGTAGTTGAACTGGCTAAGACAATTCCATTCTGAATCCAGCCGCCAGAGCTTTTATCCAGCAGCTATGAGTGAGCATACGCAACACAAGGGGACATTTCTACTAGCCTGAACTGTCCTTGATCAACAGTTATCTCAATAGCCCGATGACCATTGTAAGCTACAGTATATGGTCCTCTTCATCTGTTCTTCACAGAGCCCTGACCTCCACCCTATTAAACACCTTTGGGCTGAATTGGAGTGCCAGTTGCAAGGCAGGTCTACTAGTCAAATATTAGCATTTGACCTCACAAAAGCTCTCGATCAAAGCTCTTCTGGAAAGCCTCCTCAGAAGAGTGGAGGCTGTTATAGTTGCAAAGTTGGCTTGGGGGGAGCAGCTCCATATTAATGCTCATGGTTTTGGAATGGTATGTCCACTAAGCACATATAGGTGTGATGGTTAGGTGTTATGTAGTGTGATTTCTGCAAATTTGAATTCCTTTCTGTTTCTGATGTCCTCTAGTTTCTGGAAGTACGGTACCACTAGAAAGAACCAGAGTCTATTGACATAATGTTGAAGCTCTTTCTTTGTTTTCCTCCCTTATTCTCCTCAAATACTTAAAAGAAAAGCAGCTTGCTGTGATTTGCTGACAGCCTCACACTGCATGAAAATGACAAATTTTCTCTTTTAATAGCCTGCTGCTCCAATAAAAAGCACAAATGCACATGACAAGGGGACACATCTCAGGGATTTACATTCATCTCCACTTGAGTGGTCTGACGGCGGAAAGTCTGCCTCTGATTACCTTTTCAAACAGAGGGATTTTGTTGCAATGTGCCATGTAGATGTTCACGAGTGTTTGAAAGGAACTGCTTGTGTATGCTCCTTACCTCATTGTAATAACAAAACAATACATTTGGAATGATGGCAGAGAAATTCTGTTTCACAGAGATAGTCTTGAGTGCTTTAGCTTGCTGTAGGGATGTGGTGCCTTGACTAACACTAATGGCCAAGTAGGGAAAAACAGATGACTTTTTGATTTTGAAACTTATCCTAGTGGTTGTGACTTTGTTAACTATGTTAGTTCATTCCTGCCCAGTTGTGAACACCCAAGGAATGTAGAATGGCATTCTCACAAACCAGAAAGACTCAGTGGCCATTGCTCAGCTTAGTCACTTAACTCGGAGGTAAAGTGAGAGGTAAGAACATGGCAACAGGAACAGAGTTCTTTCAGATCATCGTTAAAGTTTCAGTGAACTTAAGCAAGTGCAATGGTTAGTGTTTTTAGCACACATCAAAGGGTAAAAGACGAGAAACAATCACTGACAGGACACCACAATTGTGAAAGTGTCCATATTAAAAGCTGACTTATAGTGTTCCAGTTCAGACAGGCAGTGGATCATTTTCATTTAGAGTAACTTTTTCAGAGTTAATCACCAATAAAGTCTGGCGGCGGGACTCCAGCGGCAGACCCCTCTGTGTCTCCTTCAGCTACAGGACCCTGTGTCATCATTCAGTGGCTTACAGCTGGGGGTATGAAGAAGAAAGTCAAGTCTAGGCAAAGGGAGAACTTAAATATAGGCCTTTCAGTGGGTCCCTGGGGCCAAAACATACAATATATGAGAATTTACAGGCAAATTTGGAAGCTGAATATACCGTAAATACAATACAATATAATTTATTTTTGTACAGCCCAAAATCATGCAAGAAGTGCTGCAATGGGCTTTAGCAGGCCCTGCCTTTTGACAACCCCCCAAAGCCTTGGCTCTCTAAGAAGACAAGGAAATACTCTCAAAAAAATCATTGTAGGGAAAAAATGGAACAAACCTTGGGAAAGGCAGTTCAAAAAGAGACCCCTTTCCAGGTAGGTGTCAAAAAGAAAGGGGGTCAATACAATACAATACAGAGAACGGAACACAAGTAATCCTCAATACAATATAATAACAGTACAGAATAAGTACAGAGCAGAATTTACCAGTAGATGATATCACATAATACGATTTGGATGAATAAGTATAGCTGCATTTCGCTAATAAAGTCTAACATGACAAAGTTACAAGTTTACAACTTCAGTTATACAACAACAACATTTATTTATATGACACATTTTCATACAAAAAAATGTAGCTCAAAGTGTTTTACATAATGAAGAATAGAAAAATAAAAGACACAGTAAGAAAAGAAAATAAGTCAACATTAATTAACATAGAATAAGAGTAAGGTCCGATGGCCAGAGTGGACAGAAAAAAAAAAACTCCAGACAGCTGAAGAAAAAAATTAAATCTGTAGGGATTCCAGACCATAAGACCGCCCAGTCGCCTCTGGGCAATCTACCTAACATAAATAAAACAGTCCACTTTGGATTTAGGGTTCTCATGGAAGGACTTGATGATGATGGTCACGTAGACTTCTGGCTTTCAGTCCATCAGTGTTGGAGCATCATGAAGCTTTGAGTAGGTGGAGGTAGCACAGGCCACCACCACAAAGAAACCAGAAAAAGAAACAGAAGAGAGAGTAGGGGTCAGTATGAGATTTTAGAGCCAACATGAATAGTTATTATGATGAATTGAACATACAGAGTATCAGGATTAAGTTAATAAAAGATAGTTTACTGTTTGTACATTAGTACTGTACAAGAAAGCACCTTAAAAGATGTTGCACTGTGTGTGTGTGTATTTAACCAGCTGGTATCTAAAAGTACTGTAATATTGACTAAATATAATGTTAAAAATACTGTGATTACCGTGAGACAATGTCACAGTTTAGTGCAAGACTCTTGCATCATTTCATGTACTGTAAATAATCACAGTATATTTAATATAAGAATATATTTAGATTGTAAATTGCAATCACCTCACAGAAATATTGTAGCAGCCAGCTGATTGCGTTTTAGATGGATGGGGCTGGTGGCCTGATTGAGGGCATCCTGTCACACAACTATATTTCCCAGGACACCACAGCACAGTACAACACACTGTCTATGGACTGGTAAAACATTTCCATCAGCTTGCTGCATGCAGCAAAAGACACGAGTCTTCCCGGGCAGTCCAATCTGCACTGGCCCTTCTTCTACAGCATCACTGTGTTGTCAGACCAGTCACGTTTGCTGTTTATATGAACCCCCAGTTACTTATAGCTCTGCATCACTTCTACATCCTCCCCCTGTATAATGACGTTTTGGAATGATGGAAATTCCTCCGGCAGGTTTTTATTCTTGCTGAACTTGAGTTGCAGGTGGTTGTCTTTCACCAGCCTCTGGTATTTCAACTCAACCATATGGTTAATGCAGCTTATAATGGAGAAGTCATTTGGGAATTTCTGTTGATGGCAAGTGCTGGTACTGTACTGAAATCTGTATCCCTTATAGACAAAAAACTTGGGACTTTTTTATGTTTTGTTAAAGGAAGATGTGCTCAAAAATGAATATGACACTGGACTATTCTGTTCCTTTGATTGTGAGCTTTGGCCTCCTTTCTCTCTCCTACACTACTGCTATGATTTCCTCGATATTTGTGAGTTCAATTACTAGCCATTAGTCAGTGACTTAATTTTTCTCCCTTTTCCTTTGTAATGCTTCTTTAAAATATATCATTTTCTGCTCAACACATTTCGACACTGCCTTTTCCCTACTTCTCACGAGTCTTGATATCAGCTAGGTTTTGTTGACAGTAGAGAGCTCATCTGAAGTTCTGACCTCAGCGAAAAACTGGCACAAATGTTCTGCTCAGTCCATTACTAACATCTACCAATGCAACCTTTTCTGTTTTATACAGCTGTGTGATGAAAATATTCAGATCTCATCTCGCCAAGATCCTCGGCATCCAGCGTTTCGATGCCGTCTTCTTTTTTTCCCTCTCGTGGATATTAATCGTTGCATTTAGTCTGTCACTTGTATAACAGTCTCAGTTCCAGCTGTTGAGGACATTTTAAAACAGAATGTCTGTTGTCAGACGTGACAAGCAAGGAGGGAATTTAATTTTGATAACACAAATACTGATTTCACAAAGTAAGTGAGTGCCGAAATTAGCAAATATGCTTTTCAACAAGCTGGCATCACTCTGCTCAGCTCCATGCTAAGTTAATTTACAGATGAGAATGTGGATTAATCAGTTGTCAAAATGTATCAATAAAAAAGATGCATTTGTATAGAGACATAGGAAATCAGCCACATGGTCATTTCGTATTACCCTTGAGCAAGCCTTGGTGATCAGTTTCCACAAGAGGTGACTTTATTAGTCTGATGTGCATCTACAGTGTTACAAGGAATGTCCGTCCATCCATTTGTTTGCTATATAACCCAATGATGCCACAGATCAGAGACAGGAGGCCATCCTGGCAGCATCGGGTGCAAGGCCAAAGACAAACACTGCCTATTGTGTTAGATGAAGGAAAGGGCCCTTTAGAAATCAATAGAAGTATTACATTCATGACAAGTGTGGGGAGCGTTACTATTAAAAGTAACTGTATCCAGCAGGGTCACTCTTTCTCCTCAGGATGTGTTTCTTGATGCAGAACTGACTAGAACCAATACCATCCCTTTTGTACCCATTGCAGAAAATAATTACAAGAGAGAAATAGGGTACAAAAAGAATTATATGTGTTTAACTTGCTTTAAAATATAACATTCATTCGCAGAATATAATGCAGAATCCTGTATACATACATATTCAGGCCGGAGAGAAGCAAAGAGACATCCCAGCCAAGTGGGAGAATGCTGACAGACACAGATGTCCCATCCTGTGAGGACTGTCGGTGGAACAGTGAGACGCTTCTGACGTCATGCTGAATCCTCGTCATTAGAAACATTAACACAATTACATATTCATAGAATTCATGTCAGATATGGGCAACTACCAGAAGACCTGGCTGGTTATGAATACCTTCACCTATTCTCATCATTTATCACCGACTCTGGATTTTTTAACCACATTGGTCAAGCAGACATCAGCATTTTTTAAAATAATCCACTTGTGTCCTTCACATGTTTTCTGCCCATCTCCTTACAGCTGTCATTTGCCCATCTCCCCTGGCAGTCTCTCTTTCTCTCAACCAAATTGCTTGGCTTTGTGAAATAAGATTTCACAAATTACATTTGACACAAATAACCTTCTTGCTACACTTACATTGCTCATTACACATAAACATTGACTAAATATGTTATGTAGTTACATATTACAGCATGTAACACATTTCAAAGAGTGTATTACTTTTATATTACTTTTTGTTCTGTTGTATGAAAGACTGCACATTTCACTAGCCAGGATTTGTTATTAAGTCCTAAGCCCACATATAAACCTTCATGAAACTGACCAGAAATGTGACTAAATTTGTATTATTTTCTTGAATTTTTGAATGGGTTTAGTCCTTTATGTGCTTTGAAGTAAATAACATCCATCCTTTTTTACCATCCCAAAACCAAGTACCCCAAAAGTTTTGTTGTATGAACCCTAGCCTCTGTGTCACCAGATCACACCGTTTCAACATCCATCCATAGGAAGTAAATGAATGAAAATCAAACTGACACTTGGTTTATAGGTTTCTGTCACTGGAGTGCACTCAGCAAACTGTTTTCTGTTTGGCTGTGTAATTGAACTCTGCACTGGGCTGGCGTATGTCCACCATAGTTGCTTCTTGCCCTAGATGAGGGGTGCTGCAACTATCACTGGCTCCCTGTGACTCAAAATTGGGCTGATTAAATATAACCCTCAGCCCATACAGAATGAAATGTAAACCTAGAACATCCGTTTAGTTCTTTCCATTTGATTGTATGCCATGCACGTGCCTAACCTAGCTATCACCAGACGGCTGGGACACACACGTGCACAATCCTACCAAATAAACACAATACAAGGTGTGACAATTTAATTCTGGGAATGGCCACGTAGTGTCACCCGTGATGTAATTGTATCAAAATCACGAGTATTCGTGTTTCAACATGTTTGAACTAACACGGGCGTAAATTGCGACCTGATAGAGCCAGTTGTTAGTTAGCTATTGGGAAGGTAATAGATATCTATGTGTACAGTTTGGTGTAAAAATGGGTGACTGAAATTTAGAGCAACTTTTTAATATTAAATTTTGTGTCAAAATCGGCAAATGTATTACTGAAATATTACAACTGTTGCAAGTGATAAATGATGAATATGCTATGAAAAATTCAAGTGTGTTCGAGTGGCATAAGAGGTTCAAAGATGGGCGAGAAGATGTGACGGAGCATGCAATAGAAATCTCCAGGTTCACCTCACCCTAAAAAAGCATGCATGTCGTGCTCACAGTTTAAGACAATGCTGGTGTGTTTCTTCGATCACAAGGGAATTGTCCACCAACAATTTATTGAACAGGGACAAACAATCAACCAACAATGTTATTTAGAGGTACTGTGGCCTGACAAGTGGATCATTCATCATGGCAATGTAGCAAGTCACACTGTGCTCACTCACTATGAGAGACTTTCTGGCCAAAAAAGCGGTTATCCAATTAGATCATCATGCTTATTCACCTGACATAACTCCCTGTGATTTCTGGGTATTTCCAAAATTAAAACCTGTGCTGAAAGGACAAAGATTTTCTAATAAAACTGATATCCAACAGAATGTCAGACAGCTACTCAACAGTATTATGGAAAATGAGTTCCAGGCCTGCTTCCAGAAATTAGACTGCCATTTAAGTCAGTGTGTAGATGCACAAGGGAAGTTCTCTGAAGGCGACAGTAGCCACTAGTGTGCAGTTCTGCATGTCTATTTCTTAAAGGTGCCTTCCGGTAATTAAATTGTCACACCTTGTACTCCTGCAAAATAACAGAGTAACGTTTTTGTTTTTTGGGAGGGTCAGGAGTAAGCTCTGTTTGTAGCACATTAATGCATATCTCCATCCATCCATCCATTTTCTAACCCGCTGAATCCGAATACAGGGTCACGGGGGTCTGCTGGAGCCAATCCCAGCCAACACAGGGCACAAGGCAGGAACCAATCCAGGGCAGGGTGCCAAGCCACCGCAGGACACACACAAACACACCCGGGCCAATTTAGAATCGCCAATCCACCTAACCTGCATGTCTTTGGATTGTGGGAGGAAACCAGAGCGCCCGGAGGAAACCCACGCAGACAACATGCAAACTCCACGCAGGGAGGACCCGGGAAGTGAACCTGGGTCTCCTAACTGCGAGGCAGCAGCGCTACCACTGTGCCACCGTGCCGCCCTTAATGCATATCTGTTTTGCAGCAACTCAGATGTTTTTAGTTCATTAATCTAAGAATTCTGTTACATTACTAGTTAGTTTTAAAAGTAATCTGACTATGTAATGCACGTCACTATTCACGCATTACCTCCAACATTTTCTAAATGATCGTATTTCAGTAGAGTGTTGCTGGGGGCTTGAGCCTATTGTAGTAGCATTTATACAAGGCAGGAAGTAACTCTGAATAGGGTGCCAGTTGAAGACTGAAGCTGACAATCAACATAATGTGCAAGTCTTCATGTGAGGAGAGAAAGAATGAAAGACACAGTTCAGGGGGGGCAGATAAATGTACTATGTTTTAAAACAAATCACTAAAAAAGGTTATTTTTTTTATTAAGGCTAATGTAAATATGTTAATAATCGACGAATATGATAATTAAATCCATCCTATGGAAGCAACATTCTCTTTTGTCCATTGCCTTTCCTTAAAACAGAAATTTTCTATAGTATAGTTTACTGTTTCAAATTTAGCTTGAGAGAGGTCCTTTCAACTTTTATGTTTTAAATTCAGTATTTTCCTGTTTTACATATCAGCTAATTATTCCTGTCGCTAAAGAGATCCTCAGTAATCAGTACAAGCTATTTAAATGGCAGCAAAATCGCGTGCATGCATACGTCCATGTGCTCGTGTCTAATGCCAGAATGTGGTGTCTGTACAAACAACAGTGCAGTAGTCTGAGCAAATCTTAATTAAATGTCACACACAGCACAGTGACAAAATATTTAATAAACAAAAATGTCTCTTTGACAAAATAAATAAAAAAATGAAAAATGCTGCAACTTTGCATCAATCCATCTATTTTCTAAATTCACTTATCACAGAGTAGGGACGCAGAGAAGCTGGAGCCTAACCCAGCAAGCAAGGCAGGAACAATCCCTGGACAGAGCGCCAGGACACACACACACGCACACACACACACACACACGCACACAGACACACGCACACACACACACACACAGACACACGCACACAGATGCGCACTCACACACACAGACACACGCACACAGATGCGCACTCACACACATACACCAGGGGCCAGTTTTAGTATTGCCAATCCACCCAACCTCCATGTCCTGAAAACGGTTACCCCCAGAGCACTTGAATATTACTCCATGCTAATATTTTCTAACTTCTTAAAGAAAAAAAGGAAAGTGTTTATTTTGCCACAAGTACAATAAATACAGTAGATAAACAAAAAACAACGGTTTCTGTCATTTCAATATTGTTAATGGAACTTGTTGTGTACTTTTACTCAATTTTTTACATTTTAAATGTGTTATTGTAAGTGCTGTAAGTGAGGGCAAGATTCACCATGTGAACGTTGAAGTTGAGCTCCAGCCCCACTGGGCCACATGTTGGCAGCGCGTACCAAATTAACATTATTTTGGATAAAAATCTTTGAATGCCTATCAGCCAGCCTTGGTGTCACAATCCCTCCTAACCCATTAACAGCCATGTTTGGTGGACTCCCAGATGGGCTCAAAATGGAGAAGGACAAATTGTAATTGTTTGTACCTCACTACTAGCACATCAACTTATCTTACTCAGCTGACAGAATCTAAGCCCACCTGACGTTCTATATGGAAAAAATAAAATTTTCACTTAAAGGATCTGTTGAAAACTTTAAAATATGGCAGAATGTAATTAATCAAATCTTAAAATAAGCATTTATATCCGGGAAAAGGTAATTTTCCTTTGTTTGTTTTTTTGTTGTTGTTTTTTTTTAAAGACCATCTAGGAAAAGCTAGGGTGGCTGCTAGAAGAGGTGTTATCTTATCCTATGGTCTGTTTTGTCCCCACTACAGTGAAGGGGACACTATACTGTAAACATGGTACCCTCCTGATGTAAAACTGAGATCCTCAGTCTCTCTGGTCATTAAAGATCCCTGGGCATCTTTCAAAAATAGCAGTCCTGGCTAAATTGTCCATCATGACTTTGTCCATTCTAGCCCCCTAACTGCCCCCGTCCCCTTCGCCACCTAATACTATAGCTAATATGTGCATGAGCATACTGGTGCAATAATGGCGGCCATTGCTTTATCCAGGTGGGGAGCTACACATTGGTGGGAGTTGAAGTGGTTCCCCACTGTCTATTGTGGTAAATAATCAAGCCTTTACACAACAAAGAGGTTTGGAGTAGCTTCTCGTATTCTTGAGAATTGGCTGCAAATGCAAAAAGGTTGACAAAAATGGTCTTTACAGAAAGGAGTCCAAAACATAACTGAACAGGTTAGAAAACATGACAGATATAAAGTTGAAAAACAGGAAGAGATCTTGGGACCAGAACTGGACATGAAGTCATTAGGAGGTGGGCTCTTCTGGGGCAGAACCAGGAGTAACGTGTTCTAGGGAAGAACTGGAAGTAGCGTCTTCTGGGGTGGAACCAGAAAGTGGCGTCATGGGAGCCAGGCAGAGTTTCCCACATTTGGTCTGCGGGTGGATAAGAGAAAGGATTAATGCACTCTGCCATCCCCTGGTCTGACTGGGAATTACCTTCTATTGAGCCCTTCGCTGCCTCCCATGCACACGTGTGTAACACTATGTAAAGTGTTTTGAGTAGCGAGAGAAGTACTGTTTTTATTGTAGTTATAAATGTAATAGTAATAATGATGATGATGATTTAAAAATTCACTATATAAGGCATGTTCAGGAAACAAACGGATTTGCAGTATTTCATCTTCTTACACGCCACCTCCAGGAGACTGGGCTCACATTCTCATGTAGTCATACTCTATATGGAGTTTCCCTATGCCCCCCATGTCTGAAGGGGTGTGCTCTACTGTGGACTGAGTGTCCTGTATAGGATGGCCCCAAAGCTGCCAGGATAGACAACCCAGACTTGCATTAAGTGTGTTTAAAATGGATGAGTAGATGGATCTCCTCACAGTCCGAGAACTGTTATTTTAGTGTGTTTTGCTTTTTTTTTTTTAAGTTTCCATGCTTTTAAATAGTGCTTGCTTTTGCTTTTTCTTTGTAATTGCATATTAATTTTACTTTGATGCATTGTTTAGAGCAACCTTAATGCTAAGCCAAAAAAAAAACCTCCATTCCATAAGGAGCCTGAAAAGAAGCCCTATTGCCTTTCCTTGACAACATATAAATTACCCGCGCTGATTTAGTTAAGGTCACTGTGCAGTGACTCCATTCTCCAGCTGCTACCCATAATATCATTTCCTCACATTTACATTGTGCAGAGAGCTAAGGTGTTTTGAACTACTTTGCATTTTAACTTTGTTTTTCCTTGTTTCCATACAAGCCTTTGCTTTTGTCAGCCTGTTCAATTTTTCTCCTCTTTGCTGGGAGAACTTGATACCCAAGGAGAGGTCTCCTCTAACTCTCATGCCAGGGGGCATGCACTGTGTGTAAATGACACAAAATTAGATTTAAACTATTCATTAGCTGCCATACCACATGCACTTCTGAACAGGTCATCCATCTGATGCTAAACATGTTTGGGCCCGGCTAGTCCTTGGTTGGGAGACCATCTAGAAAGCTTGGGTTCCTACTGGAAGAGTTGTTGGCGAGGCCAGCAGGGGGTGGTTACCCTGTGGTCTGAATATGGGTCCCAATGCCCCAGTGCAATGATGGAGACACTGTGCTGTAAAAATGGCTCCATCCTTCAGATGACATGGCAAACCGATGTTCTGACTGTGTGGTCAAGATCCCTGTGCATCCTTTGTAAAGAGTAGGGCGTACCCCGAATTCCAAGCTAACCTGCCTACCTTGACCTAGTCGTTCTGGGCTCCTAATTATCCCCTGTCTCTAATTGGCTGTCTCTCTTACCACTTCATCACCTAATAGCTCCTGTGTGGTGAGTACACTGGTGCAAAAATGGCTGCTGTCTTATCAACCAGGCTGATGGTACACATTGGTGGTGGTTGAAGTGGCTCCGCACTCACTATGTAAAGTACTTTAAGTAATGCAAAAAGCGCTATATAGTAGATGTAAACAATTATTTTTAGTATTAATAATAAGTGATATGAATTCCTAATTAATGGTTCAAATTCTGACATTTCTAAGTCACTTAAAAAACTACATTGAATTATTTAAAACTAGCCAACCCGCGGCGTACCATACGCTGCAAAATCAGGCCGGTTTTTTAATGATTTTCAAGCACATGGAGAAAATTAACATTTGAAAAATCGGTAATGTAATAAATCAGCAAGAAAAGCAACATTGTAACCATGCACGGAACCAACCAACACACAATCGTCCGTGATTGAAAACTGGCGGACCGCCATCGCTCATGTGCCCACCTCCAACTCGTCACTTGAGTCGTTGTCGTCTTTGCACAGTCCAGATGCACCTGTGACTCATGTAGACTTTCCGTGTTCCTGCAGGAGCATCTAAGAAGACGCATGTTTGTCGCGGATGCAAATTGCTGTATGTAGTGTGTAAAACAGTTTGCTATGGTGCACGCGGTTGTGCGTTGTAACCGAAAACTCAGTTTTTAAGGACTGCTTACTTCATTGTGTTTTAACCTCAGTTGTAAAGGATTGTTTTAAGGATCCCATGGCATACCCCTCGCAAACCGTTTTACACGCTGCATATGGTGATTCACCTCCGCGAGAAACATGCCTCTATGAACAGTCAACGTAGCTTGGAGGTGCATGTAGCCTCTACGACAGATGAACATAAATGACGCCGTTTTTTCTGTGTTGTCGCGTTCGAGTTGGAGGGCGTGGCTCTGCGAGTTGTCGTTGTATCCTATGGTCTTGGAGTTGGTGGCCGTGGCTCCTTCCTGCGTGCGCCATAGGTGTCTTACTTGTCGGCGGCTTAGTGAATCCACGCCGCTTTCCATGGGTGTCTTGCCTTAGTGAATTATATATATAGATTGATGTCTCTGGATAATAGATTTCACCTTAGTTTCCTTTCCTCTGTAAGTGTCATCTAATTTAAAGTCCTGTGGTGGGTGGAACACAAAGCTGGGTTCCTCTAGTCTTCTAAAGCTTTTCCAGGACTCTTCCTCTTGATTACAAAGTCCTGACATTAAACTATGCAGAACTCCTTTCAGTGTTGCTTGTCCCATTCAAACCCTCTTGACAATCTAGCGCTTGTGAATCTGAAATGACAACAATTCCCTACATGAAACAACAATGTTACACTTCCTTTGAATGATTGTTTGATGTTTGCACTTTTTGTGTAGCCACATCCTACTCTGGCTTCTTTGTAGACTTGTTTACTGGACAGTAAAGATGATCGGCAAAATTCGTCAAAGCGTTTTTCATAGCAAATATGATATTAGCCAGTGACCTTGTTTGCCAAATAATTTCCTGGAAATTCACCGTGCAGCCATCTTAGGTATTTTTCCCAAGCACACTATTATGCTTTGCAAGGCTAGCATGACATCAGAGAGCTGTAGCAGCCATGCACAGAACTTCAACGCATGCCTTTTGTAAAATTGTTGTTGATGTTGTCGCAACTGAAAGAAGAATAAAAATGCAGTTTCAGGTACTGAGGTGCAATAAAGCCCCTTCCATCCACTGGAGTGCATAACAGTGTTATATAAAATGTTTCCATGTCTAAAACAGCACTACTCTCCTCCACTTGCAATCATTTCAACCCCTAGGGCTGTTCATTTGTTGTATGTGGGTCGTCCGTGAACTTAAAAAGGTACAAAGATTGAGAAATACCGCATCCATAAAAAAAGAAAGTGAAGCAAAGAACCCACAGCACCGCATAAATAACAGTCATCTCTTTGTGACAGCACCACATGGCTAATTATACATACAAATTAGCCTCATACCCTGCAAGAAACTCTATACAAGCATTAAAGGAGCTTTCCCCCTTCCCTCATCAGAAAACACAGGGCATGCTGTGAATTATTAAAAGCAACTTTTATTATTATTTACAAGGCATTTCTTTGTTCTTGATGGAAGAAGAAAGTGCGAATCATCCGCTTAGATACTATATTTTATCTACTCATTAGTGACATGGTAGTGCTGTCTCACAGAGTAGATCACATATTTGGGCACAATAACTGGTTCAGCATAGTTGGCAAACTTTTTCTTAGCACTCAGGGACACTTGAAAGTTGCACCATTATAATTCACTCAACACTAGTTCAGTTTCTCCTTCCCTATTGACTTCACTGTAGCTCACAGAGTTCGGTGAAATTCACAAAACACGTCCATAATTTCATCGAATTCGAGGCAAAGAGAACTCAACTGGGTTCCCTCATCACTGCTGGACACTTTCATATTACCACATGATGATTATTACTCTCATTTCCCTTTAGTGGTTTAGACTATTATTCCTGTTGTTGTCTTGCATGTTATTGACATTTGATGTGCATCCATGTTTGCTTAACCCTTGCAAGATAGTTTCAGATTTCAGTTTACCACAAAAATGGAAATCTGCCTTTAACTTAACTTTGCTGTTGTCCTTCACTAGCCACCTTTTTCCAGACTCTCTTTATTGTCATGTGGAATTTTTTTTTGGTGATGGTCTGCACTTCTCCCATTTCTTACCATTGTCCAGCCAAGCCTGCATTTTCTAATGTACTAAAGACTGCGACCTTCCATTGCTCATTCACACACCCGTACTTGTGCAAGGTGTACATGAAAACCAGATTAGCAGCTTAGCAATGAGCCACATTCCTTTGCATGCCAACATCCCACTTTTTTGCCCCCAAGGGTAAACAGCTCAATAACTTTAGTCCTAATATGGAACACTCCATTTTACGCTGTTCTGAGCTTGTCTGTCATTTTTTGTCATATTGCTCTGTCAGTTCTACAATAATATTTGAACATTTTCTGCATATTCTGATGCCTTTGCTTTGCAAATATGTATATGTTGCAATGTGTTTTAACACAGATCGGGTAAAACTTATGCTAGGAGAAGAACTCCCTGAACAGCATTGGATATATCCTGTGGGCACTAGGGGGCATTCCAGCTTCCTCAAACCCAACACAACAGACACAGGACACAAGTTGAAACACAAAAGAGCCTTTTTGTTGTGAGGAAAACTTTTCACAAAGCGTTTCCCACCACCACAGTCACAAATACAGCACAACGACTCTTCTTTCGTTCTTCTCTGGTCTTTGCCTCCTCCACTCCTCCCTGCAAGCTTCGCCCTCCACCTCCCAACTTTGGCTCGTCCCTGTGGGGCCGGAAAGTCCTTTTATATTGGCCAACCCAGAAGTGCTTCTGGTCTTCCACCCAAGTGACCTGCAAGCACTTCAAGATTAGGTGTAAATCTCAGGCCATACAGCTCCTCCGTTTTCTCGGTACCCAACAGCACCATGCCACCTGCTATTTATAAAATAAGAAAGGTATCATATTGCATGCTAGGTCCAGCAAAATCAAATACTGTGTAATAAAAGTAAATACAACCATCATGTTATATGTAAGCAATTATTACTGTTTTTATTTTCCAAGCATAGTTTATTCTGGAGCTGTATATGACCATAAGGCTGGAATCCAGCTGTCCAACACTCATTCAGACTGAACAGTTTAGGTGACCAATTAATCTAACATGCATGTATTTGGGATTTATGGAGGAAACCAAAGTAACCGGAAGAAGAACCACCTGGAAACTCCATGCACTGTAGAACATGGTTAAGGTTTGAGCCGGAGATCCCAAAGCTATAATGCAGTAGCACTAACCAGAGTGTTGCCATAATCAAAAATGATCACATTTTCGAAAACTTGCTGGGTACAAAAGAAAGTGCTGGAAAATTCAGCATTATTTATTAGGCTTTGAATGCCAAAGAGAAAAGTTTCATAATAACTTTAAATTTATTTATTTGGCTGATGCCTTCATCCAAAGTGTCTTACAACATTTGAGATACTGGTTACATTTAATTTCTTCTTCCAGTTGGAGCACAGGCAAGTGAAGTGACTTGGAAGGAAAATTTTCTATGCTCCCATTGTGAAAACCAGGTTTGTCGCTAGTCTGGATTGGTGTAAGGGAGGACACAACAGCTCTTATTTGTACTGGCATGATTTAGAGATAGAAGTTAGCTTTTTGTGGACATCTTTGGGTAGGAGAAAAATGCCAGAGTTATTAGAGAGACCCCAGCAAAGAGAATATTTAAACTTCTGATAGGCAGAGGCCAACTTCAAGGGAGCTGAAGCTCTGAGCCCCTGAAATGTGACTCTGACCCTTCCCAGTCTGCATCACCACTCTTTACAGAATGACAAAAAGCATACTGTGGACACTAGGGGGTCACTGTTGCCTGTTAAACCCAACAGACAGACACACTCAGGACACCAGGTAAAGGTGTCTACTAAGGCACTAAGAAGTTGTTAATAATTATGTCCTTCTTAAACAGTGCCCTAACAGCACCACAGTCACAAAAAACAGGCAAGTAATTAAGCACAATTACACAACATTCTCTCTCTTTCTCCTCCACACCTCCGAGCAAGCTTTGTCCACCTCCACCCGACTCTGGCTCTCTGGCTGGGTTCCTAGCAGTCCTTAAAGTAGTGCCCGACCCGGAAGTGCTCCTGCTGTTCCGTCCACGTGGCTTGCCAGCACTTGCCAGCACAGGGTCAGATGGAGAACTTGCATTTTTCATTAGCCAGAGGTACTTCTGGGCTTCCGTCCTCGTGACTTGTGTGAACTCTGGCCCCGGCACAGACAGACGGACAACATATTTTCACCCAACACACCGTTTATTAACACTATGTACAATATTTACAGTTCCGATGTCAAAGTCACGTGCACTCACACCCCAGTGCTTCTCGCACTGAATCCCCCAAGTCCAGGGCCCACAGTCTCTGTGCCCTTGCTCTGGCCGCCTCTTGCCCTCTCTCGAGCTCCGTCCTACTGCCTCCCGACTTCCACCCGACTTCCACTCATGACTGGAGGGAGGCGGCCCCTCTTATGGGAACCCGGATGGGCTCCAGCTGCTTCCCGGCAATTAGAGTTAGCCACACCCCTGTGTGGCAGAAGTGCCGCTGCGCACCCGGAAGCCGTCGGGTGTCCCTGTCGTCTTCCCCTGGCACTTCCTGGTGTGGCGGAAGTGCGGGCTCCCGGACAATAAGGCACTGGGCGCCGCCTGGCGGTGGCCACGGGTCCCTACAGGGCTGGGCTTCGAAGCCCCCTACCCGAGGCCTCCTGCATAACCAGGACGGACGCCCCCTCTCGGTCTGGAGGAGGCACAAGCCCTCCTCACGTCCTCCTGGGCGTCCTGGCCGGGGACCACACTTGATAGTACTTCCGGGCTATGTAGTAAAATAAGAGTCCCAAGGTCTTCTCATAGTGTCTCCCTGGTGGTGCCCATGGTACCCAGCAAGGCTATGATGCCGAACTCCAAATTCCATGATGCCTTGCGAGAATCCGGGGCTCTGTTATGCTGCAGGGAAGCTGCCATCTAGCGTTTTGGGGGAGGCAATGTCCAAATGTAGCTGCCTTACCCCATCTTGCCATTCTCGGAGCATCCCGGTTTAGCTGCCGGCCATCCCTTACAGTACATTTCTTTTTTGAAGGCACTGCTCCTCCAGTGCCAAGTACAAGCTCATTGATATTATTAACATTACATGATGTTGACATTGGAGGCAAATGTATTATTGTGTTGTACTGATGTAAAATCCCTGCAGAACTGCCAACGGTGCCTACATGGGTCAAGGTGGACGCTTTGAAAAAAAATCCTAATGATACAACACAGATTTTTTTTTTTTTTACTTGAAGAGGCAGTTGTTTCTCTCTTTGATTTTCTTTTCTGTTCACAACGTCCTTCCCAGCTATGTTGCCAGCAGCGGGTCATAAGGACATTCTGCAGATTACTAATATTATTTCATGCCACAGCTCTCCGCCCGCACGTACCTCAAGCACTCCCACTACAACCCCACAGGGTGCCTTACCAGCTGCAGGAGCTGACTAATCAACGTCACCTCACCAGTTCTCTCCTGGGTGGCAGTAGGCGGCGTCTTCACCGTTGCCCTTCATGAACTGATTTCAGTGTAGCAGGTTTATTTTTCAGCTCTAATGGTGATTGGAAAGTTAACGTTAACACTTCACATTGAAATTGTTCAGGAAAAATAAAATCCTTATCTACACTAATAAGCACCCACTCTTGGATGGTTTGACATAGTGGGTGCTGCAGAGAGGATTGTGCAAATCTTAGAAAGCATTTGAAAAGAGTTTAAACAAATAAAGCTAAACTTGAGATGTAAAAACTTAACATATTGTCTGTGTCAAAGGGGATGGGATGCTATCCTGTAAAAACACAGTGGTTTAGAGCTGCTGCATACATCCCAGGGGTTTTTCCCTTTTCCATTTCAGTTTCCCCTGCCACTTCTCAAAGACATAAGGTAGGTTAATTGGACACTGCAAGCTGGCATTACATGACTGAGTGTGGCCTATGACAGACTGGCACCCCATCCAAGGTTGATCCCTGGCTTGTGCCTGATGATAGTAGAACGGACAGTGGTTCCTGAGTCTGACACAGAGCTAATTTAGTATTGTACCTCTTCCAAATACCTGGAGGAAACCCATGAGGACACAGAAACAACGTATCCAGCTGGAAATGACACCTAAGACCTTGAAGCTGTGCATACCACTGCACTACCATGCTGACCCTGTGTCTCACATCCTTTCAGAACCTATTAATAAATGGATGATTACACACATTTGAAACATACATAAATTGCCCAGCAGATTGCACTTAAAATTATTTGTCCACTTTCTGTGTCTCCTTATTTTCTCATTCAGGAGGCTAAGGACCAATCTCTTGAATGCGGATGAACAACTCATAAAGAACATGCCTCTCATCAAAAGAGCAAAGTAAACTAAAAAATGTAATTATTATTATTATTATTTTTTTTGAAGCAAAATCCTCATTCATACTGAAGAGCCCTCAGTCTTGCATGGCTCGGTGTAGCGGGTGCTACAGAGAAGGCCGAGCAAATTAGCAAAGATTAATCTGCAATCTTATTTAACTAAGATGGTTTATTTTTGTAAAGCGTTTGAGTCATAGCTCCATTCATCTCAGGCCTCTTCCAGTTGCATATCAGGCAAGGACCTTTCTCCTTTAAAACTATCACATGAATGGCACACTTTAATATGTGCACATAACATGCCCACCTAATAATGACTTTCTATCCAGGTACAAAGAGTGGCACAAGCACTAGTCCGGGAGCAGCTGACCCTGCACGTCTGCATTTCAAAAGGTGCTATAGAGTCAGCACTTTGTGCCCACATTTCCCGAGCAAATCTGTGAATTGTGATTAAATAGCCAGGATGCCACAGGATATTTTCTCCACACCTTTGACCTCCCATTAAATGAGCTGTGTACACAATGAATTGTTTAAGCATTGCCTTTTTTTCCCTGTAATGATCTTTGCCGTGTGGCCAACGTTTTCCAATTTCAGAAGAGTCGGAGTTCTGTCAGTGTTAAATTAAAATGTTAATACTCTGCTTTTCCATTCTTCTAGCCATGGCCATGATTGACAGTATATTCTAATACTGTTTGTTTGACTTAGGGCAGCTTTGTGGCTCAGAGTGCTGCTGTGACATAAGACAGATGACTCATTCCTTACACTTTAAACGTAGGCAAAAAAGTGTTTTTAATCATTTAATAAAGGTCACTCCCACGTCAGCCACAATTCATATTCCATGTGGGCACCACAATGGCATCTCACTACTTAGATGTGGTGCCGCTTCTGTGAAGTCTTTGGGCTCTGCCCATACATGCCTAGTTTCCAGGAGGACTCCCTTGCCCAGCAGAAGAGTGTGAATGTCAGCTGCAATGATCTTGCAACAATGGCAGAACTGAGATGTGCGCTCATCAATAGCAGGGAAGGCTGATAATCACTTCAGGCCCATTCAGAAAGTGCATGGATAGATGGAATCCACAAATAGTACAAGATTAGCAAACTAACTTAATTTGGTTTAAGGGTCCGGGCTTCAATGAACACAAGGCAGAGTTAAAGAATGAGCAGAGTGTCTGTCCATTACAGGGACCAAACACACACCCAGTTTAGAACTACCAGCTAACCTAAAACACACATCCTTGAGATATGGGTAATAAACAATCAAGATAGATAGATAGATAGATAGATAGATAGATAGATAGATAGATAGATAGATAGATAGATAGATAGATAGATAGATAGATAGATAGATCACAAAGGCACTATATTAGATAGATAGATAGATAGATAGATAGATAGATAGATAGATAGATAGATAGATAGATAGATAGATAGATAGATAGATAGATAGATAGATAGATACGTTATTAATCCCAAGGGGAAATTCACATAATCCAGCAGCAGTATACTGATAGATGACACTTTTTGTAGCAATAAGAATATTTTGAAAAAATATGTTTTTATATTTGCATTGATATGTGAATAGTGGTTCAAAGAAATGCCGAATTTTTTAATATGCGCAGGCACAAAAACACATTAGTGAGGAAAGTATATTAATGGAGCTCAAAGCTATGGAGATCAATGTTCAGTCTTTAACATCAAGCACCTTATCACACTTGGCACTGGAAGCTTAAGCATTTTCTTATCTTTGCTATCATCAAATCAAATCAAATGAATTTATAAAGCACATTTAAAACAGCAAACTGCTGCACTAAAGTGAACCAAAAAATTAATCTGTGACATAAAAACACTAAACAAAACTACTGTATATTAACAAAGACAATGCAATATGGTCTCCAAACTCCAAGGTTTAAAGAATACAACAATTTCTAAGCCAAAGTAAAGCAAGTGTCTCCAGAAGGTTGAGAAAAAAGGAGCATTTAAATATCGGGACTGTGGAAGGAGTTCTGTCAAATAAAGTGTGACAGATTAAGGGCTTTCGCTCCCTTGAACCCTCAGATACCACGTCAGGCACCAGATAAAAAGTCCAATTATTATTTATTATAATAATAATGTGCACAAAGCACCACCCCTCCACTATACTCAATAACAAAACCAATAATCAAATAAACAATCCTCCAATCTCCCAGATGCTTAGCCACCCTGTCTCTCAACCCAGCTCGCCGTCAGGGAGCTGGCACAGTCCTTTCGTAGTCCCTGACCCGGAAGTGTTCCAATCCCCAGTTCATGTGATCCTTATCACTTCCAGGTCAGATAAAAAGTCCTTTTCTTCAATCCCACAAGTCAATCGTCACTTCTGCTGAATGTAGCTCAAAGTGCTTTGCCTATGATGCACTTCCAGTTTATAGGGCACATATGACTCTCTAAGCCTCCCTGCAGCGTCCTCTGTTGGCCCCTGGGGTATCCAGCAGGTTTGTAGGGGAAAACTCCATAGTCCATGATTCCCTGCTGGTATCCGAGGCACCTCCATGCTGCAGGGAGAGCTCCATCTGGCAGCTTGGGGATATTGGCCGGGATGAAAAGCCAGCCATGGACCACAAAAAGTAACTCATTCCAGAGTTTTAGAGCTGCCACTGAAAGAGCTTTATCCTTGTCCTTATGAGGTGAGAACATGGCACTTCTTCTTCTTCTTCTTCTTTCAGCTGCTCCCATTAGGGGTTGCTACAGCGGATCATGTTCTTCCATATCATTCTGTCCTTTGCATCTTGTTTTGTTAAACAAGAGAACATGGTGAGAAGATGGTGAGAACATGGCACTGATAAGAGAAATTTGGAAGATGATCTAAGTGCCCTGGAGGAAGAATATTGGTTGAGGAGATCTGATATAAAGTAGTTACAGAGGAGCCTGAATATTCAGTGCTTTAAAAACAAAAAGAAGCACTTTAAACGGGATCCTGAACCTGAGAGACAGCCAATGAAGGGAGGCCATGATAGGAGTAATATGTTCCGTCTTGTGTGAATTTGTTAACATCCTGGCAACTGCATTTGGAACGAGCTGAAGACGACATGGGACTCCAAGATAAAGGGAATTACAATAATTCAACCCATTGGAGACAAAAGCATGGATAACAGTCTCCAGTTGTTGAGCAGATATGGGAGGCTCATTAGCTTTTTGAAGGTAGTTAAATGCTTTTGATCAGTGATGCAATGTTTTCTTGTATTATTTTGGTTATTTTAAAATTTTTGTGTCTGGTTTGATTTCTGCCTTGCACCTGATGCTGTCATTTTAGGTTCTAGTAGCCAGATTTCAGCATGAATAAATGGAAAACATTATATGTTAAAAATAAATAAGAAGAAAGTATTCTTTTGACTGGTAATAGTTTTTGCAGGTCCAGTATGTATCTTTGCTTTTAGAGTCTGATGCCAATACAAAGTTGTGATTTGCAGAAATTTTAAATCAAGGTAGAATGATGTCTATAAAAAATATGCGGTTAAACTCATAAGCAACATTCAGAATGAGTGGAAGCACAAATGAATACATCATTTGTGTCTGAATAGTTGTATTGATTGGTGAAATTCGCCAAACCGTTTTTCACCACAAATACGCCATGTTCACCAATGATCTTGTTCACTGAATATATTCTTGGAAATTTGCCGTGCAGCTGGCTTACTTGAATTTTTTTTCCCAGTGTCCCATAATGCTTTGCAAGGCCAGCCTGACACATCAGAGCTGTAGTGGCCATTAGCCGTCTGTGGATATAGCGCTATAATGGGCTAGAGTTTAGCGGAAAAGTTGCAGTTTCACTTAAACACAAAAAACGCATGCAGAATAAAACTGGAAATGTGTGTTAAAGGTAATGTCTTTTTGTATGAACTTATACAGTATGTGAACTGTGTGTTATGCTTGAGCCTTCCCCTTTAATAGTATTACCCAGAGTGCTGTGCAATTGTTTGTTTTTTTTTTTTTTTGTTCCTTATTTTGCCTTATACAATTTCTTGTATTAGGAATTTGTTACTTTTCACATACCCCTTGGGGTCAGAGCACAGGGTCAGCCATTGTAAAGTGCCCCTGGAGCAATTGAAGGTAAAAGGCCTTGCTCAAGGGCCCAGCAGAGTAGGATCTCTTTTGGCAGTGACAAGGATTCGAACTGGCAACTTTCAGGATTCCAGCGCAGATCCTTAGCCTCAGACCCACCACTCCACTCTTGTTGTCCCAGTTGATGCAAACAGGAAAAAGTAAAGAATGTTCTTTTGGGTGGCGGTTATTTGATAGCAATGGGAGTGCACAAACGAAAGTATCTGGAAAAAAAAACTGTAATTGAAAGAGGTGAGCACCTGCCATTGAATTTGTGGGGAGCAAGTCTTAGTGAGTTCATGCTTCCTGTCTGCAACAGAATATAAGAAATTTAATTGTTCTAATATTTCACTATTAGTTTTATCTCTGGGATGTGGGCTGAGCCAGTGGTTAGCACTTCTGCCTCACAGCACAGGTTACATTTTTGGCCACATTAATTGGTCCAGCATAGTTGGCAAATGATTCCCTAGATGTACCGTTATAATTCTCTCAAAGCAAGTTCAGTTTGTCTTTCCTCATCTACTTCAATGCATTTCACAGACTTTGGCGAAGTTCCCAAAAATTGTCTGTGATTTCGTCAAACTTGAGGTGAAGCAAATTCAGCAGGATTCACTCATCATTGCTGAATAGTTTAAATAAAGTGTCTCTTTAACAAATACATTTTTAGATGTTGTAAAAGAAGTAGTCTCAACACACAATAAAGATTTGGGGTAACCACATGTATATTGTCCCTGGCTGCAAAAGGGTGAAGAAAACAAAGCTGCTGTGTTTAGGTTGAGTTCCAAGACTGAATTGATGAGGTTTTGAAAGATGGTGGTTTTATAAGCCATGAACCGGAAGTGGTGTCATCTGTCCGAAACTGGAAGTGACGTCAGTCTGGGCACAGACACCGGAAGTGATACCAGTCTGGGCACCGACACCGGAAGTGACGTCAGTCTGGGCACCGGAATTGGAAGTGACACCAGTCTGGGCACTGGAACCGGAAGTGACGTCAGTCTGGGCACCAGAATTGGAAGTGATGTTGAATCAGGCAGGTTTTCCCGTATTTGGCGTGCAGAGATAACAGAGGTAGGTTTAATGTACCCTGCCAACCCTTGGCCTGGTGGCTAATTACCTGCACTTGGTGCACTCAGCTCCTTCCTAGTCGCACGTGTGTGACAATGTGTTCTGTAATACATTCTTAAATATGAATAATTATATCACAATATCACATAATAATAAATAGCGGTTACAGTGTAATGAAAATATTTATTCACAAAGAAACATTTTAGGCTGTCCCTTCTTTTTCACTAAGTGGCTTTTTGCTATATGGGTATGGTGGTGTGAGCTGCCAAGACAAACATGGACACATAGCAAAGAGCTGGTGATAAATGGGAAGGTCCAGTCTTGAAATACTTTGAGAATGACACTGACGGTAACCAGAGCAAGTGCTTAGTCAGTGAAGGAGCAGTCAAGTTTGTGAAATTAAACTAAAGATAAAGGGCCTGATGAATTTAAAAACACTCATATTCATTTCACAAAGCTGTCACTTAAAATACAGGGTTATTCAAAAAGAATGAACCAATTTCATTACGCAATATTTTATTAGGTAAAAGTAATACAAAACTCCAGGAAAGTCACACGTATTCTACTCACACAAGTTTTATTTCCTGTCTTACAATTGTTCAATGTGGCCACCACCTGCAGCATGGGCAACATCAATGCGATAAGAGAATTCCAGGAAAAGTTCAGGACAGTAGGAAGGGGGCCCAAGACCTTGCTCTTTGTGCTTGGCCTGCGAGATCTCCAGACCTGTGTGATTTTTTCTTGTGGGGATATGTAAAAGATTGCGTTTATGTTCCACCACTACCCACTAACCTCGATGACCTTAAACATCGAATAACAACAGCGATCCAGTCAGTGGAACGTGATATGCTGATGCATGCCTGAGAGGAATTCTCTTATCGCATTGATGTTGCCTGTGCTGCAGGTGGTGGCCACATTGAACACTTGTAAGACAGGAAATAAAACTTGTTTGTGACTAGAATACTTGTGACTTGGCTGGAGTTTTGTATTACTTTTCCTTAATAAAATATTGCCTAATGAAATCGGTTCATTCTTTTTGAATAACCCTGTATATGTTGAAGAAATATAAACCTGCCCAAGAAAGTAAACTAATGGTCTGTGTTGGTCAGTTGGTCAGTTTTCTTTGGCAGAAAGCTACTGTCTGGTCACGTTAGTCAATCGAACACAAACAGAGACTAAGTGCACTGGCCCAGTTGTTGTTTGAATGTCTAGGAGGTTGTGTGAGTTAGCTGCCTTCAGGAGGGTCTGGGAAGTGCTTGATCTGAAGTTTAAAATGCCCAGTGCTGCCAGTCTGCTCTTTGAACAGATGAATAACACGTATTTAAAAACTATGTTCACAAGATCGCTCTCTGTATAGATGGCAGTAGTTCTAGGGTGTTGTACCCTGTTAGCCATTATGGATATAGTGATAAATCAAGCAAAATGACACCTTTTGTTGGCTAACTAGAAAGATTACAATATGTAAGCTTTCAAGGCAAGAAAAGGGGCCTGAGTTGCCTCGAAAGCTTGAATATTGTAAACTTTCTAGTTAGCCATTAAAGGGTGTCACTTCGATTAACTTTTCACTGTATAGATGGCTGAAGTAAAAACATCTTCACTGAGGTTTTCTGGGTTGTGACCACCAGGGCACTCCAGCCACCCTTAACACCCAAACACACCAGACACAGGCACAGGTATTGCACAGCACACATTTATTTCATTGGGGAAGCACTTTTCCTTTGCTCCCCACAGCAGCACAGTACAAGCACCCAGTACAATTCAACACAGTCTTTTCTTCTCTTCTCTCTCTTTTTCTTCTCCACTCGCAAGCTTCGACTCTCTTCCTCCCGACTCCAGCTCCCCGAGTGAAGCGTGGCGGCTCCTGTTAGTGCTCCAGGTGGCTCATTAACCCGATCTAGAGTCACTCCCAGGTGTGGTGGAAGCCCAATGTAGGACTCAGTAGCTCTCCCTGGCTGCCGCTGCAGAACCCAACAGGGCTGTCCCGAACTCCAAATCCCATGAAGCCGTGTGGGAATCCATGGAGCCACAGCAATCCCGGGGGCTGCCCTCTAGTGCTTCGGGGGAGGCAGCATCCTGTGCACATCTGCTTCCCGTATCTTTCCGGTATATCGGCCTCCTAGCCTGAGTATGGGTCACAGTTATCTATCACAGGATATATCAGTATGTTTCTACAGTCAAGCATGGTATGCATTTCTTTATCTTCAATGATCAACCATTTTATTAGCTAAAACCGAAATAAATTGAAATGGTTCTCTGAAAATCTGTTTGAGGTAAGCCACCAAATATTAAAACTAAAACAGAAATGGCTATGTGTAGGAAAAATAAACTGAAAGTGAAATGACAGGTGAAAATAGTAGAATTAAAAACTAATTTAAAAGCGAATCTAAAATAACCTTGCATTACATAGCATTTTCAATCCCACATAATCCAGTTTTGGGTTGTGGCTGGCCAAAGACTATTCTCCAGAATTATATTAGGGTTAAATTTCAATTACAATCATAGCTTGAACAAAACAATTTTCCAGTCCAATTGCTTATGAAAAGAATTAGACAGCGACCTTTAGGCAACCTTTGAGAATGTGAACAGTGACATTATAGAAAACACAATCATAAATTAGTACTTCTTGTATATGGGACAGTTTTAGGTGGAGAGTGACTGCCTCTCGGCAGAAACAAAGTACAGCAGAGTGCTGTCGATCTACAGCTGACTGAATAGCAGTTATAGGAGAAAATAAGGAGTGAGACCATGGAAGTGATTACACCGTAAAGAAGACCGAATTAAAAAGATAGCAGTCAATGTTAGATTTAGGGAATGGATCTATTTATGTTATGATCAACGAGCACCTCTTCACTACTGCAGTCTAAAACTCCGGTGGCCAGGGACAGAGCCGATTCCTGCATTCTAAACCTTATATTTTTTCACTGAACAGTTTGTTTTTGCCAGTTTCACACAATGGATGTCCTACTGTTTTCTTTTAGTCAGCATGTCTAATGCCTTTGTCTGTCTTGTACTGTCATTTGCAAATACTGACCCTCCACCCAAGGCAGGTTCCCTGCCTGCACCCAATGTTTCTGAACATGCTTTGAAACTGCAGTATGTGATCTTAAATTGGATTTAACAGTTTTGAAAATGAACGAATGCATCGATGGGAGGTGGGTGGACTTTGATTTCTGGTTATGTTATAAAAGGCAATAAAAAAGAAAGACACATTGATTGATTTATTCAACTATAAGATGCTGGTGCTTCACTAAATCTAAGAATCTGATTGGAATACTCCTCCGCAAAGATTCAAATTATTAGCGGCAATGTGTTTTATTTTTCTGTTTTATCTTAGAAATGTAAATATATTCTGTGTATATTAATAGTGCCCACAGGCTTTGGCTACCTGCGGCTCTAAAACTGAATGAATCCTATTCAGTAAAAAGACAGGAGGGTTATGAAGAAGAACAAGCAAAATATGAACCGGTTCTGTTATACAACTGACTACACTTTCTGTGTACAAGCAGTAAGAAAGCAGATGATGGCAGACTTTCCAGTGCTGCTTCATGAGTTCTGTGTGCCACCTCTGCACAGATGTGCGACAGTGCTGTCTTTCGTGCTGTCATGGCATGTGTTAGTGAAATGGGCACTCTTTTAAAATGTGACATACTGTCCTTTAAAGAGTTAGTGTATGCTTACTGACTGTTATACTGTTTTTCATTTTGGCGATGGGAATGGAGCTTTTGTTCCCACTACCTTCTGCATTCCTTGTACTGCTAGGCAGGCCTTCAGTGCTTTGGACTCGCTGGATTGAATGGTTTGAAACATTTTTATCAGCTGCTGGCCTAGATTGTCTTCATTTTGGCAATGCAATACGTCAATTGTAAATGCAGTCTTGAGAGGGTCTCTCTGTGTTCATTCAGGGAGTGACTGCAGTGTCTATAAATATACAACTAATAGAGGGACATTTAGGAGATGACAGGCAGATGATAGCAGAAATGTAAAGAGTATCTAACAAGTTTCCAAAATTCACACACGGAATGAAATGGCATTTTATTATTAAGTGGCGATTTTGGAAATATTTCATGATTTAACAGTAAAAACTTTAGATCATGCTTGATACTCTTTAAACATAATTCAAGACCAGTTATCTAGTATCCATCTCAAAATTTGCATTACTTTTCAGGTTTTGTGAATTTTAGCATGAGAAGCAGTAAATGTTATAGTAGTTGGAGATCTGACTGACACGGTTACCTTCTTCATTTAGTTACACAGTCTATAACAGCACATCCTGCTATCCATGGGAGGAAGGCTGCAACTTTGTACAGGTAGACAGTGTAAAAGAAGGACGAGAAAACTTGTATATTTTCATACATGTCCTTGATTTACCCATATGATCCAACAATACAGATGTGATTAATGTGCACATTGCAGACTTTAATTTAAAGGTATATTCATACAGTTCACACCAAGTAGAAATGACAATACTTTTTATACATGGTGTCTCCCATTTCTGGGTAAAATGTGTCTTTGTCCCAAACATTATGGAGGGCACTTTAATATTTGTCGTATATACACTTCAATGATGATGTCTCTCCTTATGTTTTAAATAACATATTTAAGCAAAAAATACTTTCTTATACACCATATTTTAAGTAGATGCTCTTTCTTCCTATGGAATTAGTTTTCATTTCTTTCCTGTATCAGTAACTTTACGTTTTGCTCTCAGGTTTGTACTAGACCAAGTAACCTATACTTGGCCATAAGTAAAAACTGGCAACAATAAGTAAGTGCCCAAAACAGTTTGCCGAGTGCTGGAGATGGATAAAATGGCACACATACTTGCTATGCTAAAGTGTAGTGTGAAAATGAATGCAGTAACACTTGCACATCTGCATCTGCCTTAAAATTAATATTTTTTAAGTGGGTTGTCCAAATTGGCATTTCTGTTTCAAAGACATTTCTCTTTTTCATTTTACAAACCTTTCTAAAAGGATATTTTCACTTTGTCATTACAGATTATTGAGTCTAGATTAATGAGCAAGAAATAGAAAATTTTAATGTAAAACTAAATTTACAACACAGTAAAGCATGCAGAACTGAACACTTTCTGACTCCACTGTACAAGTTCTCTGCCTTCATTCCATTTTTATGTGTGCTGCATTCATTTCTGGATGTTGCGTAGCTTTATGCTATAGATTGCTTGGGAATATATACATGCAACATTCAAAGCTGACAATCTAAAATGTCATTTGTGAGTCCTACATACTGTAGATAAAAGGACTGCAAGTAGCATGGTGTGCAGTACTTAAACACCAGCCCAGCTGTTGCGTATGTGGAGTCTACACCCGTGTTCAAGTATTGTTTTTCCCAGGTACTCTGTTTTCGTCCCATGACTCAAATTCAGTTTCTGTCCTGGGTTGGTTCCTGACTTGCACCCAGTGCTTTCAGGATGGGTCCAGATCCCCTGTGACCCTAACCTAAACTGAAGAACTTAAATATTGACGAATATACCTTTGTATATACTTCAAAAGCATTCTGATATGTACTTTGACTGACTAATCACATCTCATTTCTTATTCTGTCCTGTTTTCTTGGTGACATTCATGGTGGCACTAGGCATCTCTAACTCCTTGTATGTTACATATTGCATCTCCTCCTGGGGAATTCCAGTGCAGTCTCATGTGAAATTCGAAATATAATCCCTCCAGTGTGTCCTTGGATTGCTGCCGTCAGAGTCACCTAGGGCTGTCCTTACCGAATCGAGAAGTGACTCTCTGCATAGGGGAACATCATCTCCCACATATTCAAGCCTGTCCCACCTCAATAGAACTGTGATTCTTTTTGTAAGAATCCATTTTGTTTGTTTGTTCAGATGTATATTTGCACAGTTTTTGTAGGTGATAGCTTATTTATAAAAGCAATGCTGTGGACTGAAAGGCATAAAGAAATCAACAGGAAATCAACTGTGTCTGAAAAAGCGTAATAACTTGGAAGGAACAGCCTCAGTTTTTCTTACATGTAAGACTTTTAATTCATATTTGCTTAGTCCCATTGTCACTCATAGCATCTCACATGCAAAAAAATACATATCCCATTGATCTAATGGTGTATTCTGTTAATCCAAGTGGCAGGTAATATTTCATTAATATTGTTTTTGTTTGGCAGATTCCTCATTTGAGGCAAAATGCTCTGGTAACATTTCTGTAAGTCCAGTTTTTCATACAGAGGGGTAAAATGAAATTTTAAAGATCACCTCCTTCTATTTCCTGTAAATACCAATCACTTTTCATCCATCATTTGTTCAATTTATTCACTGCTTGTTATGTCAATTGGCAAGAGAGTGCCATTTAAGAAAACCTTTTGACCTCCAAGATTTGATTTGTGTGCTCTAACATGGGTTAAATTATAAAAGTCATATTTGTATATGAATTGAGATTGTCATATGGATGCAAGTCCTAATTGTAAGATACACTCATAATGTAACGCCTTAGGGTAAGACAGAATGAATTAAATTATAAGGACTGGGAGATAAACATAGTCAGAAATAAGCAAAGATCAAAGCTGGAAGTCAAACCAACCTGTCATCAAACTGAATTCGCTAACCAGAACTTGAAGACCTTTAGTAGAAGCTAATATTCAAAATACCAGGGAGGCAGTAATTAGAGGTTTGCACACAAATCAGAGTTTTATCCAAAAAACTCTGAAACTGAGAAAACGCACATGCCTACATATATGGCCACTCCAATGACAGCTCACACATTGATTTGCCTTAGGAAATGTGGGAATTGATTGCCATGGAAACATCCAAAGCCAAGCTTTGAAATGGCAATGCCCAACAAAACAAAGATGGAAGTGTGGCATAATGGTAAATATTTTTCAATTTTTTTTTTTCAGTTTTTCAATTGCCATAAAATGAAAAAAATAATATTATATTTGGAATCCTTGGCACTCAAAACCCCCTCAATGGATGTGTTCTTTTCTTATATACAGTACATAATAAAACCACTGATCATAACAAATAAGTCTTGTGGTGGTGTCCAATTTCCCCGTTTACTGTAGATTATAGGTTGCAGGTCAAATAATCAGTTTATACATAGTGGTGTTAAAGGAACTGTCAATAGACAAAGAAGCATTGGGGTTCCAATACCTTCAGGGAAACAATGTTTAGATACCTTCATGACTCTGATATCAAAGAGGCTCAGTGCAAGGTGTCTGTACTGTCCAGATCATCAGACTGCTGTAATAGAAATTAGGTACGTCTTTGCTTATTTTTAGACCATTGGCTCATCTGATTTTCACATTCTAAATTGACAATGTTAGATTTGATTGGGAAACAGGCAGAAATATTACAATTTCAGTGTCAGACATTTCTCCTAATTGTATTCACTTTATTCTAGTCCCCACGAAGACAGTTATATAATTGCAAACATAACATTACAATCATGGAAATTCCTCAGTCTCTCACAAATTTCTTTTTCTGTCTGATTTGGTATTATAATCTGTTCCTTTCTTCTGCCCAGACCAATCAATAATTTTTTCATTTTGTGGAACACTTGTCAAGTGAACCAGTTATTTAACCTTCCGGTTCCCTGGAGGATGTGATTTTAATATCACCAGTGAGGCATGGAAGAGGCAATGTGGACATCCGAAAATGACTTCAATGTAGTTGCATTTTCTGAGACTTTTCAACCAGTGCAATATACAGCTACCAGAAAGGCATTCCAGCAGTTAGTATGACTCATTTCCAAAAAAGAATCCACAGTCCAAGTGTTTTTTTTTTTAAGTTTTTGTGAAATTCAAAGCAAACAATTCACAGAAAAATAAAGAGAACAATTAATATTACAAAGAAAAGGACAGTTCTTGTATAAGATATTCCATTTAAAGCTCAAAATAGATCACATCAGACAATGCCAGTTTAGTTCAATGTGTTTTTACACAAAATGACATTGAGGAAATTACGTCATCAGGATTGGCCGGAAGTGACGTCTTAAAGAAGCGCCGAAAAGCCATTTTATCAGGGTTGGATGGAAGTGACATAACTGTGCAGGAACCGGAAGTGACATCACAGAAGTTGTGTGTTTTGTTGTGGAAACCATTTTGTGAGTCCAGAAATAAGGTAAGACGGTTCCTATTTTTCTTCTTTATTTCTTTGGCAAAGAAAAAGAGATATCAGCGCACATAACCAACACTTCACCTGGTGAAATATCACTCACCTTAGGGCTTGATGGCTGCTTCCTAATCGTGCGTGTGCGACACCATGTAATGGCACAAGTTTACAAATTGTAAAACTGCATAAACATTCAACTGCCAGCAAAATCATGATATGTGATCACTCATTCGCTCTGCGTATTAAGTTAGATACTGGCGATACTTCAGCACGTAGATTGCCATTCATCTTGCACAGTAGTTTTAGCATTTGTTATAACTGTAAATAAATCTTAGGGCGAGAGTTTTGACCGTGTTGGAATATAATCATGGACTAATACTGAGCGAAGCGAGCTTTCGGGGGGAGAGGTTGGTCCGCTATAAGCGGCCAGGATGGCATACCCCTCCAGTACAAGAAAATTTTAATCATTTTGGTGTTGGGGAACATTTTCAGGTGTAAAATTGGAACATTTATTTATTTTTTAAATTTTTTGTAGTAACAAAACTAAATTGGTTAATTATTCCCATTTACCAAATCTGTTAATTCGTGTCAGATTCCATGTATTTTATTATTTTCTCATTTTGATATAAAACATTTTAGTTGAATATGTTTTAAAAGCTGCCATTCAGATTGTCTAGAGAGACCCTTTGCTTTAATATTACCTTCCCCGAAGGCTCAATTACAGGGAAAGGCCAGCCTTGTCATTCTGTTATGAATTTTAATTTTCCCATTGAAACTATATATTATTCCATTAAACTATGTATTCGTGAATCTGATTTATTAAGAACATGGGAGAACTAAAAGGCCTTGTCTATGACATGTACAGTACTGTACACTGTGCTCAGTAATGTGCACAGGTGGTGACCGTTGTGATGGTTTGGTGAGGTGGATCTGATAACGTCAGGTTTCTGTTGTAGTTCCAGCAGAGTTATTGCTCTAGGACAGCCATTCATGTTTAACCAATCAGCTGTATAGCTAGCCTCTGACATCATAAAGTAGGGACTGCATGCAGAAAGGTACACTGGCATTTACTTTAGTTATTTTACAGTTCTCCTTGTCCTCATTTTGGGTATTTTAGTGATCAAGGAATCTAGTTGCCAACTTGTTTTTTTGTATCAGGCACACTTTTAAAGTTGCTGAGAAATAAATATGCTCTTCCAGTGCCCTTCCTGTTTTTATAATTGGTGCCACTAATTTGAGCACCTGTAATAAGGGAGGCGTTCACATGGTGCCAGGCCGTAGTTCATGGCATTTGCAGTGTAACAATTCAGAAGCTGGCAGCACAGAACCTCCATTGTTCAAGTTTGTAGATACAACCGTATACCTATTACTATTGTATGAACATTTACAAAGAATATCGGGTTTTTAATTCTTTTCTGTCCATTGGCTAAAATTTACATCCCAACAATTTTGCTTTTTTTATCTGTTCTGGTTGTTGACTTTTTCTCTACAATTCTCTGCTTAGGATTCTTGTTTCACGCCCAGGGCTGTATTTAGTAAATCTTGTCTTTCCGATTTTGACCTTGGCAAGTTACTTTTTACAATCCATCTTTCAAACCCATATCTATTCATAACGATGGCTCCCCTGTGCAGCCTGGACACACACAATTTCACATCCTTCAATAACAAAAACAGTCCAGAAAAATCTGCTTACCTTAGGATTTAAATGAGGACAGCTTTTCTGCTCAAATTTTGAGTATTTGTCATGCATTATCATAATGACAAGAGTCTGTTTTTCTTTGAAAAGGGGTTTTTGCTTGCTCTTTCTTGTAGTCCTTGGTTTGTGATGTCAGAGGCTAACTCTAAATCTGATTGATTTCAAATAAATGATTACCCTGGAACAACAACTATCATGAGGAGAAATGAGACAACACCATAATGCATCTTGAAAACAAGGAAAAAGACTGGAAATTTGAAATGTTAGTCTTAATTTAGCAAAACGGCCTTCATTATATCATACCCCTGTTACTTTATTAACATGCTTTCATTGCAAAGTACTCTGAAAATAAATGTGCAATTGAACTACAATTGCTTTTCTGTACTGAGAGAATGGTACAACTTGATTGCAGATTGTTTAAATAATCTGATAGGTTAGGGAATCATCTATTGAAGAAAAGAGCTTCGCCCCTTTAGCACTTTAAATCAGAAAGTGGTTTACTGATACATGTGGTCACATAAGAGCAGCGGCCCAGAGGAAACATCAGCACTGACAATTAGCCCATCAGGAAAAATGAATATGTAGGCTGAGAATTCACCGACTATGACCAATCAAAAGACTTCCTACTGCCATGATGAATAGGATTGACAGTTCTTACTTAATCTGTCCCTAATACATAGAGAAGAAGTGATGTGACAGAAGCAAATTTAGGACAATGTGTATTCACACCGTGACATTTGTTATAGAGACAAGGGATGTCTCTTAAATCGTCTAAACAAGACATTTTATTTTTGTTTTCTCAGAGTCTGGAAATGACAAAATGAACACAGATGAGTTAAGCAAATGTTTTTCACTGCCGGCAAGCGTGGTCTTGTAATTTATCTACTATGTGTATTTAATGTTTTTGCATAACTTTCTATCAAAACACAATGTTTTAATATTTCTTTGATAATGTGTGCTTTAGTTTTTGGGAAGTAGCTATCATTTTGAGCATTTTTGTGCGTGGTGGTAGCCATGTACCACCATGTGACAAAAGAATGTTGCATTATATTATCAATCACCACATTTTTAAGCTGGTGGCACACAGCACATGGCACCCAAACTTTTGGATATAAATCAAAACGCCTATGGTGAGGGAGTGTTCAGAAGCCATTAAGAAGGCAAACAGAATGTTAGGTTATATAGCACCTTGATGTGTGGAGAACAAGTCCAAGGACAAGCTTTATAATGCACTGGTGAGGCCTCATCTGGAGTACTGTGTGCAGTTTTAGTCTTCAGGCAGTGCTAGAAAAGGTGCAGAGAAGAGTGACTAGGCTGATGCCAGGGCTACAGGGAATGAAGTATGAAGAAGGATTAAAAGAGCTGAGCCTTGTCAGTTTAAGCAAAAGAAGATTACGAGATAATATGATTGAAGTCAAGACTTGGATCAAGACTGTTCTTTTAAAATGAGTTCATCAAGATCATGGGGATGCAGTTTGAAACTTGTTAGGGGTAAATTTCACACAAACATTAAGAAGTTTTTCTTTACACAGAGAACCACAGGCAACCGGGACAAGTTACCAAGTAGTGTGGTATACAGTAGGACTTTAGGGATTTTCAAAACTCAACGTGAGGTTAGTCTGGAGGAGTTAAGTGGATAGGACTGGTGAGCTTTGTTGGACTGAGTGGCTTGTTCTTGTCTAGAGAGTTTTAATGTTCTACAAAAGTGCAGAGAAAGAATTCCTTACTTTTGGTTGGGACCTTTTACTCCTATTCCATCCTACATTATGGCTTTATTGGGTTTTTTTGATACAAACAATGCCTGGCTTTTGACTCATCTTTTAATTAAAAGAATACTCTATCCAAAAACAAATATATATAATCTATACTAACAAAAGGCAAAGCCCTCACTGACTGACTGACTGACTCACTGACTCGTCACTAATTCTCCAACTTTCTGTGTAGGTAGAAGGCTGAAATTTGGCAGGCTCATTCCTTACCGCTTCCTTACAAAAGCTGGGCAGGTTTCATTTCGAAATTATACGCGTAATGGTCATAACTGGAAGCTATTTTTCTGCATATACTGTAATGGAGTTGAGCTCGAAAGCCATGGGGGGCGGAGTTTCGTGTGACATCATCACGCCTCCCACGTAATCACACAGTACATAGAAAACCAAGAAGAGCTACAAAAAGTGCTGAAGAAAACATACATTACATAATTAAGAAGGCAGCGAAACAATTAGAAGCGAGTGAGTGACATATAAAACCATATTCAGCGGCTCACGTGAACTGACGCAGTGCACAGACAAAAAGCAACAGTTCCAAAGAGTGCTGAACAAAAACAGAATTATACTGCTACGCTCAAATAGACGAACCACACGCCGTGGCGCAATAGTAGAGGCAGCGCCGGCTTCCGAGGTTCGATTCCCGAGAGGGGATGCACTGAGTATGTACGCACGCTTCCCGATTCATTTTAGCATCGCATCCCCTTGGTTTGAGACGTATGAAAAAATATGCGGTTAACGCAGAAAGACAGATCACCAATTGAAGCTTTATGAATAATGGATACTTTATTTGCCATCAATGATTGTTTTGGTAAAGCCATACTCAGTGTATTCATTAGAGGAACGGTAAAAAAGTAAGAGCGAGGGGAGAGTAACTTATTGAGGCACGCAGACAAAACCACAATAGCACGCGGGCTTGGTGTACTGTAGTGTGCGTCAACTCGATCTGAATTGCGCGATCACATTTGAAAAAATATATTTTTTCAAGTTCTATTTAGTCCATATGTGTCAAACTCAAGGCCCACAGGCCACATCCAGCCCGGCGTATAATTATATCCAGCCCGCGAGACCATTTTATATATTATTGTTATTAATGGCCCAGGGATATGAAGCGCTGGTAACACAATAAATATAGATCCCATAATGCAGCGCTTCAGCTGCCTTGCCGAACACTTACCGCGTTAATCAAGTCTAGCTTATGATGCTGCAAGTTATTGCGAAGCTATCCCACACGATGCTGAAGAGAAAAGGTGATTCTGAACATAGAGCCTTTAAAAACCGATGGGAGGCTGAGTATATATTTACTGACATTGCCGGTAAACCCGTGTGTCTCATTTGTGGAGCTAATGTGGCTGTAATTACAGAATTTAATCTAAGACGGCACTATGAGACAAAACATCAGGGTAACCTGAAAGACCTGAATGCAATGCACAAGATACAGAAAGCAGAAGAGTTAAAGAAGAATCTGACACTTCAGCAGACGTTTTTACCCGTGCAAAATCACAAAGTGATTTCAAGTGAAGCTGCTTTTATGGGAGACACAAATGCACCAGTGCAACTTGTCCCACTTTCCCTGTTGCCAAGTAATGTTGAACCAAGTCAGCACTACGGTGTTCCCAAATATGCACTTTGCTGATAAACTGAGCGCACTGCGCACTGAGTTCGCACGGCACTTTGGTGACTTTAAAGAACAAAAAAAGAATTTTGAGTTGTTTCGCCGTCGGTGTGGAAAATATATATATTATATAATTAAAAAAAAATCTTTGAAAGGGAGACTAGGGAGACGAGACGTGACCTTCTCGGGAAGATAATTTGAAGTCCCATGAGTGACACTTTAACTTGCTCCCAGCTCTTAAAACAACAGGCTTTGAATTGATCAGGCAACTCTCCCGCAGCAGAAAGACAGCAGATGATCCGACGGCATCTCCTTATCGTGAGTTCAGCCGAACCCCCCTCGCAACGCAAGCAGAGTTATATGTCCCGCGAGAAAGAGATGTAACCACTCCTGGGGCTGGAAATAAAGGACAAGTATTGTTTTTACAAAAGTTTCAAAGTAAAAATGTAAATAATGCATATGTAACAATTCCCATGTAAATAACAATCTCTATAAATTGTATATCCAGTAAAAGAAACTCGGGGTTGGGTGAGCGAAGCAAGCAGGGGGCGGTGCCTACTAGTATAGATACGAGTATAATATGTTTTTTTTTGTGCGTTACTTACCCCATGTAGTAAGTAGTATGTGGTGATAGCCGTCAAAATTTGAATCTCATGTTTTCATGCAGAATGGAGAAAACAAAGCCTCTGGTGACTAATGTTGGACAATGGCCCAATATATTAAAACAGCCATGAAAAAATCAAACATTATCATGTTTCATAATCAAGTCATCCAGTTTTATGCTCATAACGTCCTGCACACATGTATTTTTAAATGAATCACTTCTGGAAAACACCCCTGTGAGTTAAGATGGAATGCATTCCGACAGATAGCAGATAGCGACAAAAGGAAGGGTGACCTTTTATCCTGTTGCTTGATTGGCATCACATACAGTAGATTCGTCACTGGTTCATATCTAAGGCAGCAAAACAACTAATAATGGCGTCTATAAAACAGAAAATAATACAAAAGGTGATACATAATCATTTTGAGCCATTGAAATAGTTATCATCATGAGTAACCAATGACATAAATGACTTTTTACATTTGTAAAATTTGGGATGTGAATAATAGTGGTGAAACATGACAAAATCTCCACAGCAAACTGCAAATTAAAACAATTTATAAAGCAGTTGTATTTTTTGGTTTCCTTCCAAAAGTCTGCATTTTGACTTAACACTTAACTGTTAATCTGGACCGGTGTTTGAATGTGACCTAAAATTAAATGGTGTCCTCGGATTGTCCCTGCCTTGTACCTTATTCTACCGCAATAGGCTTGTCCTGCTCCCAATAACCTGGGGCCTCATGTGTAAACGGTGCGTACGCACAGAAATGTTGCGTAAGAACTTTTCCACGTTCAAATCGCGATGTATAAAACCTACACGTGGCGTAAAGCCACGCACTTTTCCACGGTACCTCATGCCTTGTCGTACGCAAGTTCTCCGCTCGGTTTTGCAAACTGGCGGCACCCAGCGTCAAAGCAATGGTACTGTTCTTGTGTGATTACTCATTATTTTCATGACGCGCTTTATAAATACACAGAAACTAACCGAATATTGTTTATTAGTGTAATGCATTTGATTGTAATTAACTCGTAACAATATAATGGTCCAGGGAACAGCCATAGTATTCCAAATACCATAACTGCTTTAGCATTGTTACTCTCACTTCTTCTTCTTCTTCTTCTTCTTCTTTCAGCTCCTCCCGTTAGGAGTTGCCACAGCGGATCATCTTTTTCCATATTACTCTCACTGCACGACTCGGAGTATTTATATCACTGTATCTGAGTGTGAATCACAGCAGCAGCTGATCGGAAAGAGAATTATCGGTATACAGCTTTAAGGACACGCTGTCTCAGCCACTGCAAAACGTTTTAAAGCCTTTCCTGTACAGACCTCGCGGTTCAGAAACAGTTTAATCCCAAGAACTTTAAATGCACTCAATCAATTGCTCCTTGTAGAACTGTTTGTACTTATAAGTACAATCACCTCACTGTAAACTTGCACTACAGTTATAATATCGCACAACCTGGGCCACTTTATAAAGCGCGTATTTACATATGATGACGATATCATTTTTAAGGTGAAATGCAGCAAAATATGTTTGTTAAATTATACACATAAAACTTTAACTTCATTTAAATAATCTATATTCTTCACTGAGAGTGTCGTGAAGGATAGAATAATTAAACATGTACTACGAAGATATTTCAATGTTCTTTAAACGTTTTGAAGAATCGGCTAAGCTTACAGATGGCTTAACGTCTATTACAGAGCTGATTGTATGGCGATCGGTTACTTGGGGAAAGAAAAGCAAGGACTCTTGGGGCGGCCACGCCAATATATATTGAATATAAAACAGAAAGAGAAAATAACAACACAGCTAAAAACGCAGCGACAAATTTAGACAAAAGATAAATGCTTGTCATGAGCACGAGGCTCATGAAACACATGTTTAATATTGTGCTTTAACTCCTATCATCATGAAAATGACATCACGTATACATCTCAGTATTTTAGTTATTCAGAGAGCAGTAATATCACGAATGTCATGGATTCTTTGTCCAGTTGGAGGAAGAGAGCCAGTTTAAGAAGCAAGTAGTGATTCACACACATAGATCACATACGAGTAGAAGATCAAATACAAAACAAAGCATTTAACGTGCTACTTTAATTACGATGTGATTTGAGAAACTGGTTAATTAAACGATTTTAAGATGAAGTTTATAATGTTCTACTAAATGACAAAATAAACTACGTGATTAAAGTGGAAATGTCGAGATTGAAGTTGACATTTCGTGCTTTTTCCCCACCGTGTGCCTTTTTTCTCTGTACCCTAATAAACTTTCATATGACACTCAGACAGTGGGCTTACAACTCTTCTTTTCACGGCAACTTTGATATGTGACTTCTTTTTTATTTCTGGCACTGTGCGATTTTGTGAATGTGAGCTTTCAAGTTTCTCCAAAACGCTATGCCACTCGATCAACTTCCTTTTGTTGATTATACCACAGTTTATTTGAACAAATAGTATGTTTTTCCTTTGCCTCCACTTGGTATTCGCTGAAATTCTTATATTTTCCCGTGCTTTTCCCATTGTCTTTTCACAGAAGGCTGCGCTTAAGGGCGATTTATATTGATTTGCATATTCAAATAGGCGTAATTCTGGGAGGATTTGGGGCGTTACATAATGCGCGTGCACGAGCGTTAGTTTTCACGCTGATCGGGATTTATGTAACGGAAGAACGTGGAAGTTGGAGTACGCACAGATTCCTGCATCTGGATTTTTCTGTGCGTAAATACATTTCGGCTTTTGTGCTTACGGCATGTTATAATGCGAGTTTTACGCATAGCGTTATACATGAGGCCCCTGATGATTAAGCAGGTTTAAAAAAACAGGAATAGATTTAAATAGCATAAAACTGGCTTGAATTGATCTTAATTTGAAACGTGGTAGCTGACCTTACCTGAATTGGCTTAATTTTTATGGATGAAACAAAACAGTTGAAGCCACTTCATTACTCCATGCCATATCCTTACAAGTCATGTAAAAGTTAAGAGGCTTCTACTATATTGTCATCTGGCATTCAGGGAGTATTTCGTTCAGTCTGCCGGGCTGGTTGGCAGTGCATAGCTCTCCAAGGTCAATATCTGCATGGCACTTTACTGCTGTTCATTGTCCTTGTTTGAGAATTCATTGTTTTTTTATTTCTTATGGAATCCAATTTCAAAGAAAACTCCCAAAGATTGAACCATTTTTATAAAACATGATGCCCAATTATTTTCTGGTTGCAGGCCATTTTCTTCTTTAAAAACAACACCACTTGATTGATCTTATTAAATCCCATGGGCGGTGAGTCTGGCCCTCTTGACATTAGACCTGAAGGTAATAATTAGGGTTGGTCCTGTTCCCTTTCGATCTGTCTCAGGAAGAATAAGTGATTAACTCTTCAATGATAAAGATTATGGAATTGAGCAAATATAATGTAAGGAGGTTAACTTTTAAAGAAGAGACTGGAGCATGACTTCACTTTAGTATTCAGAGTAACAAAAGCTTCTTTTCCTCTTATAAGATGAAAGAAGGAAACATTTGGCAGAAAAAAGCTTTGAGGTACCAGCTAGTAACACCATTTCAGTTGCAAAACTGACATGTAGCCTATTATGACTGATGTTCTTTATACATTTTTTTCCCAGTTCCTGGTACTTTTTGATGGAAATTCTGGGGTTTCCGAGGTTGCTAAATTTAATACAAATATTTATTTAATCACATCTTAATTCCTCATGAAGTTGCAACATTTTAATATCTTATCATGGAGCCATTATGGTGAGTTTCGTGTTCACCGTTGCTGAGGCAGCCTTCTAGAGTTACCCAGACGTGTGTTCAGGTGACGTCATCTGCAATCTCATTATGTGGCATATCAGCAACTGAGTTTGGATCGTTCTAAAAGACTTTAAGTGCACTTCTGGGGTTTTCATTTTTGTTTTTTTGACTTATTTTCAGGTTTATAATTTTGACTTCTGGCTTGGTGAAAGGTTAGTTTGCTTCTTTGGTTTTGACCCCTGTGCATACTCCATTTTGATTCTTGTTTCATTTTCTGATCATGAAGTTAAAAGTTATTCTACTTGAGAAAAAAGGTCCCAAAATTCACGCAAGAAGTAATTTTGATAGAGAACACAGGTTTTTAATTAAAAATTGTAAATTTTGTAATTGATTCATAAAGTATACAGTATAGGGTTATGTATGGAATAGCATATTGAGTAAATGGCCTCCACGGCTTTGCTGGCACATACGCACTCTTTTGTTGAAATTTTCCTTGACCGTTTTGCATAAATGTCGCTCAATTTCCTCCTTCAAGGCGTGGGTGGTCGTTGGCTTGATGGTATAAACCTTAGACTTCAAAAAACCCCAAAGAAAAAAGTCCAACGGTATTAAATCGCATGATCTGAATGTTTTAATTAATCTCTTCACAGTTGATGAAGTTAAATTACTATTCCAACCATATTTTGTACGTAAATTGTGAACTGTAGCTACCAAACCTTCATTATTTTTAAAATATTGTTCAACAATGAAAACGCGTTGTTCTTCTGTGTAGCGCTCCATTTTTAATAACCCTAAACTGTGAGCTGTCACGCTGTCTTTTTTTTTCGTTGGCAACACTTTACCGCACAAATGGCGCCAAATTCAAATCTTGCATGAATTTTGGGACACCGTATAGATAAAGAAATCGAAACAAAACCTAGCACTTAGCTAACATAAGTTGAGAACTAGCTACCAATAAAGATCTTTAATGTTTATCCAATCGAGTGATACTAAAACATGGAACTTCTGCCATAATATAGAGTCAGTACCGCTGATCGCAGCCATGTGACATGTCTCTTGAGTCGTATAAACAAAATCACATTGTGGAAAGCTAAACTTTTTGAAAATAAACAAAAATGGTTAACAACTCCCACAAATCAATTTCACTTAGTTAAAAAAAACAAAAAAACTGAGAAAATCCAAAGTATAGAAAACGTCTAATTACTTCAGCAGTAGCTCCAATATTTTTATATGACCAACTTGGAAGTGGCACGGCTTCTTGGTGGAAGATGAAGCTGGGTCACTTATCATCCAGTCAGTGAGAACGTGGAGTTCATGACACCGCCCCCTCACTGCTCGGGGTGGTATTGCTTATGGTATTGCCCTGAACTTGACTCCTTAGCACAAGTACTTGACACTCTAAAAAAAATGGGTTGTTAAAATTCTTTGACGTGTTTAATTCAATACATTGGTTGTTTAGCCATCTTCCTAAAGGTTAGCCTTTCATTTTGTGGTTTAGGTTGATGTTGTTTGGAGTTCAGCTTTGGTTTTAAATTTATCAAAGTGAGTGGGCATGTTTGATTATTTTCAAAGTTGGGCAGAGCTCCATTGCAGCGGCTTCACTTGAATTTTATATGTGGGGTAGGGAGCACAATATAATGTTTAGATGTTTTTTTTCAGTTCACATTGAGAAAAATAATGGCAGAAACCCACAATTCGGGGGGTCTTCTGATGCTTTTACTGATAAAAGTAATGTGTCTTTCAAATACTTACTGTATGGCAGTGTGGTTTCGGCAGTTTTTCAAGTGGTAAATGGTTTGTCTTTATGACGTGTACCCCAGTGAAGTCATGTTTAAAAGGCCTTTACTTTAGAAACTCTTCCAAGAGACTTGAAAGGCATTTGACAAATAGGCTCTCTAAAAGATGTATTATTATTCTTTATGTAATATTTTCAAGCCCACTTTCTCAAATTCAAGATAACAGATGCCACAGCAACTTTGGACACAGAGCAGGATTCCACTGCAGACTGGGCTCCAGTCCATTTCAGGGCTTACTCATACACACATTGAGATAAGGCCAAATATCCCAAGTGAGGAAATTTCAAAGATTACAACAATTACAGGGAACTAATGCTGTTCTCGGTATTTGGAAGAGTCCAGAACAGTCCTTCTGAAGGGAATTAAAAACCACAGTGGGTAATTAGCTCTGAGACTAGCAGTCAGGTTTACGGCAGCATAGATCATGTACTAATCACGTTGCCACTTTGCAGATCATTATGGAGGAGTCACTTGAATTGAATTCTCCTCTCTGTGTCAACTTCAATGCCTATGTGAAGGGATTTGACACTATGGAAATACCAGAATGGCACCTGTGAGGGCATATCTTGCAAGGTGGTCCATGCATGCGAGTTATCAGACTCCTTTGAGGTCAAGGCTGGAGTGTGACATGAATGCCTTTTGTCACCTTTTCTGTTCCTCCTGGTGATCAATTGGATCATGAAATCAGCCACAGCAGGGAAGAAGAATGGGATATAGTGGACCCTGTGGACACCACTAGAAGATCTGTACTTTGTTAGGTGACATAGCCCTTCTGTCACACAATGAAAGCCAAATGTAGGATAAAACGGAACATCTGGCGGCCACATCAGCCAAAATAGGGCTAAATATCAGTAAGAAGAAGACTAAATCCATGAGCATCAACCCCAAAAATGCCAACATTGTGAGAATAGAAGGTGACACCTGTAAAGCATTTGACTCCTTTACATACCAGGGAAGCATAGTGGATAGAGTGTCAATCATTGTCTGGGGAGAGCAAGAGTCCTTTTGTGCCACTGAATAATATTTAGTCCTCCAGAGAAATATGAACAGCAACAAAATTAAGAATCTTGAATTCTAACATCCAAGCAGTTGTATTGTATGGTGCAGAAACATGGAGAATGAGTTAAAGGATATAACAGAAGACTGCGATGGGCTGGCGCCCTGCCCGGGGTTTGTTTCCTGCCTTGCGCCCTGTGTTGGCTGGGATTGGCCCCAGCAGACGCCCGTGACCCTGTAGTTAGGATATAGCGAGTTGGATAATGGATGGATGGATGGATGGATATAACAGAAGAGCCAAATGTTTTTCAACAATATGCTTGAGGAGAATTTTCAACAAATAGTGGCCTGACAAAATAAGAAATAAAGACCTGCAGCAAAAAGTACGACAAGAACCAGAAAGTGGGACTGGATTGGACAGGAATCCTCCGTGGGAAAAATGAAGTGGACAGACCAAGGAATACTTGTAAGTTAGACAGGGAAGCAGAATTAAAAGATTATGGCAGCAGCTGCAAAGAGATAAAAAAGGTAGTCGAGAGAAGAACTTGCTGCAAAGGTGTCACTGATGGGGTGTGCTCTGCGTGGAGCTATGGGCTTACGTTAGTAAATAACACATACAGTATCTAAAAAAATCACAGAATCGATCAATAGCATGCCAGAAGGGTGCAGTTCTCAGCTATGCCACTAGGTAATGCATGTCTTGTTAATCAGTCCATCGTATAGAATCATGCTGATTTGATTGAGTGTGAATTTCTGATCATTATTCTGCAATTGTGTGTGTGACTTGGTCAATTTTTTTTTTTTTCTCCAAGCTGATAAAAGCACCTCAAGTCCTATTGAACATCAAGACAATGACAGTCATGGTTTTTCAACATTGAAAAACTTGTTAATGAAGAGTTTGTTCCCCGTGAACAGACTTTTAATCAACAGCGTTACATTCAACTGTTGAGACAACTGTAGAAAAGCATCAGGAAAAAACATTTAGAGCAGAAAGCACAACAAAAAACTGTAATCTGCATCAAGGCAGCACACCAGCACACACTGCATTGTCAGTCAAAGCGTTTTTGACCAAAAACAATGTAGTTGTTCCATTGTGGTTGTTCCCCCAAATTTTCCAGATCTCATTCCCTGTGACTTCCGTTTATTCCTGAATTTAAAATTCAGACTGAAGGGAAGAAGATTTGCTACAGAGGGTAAGAAATCCAGGAAATGAAATCACAGGATGCTCTGGACTCGGTAACCAAAGGTGAGTACGGGAAATGTTTCCAGGAATGGAAGAAGCGCTGGCACCCTTAGAGAACTATTTGGACGGTGACTAAAATGGAATTGCAGGAAGATGTTCAATAAATCTTTTTTTTTTTTAACAATTCCAGGAATTTTTGGTCCCCACCCACCCCATACATCTTTGGGATGTGGCTATAAAACCAAAAGAAAAACCCACATATGCACAGGGAGAATGCGTAAACAAATAATGACTGGATGTTGATTTCAAATCCTTCGCTCTAGATCTGTAAGGCAGCAGCACTGATCACTGTGCCAGTCTGCTGCTCTCTTAATATATCAGCACTGAGGGAGTTGACCAATAAATAATATGCTTGGATGCTGTCCATGGCTCATATCTACATGGCTTACTGAACTGTTGTTACATAGACATTTATACTCCACCCAGACACCATATCATAAAATTTGTTAAAACGGTGTGAAAAACATGTAAAGTAACAATAATCAAGCTGGACAGATTGAATTTTGTCCTCATGATTACATTTTTTCATTCCCCTGATCAATATATAATGGCCAACAACACAAGTTCCGGGATATGAACCAAAAGGGGGGTCTGTTATTTCTAATTGGACTATACATGTAATCAGTGTGCATCCTTGGTGCCCATCAGACGTAACAGACCCCCTGCCTTCAACTTTTAAAACACAGACTTGCATAGTGCTGGATCTTGGGTGTTCTCTCCCACAAGTCAGGTTTTGTTTGGTCGCTCTTCCTTTGAAGATTCAGGCACGTATTAAAAAAAGAAACTCAACAGGGTGTCACTCAGGTGACATTTTTAGTGATTTCATAGACCAGTGCACCCTTAGTATTCGCCATCCTGCCGTGATGCTAAATAAAACTGCAAAGTATCACTGCATCACAGACTATATTAACTGCTCGATCAACACAGTAGTACCCTCTAAGACAGTGCATTGCTTTCCAAACAACAAGCCCTGGGGTTACTAAGGAGGTCCCCTGAATGAGAAAAGGAGAGCATTCAAATCTGGTGACAAAGAGACTGTGAAGGACGTACATCATGTGCTAAGAAAAAGCTGAAGGAAAGGAGGCTTACAAAGCTTAAACAGAAAATAAACTCATTCAGAATAACATGAAGGATGTCCGGAATGAACTGGGCATAATTACAGGACTCAAACAATTCAGGGCTCAGGTGCCAAAATGGAACGTGGACAAAGCTAGCACCCTAAACCAATTTTTAATAGATTTTCTCTTCTTCCAATGACCACTGTCCCCACACCATCCCTACTACATCAACAACTTCTACCATGTCAGCTGGAATGACCACCTCTGACCATCAGTATGGACTGTCCATAACTGAAGACCAAGAAAGGAGACAACTGAGGAAGTTACACACAGGAAATGCTGTTGGACCAGATGGAGTGATCCCTCAAGTTCATAAGGCCTATGCTGACGATCTTTATAGTGTCCTCTGTCAACTGTTCAGTATGTCCATGATTTTACAGAAAATGCCACTGCCGTGGAAACATCCTACATTGTTCCTGTTGCAAGAGGGCCGGCACCTCTTCACCTAAAGACTACAGACCAGGGATGAGACAACGGACAGGAGTCATGTGGAGAAGTTTGTTTCTTGGTGCAAATAAAATTGTCAGCATCTTAACATTAACAAAACCAAGAAACTGGTTATTGCCTTTTGCTGCACCAAAGAGCCTCTATGTTCAAGGAGTTAATGTATAGGTGGTCCACTCCTACAAGGACTTGGGGGTCCACATTAATGACAGGATGGACTGGTCTCAGAACGCAGAGGAATTATATAAGAATGGGCAGAGCAGGCTCTTCTTCCTTAGCAGACTGTGTTTCTTTAATGTGGAAAGTGACATCCTTCACTTCTTCTACAACTCTATGATGGTTCAGTGTGATTTTCTACACTGTGATGCGCTGGGCTGGTGACATCACTTCAAGTGAGGCACACTGAATCTACAAGCTCATTGAAAGGGCAAGTTCGGGTATAGGACGCACTCTGGACCCCATAGAGACAGTAGAAAATGAGAGAATTAAAACAAAACTGAATACCATTATGGACAATGCTGCACATCCTCTGTGTGACACACTAACACTGACGAGTTTTAGCCAATGAATTATTCAGCAGAAGTGTGTCAAGAAACACTGCAGGGGGCTCCTGTATACCGACAGGAATACCTTTACATAATGCCTCACTGTGACTGTGACAGCCACAGAACTTTTCTTTCTTTTTAGTTTTTCCTGATTTATAGTCATTCCAGTGTGTGTTCAGAGCAAAGTCTGTGCTTATACATATTTATTTATTTCCTTAAATACCTATTTATGTATTTATTTATTTAAAGAGCTTATGTAAAAAATCATATTCCCCCCTGGGATGCTTAGTCAACTTGTCCTGCAACTCATGCACCCCGACTTTTAGTTATTCATTCAGACACTGTTTGAACTTCCTTTTTCCAGTATAAGGTCATGGGATATCAACACAGCATGGCTAAGATATTAGATTTTGTTTACATAATACACAATATTTCCAAGTCCTCAAACTATATTGTATTTCTAATAGTTTATAGTGAGGTTGGTCTTTCAATAGAATGAGCAGTTTATAATAATAAACTGAACTGAGCTGAGAAAAATGTGATGACATGGTGACACTGTGATTAGCGCTCCCAGCGACTGAGTGGGTGTGGGTGCCTGCCTGAGTTCTGTCCTGGTGCTCAGATAAGGCTGACTCCTGAGACTCAGTTTAAAAATAAGCAGGCTCCTTCTATATTATACTAAACTCCTGTGTTTACGTATTCTCAAAGGGTCTGTGGGAATTTTTCACTTGGGCACTCTCGCACATTTTCAAGCACGTACATTACAATAATTTGACGACTCTAGATTGGCCTGGTGTGTGTGAATGTGGGTGTGTGCACAAGTGTGCTCTGCAGTGAACTGGCACCAATGGCTGCACCCTAAGCTGGTTTAATAAAGTGAAGGGATCAGAAAATGGACAAGATTAATTTCGTAACACTGTTTTCTCAGATGTCAATTGCGGTTTCTTTCTTTCTTTCTTTTGGTTAACTTAAATTTGCTTGACGTTTCTTCATACCAAAATGTTCATGTTGTGATGATGACATAATGCACAAAGTTGGGTAGAAGCCAGCGCAGAAGAGGTTCACCCTGCCCAGCGTATTCAGAACTATTACCAGGAGGCATTGGCTTTGAAGGCCCTAAACACAGAGAAGTGGCAAGCAAAAAAAGGAAAAAAAAAACCTGAAATGTCAGAAAATATATACCAATAGTCTCACAAGAGAGAGAATGACTATAAACCCCTGACTTTATCAGATAATGTCAAAATAGGAAAATACAAGCTATTGCTCAAAAAATGGGCTGCCTAAAAGGCCTAAAACCCAATCTAGAAAACAGGATCCTTAAAATAAAGCAAGAAAGTTGGCGGAACCACAAAAATCCAAAGAAAAACAGCAATACTTACAAACCTCCCGGCAAAAACAGTGCCTTCCTGATCTGACGTTACATAGTGGTGGCCTTAAATAGCCACAGAGAGGTCTCAGGACGAGTGATGTCACAGTGGCCCCGCCTCCTAGGCTCCACCCACAAAACACAAGAAATGGAAGCACAGTTATGAAAGTAATTGAAAATGCATAAAAATATGAACGATAATAATTCAAGAATGACATTAAACCATAAAATACACATAAAAATGAATCATTACATACCAGTCCAACTGCTGTGACTACTGCCACGTCTGCCATCAGTTCACATTTGCCACCTTTAAAAAAACTATATATATTACTATTGGATAGGCCAAAAGACAAAATCTTAAATTGGTCAAGGAAGCCACGTGTGGAGTGCAGTAACCATATTAAAAGGACGGAAGTGTTTGTAATTTCACTACACTGTCTGTAATTAGCAGTGGTCTGTGGATTTAAGGATTAACTTAACATTCATTAGTGTTACATAGAAGAATGCATTTTGGTCTGATTAGGAAAGTGATTAATAGTTTTCCCCTTTGTTAATGGTGCCGGAGGAAATGTGTTACCATATCTGTGACTGGTGCCTCCAATGAGAAAGGGTAATCTTATTCTCTAGAAAGCATGACTTAAAGGAGATGGCACAACATTTGGCATCCAGGGTGCAGAGGGGAGGTTATCAATCATTAAACAATGCCAGTTCATTAGCCCGGAGCTCAAGATTCTCTGTTCTTTGAAGTGTCATATTTATAAAAGCATGAAAAATGATTTTGCATGAGCCTGTATGCTCCAAGAGTGCTGTCTTGAGTAAATAAAACAATGCAAATAGCAGTCTTTTTTTTATTGCTGATTTTAAGGGATGTAAAAGAAAATGGTCTTCTTGTTCAAAGATGTCCATCAGACTGGTCTTGATTACTGTAGAGTGCTAAGGCACCAAATAAATGATCCATCTATTTATTAATCTCTTATTTAGTTTCAGGTCATGGAACTCCTTACATAGTAATGCAAAAACAAACTTGGAGGTGCACTGTACCTGAGTGCATTGACATGGATTCATACCACTTTTTTATTTTAAGGAAAATGGCCAACCAAGTTAAAAAGAAAGAAAAATATATTTTTTCCAATGAAATTACAGTGATGTTACACACTCAAACCTGTTTAATACATCTGAGGCTTGCGGGTACAACACGGGACAAAAGGCAGGAAACAGAGCACAGACTCATGGGAGCCAATGAGATTAACTGAAAATGCATGTCTTAGGAAATGTGAGAGATGGTCACCTGACAGTGACAGGGGGACAGATTCAATCCCATAATGGGAGATGTCAAATGCAGCAGCCCTAACCATTGCACCACTGTGCTGCTCTGCTGAATACAGTGCTGTTATCTGGTATGCATTAAATATGTAGAAACCAGTAACAGCGCACTGCACATTACACTGGACTTGAGTATTCCTAGTTTTCATACTCTTTCTCTGTATGTTTAGCATTCGTTTGCTCAGAGGTTGATGTGCTTGCTGCTTCCTGAGCAGCTCTTCTTTTCGCGTTAAAACTGATCAAGTCAGTGTTTGTGTTGCAATTACTTAGTGTGTTTTCTTTAATTTTTCACTTAAGCTGACACTTAAGTCTTCAATCTGCCTCAAGAGTGATTTAAGATATGAAGAGGTAGGGGAAGTGATGGCGAAGGTGACAGGAATAAGAATGGTGCCCATACGCATGCTCCACCCTGCTGGCTGCTGCAGAGAGTTGACTCTACATCCATCCGCTATATCCTAATTACAGGGTCTCGGGGGTCTGCTGGAGCCAATCCCAGCCAACACAGGGCGCAAGGCAGGAAACAAACCCTGGGCAGGGTGCCAGCCCACCGCAGGGCAAACAGACGCACACACCCACACCCCAAGCACAAACTAGGGACAATTTTCGCCAAAGCACCTAACCTGCATGTCTTTTGACTATGGGAGGAAAACCACGCAAACACGGGGAGAACATGCCAACTCCACGCAGGGAGAACCCAGTAAGCAAACCCGGTCTCCTAACTGCGCCACCATTTTGCCCGTTGATTTTACAATAAAATAAAATAAAAAGAGGAATAACCTTGGAGGTCAATCATAACCATGAAAGCGGATAGTAGACATCAAGTAGTATTTGTGTACCAAATTTCAGGTCAATAGTTCAAACAGTTTGCGAGCTACAGATGATTTAAGATCCTGGACAGACCAACGGACAGCCACAGCTATAAAGATAATCCAAAATAGACAAACACATCACGAACACATAAGTTATTATTGTTGTCACTGTCTTTATCTTTCCTTTACAGCAAATACAATTACACTAGGCTGACCCGCATTTTAAGGTGACCGACTTTTAAGTTGACCACTTCTTAAGACCAATATGTAGATCATTTTGATATTTTATACAAACTCATTAATTTGGTTATATTGCATTTGAGCGGTATTACTTTAATACTCGTAGTTTCTGTTATTTTTGTGATGAAATTTAAACTTTTTTTCTAAATTGAGGTCACCCTTTTGAACCCCCCTGATATTTACTACGCAGTGAGGCATTTGTACTCCATCAACATTAATTATTTCCAGAGACATAATTTTGTCTATTTTTCCAGTGCATCGCACAAAAGCAAGGGAACGATGGGAGCACCAGAACTCTGCTCACATCATGTCGCTTCGTACCGCAAGCTGCAAGTAGTAAGTCTGTGATAAGCGGAATACCGCTACGCTTTCCACTCACGGGACGGAAGGACAATCCTGACCGCTTTTATATAGTAAGAAAGAAGAAGAAGATATCGCACAGTCTGGAGTAGAAAATCATCTTTTACCTGGAAAAACGAAACTACAAATCCCATCGTGTATTGCAAAATGGACGGGGCGTGTGTGAAACTCCACGCCTGCGTAGCACTCACGGGACGGAAGGACAATCCCGACCGCTTTTATATAGAAGGATTTAATTAAAACAAGTCATTTGCACCACCAAAGGAAAGTAAATTAAATGTGTATGCAATTGTGAAACACATCAAACAGTAAAATCATTAATTTCGTTTACCAATTTTTGACAATTTCAGTTTTCCTTTTTAAATCTTGTCAGTGTTGAGTGTATGCAGTCTCTCAGTGTTAGAGGGGGTCTTTCTCCACGATGGTCTGCAGCCTTCTCCAGAGTTGGTCCCCATGCCTTGAGAGAGCATGGCAACCAAAGTCTGTTTAGGTGTCCTCAATCAAAATGGCGGTTTGTTTAAGTATGAAGAATTTCTATGACACCTGCCAGAAAAAGACTGAAAGATGTTGATTGTTTTAGACACTTCTGGCCCTGCTTATTTCAGAACATCTTTGTAATGAGCATATCAAAAAATAACCTGTTCAGACATTTTTAGCCAAATTTCAGATGTGGAGGATTTAACTGTGTGAACCCAAATCTAATGATTAGTTAACATTATTAATTTCTGGTACAGTTTCCTAGATGTACTCTTAGTTGGATTACATGTCATTATTGATTTCCTGGGTCACAGAAAATAAGTCTTTCATTTTGCTTGACTTCTCACTACATCCATAATGGCTAACACGGTACAACACTCTATTACTACATTTCATGAGGCATAACACCATTGCACTTGCCTGCACTGTACTTTCAAAGTGACTTCATGATATTGGTCACTTTGGAAAAGCTGCTATATAAAATAAAGCTTGTTCCTTGAAACTGTAGTAAGAATAGGTAGCCCTGGCCTTAGAGGGCAGCTGGCTTTTATTGTTTCAATTGTGGATATTCATGGATGCTTTTTAGATAAAAGAACTTCAAGAGAATGAACATGTTGTGTGGAAGGAAAACCACTGCTGCTCTCTGAGGCTAAGGCTGGTCACCCTCGATCTAAAACCCAGCCATTAATATTACTAGTTTTTATCTCTAAATTGTGGAATGTGTGCTTAGGAAATCAAGTGATATGCCCAAATGCTTCTTGACAGCAGGGGTCCTTTTTATCACAATTGATAAATTCTGCAAGAAAATCATTGGCATTCAAGTTTACATCCCACCAGTCTTCCACCTTCCAGTTTGGCTGTGGACAGTTTACTTGGGTGTGGTCATTTCAAAGTGACCGGCAAACCCTTTCTTCGAGTATGTTGGCTGAAGTCAAGATTACAATATTTTGAATACTGATACTTCAATATTGTGCACTTCATCTGCCAAATTGGACCTCAAGGGTCCTTATACAGTATATAAGAAAATACATCCATCCTTCTGCTAAAGTCGCTTCATACACTTTAGGGTTGCAGAAAGGTGAAGCCTATCCAAGCTTCAAAAGACACAAGGCAGGAACCAGTTTTGAATGCTTCACAGGCCATTTCAGGGTATCTTTACTCACTTACACCTCCATATAGATTGGACCAGGATCCAGTGACAGTTCCTTGTAGCTGTGAAGGAGTAAAACTTCCCATTGCCCCTCTTCAATAGCAGTAATAATAATAATAATAATAATAATAATAATAATAATGAATTGCACTAAAGATTTGTGCCCCTTCTTAGCCTACTTCCTTAGGATGGTTTATACTTTTCACATATATGCATAAACACCCATTCAAATGGATGAAATCTGATGTCCATCTGGATGACGCACATTCTTCCACAGAGATTTCCATGCAACTTTCTTTGATTGTGTTAAGTGTACATCCATATAAATGTGTGTATGCAAACTGTGAGGCACCCATTTTATTTAGCATGTATCTGATAGCTATCTACTTTGTGAATCCATGTAGGTGTTGTGGAGGCTGGCCCAGACACAGACAGGCGGACACGTTCATTTCACCTACAATCACGTGTATTTACAGTAATGTTAGTCACAAAGTGCACCACAAAGTCCCCAAAGTCCTGGCCACACAATGCCTTACTTCCTTCAGGCCGCCTCCTTGCCTCCTTACATCCAGCTTAGTCCTCTCCACTCCCGACTCTCGCACTGAATGAAGGGAGGCAGCCCCTTTTATTATCACCCGGATGTGCTCCAGGTGGGTTCCGGCAATCTTCCACAGACACACCCCCGTGTAGCGGAAGTGCTGGCTGCAACCCCGGAAGCACTCCGGGTGTCCCTGCTCCTCTTCCCCCCAGCACTTCCTGATGTGGTGGAAGTGCTGAGGTCCAGGGCTCAAACCACGGGCCCCTACAGGGTGAAGATTCAAAGCTCTGTGCCCGTGGCCCCCAAAGGAACCAGGGCGGTCGCCCCCAGATGGTCTGGGGAAGGCGCAAGTCCTCTTCCGGTCCTCCTGGTTGTCCCAGCCGGGTCACCACCCCTGCCACCTCTGACAGTGTGTACACCTTGTGTCCATTGAAGTATGTGGAGGCCATTAAGAATAGCTCCCTACAGCCCAACACAGCTGGTTTAGGTTAAGCATGTTCAATAAGGGATAAATAGATGGATGACTACTAATGTGGACAGTAAGACGGAGGCATACAATAGTAACAGGACTTCCCCAAAGCCCAATACATCCTCACAATCTTAATGAAATGAATTAAAAGTCAGAACAGAGCCTGTAGTTAAACTTTCCCAGAATGCATCTGTATGCAATGCTACAGTACATTTCTTCCCAGTGAGCAGTCTCTTCAGATCAACGGCCTTCCTGCTGTGCATCTCCAGTTCATATCCCACTTCCCAGGTAATTACTCCATTGACACAGTGCTTTGATATCACTGTAAGTGATGCTGAAGGTGAATTGTTACAACCTTTATTGCTATTGCAATGTTCCCTTCTATTTGGAAATTTATTGACATTGGAGGAAAACATTCTAGAGGAGCGTTTTCAGAAACACTCTGCACAAAATGATTACTTTGGCTTTAATTACTGTACCCTGACCTCAAACTCTGATTTTATTTGTTCACATCTTGGAGCAATAAAAGTCCTTGAAGCATAAAACATAAAAATAAGACCATGTGTGGGCTGGGTGACATTGTAATGACTTGCAAGGCAAGACAAAGGCCCCTAATGTCAACTCGACTTCTTTCACCTTTTTTTTTTTGTATTATTCAGTAGACTAGGAGTCCAGGCTAGCAAATGAAATTAAGTTGTAGTGCGACGAGTCGAGTAGGTCTGACACCAGATTGCCTTTGGCTGTGACAGCACTGAGGCATTTTAGGTAAGACAGCTTGTAGAATTCACATGCTTCTCTAAATGTGCAGCTTAAATATGCACCAGATGGACCAAGGTGGGCTGGGGTCATTGGTGATTACAAGCATTTGTTACTCAGTGATTAGTTTTTCCTTTTACTTCCCTTTTTCTTGTTTTTATTTACTGATGTTTTCTTTTTCACATTTTTTTTTTTTTTGATTTACTGGGTATGGAAGGGACCTTTAACTAAACATACTATAAAAGACATAGCATTGCATTATCATCCCTGCTTAATCCAATTCATAGTCTTAGAGGCCATGGATTTTCCCAGCAGCATTGGGCAGGAGGCAGGATTCAGCCCTGGACATGGTGACAGCCCATTACAGGGACATTTCTGCTAATGCCTTAGCAGCCTGCAGTCTCGTTAGTCCTTCCCCTCAACAGAAAGGGACATGATAAAGAGCAAAGACAAGAAACAAGATTATTAAATAACAAGCAGAAAGTAGAAAACTTAAAGAAAAACTAATTAAAAGAATACTACACTCAAAAATGATTTTATTTGTATGGTATGTAGACCATGTAGTTTGTAATGATGGTTGAGAAAAATGTTCAATCTCATGTTTTCAGGCCAAATGGAGATAATATTTCTAATACAACAGGGGTCTACAGTGACAACAGCAAACAGTATCAAAATGTCCATGAAGAAAATCTTACATTACTTGTGTCATATAATCCACATGTCAAATCATCCAATTGTATGCTCATAATGTCCTAAAACATGTATTTTTTGTAAAATATTGTTAAACCAGTAATGGCGCACTGCACATTATACACTTGACTCGAGCATTCATAATTTTCAGACTCTTTCTCTGTACATTTACCATTCGTTTGCTCAGAGGTTGATGCGCTTGCTGCTTCCTGAGCAGCTCTTCTTTTCTCCACCCTAGCGGCCCGCTTCTTCTCTTCTTTCGTCGGCATCTTTTTGCATTAAAACTGATTAAGTCAGTGTTTGTGTTGCAATTACTACTTTTCAGTTAAGCTGGCACTTAAGCCTTCAACTTGCCTCAAGAATGATTTAAGATATGAAGAGGTAGGGGAAGTGACAGCGAAGGTGGTAGGGATGAGAACAGTGCCCATATGCATGCGCCACACGCCCGCCCTGCTGACCCCTGCCAAGAGTTGATCCTACAATAAAATAAAATAAAAATAAAAAGAGGTCAATCATCACCCGAAAGCGGATAGTAGACATCACGTAGTATATGTGTACGAAATTACAGGTCAATAGGTCAAACGGTTTGTGAGCTACAGGTGATTTAAAATCCTGGACAGACAAACGGACAGCCACGGTAGCGTATTATATAAGAAGATTTGACATCTCTTTGACACTCTCTCATGAACAAAAACGGAACGGAACATGAATGAGCAGAGCATTTCCTTTAAATGAGTAAAAATAAACTAATAAACATATGTTCATTAACAAAAATAACAGAATAAAGGAATGATAGCAAGTAAATCACAAATTAGAGATGGAGCCCCAGCAAGATCATAACAGAAATGTGCTATCAATCACACAAAATCCAAGCAAACTTGAAGCGCAATACACTTTCTCTTTTGATGATGAACAAGCTCAGTTTTGTCACCAGATGTTTCACAAGTGAAATTCTTGTTCTGTTTCATGTAAAATGGTGAGCTACAGGCAACTGACTGGAAAGACCTTTGTAAATTGTCTCAAAAGAATGGGGCCACTCAGACCTTCAGATCTGGTGAAGCATCCGTAGCTGTACTATGAGACATCAAATATTTTGTAGTGGTAGGTCGTAGGGTGACTGTAATCCCCTGTAATACTCTCTATTATGTTGACCTTAAAAGAATGCCTCAAATCCCATACTCTTACCTCACTGTCAGGGTTTGACGGCTACTGTAATTTAGTACTTCCACTTTTCTTTTACATCTATAACCTAGCAATTAGTTTGACTACCAGAAAAGGCAGGAGAAAGGTTATACATTTATTCATGCATTATAGATGATATAGTCAAAAATAGCAAAGTATAATGAGTGTTGCTTAAAATAATACAACTTGATAAGAGGCTACCAGGTGACTGACTGTCTTATTATTTTTATTGGTTTCTAGTCCGATTTGATTTTTGCCCACACATGGCCTTTGACTTTAGTGTCAGAAACAGACTGCATGGCTGGTCTGAAAATGACTACCAAGAGAGGTGTTCTACTCAGGATGGAAAATGACAGAAACAGACAGTTGACCTGTCTGCATGGGGTAGCCGAGACAGATCATATGGCTTTGCATGCCTCATTTATCTTATTCTAATGGTCCTTGACACATCTGTTGCAGAGTGAGGGTGTCAGACTTAGCCATTCCAGCCCAATCTTTCCTCCTGGAGAGCGAAGGGATTCCAAACATTCTACCTATTCCTTTCACCCCAGCCTTTCTTTCTGAGGGGGTATGGGCACACAGAATTTAAAGTGTTCCTCTCTGGTCAACTTTCCTCCTCCCTGCCACAGATGGTTAAAAAAACAAAAGTTCTTATCTGATCTAACCATGTCATACAGTAAATGTAACAGAAGAACTGCTTAGTCAGCTTTCTTCCCTTTAAAATTACATATTAATAGGAATTAACTTCCCTGTTTAGTTAAATGTTTTAAAAATATTGGCAAAAATGAATGAATAAAACATTATTAACATTTATGGTAGATTTTATTCTCCATTATGTCAGGTGTTACAACCATTCAGTATTTTTGTGACACTTTTGCTTTTTGATTTGGCATGGCTCACATGGTGATCTTCCATTATTCAAATGATTCAGGATGGGGGCCTTGCACCATAATTTCACTGGGGTCTGGTTAATGGATGTGGTGGGTGTGACCATGTAGCCATTTGCCCTTTTGTAAAATGAGGTCATTTGCTCTTCTAAACTTTTTTGAATTTCCAAAATCCATCTTTAAATGGTTGTTGCTCTACTTTTTTCTGCATTTTTATAATCTACTAGCTATGTAAGATCATCCTGTAAAAAGCCTAGAAACTATTAAAACCATCAGAAAAAAACTGAAATGTAAAGATGTCAGGTAATTGAAAGGAACTACTCTGGGCATCTCTCTCCTAGAAAGATTCAACGTGTTTGCATCGCTTGTGCATTATCAGGCTAAGAGACTTTATCTTTCTTTGGAGGTTTTGTTTTGTCGATGTGCTCGCCTCGCTTGTGTATTAGCAGCTAAGCGAGTTTCTGTTTCGTTGGAGGTGGAGCCCTTACCCCAATTTCACCTCTTACTTCCGGGCCGGACAGACACATACATACACACACACTTCCACGTGTAGACGTTTATATATAAGATGCCTGATATTACCTCCATCTGGATTTTTAGAGCTCATACATTTTCTGTACTTCAGTTTCCATTTGTGAGTCTTACACTCACCCAGGACCAAGGCGCATCCTCAGGGTTTTGAACCACAGAATTGGTACTGAGGTGCCCATTAAGCACTACAAAGAAAAGAAGTAGAGTGTTAAGTTTAGTTGCCAGCATGTGTGCGTAGATAAGAACATTATTTTGTATAGTTCTCAGTGAAGTAGGGAAAGTTCATAGATTTACTTACCAGTGGGAGTGAACAAACATTATTTAGGTGCACAACAACAACAACAGCATTTATTTATATAGCACATTTTCATACAAAAAGTAGCTCAAAGTGCTTTACATAATGAAGAAAAGAAAAATAAAAGACAAAATAAGAAATTAAAATAAGACAACATTAGTTAACATAGAAAAGGTGTAAGGTCCGATGGCCAGGGTGGACAGAAAAAAAAACCCAGACAGCTGGAGAAAAAAAAAATAAAATCTGCAGGGGTTCCACACCCAGTCCCCTCTGGTCATTCTACCTAACATAAATGAAATAGTCCTCTTTGTAGTTAGGGTTCTCATGGAGTCACTTGATGTTGATGGTCATACAGACTTCTGGCTTTTAATCCATCCGTCATTTTTCAGAACATCACGGTGCTTTGAGTAGATGGGTGTATCACAAGCCACCACCAGAAGGACACCGGACAAGGAAACAGAAGAGAGAGTAGGGGTTAGTACAGATTTTAGAGCCACCATGAATAGTTATTATAATGAGTTGGATATACAGAGTATCAGGATTTTAATTACAGTGAAGTTATGAGAAGGCCATGTTGAAGTAATGTGTTTTCAGCAGTGTTTTAAAGAGCTCCACTGTATTAGCCTGGTGAATTCCTATTGGCAGGCTATTCCAGATTTTAGGTACATAACAGCAGACAACACAACTGCATGCACGTGTACACAAATGTGAATAAAAAGTAATAAAGTACCTTTATCTGGTTTGGGAGTGACGTACAGTAGATGTCTTTATATTTTCTGTAATTGGATAAATCCTAATGACATATGTGAGGAAAGGCCAGGTGGTAAAAGGCTTGCCATGTAAAACTGCAGGGCATTCCACCAGAGGTTGTCATTTGACCGCCTTCAGACTACTTGATATTTTCTGTGCTGCTAGCAGGGGTACTCATTTATGGTCCTGGAGGTCCACAGTGGCTGCAGTTTATCTCTTTAACCAGTTTCTTAATTAGAACCTGTTTATTTGGTGGCTCTGAGTCTAGGGATTTACACCGGCAATTGGAAGGTTACAGGTTCAAATCCCGAAAATGCCAAAAGTGACTTTACTTTGTTGGGCCCTTGAGCAAGGCACTTAACCAGCAATTGCTTCATCCTAGGTATGACGATAATCTGCATCATCCCAGCGTGTGGACCCTCCAACCTGCATGGAAAAACCTGGGGGTTGGTGGCAGAATTGGCCCTCCAGCCACCATAAAAAAACCTCACACTGTTCCACTCCAGCTGAACTAGTGGGGTGCTGAGGTGTCACCCGCCGCATGGCTGCACTCGGGTCCTAATCTGGGATCTTGAGTTGGTTTGTCATGTGGTGGGTGCGGCAATGTGCTGTATCAGCACCTGCTCCTAACCTCCTCCTCCTCCTTATTTACTAAAAAAGGAATACTTTTGGACTTCCATCCATCCATCCATTATCCAACCCGCTATATCCTAACTACAGGGTCACAGGGATCTGCTGGAGCCAATCTCAGCCAACACAGGGCGCAAGGCAGGAAATAAACCCCGGGCAGTTTGTTACAATTCAGAACCCTTAATGTCCTATTTTGGTTTTAAACTGTTATATTTATGTTTTAATTGTTGGGTGTTTTCTTAACCTGCCATCAGTTAATAGTGAGGTGCAAATAACAAAGGAACCACCAGCTCTCCAGCTAACCTGCCTCCATTTAAACCTGTGTACATGCATCATTAAGGATCTTTTAATAAAATGATTTAAAATAAATGAGAGTGAAGTGAAGGAAAACAAAACATATGCATAAAGTCTTCAGAAAACAAAAATACAAAATGAAAGCGCTAACAGGCTATATAACAAAACACCAGGCCTGGCTTCTAATTATGACACTGGTTGGAATGAAAACATGCAGCCATTCTGGACCACCATGACTGTAATTGAGTGCCCCTGTTATTCAGTATAACACTTAGATTCTCCAATTAAGTGTCATTTTGTGGAGGTAATATGGGTTTTGAGTGGTGTGCTTCTGTACTGTATTTGTGTGTCTGATTTTTACTTTATTATTTCTGACTGTTTTTCTTTTTTTATCACTGTTTGGTTTGAAGCCACTGTACATACTGTATATAATCATGAAAGCGTATGTTTTGCTCATTTCTAAATTTACTTGTGTTCTTGCTGCAAACAGTGCTATAATTGAAAGACATTATTTGTGTAAATATACTTGGCACTACTAGAAAAAACAGAATCTCTGTTTTTAAAGCCAACAGTTTGTTGCTTGGTTACGACCCCAGATGCCTGGCATCTGAATCTGTGCCAGGATGCCATTGTATAGGGCATCACACATCTCCCTATTGCTGACTTACTGATCCATCTGTGCCTCCTGGACTGTTTAATGCAGCTGAATTGTGATGTCATAAATGCAACATCATTTTTTAATGCAAACGTAAGTAATTTAGTGTTGTAATGACGCTGGTGGAAAAATGCTGCCACGTGTGTTACTCCAGAATCTTCTTTAACTGTTTAGTTGTGTTGAGATCTGGTAACTGGGCCACCATTGTGTTCGCGTGAAAGATGCCTAGAACACAGATAGAGAATGTCCAAAAGCACACACTTTTAATTTTCTTTTGCCTTTTATACAGCACACACACAGTGCACAATTCACCCACAATGCACAGTCCTTTCACTTTACCTTACTATTCCTTTGCCTCCACTCCTCTCCTGCAAGCTCTGTCCTCTGCCACCCAACTCTGATTCCTTGAATGGAGTGAGGCGGCCCCTTTTATAATACACCCAGATGTGCTCCAGGTGCTCCCTGATGACCTTCCTGCAGCATTTCCTGGTGTGGCGGAAGTGCTGCAAGGGCACCCAGAAGCACTCCAGGTGTACCAGGTTCCTGCTCTGGAACCATCCAGGCACCCCTTGGCGGTGGCCTTGGGTCCCCACAAGGTTGAGCTTCCTAGCTCTGTGGTCCCAATGCAGTCCCGGAGGGCTGCCATGTTACATCCCTGGGTAGGAATTGCCCCTCTCCCAGTCCCCTGCTTCTCCAGGTCTCATGGTGGGGCAAGGTCCCCGACTGTCTATCACAGTTTGGTTTCGATTTCTGTCATGCTCTTTAACCCATTCATTCATTTCATGTCCAATGGATAACATAGAAATATTCCACTTGATTCAAGACAGAATGCTTCACCACAGGATGACTATGATCACCAACATTTTAGCCTGTCCATCCTCCATAATAAGCAGAAGTATCCCACCAGAGACATGTGAAGAGCCTCTGCTATTACCTACCAGTGTGCAGGCGTACAGTACCTTTGAAGTCCTAAATGTTTGTTATTTTTGTAAAACAAAGGATTACAATGACTTGCTACTAAATCAAACAAATGATAGTATTACAGATACACTCATTTACTTCAAAATTAGTTCAGAGGTGAAAAAAAGGAGAAATTGAAATGCCAAAAAAAAAAAAGATTAAACCCCCACTCAAGAGAAGGAGAAACAGAAGAGAGACATAAACAGAAAAATACGATTTAGCTATTGTGGTGAAAGAAACACTCGGTGCTCTTACAAAGTGTTGAGGTGCCATCCAGGTCACCGCTGTTATTCTCTGGGTGAATAAAGTAAATGGGCGCTCGATGGTGCTAAAGGAAACTTAAATGGTAAAGTAAACCGAAATCTCCTTCACTGTTAAAAACTTAGAGAGCTCCATTCATTTCTACGGTTCGAGTCCAAATGAGACACCGACATTCAGGGGCGTCTCCCTTTTCTTTTGGCCTGCTGGAAGGGGCGTGGTCAGTTACCCTCGGGAGGCATCTTCTCTGGGCTGAGGAAGAGAAAAGAGACAAGTCTGTTAGTGGCAGCACCCCTCTCACCTCGGCGGGGTGTTACATACCTGGGATGAGTCCTTCAGGTGTCTCTCGGACATTCATGCATGATGCTGTTTAAATAAAAGAGAACCATTAATAGCATGAGAAAGTCAAGCACAGGTCCAGCATGCTTATTCTAGAATTATTTTATTGAATTCTTGCCACGTTTTAAAAATGTTTTGGACGTGTCTTTTTTTTTCTAATTTTAGATAATACAGAGCGTATCTTACAAACTGAGTTTTGGAAGGTGGGTTGTGATTCTTCCAGTTAAGTCAAATAAGCCTCTGTGTTAGTAGTATGGCATAGGGCACTACAATCAGTTTCTCCCTCTGAATTTTAAATCCACCAGGGTGTACACTAAACATCACAGTTAATGGATTAGGAATGATTGTAACACAGAGGTTGTTTGAGAAATACAGAAAGATTTTTGGGCTGTTGGAGTCTTAACAGTCCTCAGACATGTCCGCCTCTCCTTGTTCCCCTCACTGATACTAATTTTGAGACACCTTCTACCTCAGTTAGTGATCCCTGCCTGCTTACTCTGGCAGTTGAAGGGGCTCACTTCTGTGTTTGTTTTGTTGTCCTTGACGTTGCTGCTGTTAGGTTTTTCCCATGTTACGAGTCACATTAATTCCCCTTCTGCCCCTGCAGTGCCTTTCCAGCTGGATAAGCTGACACAACAGATATACAAACCTAAAAGCCCTGATGCTCTACAGCTACTACATTACCTACTATTAATTCTAAAATTCTCCTTGAAAGCCAATACAATTTTCTAGGAGCATTTATTTCTGTGTATTTAACTGCAGGGAGCCCTTTCAGATTAATGAAGCCTTTGAGAGACTATTTGAAGAAATAAAAATGTGAAGATTAAAAGACAGAGAAACAGCATCAAAGATTAATGAGATTGGCCCCATTTAAAGTGTGATTGAACACCTCATCTTTAGAGGAAAAAATGATCAAACTATGAGACTGAGCTGCTAACGAATGATTTAAGAATGGCTATATGATGAAGCATAGCTATTCAGGAGCTTTTGTAACTTTCACTTCTTCTCTGTGCTATGATATTTTGCTGATATTAATTGAGTCAGTATAAATGGATGAATCATTGATTTTCAATGTCCCAATTAATAAAACGGTAATCATAAGTTAAGGTTAATGGCCCTCTGGCCATTCATTTTTTAAAGCACCTCACATAATGAATATCTTGAATTATCTTGAATAATGCCTCCATATTTTCAAAAAATGTGCAGTTATCAAGGACCAGCAGCACTTTGATTGTCTACCACAAAAGCAACCCAAATGGAAGGAAAGCTCTGCATTGGTTCATCTTACCTCTCCCGTCATGTAACTGAAACCCAGTTATTATTGCAATGGCAGAGCCCAGATTTCTTCCTGTCATGGGATTCTGAATAACCATTTGCTCGCTCATATCCTGAAAGAGAAAATAAGCAAGTATTAGATAGATAAGCCTGTGATTTCTTGAGAAATGTGTTCATACAAAACAAAAAATAAGAGAAAGAGAGAGAGAGAGAGAACTATCCCAAGATTATAACACAATAATGCTGGACATCATCTGTTGATAAACTAGGTATTCCATTTGTCATAAAATGTGAATTGCCTCTTTAATTTCAAAGAGATGGACACTCATGAACGTTGGATACCTTGCTATGGTACTGTACTGTTTTATGAGCTTCCTTCAGCTCTTTTACTTGGGAATGTATGCAGGCCAAATTCATCCTTCCTTAAGTGCCATGTCTATATTAATAAGAGATTTAAGAGTTGCACCAGAGGCAAAATTATTAATGAACATGTTGTCAGACTGCATCTACATATGCTAGACGCATGTAGTCTAAATTTGCTGTAAATACAAAATACAGGATAACTGAAAAGCTTGGCTCTCAAATCAGTGTTTTTATGGATTCAAGACACAACCCTGTCATGGACATTCCTGTTCACGATATATCCCACTTGTGTACGTAATTACACTCACTCAAGACCAATTTAAATTCGACACTTAACCTAATCTCCATGTTTTAGACATGTGGGAGAAAAATCAGAGTACACGGTGACAATGCAATGATAACTGGTGTGGAGACCCTGCACAGAATGCTGCCCTTATTCTTGAAAGGGGACTTTCTTTTTATAAACCCAGCCCATTTTAACAATATACTTTAGCTAAAACTAGGTGGCTTTGCCCCCTGCTTGTTTCACTCGCCAACCCCCCTGGCCTGCACTACGCGCCAGCCACTTTGCGTCTCTGGCGCTCACGTATGTGGATTTCACTTTCACCAAACAACAAATCTTTTAATTCTCCCGAATACTCCTCTTCATTGGGAAGAAACACTACTTTTTCCAGATGGCAACATGAATTAGATGATCTACAAGTCTCCGATTTAAAGTTTAAAGCTGAACAAGATCTACATACTTCTGTCATATCACCTATGTCCATATATTCAATCTCTTTTCGCTGTTCCGTTATTTCACTGAATAATAATTTCTGTTTGTTAGCACTAATGCGATCTTTACTATCAGTTTTTTGAGACTTTCGAATTTTAGTACTTTCTTAATCTCTAATCTGCTCTGCATGTGTATTACGCCAATGTTTTAGAACCTCTTTACAACGTTCTACTTTGTCTTCTACTCTTTGTCTTTTATTTCCAATCCTGCGTGGAGCTGAGAGCTCAGGAACTGTGTCTGACAATAGCATTTACACAAATGAGAAGTGACTGGACCGTGGGCTTGGTTGTAAATGTCTGCGAGGAGGGCGGAATTTGTCAAAATCTCTTGGCCAAAAGTCTCATCTCGTGGGACCTGAAATTATCTCTCGTGGGAGTTGAAATTATCTTTATATTATATCTTATATTATTATCTTATATTGTCTCAGGGTTTCCTTTTATAATAGATAAAATTTTAAATCATGTGCTAAAAATGATAATAATAATAATAATAATAAGTTGAATTTATAGAGAGCCTTTCAGAAACCCAAGGTTGCTTTACATATACAGTAAAAAAAATTAATAATAATTACAAACAAGACAAAAGTTCGTAGAAGAGGAAAGTTTTCAGTTGAGATTTAAAGGTACAGAAAGAGGAGCAATCTCGGAGAGACTGAGGAAGGGAGTTCCAGATTTGAGGGGCCATAGCACTGAAGGACCTGCCTCCCAGGGTGGAGAGTCTGGTGCATGAGACAGTAAGGAGATGACTGCTCGAAGACCTGAGAGAGCGACAAGGAGTGTAAGAAGCTAGTAGCTGAGTGAGGTAGAGGGGAGTAAGGTTATGTAGGGCTTTGAAGGTGAGGAGCAGAATCTTGAATTTAATCCTTGATGGAACCGGTAGCCAGTGAAGCTGGAAGTGAACAGGGGAGATGTGAGCAAAACACTTTGTGTGGGTGAGGGCTGCAGAGTTCTGAATGTACTGTAGCTTCTGTATAGATTTTGCAGGGAAGCCAATGAAGAGGGAATTACAGTAATCAATACGAGACATTATGAAACAATGCACCAGAGTTTGAGCATCATTAAAGGACAGAAATGGACGAAGGTGGGCAATGTTATGGAGATGATAGAATGAATTTTTGGAAAGAGACCTAATGTGTAGCTCAAAGTTAAGTGATGAATCAAACAAAACACCAAGATTTCTGACAACAGGAGCAGGTTTGACAAGTGTACCATCAACAGAAACAGAGAAATTGGATGCCTTAAACAGTTGGGATTTTGGACCCACCAGTAACACTTCAGTTTCATTGGCATTAAGTTTGAGAAAGTTATTTTCCATCCATAGCTTAAGATCAGTGATTCAGTCAGTGTGTGTGCTGGAGGTGAATCTGTAGAGGAGTCTGTACTAAGATATACCTGTATATGGAAGTTAAGGCCATGTCTTAGATTAGATTAGATTAGATTAGATTAGATTAGATTAGATTAGATTAGATTAGATTAGATTGAACTTTATTTGTTCCCAGGGGGAAATTAGGCTTTTTACATAAGCTCTTTAAATAAATAAATAAATAAATATACACACACATTAAAATGCAAGAAAACCTCTAACTTGGCTGTCAGCATCCCCAGTTTGGCATTTTGCAGGCATATTGCTGTTGGGTTCTTGCTGTAGTGCTTCTTGACACATTTCTGCTGAATAATTCATTGGCTGAAAGTCCTCAGTGTGAGTGTGTCAGAGAGAGAATGTGTAGCATTGTTCATAGTGGCACTCAGATTTGTTTTAATTCTCTCCTTTCCTAGTCCAGAGTGTATCCTATATGTCAGGGGTTCCCAAACCTTTGGACGTCAAGTACCACCTGAGGTTAAGTGAGTTGCGTTGTGTACCACCCGCACCTTGTTGAAAGGGAGGGAGAGCTGTAAGGGGGGAGTTCGGGTCTAAACCACCCCGAAATCTGAATAAAAGTTAAAGAATTGGAAGAAATTATGCATAAAATGAATGAAAAAATTTGTGCATGTACATAAATTAATAAATTCCGCCCCGAAACTAAATCCTGACTTCGGCCTGTATGTGACGCAGTTACCGAAGACGAAATGGTATCGGCTCTGTGCTTAGATCTAGTGACTACGATGCGATACAGCGGCAGTGTACGTATAACAACAAACGCGAGCTGTTTCTGTGAGGCAGAGTTACCAAAGACTAAATAGTGTCGGCGTTGTGCTTTCATCTAGTGACCAAAAGCTCAAACAGTGAAGAAGTAGAAGTTGACTTCCGTGAAACGGAATTATGGTAGCGTTAAATGAACTAAATGCTGATAGGTTTTATTTATTCAGATGACGAAATTTCACACCACACTAAATTTGGGAATCCACGTATTATTGTATTTAAACAGTTTCATTGGTTTTAGCTCACAACAGGCTTGTCATAAAGGGTTTTGAACAGATAAATTAAATTTCAGGGACCGCGATGCGTACCACCTGAAAAGGCTCCACTGGGAACCACTGCTATATGTGAGCTTGCCCTTTTTAATTAGCTTGCTGATTCAATGGGTCTTCTTGAAGTGATGTTACCAGCTCAGCACACCACAGTGTAGAGAATGACACTGGTCATCACAGAGTTATAGAAGATGTGAAGGATGTCACTTCTCACATTAAAGGAACACAGTCTCCTGTTCTGCCCTTTCTCCTACAGTTCTTCTGTGCTCTTAGATCAACATGTCCAACCTGTGTGGACCCCAAGTACTTGTAGGAGTGGACCACCTCTACATCCACTCTTTGAATAGTGACTGGACACAGAGGTTCTTTGGTATGGTGAAAGTCAATAACCAGTTCCTTGGTTTTGCTGATGTTAAACTGCAGCCAGTTCTCTTTGCGCCAAAAAAACAAAGTTCTCCACCTGACTCCTCTCCACTGACTCATCTCCCTTATCAATAAACCCCATAAGTGCAGAATCATCCATCAGTTTCTGCAAGTGACATGTCCTGGTGTTATATTTATTTAGTCCGCGTTGTACATAGCGAAGAGAAAAGGAGACAGGACCGTTCCTTGTGGTGCTCCAGTGTTACTGACATTATTTGGTCCTTTAGTATGTGAACGATGGCTTCCCCTTATCTGAACTCTTTATTTTCATCAATCTCTTAATTTTGGTAGGGTCCATTTCAGAATGTACAGGACAATTCCCACTTCAATATTATAAATCTGCTCCATCTAGGAGGGTGAGTGCAGAGTGCTAAGTGAAATTATGTCTTTACATTAAAAACATCACAGGGGTGACAAACGTCGGCACTTGGGCTACACCCATCTCAGGTGGCTCTAGCTGAGATGTACTAAACACCAGCAACTCCACCACATCCTACCTGCCCCTTCCATTATGACCATAGGGTTGGGTGTGAAAAGAATTTATTGTGTTGGATTAGACATTTCTAAAGTAATTGAGCTGACTGTCATTGTTTACACAGCTCAAAAAAATCTCGATCTCCCACAAACTCTTCATGCTTGCATGTAGTAAAATATAAATAGTTATAATTTATAAAGACAGCAATTAGCCTTTGTGCACACCATCAATAAGGTTCTTTACAGTAGCTTTTCACTCCATAAGCTCAATTAACAGCCAGCTTACTCTTGACAGAACTACTGATGTTAATTGCAAAGTTTTCATTTTAAAATTGATAGTGTTTTTTACACCAGAATTTCACCACTTTTAACAATCAGGCATCTTTTAACACTTTCATGTTGTATAATATGCCACTTCTGCGGTGTTTTAAATTGGCTTAGGCATCATTTGGGTAGCAGTGCCCCATTGGGATCGAAATATAGCAGTGATGTGACAGCCGTTGATGGCTCACACTGGGGGGCGATTCATTCTAAAACAGATGACACCATACTCGAGGAGGATTTCCTGCAGGAGGCCTGTGAGCCTTAAAATCAGTACTGATCACAAGATGCGAATAAATCCAATCACATGGAGCCCCTTTTAATTTGAAGCCAGGTTTCTTGGACTGAAGTCCCCAGTTTTTGTTGACCCTGAACAAGTCACATATCTGCTAAAGATCTGAGTGCAGACAAGCTATGCATCTAAATGCAAGCTGCTTTGTGAAGCTCTTTGAAAATCCCTTTATGAAATAAAGATCAATAAAAGGCAACTTTTATGAATCATAACAAATGCTTGGTTTTCTAGGATGAAGGAAGTAAAAAAAAAATAAATTAATGGATATTATAATTGCACTAAACTCACTTCAGAAACTAATGAATTAAGAAAGGTCATTTAACCCAGAAGCCTCAAGAGAAGGAGAAAAATCCTCTTTGAGATGGAGAGAATCAATTGAATCCTTTGCTGAGTGGATAACATTATTTTCCAGGCTGCTAGCTTAGTGCATCTTGGTTAAAAGTCTTAATTTAATAATTAAGTAGTGTATTTAGACATGATTAAACGTTCTTGACACCCTCACTCATTTTTTTCAAACATATATATATATTTTTAAATTGCAATAATGAAATTATGGCCCATCGTCTTTGCTGGCATCCCGGAAAGCCTGATTTATGTGAGTCCATTTGATTTAATCCATCTGCTGCACTGCCTGATGTGATCACCCAGGCTTCTCCTCCTTTCTTCACTTCCCACCATACTGTTTTCAAGATGACTTTTTCTACGACATGCTCTCTGCCTAGCACACGCTTTCATTATGCAAAGGAGGACGCTTGCATTCCAGACAGGTGTTAATGACTTACTGTACTACATTCTGCTGACTGCGTTCTGTGGCTGTAATGAATGAGACCTGCGGACGCATTGCTTTGCCACATACATTTTCACACACACAGGTGTGCCGGAGATACCAGCCTCAGTAAAACACAGAGCTGAGTGCTCAGCAGTGCTGATCAGCAACGTGTGCAACTCATAAGTAGAGTATAAAGTGGACAAGCATGAGATGCGAGCATTTGGACCTCCTTGTCACCCTCAGTTATGCATGGTGGCACACCATTAAGGCCTTTTGCTCCAGCACAAGGGCAGATTAACAAAGAGATTGTAAACAAATGAAAAACAAAATGAGCATATGGCTGCTTCTTTGGCCTTGACAGCCTTTCATTTCTAGCAGTCTGGCTCGCTTCTCCCATGTACTCTTTCACAACTCCAAAAGCCTATCTCTTTATTCATTTTTTGTTGCCACCTGTGAGACTTTGCTCCAAATCACCTGCCAGTTCTCAACTCTCCTACATTAAAATGAGCTCCATGTCAAACAGCAGGGTTGGTTTAGGCTTGTGCAGCTGTCCGTGATATCACGACTCTGCATGTTGTTATTTTTTTATAATCATTGTGAAAATAAATACAAAAAAAATGGTTTGGGGCAGCCACGCGTATACTTGAATATTGGCTGCCCCAAATTCAAAACAGGTTGCACAGATGTGTACAGAGTAGAGTCCAAAACAAAACTGAATACAAGTGGAGGTTGTCAAACTTTTAAAGCCAGTCGGCGGAAGTGACGTCGCTGGGGAGCCGGAACCAGAAGTGACGTTCTTGGGGGCCGGAGCCGGAAGTGACATCCTCTGGGCCAGAACCAGAAGTGACGTCATTGGGCCCGGAACCGGAAGTAAAATCCTCGGGGCCCAGAAGTAACGTTGTGGGAATCAGGCAGAATTTCGCATGTCTGGTCTGCAGATTTAAAAGAGAAAGGTTTACTGCACCATGCCTCCCCCTGGCCTACATGGAATTACCTTCTTTTGGTCCTTCTAGCAGCCTCCCATGTGCACGTGTGTGAAGTCATATTGTTAACAGCTACTGCATCCAGTAAACAGCTGTGGAAGTTCAGCCCCCCAACACAGACAGACAGACACCAGATGTCCAAAAACCACACATTTATTTTCCTTCTTGCCTTTACCCCACCACACAATGCATTAAACAGCCACAAACTGCTCACAGTCCCTTCTTTCTCTCTTCTCTTGATTCTTCTGCCACCTCTAATCCTCTCCTCACAAGCTCCGTCCTTTTCCTCTGGACTCCGGTTCATCTAATGGAGTGAGGAGGCCCCTTTTATAATGCCCCGGATGTGCTTCAGGTGCTCTATAATGATCTTCAGGCAGCACTTTCTGGTGTGGTGGAAGTGCTGAAGTCCAAGGCCCCAACAGAGTTGTACTTCTAAGCTCTGATCCTGTGGCCCAGATACAGACCAGGGCGGTTGCCATCTCATGGCCTGGGGAAGGTATTGTCCCTCCCCCAGTCCTCCCAGGCATCCCAGCTGGGCAGGATTCCCAGTCGTCCGCCACACAGCATACCAGAAAATATCCTAGGAATGCTGTACTTGCCCATTAAAGGTACACAAATGTAATCCACACTTTTTATTTTTTGTCTTTTCCATCTGCTCATTGGTTTGTCTAAAGAGAATGACCAGATGGTGCGTTGGTTAAATGCAAAACCAGGAATCGGAGAGATCCCTCATTATAGCTCAAAACACAAATTAAAAATTCAAAGTCAAAACACGAGCACAAGGTATCATAACCAGGAATACAAGAAGCAAGTGGAAAATATCGCAAACGGTTTCTTATCTGTCAAGTTAAGACAAATAGGCATAAACTAATGCACTTAATCCACATACAGTACATATTGCGATACAGACTTTCCAATATAATACTAGCACAATATAGTGTGCCCTTGAAACAACAAACAAAATAATGCATAAATTATATAAATTGTTTTCAAAAAATTAAAAGATTATCTTTTATAGGCAGAGTGGTGGCTCTGAGGCTAAGGATCTGGGCTGGTATCCCGAAGGTTGCCAGTTTGAATCCCCATCACTGCCAAAAGAGATGCCACTTTGCTGCGCCCTTGAGTTTCTGTAGTACTGTACATTTTCTTCCACTTTGTGAACTTTATAATCATTCAGATTTAGAGTTGGTAGCTTTATTCATTAACCACACATTTATAAAACATTATAACATTTTTTGCTTTGCGCCCTTCCCGCCATAACCTATCATCTATGGGGGAGGAGCGAAAGCTTTAGATTCATCAAAAATTATGATTTCCAGTTTTCGAAAAGATCTCAACGTTTCAGGGTCCCCTGGTACCAAAAACATCCATAGCTCAATGATGTCTGTTTGTGTGTGTTGTGTGTGTCTGTGTGTCACAATTTCTTGAGGACAGTCTGGAGCTAAAATGGCTTGGCGGAAAAATACCAAACTTGAAACTTACGCCTGTTATGAGATGACAATGTGCTGATTCGTTTTTGAGCCAAATCGTGCAAGAGAAAGAGGCACTCTAGAGGAACCCACAAATACCGTAATTCTGTAATTAATTATGAATTCTAATCATTAGTTGCTATCATAATGGCCTGTTTCAGCGTTTCTCAACCTTTAAGTATTTGCGACCCGAGTTTTCATAACAGTTTTAATTGCGTCCCCCTAAGGTTTTTTTGAAAGAAGCCCACTAATACCAATTTGTTCTTTTTTATTAATTATATATCATAGATGCATATTTTATTATACCTACTTAACTTTTCTCGACATTTATCTAACTATATTTATTTTTCTAGTATCAGAATATAGTTTAAGTTAATTTGTTTTGGTTTCAATAGATGTATTTTTCATATTTTCAATTCTTGTTTTCTTTTTCTCACATCTTCGCGCCCCCCTATGGGGGCCCGCCCCACAGTTTTGAGAGCCACTGGCCTATTTTGTGATCAGAAAGTTTAGCATCAAAATGGTAAATAATTACTGAAATGTAATACTGGAATACTTCAGGTAACTTGGTTCCGAAGGCGCAAAGCCTACTGACGCTCACATCTGAATTGTTTCATTTTACGTTGACTTTAAATATCCAAAATATGATTGATATAGAAATATAAACTGTCTTGTATTTTATTTAATTACTTTTGTCAATTATTTTAACCTGGCTTGATAAAAATAGGCACTTGCATTACAAATGAATGTCAAAATCTTTGCATGTTTTTATTGACTTTAATTATGAACCCATGATGCAATGCTTCTACCTCCCCTAAGCAACCACAGGCATTCTTTAGGGTTGGCCTACATTTTTATTTTGACTACAGCTGGGTTATGCAACTGCAGGTTTGCAGCCTACATTTCTGGCACCAACATTGTACCAGTCACCAAATGTTGTGAAGCAGACATCGCCATAACTCATTTCCACTCGATGACTCTGAAGTGCGGAGTTCTCCTACTTTACCGCCTCAGTTGTGATCTTGACTGGGTCTTCGCCACAGCCACTCCATTGGCCTGGACTTTGTCCTTGAAGCCTCCTGTTGGTGTCTGCTGCTGTGCAACATTAATGAGGAACCAGTCACCTGAAAAGAGGCACCCAAGTTAATATTTATTTACCCGTCGTGTGCAGCATTGTACTCTGGACTGGGAATTCATTTGGTGTCAGCATTAATGGAATACAACTAGTATATTTTTATTCATAAACTGTAATAAATTAATACACTAGCAAAATACCTGCGCTTCGCAGCAGAAAAGTAGGGTGTTCAAGAAGTTATGAAAAAGAAAAGGAAACATTTTAAAAATAACATAACATGATTGTTAATGTAATTGTTTTGTCACTGTTATGAGTGTTGCTGTCATCAAGGATTTGATTATCATTATTTCTTTCAATCAGGTTTGTATTTGGAGGATGTGTTGTGTGCAAGTTACATTCCGTGTTTGTCAACCGTTGTAAAGATAACAGGTTTCATTCATCGAAGTGATCACTACCCAAATCGGTACTCATGAATCTAAGATGTTTAACAAGCATTTCCGGGATTAAGTTGTGGATTTGCTGCGAATATTTAGCGGCAGCGTGTCTATGAACTTAATTTAAATTTAAGCTTTACACCTTACTTTCCTATTGATATGTCTACAAAGACTTGTTCAGCTTCAGGGGGTTGTCCCTTTCTTACTGCATCAATAAACAGCTCGTCTTCCTCTTTACCTGAGACATCACACACTGCATGCACGGGTTTACCTTTCTCAGTCCTGCAAACTTTAGCGAATTGGTTTAATTTACCACATTTGTTACACTGTCTTCCTTTAGCTGGACATTGACCTTTTCCACCGTGTGCTTTGTTTCCGCAGTAGCTGCACTTATGAATATGCTTGTATGCGTCACTCGCTTCATATTCTTTTGCTGCCTTCTCAATTGTGTAATGCGTTTTTTGTTCAGCGCTTTTTGGAGATTTTGCTTGTTGTCTGCGTACTGCATTCACAGTCAGTTGACGTGAGCTGCTCGGAGTACATGCATCGAAGGTTCTCAGCTGTGCTTGTGCTATCTCGTGCGATGTCCACGGCTTTATGTAATGTTAGCTCAGACTCAACACTTAAAAGTTTCTCTCGCACTTTTGCTGAGTTTGTGCCAAACACTATTCCATCCCTGACCATCTGATCTTCGTTTGCATAAGCACAGTCCTTCACCAGCAATTTTAACTCTGTTACAAAGTGATGAAAAGTCTCCTTTATACCCTGCGTCTTCTCATTAAACTTGTATCTCGTGAGGCAGCCAAGTACGTGGGAGGCGTGGTGATGGGTGACGCAACTCTGCCTCACACGGCGACTGAGCTGCAGGCTATGGCCGTATATATGTACGTAAGTAGGATTCAGTTATGACCGTTACGCGTAAAATTTCTAAATGAAACCTGCTTAACTTTTGTAAGTAACCTGTAAGGAATGAGCCTGCCAAATTTCAGCCTTCTACCTACACGGGAAGTTGGAGAATTAGTGATGAGTCAGTAAGTGAGTGAGTGAGTCAGTGAGTCAGTTATTAGTATAGATTATAGCACTTAGTTGTTTTACTTTTACCTTTAAACAAGAAATGGTACATATTCTGAATTTCCTTTTCTTTGCTTGTTCTTTTAAATATTAACAGCAGGTAAACCCAATGCCTTCACTGTGTTCTTATGACTTTCCTCCAGATGTATTCACAGGCTACTCTTCCATTTCATCAGGTAGCTATTATTAGGCCCACGCCCCCTAGTGGCAGGTTCTTCTTCAAACTAATACCAGCCTTACTGTCCATGAATGGGAAGTTCTCTTAAATATGGCTTTTGCTAGGCTATTTCCCTAACTTGCATCTGTCTGATAACTACTCTGCCCCAGGCCATGGTTTTATACCTAAAATAGCACATACAGTATGTACAATGAAGGACCCTACAGAGATATTATTAAATGAGCTTTACCTTTTCTCTTTAATGTTTCTGAAATTAGTAATCAGTCAATATAAAAATAATAATAATAAAGCAAACAATTCCATAAAGATGTAAGAAGCCCTGGGTTTGCCTTTTATTTTCAGAATGCTCCACATTTTGCCATTCCATTGTTCAAATTTCGCTCACTTTGTCAAGCAGTAATGAAAAGCTAGAAAAAAAGGGTATAAAATGAAAAATTTAGCATATCAATTTAAAAGGCAATTTCATCTAGTCCCAATAGACACCCAGTCCCCCGCCCCATTAGATTCCACTGCTTGACTGACAGGCAGCAAGTAGAAATGTCAGGAAAAATCTCAAAACTGTATACATGATGGCGACCATTTACTGTACTTGGCACATTGTTAGAGTTAACTTAAGAAAGTCACACAATTATTTTTACTGCCACTTTCTGTTTAAATTCAGAAAACCAAGAGATGCCACTTTTAGTCAAATGTTCAGGCACTTTGTGAAATATACAGGCCAGCCAACCACAGTCGTGCACTAGAATTATGGGAATCACTCGATTATGATACAAAGATCATCAAAGATCTATCTAAACAAAGATATACACACACAACCAGTCACAAGTTTTTGAATACCTCAATTTTTGCAGTTGTTATTTTAAGAGGTACAGAAAGTGGTAACCTGAAATGACACAAAGGTAAGCAGTAAAATCCAGTGTTTTAAAAAAAGTTGACCAAAAATCTAAAAAAAAATTAAATTTTCCAAGTTATATAACATGAACAAATAACGGGTTTACAATTTATAGCAATGAAAGTATGTTAAGCTTTGAAAGTTATTGTAAACAATTCCTACAGGTGGACTGATTTTTGTTGATTACTTGCAAGCCATCTGTCTATATAAAGGTAATGCTGGAATAAACTGTGTTGTTACGCCCTCTGAAGCATTATTTGGGTTATATAGCACTTTATATTGCAATCATAGTGGTGAGAAAAAGGCAAGTAAAAAGAGAAAGAGACAGACCATTATACTGTAGTTCTTAAAGTGTAGGTCTTTAAAGAAATTGTATAGAAGGCATTGTATTAGTGAGTACAGTTTCCTACACCATCAAACAGGACTTGAAAACTGGAGGAAATTCTGATAGGAATCAAGCGAATAAGAAGACCAGTTTTGGAAAGGTGGTCAAAGTGAGCAAGTGTTACTTTCAAGAGAAGACTTCAAACAGAAGCCATTGCTAAAATTACAAAATAACATAAAGGGGTTTGTCTGGGCCAGGTACCACTGCCTTTAACACACTCTGAAATTAAAACATAGAAGAAATAAACAGTTGGAGATATGTTATCTTGTGAATAAGCTAAGCTGCTCCTTAGCCTGGGAGCACATATTAATGACCAACTAACTTTTTAATCTCTCCCATCATCTTCTGTAATGCCAACTTTTTCTCACCTACTATCACCTTTTCTCCTTTCAGCTGCCCTGGCTTTCTTCCTTCCTATCTATTTTACCTGTTCCTTCTTTTTCAGTTGCACACCCGATGAAGGCTATACATCCAAAATGTGTGTCTTTCTGGTTCTTCCCTTTTTCACATGGAAATAACCTTTTTACCTTGCAGATAAATGCTGAAACTGCCCTTCCATGTAGATTATGTAGTATATATACTGTAAATGCACTACAAACTTATCAATCGGCCACCGATCGAAATTGGCTGATTTTCACTAACAAAAGACCGGATCGGTGATCAGTAAAAAGGCCACTAACAAAACTGATATTTTCAGCCCCTGTTTTTCTAAGCTTTATGGTAATTTAGTTCAAGTGCTCCTTAACGCAAGGTATTACGGTAGTTAAGCCAGATCCTGCAGTGTAAACCAAGAGCAGGGAGTGAATGCTTGTCTTATCGATGAGAGAGAGGCAGTTGGTATATTAGCCTTTACATTAAAAAAGTGGAGTAATAACCTGAAAAACGAGAAATTAGAGAAGTCATCCTGTGCAAACAGACAAACGGCAAGAAAAGCTACTTTAAGGAATTCAGACCATTATTTTGTATTTAAATTAAAACATGCACCCCTTGAGTTTGGACAGTGTGCTTGTCTAAAATGCAGTAGCATACACTATTAATTGAAAAAAGAAACGAGAAAAACAAATTTGAAATTGTCACTTAGTGAACAATAGGCTTTATCTCTTCTAAAGATTTGCACTGTGTTTATTATGTGTTGCTGTGTGTCAAGCTGTGTGGCTTGGTGGCAAAAATCAAGTACTACCAAATTAAAATGTAATCCATATTTTATAATTACACCTCAAGAATTATGACTGCCTAGTTGATACACTGAAGAAAAAGACACACCTGTATAAATATAGTAAATGTGTATTTAAACAGCAAAAAGCAGTAATGCAATAAATTATTTAAAGTGATTAAAGTATAGAAGTGCATTTCTATTTGGATTTAAGCAGCATTTAATTGCCAGTAATTTTTTTGAGAAAAAATCAGGTACATTACAGAAAAAAATAAACATGAGAGCTTGTAATTATGATAACCATTTTATTTTCTTTTATGTCATATGTATTATGGATAAATATTTTTTTAGTTAAAGTTTGTATTTTAAGGAAGTTTTATTTAATTTGGTATTTAATGGTCACTGAACACTAAACCTAACAAAATTCATTTAGTCAGTAAAAAATGAACAATTAAGATCTGTGCTCTAGAGTTTGATTATAAAGATACACTTTAATATTGGAAATAAAATTTCTATTTGTCTGGTTATGCATGAAATTATTGTAAAAAAAAAATTTAAATTGAAAAAGAAAAAAAAAAAATCAGAATCTGAATCGGTCGATCAAGTAACATGAAATCGGTGATACTATCAGCTTTAAAAAACCTGATCGGAGCATCCCTAGACATATTATTTTTAACACTAATTGAACTCTTAAAGCATTCAGTTATCAAAATGACAACAGAAAACTAGTCACATAATGATTCTAGCCTCAGATTGAAGTGAAAAATTGCTAATATAATAGATACTCTAACATATTTTTTCTGTGTCAAATATATGACAGCATGATTTCAATGTTTTTGTGGAGTTTGTGGTTTTAATGCTCAGACAAGAACAAAAACAGTAATAACAACTGTTAGAAGTCATTATCGTAAAGCACATAATTTATTTTTCAAAAAAATGCCTCAGTTTGAAATTGGATTGGTTGGCTGGTAGTTAAAAACTAAGCAATTAAGATACTGGGAATGAACTTGTTTTACTTTTAGGAGGGCACTATCAGAACAATGCAGATTTTGAAGTGACTGATGAGCACAGCAAAATAAATATTAAAATAAAGAATGTATATATATGGGTTTACAGACACAAGACAAAAGGTTTGCTTTTAAAGACATGATGGCTCTGCATCATGGAGTCTTCCGTAGTTGTTGAAGGGCCGGGCATCCATCCATCTAAGATAGATAGATAGATAGATAGATAGATAGATAGATAGATAGATAGATAGATAGATAGATAGATAGATAGATAGATAGATAGATAGATAGATACTTAGCACTTTAAATTTTGTAGCAGTTCAGCAATGCAAAGTGAATTATCAGTAGTAATTTTTAAGCCCAGGCAAATTTTCAACATAAGCAGATTATCACATCATTAAGCCTATCAATTATATTTGTAAACAAGTAATCATTAACTCCATAATCAGCTAAGTGTTGCATTTTCAATCCATTATCAAGTAATTTATTTGAGTGAAGCCGTTAAAAATCAAATGAATGCTTCTTTTTTTATGCTTGAATTAATTACTTTAAACCTTTGCAACTTATTGAGCCTGCTGTATGGTAATTACTAATTTGCATTCTTCTATGGATGTAGACAGCAGTGAACATTTTTGCACAATTATTACTAAATAAGCAATTTTTCCTTTGTACCTAATTGACCACTTCACTCTCAGATTACTAACTCATAGTATGCTGATGTTCTGAGGGCTGTTATTGAGAAGCCCCTGACTTCAGCACTTTGGATAGCTCCCTGACTCCAGTCACAAGTACAGCATTGTTGCTGTACTTACTGGCTCAGGCGGCCTCTCCCTTCACACTTCAGATAGCTTCTGGACCTGAGAGCAACTCATCTTGTGTTCAAGTGTGTAAGAAGATGCATTGAATTTTAAAATTCAAGAAATATTATGATTATAATATATAATATATCATGTTGACTGGGAAAATAAAAAAGTGAACTTCACGCTAATAGTTTGATTCATTGCAAGTGATCAAAAAAGACATACATTAAACTCATTAAACTCACTGGGCTTTCTTTACACATGGTGCACAGAATGTGTTGTATCATGGAAGGGTTTTGGAGTCACCCTATCTTAACTTTGTTATGTGCACACACATATATGTCCTCCACCCCAACTCTTGTCCTTTTATCCTTACATTCACCTGGCCTGGAAGGAGACACAGCCTGCAGCCACAATACATTTGTACCTGGAATTAAATGGATCAATTCCATACTTAGAACTGGCTCATACTCTGCTAGACATCTCCCATTACAGGATGTTTCCCTCTTTATTCATTTATACCTCAGGTGGCAAGACAGACCAAATATTAAATTCAAATAAAGAGAGCAGGCAACAAAATTTTATTCAATCATTATAGTCTTTAAAATTCTCAAATATTGTTAATGTACCGAAAAGCAAAAGAAAAGAAAAGTAAATGGGTGTGGTAAATCAATGTATATAACCTGGTGATTACAGGAGCCAACACACCCAATGTGTTCATTCTCATAAGATTACATTTCTTCAAGTAAAAAGGTACTTTCACTTTAAGCTGATGGCTTACTAAAGTGTCTATCTATCTATCTATCTATCTATCTATCTATCTATCTATCTATCTATCTATCTATCTATCTATCTATCTATCTATCTATCTATCTATCTATCTATCTATCTATCTATCAGTTATGGCTAAACTTAAGTGTTTTCTACAAAAGAACACATTGTGGTTCTTCTAGCAGAACATTTTCTACTGGTTTAACTTCAATCACTTAAAATGCTGAAATCACACATTTGTACTGAAGTGGCTCAATTTTCCAGATTTATGCTGCTGTTCTGGCGCTTTCGCTCTGTTGTTTTGTAGTGATATCCAACCTTTTATTATACTTTTTGCTCTACCCTGTTTTTATGCTTTTATGATTTCTTTTAATTTTCTTGACAGCAACACTTACATTAATTTTTATGATTGGCATACATCCTGATAACTTTAAACTATCCTAAGCTCCCACCCACTGGACAAGATTACAATAAATAGCATTCTCATGTTGATTTGAGAGTGTAATTGGAAGCCACAGGTCGCCGGTTCATATGTTGACTATTTTTAAGATGGTCTTCATGATCAAAGGTACAGCACAATGTGTAGTAAGAGATCTGTGGTATGGAAATGTCGAAGTTATGATTTTGGATGTATAATGTATTGACTAGGGCCATTTTTATAAAAACTGGGTATCGCTGACCATCTCTATATATGAATATTGAACTCATTATAGTAGCAAAGAAGATACCAAATTGTTTTAAAGCTCTTGATGAATGGAAAATGGGCAAAGATCCAGAAAGGCCAGTATCAGCAAAAAAGCATTACTGGTAAAGGACATGTAAGCATAAAGGATTGAGTTGTTTTGTCAGTTAATTCACTTTTTAGTGAATAACACCAATAATCTTGTTTGAGGATAAATTTCATTGTTTAAAAAATAAAGCACAAGTGTATATAAAAACTGTGTTCTTTAAGTGCAGTTGTTGAAGAATTCCCTTGGTGGTCTGACTGAGGTGACACTGCTCCCCCATGGCTTCAAAGGCGGATTGGCATCGTTGCTTATCACTCTCTTCCTCCCTATCTCTTTCTCTTTTTCTCTCTCTGGAGTCACGTAAAATAAGAATGACATCCATCAAGGTTACATGAATGGCCTTAGAACGGCAGGCCTGTAGCCACAGACCTCAGGACAATGCCAAGAGGATGTTTTATTTGTGAGCAGCTTCTATAGATCTGGTTCCTCCTTTCTCTCTCCCTCTTTCTATGTGTTTCCATCAACACATTGTGTCCGTCTCATCAGACTTTTTTGGTCTTAGAATGAAGTGCCACCTGATGGATTATCCATCCATCCATCCATTTTCTAACCCGCTGAATCCGAACACAGGGTCACGGGGGTCTGCTGGAGCCAATCCCAGCCAACACAGGGCACAAGGCAGGAACCAGTCCTGGGCAGGGTGCCAACCCACCACAGGATGGATTATCTGGTGCCAAACGAAACATTCTTTGCTTAGGGTCTCCTAGTTAGTGTTGTTGATCCAGCTATATATATTTTTTGGTCGCCCTGGATTTTCTGACCCGGACTCTGCTAGAAATAGAGGAGTCAAGAAGTCAGATTCTATGCCTTGTGTAGCAGATTTGTTTCTGCATATTTGTCTCTTTCAGGACTCTGGAATTTGTGTTACGTTATCCGATCAGTGTTAGTGGAATCTACTGTACTGCCAGTTTTTAAAAGTGCAAAACTCCAGGTGACACAGCTTTATGCTTCACCACCAACACAAATTGGAGTGATAGCACAGCTAGGAATGAATGTATTGAGCCATAATTGTGTCTACCTGTATACTTCCATAAAAGGTTAGGTCAGAAGAGTTAATTATTAATCACAGTGAGGTGGAGAAAAAATAAGAACAATACAGGAGGGATCATCAGGACAGAGCTACAGTCATTACACAACTACCTAAATAATGGAAGTAGGTACAAGCAAGAGGCTAAAACTTAATGTTAAAGCATAAACAGAGAAACATCATGAAATCTGTTAAAAGTATGCATAGCTATATTTAAATATATATGCAGGATGGTTGCAAGTCCAGCTGCCACAATCTTACTTGCCCCATATGAGCCACGTTCTCAAAAGGGTCAGGCAAAAAAATACTTTAATCTGGAAAGGGCCGCTCCAAGGGAGACCCAATGGTGAAACTGACAGGGCTTCTTTCGTATTGGTTAAGAGATCGTTTTGAGGTTTGGGCATGCTAATTCTAAAGGCTATGCCACCTACAGTAGTGTTCTTTAACCTTGGAACTTTTGAGAGACCTGTGCCTTAAGGTAATTTAAGACCACTAGACGCTGGATTACAGGTTCTTCATGGTGCAGTGGTTAAACCATTTCTGGCTTTATATCTAAGAGGCAGGTTTTCTAAATTGCCGGTAAATGTAACATTGAAGTGACTTTAGTGACAGGACTTAAAATGTTTCGCACTTTTGAGTTCTACTGTAGCCGTGATTCTTGCTTCTGTGTTTCAATTTAGCTATAGAGAAACAAGTGAATGATTTGAACATTTTACCAATAAAACACTACAATAATCAGTTCTGCATGAGATAAAAATGAGCTAACATTTCAAGGTCCTGAAGCTTTGGAAAACACCTCAGTTTCATAATATTGCCAAGCTGGAAGCAGAAGGTTTAGAAAAAGCCAAAATATGACGATAAAGATCAAGTACTTGTCAAAGGTTATACCTAAAATATGCATGCTAGCTGAGTATTCAGTATTGCCATAGTATTACTTTTTCTACCAAATAAAACAATATCTGTTTTTGTAAATTGTGAAGCAAATAATTATCATTTGGCTACTGAATGGAGAACATGCTGTGTATCTCTAGCACTGCCCTTCAGTGGTTAAAGTCTTATCTAACTGATAGGCAAGAGTTTGTTAGTCTTGGCAACAGCAGATCCAGTTCAGTGCCAGTCACACATGGAGTTCCTCAGGGCTCTGTCCTCGGCCCTCTTCTCTTCTGTATTTATATACTTCCCTCTGGCCATATTATTCGCAGCTATGGTCTGGGTCATCATTTTCATGCAGCTGATGCTCAACTCTACTTCAATGTTAGAAGTGGAACTTCATGAGAGCTTTCTCAGCTCACAACTTTCCTCAGTGAAATTAATACCTGGATGGAGGAGAAATCTTTAAAATTAAATTGCAATAAAACTGAACTCCTGCAAATTGGGACTAAAGTGCAACTTAATAAAATGAGCTCCTTCCCAGTCCATCTTGGTGGTGATCTCATCAGACCTGCCTCTACTGCAAAGAATCTTGGTATCATTTTTGATTCTTCCCTTTCTTACTCCGCCCACATAAATCACATTAAGAAACTTTCCTACTTCCACCTCCATAACATATCCTGTGTTCGCTCCTTCCTCTCCTTTTCTAATGCTGAGAAACTTTTATGCTTTTATCACATCCCACATAGATTATTGTAACTCGCTGTTGGCAGGTGCCCCTTCTAATCTTATATCTCAGCTCCAGCTTATTCAAAACTCTTACTCGAACCAGCAGCAGCGAGCACATCACACCCATCCTGCTTCGCCTTCACTGGCTCCCTGTGTCTTACAGAATCGAATATAATATCCTACTAATAACCTACAAAGCCTTAAATAACCTCGCGCCAATCTACATCAGTGACCTCCTCCATCACTATGTGCCTGCTCGCTCACTAAGGTCCTCAGATTCTGGCAATCTTGTTGTGCCCCACACTAATCTACACTCCATGGGTGACAGGGCCTTCAGCTGTATAGCGCTCAGCCTCTGGAATGACCTACCGAAATTAATCAGGTCAGCTGACTCCATGAATTCTTTTATTAAACATCTCAAAACTCATCTGTTCAGGAAGGCTTTTAGCTCTACTTGACTTCATTCCCCTTCTCTCAGTTTACCTCTTTGTCAAGATGCTCATGTAACCTGTATGTGTGTGTGTGTCTGTTAGACCATCAATTCTGTTGTCTGTTAGGCTTTCTCTGAATTCACTGTCTTAATCTTCTTTATTTATTTATCTGGTTTGTACTATGCTATATACTTTATACCCTGCCGTTATTTCTTATATTCTGTAAGTGCCTTGAGCATGGGAAAGGTGCTATATAAAAAAATGTATTATTATTATTATTATTATTATTATTATTATTATTACTGTTAACATCAATGAAGTTGATAAAAAATCCTATAATTGAGTGTCATGTTCCCAAATATAAACACTACCAGAGCTAATTTAGCATTGGGGTTGGTGTATGAATACAAGTGAAACTGCCTGGGAAACCAGCTCTCTCTCAGAAAACAAAAATGCCTTTCCTATATCAAAACAAAATTCAGATAATAATAGACCCTCTTAAACAGATGGTGGCCTTGATGTCACACATACCCAAAAAATATGACACTCCATTAGTGACATGTGGCATTATAGCAACCCAAACTCAAAATGACAAAGCTAACGATGTTGTCATCAAACAGTGCTTAATGGTAAAGCAAGATAAATCATAAAAAGAACTTCAGATGATGAACTCGCATGCGTACAGGCACCGTTCTCATCCCTAACACTTTCGCCGTCACTTCCCCTACTTCTTCATTTCTTAAGTCATTCTTGACTTACTAACTGCCAGCTTAAGTGATAAATTAAAGAAAATGTACTAAGTAATTCCAGCACAAACACTGACTTAATCAGTTTTAACGTGAAAAGATGCCGATGAAAGAAGAGAAGAAGCGGGCCGCTAGGGTGGAGAAAAGAAGATCTGCCCAGGAAGAAGCATCGCATCAACCTCTGAGCAAACGAATGCTAAACATAAAGAGAAAGAGGATGAAAACTAGAAATGCTCAAGTCAAGTGTATTTACTGCACGTTGTCGTGCAGTGTGCCGTTACTGGTATATAGATAATAAGAAACTATTAGACCAGGCAAATTCTTTCTTAGTGCCTATTGTATACACACAGAAGCACCTAAGAAGGCACAACTCTGGAGGTTACACAAAAGAAAAGCAAGTTTTAATGCCGAAAATACTGTATATGTAAAACACACCCTTTCATACTCAAGCTTCCTTTTCCATTCTCTACTGAAGTTGCCTCCTTTTAGTTTTATCATCTATCAATAATTATGTGAGTATAACCCCTCCATGGCACAAAGGCAGAGGAGCAGATCATATTAAAATCTGTAACATTATATGCTGTCAGTGAAATGGCAATGTAAAAAATATAGAAATATCCAGCGTCTTCCTTCCTCTTCTCTCACGGTGTACTTGCTTATCTTTCAGTTTACATTTTTTTGCCATTATCTTATTTTTTTGGGTAACTGTAAAACTTGTACTTTTCTGCTCTGAATTGAGTGTTGTGTGTGATGGATTCTCCAATAATCTTTTGCCTCACCTCCACCTCCATCTCTCCTATTGTTATAAGTAGCTTATCTTACAGCATGAAGAGACAGACTCCCATCCTGCCCACTAAAATAAATCTGTAGCAGTAACAGAATTAGGGGCTGTAAAGTGGAGCCAGACGAGAAGCCTTGATTCAGTATTTTTCCACTTTAAGCATAATTACTTGTGGGGATTGCCTTTAAACAGGGAGAGGATCTTAGAGTTGTGAAGGTAAATCGAATCAGGCTAGAGCAGGATGAGCATTAATGTAGTCATCCTTAGACAACATATTTTCATCTAAATGTGACGCTCCAAGTGGATATGCAATCTAATTGACCTTGCTAACCATTTTACTTTGGTGCCATTCAATCATTTTATTCATTTAATTTCTCCTATTTGTTTGCTCTAAGGCTTCCTGGAATTTTGCATAAGAGAAATGAGCTGAATGCCAATGCTTTAGAAAGTGTGCTGTATTTCCTATTAGTATGTACAGTAGTGTAATAATATGAACTTTGATATTTGCAAATAAAAGGCTGTTACGTACTTCGGGTACAGCAATTTCTTGGTTTCTAGTTGTTGACACGCAGTAATTAAAAATCTTTTGATCTGTGGGTTAATATTTGTCATTGCTACCATATGAATTTCACCTTTTTGTTCTCTATTGGATAACAGAAAATGTTGTGACTCCACTTCATTACAGACTTTTGTGCACTTTACCTTTATAAAAGGGGCTTTTGAACAGAGAGTAATGCAAATAGCAACACTTCAAAGTTTCTTTCTCTGTAGTCTCTGTCTCTGTAGTCCATTTTTGCAGTCCTACCAGTGGCAGTTCACACTGAGAACCTCTTTTATTTTGGGTTCCAAAGGTGCTTTTAGAAATCAAAACTATTATTCATTCCTAACATGTTACTTGCTTAAAACCTTTCTAACCTTGCCCCCTTCTCTCTATTACCTGGAACGTCTCATGGCAATAGCTTTCTGCTTGAGGATGTGAGTTCTGCTCCATTGATCGGCACAAGTAATGCATTAGAAGTATGTCACGACTTCCCCAGCTGGCTTATTTCTCTTGGGTACCACAAGTGTCCACAGGAAAAGTTATCGTTCTCCTTGGAGCAGGTCAGACAAGCACAGTCGGCCCAAGTCTGATTCCTTATTTAGTATCCATATATAATGTCTTATAGCAGACTGAAGAATTATAAACTAATACTAAATTGTTTTGTTTAAAAATTGCACTTAAACATCTTAATAATAGATTATGTTATTATTGTGTCAGCTAATACCTTTAGAGTAACATGAAATATATGAATTTATTATAATGCAGACTTTGGAGTAAATCAAAGGCAACAAGGTGACACTGTGGTTAGCAGTGATGCCTTACAGATCAAGCATGCTGGGTTTGCATTTGTTTCCACTTGCTATTTGTATGATGTTTCTGGGTCTGGTGTGTAATCACCATAACAGATTTGTTTCTGAAGAATATTTAGGAAGAAGAAAAAAACATATAATGGCTGATAAGCCATTTAAAAGATATCCTCTGGTCTGCCATAGATGGTGGTTGGCAGGTCTAAAGGAAAGGCAAAATAACCAGGAAATGAAAATGTGAAAAGAAAACCAGCAGGGGTCAAAACCAATCAGGAAAAATGAATGACTGACAATAAAACCAACACATGAGACAAGAATTTCTGTTGTAGAAAACAAAATTAAATGTTGTTTAACCAGAAAACTATGTATTCATAAGCACAGGCTTTCTTTCTTTTTTAGAGTTTTTCCATTACTATGAACATTATCCCCCAGACAGTGCCAACTTGTAATGCATCATGTTAATGACATCACAATGACATCACAAGGAGTGATGACTGAAGCCACGCCCCTAGCAATGAATCAGCGCCTAATAACACAGAGCCACAAAATACCGGGGTCTGTGAGGAAAACAAGACATTTGTATAATTATTAATAATAACAATATAATAATAATAGTTAATACAATACTGTATGTATAAAACAACAAACAATTTCAGCTTTTTCCTTGCACTAAAATTAGAGAAACTCAGGTGTTCTGTGGCTTCATAAACTCCTGTCTTCTTTAGTCCTTTGTCTTCTCATGCAAACCACCCAGCAACTTGTACAACACTCTTCCTCCTGCCCCAATCTATCTATCTATCTATCTATCTATCTATCTATCTATCTATCTATCTATCTATCTATCTATCTATCTATCTATCTATCTATTGTATTATATAGTGCCTTTCATATCTATCTATCTATCTATCTATCTATCTATCTATCTATCTATCTATCTATCTATTGTATTATATAGTGCCTTTCATATCTATCTATCTATCTATCTATCTATCTATCTATCTATCTATTGTATTATATAGTGCCTTTCATATCTATCTATCTATCTATCTATCTATCTATCTATCTATCTATCTATCTATCTATCTATCTATCCTGACTGGAGTTCAGACTGAAGAGATGGGTAACTGCATACCGTTACTTTAACAACTCATGTACTTACTTTCCAAACTCTTCTATTCCATTGGAGGATTCATTGGTCACCAGAATCAATCCTGACAGCATGAATCAACCCTGAATAGGGCGCCAGTCCATCACATAACATACTCAATAACACCTCCACCATGTTAGCACTTCTAATCAACTTAACCTACTATTTCTCTGGGATGTAGAAGGAAACTGGAACACCTGAAGAAAGCCAATACAGGTATGGCAAAATATGTGGAAGTCACATTTTTGGTAACAGGGTCTGGATTTGATCTCAGGTTCTGAAGCAGTGATGCATTAGCAGTAACCTTTGATTGCACCCCCGTTACACATCAGTGTTGTCATTTATGTAAGATAAAAGTACTAATTAAATACAATTTGAACTGATTTTTTTCTTATAATCACACCTTTAATCTAAATATTGATAAGCCTTAATATGCATGGCACTTTCCGAGTTTATAAGGGTGTGGTATTTGTTGCCATCCTGTATGTCACGCAGTAAAAAAAAAACTTTCATTCAGCTTTTACTGAGGCTGGTTAACTGACCCAACTTTTCACTCTAACACAATATCATCCAATTTACTCTTTTAGAGTCATACTAAATGTCATCACTGATGTCCTGTTTTGACAAATTGTCACCAAAGTGATGACTCGTGATTAATTTATTTTACCTCATGCTGCTGGAATGACATGATAAGTTTCTACTCACAGCACTGGAAAGAGAAAAAAAAACATTTAATCTAAAGATGCTAGCGGGAGCTGTCCTGCAGCTCTAATGGGAAATGATTCAGACTTATTAAATTTACATGGTTCACAAGGGTAAACATTTATTTGAAATATCTATCCATCCAGCCCTTAAGCAATTCTAAAATGGCCTGTATTTTGACATGATGTGCCAGTACCATTTCAAAAGGCACTTAAACTGTACTTAACTTTAATTGGCATTCAAAAGTAATATATTACCTACACATAGTATTACATCAGATGGCTATTTACTGGACTCTAGATTTTCCAGTTGACATATTGTTTGTATGAGGTAGGCGACACTCTATAAGGCACCATTAAAGTCTAAATACACTAACAGCACTGATGGGGTACACGGCCCTCTAACATCTTGCTGACAGCTACTCTCTGTTGCATAAAATTAGCTCAAAACATTTTTGTGCAGATGGAGTGTAACAGAAACAAAACAATGGAGCTTATCATACACAGATCTAATAAGCAGAAGTTACAAGCTCTCAGACATTCTATCTATCTATCTATCTATCTATCTATCTATCTATCTATCTATCTATCTATCTATCTATCTATCTATCTATCTATCTATCTATCAATCTTAGATGGATGGATGCCCGGCCCTTCAACAACTACGGAAGACTCCATGATGCAGAGCCATCATGTCTTTAAAAGCAAACCTTTTGTCTTGTGTCTGTAAACCCAAGTGGGTGTTTAAAGCCACCATGCAAGTGTCATCAGCTGGAGTGCTACTTGTGAACAACGACTGGTGAGTGGAAGAGAAACCAGAGAGAGAGAGAAAGGTGGACAGCAGCAGCAAAGCTTAAACAAGTGATGCAATATGGTTGTAAGGGGTAATAGGGTAGACATTCGATCCATCCCTCTGAACTTATCCCTTCCTCTGTATATCAGTGTGCTCCTTAAGAAGGTAAATGCCACCATAGTTTTTTTATAGCTTTTGTGATTAGGTCAGAAGTTGATGTTTCTATGGATAATAATACACAGGTCTGCACAATTAAACTCGTAAAAAATTGTTTCAGTTGTGAATAGTTATTTGTATTCATAAACACAATGAATAATATAATTAGAATGTTTCCATCAAGTCATATTTTAAGGATAAATTTGAAAAGAAATGTAATTAAATTGAACAAATTACACAGTTTATTCATGCATACAATATTACCCTAAATCAATTTAATATGAACATATTTAGTCAATCAAATTTTTGTAAACATATATGTAAGGAAAGCAATACATTTTCATAGTCTTACATAGAGCGTTTATAGTTTTTGTCACTTTATAGTTTGTTTTTTTTTTGACCCAAAACTTTGTTTGGTGGCCCATGGAGTGTACACTTTTTCTACTGCGTTCCTACGAATCATCTAGCAGTAGTTCACCATCAGATTAATATCCCAATGTCCTTGATACCTGCTCTCCATGCCCTTGATATCCTGATGGAATCTTTCACCCTGCTCTTCACTGACTACTCCAAGAATTCAAACAAATTCCAAAATTGAATCCAAATAGTGAACTTTGAGGCTCATGTTGTAACCCAGCACTGTGTGCAGCACTCTTAACATCGGCCAGTTCTGATGAGGTTCCTCACACCATCACCGTCTGCTTCCTGTGTCTGAGCCAATTCTGCACCCATCTACAAACGTCACCCTGAACTGCCACTTCTTTAAGTTTGATGCCCACCCTCTCATGTGGAAACTTATCAAATGCTTTCTGAAAGTCCAAATAAATACTATCATGTGCTCCACTTTGATCGTATCCTTTTGTTGCCTCCTCATAGAATTCCAGCATGTTGGTAAGACATGTCCTCCTTCTTCTTGTCCCATGCTGACTGTTCAGTAAAACTCCTGTTCTTGCCATGTGTTGCTCAATATTTTGTTTGTCGCACACGTGTGCATGGGAAACACCTAAAGAGCCTAAATAATAGTAATTCTATGCCAGACCAGGGGGTGGCGGTGTGTGCTGACTGTCTCTCTCAGTCTCTTGCAGACCATTCCTGGGAAATTCCTCTTGATTCTGACACCACTGATGACATTACTTCCAGTTCCGGTGCCAGCACTGGCGTCACTTCCATTTCTGGTGCCAATAGCGATGTCACTTTCCCGTCATGAGGGTGTCATTTCCAGTCTTGGCACCAATGATGATGTCTCTTCTGGTCATGATAACACCACTTCCGGTTCCGGTGCCAGTGACGTCATTTCCCCTACTGTTGCTTAAAATGGCAGTTTTGTCTCAAGGCCAGTCACTTCTGTTTTGGACTCTGTTCTATGCACATCGTGCTTATTTCAAATCAACATTTTGCAGCCAGGAAACAATATACGGATGGCTGCCCCAAACCTTTATGATGTCTGTGACTCATTCTTATGACATTTTTTATAATTCTTTCACTTAATTTGGTAGGTTAGCTCACCGTAATGACTCACCACAAGTTGGGCCTTCCAGGTAAAGTACATTTAGACTGCAATCAATAGAAACAAATTCTCAGACCTCTAAAACCAAATGACTGTACCAGTGGTGAACTAGGTATGTCTTAGTAAAAGAGGTGACTACTTATGTGATCAATTATTTTCTGTTTTATATTTGTAAATAATTCAGACCACTTTGCATTAAAAGTGATATTAAAAAGTCTTGTAAAAGACGTTTTTGTATAGCAATAAGGTGTGAAGACTTCCAAGTGGCTGAATACTTTTGTATTGGTTCTGTACCATTTCTTCATGTGATGTTTTATTCTTTTTCTAATAACAACACTGGCAAACCAAACTCTCTCTTGGGATTTGTAAAGTTTGAACCAAATTGAATGTCTATGGGGGCGGCACGGTGGCGCAGTGGTAGCGCTGCTGCCTCGCAGTTAGGAGACCCGGGTTCGCTTCCCGGGTCCTCCCTGCGTGGAGTTTGCATGTTCTCCCGTGTCTGCGTGGGTTTCCTCCGGGCACTCCGGTTTCCTCCCACACTCCAAAGACATGCAGGTTAGGTGGATTGGCGATTCTAAATTGGCCCTAGTGTGTGCTTGGTGTGTTTGTGTGTGTCCTGCGGTGGGTTGGCACCCTGCCCAGGATTGGTTCCTGCCTTGTTGGCTGGGATTGGCTCCAGCAGACCCCCGTGACCCTATTCGGATTCAGTGGGTTAGACGATGGATGGATGGATGAATGTCTATGCCCTGGGGATTAGTATGACCACCACGTATTTATTATAGGAGAATTATTGCCTATTTCCAGATAGAAGCTAAGAGGCATCAAAGCCTATACAAAACAGTCATTATGCACCCCAGTTTGGTAGCTGAACTGAATACCACCCCTTGTGCCATGGCACCTAAACGTGCAATAGCTCTATGATAAACGTCAACTAAACTTTAATTATTTAGACTCCAGATTGGCCCTGTCCCTGTGAGGTTTGCTCTAATTCAGTGGAACCTGAGACTGTAGTGTGGTTTTAAGTGGTGTCTGCTTGGCCATGTGTATTGAGATGCGTAGTGACACAACTATTAGGTTTACCTCCACAGAGTGGCACTTCAGGCAACACGTAGAGTCTCCCTATCCCTATTGGTTAGTGCGGGCTTCTTCCAAAGCCTTCTCTTTTCTGTGTAAAGAAATAGACAAAAAATCATAAATATTTGGGGTTTCCGGCCCCGTATACTTTAAAAAATCAAAGAAAAATAACAAATTATTGCCACAGTCAAGTACATGAAATCAATGTAACATTTGACAGTCCAAAGATGGCGGTGGAGGAATATTTATGTAGGAGGGGCCAGAAGTAGAGGTATGCTGGGTAGGAGCCGAGATGGATGATGGAATCGATGATGTCATAGGGAGCAGACAGAGGAAGGGCGGAAGTAGCGTAGTGCGGGAACTGGTGAAGGCAGACTCATGGCGGCTGTGCTTCTTTCTTTCTGCAGGAAACAAAGAGAGAAAGGTTAGTACCCCACCACTCCCTCCTGGCATATGACTTTACGATCTTATTTAGGTCTGTCCGCGGCCAACTCCTTCTACCGCTCAAACACCTGATGTAAAGTGGAATTTTTAAGTGAAGACAATCTCTGTCCAGTGTGGTGTTTTCCAGTCATTTAAGACAGTATCTCCTTTTTACACCAAAACAATCAAAAACTCACATGACGTAGACGTTCATCTACAATGGGCATGCATGAATGCTTTGGAGGAAAAGTCCTTAAAGGGGTGGTAATGCCACCATCCAAAGAATTTATTGCAAAGCTGTAGAAACAAGTAAATTATTTTCATTTTGCAGCATTCAAACATTACAAAATGCAATTAAGTAAGCAATGCAACACGCACCATGAAGAGCCATTCTTCTACAGCATTTCCACTGTGCTGCAATATGTTTTAATAAGCAGGATCCAATTCGGAAAGGACCATGTAATAAACACAAACTAATCAGATAGCAAAAAGAGTCTGCATTTTAAAAAATCAGCATTTTCTCCCGTCCACATTACAATGCTGAGGCTGTGTTTTCAGAAGTATACAACTCTGAAGAATGTTTTCAAAAGTCTCCATTTTCAGGCGGTTGAAAACGTTGGGGTACTGTGGACAAAAGGCGAAAATGGAGACTAATATCTATGTTTTTAAATAAAAATGGTAGGCCATCTGAAGTGGGCTCCTTTCTTTTGCATGTTGCTGCCAGATTAACCTCTAATTCCCTGAAATCTTCAACTAGTACCGAGGCAAGTCGGAAAAAGAATGGACAGATGAAACTGTAAATGTTCCAGATAGCTTTGGTTGGTGTCCAACCACGGCTGTCTTAACAGCATTATTGGCACCCGGGTAAAGCAGTGCACTTGGGCCTCTACCTACACAACCACTCAGCAAGTCACAACATACATAGATTGGCATGGGGCCCCTATATTCGTAGTGCCCCATGGCAAATGCCAAGCGTGCCCATATCTTAAGACGGCCCTGTGTCCAAAGCCTTTTAATAATATTTGTATGCAGATATGTCTTATTTTGTGAGTCTTAATTAAGTGCGTTACTTACATTATACAGTATATTATATTGGTGATGTACTGTATACACAATTACATAGTGAGATAAGAGGAGGATGGCAGTCTTGTCACTGATTACACCTAATGGTTATACCAAAGGTAATAATCACATTGCAATTTCAATTAAATGCATCCATCCATTACCCAACCTGCTATATCCTAACTGCAGGGTCACGGGGTCAATTACATGCTTTTTTAGATGTTACCGGTGGACAAGTTGCTTGGGTGCAAAGGAATATCAGATAGGTGACTTCCTATGATGCCTCAGGTATTGTCCCACCATGTACTGATTAAATGGCTCCTTTTAAAAACACAGACATGGGCACATGTTGGGTAACATGTTAGCAAATCAGTCCCAGGCTTACAATTTGCCTAAATTCAATTACAATGTACTACATATTAACTTATTTTAGGGATTCTTCCGCATTTACTTTTTTTCATTTTTCTTTTACTATTTGTAAAACACTTTAAGCAACACATTTACATGAAAATGGGCTATATAAATAAAAGTTGGTTTTATAGTTCAATTATATTGTTTCATACCTGAATGAAAAATGATGTCACAACTCAGCATTTGAAAAGGACTGAAAAGACGCGTCATGTAAACAACGTGCAGCAAATGAATTTCTCATTTTTGTGGTTGACAGCTTAATTGTGCCTGCATAGACACCAGCCTGAGTTCTAGTAGGGTCAGATGATGGCTAAAGCACTTTAAAGATGTGCTCACCAAAGAGAATCAGGTGATAGGCAATCAGGAAAATGACTGCAAAGGCTAGAATAAGGCATCATTTAGTCAATGCATGTTGTCAAAAGATCATGTGTTTTTCAACCATTCTATTACAATAAACTATGAACATGTAACTAGTTCAGGTGACATTAGTTTATATTCAAGTACAAAATGATAAATGAAAGTACAGGTTACTCAATGCTGCCATCTCAAATCCTGTACATTCTTGTAGCTTTAAGTGGCAAGGTTGGAGTGTGCACTAATATAGTGTGATGGACAGCCGGGTCCCATGCCCGGCCGGGACGCCCCTGCTGCATATGTTCCAGGGAGCCACCATGGACAGCACCATACCTCCCCGGGATGCTTGGGGGCAGCCTCCCTGGCCGTTGTTCATTTCCCAGTCTCCCACGTGGCTCCATGGGACATGGAGTCCTCCACAGCCTGGTTGGGAGATGGGGTGGCCGCTAGGGGGTGCTGTCGAGAGCCAAAAACATGGATGGACGAGTTGTCAGCCCCACCCGGAGGTGCAATCGGGACCAGCTGGTCAAGCACCTGGAACACTTCCGGGTGGGCTATAAAACGGGCCAGCCTCCCTTTATTCGAGGCCAGAATCGGGAGGAGGAGGACGAGGTTGCCTGGGAGGAGTGGTGGTGCCAGGAAAGGGTTGTTTGAGTTCTGTGGAAAGTGCTTTGGGACTGTGTTGGGCCTGTGGGACACGGGGAAGACGTGCACCCACAGCCGAAGAGAAAATAAAAAGCCTGTTTGTTTTACACGTGCCTCTGCGTAGTCTGTGCCGGGTCGGGCGCTATATAGTGCCTTTTACAATAGATACATTACACTGTATACATTAGATACATTACATAATATACATTGCCACATCCTCCATAGGACGAACCACCTCAGGATCTCAAATTAGGACCCAAACACAGTCATGCAACACCTCAGCACCACATAAGTTCAGATGGAATGGAACAGTGTGAGGTTCTTTACAGTGGCTGGAGTGCCAATCATCTCCCCAACAAGTTGGAGGACCTGCTTGTAGGGCTGAATACAGATTAACGTCATTCATACCCAGGATGAAGCAATCACAGGTTAAGGGCCTTGCTCAATGCTGACTCACTTCTGGCATTTACATGATTTGAACCGGCAACCTTCTGATTGCTGGCGCAGATCCCTAGCCTTGGAGTCGCCACTAAAGAGCAAGAAAATTATATATATTCTTCAGTGTATATCTTCTTAAAAAATTAACAAGCTTTTTGACTGGTATGTTTAACTTCAAATATACGAGACCAAAGGAAAAGAAAATGACTGTTTATGAAACAAAAGCACTTAAGCAATTCTTTTATTTATTATCAACTAACTGTGAGTGACAAATTTGAGCTGTCATTTTAAACCATTATAAATGAAACTAAAGTAGAAAAAAAAGTAGTGATAATTACTAATTGTTGCACAATTTGAGCCTTTTACTTCAAGCTGGGCACTGCCACTTTTCTTAGACGTAAAGCAAGTCAGAAGAGCAGTTTTGTTTGCAGCCCTGTTACCATCTGCATTCTGTTTTCTTACTGCGGCTTTCTGAGGTCTGCAAACCTTGCTATTTAAGTTTCATGTCCATGTTCTACCCTTTAGGTAGATAAATGAACTACTTTTGCGAGACTTGAAGTCTGTTTTAATTCAGGAAAGAGCTGCGGCTCAGTCTTTTAGTTAACTATAAAAACCCAGCAAAGGTGCATGCCTTTATCCCTACCAGAAGATTCTCTGTTACACATCAGATTTTTTTGTCTGATTTTTAATTGCCTTGCTTAAATGTTTGTTATTGTACTTTACTAGCTGTGTAAGCCCGCGCTGTAAAAAGCCCAGGGTCCTAGAAACCTATTTCCTATTGAAATTGTCAGAAACAAATTGAAATGTTGAGATGTCAGGTAATTGAATGGAACTACTCTGGGCGTCTCCCTCATAGGAGGATTCGTTGTGCCAATATGCTCGCATCGCTTGTGTATTAGCAGTTGGAGGAAAAGTAAAAGGGATACCGTTTTGCCGATGTTAGCGGCTAAGCAACTTTGTCTTTCTTCTGAGGTTTCTTTTTGCTGATGTGCTGGCCTCATTTGTGTTATTAGCAGCTAAGCGAGTTTTCTGTTTCCTCGGAAGTGGAGCCCTTACCCCAACTCCACCTCTCACTTCCTGGCCAAACAGACACACACACTTTCACGCATAGACGTTTATATATAAGATGTCAACATGTATGTATACAGTATTTTATGTTCTTACTTATCCTTAAAATGTGTCTTGAAAAGCACAAAAGGTTGACTAGTTCCTAGGAAGGCAGAATCCATCTGTTTATGGCAGGGGCATCCAGAAACCATTCAAGCAATAATCAGACGCAACACAGGAACATTTCATGGATAGGGTGCCAGCCCATCGCAGGGTGAACACACACACACCCCATACACATCAGGTTCCGATTTAGCAACACCAATGCACCTCGCCTGCATGTCTTTCAACTGAGGGAGGAAACTGGAGTACAGAGTAGGCCCATGTGAACAGGAGGAGAATCATGAACACAAAAAGCCAGTCTCCTTATTGCAAGTCAGCAGCTTCACCATACTGCCCTTAAACAAAATTACTATTTTAATTATTATCCTTACTGGTGAAACACATGGACCGTCAAATAAAAGAGAATTGAAAGGAGTGGAGTCCACCAATATAATGATCAACTTGATTATGACTTCTGAACACAAAGGTGCCATGTACTGTGGGGATTTTCTATTTTTTAAAAATAAGTTAGTTACATTACTCATTACTTACAAAAAATAGTAAATATATTATATAGTTAATTATTCAAAAATGCATAGATAAGTGCATTACAACAGGGTGTTGTTTTTTCTTCTTTTGTATGACAAACTACACATCTGACTGGCCAGCATGTAATTAAACCCTAAGATCATATATGAACCTTCATGAAACTCACCAGGAATACAAGCAAACATGTTTTATACATACATGTAGTCCTCCTATCGCTGCAAAGTAAATAATAATGACCTGTTTTTTACATAATCGACCAGAATAAAACAGAGAATCGCAGTGTGAACACAGGCCACTGCTTCACCCGCTCACACAGTTTCAACATGTCTATAGTTAATAACTGGACTGCTAATGATATGTTTCTTTTACCAGATTGTAGGCAGCACACTCTTTTCTCCTTGTTGTGTGACTGAGCCCAGCCATGGAGAGGCTTACACTCAGTGCTGCTGGGATAATGATAGCTCAGATACGTTCACTTGAATAAAATAAGTATTGCATTAGGTTGCATGCTACTGTTAAGAGTAATAAGACTACGTAACACACGTGCCTTTTTCATGCAAAACTGTTGATCAAACATGTTACCCCCAACACTACTCCTTCAGAGCTTAGCACTGTGTATTCAGCTCATCAACATAAATGCAACAATTTCTGAAATATTGAGACACATATTTTCAGCCAGGAGAAGGAATAATGTAATCCATGCAGACTGACAGAGTGCACCAGATTAAGAAATCCTTAAGTTTTAAGGGTTTACATGGCCAGATAACTCGCAGAGAGAGAGAGATGCACGTGGTCCCCCAGTTTGTCTACATGGTATTTGAGAAAGCAGGGATCTGTGAATATCTGGGTTATTAAAGTGCATGTAAACACACCTAATATTATAACATTTGATTGAGGAGCTCTACCTCAATTGTGCAGTGAGGAAGAAGTTTTTAATCTCCGTTAGCTACATAATGTCTGTCTGAGCTTGTATTTTATTTTTTTTTTATTAACTTGCCTTGTGCTCTTTTTGTAAAGGCTTGGGCTGCTTGCTTTAATCAGATCTTATACTTCTATAAAGAACACGTGAGAGCATTGTGTGTTTTCAGGTTATGAAAGCCTCAAATAACCACCAGTGACGTGCAGTGAGGTTTACGGCTGGTGAGGCACTGACTCCTTCAGAGTGAGATTTACAACTATATGAACACAAAATAGTAGCTTATTCACTATTCAACTGGCAGCATTCACATTGACTACTGGTTATGTTTCGTATCTCATCAGAATTCTTTACACACATATAGGTAAGGTTCATATCTGGCTAAGAAAGAATGTTACATTTATATTGGCGGAGAGAGCACGTTTGCTCTGCACTCTCCATGTGTTCTAAATTTGCCGTTGCAATTCCACAATTCATACTCATTCAATACAAATTAAAGTATTGAGTGGTGTACAAAAAGAAAATGGATTTCAATTTTAACCTTTTGAAGAATAGCAGCAACAAGCACCTTTTTGGCTCAAATGTGCCCCCTTCAGTGCGGCACGGTACTGTCTGCCTCACCTTGTCCCTTTTCACTGCAGTTTAATGTCCAATCAGTAAGTCTAAATATGTCACATACATTCATTAAAGATATTGGCCAGACTATGGAAAGTCAGGGTGTATAATAAACGTGTCTGCAAACGTTATATTGGCAACATAAAGACAGTAACAGGCATGCGCCAATTGCATGTATCATCCCAGTGTGTGAGGGAGAGCACAGTCCGAGGTGAGGTGAGGCTCATTCCTGCTGCACCTTGCGTTTCTCCCCTGTATTTGAACTGGAAATGTGTGAATTCAGCGATTTTGACTATAAAAATGATAAAAATTATTGGAATCATACAGAAAACAAATTTATAGCACAAACCATTGGTTACATTTATTTTATGTTATCATTATTAGTTTTTTTTACTTTTTATGATGACACTGCCTCCCCTGACTGCACATCCCTGCTAACCACGTACATGATAATTTATTAAAACTGTCAGACTCCACTGTGAGGTGTTTGAATTTTTTTTGTTCTCAACTTATTTGATCTTGTATGCATGTCATGAAGTTGGTGATATGTGTTGTAAACTGTTTATCCTTGTACCTCTTGTACAAGTTTAGGCTGAGCTTTCTATTCGATATGTGTGTCAGTGTTTTACTGTGTCATTGTGGACTTTGGTAGGGTTAACAAATGTCTGAGTCACGTGAGCAATGAAGAGGATCAGCCTGTCTCTGTAAAGCAGGTCACCGTCACTATCGCTATCTAGTATACTTCCTGAATGCATGTCGCTGCAGGGGGTGCAAACACCTCTCATGAAAGCAAGCAGTCTCCATAACTCTGCCAGATTATTGCGAGGGTCTTCAATTTCTTAAATTTGGTTTCAAGTCAGACCTGCAGTGCAATCGCTTAGCTGTAGTTGATGTGTCAGCAATGTAAGAGGGTGTGTGCTCTTGGTCTTAGTGCTGTGTTGGGGTGTGAATGTTGTATCAAAGACTCAAATCATGCCTGCTGTGATTCAGAGGTTGCATTTGTGTCAGACCAGCAGCGTGTTCTGTCGGCCATACTTGTGGTGTCATGTATGTATGAAGCAACCCACCGAGGCGCACAGCCATGCATAACCTGCAAGGTCTGGTGAGCTGCAATGCCAGGGACTTGAAGCCCAATACATGCCAGACCAGTGCTGTGATTGGACGGCTGTATATTTTATATATAGCACAGCATTGCATATCCTGTATTTATACCAGCCCAATTTTGGTCTTGCCATTTCATGATCATCCCAATCATGGGCCACACTCTGTGCATCACAATATATGTTATTGACTGAGACCGAGATCAAGCTTTAAAGGCCAGGGGTCATGAGTGTTTGTGTGACAGACAGGCAAGTCTTAAAATTTATAAAGAATAAACTGATACTTTCTTTAATAAATATGCAGCAAGCTACTTATATATTTACCCCTTGTGAATGTTCTAAATAAAACCAAAATGAAAAACAGCTACTAGAAAATGACCTTCAGCAGACATTTTACAGTAGTTCTTGATCAGAATGTTTGGAGTATTGCAGACTGATATTACATGAAAACAAGCACAAAGTTTATCATTGCACAAGAAGGGGATTTGACAGAGCCTCAAGCAGAGATTTCCTTTAGTCCTTACACTAGCTTTTCATTTCAAAAAGCATTCTTTACTTTAAAAGATCCAATTTGCCACCCTCTCTGATCTTGGCATCACTAGACTGCCCTAAGTTTGTTTGAGACTTACCTCTTGGGTATATTCTGCTATATGTCATGCTATGTAGAGAAGGCAAGCAGTTCCACAAAACACTTTTACTCTGTTTGTTTTTCCACATTGTAGTCCTATTTTTACACTTTGCAGACTGGATAATGAGCATCAGGCTCTTGAATGGGCAGATGCAGGCAGGAACGTGTTACCAGGGCAGATCAAGAGGAAAGAAGACTGAATGAAAATGCAGTTGTGGAGAAGAAGACACGGATAATTGTTTCAGGAATTGTACTTAAAGTACACTAACAGTGTTACAGATAGGGGGCGCTATCGCTCCCTTGAACCCTTGTCCAAGATGCCAGACACCAGATAAAAGTACAAAAGTAGACTTTATTCAAATTGCACAGTGCACAAAGCACCCGCATCTCCACAATACTCATTAAATCAATCACAATAATCACAATAAACCAATCCACCACTCCCAGACGCATTGCCACCCTTCCACCCAGCTCATCTCGCCGTCTGGGAGCTCCCACAATCCTTTTATACTCCCTGACCTGGAAGTGTTCCAATCCCCAGTCCATGTGATCTATCACTTCCGGGTCAGATCAAAAGTCATTTTCTTCACCCCGGAAGCACGTCATTCCCCTTGTCCATGTGACTCGGACGTACTACCGGGGCGTATGGCAAATAAACATCATTTCTCCCTGCAGCGTCATCTAGAGGCCCCCACGGTATCCAGCAGGGGTGTGGATAAAAACTACATTGTCCAGAATTCCCTGCTGGTCTTCGGGGCCCCTCCATACTGCAGGGAGAGCTCCATCTGGAGGCCTGGGGGTATTGGCCGGGATAAATGGTCAGCCATATTTCACAACAGATAATTGCAGATGCGTAGAAATGAAAGAGAAAGACAGTAAGTCTAGGAGAGCCATATTTGGACTGACGATAGTGGAGAGGCAACACTTTGATCTGACATGGGCAAACAGTTCTAGGGAACGGATGCTGCAAAGATAAATCAGTGTTACAAAAATGGATGCACAAGGTCACTGGGGATTTAATTCAGTTTTAATTCCACTTCGACAAATATGTGTGGGTATATTTAATGGGTGATTCCAAATCAGCTTCATGTGCCTGTAGGTGTGTGCGTGAGAGGGCCTTGCGATGGACTTGACACATAATAGCTTTTTGGATGTTTATTTTATTTAGCAGTGCAGTGATGAGGTGGATATCATTACTCCTCCACACCACTCCTAGGACAAGCAATCGACTGCCGACCTGATGTAGAGGGTGCGGTGCAGGATTTACTGAATCCCTCTGTGACTCTTCATGCACTTGGACACAGTGGCTGCATGCTGCTGCCATTCTGTCACTGCATTTCAGCTGCTTAAGTCATGTGTGATCAAAACCTACAATTATCTAGGAGCGCAAGACTAATGGTAATTAGTTGAAGTGCAAACCTAAATATCCCCTTAATGATAAATGTTGTTGTTGTTTTTATGTGCAATCCCATTATTCTGCACAGTTAAGCCTTGTAAAGTTGCCAGGGCTGCCATTACTGAAACTTAGTGATTCAGTGTTTCTGCAGTTTTTCACTAAAACACTAAATTTCAATGGCAGTCAATTTTGTTTCTCAGCAGGCCAAATGCTGCATATTATTTCTGTTCCAACTTTTCATATTTCCCAGTTTGATTTTTTTGTACCTTGCTAACAAATCCTGATCATTGATATTTGATGTCCTAGTGCAGGAACCAAATGATCAGATGAGGCAAAGTAACAGGACAGGAACACTTTTTACTGTAAATGAGAACAGTCACATTCTGCTGTTGTTTAATAGCAAAAAACATTTGAGAGCTTTGAAAAGTGTGACATAGTAAAACTATACAACACTCACGCGCTCTGCAAACTCACAGATAGAAAATAAGAGTTTAACTAGGTGTCCTCTTGAAACTAAACTGGGAGGAAATGTGTAGCATGAAGAGCGCGGTTATCAATAATGAGTTGCAATGATAAATATGACGGAAACATCTGTTAAGTGAATGCTCTGTTATTCAAGAGAAAGCTACAATTCAGATTTTCTCCTTTTTAATTTTTCTTTTTCAAAATAATTGTAGCTCTTGTTTTAATGCCATCACCATTTCACGTGTCTTATTTTTTGTATAGTGCTCTTCACTAAGTGGAGGCTCACGGCACTTGCGCAAGCTAAAGCAATAGTAGAAATAATTAAACCAAGCTTAAGTTACATACAGAAACACAAACTAATTTGAATACACAATACAAAAGAGGAGTTTAAACTTTATTAATATACATTACTAATAACAATAAACATTCATTAACATTATAAGTAAAATATGGCCTGTTGACAACAGAGAGGAGCAACACAAATCCAGGCATCAGCATTCTTAGAGAAAACGACAACAACGTTTATTTATACAGCATGTTTTCTTACCAATGATGTAACTCAAAGTGCTTTATAAGATGAAGAAAGAACAAAGAAAAAAAGTATCCATCTATCCATTTTCCAACTCGCTGAATCTGAACACTGGGTCACAAGGGTCTGCTGGAGCCAATCCCAGCCAACATAGGGCACAAGGCAGGAACCAATCCTGGGCAGGGTGCCAACCCACCGCAGGACACACGATCACACCCACTAGGGCCAATTTAGAATCGCCAATCCACCTAACCTGCATGTCTTTGGACTGTGGGAGGAAACCCACACAGACACGGGGAGAACATGCAAACTCCACGCAGGGAGGACCCGGGAAGCGAACCGAGGTCTCCTAACTGCGAGGCAGCAGTGCTACCACTGCGCCACCGTGCTGCCCCAGAAAAAAATATAAAAATAAAATTAGGCAATACTAATTAACAAAGAATAAAGTAGGTCAAATAGCTGGGAAGACAGAAAAAACAAAAAAAAAAACTCCAGACGGCTGGAAATAAAAAAATAAAATCTGCAGGGGCTCCAAGGCCACGAGACCATTCAGCCCCCACTAGGTATTCTTTCTAACATAAATGATCTCAATCACTCCTCATGGTTTTTAGGCTTCTGGTGGAAGAATTAGACGATGATGGTCATGTGGACCTCTAGCCTTTAATCCATCAACGTAGGGACATCACAGCACTCTGATCATGTGGTGGTGGTGCAGATCGCTACCAAAGAAAACCGGAAAAAGAACAGCAGAGAAAGTAGGGGTTAGTATGGAAACAAAAAAGATAATTAAATGCATATACAGAATATCAGGGTTACAATGAAGCTATGAGAAAGCCATGTTAAAATAATGTGTTTTTAGTAGTTTTTAAAGTGCTCCACCGTATTAGCCTGATGAATGTCTATCGGTAAACTATTCCAGATTTGAGGGGCATAAACTCTCACCACTTCTTTTAAGTTTAGCTCTTAGAATTCTAAACAGACACTCATTTGAAGATCTAAGGTTACGATTTGGAGTGTAAGGTGAGAGACATTCTGAAATATAGAATGGAGTGAGATTATTTAAGGCTTTGTAAACCATTATCAGTATTTTAAAGTCAATTCTAAATGGCACGGGTATCCAGTGTAGTGACGTGTCTTTTGGGTAGTCCTGAGAGGAGTGCATTGCAGTAATCTAGTTGACTAAAAACAAAAGTGTGAACTCATTTTTCAACATCTTGCAAAGTTATAAGGGGTCTAATTTTTTCTATATTTCTTAAGTGAAAAAATGCTGTCCTAGTAATCTGATTAATATGTGATTTAAAAGTTACCTTTGGGGGTCCAGGGTCAGTTTTACTAGACAGTCACAGTCTAAAGCAGGCCCAGTTTCTGGTATCCTAGGGCAGGTGGTTGCCCCGTTCCTTGCTGGACTTTCTACAGTACTATATTAGAAGTTCATGCTGGGCAGTCTAATAAGAAGACATAAGAAACCTTTCATTTTTGGATGTCAAAGGTTTACGGTGTCTCTGGTGTCCCTCCACATGAGCACTTTAGCAAGGTAACAATGACTCCAAGCGTCAATTAAGGACAGAGAATAGAAACAGAATAGATAGATAGATAGATAGATAGATAGATAGATAGATAGATAGATAGATAGATAGGCACTCTAGGATAATAGATAGATAGATAGATAGATAGATAGATAGATAGATAGATAGATAGATAGATAGATAGATAGATAGATAGATAGATAGATAGATAGATAGATAGATAGATAGATAGATACTTTATTAATCCCAAGGGGAAATTCACATAATCCAGCAGCAGCATACTGATGAAGAACAATATTAAAGAGTGATAAAAATGCAGGTATAACAGACAATAGTAACAGTTCATAAGGATTTAAAATAAACAAAAATCATGAGTTAAATTAAATGCAGACCTGAACAACTCTCTATCTATCATTTATCTAAAGAAGCCCCTCCTGGCCAGTGCAGGAATTATGTATGAAAGGAAACCTTTGGGGTAATTTGGGTACCAACATGTACATGTTGTAAGAATGAAAGGACTAAGACAATAGGCTTACGTGTATTAAAAGAGCAATTGAGAAAAAAAGATAGCAGCATTTGACAAATGGCCTTCTGGTCAGGCCATTGCGTTTCTTATTATCCTTGGGGTATAAAGAAGGTAGAAAGATTAACAATTATGATGCTACCTGTGTCTTATGTCTTTGAGCTTATAAATAGCACTTGTTTCCTCCACACTATTGTCTTTTGTCAGATTGTGTCTAACACTTAAGTTTCTATTGCTTTAAATAAGCTGAGGTAAAAGGATTTTTTTCACTTTTTGTCCCACCAGGTGTTAGATTTAGGCACCTCGGTGTGAACAGATGTCAGATGCTTCTAACTTTCTTTTGCCTTTACTGTGCAGTTCAACTGTATTATAGTTCATCATAGCATGTCTCTCAAGGAATTGTGCCAAAATTATTTACACTAAGAGCTCAGGGTTAAAGGATTGTAAATGTCAGAAGACAGCTTGTCATGAAGGTATTCAAATATAACATATAAAACTAACTAACCATCTGGTAATAACTGTGATTGTGTTTTGCTCATTAAGACAAAAGATGTATTCACAAACTTTGGTAGCAGCTTTAGGAAATCTTAATGAGAATGTTGACATTATTTTGAATTATTAGTTTAAAGACCTACCTAATAAACAGTGTCCTGAGTTTGACCTCTGAAGGCTGCAGTTTCTGTGTGGGATTTCCTTCAGGGTACTCCTGTTCCATTTTCCAAAAACCTGGGCAGGTTAATTGACAACTTTAACATGGCCTGAGAGTTGAGGGAGGTGCACACATGTGCTCTGTTGAAGGATTGGCACCCTGTCCATGGTGTTCACCACTGTGTATGTACTGAGAGAGAGGCTCCAGGCCTCTGAAATTCTGAATTAGATAAAGACGTGTGATCAAAAAATACGGTGAACGTTTTAAAAAAGAAATGTTTATTGCAGTAAAAGATTTAGAACTACTAGTCACCCTTAAAATGCTCTCCTCCACTTCGAATGCACTTATCCCAACACTCCTGCCACTTTGCGAAGCAGTTCTGGAAGTTTTCTTTTGAGACTGTCTTTAGTTGGGCTGTCTTGGCTGCCTGGATGTCCTCAATGGATTGAAATCGTTTGCCTTTCGTGGTCATTTTCTATTTAGGGAACAGCCAGAAGTCGCACGGTGCCAGATGACGAATAAGGTGGATGTGTTCACAGCGTAATGTTTTTATTCAACAGAAATTGTCGTACTAGAAGGGATGTGTGACAAGGAGCGTTGTCATGATGAAAAATGAAACCATTTCAATATTTTCCTTGGTTATTGATGTTGAAGCACGTCCTGATCTTTTCTCATCTTCACCCGAGTCAGATCCATTCCTTAATTGTTGGTAAAGTGTCACCATAAACCAATTTTAACATCTGATGGGTTTTCTGAGCTTTTTGCAATTTGAAACAAACTTTCATGTTAATGCATTGCTCGATATCAATTATTAACAACAAGCTTGAAAAACACTCTTGAACTCAACAGTGGCTCACAAATGACTGGCAGTACCAAACAAACTAGTCACAAATGAGGCTTTAGGATGGGTATATCAGAAACTGCATCGAATTGTTTTGTGTTGCTCTTGGATGGTGCTCTGCATCAACATTCACCGTACTTTCTGATCACACCTTGTATGTATGGCAGTTAAACAGAACTATTCTGTAAGCTTGGGTAACACAGGCAGCAGAAATCCTAAACTGAGTAATCCATTCATCCAATTTCTAACTTGCTGGATATAAATAAGGAGATGTTATGCTCAGACTATAGAATGCACCAGACAGACCACATCCTGAGTATTGTGTGAAGTTCTGGTCACCACACTACAAGAAAAAACATAGCAGCACTTGAAGCTGTTCAGAAAAGAGCAACCAGACTTAAGGAAATGTCCTACGGTGACAGACTTAGAGAGCAGAGAAAACTGTGTGGGGACCTAATCCAGATCTTCAAAACTCTCAAAGGCATTGATAAAGTAGATCCAGCAGAGTTCTTTCAACTTAACTGTGTATCACTTACTCAAAATACATATCAGTGGACATTAAGGAGAAGTGCATTTAGGACTGAAACCAGGAAGCACTTCTTTACACATAGAGTTGTGGAAATCTAGAATAAACTACCAAGTCATGTAGTTGAAGAAGAAGCCTTGACATTACCTATAAAAAGTATGTAGTCGAGATACCATTGGGGCATCTTGGCTATTACCTAAATAAAAGAGCCTGATGGACTGAATGGTCTTCTCTCGTTTGTTACATTTCTTTTGTTTTTCTATTCTTATGCTTACCTTATTTAGGGTGAAAGGGAGCTGGTGCCTATCACAGCAGCAATGTAAACAAGGTGGGAAACAAATCAGTCCACTGTAGGACACCTTTACTCATGCTGGACCAATTAGGAGTCATCAATTAACCTATCACAACATATCTTTGTTTTGAAGGAGGATAACCCATAAGGGCATAGAGAGAACATTCAAACTCCACACAGACCCAATTTTCAAAGTCATGTTTCAGGAGCTGTGAATTAGCAGCACTACCCGCAATGCCACCTTGAACTGCATTAGTACCATTTATTTATTTATTTATGTAGTTATTTATTTGCTTGATAGTCTATTGAAACAAATTGCTTCTGGTGAGTCCTTACCAAGTTAGCTACTCCACTGTTTACTTCTTCATAATTCTTTAGTTAAGAATAAAATTATAATGAGATTGAATTAAATTCAACGTACACTGATTGAATAACGCCTTGTGCAATAAAAACTTAACTGCAGTAATATTATTAGTAATGTCTGAGATTATAAGCAAGCCACCTAAAATGGAAAAAGCTGGTTTAGCAATAACAATGATCTCCTGTTTAAGAACTCAGTTGAAACAAAAACAAGCAGCCACTGTGCTGCAGGAGCTGAGTTTAAGATCCCTGACTTGGTGAAACTTCTTTACAGACCTCAACATTTGCCAGTTATTTTTTCATTGGCTGGCAGCACTTCTTTGTCTTCTCACTGGCATCTGATGACATTACACAGACAAACAAAAACTTTCAGTCTCCTGGGACATTAAATTTTTAATGCCCATATAGTCATCGGTTTGAGGACTTAATTAAAGGTGATGTCACATTACACGACTTTTAATTGTGGGTCATGTTGAACTTGCCAATTGCAGTTACTGATCTCATTGCTGGACTATGTCAGTTTAAATGAAAGAAAATTGATGGGCATGTCACATTTAGCACCTGAGTACTGACCTTCCAGCCCAGTTTTATCTGACAACCAATAACGTGCTGCCTGATAGAACCAGTGTTGAACAAATGGTTGTGATGGGCTGCCGGGTCCCATGCCCGGCTGGGACGCCCCTTCTATTTATGTTCCAGGGGAGCAGCCATGGGATGCACTCTATGTCCCCCGGAATGCTTGCTGGCAGCCCTCCTGGGTTACATCAGGGCCACAGGTATGGGACTTCAGGACTCGGACCTGTTGGGCTCCATGGCCACCACCCGGAGGAGCTGCATGGCTTAACGAGCCTCTGTGGGCTGGAATGCAGCCACACCCAGAAGTGCAGCCTAATTAGGCCAATTACCACCTGGAGCACTTCTGGGAGGGCTACAAAAAGAGCCTGCAGCCACTACTCAGCAGCCAGAATCGGCAGGAAGAGAAGGAGGTTGCCTGAGAGGATGAGGATGAGGATGAGGATGAGGATGAGGATGAGGATGAGGATGAGGATGAGGATGAGGATGAGGATGGTGGTGGTGGTGGTGCCGCCATCAGAGGAAGAATTGGGTTGGGTTGGGTTTTATTAGGTTGGGTTGAGTTGAAGTGGTTTGGGACTGTGTTGGGCCTGTAGGACATGGGGAAGATGTGCCCCATGCTGAAGAGAAAAATAAAACTTTGTTTATTGAACACGTGCCTCAGTGTGAATCTGTGCCGGGTCGGGAGCCTATATAGCACCTTATTCACAGGGTTAACAGGTACTACAATTTCAGCCACAATCTTGTCCCTTTTTTTCATTTTTCCATTCTGTCGTGGTATACAAAACACAAGACATCAGGCAGACAAGCTTCTTTTTCATTTGTAAGGTCCAAAACACATGTGTTTCTTTTTCCTTGTCACTGCATTCTGTGCTTTGTACTTCCAGATGAGCATTCGTTGGTTGTCAGATCTCCTGCACACAATGGCCACCTCTACGATTAAAGACAAAATCATTTCTGTCTGGTTTTATTGAAGTCAGTTACAGAGTAGTTGGAGTGAGTCACTGGGCACACCACATTATTATTTGACATTGAAAGTGCTCTTTCCTTAATAATTTAACGCCCCTTATATGGACTGAACCTTCAGCCTCGCACACCAGGCCAGCAGTTAGCCACACTGCCGGGTATGAATGTGTACAAGACAGGAGCCGGCAAACTGAGACAACCACACTCACTGATTCTGGGACAAGTTATTCCTAATGGCACATCTTTGAATGGAGGTGCTCCTGCTGCACATCGTTGTTGTGCACACCTTACCATCCATCATTGTAAATTCAAATAAACTTACCTTAGTGTCATCCAGTAGTCCTTGTCCACCTGAGATCAAATCCACAATCTTGTAGACGTGCAAGTGGTGTAACTGGATGTATCTAAAATCTTGTTAGCCTGGGTGACTATTGTGATTGTTCTCTGCAGGAGTAGCACACCAAGAGCACTTCCAAACCAGTTAAATTTGCTATCCTCGTTGATAGCAGTCGCATTCTTGATACCATTATAACGGTGATGGGGTTTACCCCTTTGTGCCAGCTACATAATGTCTGATTGAATCCCTGACCCCAACTGCTCAAACTCAATTAGCCACCAATACTCAAGTGACCTAAGCAGCTGAGCTAAAGAAAAAGTTCTTCTGCCTTACTATATAAGCCGGGTTTTATATAATTAAATCTGTCCATCCAAGAGCTGAGTGGAAAAAAAAATGTGCTGCTGAAATCTTGTAGGTTTGCAAAGGAACACTGTCTGAAGTATAATGAAATAATAATTAAGTCACAGCAGCGTCATTCTGACACCATTTAAAGAAAAAAATAGAAAAGATCTTTTTCACTTCATTTTCTACTCCTCACTTTAAAAAGTCCACTTTGTAATATATGGCCATTCTCCGTAGTACTGACTCTGGAGGACCACTGATAAATGGGTGATCTCTATTTCCATCATCCAACACTGATATCGTATATTCCACTGAGACCTCCCTGATGCTTCTTTGGACATTTGCTAAACGCTTTGCCTACCATGATGCAATCTCCACAAATGGTTTTTGTCTATCAGAGGAATTGAATATTTTCTAAAAATATAAAAAGTGGTTCATGGAAACTTAAAAAAAAAAAAATCTGTTGTGAGAAAATATGCAAAGCTAGCATGTGCTGTGAGGTTTGTGTTAAGTAGGTTGAAAAGTATTTTTTGTAAAGTTGCACCAGATGCACAGCATGGTTCTGGGCTAACTCTGTGTGTGTGTGTGTGTGTGTGTAGGGGGTACAGTGTTTAGGATATCGCTGGTAATACCCTGTTACAGGGCAATGGGACATGAAAGAACAAAGGCAAGTCTTTCAGCTCAGTGCATGTTCATCATATCTTCTGAATTTGCCTTTGAAATGTTGCTCAACACTATGCTGCTAAATATAACTTGTGTAAATAAAATACTGTAGTTTCACTAAGGATAGCATGATAGCTTTAATACAGAAAAGCTCACACATAAAGAAGAAATGTTTTCCTGAACACAGCAAAGAAATTATTGATTGCTTCAGAACATGATTTAAGCGTGGGTAAGACCCTGAGGATTGTAAAATTAGTGATGAAATTTTGTTGAACGGAGTCACACAGGTGTTCAGTGTTGTCTTGTGGGTGGTCCAACCCAACATTCTCCAGAATTGGACTTGATCCACTTATCGACTCATTAAACTGTAGGATAAGGCATTAACCATTAAACCACAAAGCTGCTGGGTCAACTCCCAAAACTGACATGCTGTGTGACACTGAACAAGCCACCCCCGATCTGCTTGTCCTAAACTTTTATACTATATCTGATGGATTCTGAAAGTAGTTAGACCCCTTCATGTTCTGAACACTTCATTGTGTTCTATATTTCATTTTAAATGGATACATTTGCCATTGTAACCATCAACATGCATTCAATAACAATTACGGCCTACTCTGAATCTAATGGTTTGTGGACCAAGCCAGTTTTTTTAATCTATGAGCAGGTGACTTAATGGAGTCCGGCTTTAATTACCTTCCTACTGTGATTAAACCACTTGGGTTGGTGGGTAAGGTGAAGCTGTAAAAAAAGCTTTTTGGGGTTTTGCAGTAGAGAATGCGCAGAGAAGGACTTCTGTTTAACAGAAGAAGGTATGGAGAGTTAGGGTTGGATGGTCTGGCTTTTTGTAATTGTTTTTAAGTCAGCCATCCTGATGGTAATCCATCCATTATCCAACCCGCTATATCCTAACTACAGGGTCACGGGGGTTTGCTGGAGCCAAACCCAGCTAACACAGGGCACATGGCAGGAAACAAACCCTGGGCAGGGTGCCAGCCCACCGCAGGGCACACACACATACACCAAGCACACACTAGGGACAATTTTAGAATTGCCAATGCACCTAACCTGCATGTCTTTGGACTATGGGAGGAAACCCACACAGACATGGGAGAACATGCAAACTCCACACAGGGAGGACCTGGGAAGCGAACCTGGGTCTCATAACTGCGAGGCACTACCACTGCACCACCGTGTCACCCCCTGGTGGTAATTGTGAGTGTAAAGTGTTTAGCTAGATAGCCACGATACTGGTCCTCCTAACTTGCTTCTGTTTTTGTGTATAACTGTCTCCGTTTTCCTTGTGAAGTTTATTGGAGAACAAGTGGTGTCTCTTTTTTTTTTCTTTATGTGTGTTTCTCTCTCTTTCATTTGTATATACCCCTAGAGCTTTAGTAGTCCATAACAATAACCCATAAAGATAAGATGCAAGCATGTTTTCAGTAATGTTGGCAAATTTATAAAAAGTCACAAACTGAAATCTCTCATTCCTAAGAAGTCTTAAGAACATTTGCTGTGGCACTCCAAATTGTGGTCAGGTGCACACGCCTCCTTTAGAAGTGTCTAGAACTTGACTGGAGTCCATTTGCGAGCTGACATAGTTTAGAAATCATACACCTACATATACTGTATAAGGTCCCACAACTCACACTGCATGTCAGGACAAAAAACAAGCCATGAACGCCATACGTTTGTGATCAGATGGTGGTGAGGCACACATCAGGGCAAGGGCCTAACTGTATGAGGGTTTCTTGGAGCACAGTGTCCTCCATAGTTGTGAAATGGAAGATGTTTGAAACTACCAGAACTCTTCTTAGAGTTGGCAACTAAGTAACCAGTCAGAAAGGGCCTTGGTCAGGGTGGTGAACAGGAGGTCACTTCAGCAGAGCCTCACACAGGTTCTTCCTTTTCAGCAGCACTCCATGAGTCAGGCATTTATGGTGGAGTGGCCAGCCCACTTGGCGTTTGACACACTACATTTAAAGAAATCTGAGAGCTTGAGTTAAAAGATTCTTTGGTCTGATGAGGCAAAAATTGAACTCTTTGAGAAGAACTCCAAGCACTATGTCTGGCAAAGACCAGCCTAATACCATTGCAAAGGTGAAGCGTGGTGGTGGACAAAATTGAGGGAAGAATAAATGCAGTCAAATACAGAGAGGTCCTTGAAGAAGAACTGCTCTAGAGTTCACATGACCTCTGACTGGGGAAACAGTTCACCTTTCAGCACAACAATGACCTGATGCATACAGCCAAGACAAAGGTCCAGACTTAAACCCCATAGAACATCTGTGGAGAGGCCCAAAGATGGCAGTTTACAGACAAGGTCTTATATAAAGCTTGAGAGAATCTGTCAGAAAAAATAAGGTACACTGCCTAAATCCTTATGTATAAAGCTTGTAGAGACAAACTGCAAACACTAAAAGCTGTGATTGCTGCCAAAGCAGCTTCTGCAAAGTACTTAATTATGGACTGAATACTATGCTTCAGTTTTTGATTTTTAATAAATGTGAAATATGTTTTACACTGTCAGAGTGGTATACAGTCAATAACCTGCTCCTCAACACCTCTAAAACGAAGGAGCTTGTCATTGACTTTAGAAAAAACAAAACTGACATCCAGCCACTTATTATTGGTGGTGCCTGTGTGGAGAGGGTCCAGGTGTTCAGGTTTCTGGGCATTGAGCTGGAGGATGACCTGAACCTGGAGCGCCAACACCAAGGAGCTGCTGAAGAAGGCGCAGCAGAGACTGTAATTGCTGAGAATCCTCAGAATGAACCATCTCCCCAAAAATCTTCTCCTTGCCTTTTATCACTGTTCCCTCGAGAGTGTGCTCACGTACGCACTGTGTGTGTGTTATTACAGCTATACTTCCTCAGAAAGGAAAGCGCTCCACAGAGTCGTCAGAACAGCGGAGAGAACAATTGGTTGTACCCTCTCCACTCTGGAAGAAATCGACACCTCCTGATGCTGCAAAAAAGCAATAGACATTTCACAGGATTTATCACATCCTGATCATTGCCTCTTCCAGCTTTTGTCATCGGGAAAGAGATACAGAGCAAAGAAAACCAGGACAAACTGCCTTAAAAATAGTTTTTATCCAAAAGCAATTTATGGCCCTGAACTCAGAATAAAGCTGCTCCATATCATTCTCTTCCAATATGCAATATAGACCTTAAGTCAACCAGTGCAATTTGTATATTTTGTAAAGTACTTTTATTACTATTTGGTTTGTTATTATTTTCTCTCTTCTTGTCTTTTTAACTCTTATGCCTCACACTGAGTCGAGTGCACCTTCAATTCTGTTGTTCCTTTGTAAAAGTGACAATGACAATAAAGATCTATCTATTATGGATTATTGAGTGTAGATTGATGGGGATAAATGGCAAAGGCAAATGCATCCATTTTAAAATACTCTTATAATGCAAAGTATATAGAGACTGAATTGGGTGCATGTACAAAATAATTTTTCTTCAGCAGCTTTCGTTTATTTTGTGAATTTTATTTTTTGTTAGTTAAATCAAGAATCTAGCAGGGGTGGGCATAGTCAATCCTGAAGGGCCACAGTGGCTGTAGGTTTTTGTTCTAACCTGGTTCCTTAATTAGAAAGCAATTCTTGCCAATAATTTAATTTCATGGCTTGTTAGCGCTTTAACTCTGCCATGTCAGGTCATTCTCATATCCTAGATTTTTTTTTCCTTTCTAAGGATATCATCCAAATGATTTGAAGTCTAAAATGGATGAGTAATTCTCAGACCTTCACTTGTTTCTCTTCACTTTCCTTCCAGGTATTTAATTAAACCAAATAGTGTTCCAGAAATACACGCAGAAACAAGCTAAATGGAGAAATGTTGGTTTCTTTTGTCATGTGCATCTCATTGCTAATAAGGAGCCATTAAACACCGAGAATACATCTGTTTAAGACTAAAATAAGAAGTAAGTGTTCAGAATCATAACGAGCGAGACAACTAAAGTGAAGCAGAAGTGTTACTTGAGCAATAAGGGCTTCTTATTAAGCAACTGGGTTGGAACAAAAACCTGCAACCACTGCAGCCCTCCAGGAACGACTTTGCCCACCCCAGAGCTAGAATATTGTGAGGGTCATATACACATATGCAGCAGTTCATTAGTACTTTTAAAAAAGATGTCTTTGTAGAATGGTACAGCTATCCATCCATCCATTTCCTAACCCGCTGAATCCGAATACAGGGTCACGGGGGTCTGCTGGAGCCAATCCCAGCCAACACAGGGCACAAGGCAGGAACCAATCCAGGGCAGGGTGCCAACCCACCGCAGGACACACACAAACACCAAGCACACACTCGGGCCAATTCAGAATCGCCAATCCACCTAACCTGCATGTCTTTGGATTGTGGGAGGAAACCGGAGCGCCCGGAGGAAACCCACGCAGACAGGGGAGAACATGCAAACTCCACGCAGGGAGGACCCGGGAAGCGAACCCGGGTCTCCTAACTGCGAGGCAGCAGCGCCACCACTGTGCCAGGTACAGCTATTAGTACTGCTACCCCACATCTCCAAAGACAGGAGTTCAAAGCCCAACTTGGTAAAACTCAGTGTGGGGTAATTTGGTGCTTTCCCTAAGCTTCCATAAGACTTCTCTCTGGGTGCTTCAGCTTCCTCCATTATCCCAAACACATTCAGGTAAAGTTGTTTAGTAAGAATAAAAGCACTCAAGATGCATACGGATGCACATACAAAGTGAGGTTCTGCCCAGGATCGAATCTAGTCTGTGCTAGGATACCTCTAGAGGGATGAGAAAAAGAATGGCTAGATGGTTCTGTAAGAGGGCAGCATGGTGAGACTATGATCAGGGACATCAGGAATGAAACTTCACAAGCCAGCCTGGTTGCTGTCAGTGTGCCGATTGTGCTGTGTCTCAGTGTCTACTTCAGTTTCCTCAATTTTCCCAGAAATACACAGGTTAGTTAATTGGATGAGCATTCTGGACAATGGGCGGAAGTTACTATCTTGGTTTGATTCCTGCCATATGTGATGCCCTGTCATGATGGACTCCAACTCCTCAAAACTCGATCATGAAACAAGTGGATCTGGTTTCAGGATGGTATAACTGTATTCCTTCACTAAGTTTGCTTGATTGATTAAAAAAGGCACTTTTTTCATTCATTTTGTAAGTTAATTTAGCATAGCTCCTTGTGACGATGAATTAATAATAATTCTTTGCATTTATATAGCGCTTTTCTCACTATTCAAAGCAATTGTAGGGTTAAGGCATTTACAAGATTTGAACCGGCAACCTTCCAATTACCAGTGTAGATCCCTAGCCTCAGAGCCACCACTCCGCAGGTTAAGAAGAATTGGATGGAATTGTGTATTGCTGGGTAAATTATTATTGGACTGTTGGTACAGTGCTAAAACTCTTGGCCACATGATTAAAATTCAAACCTAGAAAGTAGAAATTCTTCACATTGTGAATGGTCAGTCAGAAAATTGTTACAGACGGACTCTTTTAAGAGCTGAAATGCAGTTTAATAAGTCCACTTACCCACTCTGCCATTTTCACTAACCCACTGATTGGCTGAAATTAGGACAACTGAGGCCAGCAAATAGAGCAGCGTCAATGAGAGGATATTCTCCAAGGACTGGATAAACTCGGAGTTGTCTTTCAAAAATAGAAGGAAGCTAAATAAGTTAGACCTTTTCACATCTTCGCTGGACAGAGGAGAAAATTCAGCAGCTCTGATCATTCTGCTCGGCATGCTGATGATGTTTATTCATGAGTTTGAAGAAGCAGAAAAACAAAATGGAACAAAGCGAATAGTAAAAGACATTAAAGTCCTTGCATGTGTGGGATAGTGTTAGCAGGTTCCTGTAGATTTTAATTAACAGGTTAAAGGGGAATTAATTATCAGTGAGAGATGTCTGCAGCACCTCCTATCCCCTAACTGCCCGGCACACATGCACACACAAACACACACACACACGCGTGCGCACACACAGCACCGACACTTTGTAATAACTCCCGTTTGCCCCAGTTCAAGTGCATTAGCAGAGTGACAATCTCAGAACAACTTAACCGAGCATGTATCAAAAATCCATCTATCCATTTATTTTCAAATGTGCTTATTCAGCTGAGGGTTGCAAGAGTATAAGGTAGGAAAACCCCAAGCCATCCGTTTTCTGAACAAGCTTTTTCTCATAACAGAATAGTGAGGTCTGTCGTGACAGCAACGGGCAAAAACGCAGAAACCGCCTGTCCATTACAGGTACACACACACATACTTACAGGGCCTATTAAAAGAGGAAGGTTTGCCCTTTTATTGTTATACAACACTGAATAAAAGTAGATTTAAGTTGACACTGATCAACAGAAACAGTCTATTTAATGTCAAAGTGAAAATCATTCTCTACAAAGTGGTCAAATTAATTTCAAATATAAAATAATTGATGACAGTATTTCATCATACTGCTTACTCAGACTGTATAAATATGCGGCAACATTTTTTATTTCGTTCAATGTATGGCAAGTAGGTGTTTTAAACCCGCATGCAGCATAATTCAGGCACTGCAAGTAAGGCATAGCAGACGCTGCTTGAGAACATGGAGGAGTTTGTTTAAAGAGCATCACACATGGCAGTTTGAGTAGATGGGGCAGAGCAATGGTACAAGTGAACACCAGCTACCTTCTTTCAGTAGTAAATGAAGGTCCTAGCAACTGAGAAGGTCATATTAACCCTAAAGACCGCTGAGAGCTCATCAGCAAAACTGACAAAATATTTTGGGAGACTTGTTTCATTATGTTTTACAATGTTCCTTAAAGTTGATCATTTTTGCAATCTAATGGACTTCTCCTACATTATCGTGCGTGTAGCTGTTTTCATTTTTTCATTCGTTGGTAAGGCGTTTGTTGTGCAACAAAGTAATATTATAATAGTGCTTTATTTTATGTTTTTCCCTTTCTGCCATTACAGTAGAGAAAAAGCAAGTCTGAAATAATCAAAAAAGTTTAGTAAGTAAAATATAAGCTAAAATATTGTAAACCGAATATGATGACAGTCAAATGAGTGTTGGGGTACCGAGGGATGTTCTGCTTAATAATAGTGTCCAAAGGATATGATAAGAAAGGCATGTGTCACATGAAAAGAATGGCAGCAAACTGGCACATATGGAAATATGTCTACATGAATATTTATTGGATATTTTATACTAGATAAATAGAATAAAAATATGCACAGAAATTAGAATGTATAATATGATTAGCACTTATTTTAATTAAGCACTTGTTTTACCTAATAGGAATAAGCACTTATTTTACCTTATATTCTGTGCCTCATAAGATGTTATTATTTTTTAAGTATATTGTAATCTCACTAGTTTGGTTTAATCACTTTTAGGCACAGAGTGCTACGTGTAGACACTCCACCCATGTAAAATATCACAATGAAAGCCGATGCCCAAGACTGAGTGGAGGATTAGCAGTAAGGAGTGGCGGTTAAAAGACAGCAAAATGCCAAGTGGTTAGCTTGTTAGCATAATTATTAAGGGGCATAGATGGACAGAAATTACGGAGAAGTGGGCATGACTGAAGGGCAATCGTACAAAGGTGACAAAATGCCATAAAATATTTTCCACTAGCATAGCAGGGATATCTTATCTATGCTAAGCTATGTGTAAAAATGTCTTTGTGCTTGCTTCACAGACAGAACACAGATTTTTATCATCTTTAATAAATGTTTAACTGAAACCAGAAGGCTTGAAGGACTCTGTGTGATTTCCTAACTTTGGATATTATTGGTTTGAGATTTTATTCTATAACACACATTATAATATAGCAAAAGACTAAGGTAACTCCGTCCAGATCTCAGGCTGGTCTGAATGTAAATGCTTGACTTCTCCTCAACTTTACGGAAATAAGTGGGATGAGTGTTAGCGTTGGTGTCACCCCGTCAGTCCTCTCCTCATCTTGTACCTCCACTCTGGTATGAATGAGGACCATGAAATGTAACTGATTTTATTGGTGTTCTATGTTACATGCTTGTTTAAGCCTTTTGTTAGTAATGGTTACTTCTCAATGTGGAGTTTTTGGAGGCATGAATATGATTTTTGCATTTATTTTTAACATAGAAATTGTTATCAGTTATTTGAAAATTTCTAGCATTTTTGCCGCCATGTTGTTTCTTTCTGGTGCTGCCATTTTGAGTTGCAATGGTTAATGCAGTAGAAAATCCTGAAATTTATGTGGTTGACGACTTCAAAATGTTGCTACAAGAGTCATCCTTTTAGATGTGTTACTGTCCAAATTTTGGGATATCAAAAAAACTGTTAAGATTTCTCAATTCCTGACTTTTGCATTGATTTGATTCTGCTAATGGAACTAACAAGAATATTTTTTGAGAAGGATCAGAAGATAAGACGTAGTCAGAAGACAAAAAGGGTCTGAATGGAAAAATCAAGAAATCAAGCATCAGAATGGAAACGAGAGGCAAAAATTAGAGTCAGAAAATAGCAAACAAAGGGTCAACACCAAAAATGATCATTAATGAAGTAATCAGTTAAGAGAATAAACACACTGAACAAAAAGAGTTTTGTTTCCACAAACTCGGATAAGGAAGTGCTCAAAAAGATGACCTTTTTAACCTGTCATGTTGTAATCAGGAGGTCATGAACTTTGAGGAAGCACCCCAAGCAACCTAATAACACCAGAAACAAAAAGCTCAACCTGTAAACAACCAAAATGACAGTGATGACAGTGCAGAATATTTCACGACACAAAGAACGAGTGATGATTCAATAAACTTGCCTCCGAATTAGATTCCTCATCTTGAACCCACAACATGCATTTAAGGATAAACCTCTTAATACACAAACACCCAAAAAATCTTTTAATTAACCAGATTCATAACAGTTCTCTCTTACTATAATTCATGGGTTTAGATTTGTGTATTTACACTCAATTGGATTGATCTTTGCTTTCGACTTGCTGCTCCTTTATGTTTTCTCTGCTTGTCATTTTATTAAACTCAGTAGCCTTTTCTGCACAGGGCTAAATATTCTGCAGCTTACGTACATTTTGAGACTGCAAAAATAACAGAGGGGAATACCTAAGTGTGAATTTAGTTCATCTTCCTGAGGTTCTGTCAAACGCACTGCTGTTCTTTGAAATTCAGTTATGTCGACATTCCAATGCGGGCGAATGCCACATTGCCAGGCAAAACACCATGTCTACAGCCACAAAATAGAAGAACATACTGAAAAGCATGCAAAACTCTAAAGTTTGTTAATAAACAAGATGAAACAAACTACACATTTCGAAAATATAGAAATGTCACTAAAGGTGCCTCAGTATGCATCGACTTTGCTAATCTATACTGACGATTTCCTGTATTGTTCTCACTGTTGTCCATTATGATTTTGAATACAGAAGGCATCAGAGGCAATTCAACAAACAGTTCAGTTCAAATCTTAATTTAGTGTTTCTTTTGGTGTAAAAAGCTTTTTGACCACCAGAAGGAAATTTACAAAAATGTGTTGCACATGTCAGTGTCATTAGTGTCATAGTCTCATTCCCGGCGCCGCAGCAAGTGGCAGCCATTCCAGCAGCTCCATGTATGACTTTATCTTTTTTACCTTTTTTTCTATTTTTCTCTATTTCACTGAACACTTCTACCTCATTCTTTTATGTGGAATCGCTCCCTGGACACTTTTTACTATTTTTACTATTTGTGAATTTCCCCTTGGGATTAATAAAGTATCTATCTATCTATCTATCTATCTATCTATCTATCTATCTATCTATCTATCTATCTATCTATCTATCTATCTATCTATCTATCTATCTAGTGTTCATTACTCATTTGACATTTCACTCATAAAGTGAATGAAATAGGCGTAGGTGGGAGATGCCTTTCAGAGTCTACTGGGGTCTCCATTGGACCAGTTTGTGGTTAGTCGCAACATTTTAATGTCTTATGAGCCCCAATGCCTTTTGCCGGCAGTCCTAGTGTGTTTTTACAGTGCAGCCTTGGAGTTGCTCATTTTCTGACTGACAGTTACTTGAACAGAAAGGCGCCCAGGATATGCAGGTCTTTGCATTTACACATTTTAGCCTTGATTTAAAGCGCAGCTCAAATCTCAAAGTACATTAAGCCTCACAGACGGAATGTAAATGTACAAAATATCAATCTTTAAAAGCTCTTTAATGCAAATCGCTACATACTAGTTGTGCTTAAATTGTGGCATAAGGCCACGGAACAATGCTTCAAAAAGTATTAGAAGCCTCAAGTGAAATATTACACTCGGCTCGCTGGTTACTTAAAATACAGATAAATGCAGCCTGAAATAAAAAAACGTAAAGATCAGGCAAGTTAGTGTAACCTACAAAGTCAGAATTAGGTACTCTTTTTATAAAGGTCAAGGTCGAAAGAAAAGCATAAAAGGATTATTCCTCCCTCTTTAAAAATTCATGTCTCCCCGATTAGGTTTTGGCTGATGTATACAAAGCCAATGATTAGCTTAGAGCAGTGTGAAAATGAAAATGCTGCCGCTAATCTAATTCCCTTCTGCAGCCCCATTGTGACTGCACACTTGATACCCAGATTAAAAGCTTACTGCGCCCATGTGTATGATATATTTAAGAAGGGTCAAGAGGCTTTTCTCTACATCATCATACTTTTGGGTACAAAGTAGGTAGGCAGCAGTCAATAGCTTTTCCATACTTCTCTATCCTGTCCTGTACTGCAATACTGCAAGTAGAGCTCTCACATCATCTTAACCCAAAAATGGGATAAGAAGCTTACAGAATGGATTGGTGGGCAGTTTTTAGGTGTAAGGAACTCATAGTGCTGCATGTCATGGCACAACATAACATTCTGAAATCCTCTGAATTTGACTCAGGGTCCCGGGGGCCACAACTTGTGCAGGCAGCACTGCACACAAGGCAGGAAAGCGCACCCGATAGACAGAACTTTATTTATCCCCAGGGGGAATTTGGCTTTTCACAGAAGCTCTTTAAATAACTAAATACATAAATAAAGAATATATATGTATATAGTAAAAAGGCGCTATATAGATGCTCGACCCAACGCAGATTCACACTGGAGGCACGTATAAAAATAAAGAAACTTTTTATTTTCTTCAGCTGTGGGGCACGTCTTTCCTGTAATTCCCACAGGCACAATACAGTCCCCAGTACAAATACACACAAGCACTCTTCTCCTTTATACCACCACTCCTTCTCCAAGCGTAGTCCTCCTCCTCCCAACTCTGGCCATTGAGTGGTGATTGCTGGGCCCTTTTATAGTCCACCTTCCAGGTGCTTGATTGCCAACATCCGGCTACACTTCCGGGTGTGGCGAATACGCTGCCCATACGAGTGCAGGAGTCCCAGCTGCAGCATCACCTGGTGGTGTTTGCAGGACACAACAGGACTGCAGCCAACTCCAATTCCCATGGAGCCCTACGGGAAACCGAGGCACTGCTCCAACCCAGGGAGGCGGCTATCTAGCGTCCAAGGGGAGGTATTGCACCGTCCAGGGCTGCTCCCCCTGAAAATAGAGTGAAGGGGCGTCTGCCACAATATACACACACATACAGTATATATATACAGTATTGGAGACTTGACTCCAATCAGCAGGTAAAAGTCCCAATACTTGACTTTATTTTACAGTAACGTGCACAAAGCACTCTCCACCCCACTATATTCTTAAATCAATAATCAATCACAATACAATTAACAATCTTCCACTCCCAGACGCGTTGCCACCCTTCCACCCAGCTCAGCTCGCCATCTGGGAGTTCCTACTGTTCTTTTATAGTTCCTAACCTGGAAGTGTTTCCCATCCTTCAGTCCATGATTCCTTATCACTTCCAGGTCAGATAAAAAGTCCTTTTCTTCACCCCGGAAGTACGTCATCTCTCCTGTCGTTGTGACTAAGACGCACTTCTGGGTTATAGGGCACAAACGACTCTCTGAGCCTCCCTTCAGCGTCCTCTGTTGGCCACTGTGGTGTCCAGCAAGGTTGTAGAGGAAAACACCATTCTCCATGATTCCCTACTGGTACCCGGGGCACCTTCATGCTGCAGGGAGAGCTCCATCTGGCGGCCTGGGGGTATTGGCCAGGATGAAAAGCTGGCCATGGACCTCAATATATATATATATATAGTGTGTCAGAGAGAGGATGTGCAGCATTGTTCATAATGACACTCAATTTAGTTTTAATTCTCTCCTTTGTTACCACTTCTCATGGGGTCCCAGGTGAATCCTATAACTGAGCTTGCCCTTTTAATTAGCTTGTTGATTTGGTTTGCCTTCTTTGATGTCACCAGCTCAGCACACCAATGCATAAAAAATCATACTGGCCATTACAGACTTACAGAAGATGTGAAGGATGTCACTTCCCACATTAAATGAACGCAGTCTCCTAAGGAAGAGGAGCCTGCTCTGCCCTGTCCTATGTAGTTCCTCTGTTTTCTGAGACCAGTCCAACCAGTGATTAATGTGGACCACCAACTACTTATAGGAATAGACCACCTCTACATCCCATCCACTCCCTGAATAGCCAGTTCATTGATTTTGCTGATGTTAAGGTGCTGACAATTCTGTTTGTACCAAGAATATAACTTTTCCACCTGACTTTCATATTCTGTCTCATCCCCATTATCAGTATACCTTATAAGTGCAGAATCATCGGAGAATTTCTGCAAGCAACACTACCTGCTGTTATTTTTATAGTCTGAGGTGTATAGCGTGAAGAGAAATGGAGACGGGATTGTTCCTTGTTGTGCTCCTGTGTTGCTCTCATCCAAATCAGAAACACAGTCCTTGAAGTCTGCCAACTGTTCATTATCCAGAACACCACAGGCTCATCCTCCTGCATATTTCTGAGTTTACCACTTAGCAGGGATGACTGGTTGGTACTGAAATCATTGGAGAAATCAAAAGACATAATCCTCACAGTACTGCCAGCTTTGTCTAGGTGGGAATGAGCCTTGTGGAACAGATACATAATTGCATCCTCCATTCCAGCTTTTTACCTATGGGCAAACTGCAGTTGGTCCAGGTGGTCCACCACAAGAGGACTCATAGAGTCCAGAGCCAGTCTCTGAAAGGTCTTCATGGTGTGAGATGTAAGTGCCACTGGTCTGTAGTCATTAGGTGAAGAGGCGCTTGCCTTCTTTGGAACAGGAACAATGCAAGATGCTTACCACAGCAGTGACACTTTCTAAAGCCTTAGGGACAGACTGATCAGGTGACAGAGGTCTCCACAAAGTTGGTCAGCACAGGCCTTAAGAACTAGAGGACTGACACAGGTTTTCCTGTGTGTAGCTTTTTTAGTTGTCTCCTTACTTGGTTTTCAGCTATGGACAGTCCATACTGATGGTCAGAGGTGGACCTGTCACTGGTCATACTAGTTGATGACATGGTAAGAGTTGTGGTAGTAGGGGTGGTGTGGGGAAACTGGTCATTGGAAGAAGGTGGCAGTGGGATGGAAATTCTATTAAAATCCAGACCATCACTGGATATCCTAGAAAACCTGTTTGGAAGAATGTTTGCTATGAAAGGCGCTATATATATAAAGTGATCAAGTTCTAGGATTACTTCATATAAAGCTTCATGTATTGATTCTACTAGTTCTCCTTATTTCAGCCATAAAAAAAAAAAACTCAAAAGAAAATAAGGAAAAGAATTCTTCTTTAGTAATGTCAGTAATCAGCTTGACAAATGCAATGGAATGACACAGGTAGCCTCACAATAGCCAGTTCACTCTACAGCAGCACTCCCTTGGGCTAGGACTGCAATTTAAAAAAAAAACATTTGCTCAGTTTCAGACACATCTCCTGGATCTGACTTGACTGTCTCAAGGACAGACTTCTAGAAGGGTCTCAGAGGAGAAAAGGAAATGTATTTTAAAGTTTAGGTCTGCCATGATAGTAACTAATTCCTTTCTGACCTTGCTATATATTTTAAATAATTTGAAGAGCTTCTGCCTCTGAGTATGAGCTGTGTTACTATTTCTGCAGTGCCTCATCCAATTGCTTTTTCTCTGTGTCATTTTTGAATTTTATCCATCCATCCATCCATCCATCCATTATCCAACCCACTATATCCTAACTACAGGGTCACCGGGGTCTGCTGGAGCCAATCCCAGCCAAAACAGGGCTCAAGACAGGAAACAAAGCCCACCACAGATTTTTGAATTTATTTATTTATTCCCTTGGCCTTAGTTGTTTTCTGTGTCTTTAATGGCAGGGTCTCATTATGGATTAGGACTCTCACATGCTACGGTCATTAGGACTGCAGTCTGCTAAGAGTCCTACAGTATATAAGACACCTGCCTGCCAGTAGCGAATTACTGTGGCATTAATAAACATTTGCTACTGTGTTGTAGGCTTCTTTTCAGCTCTTCCAAAATGTTTGAATGCTTTGTAATTGTTATTTGTCTGAGAATTTGTTTTAGCCTTTTGTGGATTTTCACGATTGACATTATTTCTTTTGTATTGTTTTCATGAGAGGAAGCCAATGTTTTTACTATTTTCATTGCCTGATTCATGTAATGTTGCATGTATAGTGGATTCAGAAAGTATTCAGACCCCTTCACTTTCTTTTTTTCCTTTAAAAATAGCAAACAAAGGGTCAGCACTGAAAAAGACCATTAATGAAGTAATCAGTTAAGAGAATAAATACACTGAACCAAAATGGTAGGTACAACACAAAACAATGAGTGATGGTTCAATAAACTAACCTCAGAATTAGATTCCTCATCTTGAACTCATAAAATGCATGTAAGAGCAAACCTCTTAATACACAAACACCCATAAGATATTTTAATTATTTATTATAAGAATTTTATTATTATTAGAGTCTTTTTTCACACATCAGTCTGCACTCAGTAACCCATAATGATAAAGTGAAGGTGGTCGTTTTCTAAAAGATTGGCAAATGTATTCAAAATTAAAAGCTGAAATCTCTTATTCATATAAGTATTCAGACAGTTTACTGTGGCACTGTGGTCAGGTGCCTTAATTATCCTTGAGATGTGATTGGAGTCCACCTGCGATTTGATTGGACATCGTTTAGAAAGGCACACCCCTATGTATATAAGGTCCACAATTCTCACTGCATGTCAGGAGATAAACCAATCATGAAGTCCAAAGAACTCTCTGTAGACCTCTGTGATTAAATTGTGGTGAGACATAATCAGGCAAAGTATAAGACCATTTCTAAAGCTCTGAGTGATCCTAAGAGCACAGTGGCCTCAATAGTTGAGAAATAGAAGAAGGTTGGAACCAGCAGGACTCTTCCAAGAGTTAGCTGTTCAGCCAAACTAAGCAACGATGTAAGAAGGTCATTGGTCTTGGAGGTGACCAAAATCCCAATGTTCACTCTAATATAGAATCAGAAATCCCCTGCCGAGATGGGAGAATCTATTGGAAGGACAACAATCTCAGCAGCACTCCAGATTTCATGAAACAGTGGCTAAATCACCCTTGCAGTTTGCCAAACAGATTTTAAAGGACTTTAAGAGAAGGAGGAAAAAGATTCTCTGGTCTGATGAGATACAAATTGATCTCTATGAGCAGAGCTCCATGCACTGAGTCTGACAAAGACTAGACACGACGCATCACCTGTCTAATACTATCCCTCCAGTGGTGGCAGAATCATGCTATGGGGGTGCAGGCACTGGGGGACAGCTCAAAATTGAGGGAAGGATGAATGCAGCCAAATACAAAAAGGTCATTGAAGAAAACTCACCTCCAAAGTGCACATAACCTCAGACAGGGTAACGGCTCACTTTACAACAATGACCTGAAGCATATGAACAAGACATCATAGATTATCCTTGAGTGGTCCAGCCAAAGCCCAGACTTTTGAACTTTTCCGGAGAGTCCTGAAGATAACAGTTCACAGATTCACTCCATCAAATTTAAAGGAGCCTGAGAGGATGGGATAGACTGCTCAAATCCAAAGCTTGTAGAAACCTACCAAGAAAACTCAAAGCTGTAACTGCTGACAAAGAGGCTTTTTCAAAGCAACGAATTAAGGCTCTGAATACTAATATTGAATATACTGTATGGATAAGAGATTTCATTGTAATTTGTAAGAAATTTGCAAACCTTTCTGAAAACATTTTTTCACTTTGTCATTATGGGTTATTGAGTGTAAATTGATGGACAAAATGGCACATTTATCCATTTCAAATAAAATCTACAACACAATGAACTAAGCGGAAAGTGAAGGAGGTCTGAAAACTTTCTGAATCCAGTGTAACGTCATGATCGCTGCTATTTAAGATGACGGTGCACGTTATCAGACTATTTGTGGTTATTTCAAATGCACAACAGATTACCTTGTGAGGCCTACGGTCTTTTTTTTTTTTTTAATTCTAGCTTTGAAATTTTGGCTGAAAAATGTGGCTTTTGGTCACGAGCTTTGGCACTTCTGGTTTTGAATTCTTAAATATTCTGTCCACTGGATATTCATCTTTCCACCCCTGATGCTAACTAACTACAGCAGTCTTGCTTTGCCTGACTCTTATGAGCTCAGTTGTTAAGGATTCTTTCTTTCTTTTCTGTTTCAGTTTTTGATTGTTGTTCTGATTTAGGCCTTCTAGATTGCCCCTTTTGATTTTGGTAAAAGTCTGAATTTTTGGCTCAGTGAGTAATTTTTAATTCTTAATCTAATATTCCAGTTGTTAAACGCTTTAATGTATTGCTGTTTTCTTGTGGTTTATTCTCCTTTTAGCTTTTTTATTCTTTAAATAAATTGTTGAGTTCGTTCTTTAAAGGTTTGGTGACTCTTTTTTGACTTTTGAATAGTTTTCTCATTTTTGGTAGGTAAAATAGGTATGTAATAATCGTAGATTTTGCAGTTCTAGCAAATTCACTGCAGTTTTCTTTACACCTTTTCTGCACTTGGTGAATGAAGCAACTTCAAATCTAAAATGTTTTCTTTTTCATGCTGCCATGTTATTCTTTTTCTCTTCAGGCGTCTTTCTCAGAGATGTAACTAAATTCTTAATTATAGAAGTGCTGGGCTTGTAATCTTTCTTTCCAGATATTAGATAGATAGATAGATAGATAGATAGATAGATAGATAGATAGATAGATAGATAGATAGATAGATAGATAGATAGATAGATAGATAGATACTTTATTAATCCCATAGGGAAATTCACATAATCCAGCAGAAGTATACTGATACAAAAAACAATATTACATTAAAGAGTAATAAAAATGTATGTACAAGCAGACAATAACTTTGAGTAATGTTAGCGTTTACTCCCCCGGGTGGAATTGAAGAGTCGCATAGTGTGGGGGAGGAACGATCTCTTTAGTCTGTCAGTGGAGCAAGACAGTGACACAAGTCTGTCACTGAAGCTACTCCTCTGCCTGGAGATGATCCTGTTCAGTGGATGCAGTGGATTCTTCATGATTGACAGGAGTTTGCTTAGTGCCCGTCGCTCTGCTACAGATGTTAAATTGTCCAGCTTTATTCCTACAATAGAGCCTGCCTTCCTAACAAGTTTGTCCAGGCGTGAGGCATCCTTCATCTTTATGCTGCCTCCCCAGCAAACCACCGCGTAGAAGAGGGCACTCGCCACAACCGTCTGGTAGAACATCTGCAGCATCTTACTGCAGATGTTGAAGGACGCCAACCTTCTAAGAAAGTATAGTCGGCTCTGACCTTTCTTACACAGAGCCTCAGTATTGGCAGTCCAGTCCAATTTGTCATCCAGCTGCACTCCCAGGTATTTATAGGTCTGTATTTATTAGTGTGCATACCTGAGAATGTGATGACATGGCAGCCATAATATTTAACAGAGAGCACTCCATTGGGAATGTATTGAACTTTTTTTAAAGAGAAGGCAAAATGATGTCCAAAATTTCTTTCGAGAGCAAATCAAGTTAAGAATTTCAAAAAGCAGTTTTGCTTTGCCCTTTCTGTTGTGACAAACAATTTTACTAACAAGTTTATTCATCCCTACTTGTTTTGTGACAGTTATTTTGCTTAGCATTGTAAACTCCACCACTTGCTGATAATAAACATTGTTTTAGACCATGCTTACATCATGGACAGCTCTTCTCTGAAGTGACACTTAGGGTGACATAAAAAGTTCTTTAAATATAAAAATGTGTTTTTTGCAAGAGCCTCTCCAGATAATTCCACAATTTTTATGACTCATTTTATAGGGGCAATGCCATGTGCTGCAAAGTTAAGACTAAAATGCCTGTAAAAAAACATCTAACCTAAAGCAGGCATGTACTGTATTTGCTTCTGTATTTCAGTACAAAGAAATTCAAGAACTTCTCCGACTTTCACAGTTGTGCTTCAATTAACCCCTTGCCAATCAAGTACCTGAGATAACGTTCCTCTCAGTTGACTTTTTTAGACAGACCGTCGTCTTTTAATCTTTAAAACATGATCTAGAGACAGGAACGGTGGGAATGTCACAACTGTTATGGAAAATGGCAGCCTGTCTGGAAATGCACCTGAATGTTCAGCAGATTGTTTCAAAATCTGATGTGTCATACAATGTAATGTTAAAGGAGCACAATCAGGCCCAAACAGTAGTATTATGAGCTCAAATCATACTCCACACTTGAAAAAAAAAAAAACTAATTCCTCGTACAGTAACTAGATTCTTCAAGTGGCTTCTTCCAATATCCTTTTATTACATTAAGCATGGAGATACATTTAATGATCAGTCTGCAAATTTATTGACATGTTTTGTCAGCTAACACATTTTAGTTTCTTATAACCGAACGCATAATCGTCATCTTCCCAGATCAGACTTGCACTGATTATCAGTGATTTGCTTCCTGTCATTGCATTGCCTTGAGTCCTGTCACCTCCATTCATTTTAGGACAAGAGTCTCATCATGCCTTGCTTCTGGGACTGGCTCTCAAACCTTGAGTTTAATGTAGCAGGTTTTAAAATGTTAAATTAATATCTTTTGCAAGATTGTTTAACCTTAGCTGTTGTAGAATTGGAGCACGTGTAGGTTTAAGGTCACAGGGGGGTCTAGACCAGTAGTTAAGTGTTGTAGCCACCAGAATTTGTGAATCTGTAAAGTGTGGTGTGCGTGGAAAACTCTTTGTATCTACAACTAATAAAATCATTTTTTTAATATGTTACTTTTATTTTCAGCTCTTAATAATATCAACGTGACCAAAGAGAACATTTTGTGATTGTAATTAATAGCACTGATTGAACTTTACTCCCTGTCTTCTTCTGACATTTAATTCTTTTTTTGTCTGTAAACATATTTTGCATACTTTCATAGTACATCACTTCAATCAACAAAGCCGTGATCAGAATGTAGGTCAGGTACCCTGACATATAGAAGCTTAAAGGTTGAACACAACAGTAGGGTAGAAAATGCAAAGGAAGATTTGCAATCTGTGCTCTAATACATAAGACAAGCAAACACAAATCTTTCATAAAACTGCAGAAATTATTGAGGTAAACACTTGTCCCCACTTTGTATCTCTTTATTCATTTTGTTTCAAGAATGTCTATTCCTGCTTGTCAGGTTTCATCATTTTCTTTCCTGTTGTCACATTTAGGGATTTCACCAAAACCACTTTTGGTCTCCTTGTCCCCGCGCAGGTCTCCCTTATATAGGCTTTCCCTTTTATGATCGCCGAATCCTGACTTTAGATCAGCAAAAACAACACATACAGAAATTCAAAGTTAAAAGTTAGTGGATTAATTGGAGGAAGTGAGATGAAAGGTGACCTCGACAAAATAAGCATGTCAATGGCCAAGTCCAGGCCAGCTATCCATGACAGAAGTATTGAGTTTCTCCTGGGCTCATGAATGTTGGGTCGCTGAAACTGTATTTGTGAAGATATAGGGTAAAGTTCTGAATGTAAGACATAGGGTAAAGGTTTGAATGTTTAGGATAAAAAAAGTAGATTACACGTACATGTTTTTTTGTTTGTGATCATGTATTTATTGAGGTTTCACATAACATTAATGAGGAATAGAAATAATGACCCCATCAGGTTTCTCCTAAAATAAACAAAAATATTGCAAAGGCAATAATAACAGTAAAAATACAACCACATCACTATCCACCCACCCACCACATTTGCCCTGTTATAAAAGCAAAAAAAAAAAGCCCAAAGAAGGGAAATGCACCCCAAGTAACACTATAGATGAAAGGGATAAGAGTTTAAGAATATATTTAAAATAATTTTATTTATTTACTAGCAGATTACCCAGTGGCTTCGCTCACTGAGTGGAAGGGAAAAATTTGTGGCTCTCTTGAGGCAACGGCATTAATGCTGTCTGAATAACATATCCCACGTGATTCAAATTTAACCCTCCGTGCTTGGCAGTACTCACACAAGATGTCCATTTCTCCTATTGTAACTTTTGGATGTAGGCAATAATCTTTTTCAATGTTATAATTGAATCCCTCCATATACAGACCCTGACGCCTGTGTGACGTGGTAGCCTGTGAATACTGCATCCGTCGAATTCGATTCTGTTTAGCACGTTGTTCGGGTGTTTGTGAGGCCCTCAATTGTGATTGTTGTATACATTGATCAGCGAGCCTGCGGGCCTTCTCTCTCGATCTGCTTCTGTCTCACTTTCTCTGTTGTGACAGATAGGGTACGCTATCGCTACCTTGAACTCCTGTCCACGAATCCAGACACCTGGTAAAAGTCCAAACGATGACTTTATTTACTTGCCACAGTGCACAAAGCACCCTCTCCTCCACAATACTCATAAACAATCACAAGAAACCCAATAATCCAATCTTCCGACTCCCAGACGCGTTGCCCTCCTACCACACAGCTCTTCTCACCGTCTGGGAGCTCCCACAATCCTTTTATTGTCCCTGACCCGGAAGTGTTCCAATCCCCAGTCCATGTGATCCTTTCTCACTTCCGGGTCAGATAAAAAGTCCTTTTTTTGACCCCAGAAGCACGTCATTCCCCTTGTCCATGTGACTCGGACGTACTTCCGGGGCGTAGGGTAAATAATCGTTGTTCCTCCCTGCAGCGTCTCCTAGTGGCCCCCATGACATCCATCAGGGCTGTGTATAAAAACTGCAATGTCACTGATGCCCTGCTGGTCTTCGGGGGACCTCCATACTGCAGGGAGGGCTCCACCTGGTGGCTTGGGGGTATTGGCGGGGATAAACAACCGGCCATACACCACACTGTGTAGCCTGACTGTTGTAACGAGCCTGCGAGTCTTCTCTCTCGATCTGCTTCTGTCTCACTTTCTTTGTGTAACCAGACTGTTGTGGTCATACTTAATTTCTGTTTCGAGCGTGAGTGCATTATAATATGTTCTGTGGTCATACGTAATTTCTGTTTCAAACGCGAAAAGTACAAAGTATTTTATATATATAGATTTAGCTAGCTTCTTACGGAATAATAAAAGAAATAACAAAACAAATACAAATTGGAAGCTGTAACTTGTTCGATTGTGTGGGAGTGAGTGGGGGCCTATGAGGCTATGGCGAGCTGTCCAGGGTTGATTTCTTCTTTGTGTGCAGCATTGCTGAGATAAGCTCCTCTCCTGATTTGACTGAGAGAGTTTGATCATAGATGGATAGATGGTAATATTAATTTGCTTGCTATGTTCATTTCCTTTTCAGTTGGGCAGATAAGACACAGCTGTGTAGCTAGGAGAGGGTGGTCTGCCCTGGGCGGCACATTTTTGGGGATGGCATTATTGGCCAAAAGGCTCAGTACAATTTATGTGTGAGCAGCAGGGTTTGGAAAAAATATCACTCATGAATGAAAAAAGTGGAATTCTCTGATTTTTATCCACAGATGTTTCAGAAATAATTTTCAGACTGTCCTTTTATGACAGCATCAGACACAGCAGTTGAAATTCATAAGGCAATAACAAAAATAAACATAAACATTACACCGATAATAATTTCTGGGAAGATTAGCAACAAATTTACAATTTATAATTTTGTTTCGTTATCAATCCGAATGCATTCTTGGTCTGCGCAGAAAACATCCCCACCTATTACTTGTGCACTACACTGGTTCTGGTTTTCGCAGCATAATTATAATAAACTAATAATTAGAACATGGCTTATCAGTGCGTCTATACTATATTCTTGTCTAGATGATGCTTATAAATAATTATGTGTGAAAAATTATTGCTGTTTCTCTATATATGAATAAATCTATGCAAAATTTATCTTAATTTTTCTCAATATGTCATTATAATGTTCTATTTAAATAGGTTAACATATTCAAATTGAAGCACCCCCACCCTCCTCCGGCCAACAGTGGCACAAACTCGAGCTGTGCCACTGGTAAGACACATTTCCTAAATGAGTGTTGTAGGTTCACTTATTAGTTTTAGTGGTTTAATACATCCATTGGGGCACGACTGACAGATTTTCATTATTTGTTTCTATGGTTACTTTGCACACTTTTATTTTTTTTGACCAATTTAATGCATAGCCATTTGATTGTCTGTTAAAAGCTATTCAGAGATTGTAACTCTGAACATGAATGAGTTTTGATTTCCAAATTGTTTTACTAGAGAGGTAACTACAACAGATAAGCCAGAATTGAGCAACACTGAAGGAGATGTATGTGTGAAATTAGCTGCAACAATGATAGGCTGGGATTGTCTGGAGTTCCGCCTCTAACCACTCCCCCTGTCTGCAATTTGACTTTGGCCCTTCCTATTGATATTTGATACCATGCAACATTACAGAGGCAAAAGAATAAGGGAGGTGTAGTCATGCAGTGTGGCAGGCAGTGAGGTACACTGGTTAGAGTATTAGACCGTGAGGATGACAGTCACTGTGATCACTGTGTAAGTCTTTTAACTTACCTGTGTTCCATAACATACTTATGTCAAGGAATGTAAAATATCTTAGTCTTGAGGAAAAAGGGGTCTGTCAAATGCATGGTAAAATGTAAGAGTGTCAGCTTCAGGGAAACAAATCCCTTGAAAGAGGATGCAGACCTTCCCTGATGTCCTCTTCTTAACTCTTCGAAGACCTTGGATATTTTTCAGTGTTGAAATAAGAATGAATGTATTGATTAAGACACCACTTGAAGCTTTTTGCTAGAGATTCGATTATTTTCTGTCTTTGTGGGTAACAAAGTTCTGGAAAATTCACTGTTCTTCTTTTCACTGTAAACAGGACAACAGATGTATGGTTATTGTGTCTAGTATGCTGAATTCAAATGCTTCAAGGATTTTTTTTTTGTTTGTTCTGGAAAGAGAATGAGATCATCTCTGATTGTTGCTATAAAGTGCATCTAACCCTACTAAGACTTTATTAAAAGTGTGCTTGCAGGCAGAATGAAGTTCACGTTTGGGGTGATTAAATGACATCATCACCAATGCCACTTTCCTCACCCTACCTTAAAGATGTAAAATGCCATCCGGCTAACCTGTGAACAAGTAATAAAGTGCTGGTGTCATTTGCTCAAGGTGCTATATCTGAGGCTGCCATCAAGAGTGTAATTATCACCACAATTCCTGGACAAATGTGGATTCAGTCCCAGCCGTGTGGCTAGCAGGCAACACCTACTAGTGTTAAAGTCACCCAAACTGACCTGATTTTTTTTATTTATACTTCTGCAAAATGTGGAGGGGTAGAACAAAAAAAGTAAAAAAAAAAGTTTATTAAGCCTTACAAAAAAGAGAAAAACTTGAAGCAACTTTTAGTGTAGGATATTATAATAACCTGGGCATGGTGACCATTGTCTGTGTGGAAGGATTAACCTGATATTAATACAGGAGCACACTGTAACCTTGTGATGTCTGACACAGACCTGGACAGACTTGAAATATTTAAAATTGGAGAACTTTAATTCAAACATAAAACTAAACAAAAACAAAAAATAAGAAAATGAATCAGGAAAACATACACTTCTAAAGTGGGAAGAATCAACGGGAGCAAAACAATATTTAGAACACAGAGCTTTGTGGTCCTGATTTACTGGTGTCTCTATCTCTTTAACAGATTTAGTTGGCTGTTGATCTGCTTACATTTTTATTTGGAAAAAAAAGCCTAATTTTAGTGCACTGTCCTACTTCTAAAAGTATCAGCTTCTGGCCTTCATCCTCCAAAATCCATGTTTCTACATCTAGGAACAAGGACAGACTTATAAACCTCTTTAACACGCCACTCTGGGTTAAGAGTTGACTCCGAACTTGTCCTCCTTCCAGGGGTAGTGCCTCCTAGTGGCTTTTGAAGGTTCAACACCATAAATACCAGTCATTGAACTTTAACTGCCTGTCTTTTAAGACCTGCCTCTGAGCAGCACTCCATTTTTCCATTAATTCAAGGCCCTACTACAGTCTTCCCCTGCCAACTCCTTATCAATGGAGGATTGTGATACCCCCCCTGAATAATAACAGGAGTTCCACCCCACTATGACACAGCACAGTGAGCCTCCTTATTAGCATGCCACTTAACATTGCTTCTACAACCAGTATACAATAAAGGGCAGATGTAGGTAAGCAGAAAATAAAAATACATTTAACCGAATGTAAGATGTTAGTACAGTTACAAGTGAACTGAGGCAGTTCAACAGTTTGTTTACTTGTTCTCTGGGTAGAAGCTCATTGGTTAGAACTCCTGCCACACAGTGTGAAGGAAAGAAATTCAATTCCTAGCTTGATCCTTCTAAAAATGCATGTTCTGTTTGTGTTCATATGTGTTTTCTTGGGATAGATACTTTAATTTACTTTGGGGATGTATGGTGAGCTAGCATCTCAAAATCAACCTAATATGAATAAGTATAGGAATGTGAACGAGTTTACCTTGTGATGGACTGGTGTGGAATGCTATTTCTATCCAGGGGTGGCTCTTCCTTTAATGTTAATGCTGCTTTGTTAGGATCCAGCACATGGAAACTCTAAATTTAGATTAAGTGGTATGCAGTATGAAAGGACCAAAGTGTGAATTAGAATCAGCGGTAATAGAAGAAGTGACCCTGGACAGGGCACCAGTCCATTACAAGCCATACTGAAACATACATGACATCACCTCACAACTGGATAAATTCAGACATGCCAGATGACCTAACACACACCTTTGGGATTGATAAATGAACCAAATGTTTGTGAAAGAACCACAAAAATACAGGAGAAGAGATTCAGATTCCACACAAACAATGACCAGCCTAAGTTCTCTCCTTAATTCAGAATGAAGAATATAAGATCCACAGACATTTTTGCAGTACTAGATGATCCCCTTTGCATGCATATATACATTTGAGATATCCGTCACCACTAGATAGCAACAGAAATATAGGTTTGCTTTCATTGGTACTTTTGTATTGAACTCATTTCAGTATGTTTAAATCTTTCAGGATGGATGTCGACTTTTGTCAAGAGGAGGGGTTGAGGGTGGTAATCAGCTGTAAATGGTGACCAAATCCACTGTTATATTTTAATTTGACTTTCTTTGTCAAAAGGAAAGTTAGATTTGTTGTCTTGACCGAGATTCCCTGTGCTTGATATCTAGTGAGAAATCAACGCGAATACGAAAAGCAGAATACTCCATGGGCGATGTTTTGCATGTTATCACTGAATTGGACTGTAACTTGTCAGATTCCAATTTTGATGCAAGTAGTCAAAAATGAACATGAGGTACGAGCATCAGCTGATTTATCCCCAGCTGATCATGGTGCTGAACACGTTCGTGTAATTGGCACGCCCATGGCAATATTTGCCTGGGAGGACCTCCGCTTACAATGATAAGTGGTATTAACCAGATTGTGTTGCACTGTGAGTACGACCGATAGCAGCCAGTCTACCGTGCCTTTCTGCTAGTCGTTGTGCTAAGAGATGGCAAACTGGTGGCCAAAGCCTCAACAAAAGACTTTTTATGTTGATTTAGGTGTGAAACCATTGCTTTTTGCGCTTTTCAGAAAATGGTGTTTCTTGGGAAAAAGTATTCAGCCCTCAAAGTGTTAATATGTCTTTAACCTTTCAGTGTCCAGTCGCTGTGCACATATTCATAAGAGTTTTTAATTTTCTGAAAAAGCTGCAGACCATCATTTTTGTTGTTTTCAATAACATCCAAGTTGAATTCTGATATGTTTTTAGCATATCTATCTATCTATCTATCTATCTATCTATCTATCTATCTATCTATCTATCTATCTATTAGTGTATAGTGCATTTCATTATCTATCTATCTATCTATCTATCTATCTATCTATCTATCTATCTATCTATCTATCTGTCTGTCATTTGTATTGGATAGATTTTGACTTTCTGCGGACATTACGCTCAGAGGTCATCCTAAGACTATCGCTTATTAAATTCAAGCATCTACTTTGACACAGTAAAATAAATGCATTACATATCACTTCAAATTTTGTACTTTTTCCTAATGTATATCACAGTAAGCAGTACTGGCCACACAAACTCTATTAATTCTAAGTTGTTACGGCGTTTATAGGGAGGCTTAGAGGTCCTTACTTAACGGCCTTGTGATATCTAGTAAACATTAGATTGGGATTTAAATTTTCAACCAGGTTGTAGGCAGACACTAATGAACAGGAGAATACCCAGGATAAAACAAGATTATATTGTCAAGAATTACCATAGTGTGTAACAGAGGGCAAATCATCAGGGTCTGTAGAGCCCAATCTAAAAGGTGTTTTACAGTTTGTATTGACCCTCAGCTTATTATGCTGTCACCAGCACATGTCTGAAAATGGTACCTTAGCACTGCTTGAACCACCAGAAATCTATAAAATCCCATTCATTTATTGCTTAATTACACCATCTCTGTTTTATAATTCACTGCTCTTTATTTTCTCAGCAAGTATTAAGCAAATGAAAGTGGATGACACAGCAATATATATCAGGCAGGCTGTTTTTCTTTAGCTGTTCCCCTGGTAAGCAATATAGGGACTGTTTACGGGCATAATTCCAGCATTTGCTATACAGCACTCTGTGTGGAATTTCTTAATGTACTTTGCTGTAGGTTTCAGAAGCCAAGAGCTGAAGGTACACTATGAAGTCCACTTATTTCATTTTTAGAGATTTAGGAATAAAACCAGCACGCATTGACACTGTAAGGAAGACGTCTCAAAAGGATAAAAACAAAAAACATGTAACAAATAGGACTCCAGCAGTAATCCGGGCTGTTAATTTCTTGCCATTCTTGCATCTTGTGTTGATGACATCTTTGATCTGTTATTTAGGAACTTGGTAGCTATAATGTCAGGCACTGTTAGAAGTGTGTCTTATGTGAATGTGCCTGTTTACGTCATGGTAGCCATCTTACTTAAGAGGAAGTTACATGTTCAGTCATTGCCTCAACTTTGCTTCAATGTTAAGACATATTGTTTTGTTCAAACTGTAAAATCAAATGACTCTGCTCACTCTTTCAGTAGTAAATGTTTTATTGTTGGAAAGGCCTTTGGGGCCACCACTACTTAAAATATATATCCTACTTTATGAAATACAGAGATTAGCATGTTGCAGTTCTGTCATTACTCTTGTTTGCCTATTCTTACACTTACCAACATTTGGGGATATTCAGTTTATAGCTGCAATAAACCTTCACCCAAGAGTAAGTTTTAGTGTAAACTCCAGGGCTCACTGTTGCCCCTTAAACCCAACAGACAAACAGGACACAGGGTAAAAGCACTAAGAAATATTTTAATGTTTCTTCTTGAAAAACAGTGCCTCCAAAGCACCCCAGACACAATCAACAGGTAATTAAATGAGCGCAATATTCTCAATAATATCTATCTATTATATAAAAAAAATCTTGGGTCAAGACGTGATCATCTCAGAGAGACACTTTGAAGTCCCATGAGACTACTTGCACGTCATGCCCTACTTACAAACAATTTCTCCGAGACACTTTAACATCGCACGAGACAAGGAAGTGAGACAAAAGGATAGCTGCTGTACAGGATTTTAAATGATCGACATGCAGTGCGACATGCAGATCATGCAGCGCATCAGCTTAGCAGCAAGCCAGCAGCTGATCAGTCCTTAGCGTGCATTCAGCAACCCCCCACAACACGAGCGGCAGAGACGTGAACTGGCTAGTGTAAAGTGCGCCCTCAGGGGTGAGGGTTGTGGGGTGCACGAGCAAAGCAAGTAGGGGGCACAACCCCCTAGTTAATAATAATAATATTCATAATTCTCTCCTCCACACCTCCCAGCAAGCTCTGTCCTACACCTCCCGATTCCGGCTCGCTTGCTGGGTCTCCAGTAGTCCTTTTTATAGTCCTTGACCTGGAAGTGCTTCTGTCCTTCCGCCCACGTGACTTGCTAGCACTTCTGGGTCAGATGGAGAACTGATCTTTTCTTCAGCCCTGAAGTATTTTGGAGTTTCCATCCTTGTGACCTGAGACTACTCTCGGGCTATAGATGAGGCACTACTCCTCCTGTCCCTTTACAGCTCCCCCTGGCGGCACCCAACAGGGCTGAGCAAGTGAACGTCATGTCCCAGGATGCCCTGCAGGAATCCGGAGCACCGCTACAAAAGTATCTGCCTCTCCCCATCCTTCCATCCTTAGGATGTCCTGGCTGAGTTTCTCTCAGAGACCACCCAGGTATGACTGCCACTGTAGCTTTTTTCTTAGGACTATATGCTTTTTATCGTTGATTAAACTAGGAGAACAAGTTTAATGTCATGTCAGTAAACTGACAAAGATTTAAGAGAGAAGCAAGACATAGGTGCTGAAACAGAAAATATATCAAAATCTCATCAAATCTAATATAAGATACAAAAATCAGGGTCAAACGATTCAAAAGTAAAAGTCTAAATCAGGAGGACTTATTTTAAATGAAAGTTCTTCTAGCAAAGGGCTTTGTATCTGTAGCTCGATTATGTGAAGAAACACTTTTCTGACCTTTTAACCCATCTCGTGGGTCACAACCTCCAGGTACACCCTGCTAGCGATGCCCCAAGAATGGAAGCCTAAAATGGCAAAAATTGTAAGAATACAAAATGGCAGTCAAAATGACCCAAAATAAAAGACAACAATTAAAATGGGAATATCAAAAATAAACTACTTCACAATCAAAATATGCCAAATAACAAAAGAAAATGAGTACCAGATTATTGAAAATGATGGAGAAAAGCATAAATAAAATCCAAACCATAACACTTAATAAGTGTTGATCAAAGAACTATTGCCGTAAACAAAAGCAAACACAATTTCATACCATATAACCTGATAGTTTCTTTGTTCTTTGTGTAGTTACACAAAGTCTAAATTTGAATTCTCCTTTCTCTCTGGTCAGCCTTCTTTCTAGTCAGCTCCTCATTGCTACTCAGTTCATTCTCTGACTTTATTCAGTTTACTTCCATATGTTTTTCTCCGTGAAGATAATCTCTAAACTTTGATCTGAGGCCCATAAACCTAATCCTTGTCCTTCCATCCTGCAGGTTTTCTTCCTGGGCTTTCAGTTTTCACACACCACACTGTTGCCTTGTATTCAGAATTGTGTCTCTACTGCCTTGCACCCCTAGTCCTAGTGAAGTGCTCTTGTGAAATCGTTCAGAAGCAGACCTTATGCTGGGGAAGAGGAAAATTTAGTGACTCGACTTATAAATCCATAAATCTTATCAAAGAAAACACAGCTGTTCCTATCAGTAAAAACACACGTCTAAAAACTCTGGCCTTGCAATGCCTCAGAGTCTTTTTACACATGTTCTTACTGCAGCAGGCTGCCTCCTTTATTTAAAGACATTGTGCAGACAATTATCACAAAATACTAAATACACAGCAACAAAGTGAAACAACAGTAAAAGAACATTCACAAAGAATGTTTCAGAAACAAATACATTTTGTGCAGTTCTTAACTGAGTTTGTTTCTCTTCATTGCTAAGCATAATTTTAGTGCCCATTACAGTTAACCTTGGAAATAAACACAGCTAATTTTCCTAATTTTCATCTACAAGTTGCTGATAGCCCACCATCTGCCCAGCTGATCCACCTCATGTAATGTGGCATCCTTAGGTGAATGTAAAATAATTGTATTTGCCAGGGAGTTATAAATGGGAGTGGAGGGTAGGGACGAGCAGCATATGGATATCGTTTCCAGTGGGTATGTCTTAGGCCAAGGTATAAGAAATAGATTTTAAAGAATGTCTTCCTGAGAAGGAACTGTGATTGCATGAAATCTTCCTAAACTGTAGGTATTAGAGAACGGCTGTGTCAGAATTCATTTGCAAACATCAAAAGTAGGCAATCCCATGCTTGCAAATTTAAAGGGTTCAAAACAGCAGTATTAGATGAGGAGACTTCATCACACACATAAAACTCGATAGCCAAGATTATTGTGCATCTATAAAGTGCCATTAAATTAGATGACACCACTGCAATACATCTAGCCTGCTATCATGGAGGATGCCAGAGCTGAACCCAGCAAATGGCAGAGTAGCACCAGTGCTGTCCTACCAGAGGAAGTCATCCAGATATTCCAAAGGCTTAGCCTTTCTTCGTATCCATTACTTGCTGATCACCTGCAGACAATTTTACTGAATTCTCCAATTTTATTATCTGCTTTGACTTGGAAGTGGGTGAAGGGGAGTGTTGAGGTGCAAGAAGTAGAATTAACAAAAGTCTTCCTTTAATTACAGTCCATATTTAACTGAGAAATGGTATGTGAAAGTGAAGAAACAAGACCTTTCAGAAATAGATGATAATTGTGGGAAGCAGATTAATGATGTGTCATAACAGCTTATCCTGAGTCACCACTGACCTTTCTCGCAGATCATAGGCTTCAGAGTCTGAGTGCATTACCAACGGCAGTGTTCACTTTACAATAGAATATATTCTCTTGCTTTTGTATTTGTACAGTAATGCCCAAAATGTATTGACTACAAGGAAAATGAGAATAAATTCCAGGATCAGAGCAACATTTATACAACAAATCTGAAGAAGCTGCTTCATTTTTTGAGGGAAAGTGAGAGAGTTTGAATATTATTATATATTTGAATGTAATTATATTTGAATATAAAGTTGAGCAATAAATTACAGCTCTGCCTTTCTCCAGAAATGTGACCATCAGTAGTTAAGGCCTGTTCCTCTTGATGCACTGTTTTTCTTAGTCCATGTTTTCAATGCTGCCAGTCCAGAGTTGAGCACTAAACACTTGCCCAAAAGTCTGGCATCATGCCCTCAGTCGGACATCCGACATCTCCATATTCAGGTTAGGGTTAAGGTTAGTAAGTAATTCTTCAATTTATATTCATATTTGTTTAATCGTGTTGCTCCAAATTTAGTTAATGTACTGCCTGAGCAAGTTTTTTCAATGAATTTTGAAAATGCTTATACTATATACAATGACTGTATGTGTGTTATCAAAAATATCTGAGTCAAATGCAAGAGAAGTAAACTACACAAAATGATCACTAAATATAATACTTGCATTTTGGTACAAAATAAAAATGTCTCCTAGTTAATCAAAGTCAGTTTAAACTAAGCAGGTCATCTACCTGATTCCGTTCATGTCACAGTCTAACAGGGTGGTCCATATAAAGGAACCAGGTGTTTGCTGTGTTTTGAGCAAATTCTGAATGTCTGAATTGACAGGATAGATAAATCTCTGAGTGTATAATTAGACTGCAACAGAATGGACACTGACCAAGTGCTGATTCCAGGACAGGCTATGAATTCGTATAACCATGACCTGGATACAATCAATTTAAAGGAGAAGTACACTATGACATAGAATAGGATTATTTTGATCAACATTTAATTAGAAAGAGAAACAGACGTTTATTATATAGATAGATAGATAGATAGATAGATAGATAGATAGATAGATAGATAGATAGATAGATAGATAGATAGATAGATAGATAGATAGATAGATAGATAGATAGATAGTGTGGAGCTAACCCGGAAACAGACAGGTGGACATGTTTGTCACCACCACACGTTTTATTTACAGAATATATTTACAATAATGGTCACTCAGACCCAGTCCAACAGTGCACAAACCCCAACACACAGTCCTGGCTTCACAATGCCTTCTTCTCGGGCCACCTCCACTCTCTCTTCTGCCTCATCCTACTTCCACCCGACTCTAGCCCTGAATGAAGGGAGACGGTCCCTTTTATATTCTCCCCGATGAGCTCCAGGTGATTCCCGACACTCCTTCATTGGCCACGCCCCAGCGTGGCGGAAGTGCCGGCTGTTCTTCCGGCAGCTCTCCGGGCGTCCTTTTAATTCTTCCCCCCAGCACTTCCTGGTGTGGCGGAAGTGCTGAGGTAACAGGTCCCCAAGGCATTGGGGCTCCTCCTGGCAGTGTCCACGGGCCCTTACAGGGTGGGGCTTTCATGCCCTCAACCCGTGGCCCCCAAAGCAACCAGGAAGGCGGCCCCCAAGTGATCCAGGGTGGGCGTAGACCCATATCCGGTCCCTCACGGCGTCCCGGCCGGGTCGTTGCCCCTGGCATCCCTGACAATAGATAGATAGATAGATAGATAGATAGATAGATAGATAGATAGATAGATAGATAGATAGATAGATAGTATACACACACATATCATGGTAAGAACACAGAGAATGACTAACAAGGAAAACAATACTTAAAAAGAAAGAAAAACTTTTGACTTGTCAGCCGCATTCACAATGGTATTGCTGTTGGCATAAAGGAGCCCCAGCATTTGGAGCATTTGCTGAAAGTCCTCAGAGTTTACATGTCAAAGAGAGGATGTGCAGCATTGTTCATAATGACACTCAGTTTTGCTTTAATTCTCTCATTTGCTATTACCAGGGGGTCCAGAGTATGTCTTGTAATTGAGCCTGCCCTTTTAGCTTGTTATCAGCCCAGCACACCACAGCATAGAAACTCTCACTTGGCATCACAGAGTTGTAGAAGCTGTGAAGGATGTCACTTCCCACATTAATGGAAGACAGTCTTCTAAGGAAGAAGAGCCTGCTCTGCCCTTTTTTATATAGCTCCTCTGTGTTCTGAGACCTGTCCAACCTGTCATTGATGTGGAACCCCAAGTACTTGTAGGAGTGGACCACCTCTACATCCACTCCTTGAATAGTGACTGGATACTTGGATTGTTTGCTGTGGCAAAAGTCAATAACCAGTTTCATGGTTTTGCTAATGTTAAGTTGCAGCCAATTCTCTTTGCACCAAGAAACAAACCTGACTCCTCTCCTCTATCTTATCCCCTTTATCAATACACCCCATAAGTGCAGAATCATCTGAGAATTTCTGCAAGTGACATGACTTGATATCATTTTTGTAACTGGAAATGTAAAGAGTGAAGAGAAATGGAGACAGGACTGTTCCTTGTGGTGCTCCTGTGTTGCTCACATCTGTATCGACAGACTCAGTGAGAAGACAGGCTGGCATTCCTTATTCTAGAATGACTTGAATGCCTTACATCAGAACCTGAGGATGCTAGGGTTTTGACTTTTTGAAGTATGATTTTTATTCAGCTTTACTCTTGAATCTGCTGTTCAGGTAAAGTAGCATATAACTGAGTGTGCCTTTTTGAAGACATTGCATGCTTACAGGGGCATACATTTGGCATGGTCATAGATGAGTCCATCAAAACTAGTGGCTTCATGAATGCAAAGCAACACTGACTGCAAAGGTCAAAATAATACGAAATGCACTTAAAATTGGCAACGTGTTGCAATGGCCAAGTAACTGGTGTGACAGACGACCAGAGACCTTCCCCCACCGGTATGCCTAGAGAAGCAAAGGTACGGTAGAGGGGCAATTCCTTCCCTGGGGATGCCTTCCTGGATTGCATGGGGGGCCACGGAGTTTGGAAGCTCAACCCTGTGAGGGTCCATGACCACCACCAGGGAGCGCCTGGATGGTTCTGGGGCCATGGACTGCAGCACTTCCGCCACACCAGGAAGTGCTGCAGGAAGGTGATCAGGGAACACCTGGCATTATAAAAGGGGCTGCCTCACTCAATTCAGGGAGCTGGAGTCGGGAGGCAAAGGACGGAGTTTGCAGGAGTGGAGAGGAGGCAGCAGAAGAGTAAAGGAAAAGAATAAAGAAGAAAAAGGGACTGTGACTTGTTTATGGTGCATTGTGCTGTGTAAACTGTGAAATAAACGCCGAAGGCACACTGACCAAAGCACATGCGTTTGTCTGTGTCGGGTAAAGCGCTGGTATTAGCCCCATCTATTGTAACACTCATCAGTAAACCCCAAGGTTGCCAGTTCAATTGCTGCCCATAACTCATTATAAGTAACCCTGAGTAAGTCACTTATCCAGCTTGTGCTCCAATTATGAAAATATCTGTAAACAGTTACAGAAAAAAAAATCATTCTAAATGGTGGAAAATTACAAAAAAACAGAGTGAAAGTAGCCCTTAACACGTACAAATCCTCTGTTGTCTGCAGATTTCTGCCATTTCTTGCTCCCTTCGTCATTTCCATGCCAACTTATAGCTGACAAATATTTAGTCATAACGTCTCAATACTTTCATTAGCACTTTCTAAAAATGCATCCCTACCTTCTGCAGCACAAAATTACATCAGTGACACTTACACATTTTTGAACGTTTTTGCTTATGACAAGAACACAAATAGCTGTTATTCACAGTCAGCCAGATGACTGAAAAATGGCTTGTCCATGACTGTAATCCTCTTACCTTTACCAAATCAACTGTAATTCAGTGACCTTAGATGTGACTCTCTGTGTCTTCTGAGTAGAAAAACAGCATACAGGCCTGACAAGAACAGTTGAAGGTGATGAAACGGCTAAAATTAGGCCTTCTAGAATGTGTAAAAGCCAGCTGAAATGATACCGCGCTTTAATGCATACTAGACAGCTCTCCCACCATTTTATTTTGTGTTAATTGTGTATTATGTTCATGTCCTCACTTCTATGAAACTTTTTTTTTCTAGGTCGATTCTTGATTTTGGGATGACATGTAATCTCCATTAACATTTAATGACTGTGTACTGTGGAAATATCGAAACATTATGTATTAGAATTTAGAAGATGTGAGTGACAGTGTCTGTTTTCTCATTGCAGGTGACACATGCACCATGGCCGAGTACAACAGGCTGAAAAATATGCTGTTGGACCTCCAGTCTAAGCATTCATCACAGCAAGGTGGTGCCCGAGAAAACGGGATGGCTCACAGGAGGCATTTAGTGCAGGAGATGTTCAAATACTTTGATGTCAATGGAGATGGACACTTGGACAGCAGTGAACTAGCTCAGGTACATTATTTCTGCTCAGATCTGTTGATTCTCATCAATTATTTCTCAGAAAACAGACTCAGATTGTTTTCGAGGATTTACAAGTAACAACAGCACCCAATAAATCTCAAGAGGCCCTACAACACCATGTAATCTTTATATTTTTACACAAATCCATGTAAATATCCTTCCTTTCTAAACCTGCCTAATCTGTGGTTTAACTTTGTTGGAGGGCTAAACCTATTCTTGTAATCCTGGGTAGTCAGCCAGTATCTGTGTAGCCTCACAGGAGCTGATGTGATTCTCATAATGAGAATATATGCCTGGGGACAACTCACTAAAATCCAGAGCTGAAGAGGTTATAGCCAAATGTTTTTTTTTTAAAAACCCACCCCAGTTTTCACCATCCCATGCACTATAAACAGTTAGGTACAAACGAAAACACAAGTGTAGCAACATGTTGATGGCTAGCAGAATGTACTGAAAGCCACAGTAATGGTAACATTTCAAAGTCAATGCATTAAGAATTGATTTCAATTAAGTATTGTGATCTATATATACTCTGGTATGTCCTATTTGGCATTTATATGTCATGTCACTTAATCTAGATAAGGTTTGGTCTTGGGGGGGCTGGAGCCTATCCCAGCTAGCACTGAGTGCAAGGCAGGAACAAACACTGGACAGGGAACACCAAAACACACACGGGCCAATTTAACATCACTAATTCCCCTCTCCTGCATGTCTTTGGACAGTGGCAGGAAACCGAAGCACCTGCAGAAACTCACACTGACATGGAGAGTATACTGGCATTTACAATTATGTAGAAGTTTTATTAACTCTTTCAGGACAGATGTTGACTTTTGTCAAAAAGAAGAATGGTAATCAACTGTAAACTGTGATAAAACCAACTGTTATGTTTTAGTTGGACTCTCGTTGTCTGATGAAACGTTGGACTCATTGGTCTGACAAGAGGTCCTGCGCTTTTGTGAGTAGCAAGGCGCAAACAACGGCAAAAATGGTACTGAGATCTGGCGAGAGATCAATGCGAATGTGTAAAGCGAAATGCTCCGCAGACGACATTTTGCCTATTATCTCTGAACTGGACTATGACTTGTCGGACTCAGATTTTGATAAAAGTGATCGAAAACGAATGTGAGGTTCCAGCTTCAGCTGATTGGTCCCCAGCTAATCGTGGCACTGACCATGTCCACCAGGTAGAACTGCCACTTAACAATGATACGAGGTAGAAACCACATTGCAATGCACTGCCACCGTGACCACTGCTGCCCCAGCCACGCAAAGACAGCCTGGCAGCAAATGTGCTGCACATTCTTTGCAAACTGGCAGCCACAGCACGCAGCAACAGACGTCTTATCTCGATTTCTGTGTGAAACTGTTGCTTTTCAGAAACTGATTTTTGGCAAAAATATTCAGCCCTCAAAGAGTTAACCAACTTTAGTTATTCATCTTCATGTACAGGCAGAACTTGGATTCTCGGCAGCCTCATCTGTGTTTCTGCTGGAGTGATGTTAATATTATTCAACACATTTTCTGCTTCAGTGCTACTGTGCCAGTACTTAACAAGTGTCTCAGTGCAGCAAACCAGTCCTAACTGGTTGAAAAATCTCTGAGTGATGAAATTGTATTCCTACTCTTAGGTGTAGGCTTTCCAGCTCGATGGTCGTTGCAGTATCATTCTTGTCGTGGTTGCAAAGTGGCAACAGTTATGTGCAGTATCCTGCCTTATTATATTTTCCTTTACTTTGATTATTATTTTAATCATCTTTGTTTAGTACCAGAAAACTACAAAACATCATCATGAGTGGCAATTTAAGGCAAGGGGTGCCATGAAATTGTGGCATCTTTAATTCTCAAACTCTTACTGCTAGCTGGGAACAGGTGTAGGACACTTGGTAACAATGTCTCATGACTTATTCAGAGGTAGGACAAATTCATATCTTAGTAGGACATTTAGTGCAATGCCTTGGAGTAATTCTGAGACACTTGATAAATACGGGCACAGGTGTATTGACTTCAGAATTTCGCATCTCTTGTGGATCATTGTTATCAACCACAATAAGAAAAACTGCATACTCCATCCATTATCCAATCTGCTATATCCTAACTACAGGGTCACGGGGTTTACTGGAGCCAATCCCAGCCAACACAGGGCGCAGGGCAGTAAACAAACCCCAGGCAGGGTGCTAACACACACACCAAGCACACACTAGGGACAATTTAGGATTGCCAATGCACCTAACCTGCATGTCTTTGGAGTGTGGGAGGAAACTGGAGCACCCGGAAGAAACTAACTACATACTGTTTAACTCAAATGCAATAAGAGAGACACACACAGACACTTCTCCTTTTAGCAAGGTGGAGAAGCTGATTTCTTTCTTTCCAGCAGATTTTCTCAGTTGGATGTTTTCATTGGTAATGCTTGCAGTGCATCATGTCTCTCTGGTTGCTCTGTCACTGTTATATTCCATTTGGTATGTGATTTGTAAAAGCAGGGCTAATGTACCATCTGTTGGATAACAGAGACATAGCAACCCGGCAGGTATTATTACACACAGAAATATATGATTCATGGCCTGTTTGGCCCCTCATAGGGGGCAGGCACACAGACGCTTGTCCTTTTATTCCTCTCTAATTGCCCTCTATAATGGCCGATTGCAGCGATCCTTTTATCAACTGTCTGGCTTTGGGTTATCTGCCCGCCAGACCCCCATACTGTACAGTGCTTGACTTGTCCAGCATTCAAGAGCTGCTTTGCACAGACAAGAAGTCGGGCATAGCTACACTACTATTTTTAACACATAGAATAAAAAAAAAAACATTTAAAGTTACATGTTTTCTTAACATTATTAGTTTGAAATTTCACCATTTTAATGTCTGCTGTATTTACATTTTATTTGACCTCACTTATTTTCATATGTTAAAGCAAACCAAAGAGCCTGATGAAAGTGGCCATGCTGTTTGCTTTTCTTCATTTCCTTTAACTCTTCTTGTGCAGCTTTCCTCGACAAATGCTTTTTCAGAGCAGCATTACGGACCCGACTGTGTTTCTGTAATTGCTGTTTTGCTCTTAACATACGAAAGCACCCACAAACAGTAAATAACATGCTTTTTTCCCTTTGTTTGGTCCAAAAATGGTGTCCTAGGGTCACTGGCTGTAATTTATTTTAAAAAATCGAATTTACCCAGCTTTGTGTTACAGCCTGTTGTAAGTGAAACAAATCCTTTCACACTTTTCCAATATTTCAGCGTAAATCATTAATACTAAGCTCACCCTGGACTCTTCTTGCAGTGAAATTGCTTCTTGACTCTTTTGAATGTGTAAATATCAATCCTCCCAAATACCTGACCTCAGCAACTTTATAGCTCTTACCTTATCGTTATGCTCAAAGAGAAGGAAAGGTCTCAAATCACATGAAATAAGGTCAGTAAATCTTGTTATATTGCCTTGGAGATCCATATCATATGCTGAATATATTCACACAACGGCACTTTTTTTCTTCACCAAAAATGCTTTTATACCACTGAGTATGTTTAAAACAAAAGCAATTTATTATCTTTATGTCTTTTTCTTCCCTATGATTCAGAGTTTATTAATTGCCTTTCATCTCATCATTATTCGTGCTGCAGTCTTGGTTTAGTAATAGAATTTCTGTCAGCAGAAAAAAAATATATATAAACGTAAAAGAAATGGTGGCAAGTTCACTTTGTGAGCTTTACACAATTTTTTCTTTTCAGATTTCCATGCAAGATCACCTGGAGAATGATCTACTGGAGTGTACATTGCAGGACTTGTTGAAATATGATGACTACAATAGCGATGGCCACCTGACACTTCTAGAACTCTACACAGCCTTCCGTAAGTCTAAATAAACTTAAACAGATGGCCTCTGATACATGCAAAGAAAATAAATCATCTCAGAACTGAAAGCAGATCTTTTTCATCAATGCAACACCTCATACTTCCACTCTTTTCTGTTCTAGCGCCATACATTTCTAGTACAGCCTTATGTCATGCTTGTGGTGAAGTGAGCGAGAGATGGTGCTCTTCTGAGCTGGGCCTCTGATTCAAAGTACCAACTTTCTTCTGTTCAAATAATTGACCATGTATCCCTCTTGCCTCAGTTCAATGAGCCATAGCTTCTAAGAGTCATGTGCGGAATGATTGATTTCCAATTTAAATTTCTTCACTTGACCCTGCATCATCAAGGACCGTTTTTGTGAAGGCCTCGGTTTTTTCGATTTTGGCTTGGTGATAACATACACTTCAACAACAAAGGGCAACTAAATAACTGAGGTTTAAAAAAAATTAAAAGGTTCAGGCAAAATATTCTCTCATGATGTTCTAATCATTTGCACCTGATCTGGCACAACTGATTTATTTGAGGGATTTGAGGACGTGGTAACTAGAGAGGGGATGCACTTACTTTTTCTACATGTGAAATTTGTATCTGTGTTTATTTAAATGATTCAGTGAACTTCAAAATGTAAATATGGCCTGATTTATGTTGTAGTATATCACCTTTATTTATAGATACTGTTTAAATGAAGATCAAATCTTGATATATACACTGTGGAAGATCAGCTTTGACACAGACAGGCAGACACCAATGGTTCAAGCACCACACACGTTTTACTTACAATAACTATTTACAAGTGTCCCGCACACAACCCAGTGCCCTTGCACCACACACCTTCAAGTCCGGGCTTCTCTTAAGTCTTCTCTTCACCGCTTCCACTCCTCTCCTCTCCTCTCCTCCGAGCTTTGTCCTCTTCCACCCGACTCCAGCTGATGACTGGAGGGAGGCGGCCCCTTTTATTCCCACCCAGATGTGCTCCAGGTGCCTCCCGATGAGCTTCCTGCGGCTCTTCCAGGTGTGGTGGAAGTGCCGCATGAGCACTAAAATCACTATTTTAGAGGAACAATGTATTAAAACTATAAAAACAGATCACAGATTAAACAAAAAATACACACAGAGCGGCGCTAATAATAATAATTTAGTTCCTATTCCAAATATCAATAACGCACATAGTATTCATCTCTGCACCTCCGAAACATTAAATATGGCACTATTGAATGTTAGAGCTTTAACTAACAAAACGTTTTTTATCAACGATCTTATTAGTGATAAAAAATAGATCTTATTGCACTAAGTGAAACATGGCTTAGTTCAGACAGCGCGGAAGTTTTAATCGAATCTGCGCCTCCGGATTACAGTTTTACTCGTGCAGACCGCCAGGGAAAAAGGGGGGGCAGATTGGCTAACATTTACTCGAGCCGATTAAAATGTAAAGATATCAGTTTTGGTAAGTTCAAGTCCTTTGAGTATCTCGCGGTTGTTATCCATGGAGATTCTCAAGTTCTAGTACTATCTGTGTATAGACCTCCTAAATATAACACGTCGTTTTTTGAGGAATTCTCTGACTTAATGTCAATTTTAATTACTAACTATGACACACAAACAAATCCAAGGCCACGAGACCACCTAGCCCATTCTAGTCATTCTACTTAACATAAATGATCTCAATCAGTCCTCATGGTATTCAGGCTTCACATGAAAGAACTTGCTGAAGATGGTCATGTGGACCTCCAGCCTTCAATCCATCAATGTAGGGACATTACAGAGCTTTGATCAGGTGGTGGTGCTGCAGATCACCATCACAGAAAACTGGAAAAAGAACAGCAGAAAAAATAGGGCTTAGTACGGATTTTGGAGCCACCATGAATGATAATGCTACTTAAATGCATATGTGGAGTATCAGGATTAAACTAAAATGAATCTATGAGAATGTTGTATATGTCATGTGAAAATAAATGAGTTTATAACAGTTTTTTAAAATGCTCCACTGTATTAGCCTGGTGAATTTCTGTCTGAAAGCTATACCAGTTTTTGGTGCATAACAGCAGAAGGCTGCCTCACCACTTCTTTTAGGTTTAGCTCTTGGGATTATAAGCAGACAGTCATTTGAAGATCTAAGGTTACGATTTGGAGTGTAAGGTGAGAGGCATTCTGAAATATAGGATGGAGCGAGATTATTTAAGGCTTTGTAAACCATAAGCACTATTTTAAGAGTATAGTGTAATATAATTATTGCTTGTTAACTGTCATGCATTGGTGCTGTGCTATGTTATATATGTACTATTTGTGTATATGTTGTACCATGGTTCAAAGGGAACGTTATACTGTGCCACTGTGGCATTATAAGGCATCAGGTCGCCATAGCTTATCTTGACTCTGCCCTCTTCACTCAGATCTGTCCCTACATGTGTTACTTACAAAGCCCAATGCTCCGGCACAACCCTCCCGCATAATCAAATGCAGTCAAACTTTACAAATAACACAATTAATACACAAATGGTGTCCTTTAAATGTCTGTAGAGAAACTGAGTGTGCAAACTAAAAAACCAAGAGCAAACTTTTTTTTTTTTCTTATCAGCTCCGTCAGGTAACTCCATTACTCGTGCTTGATTAGTCCCGTCTGATCTCCCCCAGTGCTGTCCTTAGGCTTAGCTCCTAAGAAATGCTGAGCGATACTCTTTTTAAACTGTTGAGTGGAGGAAGTAAATTGTAACAGAGATTCCACATGACACCTGGTCCAAAACCAAATAAGAATACATTTTATTGTAGACTTGAAGCACTGTGGAGGTCCTAAATCAGAAGAGGTTCTACTGCACGAATCCAGCATTCTGAGTTCAAATTCTGTGGCTGGTTGTTGCCTGTGTGGAGTTGTACCCGCTCCCTGTGCCTGCATGGGCTTTCTCCATGTACTCTGACATTTCTCCAACATTTCAAAAGAAATTCCAAATTGGCACTGTGTGAGCAAGGCCTTGTACCATCACTCCCTGTTTTGTGCCAGTTCTTGCATTGATGTGTGAATCTGTAAGAATAGGCTGCAGTCCACTATGACTGTGAAGTGAGTCTTCTTTGAGTATACGAGGAAATAGACAATGGACAATTGATATTTACTCTTTATTTTCATAAAGCTCAGTGGCCTAAAGATTGCCTCAACAGATGTCTCTTTATTTTATAAATGCAGTATCTTCATATAATGATTGTACTTGTATGGCTTTTTAATAACAGTGCTTTATAACAATACTGTGTAGTATAAAATATGAAGCTGGTTTTAAATTAAATGTCATTGAAGTAGCAAAAGAAATCGCTTCAATGTGTCTGAGAAACTGATGCGAGATTGGAAGAGGCAAGAAGATGTAAAAAAAAAAAATGAAGTGTCGCATTTTTGAACGGGCGTATAAGTCGGGGTCTAATTTTATGATCGATTTTTCGGGTTTCAAGACCCGACTTATACGTGAGTATATATGGTAACTGTACATATCTGGTATTGATAAAAACTATGTGCAAGTGTAATGTGCCATCCGTCATTCTGTTGTCAAACCGCCTTAATCCAATTTCCCGTCATCGTGGAGAGAGCCTGTCCTGGTAAATCTGGGATGAAGACAGAAACTAACTCCTGAAGGGATGAGAGTGTATAATAGATATGAATGTGCATCTATGTAAACTGTATGTCTGTGTCTGTGTGTGTGTGTGTGTGTTTGCAGTGTATTCGGACCACAAATTCACTTTTTCACAATTTGCTACTTTGCAGTCTTGTACCAAAATCATTTAAATTCTTTTTTTCCCTAATTAAGCAACACGCAGTACCACAGAATGACTAAGCAAAAACAGGATTTTCGATTTTTTTGAAAATTTATTAAAACTCAATTATTACTAGTATTCAGACCGTCTGCTCAGTACTTAATTGAAGCCGCTTTCTCAGAGATTGCAGCCTGGAGACTTTTTTGCTTGGCACACCTGGATTTGGGGTTTATCTGCCATTCTTCTCTGCAGATCCTCTTAGACTGTGTCAGGCTGGTTGGAGTGCATCAGTGGACCGATATTTACAGTTCCCTCCACAGATGTTTGATTTGATTCCAGTTCAAGCTCTGGCCGGGCCACTCCAGAACATTCCCTAAGCCACTACTGTCTTGCTTTTGCTTTGTGGTGAAGGTCATTGTCCTGTCAGAAGGTTAATGGTTGGCTGGTGCTCTGGAGCATGTTTTCATTAAGGATGTCTCTGTGTTTTGCTCCATTCAACTTTCCCTCAACCCTGTCTGTATTCCCAGTCCCTGTTGCAGATAAAAATAGCTCACAGTATTTTGCTGCCACCTTAATGCCTTACCGTTAGAATGGTATTTAACAGGTAATGAAAGGTCCTTAGTTTCTTCCTTACCTGGCATTAATCATCAGAACACCTCACAGTGTAAAACTCCTTTAAGTGTCTTTTAGCAAACACAGCGTGTTTTTTACTAAGAGGAGCCTGTGTCTGGCCACGCTGTCACAAAATAAAAACAAAATCACAAGAATGTTGCAGGAATTGTTGTTGTAATGCAAGTTTCTCTCACCTTCACACAGGTTCTCTGGAGCTCGGCCAGAGTGAACATTGTGTTCTCGGTCCCCCACAGTTGCTTGGTTTGGCTGGGTGGCCAACTCAGCGAAGAGCTGTAGTTGTCTCTTGCAGCTGTTCCAAACTTCTTCCGTTTTGGAAGTATGAAGGCTCAGGTACTTTTGGGAACCTTCAATGTGGCAGATTTATTTATTTTGTATCCTCGACAAGAGGCTGTCTATAAGATCAGCCTCTTGGATTGTTTTTGGCTCAGATGTACATGGTCAACCGTAGGACCCTATTTGAATAGCTGTGTGCCTTTGCCAATCGTGTCCAATCAATAGAACTGACCACAAGTAAGCCCCTAATAAGGTGTAGAAACGAGTCAATGATGGAACGGGATGGACCTGAGCCAAACTTCATCACAGAAGAAGGTCTGGATACTTGTGCCAGTGGGAAATTTCAGTTTTTTAGTTTTAATTAATTAGGAAAAATTGCATAATTCCTGTTTTCGGTTTGTCATTCTTGGGTATTGAGTGTATCTTGTTGTAGAGAAAATATGAATTTAAATAATTTTAGCACAAGACTTCAACTTAAAATGTGAAAAAAGTGAAGGTGTCTGAGTACTTTCTGAATATATATATATATAAGTATAGCATAGTATACTTATCTGTACAGTATAAATATTCATATATATGTATGGAAGTTTGTACAGATATCATTGCATGTAATACATACACTTAAGCTATGAAGTGCTATTAAATTTAGTTTGCCATTTGTATCCCTTGCAGCTGACAATAGATTCTTGGCTCTGATTTGTCTAAAATAAATTGCATGGAGCCTCTCTGCCTCTCAGCTGCATTATGTCTGTCAAGTCAGGCAAGTCAATAATAAAAAAACAAACTTAACAGTCTATTGAAAAGTGTCACTTTCAAAGGCTTTGGTTGTCATGGATATCTATGGGTTGTAGAGTGGGGTTAAGAATATATCAATCTTTTATTTATTTTGAATAATTGTTTTTTGTAGGTGTAAAAACACTTTTCAACCACAATTGCATGAGTTCTATTAAAGTAAACAATGGAAGTGGATGAAATGGTTATTAGGAAGCTAATTGCCAAATCAATAAGATTAAAATGGTTTATGACAGGTATAAGAAAGTAATTAGCCTGCACCTCCTGCATCTGCATAACCACAACTCACACATCATTCCAAACAGCATCAGCAAAAGGCAGAAGGAAAAAGTAACCTCAAAATGGAACAACTAATGCTTCTCTTTTTAAAACAGGAACGTTCACTGAAGTTTGACAATGAATGTATTATTTCATTCAGAAAGTCAAAGCAGACTTTTACTAATAAGCCAAACACTGTACGTGTTACTACAAATGTAACAATACATCTGTACTTCTATGCATTTTAAAATAGCAAAACCCAGTGCAATGTGCTCACAGTAAGATACTCCAATTAAAACAATCAAAATACTCTTTTTTTATGCCAGATGCTATTGTTGCTCCGCTGCACTCTGCAGTCTGTTATGGCACAGGCAAATAATGATGATTATAACAGAATACCACAAAGGTCTGAAGAAGGATCCAGGTGTGATCAGATGTCCATGTCCTCATTTTCTAAATGCCACTGCAAGGCAACAGAAGAAGGAGAATTGGATAGACACCATACCAGCCTATCACAACAAAATAAGAATCCTTGCTTTAAATCTCCTAATTCAAAGTATTATGAGTGTTTTGAAATGGTCAAGTGTCATAAACAGAGACCTGCTGAGGTTGATTGGGTGTTGTTACCCCCAAAGCAAACTTGGAAATAGCATGGACAATTGTTTTAAATATTTAGATCAGGAGTCAGCAACCTACGGCACAGAACGATTTTCAATGGCCTCCTGATTGAATTGAAATATAGTAAAAAATATATATTTTAATTACAGCGCACGCATTCACACCATCACCTACATTTTACAAATACAATTCACATGTAAATGGAAACTATGTGATCAGTGTAGGCCACGGTACATTAAAGCAAACCTTGTTATTATATTTGAATCATAACGCATGTGTTCTCGCTCCGCATCCCTCACCTACGTTTTGCGCATGCGACTCAAATGTAAAGGGAAACCATGTGTTCAGTGCAGGTTGCGGTACGTTAAAACAAAGCTGTTGCTATTATTAAGTAATATACTGCCCTAAAATGAATCATAAAAGACAAAAACTTGATGTTTGCTCTTTTTAAGACACTTGGATGAATTAATATGGATTTGTAAAACAGAAGGATTGTGCTGTGTGTGCGTTATGCTGTGAAAGTGTCGTGCGTCGTACATCAAGTGTACAAAGACGTTATCAGACTAAACATCAGTCCACGTTTAAAAACTCTAATGAGAAAAGTGAAGCTATTAAAAGGGCTATTTCTGGCTTTAAGAAACAAACTACTTATTTTAGTCAAATAATAGGAACCAAAAATAAAGCCACCAAAAGTAGTTATACAGTTGATTCTCATTAATGGATTAATAGCTCTGATTAATAATAAAGAATGATTAATTATATTTGAATTCTTGATAATTTTTTTCTTATTCAAACTATGAATTTTGTATTAAAAAACTTGTAATTTATAATTTGCAGTACAATTTTTAATAAATTTATTGAAAATTAAAATTTGACAAAACATTCTTTTTACATATGATCCTATGTATTTTAAAATATTGAATGACCAATAATATAAGATCCTGTAATAATGGGCTTCAGAATTATACCCTATAATAACCACACCAATTATGATACTATGTATAACAAAATTGGTAGAATTTTGTTGGCACATGGAATAACATTGTAACATAGTGTTGGCACAACACCGCTGAAAGGTTGTCGACCCCTAATTTAGATTTTATGTGTATTATAAAAATAGCGGATGGGATGGCAATATACTCATAGTTAACCTTGTTAGCTAATAATTTCAGTTTGATGTTTTGAGGTAGGTGCACATTTTTGCCATGATTTGATTTATCATATTACCAGCTTGATGACATTGTTCTGCCACTTGATAACTTACTGTGAAGGAAGTACCTCAGAGGGGAGCATTGTCACTTTGACTTGAGCTGTTGCTTAAACTCCGGCTATAGAGTTCATGTCCTTCTATTTCAAACTTCAATCTTTGGATTGTTCATTTTAATTAAGAGTGGCTGGTGCCCTGTTAGGGGGTGCTTACTGCCTTTCACATAGTAATGCCGGAATAGACTTTGTCCTCGTAGTGCGTCATTTCTTGCTAGTTAGTTGAGTCAGTGTCCTTCAGTGTTTCTTAATTTCTTTCAGTTGTCCTTTGGAAAGTAGTTACTCATATATCATTTGATAAATCCATGCAGTGATTGTAGAGGAGAGCTCAACATAAAGTAGTGATTATTATGATGTAAGCTGTTTTGATGAGGTGCTATTAAGGAAGAACATGCTTCTATCTCAGATTAGGGGCATGGTGTTACACTAAAACACCTATAATAACTAAAGGAAAGGTCTATGATAATGTATCTGCGAGTGTCAGGTTCCTAAAGTAGCATATGCTGTAATATTGACTCTGTTTTTGGTGAACTATGACTTTTAGCTTGAAACAGATGGACTATCTTTCTGTTTAATGGGAGCAATTAATATTCAGAAACTGGTCATCAAAACACAAACTAAATGGAACAGTCTAAATATGGAACTACCATCTCACACATTAGCAAAATTATTGTTCATGGAAGATGTGGTGAAGGCTTAGGAAAGAGCAAGGTATAATTTTATTAAGCATTAAATTTCCACCTGCCTTCGAACCTGCTGTTTCAATTAACACAAGAATTACCAGAGCCTTCGAAAAAACTCGTAGATCGCTTTGCACCCCTTCATCAGCGTCTTTTGTCCTGTAAATGTGTTGATAAGCAGCAAGCAGCCTGCTATCACATCCCCCACTGCTGCACAGTTTTCTCAGCTCAAGTCTGTTTACCTGCGTGTCAGTTGCTTAGAGTTGTATAGAGTGAGAAGTCAAGCAGAATGACACCTTTAATAAATACTATATCACTATTTAAACACTTGCATTTCATGTGTGTTCCGTGTCTACAACGATCTATGTAAACACATCATTAAAACAGAAACGTTTTCATGTTTTAGTAGTAATTGACAAAATGTAAACATGAAGTGTATAATGTGTGAAGCCTGAAGTCCAAATATCAAAGAAACACTTTCACAAAAGGTACAATATAACAGAACAAGTGCGCTTTTATTCAAAAATATACCTGCAGAAAATGAACCTGCGTTAGCGTGCGACATTGACATGTATTTGCTACGACTGCTTTGGTAGCGTAACGGTATCAACTGTTGGCTAGTAATCAAAACTTCAAGGGTTCGATCCCAGATCAGTCAGAAGTGACCTCAGATCGTGATGACTGTTCTACATCGGAACAAGAATGCATTTTTGCTATCGCTGTACTTTGTATATATACATGGGAAGCTCTGCACTCTACTTGTGACTTTACGCTGTAGGAAGTAAATAAATAAATAAAGGTAAATAGGTAAAAAACATTCGATCTGGCTCTTATGTAAGTAACATATAAATGTTAATGTTTTGGGCACATGCACCGTCCTTACGTACACCATCCTTTGTATGTAAGAGCCAGATCAAATGTTATTTACCTTGAGTTATTTACTTACTTCCTACAGCATAAAGTCACAAGTAGAGTGCAGAGGCCATGCTCAAAAAATATGTGTAATGCCACAGAAAGTGCCTGCTGACACTTTAGTACAAAAGCAATAGTACGAGAATGCAGCTAGACTTTTTTGGGGGCACATATACCGTCCAGATCTAAACACTAGTATGTAGAGTCGCTTGCGTACTGAAGAGTCTATAGCTGTAGGTGGAAGCTGCCGGCGCTGTACTTTGTATGTAAGAGCCAGATCAAATGTTATTTACCTATTTACCTTTATTTATTTACTTACTGCTTACAGGCTGCTTGCTGCTTATTAACACATTTACAGGACACAAGACGCTGATGGAGAGGTGTGAAGCAATTTAAGGTGGGAGTTTTTTTGCAATCTCTGGTAATTCTAGTGTTAAGGATTGCAGGTAGCTGAAAGCTCTCCTGAACAGAAATGGTTGGAAAACAGAAACTAGCCTTGGATTGGGCACACGTCCTTCACAGGGCACAGTCATTTACAGCTGAATTGAAAGTTGCCTATTTAACCAAAACACTCATGTCTTTGGGGTTTGGGAGGAAAATCAGAAACCCTAGATGAAAGTCCACTTAGACATACAGTGGTGTGAAAAACTATTTGCCCCCTTCTTGATTTCTTATTCTTTTGCATGTTTGTCACACAAAATGTTTCTGATCATCAAACACATTTAACCATTAGTCAAATATAACACAAGTAAACACAAAATGCAGTTTTTAAATGATGGTTTTTATTATTTAGGGAGAAAAAAAAATCCAAACCTACATGGCCCTGTGTGAAAAAGTAATTGCCCCTGAACCTAATAACTGGTTGGGCCACCCTTAGCAGCAATAACTGCAATCAAGCGTTTGCGATAACTTGCAATGAGTCTTTTACAGCGCTCTGGAGGAATTTTGGCCCACTCATCTTTGCAGAATTGTTGTAATTCAGCTTTATTTGAGGGTTTTCTAGCATGAACCGCCTTTTTAAGGTCATGCCATAGCATCTCAATTGGATTCAGGTCAGGACTTTGACTAGGCCACTCCAAAGTCTTCATTTTGTTTTTCTTCAGCCATTCAGAGGTGGATTTGCTGGTGTGTTTTGGGTCATTGTCCTGTTGCAGCACCCAAGATCGCTTCAGCTTGAGTTGACGAACAGATGGCCGGACATTCTCCTTCAGGATTTTTGGTAGACAGTAGAATTCATGGTTCCATCTATCACAGCAAGCCTTCCAGGTCCTGAAGCAGCAAAACAACCCCAGACCATCACACTACCACCACCATATTTTACTGTTGGTATGATGTTCTTTTTCTGAAATGCTGTGTTCCTTTTACGCCAGATGTAACGGGACATTTGCCTTCCAAGAAGTTCAACTTTTGTCTCATCAGTCCACAAGGTATTTTCCCAAAAGTCTTGGCAATCATTGAGATGTTTCTTAGCAAAATTGAGACGAGCCCTAATGTTCTTTTGCTTAACAGTGGTTTGCGTCTTGGAAATCTGCCATGCAGGCCGTTTTTGCCCAGTCTCTTTCTTATGTTGGAGTCGTGAACACTGACCTTAACTGAGGCAAGTGAGGCCTGCAGTTCTTTAGACGTTGTCCTGGGGTCTTTTGTGACCTCTCGGATGAGTCGTCTCTGCGCTCTTGGGGTAATTTTGGTCGGCCGGCCACTCCTGGGAAGGTTCACCACTGTTCCATGTTTTTGCCATTTGTGGATAATGGCTCTCACTGTGGTTCGCTGGAGTCCCAAAGCTTTAGAAATGGCTTTATAACCTTTACCAGACTGATAGATCTCAATTACTTCTGTTCTCATTTGTTCCTGAATTTCTTTGGATCTTGGCATGATGTCTAGCTTTTGAGGTGCTTTTGGTCTACTTCTCTGTGTCAGGCAGCTCCTATTTAAGTGATTTCTTGATTGAAACAGGTGTGGCAGTAATCAGGCCTGGGGGTGGCTACGGAAATTGAACTCAGGTGTGATACACCACAGTTAGGTTCTTTTTTAACAAAGGGGCAATTACTTTTTCACACAGGGCCATGTAGGTTTGGATTTTTTCTCCCTAAATAATAAAACCATCATTTAAAAACTGCATTTTGTGTTTACTTATGTTATATTTGACTAATGGTTAAATGTGTTTGATGATCAGAAACATTTTGTGTGACAAACATGCAAAAGAATAAGAAATCAGGAAGGGGGCAAATAGTTTTTCACACCACTGTACAGTAGGGTGAGTCTGCAAACGCTCTCGGGATAATGTTCTTAATTTATGGTGTTACAGATTACAAAGGTCTACCTCTAATGTTAAAGGCACTAATTAGGCTACAAAAGGTGGTTAACCAAATTAAGAGGTAGGCTGAACTGGCTGCTACTGTAATAATTTCATTACATTTGAAGGAAGTAAAATTGCACTAATGCTTTACAACACTCCCTGTAATTTAGGTAATGATAGCCAGAAGCCTTTTTAATATTTCAGATACCTTGAAATACCTTGAACATTTTATGAAGGAATGTTACCAGTGGTTATGTGAAAGCAGGTTTAAAAGGCTCCACTATGGTTAAATAGTGTCTTCTCATTGCTGACTCCATGGTCTCTTCTGTCGGTGTTGTGTGGCTCCATAAGCTACTGTCCACTGAAGGAAATTAGCCCTTGTCACACTTCTGTATTTTATCTTCTGGTAAGTTCTCTTCAAGTTATCGTAAACAATGGCAGTACAACAACAACAACAACATTTATTTATATAGCACATTTTCATACAAAAAGTAGCTCAAAGTGCTTTACATAATGAAGAATAGAAAAATAAAAGACACAGTAAGAAAATAAAATAAGTCAACATTAATTAACATAAAATAAGAGAAAGGTCCAATGGCCAGGGGGGACAGAAAAAACAAAAAAACTCCAGACGGCTGGAGAAAAAATAAAATCTGTAGGGATTCCAGACCATGAGACTGCCCAGTCCCCTCTGGGCAAGTAGAGCTCCTGTACTTTTCCTCTTTGTTCACATTATGAACGAAAACTTCCTTGTCTGAGTTTCAACGGAAAGAAAGAAATATGGTGAAGAATTAGATCATTGAGTCATCAGGCACTGCCATGCTTGGTAGCCTCTCCAGCAGTTCCGTGTACGATTTTATATGTCTACCTTTTTCTCTATCTCTATGATCACTCCTACCACTTTCTTTTATTTGGATTCGTTTCCTGGACACTTTTTACTACTTTCTGTGAATTTCCCATTGTGGATTAATAAAGTATCTATCTATCTATCTATCTATCTATCTATCTATCTATCTATCTATCTATCTATCTATCTATCATATAGTGCCTTTATCTATCTATCTATCTATCTATCTATCTATCTACTATCTATCTATCTATCTATCTATCTATCTATCTATCTATATCATATAGTGCCTTTATCTATCTATCTATCTATCTATAGTGCCTTTATCTATCTATCATATAGTGCCTTTATCTATCTATCTATCTATCTATCTATCTATCTAAGAAAATGGTCCAAAAACAAAACAGTTAAAAGGCCAAATTTTTATGTCATGGCAGCTTTTATGCTTGTCTGATGAGTACATAAAGTTTACAGTTTAAAGTTTGGTGCTATGCCTTTTTGGTGGAACAACAACAACAACAACATTTATTTATAGAACATTTTCATACAAGAAAAAATGCAGCTCAAACTGCTTTACAAAATGAAGAATAGAAAAATAGAAGACACAATAAAAAATAAAAATAAGTCAACATTAGTTAACATAGAATAAGTAAGGTCCGATGGCCAGGGTGGACAGAAAAAAAAAAACTCCAGACGGCTGGAGAAAAAAAAAAATCAAATCTGCAGGGATTCCAGACCAAAAGACCGCCCAGTCCCCTCTGGGCATTCTACCTAACATAAATGAAACAATCCTCTTTGGATTTAGGGTTCTCATGGAAGGACTTGAAGAAGAATTTTGGTATTGTACTGACACAGGAATCGGTTTTTGAAATTGCAGTTGGTGGTCTCAGAGTTAACTTTTGAGAGTCTGTGCTACAGAAAACGGCACAGCAGGTCTCTTTTTAACAAAACATAACTATATTATGGCACCTGCAGCAGTTTATGTGGCTTAACTAACTGCAATGTGATTAATTTCTTTTGTACTAACAGTATGAATGGCAAGTTTAAATGCTCTATGTCTGTTTATTTCATGTCAGGACCTTAATAACTTACTTGAAAACATGAAAAAAGCTTTGAAAACAATGCAAAGACAAATGGTTGCTGGGTAAGCATAGATCAAATGTGGCTATTTTATGAGATTACAGATAATCGACCTTGTTTTTCTATATTACAATATACTGACATTGATTGAAATTGAGTGAACTGTTAGCATAACTGGCCTAAGAAAGTTACCTTGGTAATTATAATAATGGAAATCCTCCACGATAATCGTATAGCCTTTGTCCATTTCTGATGCTTTTGTAGTATAGTGTTTTTCAACAATACTTCTTAAATTTAAAAATTGATTACTGGACGTGAAAGTAGAGATTTAGAATAAATGCATTACAGTCAACTGAGAGGAACCAGATTTATCTGCCGATGCGTCACTTCCAAATTTTATGAAAAGGGCTACCTGAGCTCTTTAAAAGTTCAGTTATTCTGTTAGTCAGAATCCAACACATCTGCTAAACGTTTCATCTCAGTTTTCTTGTAGGGCTGTTGTCATTCGTCCCCACACTTCTTCAATTTGGATGGCCTCTCAAAAGTTCATTCTCCACAGGCTACAATCATCATCAGTTCTGTCCTGGTCCTACATGAGTGTGAAGGTGTGTCCTACAGCATGCATGCTTTCCATCATTAGACGTTTCCTGCGTTTAGCCCCATGTTGGTGTGAGAGGCTTCAACTCACTGAGAGATCCCATATTGGGCTAATACTCTTCTGCAAATGGATGTATTTGTTTCTTGCAAAATAAATGAAGGTCATTAATTTAATACCACAAACGTTCACTTATATCAGGAATGCTGAAAAGGTTTCTGTAATTTGTAAATAAATTGGCTGTGTGTCTGTGAGCTGGTTTTATAAAGGTCACACAAAGTTAGAGGAATAGCTGATTTTTTCTTGAGGAAAATGTTAAGTTGCCAATTGACTATATTAGGAAAATTAACTTAATGGTTCAAATGCAAGTAATTGAAATTGCAAACTGAAGATTTCCTTAAAACGGCATGAGCTGTACAGGTGGTCAAAACCACTGGCCTAATAACACAATAAAAAGTAAGTCTGTTGTGAAAACCAGTAATCCTCCATTGGAATTATTGATCAGGCCCCGTCTCAGTTCCTTTGTAGGGTTTTAAAAGCCTCTCTTTCTGTCAGGTCATGGAGGCCATGACAACAGCTTGACAGAGACCAATGCAAATGACTTTGAGCAGAGAGTGTAATGCAAAACAATCGCTGTTTTTAATCTGGAGGAAAAAAACAAGAGGAGAGCTGCTTGATGGAACAATTTTCTTACTTCAGTAGATTTAGGCAAGTCCATCAGGAAAGTATAATAAACATAGCCAAACAGAGCAACCATGAGAAATTTCAAACATAATTTTTTGGTTGCAGTGGACACTTGGTTTTATTGTGCCATGAGGATGAGGGCATTCAAGAACATTGTGAAAGTATGATGTCCACACATAACAGCAATTCTCAAGGCTGAGCACAATAGCCAAACCGTACTTACATCTCGATCCCTAAAATAAGGAATATAATAAGACATTAGGGCCACTTTTTACCATTGGGGAAGTGCCTTTGTCTGTTGTAGTTGTAGTGCACACTCATCCACATTAGGACAGCAGTCTGTTGAAGGGCCAACATAAGGATCATCTGGGCTCTGCAGTGGGGTCTCACCTGGAACTCTGGAGGCAGTAGCAGAGAGAAGGATGTTGGCCTTATTACTGTGTCTCACATCCTCTGCCCGACACACTGGTCAACCTGTGGAGCATTCATTGGTGACTTAGTGAACACAGTGTTACCTAAGAGCAAGGCATTGTGGATAATCCTTGGGTGAACTTTACCTTTTAAAAGAAACTAAATGCTCTGCTCCATTAATCATGCTTTTATAACATTTTCTTGACTAAAAGTCTCATTTTGCATTGTTACAAAATTTTTCTCAATAAGTAAACCTCTGCCTATCTTTAGGTTTCATTTTCTAGTTTTCATTTTGCTTGGTGCACTGACCTTACCTGGTGTCAAAAGGGTTCGAGGGTGCAGAGTTAAAACAATTCTACTCTCTTTTCCTTTGAGGAGACAATCTTGTTGGACACACCATCTATCTCTCTGTCCGGTTATTTTATATTATGCCTTTCAAATCTATCTATCTATCTATCTATCTATCTATCTATCTATCTATCTATCTATCTATCTATCTATCTATCTATCTATCTATCTGTCTGTCTGTCTGTCTGTCTGTCTGTCTGTCTGTTCATGTATGGCATATTTTGGTATTATGGGATTTTATGGGGAATCTAAACTCTCAAGGTAGGGACTCAGACAAACATGCAGACAACATACAAATTCTTCAGGACAAAAGTATCCGACATGCAGACCTGGAACACGAGTGATGCAGATCTTCACATCTGGGTATACATTTATTGAATCTAGTCATTCATTTATTTGAATCAACGTCTCCATGAAGAGCCAGAGTTTAGGAGCTGTCCCAGCAGTTTAGGATATAAGCAATAACTAACTTGTGTGGAAAAACAAACCTTGCCTGACTCACACTTAATAAGTTTAAACTGAAGAAATGTAGAAAGGAAACCTGCATAGGCATGAGGAGAATGTGTGAACTCTGCATAGACCAGGCTGGCAATTGAAACCGGGCTCCTGTAGTAGTGAGGCAGTAGTGCTATCCACTGCCCACACCTTGACACCCATACATTTAACTCACCTTGGTTAAAACATAAAATAATGAAGGATGCCCTGTTTTCAAGTTGAGTATTTTGTTTGTTGTTGTTCTTCATTCTGGCTCATACAATTTTTTGTATTAGGAATTTGTTAGTTTTCACATACTACTTAGGGTCAGAATACAGGGTCAGCCATTGTACAGCACCCCTGGAACAAGTGCAGGTAAAGGCCTTGTTCAAGGGCCCAGCAGATTAGGATCTTGTTTAACAATAACAGGGATTTGAACCAGCAATCTTCTGGATACCAGTGCAGATCTTCAGCCTCGGAGCTGAATGGCCACCATCTTGTTTTTAAGTTGTTATTCACCAATCCTAGGCAACAGATTTGCTCCCAAGAAGCACCTCTGAGATGATGTGGCTCGCATACAGATTATAACAACCATTTTTAAAAGTTAAATTTACAGTAAAATTGTATTTCAATATTATCCTTGTATTATTTAAAAAAATAACAAGTGCTTTGCCAAACCAATAAGTCAAAAACATTTTAAATTTTATTTTTTCTATAATGATACTGTACTAGTGTTTTCATTGCAGAGTTTCTGGTTGTGTTGTGATAAATCTATAATGGCACACAAGAATTATCTAGTTAATTGAAGTAATCCTCTTATGGAAAATCTCCTGCTAACAAGAGCCATCACAAGGCCTTAGATCCAAGGCCGTTCCAGCTCATTTGTTAAAGGGGGAACAGTGGCTAGTTCCAAGTTAGAGCCTTTGGCTGTAGAAAACAATAGAGCGAGTATGACAGAATCAGAAAGCTGTGAGACTTAGCGGCCGCAGTAGACCATTCAAGGGAGTATCTTTTGTCGTGTTTGATGGGAAGAAATCTTTGCTTTGCTAAACCTAGCCAGTAGAAAGCTTTTCCCCTTTGAGACACATGCAGGATTTATGATTCTTTTTTAGTAATGTTTTATTTTGTTCTAGAAGTTGTATTAATGTGTTGGGGACATGCTGCTTTTATCTGACTTTTGTATTCCTTTCTGTGATTAGTTTGCTATTTCAAGCATTGTTGAAGTACTAGAGTGTTGTACCATGTTAGCCATTATGGATGTAGTGAGAAGTCAAGCAAAATGACAATATTATTGGCTAATTAAAAAGATTACTATATGCAAGCTTGCAAGGCAACTTAGGCCACAAAATCTTGCCTGAAAAAGGGGTCTAAGTTGCCTTGAAAGCTTGCATATAGCAATCTTTTTAATTAGCCAATAATATTGTCATTTTGCTTGACTTCTCACTACAAGCACAGTTGTGGAAGGCAACTCTTTTTGTTACTTAATAATATTTCAATTATATTTCTCAAAATTAAAACCCTGTTTACCTGAATAAGCTCTAAGCTAGGAGGCAGTATGAAGAAAGATTAAGTGAGGGGACACGAAAATGAAACGTGTGGTGCAATGGGCTAAAATTGGTGTTTAAAAAAAGGGACACTTCTGTAAATTGTTTTTTAGAAAATAACATAGAAATAGTAAAAACTAGCTGTCCCGCGAGGCATTGCCCATGTAGTAGTTCAACAGGACAGTGAGGAGGGCTCTACCCGGCTCCCTACTCCTGACATCACGCTTCCCCCTCCCCTCGGCCTGCACCCTCTGTCTTGGATTAGCGCGAATATATCACACAGTAGTTGCAAAATCAACAGGAATGTTCAAACAAATTATAAAAAAAAAAAACGACATGAAGAATCGCCTTTGTGCTGAACTGGAATCATCCCCGCATAAATCAAAGTCATCCAGATGATCTGGATCTGCATAATTAGATCTGGACCACCCTGTAGTTCTCTCATTTACTAGCTAAGCAGAGGTAAGTTACGCCCCAAGGCTGGTGCGTGACTGAGGAGGACCCTGCCCCTATCTCCTTGGCAAGCTGAATGTCTCTCAGATTCGCTCAAATAAATCAGTACCACAAGCGAACTATGATACATAGCGCAATGAGAAAAGTCGCAAAATCAACCGGAATGTTCAAGTAAATTACAGAAAAAAGCGGACAGACATACAGGTAGACAGACAAACATTGGATTTTATATATCTCTCTATTATAAATAAAAATCTTGGGAGGGAAACTAGAGAGACGAGATGTGATCTTCTCGGAAGACAATCTGACATCCCGCGAGAGACACTTTAACGTCAAGCAAGACAATGCAGTGAGACAACATTTAAAACAAGTTTACGGACTTCAATCCTAGCAGTTGTTAGAATGCATTTGGCAAACATACCTTATGTGCACCCAGCTCTTAAAACAACGACAAGCAGAACACACAGCTCGCCAGTAGCAGCAAGCCAGCAGATGATCCGAACGCTTCTCCTTAGCGTGCGTACCCTCACCCCCCTCCCTTCACAATGCGAGTGGCAGAGACACGAAGTGGCAATAGGACAGCTGCTGTACAGGCTTTTAAATGATCGATGCGCAGCGCGACAAAGAGAACACGCAACTCACAAGCAGCAGCAGCAGAAAGACAGCAGCTGAACGAACGGCATCTCCTTAGCGTGAGTTCAGCTGCCCCTATTCACAACGCGTGCAGCGTTATACGTCCTGTGAGAAAGAGATTTAACCATGCCCGGTGCTGGAAATAAAGGACAAGTATTGTTTTTACAAAATTTATAAAGTAAAAATGAAATAATGCATATGTAACAATGCCCATTAAAATTACAATCTCCATTTAAATTGTATATCCGGTAAACCAAACCTGGGGGTGGGCGAGCAAAGCTAATAGGTGGAAAGGCAATGTTTTAGACAGGGATGATAAGTGAAGAGTCACATCTCCGGAGTAACGCTGTTGCAGGTTATTGTTGACAGCCATCTACAAGACATCGATATTTACCAAAAGAGTCACCTGCTTTGAAGATCAAGCTGATTTGATTGATATCTCATCAACAAACATCACTGTGACGACAGAACTACCAAATGTTTCTATTTACATTTTCTGGGGATATTAGTCAACATACAGTGATATTATTACTTCTTGAATGTCAGCAGAATTACTGCTGTTTAACGAATGAAAATGTGTATACACTATTGTTAAGCCAGGATGTACCATTGTTTAACCAATCGACATGTTGATCTAGTCAGAGACTGAAGTAGTTATATACCTGAGGCAAAATCAGATTAAAATCAAGTATGGTCAGATATTCCTAACTGCTGCCTGCTTCTTTTATGCTTTCAGTCCCCTTTACCATTGCAGCTATACCCTGTAACAACAATGGCTTATACCAAGCCCAGATTCCCCTAATCCTGAGGTCAGTAACATGGACGACTCAAAAGATGAAATAGGCTTTAGCACCCAGATGTGAGCTGTGGTCTTTTAAAGCTGGATAGGTAGGGGGTCCACTGATTTGAGGGGCTTTCCTTAGTGTATCATTTAAACATATAAGACTTTGAAAGATATACAATGAATGAAACTTGACTGGTTTTCTTAACCCATTTATAGTTTATATAGTTTATGAGCTACAGTGAATAGCTTCCCTCGGTGCTTAAGAATGAGAATCCAGAAACAGCCCCACATCACTCACATTCAACTTCAAGTTTATTGTCAAAGGTGTTGTGACCAGTAAGGGGTGTAGCTGCACCCCAAATCCTGACACAATTGTACAACACCAAGTTCTGAATGCGAATGATAGTTTATTAATAAGGACATGCGTGTCAACAAGCTTCTGTTCACAAAACACAACACAACAGTGCGCAGATTCTCTTCCCTGTGCGTTTTCCTCCTCCCACTCTTCTCAGAAAGTCCTCCCGACTCCAACTCTCTCGGGTGAAGTGGAGCAGTCTTCCTTATACTGGACCTGGGAGTATTTCCAGTGCCACCACACTCCATCCAGGAAGCATTTCCGGGACAGGCAGGACCGTTCTAAATTGGGGACAGCTTCTTCCTACAGCTCGCTCTGGTGGCTCTCACCCAACCCAGCAGGGCTACCCAATGGAACTACAACTCCCATGCAGCCCTGCTAATGTGCACACATAAGACCCGTCAGAGAGATTTTGCCACCTATTGTGCTGGGGGAACACATGTTCCTGGAAGGCAACTCATTCCATACTTCCATTATCAAGGCCTCCAGGCTGGGTAAGGAAGAGTTTATCCCAGCCGTGATGCCAGACAACTCGTGTCTAAGACAGTGTGTAGTACAATGAAATGCATACACGTGTGTCACTCTTACACTGGTGACAGTAGCATAATAGCAACAACAGGCAATGAACATAACACCATACATTAGAAAATAAATATAAGAATCACCCGTGTAGGTGTCATTATGAGGTGCCATTGAGCAGACTTCCTCCCTGTTGATTCACCATCTTACCTAATATGTACCACTTTGGGATGTCAAGGGAAAAAGCTATTACTTAGATCTGCCGTAAAAAGCAATCTGAACCCAGGAGGTGCAAGGCAGCAGCACTAACCATAACACTCTGATCCAAGACGGCAACACTGTGTGCCCTTTTTCTGTCCTTAGCTACATCTTCAATAGACAGCATTTCTTCATGTTGGAAAAAGACTATGGTAGAAAACTCACAGCACAGCTAGCTTGATACACGTATGAAAAATCATTCAGACATACAGTGTAATAAGAAAGGCAAACTCCATATAGGTAGCATTTGGACTAGAATTAAAATTCAGGTCCATAGATGTGTGAGACACATAAATAACTACTGTGCCACTGTATTAATACCCCTGTTTAAAAAAAAATGCTTTTCAAAGGTGCAGAGCTCCCGAGATTGAACACTGATATCTGGGGGTTCTTTGATTTAAGGAGCAGCCCCTCATACTAACTGGATGTGACCTCGGCGGCCCTCCAGAGCTTTAGTGGCTGTGTCATATTAAATTTCTTCCCTTTGTTGTCCAACCCAAACCTGTAAAACGCACCCAATGCCCACTTGTCTTTCACCTGGTATGAGTGGGTGTGGATGCGTGTGTGTGCCTGTTTGTTTGAGAATGTGTTCCCTGTGATGGACTGGCCTGATCTGATTTAATCAGCTTAGATAATGAAGAAATGGACACAATAGCTGAAGCGATATGCAGCCACAGGCAGCATAATAAATACTCTTGACAAAGAAAACAAATGGTGCAGCCTAAAATAAAATTGATCCAAATGGAGAATTCGACTTTGGGATCATTTCATGGCCTCAGCTTCTAGTGCAGGGTTTAAAAGCACTTAGTGATTTACCCTTCCAAACCAAGAGGCAAAATCACTAAACAGTTTTGCCCTAAAAGCTATTTATTTACGTTGATTTTGCGTAATTGTAAGTCTGGGCAGTCTTAAAAGCAGCCACATTCATCCTTGCCTTGAACAGAGCAGGCTAATTAATCAAAAACACAAAAACGTGCAATTGGGCAGAAAGATTGTCCAGCTGAGAGCAAGTCCAAATCTGCTGAGAAGGAGAGATTGTAGTCAGTGTCTTGAAGCTTGCCTGAAGGTCATTGGGTTTCTACATGCCAGTCCTTGTCTGCCTTTGATATATCTACTCAGGGTGGGCAAATTAAACAGGCATAAGAAAGAGCGGTTATCACAAGGAGATCACAGCTCTCCCTGGGATGTAAATTATAGCATTAGCTGGGGACAGTCAATTAAAGCTAAATGAAGCTAAGTGAAGATGTAAGGATGTCTTCTTTTTTCCCTTTTTTTAAGGCGAGAGTGAACTTGGCAGGCAGGAAATGTTAACCAGTTAAGAATCGGTAATGCTGCTTATGAACTGCGGTCCTCGATGAGCCATCTTACTTTGCAAAGACCTGTTTTAAGCAGCATTTTTTTTAACACTGAGTGAAAGTCACAAGCATTGTGTTATGGTATCAGATTCAGCTTAGATGACACCACAATAAAATGGTATAGGCTGGCAAAAAATATTACACTGTAGCCCATTGTTTCTGCTTCTCAGCCTACTTAGACCAAAGAACAATCATGTGGAGAAATGTTAAACTCTTGAATCCTGAGGTATAAATGATGGGACACGTACATTGGTGCAGTGACTGACCTGTAGTATAAAAGGATATCCTTTTAGTTACAGGTGGAGGACAGAAGTGGCAGTAAGAGTAATCTGTAATAGAATAAGCAGTGCTTGTATTTAGGTAGGAGCGCGCACTGATTTAGATATGCAACTAGTGATGAGCGAGCATGCTCGGCCAAACGTGTTCGGCTCTTGCATCGCTATGCTTGGAGCATGGCGCTACTCGAACGAGCACCACATGTGCTCATGCGCCATGCTCGAGTCTCAATCCCGCACGTTTCGCAGGTTGGAAACAGCCAATCAAGGGGCAGGTAAGTACTGCCCTCACTGTAATGCCAGTAGCCATGTCAGGTGCTGGCATTACAGTGATTGGCTGGCCAGAACACGTCATTGGGTGCTATATAAGCAGGCACTGTCATATAATGTTTTAGAGCGTCAGCTCACCTGCAGGCACTGTCATATAATGTTTTAGAGCGTCATTTTTCCTGTAAAATTGATTTTTTGGGGGGTTTTGGGCGTGTTTTTGTCAGTCTGTAAAAGTGGCGTACAACTCGGACAAACTGGTTCCCAGCAGCGACTTGGGAGTCCAAGATGCATCCAGACATCGTCCCCATGCTGTTCCCGGTCCATTTGGGTGGTGTTTCTCTCACTTTCTGACCTTTTCCAATGGACCAGGCACCCTCCCCTCTTCAGAGTTGGTTGGTTGTCTCCCATTGACTTACATTATACTCGGGTGCTCGGTAGAGCACACGAACATCACGATGTGTTCAGACCGAACACCCGAACACTTTGGTGCTCGCTCATCACTATATACAACGCCACTTTTGATTCACAGGATCGACTGTCTGGGAGGTATGGCATTTATTAAAATGATTAAAGCAGTGGTTCTCAACCTGTGTGGCGGGCCCCACTAGAGGGGTGCGACGTAACAAACAGGAGGGCGCGAAGATGTGAAAAAAAGAAAACAAGAATCAAAAATTAAAAAAAAACATCTGTTGAAACCAAAACAAATTAACTTAATCTACATTCTGATACTAGAACAATAAATATAGAGTTAGATAAATGTTGATAAAAGTTAAGTAGGTATAATAAAATATGCATCTACATTTCAAAAAAATGTTAGGGGGGGCGATTAAAACTGTTATGAAAACTCAGGTCCCAAATACTTAAAGGTTGAGAAACGCTGGATTGAAGGATAAGTAGGTTTGGATAAAGAATGGAAACATTGATGTATTCCCATTAAAGACACTACAATTGACTTGAATCATAAAGGCAGATTGCGTACCCTGCCTGCGTCATAGTCTTTCATCAAACTCATACAACAAGTACACCCTTTGTGACATTTTTCCACTGGCCACCAGTTGCAGCTCCCATCAGATTCATAGCCCTGATTGTGAGTTACTAGGCTATCAAGAGATCTGCCCTGAATACCTCCAGACCACAATTGCACTTACAAGGCCAGCCTCTATTAATCTGAGAGACAGGAAAACTGCTTCTTATTGATGATTAACCCTAGCCATGCAGTGCCATGGGAAACTTCCCATTACAACTGTTGAACACCACCTCCAGGCATTAGGACCCACAGTTCTAGATTCTTATTTATTTGTTGATAACATAAAGAAAGATGTTGCCTCAGCTGCTGGCTATCCTCACACTTTGAACCCTGGCCAACTGACATAGCACCTTGAGCACATGACTAATTCTCCCACAGTGTTCCAGGAGGCATTATTGGGTGTGTCATCTCATTATCTGATTCCTGCTGAGGGTCATTGTGGCAGCAGGCCAGGCAAGATAACCCAGTCTTCCCTGTCTTCGGCAATAGATTTTAATTGTGTCTGAGGAATCCCCAGGTGTTTCCAAGCCAGCCCAGAGATGTAATCCCTCCAGCATGTCCTGAGTTTGCCACAGGGTCTTTAAATGGAGCCGCCCAGGAGAGTTAGGGTACATCCCAATGACATGGCTAGACCCCCTCAACTTAGTGTTCTCAATACAGAGGAGCAGCGACTCTACTCTGATATAATCCCTCCAGCATGTCCTGAGTTTTCCACAGGGTCTCTAAAGGGAGCCACCTGGGGGAGGTTGGCTAGACCCCTTCAACTGACTGCTCTCAATACTGAGGAGCAGCAACCCTACACTGAGACTCTCCCAGATTACTAACCTTCTTGCCCTATCAACGAGTGTCAATCCAGCTACACTTCAAAGAAACCTAATTTCTGCCACTTTTACTCACAATCTCATTCTTACTGTCTTTACCCACAGCTCATGACCATAGGTGAGGACAGGGATGAAGATTGATTGGCTAACCAAGAGTTTTGTCTTTAGACTCGTCTCCCACTTCACCACTATGGACTGGTACAGCACCGGCAGAACAGCTGCCACCACCACAATATGCTTGTTGATCTCACTTTCTATTGTTCTGCCATTAATGAACAAAATCCTGAGATTCTTGAACTCCTCCACCAAGGCCATGTGTTCCCCATTCTCCTGGAGAGAGCAATCCACTCTTTTCCAAGAAAGAACCATGACTTCAGACTTGAAAGTCACAATTGAATGAAGCAAAGAGGACAATGATGCCACTTCTATCCTTCCCAACTTTAACATTCTCACATACTTTGCTATACTTTGATATCCTGTCCAAGAAAACCACAAGCAGTAGTGATGACCATACAAAACCCTGATAGAACCCCACACCACCATGACCAAATTCGATTTACCACCAAGTATTTGGACACTGTCGTCACAGCATTCATATGGGGAATGAATAGCATGCAGGATAGGCCCTGCTACCCCATATTCTTGCAGAACTTCCCACGTCACTTGCAGAGGGGCACACTCATATGCTTTTCTAAATAAACAAAACACATGTAGACTGGGTTATCATACTCCTATGCACCCTTCAGAAACTGTGCCAGGAAGAAGAGCTGGACCACTGTTCCATGGACTGGATGGAATCCACATTGTACCTCCTGTATTTTTGGCTCAACCATCAGATGGATTTTTCCTTCCAACACCCATGCATATGCCTTTCCTGGGAGGCTAAAGAGTGGGAACCCTTTGTTGCTGGGACACACCCTCTAGTCATCCTTCTTAAATATCAGAAGTCATTTCAATCAAATGCCATTATGTTGTGTAATTCATTCACTAGCCAAAGCCTTGGCTATCATGCACTCCCCTTAAATGGGAGTCCAGCTGGAGGTGCAGCCCAGCAACTGGAAACACTAGCAGCTGGGTCAAGGGGACTTGATCTATGGAGAGAATAGGAATCAATGTTAATAGAACCCAGGGTCAGTTCTCTCTATACAGTAGCCAACAGAAAATGATGCAGCATTGGTGCTAAACAGCAGAATAAGCCAAGCAAGCATGACCTTCTACTTTGTCTGCAGTTATTATAACTCCTCTAACAAGAATCAAGAACTGACACCTTGCAAAAACCCTGCAAAACAAATTATCATGATTAGCTGATACTGACATGGCAGATGATTAATCCAGAGTGACATTACAAAGACCATCAGCCTAAATGTGATAATCGGCTAACATTAGAATACAGTAGCTTCAAAAGTGTGTATCAGGTAGACGGATGGAACCTATGTTCATTTGGAAATGTTGAAACAAATTACTAATTACCATTACCGTTCACTCCTGGGGGAAAGGAAAACTACATCTTGGCCACTGCTGTCTAATAATGAATGTAACTCTTACTAATTCTAGGTAGGGCCTCCTTTTGTTTTCCATACATCCTTAGTTCTTCATGGCATGGACTCCACAAGATGTTGGAAAATTCTTTTGATGTTCTGGTCCAAGTGGACGTGTTTGTATCGTGCAGTTTCTGTACATTCATGCTGCGCACCTCCTGTTCTACCACATCCCAAAGGTGTTCTATTGGCTTCAGATCTGGTGACTGGGAATGCCACTGAAGAACAGTGAACTCATTGTCATGTTCATTAACTTAGTTTGAGATGACTTTTGCTTTGTGACATGCTGTGACTTTTGCTTTGTGGCCATGTAGGGATGCACATGGGCGGCAACAATACTTAAATAGACTGTGGAAATCCAACAGTGATTGATTGGTATTAAATGCCCCAAAATGTGCCAAGGAAACATTCCCCAAAACATTATATCACCTTCAATAGTCTGGACTGTTGATACAAGGCAAATTCTGAGCCTACCATCTGAGTGCCTCAGCAGACATTGAGATTAATCAGACCAGGCCACGTTTTTCCAGTCTTTTACTCTCCAGTTTTGGTGAGCCTCTGCCCACTGCAGCCTCAGCTTTCTCTTCTTGGCTTTTACCAGATCAGAGCCTGATGTGGTCTTCTGCTGTTGTAGCCCATCCACCTCAAGTTTCGACATGTTGCACATTCTGAGATGCTCACCACAGTTGTACAGAGTGGTTATCTCAGTTACAGTAGCCTTTCTGCTCCCTTGGACAAGTCTGGCCATTCTCCTCTGACCTCTGTTATAAACAAGTTGTTTCCATTTGCAGAACTGCCACTCACTGGATGTTTTTTTATTTTTTTGCACCATTCTGCATAAACTCTAGAGACCTGTGCATGAAAATTGCAGGAGATCAGGAGTTACAGAAACCCTCAGACCAGTCTGTCTGGTACCAACAAACATACCACAATCAGAATCACTGACATTACATTTTTTACCCCCTTCTGGTGTCTGATGTGAACATCAACTAAAATTCCTGACCTGTATCTGCATGAGTTTATACATTGTGCTGCTGCAAATGATTGGCTCATTAGATAAAAGCATGGAGAAGCAGGAGGACAAGGGTGCCTAATATTTTTTTTTCAGTGAGTAAAGATTATCCATCCAAGTTTTTACTGAATTATGCCAAATCAGAACAGGATACCTTTTAATCGCAGGACACACACATGCGGTATAAACTCACTCATGCAACTGAAGCTCACCTGTGTTTTTTTTTTTTTTGAGATGTAAGAGGAAACCAGAATCAAAGACATATTCCATCTGAACACAGAGAGAACATTCAACCTTCATACAAGTAGCAACTGCAAACATTATGGCACGATGTTGCCATTCTATAAGTCAGACTCACTCAAGAAGATGGTGCTGAACTGGACTACCTTCCAGGGCTGCCTTAACGGCATCATAGGCTGCATTGGGACCACTATTTTGATCACAAAACAGAAACATACACAGGCATCAGAAACATTGCGGACTCCTATGCTTCTGGGGCCCCCAGTCAGTGCCCATTGTGCCCATACATTAAGACTGCCCTACTCTTCATATAGTATCACATATTCATGACCACACTCCATGCCTCATAAGCAGGCAGCTTCATCTCTAAAATTGCTACTGTCACTGCCCCCTACAGCCTGGTATCACCAGGGCACCTTTACACACTGACTTAGTCTGCATATGTGATATAAATGGTGGCTGTGCCATTAACAAAGCCTTCTCTTTGATGGAGATCCTAATGTGAGTTTTCCTTTTCATTTTGCAAATCACTAAGCAGGCTGTGTATTGATATAGCATTGTGCTGCCAGCCATCACCTGAAAAGTGGAGCATTGATAGTGCCTGGTGTAATCCCTTTGTATTATAATTTAAAGCTTAATGTGCAAATCAATCAGAGGCTCCTGAATAAGGAACAGAAATGAAACAGAACGCTTTTTTAAAAATATTGCTCATTTGAAGCATTTTCTGCTGAGCCTTCATTTAGGCCTGCATTAGATGTGCTCTTTGCTAGTATGCCACTTTGCAGATCATCTTAATAACACATTTATTTAAAACCCCATTATTAGATGATTTAATTTCCATTAATTAAACCGAATGACTCTAATTATATAGAACAAGTGTGCTTCAAGATAAGAAGCCTTTGCCCTGAATCCTGTGACTCTTAAAGTATCCCTGCACTGATATCTGGAAGATGAAATCACACTAGGCTTCAAATATTGGCAATCCATGCCTCAGACTTTCTGCCCCCCAGCTGTTATCAGCACAGTATGTGGTCTCCTTTAATCTTGCAGCAGAATCCAACACAAAGTGGGAAATTATTCATTATCATACAAGCATCGATTTGGCCTGGCTTTCTTCAGACTTCAAACAGTCCTGTTTGAGAGTAGAATGTCGTTACTTGCGCAGTGTCCATATGTCATGCTGTCCTGGCACCGGTGTGCGCTCTAGGTGTGTAAAAGCGAGTGGGTGTATGGATCAAATGTGAGGGGTTTCTCGTACTGGCGTGTCAGGAGGTACAGGACAAAAAAAATGTAGTAAGTAATTCTTTTGAACACAAAAACACTTTGTCTTCTGTACTAAGTTACATTCTGAGTGAGCATGTTTGTGTCAGTTTTTGACACATGGTTAGGTGTATTGTAAAACAATTACTTCTAAATATTATTTTCCTCCATGTACTTTAGTTTTTCTCACACATCCTCAAAGACATGCTAGTTAGGTTGACTGACAATTACCAGTGTCAGCGTGAAGGTGGGTGCATGTGTGAATGGACCCTGCGATGGACTGGTACCCTATCCAGGTCTGTCTTCTGCACAGTGCTGCCAGGGCTGTCCCCCTATAGCCCTGAATAGGATTAAAGGAGTTTGTGAATGGTGTTATTAGAATGTTAACATTTGACAAGAACAGGCCATTTACGCCAACAAAGCTCACCTATCCTATCCACTTAAATCCTCCAAAACAACATCAAGTCGATTTTTGAAGGTCTCTAAAGTCCTTCTGTCTAACACACTACTTGTCAACATATTCCATGTGTCTGTAGTTTTCTGTGTGATGAAAAACTTCTTAATGTGTGCAGAATTTACCCATAACAAGTTTCCAACTCTCTCCCCATGTTCTTGTTAAATTCATTTTAAAGTAACAGCAATACCTAAATATCTCATCACAAAGAACTTTCCCAGGCTTTTAAAGGCAAGATGGGAAGGCGAGTTCCTTGTAGTACGCTGAAAGCGCTGTGGTGGAGTATTGGATCTTCTCTGTGAGTATTGCTTTGTTTCTTTGGATTTACTGGTTTGGTCAACCCCTTCCAGCTCTGTTTAAGGATATTGATTAAGAATTTTGATTTGGGACTTGTTTGCTTTTGGATTGCCTTTCTGTTTGGTCTTTTGAGAATGTTTTGCTATCTTTTCTTAAATAAACCTTCTTTTATAAATACCCCTGTTTTGGATCTATCTTCTACCTCCAGAGTTTTTTTTATGGTTTTCTCTCCGAAGTAAGATATTTTTTGAGACAATTTAGAAGCTCTCATTGCCTGGGGCCTAGTAGGCAAAAGTCCCCCAGTTTCCTAGGGTCAGGTTATTTTTGGGCTACACTTTGTAGGCCTCACACCTTTGGCATTTTTGAGGGCTCTGAATCATAACAGATGACAGCTAAGTTGCATGCTGTCATGGACAGTGTCTCACACGCCTGTCGGCATCACTCCAGTTCAACCTGTGGAGCACTAGACAGATTCTCCATTTGTTTCAGATGGCTCTATTGAAAGTCATTTTTCAATCAATTCAGTTCACACTTCTCTGAGTGCAGACTCTGGCTTTGTCCACACTACTGTGTTTTCATTTAAAAACCTTTCATTCACACTGCCCTGGCGTTTTTATCCAGAGTCACCAGAGCCGGGTACTTTTCAATTTTGAATTGCATTTCAATGTAGACAATGTTCAGTTTTGAAAATGCAGACTCTAATCGCGCCTTGATTTATTTACGCTTACTAGGTATCCCTTCCCTGATTGGATCCTGCTCATTACGATGTATCATGTCCTGTATGAACGATACCCGGGCACAGACAGGCAGACATGTTGTAAATTCACCACCACACGTTTATTTACAACTATATACAAGTTTCAAGTGCACACACAAAACCCCGAAAGTCTCCAAAGTCCTGGCCAATAGCACACAATGCCTTCACTCTTTGGGCCGCCTCCACTCTCGTCTCCTGCTTCGTCCTACTTCCAACCAACTCCAGCCTCGAATGAAGGGAGGCGGCCCCTTTTATCCTCACCCAGATATGCTCCAGGTGCTCCCCGGCAATCACCCGCCGACACGCCCCTGTGTGGCGGAAGTGCCAGCTGTACTCCCGGAAGCATTCCGGGGGTCCCTGCTTCTCTTCCCTCCAGCACTTCCTGGTGTGGCGGAAGTGCTGAGGTCCAGGGCTCCCAAGGCACTGGGGCGCCCCCTGGCGGTGACCACTGGCCCCTACAGGGTTGGGCTTCCAAGCCCTCAACCCGTGGCCCCCAAGGCAACCAGGGTGGCAACCCCCACATGATCCCAGATGGGCACACACCCTCTTCCAGTCCTGGCCGGGTCATCGCCCCTGGCATCCCTGACACCTGATTGGACACCCACCAGAGATGAAAGCTACATTCCAGCATAGCGGAGACACAGGAGTTGCTTTCTATGACGCCTGTCTTGTTGTTTACCTGTGTGCATCTAACTTGTGCCGTGTACAGCTTGAATGCTGAATGCTTACACAAATGGCTACTGCTCATGACAGTTTTGAGATAAACCCCATGGCTGGTGGTATTACTTCATTTCAAGCAGTTTTAGTCCAATCCATGCATGCCCAATATAGACAAACATTTACATGATATGTGTTTTATTTGCCACCCATAATGGCACACTGCATGATAATGCGCAGTGAATATACTTGACTTGAGCATTCATAGTTTTCATCCTCTTTCTCTGTACGTTTACCATTCGTTTGCTCAGAGGTTGATGCGCTTGCTGCTTCCTGAGCAGATCTTCTTTTCTCCACCCTAGCGCTCTGCTTCTTCTCTTGTTTCGTTGGCATCTTTTCACATTAAAACTGATTAAGTCAGTGTTTGTGTTGCAATTGATTAGTACGTTTTCTTTAATTTTTCACTTAAACTGGCACTTAAGTCTTCAATCTGCCTCAAAAATGATTAAAGATATGAAGAGGGAGGGGAAGTGATGGTAAAGATGGCAGGGAATGAGAATGACGGCTGTACGCATGCGCTGCATGGCCACCCTGCCGAGAGTTAATTCTACAATAAAATAAAAAGAGGAATAACCTTGGAGGTCAATCATCACCCAGAAAGCGGACAATAGACGTCACGTAGTATATGTGTACCAAATTTCAGGTTAATTGGTCAAACGGTTTGCGAGGTACAGGTGATTTAAAATCCTGGACAGACAATCGGACAGCCACGGTAGTGTATTATATATAAAGATTCTAGTGTGGAAGGAGATATTCTCAGAAACAACACAAAAATGCTAGTGTAGATGGAGATTGTTTTTGTTTAAAAATTCTGTTTTTAAATGAAAATGTTGTAGTGTGGACAAGCGCTGTGACAAGTTCACAGATAAGACACAAATAAAAAACTTAACAAATGACTAACTTCAGAATGTGAACACATAAAGGCAGAGATTTGTTTAAACAGGCAGGAAACATATTGAACTAACAATATTTGTCTATTAATTGATTGTGACTCTCTGACTTTACCAGCTACTATCAAACGCCACAATATGTCCTCTGGCTAAGCTCTCTGCAAACCCAATTTTAAGGAATTTTATTTTTTTCTGTTTGAATTTTGAGAATACCATATTTCGATAAAGGACATTGACACTAATGTCCTGTTTTTGCTTACACCATTATTGAGTTCACAGGGAGCCTGAGGACTATCTGGGATTGGGAACATGGCTATCACAGGGCTTAACATTAAGATAGAGCTTACTACAGTATATGCATGTATCGGTTAAGGATTTATCCAGTATCGTCTCAAAGGTGGCCAAACGTGAACTGAGTGAGTTTGCTCTTCCGCTGTTCTTTAATAGATTATTATGTCATAGCTTCATTTTCCCAGCTGAGTTTTAAAAAAATTGTAAATGTCCGTACATTGACACAGGTGATAAATTGACGTGTCAGATAATCATTTAGCATAAGTAAGTAAATAAATAACAAACATTTTGGCCTCATTCACTTTGATGGATGGCTTGAATTAAACCCTCATTGCCTTCCACTTGAACCTTTTCACACTCTGATGTCTAGGATACAAAAACACTGAGGTCTTCAACTCTGCCCTGCTCATTAGTAAAATCCCTTCATGAATACACGACTTCATATTAGAGTCTTTGAATGATTACTCCATTACGCAAAATGAGCCTTGATAAATAAAGGTTAGGTTTACAAATCCTGCATTAGGCACTTGAGGAACAAGATAGAGAAGGATCTATGAGTATGGTGGCTGCCTTGGCACTAAATACACATCTGCTGGGTATGGCTGCTTGTCTTCTCAAACTGCAAACTGCACCATACTTTAAACTTCCAGTCATCCATTTCATTTTTGATCTCCTAACAACCATTGGGCTGCAGGTAGGTTTGAAACTTCCATGGGATTCCAGTCCATTGCAGGCTGTGCACCCACATATAACCCGACCTTGCACATCTTTGTGATGCCGGTAGAAAACAAGAGTACCCATGTAGACACGAGACAATATGCAGATTCCACACACACCCAACCACCAGGCCAGATTTTGAACCCAGTCTGGCTGGACTGTGAGGCAAGAGCGGTAACCACTGTGCCACCCATGCTATAAAACCTGCTAAATAATTCATAGACTCCTGTTTATGAGCTTTTCTTTTTAGAGGGATTGGAGAGAAACAGATGGTCTCATCACCTCCCAAAGGTCTGAAACTTTCCAGTTGGACTCTCTAAAATCTACTTTGGGCTTAACTTACTTCTGAAGGAAACAGAGTGTTGCATTGTCTCAAGGGGTGCACATGGAGTCCATGGCAGACATAGCTGCCTGCTAATCAATATCAGCCCACAGTTTTCCAATGAAGTGCTTTCAAGCAAAGATGCTGTGTTGAATTATACATACATTTATAAAGCCCTGTACACAATACTTTGCCCATAAAACGAAATGTCAGTGTTAACAGTTGGATGCTAGAAAATTAAACTGCTTAGAACCTGAACTGGGTAGCATAAATGGCAATAAGGATAAGCTCAGTGAAGTCTGAGTGCCTGTTTTATGTAACATCTTCAATTTCTGGCACCAGTCGTCAGAAGCTCTGTTCAGTCTACGGCAATCAGGCAGGCTGCTTGTCTCTTTGTGTAGTCCTTTTCCTATGTCACTTCTGACACATTATTACATCTGTTAATCCATCCATCTACTTTCAGACATTTGTGATACAGTTTAGGACTGCACAAGCTGTAGCCTTCCTTAAAAGTGCACTAGAACCAACCTTGGACGAGACAACAGTCCATCTCACAGCAAATGCAGGCAACATGTCAACACACCTAGCTAATGTAGTAGGTCGAAATTAGCCTGCACATCTTTGGAATAATGGAGTAGCAGAAGGAAAACCATGGTGCAAAATATGGGCATCACGGGGCATCCATAACCCTAGAGCAGGGGTCCCTATCTCCGGTCCTCGAGGATCCCCTGTGGCTGCAGGTTTTCATTCTAACCCTTTTATTAAGTAGTGACCTGTTTTTACTGCTAGTGGCCACATATTAAACTTGGGCGTTGTCCATATTTATTATGCACCACACGTTGTGTACTGTACATGAGCCATGTGTGTGACTACACTAGAAGATTGTCTAAAATGAAATGTCTGATTTGTAAAATTGGCATCCTTCTTTACATATTAGTTTAGATTTTCTCCCCAAAAGATTGTTTAAACAAATACTGGACAGCGCCTTCAGACATGGCTGTGTTTGCTTCAATTTCATTATCACAAACAGAGAAGTTTTAAGAAATGACATGCATAAAAAGAACCGTGCCATCCTAAACATCATTACAGAAAAGTATTTTATACTGAAACAGATGTGGTAGTGTCATGCTCATTTCCAGAATTACATGATTTGTTGGTCCTTATTCTTTCATTGTCTGCTACAAAGATGGGTAAGTGCTTTCAAGTGGTGGTGCTGATGTCATGATGTTTTGTTATTTTTCTTTAAGTTTTGATGACTTCCAAAGTTAAAAAGACACTTTTCTGCCATACCATTTGGCAGTTATTTAACTGCATGCCACCTTTAAAAACATTTTTAGCTGTAATTTAAAAAATTACTCCAGTATGAGTTGGTGTAGCAAATGCCAATGTAAGCTTTTTTTTAATATTAAAAAGTCAGTTCCCAGGCGCTTTTATTCAATAAAGAGGCAGTGTGTTGGCCATTCTTACTCGCCCACCCTACCCAGGATGTTATTGAATGTTATGGAGAGAGAAAGTGAAACTCACGATCAGAAGTCATTGAGTGCATCAGCTTCTTCAGATTCCTTGGAATAAGAACACATTAGGGAGGGATGTGCTGAAGTGAAGGTGTTATTCTTATTCTTAAATTCTTACTGTTCTTAAATAAGAAATGTCCTCACTTGAGAATCATCCTGAAAGCCTCACCATGCTGTTCCTGTCCCAATATAAGCAACGAGACGACCAGAGGTTATCACATTGTTGGTTCCACGTCTTCTTGAGCCACATTAGTCTGTAGAAGCCTTCAAACTGCCATTTGTTCTCACTTCAATTTTTGTATTTATTAGCATTGCTTCTATCTATCTATCTATATACATATTGTCATAAACTCCACACAGAGCCATAGCAAGTTTTGGGGCAGTCACCGGTATAATTGGTATCCTGGTTGCAAAGTTGAAAAATGAATACAGCACTGATGTACACAAAACCGAGTCCAAAACAGAACTGAGGGATTAGGGAAAAGGTGGAGGCTTTTAAAGGGGAAGACAGGAAGTGAGGTCAAAGGGGTCAGGCTCAGAAGGGTCTTCGGCCATAGGCCGAGCCAGGACATGACATCAAAGGGGCTGGAGCCGGCAACAACAACAACATTTATTTATATAGCACATTTTCATACAAAAAGTAGCTCAAAGTGCTTTACATAATGAAGAAAAGGAAAATAAAAGACAAAATAAGAAATTAAAATAAGGCAACATTAATTAACATAGAATAAGAGTAAGGTCCGATGGCCAGGGTGGACAGAAAAAACAAAAAAAAAACTCCAGACGGCTGGAGAAAAAAAAATAATAATAAAAAAAAAATAAATAAAGGCAACGTCTTCCTCCATAGGCTCGGACCTGAAGGTGACGTCAAGAGGACCAGGTGGAATCTTCTGTGAATGGTCTGCAGGAAAGGGAGAAAAAGAGTCAGTGCACTCTACCACATCCTGGTCTGATTCAGAATTGCCCTTTCTCAAGCCCTTTAGCTGCCTCCCATGCACACGTGTTTGACAATATACAGTATATATATTGTGTATATATATATATATATATATATATATATGGCTCAACAGTCAACACATTAAGATGAAGATGTCAATCTGAAAGTATAAAACAGCTTTGCCTTTTAATTAAGGCCAATATTTTGAGATCACCAACCCAACCCAACAGTTTCCAGTAATTTTCCATTTTCCAATTAATAGTAAATTGAAAATAAGTAAAGCATGAAATACTCAAAGTAATGGAGTTTGGGGATAATTTGGATAGGTTATCACAAACTGATCAGCTTGATGAAAATGAAGTATTTTTAAACCAATCATATGTTAAAATGTAATGTTAATACTAGTAGCACATTCAATTAGTCATTTATAAAATGATAATGCAGTTAGATCTACCACAGATAATTACTTGACATGCACCTTTTTATTTGTCAATTAGATAGTTGATGCTCCAGTGTACATGTGACACCGGATCACCACCAAAATGAATGCCTGCCCTGACCCTCAGTACTACCTTCTCACACCTATGGAAGCAGCAGTGCTAACCACAGTGCCACCCTTATCTTAATCAATAAGACTTTCATAATGTTGAATTTATTCCTGAATAAAGAGGACACAATGATAATTATTGCATGACACATTTAAAGTATCAAGAATTATGTCTAAGGAATAGCCACATTTTGTAGTCAGTTAATAGGAATCAGGGCTCCCTACTCACATAACAAGAGCTTATGTTGATTGAATCTACCAGATGGTGAAATCCAGTGCCTACCAAGTCAATGAGCTTTCTTCCTCAGGAAGCTGAGAAATCCTGACACATTTCCCTTAAATGCTGGACTGCATTCATACTGCCACTTAGACTAAAACGAAATGCTTAGCTTTTGCTCTGCCTTGTCGATCCATGCCATGCCTGGATAACTCACACAATGGGGCAGCCACAACATTTCACTCCAGCTTGTAGTCTTTTTTAATGTGTTCCACACACACATACACACACACTCTTATTAATTTGTGGAGGGTATGGTGAAGGATATCATCTGAACATATCATACTGTTTATATTAAGGAATTCATGCTCCATCCAGGGTGGGGTCGCACATTGCACCTAAAGCTGCAAGATAGAACCTGAATTGGATAAAGCAGTGTTTGACTATTATAACATACCATTCTCAAACCCACTTAATCTAAATCAAAATTCTGGGAGCCCACACCAAGGCAGCATCAGGCGCAAGATGCCATTTCAGGCACGTACCCAAATTGGCTTCTTCTGGGCCAATTTAAGGTTGATAAATACAAGACAAACCTACACAGTCACAAGAAAATGAGCAAACTGCACTCAGACAATGACTAGGATTGGAATTCAAGCTCAGGATGCCACACCAATATACTAACCACTACACCACCATGCCACCCAGTTTGAATGTTATGTTAGATCACATTTCTCCTGCATTTTTATTTTCAGATGTTGACAAATCCCTTCAATCTGCTCAGAAGGCCTGGAACGTCTGCGTCACTTCAGTTTTGCTGCTCCTTTGTTAATTTGTAATGAAGTTCATGCCAGTTCCCATTCAATACGATCGAACAGAATGGCTTTCTTTACATCTGCCTTTGCAGTTGGTCAGTAATAGAATGTGCAAAAAGTGCTGCATTGTAAAAGGAAAAATCTCAGTGCCTTTTGTGGACATTTTTTACTTTTGTTAATAGTCAGCAAAAGCAGAATATATGTTGTGCATGAAGTTGACTTTGGTTCTAGCCCCCTGCCTAAATTAAAATAATGCAGTGCTACGTGAAGCCATCAATAAGCCCACAGAGAAAATGTGATATTTGATTTAAGATGGTTTGCCAAGCCCCGCCGCATGGCAGTTCTGCTGCGGTGAATTAGTGTAATAATGTGTTCAAGTATTTGAGGGATGAGATATTTACTGATTGGTAGCTTTGTTTAACCACGTTCAATATCCCAATGCAAGACCTATGGCAGATAATCTCTGTCGGCCTTCATCTGGGAACAATCTGTACACCATCAGCAAATAACTGCGTGCCTGCTGTGACATGGGCTTCTTTCAAGATCATTGATATAGATCAGAAAACAACAAAGGCCACACGATTCAGTCTTCACAATCACATTTCGGTTTTTTTTCTTTTTATTCTGAATCTTTGTAATTATTCAATTTCATTTCAAATTGTAAAATACAGAGTGTCTAATGACTGCCCATTGAAAGACTCTTTTTACATCTAACACTGAAAATCAAAGAGTGCTGTATGCAAAAACTCCATTTAGCCATTTTTCTAAATTTTAAAATCCAATTATTTAATTATATGGGTCACAGGGGGTCCCATAAGATACTAACCCAGGCAGGGTGCCAATCCAACCCAGGGCACCCTTAACGTGTCACAGGGACAGTGAGCCTAAACTGCATGTCTTTGAGATGTGGCATCAAACTCGGTTGACCAGACAGACACAGGGACAGTGGGCAGGGAACAGGGCTTGAACTTGGGTCCCAGGAGCTATGAAGCAGGAGGGCTAACCTTGGTGCTGCTCTGTTTAAAAAAGGGATTTTATTAAAATCTCAGATCTCTGTAATGAATTATTTTGTCTCTTTTTATACATAATTTGCATTTTTTTATATCAAATGTATTTTTTCTTTGTGCCAATCATCTGTGGGGGAGGAATGAAAGCTTTAGATTCGTCAAAAATTTCGATCTAGGAAGTTGTGGGTTCAACCCTAATCCTAACCCTAATCTCAGATCTTGACGTTTTAGGGTCCTCTGATACTTAAAACATCTCGATGATAGGTGTGTGTCTGTGTGTTACAGTTTTTTGAGAACAGTTTAGAGCTAAAATGGCTTGACGGAAAAGTACCAAACTCGAAATTTAAGCCTGTTATGAGAAGAAGCTGATGTGCTGATTAGTTTTTGTGCCAAATTGTGCAAGAAAAAGAGGCACTCTAGAGCAGGGGTGGGCAAAGTCAGTCCTGGAGGGCCGCAGTGGCCACAGGTTTTTGTTCTAACCCAGTTGCTTAAATTAGAAAACAATCCTTGCCAATAATTACATTTCATGGCTTGTTAGCGCTTTAACTCTGCTATGTCAGGTCATTCTCATATCCTACACTTTCTTCCCCTTTCTAAGAATATCATCCAATTGATTTGAAGTCTAAAACGGAGGAGTAATTCTCAGTCCTTCACTTTTTTCTCTTCACTTTTCTTCCAAGTATTTTATTTAAACCCAATAGTGCACAATAAATACACACAGGTGTAAATGGTAACACGCTAAATGGAGAAATGCTGCTTTCCTTTGTCATTTGCATCTTATTGTTAATAACGAGCTATTAAAATCCAAGAATGCAGCTGTTTAAGACTAAACTAAGCAATAAGGGTTCAAAATCTTAACGAGCGAGACAACTAAAATGAAGCAGAAGTGTTACTTGAGCAATAAGTGCTTCTTATTAAGCAATTGGGTTGGAGCAAAAACCTGCAGCCACTGCGGCCCTCCAGGAACGACTTTGCCCACCCCTGCTCTAATGGAACCTTCAAATACAGTAATTCTGCAAATAATTATGAATTATTCTTGTCAGTTGTTATAGTAATGACCAATTTTATCATCAGGAAGACCAACATCAGAGCAGTAAATAATTACTGAAATATCATGGAACTAGATAGCCGATGCCCGCCGTAGCATACAGTGGTGTAAGAATAGGAACGGAAAACGGTGCATTGCCTTGGTTAACCATTTGTGTCAAGAAATAACCCGCTGATAGTAACAGGCAGTTGCCGGATCCCGGAATAGAGATGACATTGTATAAAAACCCTTCGACAGAGAAGATACTGTCGTTCATTTTATAACAAAGGCTTAGGAAACAACTGTCGCAGTATAACAAAAATAGCAAGGTGTATGGGAGGCCGCAGGAAGCGTGGGGAAGGATTTGGAAGAGGATGAACAGTAATCAAGAAATGCTGTGTCGGCTGCGTGTGAGCGGAACCAGTTTTGAAGAGGAGCCACAGGCAGTGTGGGGAAGGGTTTGGAAGAGGACGAACAGTAATCAAGAAATGCCGTGTCGGCTGCGTGTGGGCAGGACTGGTTTTGAAGTGGAAGCAGGATGAACCAGAAGAGATATATATAAGAGATAGTTAAGGTAACTTGGTTCTTGGGGCGCAAAGCCTACTGACGTTCATGTCCAAATTTTTAACAAGGCTAAACTAATATTAGACATACTGTAACATTACATTCCTGAAAGTCATTGGAGCCAATCCAGATAGCATTCATTATAAAGCATTTTCCAGCTTTCCATACTCTTGCTATGCTCACACAGATAGACACACACACTCAAACAATTTAACGCAAAGAGAATCCTTCACAGACATGGGGAGAACAGGAAAACTCCACATAATGACTGGATGAAACATTCCATCAGGGTTTAAGAGTATTTTTTTTTTCTTCTCTCATTTCTTATTTTTGATGGTCTCCAGCTTTCTGTTGCTTTGATGCTTGGCATTTTATTCACAGATAACGTTATATGTGACATCAGGCGTAGCCAGCTGTTTAATATCAAAACCAAAACTATCCATTGGCATCCAAGCTTTGTGAAAAATAAAAGTAGGGTTCAATGAAGAAGAAATTATTCTTGAGCAGTCTTCTAAAAAGATGTATGGCAAGCATCAGTTTGGTGACTTGGAGATTTGTTTTCAACTTGTTTGACAGTCTGCAATTTAGTGGTTTAACCTTAGCCTGTTCATTTTTCAGAATTACTGTTAAAGTACTGTACACTGATCTAATTCAGGAGTCTGCAACGTTGGTCCTGAAGGGCCAGTTTTTGTTCCAACTTGATTTCTTAAAGAGAGGTCTACTGTTACTGTTGAAGCACTTATTGCTCAAGTGCTTCATGTTAGTTGTCTCGCTTGTTAAATTCTCCTCCTTAAATGCTTCTTTTAGTCTTAAACAGTAGTATTCCCTGTTTTTAATTAATTAATTAGCAATAAGAGATAAATGACAAAGAAACCAGCTGTTCTCCACTTAACTTGTATCCATTAACACCTGAATGTATTCCTTGTGAACTGTCTGGTTTAATAAAATATTTGGACGGAAATTAAAGTGAAAAAGTGAAGGACTGAGAATTACTCATCCGCTTCAGGCTACAAACCATTTGGATGATATCCCTGGACAAGAAAAAATCTACATGATCTGGCATGGCAGAATGAAAATACTAACTAGCCATAAAGTTAAACAAAATCTAATATTGGCAATTGGGTTAAAAACCAAAACCCGCAGCCACTGCTGCCCTCCAGGACCGACTCTACAGATCCCTACTCTAATTAATTAACTCAAATCAATCTTCTTTATTGAACCAGACACAACAGATTCAAGCTCAGCCTGCTGGATGTGTGAAGCTGCAGGGCTAACCACTGCACCACCATGCTGTCTAGAAATACTAGACTTTTAGCATAAAATAACAACACACCAATTTGACCACATTTTCTGCTGAGCAGCCTACATGTCCTAGTTAGCTAATGGCTCGACTGTCTCTGCTGTCGTTTTTGAGATGTTGGGCGGTCTTTTGAAAACACTTTTTTTTAGTTATCCCTCTCCTTTTTTATTTCTGGAATGAGCTTTTTATAGATTTTTAAGAGGATCAAGGATCTTTAGAAGTCCCGCAGCAGTGAGCTATTTGTCAAATAGCCTCCAGAACCACAGGAAGTAAATAAGAATGTAGGCACAAACTTTTACTTTGCCGACTGTAGCAGGCTGATTCTGAATAAAAAACAAGCTTGATAAGCTGGTAATAAAGCAAGGAAGACTTTTAGAACTAGTGCTATTTATTTATGGTGGTGGATGTCAGTTTCTTTTATTTTTATGTAATGCACTTTCATTTAGGAGCCTAAGACACTACACACTTTAACAAATATAATTGTATTTATTAAAAATGAAAAATCATAGAATTAAAAAAAAAAAACACCTTTTTGAACACAGAACAACACAATGCAGTATGCACAGAAATTTTCATATATTATCCATCCATTTTCTAACCCGCTGAATCCAAACACAGGGTCACTGGGGTCTGCAGGAGCCAATCCCAGCCAACACAGGGCACAAGACAGGAACCAATTCCGGGCAGGGTGCCAACCCACCGCAGGACACACACAAACACACCAAGCACACTCTAGGACCAATTTAGGATCGCCAATCCACCTAACCTGCATGTCTTTGGACTGTGGGAGGAAACCCAGGCAGACACGGGGAGAACATGCAAACTCCATGCAGGGAGGACCCTGGAAGCGAACCTAGGTCTCCTTACTGCGAGGCCGCAGCGCTATCACTGCGCCACCGTGCCACCCAATTTTCATATATTATACTTTTTTAATAATATTAAAAATATTATTGGATGACAATATAGTAGTCCAGCTAGGGCACACTAAATTGTATTGATTTACAGTATTTTGTAATTGCAACACAAACACTGACTTAATCAGTTTTTACACGTAAAGATGCAGATGAAAGAAGAGAAGAAGCGGGCCACTAGGGTGGAGAAAAGAAGATCTGCTCAGGAAGCAGCAAGCGCATCTACCTCTGAGCAAACGAATGGTAAACGTACAGAGAAAGAGGATGAAAACTAGGAATGCTCAAGTCAAGTGTATTCACCGTTATTGGTATTTTTATAATTGCAATAATACTGCCTTTTTAAAACTATGTTATAGACAGGGTCTTACTGTTAAGGGTGGGGGTGCCTTTTACAAGTTTACCTAGGGCTTGCGATAGATTCAGCCCTGCTGGAACACAATGATGGTCTGATCCTTGGTCATTCATTGCAGATGACAAATTAATATCAAGGTCTCATTCCACTGTGACTTAAAAGAATGAGTAGCTTAAAAATGGAAGAGCGCAATACATAACAGAAGTATACAGTACATCTTTGAATTCTGGAGCCTTTTGATGGCAGACATGGAGTCATCTTTAATCTTACTGTTCATCTCCTCTTATGGGCTGCTGTCCCCCCATCTTCGGTTTAGCAGTCAGCACATCTCCTTTCTTGACTGTATTATGGGCAAAAGGTAAGAAATATGAATTTATCTATAAATTTAACATACAGCAATTGGGATAGTTGGTGGCCTCCATCAACTGACTAAACATTGAGAAAGTTGCTCTGTGCTCCGGCCACTGTATTTCACTGTTTTTCTGTTTTTGGTTCTAATTGTGATATAAGCTACGTGCTTGAGATTCAATTATATTATTCCACTTACTGACTTTATAGCCTTGTCTTGTGTCAGCAGCCAAGGCCTAAATTATGTTAACAACGTTTTTCCTATCATGGAGATGTGTCATAAGGTGGATTATATATCAGATATCAGATGTCCATTATCCACAGGGTATTAGTTTGCTAGGGTTCAGTACCCAAACCTGTAAGAATCATGCAACCAGGAACATTTGGAGCTAGACAGAGAAGAAACTCTCACTGCCAGGCTTATAGATTGACTGGGCTCTGAAAATTCAGGGCCCCTACAAGCACTGATGCTTTGTGTCAGATTACAAGAAAAGCAGGTCACCTTGAGCCTCTGTAAAGTCAGAAATGTCATCAACAACCGCGGCCCATCTGACAGTCTGCTGAGCACATTTCACAGTGAAACACGGGTGCTTGCTGAGATATCAATAAGCAAACATTTTTCTGAAAGTAATAAATAGGACTGAAAATAATGTTGAGTTTGAAGAATGCCCACCAATCTGATGCTCCCCGCCAGTTCGACATTGCCTAGAGAATGGCATAAATCATTTCAAACTGATAAGCAAAGACAAAAAAGCAATGAACATGAGTGAGATGACACTTAAAGCCCACCACAGGAGTTTTATTCACTGACATTTACACATATTAATGTGTATTTTACAGAGACCGGGGGGCACTTTGTATAATTTAGACATCCCTACACTGTAACCCTCACTCTTAACTGATAAAAAGCAGATAATAAACATTTTTTTTTAATGTAATAAATTAGTCTGTGGCCAAAATGTGAAAAATTGCTATATAAGTATGAAAGCCATTTAAAGATAAGCAGAATTTGCATATTTTACTTTATTTCTTTTATTTTAGTTCATTTAAGTAGGGGCGGCACAGTGGTTAATGCTGCTGCCTCATGGATCCTGTTAATTTCTTTTTTTTTTAATATTTAATTTGAATGAATTAGAATAGGAATGACAGAAGTGGTTAGTGCTGTTCCTTCACAGGTCAATCTTTCAGGCCTAGAATACCATACCATACCATACCATACCATATTTATTTGTTGAGCGCTTAAAAACACAGCATTACAACTGACCAAAGCGCTGTACAGTTACAACAAGCAGGACTAAAAGCAAAATATTAAAAATAAACATTAAGAGAGAATTAAAACAGAGATACTAAAAACAGGTCAAGGGACCAAATAAAATAGAGACAATAGCAAAAGGCAAGTGGAAAATGAAACAGGTTAAGAATTAAAAGCCAATGTGAAGAAGTGCGTTTTTAGGCGAGATTTGAATGTGGCGACTGAAGCGGCTTGCCTAACCACTAACATACCCAAACATTTTCTGTGCAAAGTCTTTGTGCTCTCCGCATAGGTTTACCGCACACACTCCAAAAATGTGCACTGTGAACTCTAGGGGTGTTTAAAGATCATCCCAAACCAAGAAAGCCAAATTGTACACAAATGGGGTTTGTATTATAAATAGTAGACGTTGATATAGTGAGAAAACATTAAGAAAGGAAACCACAGAACAGAAAAACGAAAACCCCAACTTCACTTTCCTGTATAGACAGTGGCCCCTTACTGCCACATTCGGTTCCTGGACCTCTTTCCCATTTGTATTAAAAATGTCACCCTTCTAACTTCCCTTCCACATTAGCTTCACTTCCTTCTACCTTTTGAGGCCTTGCTTGTCACTCCATGGCTGATTCCATGCTCGCCAGTCTGGTAAGAAAAGAATGAGACCACTTTCAGGGCAAACCCAGAAACTGTTTCAGGGATCACAAATGATTTGTAAAAATATTTGAACTATATACATAAAGCTTCTGCTGGTGACCTCAGGTGTCCCTGTTCTCCTGAGCGCCATCTGGAGTTGACAGAGACACACATTCCCAGGTGGTCCATCCTTTCTATTACCTAGCAGTGGACCATGAAAAATAGAAAGAAACACCATGCTGACCTATAGTGGACCAAGGAACCCGTGTCAAGCAGTTATTCCTCCTTGACTGTCTAGTGCGCTTACTCCCCTATGATAATATTCCCCAAGTTCCTCAAACTGTTATTGTATTGAACTCCACTTTCATAATATAAATCTGTTTGAGCCTTCTCCTCAGCACCTCTTGTGAGAGTTATATAGTGTCCTCTACTAGATGCTGATACTCTTACACTTCTGATATGCTATGTTAACTGGCTTTTTCACATTGGCGCCAGGTGTGTGTATGAGTAGCCCTGTGATGGACTAGCACCCAGTTCTGAGCCTGTTCATGATAGGCTCTTGAGGATTCCAAGATGAGCTATGGACCCTACTGTTATAAATTAATACGGCAGCACAAAATAGCAAAGAGGAAACGCCTCCAAAAAAGCCCAGAAAACACAGTGAATAAAAGAACAGAACAATACTAGAAAAAATAATGGGAAAACAATGAACAATAATGAAAAGAACACAATGAAGATAAAAGGTAATCCTTGAAACAGGGGCCAGGGGAACCATAACACCTGCAACCCTAAATTGGATTAGGCAGCTTGGAGGATCCTAAATTCTGTCATATGAATTGCATAAGTTACTCAAATCAAAATTTCCTTTTTAAATAAGTAATCTGAATGAAAGAAAAGTTTTTGTATTTTGACCAAAGGGTGTTGTGGATATGTTTCAATTAAGATTTTTACTAAACTGTAGTCATTCTTCCGTTATTTTACCCGCTCCATTGAATAATAACCCTTTCAAAAACCTGTTTGTTTTGACATCCTCTCCAGGAACTGGAAATGATACAAAGCTAAATAATAATAATTCAGTCTACTAATTCTAGGAGACTTCACTCTACTCTTCCACCTAGTCATGAGATTTCCACCCAGGTCAATGTGTACATCTCAGAGCTCATGCAGCAACCTACTGACAAGACGCTTTGACCTTCAACAACTGTGTGCACAGGGGAGATGATTCTCGGCCCGGCTCTACCAAACGATCACATTACAATTGTCATTTTACCCACTAAATCCATTTCTCTAAATGATAGATAGTCTCCTTTAGCCCCTTTTGTCTTTCCTCAACATTATTTAAAGTAATTATTAAGGTTACTTTACCTAACTCCTTGTTAATTAACCTTACTAGGATTTGTGTGGCAGAATGATACCTTTTTACACTGTAGTCATACATAAAATCGTGATGCTTCATTCTAGTATTATTTCTCCTTGTAATAATTTCCACAAAGTGCTTTTTACCCCATTTCCAGGTTTACTCGGTCTTCTGGCATTCAAATGTAATTTTTTTTAGGGATGCAGCTCTCACTAATAAAATTGTCAGAAAGCATTGCTTTTATTTTGGGATTTTATTGATTTTATTAAAATCAAAAAACATTCCATACAAATAAGTCAAGTTTTACAAAACTAAGTTTGAAACAAATCAACCAACACCCATGAGAAAGAGAGCTAGGCCAGTAAATAGTAAATTAATAAATTAATACAAATAGAGTAAAAAAAAGAGAGAATTTGCTTGTTATTGATTAGATGAAAACATTTTGTACAGATTCTATAAGTGAAAATTTGATATTTTCCAATTTCAGATAATATATAATATCAGTTATCCACTGACTTAAAATAGATGAGTTACAATTCTTCCAGTTGAACAAGATCATTCTACGTGCCAATAGTGTAGTAAAGGCAATTACAGCTTGTTTGTCCTTCTCTACTTTAAGCCCATCTGGAAGAACACCAAACACAGATGTTAATGGGTTAGGAGGGATTGTGACTCCGAGGCTGTCTGAAAGGCATTTAAAGATTTTGGTCTAGAATGGTGTTAATTTGGTGCAGGCCCAAAACATGTGGCCTAGTGAGGCTGGGACTTGATTGCAGCATTTGCAAGTTGGATCTTGACCTGGAAACATTTTGGACAATTTTAAATGAGAGAGATCCACTCGATATATAATTTTAAGCTGAATAATTGTATGGTTTGTGCATATCGAGCTCGAGTGAATTCTGTGCACTGCTGCCTTCCACTCCTTTTCTGAGATGTTGAGTGAGAGATCCTTTTCCTACTGTACTCTGAGATCTTTCAAAGGGAGGGACTTTAAAATGTTTTTATATATTGCGGAGTTGCTGTCTGAGTCCTCAAGACTGATCAATATTTTTTCCGGCATCAAGGTAGGTGGGAGTTGAGGAAAATTTGGCAGGTTCAATTAGAAGGTAGTAAAGGAAATGTGTTGCTGGAAAGTTAGATTTGGAGTGTAATTGTTCGTAGGATGGAAAGACATTGTCTATGTACAGATCTTTAAGTGATTTAATCCCAAATGTTTTCTAGACAATAAAAAGTGTGTACGTTTTAGAGAGGGTGGACCCCTGTCATATTCTCCATCCAGTTAACTTGGTATTATTTTTGTCATGAACATGATGAAAGGGCTGCAAGGCCTCTGAAGAGTTGCACAAAGCAGGCCAGGACTTTCGCTTGTCTTTCCAGGTAAATGTCTCACCACAGGCAGCCATACCATAAACACAACTGGCAGACTCCTGCCTCATTGAATACTGCCACCAGATGTTTGAGTTTCATCTTTGTTCCATTTAGAATACAAATTGTATGATGCAGAAAACAAATGATGCCCAGACAACTATTTACTAAGTGACTGAGAGCCTAAAAGTGGACGATTTTAATGAACAATTGATTATGAAAGTCAAACAAGAAGCACTTGTGGCATCACTGTGTCAGAAACACAATACAACTTAGAAATAAAAGAGCAACCAGGCTTATCCTTGTTTTGCATGTCTCATCATGACACTGAAAAAGTAGAAGTTCAGGATTGATAGGCATAATAGCAGTAGTCATTGTAACATTGAATGTAACACGTTGACAAGACAGGTTGTATTATTGTAACACCCTAGAAGGTTATTTGTATCTTTGTTATGAAAAAAAATCTACAGTGTTTGACAAATATTTTTTATTTTACATACACATAACATCATCTTTCGAATTTGTATTTGCATCAACTCAGAGGAAACTGATTTACTATTAAAGCAGGGGGAACTCTTTGTTAGTAGACTAGTTTCTGTTCCTCAAGGCAGTTATGCTTGGGATCGGTCAGCTGATAAGGTGCAAAAGGAAAAGATTAACAGAGTGGCTGGGGTGCGCTAATAGGACCCATGGAGAGAGGGCATGTGGGTCATTTTTTTTCTTGGTGAGTTGGGTGTGAATGTTAAAGAACAAGAAGAATAATAGTAAAAAAGTAAATTAAGAAAAAAAAATGACAGAAGCTGGACTTAAGGAGGATGTGGAAGTTTGTTTTGAACAATTTGGTGAACCAATTTGAAGATGGATTGGGGGTACAGCATGTGGTCATTAACTAACAGGAACTTTGAAGAAGTGAGTTGGTATGCTCCTCTAGAGTCAAGAAAGAAAATAAAAGCTTCTTAAACAGACGGGCAATATTTAAGTTTGGGCAATGGGCTTAAGGAGTTTAAAGTGCTACTAGGTATTGTGCATCTTTTTGGTCTTGATGCAGCTTGTTGACAACAATAAGACTGTAAATAAGGGATTTTCTTTCTTTGTCGTCATCTCATCTGAGTTCCATAGTACACCAACATCGGGTAACTACTATTACAATATGAGAAATGTTTTTATTTACACATACATTTCTTTTTTATTCTCTCTATCTTCACACTTATTAACTACAGAGTTATACCAAAGTTCAGTACATTGCTGTTTGGGTTTGGATTAAAGAATTAAATGTTTGCTGAGTGATGCATGACAAGCTTGTATTTTTTATTATTGATAAAGTTATTTTACATGAGTAGGTTGTTGGGCTAATGTTTTGGGTGCTTTTCATTTTTTTATATTCATGAGAAAGTGTGTGTGTGTGTTTATTATTATTTTTTAGCAGAAACCAGTCTTCAGGACATTTATTTGTAGATACCACTGTAACCCATCCCATGCAATAGGAGAGAAATGACTATGTTCTTTTGGCAACAGTGAAAAGACTACATGATCGTGAAATACTAAATGAGTGTGCGAGAAAATATGTTTTCTTTTACTATTGCAGACTTGTGGGCCTAAACACAAAACATATTTAGTTAAAGCTGGCTAAAGTTTTGTCTAGACAGTTATATTAAGTATACAGTGCTTTCTGGGATTTCTCATGATGTCTCCTAAGAAAAGACTAAGACATTAAGCCAGGGCAAGGTTATGCTGTCCACACTTAAGTTCCTTAAGGCTTTTCACAGCCATAGTCTGTTTGCTTTGTACTGAATACGAAGATGATCAGCTCCTTTGTTATAATCTTCACTTTGTTCTGTTGTGTTCCACATAGCAAGCGTTCAAGCGAACCAGAAGTATCAATAAACACTCCACGGACATGTCATGGATTTCTTTAATTGGGCAGAAATTGTGTTTTCCTGGAAAATCATCATGAAGGGTTGACAAGACCTGTACTTGTGCACCACTGCAATTTCAATAACTATGTGGTTTGTTGAGCTAATACAGCTCTGTGAGTAGAATGCGTATTATCTGATAACTAGAAGAGGACATGAAAATGATGCGTTACTATGCATGCACTGGAAAGGACATACTTCATCTCGATGACTGTACAGAAGTCACCAAGCTCTTGTCAGAGCTTCAATTTCATTTAGACAGTGAACATATCTGATGAATTTATTTTCAGCATGCAGTATTCAAAGTGTCTATCATTCTTTGTGTAAAGAAAAACGTCCTAATGTTTGTGCGATTTTACCCTTAACAAGTTTCCAACTGTGTCCCCGTGTTCTTGATGAACTCATTTTAAAATACAAGTCTCGATCCACTGTACTAATTCCCTTCATAATTTTTAACACTTTAATCATGTCACCTCTTAATCTTCTTTTGCTTAAACTGTAAAGGCTCAGCTCTTTTAATCTTTGCTCATAATTCAACCCCTATAGCCCTGGAATCAGCCTAGTCGCTATCCTCTGGACCTTTTCTAGCGCTGCTGTGTCGTTTTTGTAGCCTGGAGACCAAAACTGCACACAGTACTCAAGATGAGGCCTCACCAGCGCATTATAAAGGTTGAGCAGAACCTCCTTAGACTTGTACTCCACACATCGTGCTATATAACCTTACATTCTGCTAGCCTTCTTAATGGCTTCTGAACACTGTCGGGAAGTTGATAGCTTAGAGTCCACTGTGACTCCTAGATCCTTCTCATAAGGTGTACTCTCGATTTTCTGACCGCCCATTGTGTATTCAAACCTAACATTTTTACTTCCTATGTGTAATACTTTACATTTACTGATAATAAATTTCATCTGCCATAAATCTGCCCAAGCCTGTATGCTATCCAAGTCCTTCTGTAATGATATAACGGACTCCAAATTATCTGCTAATCCACCTATCTTGGTATCATCTGCAAACTTAAATTCCTATCTAAATCATTTATATATATATATATATACAGTGTATATATATATATATATATATATATATATATAAAAAATAGCAGCGATCCTAGCACTGACCCCTGTCAAACACCACTCTTAACATCGTCCAGTTCTGATGAGGTTCCTTGCACCATCACCCTCTGTTTCCTGTGTCTGAGCCAAGTTTCTGAGTATGATGTTGTGCATTTAGTTTACAGCAGCCTACTACTACTACTGATGAAAATCACCCCGATTTAGCATAACTCAAATCACATGTCTACTGTCTCCTGCATATATGTGTTAATAAGCCTCACTTTAGTATGTCTGATTAACATTTACTACATAGTATCAAAGGTAATGTGTCTCTTGTGTCCACATCCTGACCAAATTTCGATCACTTAGAGATCTGCGCAAACAACACTCTTTTGGTGCAGATTAGGGTTTTAATCATCTTTCACACAGGACATTTGTGTCTCATCAGCTCTGTATGTGGTTTGATCTACCCAGTCACAAATGAATTTAAACCCTGCTATCTGATCCTAATAGAGAGGAAGAGGCTCTGAGGCTAGGATCGGTCTGATTAAACCGTACTTACATTATGTGAGGTGTTACAGTATATGCACACTTGTATACAAATGTGTATTTACTGTCGGATCACATTCACACCTCACCTCGAAACCCTCCACAGTTTGCTTGATACCATCCCAAGACCACCATTTTTAAATTCTGATTGTTGGCCAAACTGGAGTACAATTGGCTTTTTCGCATCTATCTAAACGAACTTGGAAATCAGGTAACATTTTAGGTATCGCAAAATGACTCTGATTTATTCTTATGTTAACAAAGACCTCTTCATAACACTTATAAAACACTAGCAGAATACCCGCGCTTCGCAGCGGAGAAGTAGTGTGTTAAAGAAGGTACGAAAAAGAAAAGGAAAAATTTTTAAAATAACGTAACATGATTGTTAATGTAATTGTTTTGTCACTGTTATGAGTGTCGCTGTGATATATATATATAGCAAAATACCCGCGCTTCGCAGCGATGTCATGTGTTAAAGAAGTTATGAAAAAGAAAAGGAAACATTTTAAATATAATGTAACATGATTGTCAAAGTAATTGTTTTGTGTATTTGGTGGCAGCGTCACAAAGTTATTTTCGTCTAGCTGCATCAGAAAATGTACCACAACGTCTGACACGCCTCCTTTTTAGTGTTTTCTCACAGCTTGGATTGCTGCTGTCATATATATACACACACACACACACACATACACACATACATACATACATACATACATACATACATATATATACACATACATATCTTCATATCTACATATCTATATACATATCTACATATACACATATATATATACATACCTATCTACATCATATATACACACACATACATACATACACACATACAAATTATATATATGTATGTATGTATGTGTGTGTGTGTGTGTGTGTGTATATATATATATATATATATAATGTAGATAGGGGTGTGTGTGTGTATATATATATATATATACATACATATATACACATACATATACTTGTGTGTATGTTTGTATGTGTCTATATGTGTGTGTATAGCTTTGGTCACTGAGTGCAAGGGAAAAATAATAAAATATAGTCTATAAGTTATTAAACAGTAAAACATTAACTTTAAGAAGTACAGGTACATTGAGCACTACTGAAGTGGTTGTGGGTAAACTACATTTTAAAGACTGTGTAACACAACAGGTAAGTAACTAACAGCAGCTAAAATGTATATGGATCATCTCTCGTAGTAGATCCTTTTGAAAGGCGCTACACGACGGCTGTGGTATAGAAATTACATTTTCTATGTGAACGTTCAAATTTGTGCCTCTGGTAATGTGCCTTACCGGCATTTAAAGAAAATTAGTTTTGTGTCCTCTGCAGTGTTAAGAGAGAAAGGCTTTGGTTTGGCATAAAAGGAAAAAGGTGTAAAGAAAGGAAAGTTGCCTTTTTCTTTTATATAGTATAGAGAGATGTGTTGCTGACGTTATGATCGCCTTTTGGCGACAGTCGCGTGGGTCTTGTGTAGACTGGTGAGACGCCCCGCCATTAATCGGCTGTGATGGCACTGTCAGTCCTGCACTCGTGTGCGTGAATTCATAATCCGAGTTTAGGACCTCATAATCGTATCGTGCAAAAGAAAGTGTGAATCGCCTTAATATTATTTTGCCGTGGTGTAGAAAAGGGGTCCTGTGTTTGCACTTGTCTGGGCTATAGCGCAGGGGGAGGATGAAAAAAATTAAAAGTGCTCACTTTGACTTAAAGCAGAAGTGCAGTCAGCGTCTCAAAGGCCGGCACAGCTATGCACGCGTGCTGGCTGCTCGACTTTTGCTGTGCAGGAGACCCCTTTTGTACACACGCTCATGATATCAAAAGTCTCAGCGCTTTTGGAGGTAATTCATATATTATATATATAGCAAAATACCTGCGCCTCGAAGCGGAGAAGTAGTGTGTTAAAGAAGTAATGAAAAAGAAAAGGAAACATTTTAATAATAACATAACATGATTGACATTGTCATGAGTGTTGCTGTCATATATATGCCTGCCTAAATAAGTCACTCTCTTTGCTCTTACTTTATTTACCGTTCATTTAATCATGGCTAATGGCGGAAAAATTATAAAATGGAAGGAGGATGGCTTTACCAAAACAATTATTGATGGCGAATCGATTATTCATAAAGCTTGAATTGGTGATCTGTTTTTCTGTGTTAACCTCATATTTTTCATACTTCTTCTCAAACTAAGGTGGTGCGAGGGTAAAATGAATCGGGATGCGCTGATCAGTGTAATCGTGTACCAGGAAATCATGCATTGACAAAAGCTCCCTTTGCTTGTAATGCAAAGTGTGATTAAATGCATTATTTTTAATCGTTATGGAGCACATGCATCGAAGCTTCTCAGCTGTGCTTGTGCTAAGAAAAGGAAAGATTTTAAAAATAACGTAACACGATTGTCAATGTAACCTTTTGTAAGTAGTGCCTGGAGGATTCAGTGTGGAGAAACTCTAGAGAGAGCGTGTGTATTAACTTGTGGATTTTTCTGTGAGTATTTGGTGGCAGTCTGACGAAGTTGCTTCGGAAGACGGCGTTAGCTGCAGAGCTCAGCTCACAGTAAAATGAGGTGAATGGGAGGGGAGATGATGACGTGACTCCCCCACCCGCCTTAACTGTCAATCCCCACAAACACAGTCTCGGAATTTGCATAAGCACACCCCTTCACCTACAATTTTAACTTAGTTACAAAGTGATCAAAACTCTCGTTTAAATCCTGCGTCCTCTCATTAAACTTGTATCCCGCATTACCTGTGGGCATGTGAAACGCCAGCGGTAGCCTGTCTATGAACTTAATTTAAAGTTTAGGTTTACACCTTGCTTTCTTTCCGAGGTAGCAGCACTGATGAATATGGTATTATATGTCACTCGCTCGCTTCTTATTGTTTTTCGCTGCCTTCTCAATTATATAATGCATGTTTTCTTAAGCGCTTTTTGGAGGTCTTCCTGGTTTTCTACGCACTGCGTTGACAGTCAGTTCACGTGATTACGTGGGAGGCGTGATGATGTCACACGAAACTCCGCCCCCCCAACGTCATTGCAGCTCAACTCCATTACAGTTAATGGAGAAAAATACCTTCCAGTTATGACCATTAGGCATAGAATTTCGAAATGAAACCTGCCCAACTTTTGTAAGTAAGCTGTAAGGAATGAGCCTGCCAAATTTCAGCCTTCTACCTACACGGGAAGTTGGAGAATTAGTGATGAGTCAGTGAGTGAGTGAGTGAGTGAGTGAGTGAGTGAGTGAGTGAGGGCTTTGCCTTTTATTAGTATAGATCAGTAGATCGGTTATTCATATCTGTGCAGTGTGGCATGTTGACATGATGGTGATATTTCTTGCTAATATGACGGATTCACAGGTCTTTTACTAAATATGGAATATAAAGAGAAATGTTTCTCAGACCACTCCAAAGTGAAGTTCTGTTAGGGCTCGTTTATATTTCACGCTCAGAACGCGTACGCACTTGCATCATGGCTGCCACGCGTTTCCAGCATTCATTTGATGCATCCTCTGAGCAGGTCCTCAGAAATTAACGTGACGCGTACGCGAGTTGCAGTACCAGCAACAAGTCAGGGGGTGCAGTGTGCTAAAAGTTGGAATGTGACGTCAGAGTCTCTGGTTACTATCTACATGTGACAGAAAGCCTCTCTGCGGATCCTATGGGATCGATATGTGCGCTTCGATGTTTGATGAATGGTTTGATGTGGGGAAGCAAAATGCCGACATATAGATGCATTTGTGGTGCTTTTATATTCAAACGTCGCATATTCTCGATCGTAATGACACGATACATTTTAAAAGTCTCACATACCGTCTTCTGTGCCATCCTTTTTTCTAGGGCTTCCTCCGGTACTGACAGCAGTGGCAAACAGCTATAGATCGCCACACTGAGCACATTAAATGTATGATATTCCAACTCTCTGCACATTTAGAATCCTTAGATTTATACTTGATATCACTTTCATGATGAAATGCATTAAGTATGTATGTTACATTTTACAGATAAATCGGTAATTTCATTTAAATAATGAGTACTGTTAATAATTACACACATGGGGGTGACACGGTGGTCGGAGCGGTAGCGCTGCTCTCTTGCAGGGAGTCACGTCTGCTGTTCCCTGCCTGGAGTTTACATATTTTTCTGCTGGGTTTCCTCAGTGTGCTCCGGTTTCCTTCCAAAGATATGCAGATTTGGTTACACTAATACTAGTGTATATGAGTGCTTGTATTTACCTTGCGATGAGCTGGTGTCTCGTCCAGGGATTGTTTCTGCCTCGTGCCCAATGCTAGCTGAAATGGACAAATCCCTGGAACGATGGATTTAATCATTAAACATCCTTTTCAGAAATATTGCGATAAGGTGTCATCAGAATTTAATGGGTGTTCCAGGCAATTCACAACACAGTGAAGCCGAACTTGTTCTCACCGTGATAATATCTTGCACTGCCACCTGGTGTATTCCTCCAGATTTACGTAAAGTATGCGTGCAAGTATAAACAGTACAACTCTTGGTAGCAGGAGTGTCCGCTGCAGTATGCGTTGCGTCACGTGAAGTATAAATCCGGCCTTAGTCGATCACATTGCAGAGATGAATAAACACTTTACTGATGTCAGTACTAGTAATATAATAATAAATGAGTAATAGATGCATTTTGAAGTACCTAAACTAAAAGGTGTTACCAGAAATCAGGTCAGAGCTCACAAAACTGCCCCTTCATGCCTTCCCCACCAAAGCTGTTTTACTGATTAACCTCATAGTGGTAGCACGAAAGGTGAATTACCAGCACATCAGTAACAGTAGAACTTGTAAAAGATCTACTAGTACATTTAGCCCGCAGTCACAATATAAAACAGCCTCCTGTCCGAATCCCCAGTCCAATCTGACTGCATGCTGTAGCTAAAATCAATGTGGAAGAGTAGCATAGCCTGGCCTGAAGGATCATTCAAACCATACAAGCATCTTACACTGCACTGCTGAAAAGGACCAACACTAAACAGGCAGTGACCACACTGGGGCTTCTAAACGACTCTTCCGGTATTGTGAGGTGCCCATGTTAATCATCGCTCCACAGTGATACCCGCTTTGTTCATTAATCTTAGATGATTCAAAACTACCTAATGCAGTGAAATGACTATAAAAAAATGGCAATCGTAGCCAAATGTGACCTGCATGACTTTCTCATGTGTCCATCCCATGCTTATCAGTTTTAATGTGTGGTTGCTGTTTATTAGTATAGTGGAGAAGCTTGTATTCTTTAAATGGCATTTCTCTGTTTCGCTAAGTCTGCCAGTTGCACTACTGTTAGCATCATCAGAAGTAAAAAGTTTCTATTGGAAATGCATTGCTTTAATGAGCTGTTCATGTAATAAAATGTATCCTAAATAAACCGTTGCATTTACACTTCATCAATTTTTGAATGAAGTTCTCCACTTATTCTCTACATACAGTATAGTGTAGGTACAGTAAGACATTTCCATGCTTACTTCTTAGAGATTGTCATTTTAGCGTTCACTTATTCAGAAAAAAAAAAAGCTTAAATTATAACCAAATGAAAAAACACTTTTTGCAACAGTCTTAATTGGTTCTATTTGTCTGCTGCACATCTGCTCAGTTTTGCAAATAAATTGTGGCTTCTATTATGTGTGCATATTTGTGTACTTACTTTTAAATTGACACAATATGGGTCCCAAGAAAGGCAGCTGATTACAGATATTAATGAGATACTTAAGAGATGCAGAGCGGAGCGCCTCAAAGGGGCCATCAGTCACATGGATTGACGTTCGGTTAATGGCCAAAGTGCTGGTGCTGTTTCCGCGTTTAAGTCTTGTTCCTTAGTGGTTGAAGTCTCCCGTTTATTGCTACAGGGTGACCCCTGTCAACCAAAACACATCACTGCAAAAATACACGTGGCACCTGACTAGTTTTTTTGTTTTTTTAATAACTACTTACCTATAAGCAAGCACGCTAAGCACATATGATACACAGACAATAACCAGAGTCTTGTCTGATTCATTATGTGTTCATCCATACATTTCCTGAATCTTCAGGAAGATGAAGCCTATTCAACACAACAGGACGTGCAAGGCTGGAGACAATACTGTCCATTAGCTTTTAGAATGTTAGAATAAACCAGCATACCAATCACAGAAAGAAGGTGTAAACTCCACGCAGCAAGTGACCAGGCTATATGAGGAACTCAGGTACCTACAGTCATGAGGTACCAGTGCTGCTCGCTGTGCCCCAGTGATGCCCCTTGGTGCCACTCAGTGATAAGTGTCTGTTGGATTGCTAAATCTTTGACAATCCAATAGACAGAGCATCACAAATATTAACACCACTTTTACAAATCCCATAATAAATGGCAAATAGCAGAGACATACAGTATGCATTGCTTTTGTCATTCCAACCATTGCTGCATAACAAACATAGTAATGAATTTTATTACTACAAATGTCTATGATGTGCCATCTGTTGGAATGATAAGTGCAATGCATTGTATTACAAAATGCATTACAAAATACATTTCAATAGAAGGGGCGCTGCAAATGGTAACACTAAGATCTATGTTGATTTAATTAGATTTTAACCCCTCTTGGAAGGGTAACACAACTAGCACACCCAGCATCAATATGTTCTAAAAATGTTCCTGCCTTTCTTCTTTTGGCATACAAGCTATCCCTCTCTGGCTGAATTGTTTTCTTGAGCACTTAACTTCCAGATCATTTCTAGATTTACTAGTCTGTGGTCAGCTGTCAGTCAACTGCTGTTTTCTCATCTCCCTTGCATAAGAAAAAATGACAGTTGGCCCTGGAACTGTCTAAATTAATGAATGAATGAATTAATTAATTATGTTTTTATAGCACCAGTCTAACCAACTAAAAATGTTTTACGTAGACATTGAAAAACCACTTCAACCAGCATCAATGTGTTGAATCCACCTGGATGAAGTCACAGCAGCCATTCCTATGTCACTACACTCACCAAACGTTAACTGTTTAGGTGTTGAAAGGGTGTGAGAGAATGGTAGCCAGTAAGGGCATGAGGGTGATTAGCGGGTCAGAATGACTATCTACCCAGGACATCAAGAAACACCCTAGCCTTTTTGAAAGACATCCAGTGATCTGAAGGACTGTCTATGTGTTCTTTGCACATTCCCTGCATGTCTACATGGGTTTGCCTTCTGATGTCAGGATTCTCCTCCCATATTCTAAAGACAGATGGGTTAGGGTTACTTGTAACCCTGATATCGGTCCTTTCTTATTGCATGTTCTGGCACGTTCTCCAGGCCTGGTTTCCACCTTGTGCCTACTGCTATAATATAAGCATATGCTCCCTGCTACCCTGAAGTTAGAAAATGGATAGATGGATGAATGTTATGGGAGCCTAATAGGTGAACACTAACAGTCTATTAACTGTACTGCAGCTGAGCTCTTTCTGACGCCTTCACATTTACATCTGTAATGCTGAATTGTCTTTTTACTAGCCAATGTTTCCAGAAGACATATAAATACGGCTTTGTATTGATTTCATGGTTTCTAATCTTTAGGAAGAATGGCCAGCACTGTCCTCAACCATCCTAACTATACTGCTAATAATGAGGAAATGAAGAGGACACAAGAACATCTTTAAGTGGGATCAACCCAATCCTTTAACACTGAATCCAGAAAGTACACTTCTTTGCACAAAGACTTCTGGGAATTCAAAATCAACATTTGAAAAATATCTGCACGAGATACTGGAACAATATTAGCTAAGCAAACAAGCTTAATGAAATGAATGGTCTCCTCTTCTTTTTCAAGTTTCTTTTGTTTTAATCTCTTCATGATTCTGCGTTTCCTTTGCTCTGTGGCTTCCACTCATTGGCATTCAGCCTCATAATCCAAACTAAAGTGCTTCCTCTTCTGCTGTCCTTGAGTAAATATGTCTACACCGTCCTCTGTTGTCTTTACTTTAGCTCCTCTGTTTGTACCTTTCTTTGTACCGTTTAGTGGGTCCTCTAAAACCGCTTCACTATTTACTGCTTTTTAAATTTTATTTATAAACAAAGCATTATAACAGAGCGCATCTCAATTAGACGAATGAGAGCAACATATGCTTCAAAAACAATCAAAAAGAAAGCTCGACATTCAACTCCCACTCTAAAAGAGAGCAATGCAAGTAGGGAGTCCCATCTGGTGACACTCCAAACACTGATGTTAGTGCATCAAATCCAAGGCTGTCTGAGAGGTATACAAAAATATTTGTCAATAACGGTTTAGGTGTAGGCCCTTTCCAAAATCTGCGGCCTACCAGTGCAAGCTCTTGATGGCATCTCACAAGGCAGATCTTGTCCTCCTGGGTACATCTACATGAGATCTACATGATCAATGCAAAATCTTTAGTTGAGCAATGGCCAAGTTTGACACCAATTAAACTATACATTTTAAAAATTGCTGAATTCTCTCCCTTTTCTAAAATTTGGGAAGAAATGGGAATCCCTTTCCCATCTTTCCTTGAGATCAGTAGAGGTTGACTTCCTTGAATTTTTAAAAATATATATTGGAGATGCTGTTTGACTCTTCATTGACTCCAAATATTATTACCTCTGGAACAGAAATCAGCGAAAAGTGCAGAACATTTAGGTAGGTTGCTTTTAAGAAATTTTTATGTCTGTAAGAATTACATATGAATGCTTTGAAATCATTTCTGTTTTTTAATATCTAGCCTCTTATGACTCTCTAATGGGAGAAAAACCCCATTTATGATGTACCGTTGACTTGCCTTGATGTCTAGTTATGCAAGACCCAAATATAACCTTGTTTAGGCCATTTTTGAACTGTGTTTTGTGCATTAAATTACACATTTATGACTAAAAATGAGAGCTGGTCTCGGTACGACAGGCTGGTGTAAGAAATGCAGGTGAGATAAAGTCCAAACGACTGTAGACACGATCAGATGTGGATCACGGGAGGTGCCGCTATTGACTCCACGGTGATACAACTTTGTTTGTAAACTCCCCTTTCCAATATCGAGATAAGGATTAATCTCAAACACAATCTGAACTCTGAAAGTACTTTAATTCCTGTTGCTGTGATATTTCCGCAAGGACGCACAGCATTAATGGCTCAAATGATAAGAGAAAAGGACAAACTATTCTCACAACGTGCAGCAAGTAAACAAAGGAACAAAAGACGTGCGAAGCCTGAACTTTCACCCGGAAATATGTAAGAAAAGTTTTACAAGTGTTTCTAATATATTGCCATTAGAGGTCGCAATTCAACCTGACAATGGACTTTCTGACAATGACTAAACCAATTATTGTCTTCAGCAAAAGCGATTTGAAGAACTTAAAGTTGTGGAGGCCTCATCAAACAACTACAGGGGCTCTCAAGGGCTCAAATTTACTCCTTTTCACAAAATTTGAGATCAGATATATAAGTGGTCGGAGTGTCATTTTATGCTATTTTGAGGTTGCTGATTATAAATATGATCACATTTTTGATATTGTATTCTTTACTGGTGGTCATAGTCCTTTAAAAGCCACTCCCAGAAGGTTAAAAATGACAGTTTAAACACGAGCATGTGTGGTTTTACTTTACATTATTTCAAGGTCAGTGATTATAAATATGGTGTTATTTGTGACCTGCGGTGGACTGGCACCCTGCCTGGGGTTTGTTTCCTGCCTTGTGCCTTGTGTTGGCTGGGATTGGCTCCAGCAGACCCCCGTGACCCTGTAGTTAGGATATAGCGGGTTGGATAATGGATGGATGGACGTTATTTGTGACCCTTTACTAGGGATCTAACCCTCTGTGGACCTCTATCGGGGGTAAAAAATGACAAATGTCTATTTCAATTGAGAATGTTTAAACTTTAAATTTTGAAAATGAAGCAAACATTTTAATATTTCATATATCTGATGCAACTTTTCTTATTTATTATTTACTTTTACCTTATGAAGAAAATCAGAATCTTTCTCATGAACACCATGAATTAAGGTGGCTTATGGTTATTCAAACGTTTTTCATTTATAAAGACACAAAAAAGAGTGTAGTTGGTAGGTTAAATTTAGAGCTTATTGTTCAAAGTATGCAAATATGCTTATTGCATGGGACAGCATCAAAATTTAGTTAGAAAAGGAATCAAGAGGTGAATGGTTAGGAAAGGAACAAGAGGTGCGTCGTAACCAGAAAGTCAAAAACCAAATAAACAATTACTTAGTACTTATGACAAAAATTGCAATCAAACAGACAGGCCAGGGAATGTTACTGAAAGTTGTGGCTTATCAAATATTGGCTTCTTACCAGGGATCATTCCAGTCTTACTGCCAATGCTGCCAGTCGCATGGGTTTAATCATGAAAGGATGAATGATGTTTAATAGACAGATTAATGCATAAAAGTAACCTAGGTGCTACTTTTTAACATTCTTCTACTAAAGTATTAGTAGTATTTTCTAATATATTCTTAATGTTACTTTTTATTTTTCCCTTTTAATAAACAGCTCATTTTTTATCAGTCCTCATTGGCACTTTTAGTTTCCACAACATAATTTGCTCTGTACCTACTGCAAACCAGTGGCTTTAAAATCATGATCAAGGCAAACCATGATGTCTCCAGAAATGTTCCCCATCTCTCAATCTCATTAGATTAAAGCTAGTTAAATGTTTAATGCGCACAGTAAGCTATGAATCACTTTAAAACATCTCAGCGTTAATTAAAGTGCAGCTAATGTACACTTATGGAGTCATTACTCTTTAAGCCTCTTGTATTTAATTCCATTCAGTTCAGTTTATTTTTGTGTAGCGTTCTTCACTGAGTACAGACTCCGAGCACATGCACTAATCCACAGCTACAGTGCTCTGAATACACAGTAAAAGAAAGACATTTTTTAATTTGATAAACATGAAAGAGTCATGACAATATAGGAGTTAATTAAATGTGAGAGTTAATTAAAAACTACATGTTGCTCCCATAAACTTGTGTTTTGGAGCCACACAGGAATTTGTAAAGCTTTTTTTCTCTTTAGAAGAGTTTTTTTGCTTTATTTTTCACCTGCACAGGAGCAAAAGCAGCTGGGTGTTTGGGGGTGAGTTTGGAAAAATTATTTGTTACATGTCACATGTACTTGTTTTTGTTATTTGTATTCAAACTAGCATCAGCGAGGCAGGGCAGTAAGCAGCATCTGTAAGTAAATAACCACCTGTTGTAGCGACAAATAGTTAATAAGAAACAGAAACAGCAATTCCTTATTGGAAAAAAGGGGAAGGCTCATCGGTACGTAGGCAGTTGGCCCTGTTGAAAACATCAATCAGGCACAAGTGGCTGTAGGAGCAGACAAGACAGTAAGAAATGAACTAGCTGCAGATATTCACTAAGCAAGTTTTTCTAGATTGAACAGTTCTTAGTTGTCAGGAAAGTAGAACAGTTAAGAGGGCGACAGCTCTAAACTTGCATATTAAACTTATATTTTTCTGAGGTCTTCACAAGTGAGGAAGTGGATAACTTCCCAGCAGTAAAAGGGACTACTAAAGAGGGCCTGAGGGATGTAGAAATTGTGGAGGGAGAAGTACTGTTCAGATTATATGGTTTGGAATGATTACCCTCGAGTTCTTAAAGAGATTACCAAATATGAAAAGGGTGACCAGGCAGATCCAAGCAACTATAGGCCAGTAAGCTTAATGTGCATAACAGGAAAATTAATGGAAGGAATTATTAAGGATGAGATTGAGCAACACATGGCCAAGACCAGAATTTTACTGCACATTCAGCATAGGTTCAGAAGAAGGATGTCATGTTTTACTAACTTGCTGGAATTCTATGAGGAAGCAACAAAAGGGCATGATCAAAGTGGAGCTTATGATATTATTTATCTGGACATTCAGAAAGCATTTGATAAGGCGCCACATGAGAGGTTGAACATCAAACTAAAAGAAATGGGAGATCAGGGTGATGTATATAGATGTGTTCAGAATTGGCTGAGAAACAGGAAGCAGATGATTACGGTGTGAGGAACCTTATCAGAATTGGCTGACGTTAAGAGTGGTGTATATAGGGGTCAGTGCTAGAGGTCTGACTGGCTGTGTCTGAGCTGCCTAATTGGTTAGTGCTGCACATGAGGTGTCCATGTGGTGTGTCATAATAAAAGGAGGCTTGCATGCTGCTCTTTCTCTCTGTCTGCCATTTTCCATCTCTGAGCTGCCATATCTCAGACAGGCCATGCTGCCTGTTTCTGTCACTCCATTCAAAGGCCATGTGAGAGTAAAGACTAAGCTGTACCAGAGACTTATCAAAATAAGACAGAGAGCTACCTGGTAGCCCAGTTGTCTGGTTGTATTATTTTACCAACACTCGCATATGTACTTTGCTTGTATTTTGGACATATCTATGATACAGGATGAAAAATATGTAATATTTTCTCCTGATTGCTCTGCTACTTTGTCTAATTGCTGGGGTTAAAGATGTAAAAGAAAGGGGATGTGGTGATCTACAGTAGCAATCAACCTTAACATTGTGGTAAGAGTATGAGATTAGGGGTATTTTATTTAGGTCTATGTAACAGAAAAATATAAAGGGAAGAAAAGGTTCACCCTAGGTCCCTACAGTCTCCTCCTATAGTGAATACTCCTTAATTGAGATCTAATAGTATACCTATTGGAAGGGAACCTCAGCATCTTCCTACAACTTATTCTTCTGTGGGGTCCCCATAACAAAAAGAATCTTCACCTGTAGTTGTTGAGTTTTCTTCATCTTTGTCTTCTTTTCTCTCTGAAACTCAAAAACAAGTAATTAATGATATAAGAATCTCATCTTCTTCTATATCTCCTATCACAAAAACAACCAAGAGACATCAAAAAGGTTCGAGGTAGCCACCCGTATAATATGCCTTGGCTGCAAAATGGGTAAATCATTGAGATATGTTCACAGGTTAGAGTCCAGAACAGAACTGATGGTATGGAGACAAGATGGCGGTTTTAAAGGAAGTGACGTCATCAGGACTGGGACCGGTAGTGATGTCATCAGGACTGGTTGTGATGTCACAATAGCACCAGACCGGGAAGAGACATCTTTGGGATCGGAAGTGACATCTTCAATGGCGCTGGTACCGGAAGTGATGTTATCAATGGCGCCAGTACCGGAAGTGATGTCATCAAAGGTGCTGGAACCTAGCAGGATTTCCCATGGATGGTCTACAAGGGATTGAGAAAGTGAGTTAGTGCAGCTCGCCACACCCTAGCCTGGTGTGCTACTACTAATATTCAGGCCCTCTAGCTGCCTCCCAGTCGCACGTATGTGACACTCCAAATAACTCTAAAACTAATCTAACTAAGTAATCTACAACAAAGAAAAAAGTGTTTAAAGTACAGAAAAATAAACAAGTACTTACCTCTTCTGCTTCCTCTTCTTCTTCTTAGGAAGTTCCTGAAAGAAAAAGAAAAAAATTCTTACCTTACCATTACGATCCTTTTCTTTAGATAATTTAACTGAGGTCAATATCTCTTTTGGTATTCCTTATTTGTCTCCTTCATCAGAAACTAATTTTGCAGATTCTTTTGATCATTCTGGTGGCAGTAATCTACATACAATCATGTAACCACTAGGAGGCGATCATCAGACTAAGACATTAAGCTTAAAAATAGATCTTTTGTACCAAACATACTGGCGTCTTCATTTGCATTTTAGTCAGTAGGTGCAACACTGGACTGTCCCTTGATAGCTCATTGCTTGTTTAGGAAGCAATCACTCTTGTCTATTTGACTATAAGTGAACTCCTTCACAGTTCTCATTATACCCTATAGACCAGCTGAATTGAGTGGGCAGCTCTTCTCTTCCTTTAGACCTTTAGGTTATTCCATTTTATTTTTCTGTAGTAGTCCGTTTGGGTCAGATGTATCTAGGAGAAGACTGAATGCAATTCCATCTTAGGGCACTCTCATGTACTGTATACACCCACACTCTCTAAAATGGAGCCATTTTAAAGTTGGCAACCAACATAATGCACATACATTTTTAACTAACAAAGAAAAAAACACATGAACTCCACACAGACAGTGGCCATGTCAGAAAATGAACCCATGTCCCGACTCCCAAGAGACATAAGGCAGTGGTGACAACATTTGATTGTTTTACTGAAATAAAATGAATAGTATGAATGCAATACGCCAAATCAATTTATTCTTCATCAATTTATTCAGCGTGCACCCTCCTTCAGTAGCAGTTGAAGATCTTTTAATGTGTTTAATGACATAAGTAAATATGTTGAATTGAATATTCACTTGCTCACATGCATAGCTCTTTGCTGTTGGCTTCTTATAAAAAGATGCAATATCTCAGCTGTCTGCTACAGCATACCTCATTTAGCTCTTTTGTCACATATTACTTACCAGGAGTCATTTGTCTTTAGATTTCTCAGCATGTAACAACAGTAAATTATTCAGCAACATTGGCTGTCTTAAGTAAAAACCAAACTACAGTATTTCCATCTCCAGAAGAAAAAAATCTCATGCATGCCAGGGATATTCTTGTTTGCTTAATGCATTGTGATATGTCTGTTCATCAAATCTTTCAAAGTCAAGTGTTGTTCCAGCTCCACATGTGCTTAGCATTAGCAATTCACAAGCACACACACATTATCTACAGGCCCCTGTAGTTTGTTATGTATCTTATGTAATAAACAGTGCATCCTTTAAATGATACTCTCATTCTGAACAACATCGTGTATTAAATGGACATATATAATAGAGGACTGTAGGCAGTGGCGCAGTTAACTAAACATGGAGGTCTGCTCTTGCTGTGTCGATGGAGTTGCTGGCCCTTCAATTGACAGGCTGAGAAAATCCTTATATATTTATGTCTGTATGACAGAAGCAGCCGGTCCCGTGCCGGTCCCCCAGTCTCCAAGTTAAAGTTTCAAGTGAATTCTGGAGCAACAGCTATCAATTAAATGTCAGTCTTACCACCGGCACTATTATCAAAGCCACATTGGCTTTTACAGAATACATATTTTTTTTACTGTGCCAATTTAATGCACATTTCACCTTTGGTAGATCCTTGCTCTCTGGGTATTATATTACAGTATATCATAATTCAGTTTTAATACCCCCTTAATATGAATGGAGTCATAGATCTAAATCAGAAATAATGACTGTAAAGTCCTGTTGGAAATAATTATCTATGGATTGCCTTTCAACTGAAGGATATACAAGTAACATCCACCTCTGCTCTGAATATACTGTCTTCATTGTAAGGCTACAGCGAGCCACAGTCTATCCCAGGAATATTAGATGCCAGGCTGGAACTAACATTGCATGGAACATTATTCCATTTTGACACAAACCCCACATATCCATATAATAATATGTACAGTATGCTTTTACTGCATTAATTGTGATTGATGTGGCAGCCGAAATAACAAAGGGGTGAGGCCTCCAAAGTAGCCCACAAAATAAATCTCATCCAGAGGCAAGCCTGACCACAAACAACTAGTAGGCTTCAGGTCTGGCTGAGCCCCAGAAGGGAGGTCAGGATTTTAAATTCAAAACAATAGCAAAAGATTCCCAAAAATCTTTGAAAATTCCTTATCACCGGGAGAATGGGGTAAACACCACTGGTGCAAAGACAAGTCCACAAAGGATTTTTATTAATAAAAAAGAAAGCAAAACACACACGATTTTAATGAGCAAAAAAGGCAATCTAAATAAATAAAAAAAAACCTAAAACATAATATCAAAGAGTATCCTTAAAAAGGAGAAAAATAAAACAAAAAAGCATAAATCACAAAATGCACTTACAATTATGATCCTTAAAAATCCACCTAATACCAGAGTGCATTTGAATGAACTGCACTGGACTTGAGTTAGCAGCTTGCATTTATAGGGGCCTGGAGCAGTCCCTTAACTCTTTCAGGGCTGATGTCGACTTTTGTCAAAATTCAGGAGTAGGAGATGGTAATGAGCTGTAAACTGCAACAAAACTCACCCTTTCATTTTAGTGCGACTCTCTTTGCTAGAAGGAAAGTTGCATAACTTTGTTGATTTAACCTCGATTCCCTACACATGCTTGAGTAGCGAAGAGCAAACAACCTCTAAAATGGCACTGACATCTGGCGAGAGACCAAAGCCAATGTGCAAAGCAAAATACTCCATGGACGTTTTACGTAATTTTGTTGAATCGGACTCTGACTTGTCGGACTCTGAGTTTGATGCAAGTGATCTGGAGATGGAGATCAAAAACAAAAGTGAGCTACCAGCATCATGTGATCGGTCCCCAGGTGATCGTGGTGCTGAACACTTTCATGTAGCTGATGCACCTACAGCAGTGTTTGCCTGGGAGGACCACCACTTATGATGACAAGAGGTACAAACCAGATTGCGTCACACTGTGACCGCCACTGCCACCCACCTGCTGTGCGAAGACAGCCAGGTAGCTGGCTCCACTACTTATTCCTGCTGACCATCAAGGTGCCCCCAACATAGCCACCGCCGCCAGAGATGCCCAACATGTGCCAACAGCAGCCACAGCACATAGCAACAGATGTTTTATATTGACTTATGTGTGAAACCATTGCTTTGTGTGCTTTTCAGAGTTTTTTAGAAAAAATATTCAGCCCTCAAAGAGTTAATTATGATGATGGGTGGTCCTGCCTCTTGGGGGATACACACAAAAAATTCAAGGAACTTCATGACGCTCACAGATACTAAATGATAACCAAATAGAATAAAATGATCAAATACAGTAATACATAAAAACAATAAATGAACAGAACATTATTATAAAAAGTGGAAAGCAATGAATGATAATGAAAAAAGAACAAAGAAGATGAATATATATAAAGAATATTTTCCGATTGACAAATTAATATACTTTTTGTAAGTGAAGCTGTAATAGAAAAGGCAACAAAGTATACACTATAAAAAAAAAAGTGTTTTCATATAAATGCATTGAAAGTAAAGCTATGTTATTTCATTCAATTGTCCATTGTCTAAACTTAGTTAATACATTTTAGTGCCAGTGGCCATTTTTAATTGTGCTCAGAGACCTCAAATGTCTCATCTGCCGGGTTCTGCGTGTGTGAGTGTGCATGTGTGTGTGGGTGTGCGTGTGTGTTTACCAGGGTTTCACTGATTCCCTCACTATTATGCTCGTTTTCAAAGATTCAGCTCCCGTTGCTTGGTTAATATGTAAACACAATCTTCATACCATGACATAACCCTGGTTTAGGTTTAGGTTTAGTTTATTTATATAGCACAATTACAACAGCCCCTGGTTATTTTATAAAAGAGCTTACTTCAGCATATAAAGCTTGTCTGATCTTTGGTAAAAGGATTGACTTAGTGGGGAAATCCTACTTCTAAGAAGTTTGCTTTTGTAAAGAATTATATTATCTCAGCTAGGACCAGCGTCATGATTTAGGCAGAATATTGATGTATTGTAGCCTTTTTCTTTAAGAGATGCCATATTGTGTACTGTTGTCAGGGTCACGACCGGCGTTTCTATGGGAGTGGCATAAAATCTGAGGCTTTGCTATGTGCCTTATCTGATCTGCAGATAAACTCCTTCATTTCATTTGGACTTATTGTGAATTTGATCTTTTCATATCGCCTGGTCTTCGACTTATTGCCTGTGCTTTGACCTCGATTTTTACCACTCGTCTGGTTTTCGGTCGCTTTGGTTTATTTTCATTTTTTGTTGTTTTGCCATTTTGCTTGATTCTCCCAGTTGACTCACAAAATTAATTATCTGTTTCCCTGTAAATTAATTGTCTGTTTTCCTGTAAATTAATTATCTATTTTCCTGTAATTATTTTTTTACAAAAATACAAACACTTTGTTCATCCACTCCATGAAGAAACGCCTGGTGACCCAAGCTTTACTATTAGCCCTCCACATCACATGTAACTTGCTTTTTATCACATGATTTTTCTTGAAAACTTGTGGCCTTTCACTGTGGTAGACTAGCAGAGGTTTAAGTTTTAAATCCCCATTTTCATTCCCACACAACAACAGAGTTAGCCTGTCCTTGGTAATGCCTTCTCCTCTCAAGTGATGTAGGTCCTCTTGGGCATTTTTTTCCAGAGCAAGCCTGTCACAATTGAATGCTGGTTGGGGAATGAAACCCTGAGCCTCTACACAGTGCTTAAACTCATGTGCAAATTCACCGGCAGCCTCTCCATGTCTTACCACAATATGTATGCCACTTCTCTTTTTAAAGTTATCAAACCACCCATGACTTGCTTTAAACACTTCAGTGTTATCAGCACTAGTTCCAGGCTTGTTTTTCAACAGATCAGCATGCAGCGGTTTTGCTTTTTCACAAATGATGGCCTCTGAAATAACTATCCCCAGCTAACTGTTTTTCATTTATCCAAATCAACAACAATTTTTCCACTTCCTCTAGTGTCTGTGATCTTTGTTTCATCCCAGCTTTCACTCCTTTAGCAACATCAGCTGCTTTGATGGCCTCTTTATTTTCCACAACAGTGGAGATGGTTGTTCTTGGCATTCTGTTCTCTATTGCGAGATCAGACATACAGATAGTAGTCTCTCTTTTTTCTGCTCTATCATGGTTCTAACTAATTTTCTTTTTGGTTGGCTGTTATCACCAACCTTCTAAGGACCCAAGATTATACTGTGCTTATATCTGCTTGTTATTGTCTGCTTTCAAAGTTATTGTCTGCTTTTGCATGCATTTTTATTACTCTTTAATTGTATCAGTATAATGCTGTTGGATTATGTGAATTTCCCCTTAGTTTTAATAAAGTATCTATCTATTTATCTATTTGCACAAGGAATAGAGCAAAAATAAAAAAAAACACACACAAGAAAGTGTACAGCGGGCCGAGCAGGGTTTTCTGCACTGAGTGAGAGCTACACTGAGACTAACGTATGGTCCTTTGTTTAGCCTGAAAGGGGCCTGCGCGTCACAGCCTCTAGGATCATACAAGTTTTAGCAAGCATGACCAGGGCCAAACAAACAACAGCTACCGCAGCAATTATTTCTCATCAAAATGCAACAAAAACCAAATTCCATGAGTTTCAAAGCTGACAAACACCAAGGATTGACTGTTTTTAAATATTTAAGTGAGAATTACAAAAATAGGCAGGAACAAAATAAATGTTTTCCTATAATAGGAAACCTAGCAAAAAAGAAATCCAATCCAGAAACAATAATCAGTAGCTTAGAACGAAAGGCCAGGGTGAAAGCCAAACACAAAAGAATCATAAAAATAAAAAGACAGAAATTAAAGCCAAAAACTTGATGCCAAAGTTCCAGTACAATCTGAAGCTTCTCCTTTTATACAACTGGGGCAGTCTCTCAACTACATTATTAAGTGGCCCTGCCTCCCTGGGCTCAACATATTTGAAATATTCTGTGAATTATCTACCATTAACTAAGTGCCTTGAGCATGGGAAAGGTACTATATAAATAAAAGTTATTATTAATATTATTATGAATTTTCTAGTACATATATAAGTACACTCTCAGACCTGTTCAGAGTTGGGTCATACCACATCAAATCTGGTCAAAAATGAACATAAACACCAGGATGAGCTGCCAGACCTTTCCCACCTTATGTGCACACCCACACCCACACCCTCACTCATGCTGGAGCCAATTAAGGGTAACCAATGAACCTAACATGCCTGTCTCTGATGATGTGGGAGAAAAGCAGGAGAACACAAACAGATACAGTACACTCCACACAGACAACTTGCTGTGGAATGAAACTCATTACATTGGATCCATGTGGCAGGAGCACTAACCACTGCACCATTGTGCCACCCCCATGCTCTCAGTAAAATAGTGCTATATACATCATATCTATCTATCTATCTATCTGTTATTATTATTATTATTATTAAAATTGTTTTAGTAATATTTTTGTAGTTGATGATCATCATAAGGTATTTTGATTAAGCCCTTTACCTAAATCTGCCCATTCTTCCTTCTTTTTGCATTCATACATGCCTGACAGGGTGAATGATTTTCTTCCTGAAAATTTCAGCATGAGTTTCTACTGCTGTGTGTCACAGAATTTTGTTTCTCCTGCAATGTTGCAGTCTGATCACATATTTACTTATTTATGCACACTACATTTGATGAGTGGACAGGAACAGGTGTTAAAGACCCATGCTTGTTAACACTTTATTATTCACACCAATGTATGCTCATCAAAAATCTCCTGGTTAATAGCAGCCTTTTCAAAGGAGATGGTCTGACTCCAACTGACAAGACTATAAGCAGGCAGGCAGTGGTCTCTAAAACAAGAAAAAATGTGATATTTTATTTTTTAAAGACTGAAGTAAGAGAAAGAAAAATTGTCATAAACAAGGAGTTTAATTATGCAAGAGGATAATTTTAGACTTAATTCAGCTTTTTATTGTCAGATTGCCTGCCCTCTGGGACCACGTTTATGCAATCTTGATTTAATTACAGTTATCCTTTGCAACATAAACCAGGCACATGAACAATCTAATTAAATCTTATTAATGAACATAAAGGAAGTGTACTTCAAATTCAGCAGTCTTACACATGGACCCAGACGAAGAGGAGTTCAAGAAGTAGCCCTATTGATTATCTAGAGTAGCATAGCTATGAAGACAGAACTCATGATTGACAAATTATAGTGTTTAACAAGAAATGTGGAAGTAGATTTAACAGACTCAATACAGTTAGTATTTTAACACTAGAATTACCAAAGCTTACCAAAAAACCTGAACGTGAATCTGGCCCATCTTAAATCGCACCTCGCACCTCGCACCTCTCCATTCAGCGTCTTTTGTCTTGTAAATGTGTCGATAAGCCCAAGCAGCCTGCTATACTATCGCCCCCACCACTGCAGAAACAGCAAAAACCTCTCCCAACTGAAGTCTTGTTTATCAGGGAGTCAGGTACCTAGAGCTGTATGGGCTAAAAAATATATTGTTATTTGGAACACATGCATTTCATCACACAAATCATTCATGTACTATAGATAACGGAGCAGTGCTTTGGTGATGAGATAAGCTATTAAACAGTAACAATAGGCTATATCTGCACTATGTTTTTGTTTATAAACTATGTTCATAAATAAAAATGATATCTGTTCACACTGCTGTTTTCAAACTGTTTACAAAAGGAGATCCATCCATATTAAAAAAATTCCTTGAAAATGCATTTGACGTGGATGTTTGCAGTATGCAAACTGAAGTGACCAGTAAATTATTTTCCTTTTGTGTATATACAAGGTGAGACACAAAAATAACAGGATTGGTAAAAAAATAAAATATTTATTGATGAATTACAGCATTCTAAACATTGTCACCTTCTATATACACCCCCTCCCGATCTCTACACCGCTCCATTCGTGTCTTCCATTGATTGAAACAGTGCTGGGAGTCTTCTTATTTGAGGCTCTTCAACATGCTTGCCATTTTTGTTTTTAGTTTATCCATTGAAGAAAAATTTGTTCCCTTCAGGTCACTTTTGATTTTCGGGAACAAGAAAAAATCACAGAGAGCTAAATTGGGCGAATAGGGAGAATGATTGAAGACAGGAATGTTTTTGTCAGTCAAAATACTGCTTTATGGAAAAAGAGAAAATTCGCAAGAAATTCGCTGTTCGATTTTTTCACCCGACATTACCCGTGTAGCAAATGTTTTGCAAATACTGAATGAGCTATTCACAGGATATACCTAGCCGGTTGGCAGTTTGAGAGGTCGTGTCGGGGGTGTGATATAGTTCTATAATTCATGTCCAGCCTACCCCCAGACAGTTTTCCAGGAAAGCCCCAAGCCGATCTGATTACTTTTGTGTCTCACCTCGTAGGCAGCATTCAAACTGTAAAAAGTACAAGTTAGATGCTGTGGTGGACAGCCGGGGCCCTTGCTCTGCTGGGTCGCCTATATAATGGATGGGCAGGGGGAGAGAGTGTCTTCAGGGCTTTATCTTCCCTGGGAGGATAGAGGGCAGCCCCCTGGGTTGCTACAGCACCAAAGATTCCTGCAGGGCATGCTGGGAGCTGGAGCTTGCTACAACCCTGTTGGATTCCATGGGTGCCACCAGGGGGTGCTGCAGAGCCTGCACAGCTCTACTACGTTTGGCTTCCGCCACACCCAGAAGTGCTGCCAGAAGAAGAACACTGGATACCTGGACCACTGCCTGGTACCCTATAAAAGGAGCCAGCTGCCACTACTCCAGGAGCCAGAGTCAGAAGGTAGAGAACAAAGCTTGCTGAGGAAGAGTGGAGTCAAACAGAGAGAAAGAGAAGTGAGGACTGTACTTATCTCTACTTTTTGGTGCTTGTACTGTGCTGTGTAGTGGGGAACAAAGGAAAAGTGCTTCCCCACTTAAAATAAGTGTGTGCTGTGTGTCAAGACTGGACTCTAGGTCTGTTGTGTGCAGGTTTGGGGAGGGTGTACACCCCCCTGGTGGTCCACAATGCATACAGTTAAGCAACACTACAAGGGCCATAAAAGCAACTCCTCTTATGTCTGCTGTAATATGCTTTATTTCAGTAAAGGGTGATCAGGCAGGGAATAAGTGTTGTAATGAGCACAATCCAAATTAGGGAAGGACTACGTAATAAGCACAAACAAATCAGAGTTTGATTACAGTATGTGTTTTCTGAACTATATGTTTTAGCTCATTGACAATGAAATGTCGAGCTGGTGTTTTCAGAAGTATACTGCTCTGATCTTGATTTTCAGGAGTAAAAATGCTAGGGTAGTGTGGACAAAACATGGAAATAGGAAATAATGTCTGCATTTTTAAATGAAAATGTTGTCGTGTGGACGTAGCCTAAGACTAGACAGCTGTTAGTCAATTGACAGATTTCAAGGCAGCAGCTTGGAAACCTGGCAAATAAACACAAGTCAGGTAAACCAAGCTTTTATTTTTTGTTGCATTTCACAACTCAATTTTGAGTGCTTTTTAATTTAAAATAATGGAAAACATGGAAAAGATGGTAAACACTACAAAAGCTCAGCTCTCTCAGAAGAGCTGATTAGGGGAATAGTGACAGAAAAACTGAGAAAAGGCCATCTTGTTATTTCTTAGGGAAAATCCAAAAGAGAAGCCAGAAGGTTTAGCTCAGTTGTACTTGAGAGCAATGAACATAATCAAAAGGGGTTCAGGCAAAGCACCAAAGAGGATTTTCTGCTTGTTCAAAAGGCAAAGTCAATAATAATTCAACAACTTTGGGCAAACAAGAGGAGACACCAAATCATTTGAGAGTTGATCTGAAGAACACAGTCACCATGGTGTTTCATTTTGTGATGACAGGATTCATAAAATTGTACCAAAAAGACAGTATAAATTAAATAAGTAAGAATAAGACAAACACCAGCATCTAGAATACAAAAGAAATGGATCAAAATTACGTAAACCGCGAGACAGTGCAGGGTCAGCTAATTCCACTGCCATGAGACCCTAATCTAATACCACAGAAGCAGCCATCTTTACATGTTTTTTCTTTTGTATTATCAGTGTTGTTATAATTATGGGCTACTTAGTTGTTTAAAATAATTATACTTTAATGCATATTAAAAGCCATTAGCGTCAAGAAAATTAGGTGGTATTTTACTCAATTATAATACATTTACAAGTGCAGTAAAATTAGTCCGTCAATATTCGGACATGTGCATAACTTCTAACTGACTATGATTGATCCCCACTCTGCTTTTAATTTTTATGCTGTCTTCAGGTGGGTAACTTGAATATGAGTGGAGATGATGGCATGCCATTGGCGCTGTAAATAAATACAGCATCAGGTGAATTACACTGTTAATTTCCATATTGTAGAAAACAAAACTTTCACTTAAAGGTCACTTTAAATCCAACAAGTAAATATACTAAGATGTGACTGTGTCAAAAAATGAAGACTTTCAAGTTAAAGTTTATTGGCACGTGTACCAAATAGTTTGAAATTGTTACTTACATGTCTGACAACATCATTTGAAAGTAGTCCTAGTCAAATGGACCTTTCTTTGAGACCATTGAATGCCTCCTTTCTCCGTTGTTTTTCTTTTTTCATAAAGTAACTTGAAAATGTGATGAGAATCCACACTTTCATGTTGGAAGACGCAGACGGTGGCAGTCGAGTATCATAATCTCCACTTTACATGTTTTTCACTTAAATGTACTGCTGGCTTCCATATCTACATGCATGCAGATAGCCACTCTTACTCTTGTGCAGAATGGAGAAGACTTTCACGACAAGCATATGACATCAAAAGTAAAAAGATATGAATCAGATTGAAACCTTAAAGAGTTGCAATGGCTCCCTTATTTTGTTCCAGCCACTTAATTACTAACCATTTACTGCTGCTAACACTGAACTGCAAAAAAAAAAAAAAGATCTGCTGTTGGGTGGAGTCCATGTGTCATACACGAAGTCAAGTGTGCTGATTTCAGATCTGAAGTCAGATGTTGCCTGTCACACCCAGATCTTTAGTTAAGCGTACATGTGCCAGAATAAAATTGTGCATAGTCTCTGCACCCTGTTCCCCACAAAAACAACACAATTCAGCACACAGCACAAAACTCTTCTTCTGTCTCTCTTTCTCTTCCTCTTTCCTCCACACATCCTGGCAAGCTTTGTCTTCTCCCACCCGACTCTGGCTCCCTTTTATAAGGCACCCGGAAGTGCTCTAGGTGCTCATTGACCTACTTCCAGCAGCACTTCCATGTGTGGCAGAAGAGCTGCTCCGAAGGGCTCAGCAGCATCTGCAGCACCCCCTGGCAGTGCCCACAGAACCCAACAGGGCTGCATCACACTCCTGCTCCCATGGAGCCCTGCGGGAGGCTGAGGCACCGCTGCAACACAGGGGGCTGCCCCCTAGTGCTCCGGGGGAGGTAATGCTCTGGATACACTCCCTCCCTAGGTCCTTCAAGCATGGAGGTGTCCCAGCCAGGCAATGGCCCTGGCTGTACGACACAGCAGGTACTGTACTTGCGTTGATCATGTAGGCCTAGGTGTACTGCTCTAGAGAGGTGAGCAGATGGATCAGGGGCAAGGACCAAAACAAAGAAATCAGTTCTAACATGTATTTAAGACAAACCAGCCAGCCATTCACCCATTTTCTAAACTTGCTTTATCCTGACCGTGGCCACAGGGAAGCTGGAGCCAATCCCAGCAGGCATTGGGCACAATTCAGAAACAAGGTCAAGGCAAGTTCACACAAATGCACACACCACTCCACCTAACATGCATGTCTTTGGACTGTGAGAAGAAACCACAGCACCCAAAGCAAACCAATACAGACACCAAGAAACCATGTAAACTCCATGCCGGGAGGACCCAGGACACAAACTCTGGCAGCAGCTCTACCACTGCACCACTGTGCCTCCCTGTTAGCCAAACCACTAAACCAAAGTCAGAAGACAGGATGTGATATTCTTAAAGCTGAATCACTTTATGAAATCAAAAGCACAATAAAGGGTTTGAGAAATAACTGCAATCATGGACGAAACGCCCTTGCAATGCTAGCTTAGATATTGTTGCACTAGCTATGTCATATGACTTGACTTTCAGGGGAGTGTGGCCTAGTCACTGGGCTACTCATTCTGGAAACCCATTTCCAAAATGGTGGCGCTAGTAGAAAAAACTAAAATGGCATAAAAGGAATTCCAAAATAAAACAATAGCTTTAAACATGTTATTCATAGAAAACATATATTATTAGATTCCTCATATTACGAAACAAAATTAAAAATTGGACCAAAATAAAGAGAAATGTTTTTAGCACAAAATAAATGAAAGAAACTAAACCCAACCTAACACTAGATGAGCAAATCAAGCATTTCTGTATTCATCATAATTTACTTTTGTCAGTGTTATGACTTTGGAGTATCAAAAGTACATAAGCCCCAAAAGCACTTCAAAGTTTGCCCTCTAGTGGGTAAATACCGTCAAATCCCTGTTTAGATACTGTTTTATCTTGGTAGAGTAATATATATATTGCTCTACTTTCCCCTATTGTATTATTAATATGTAGCCTTAGAATGCCTGATCTCACAGACTTACCACTGTATATAACTTATCCCCACCTTCCCTTCTATATCTATAACCTCAGGCAATAAGATGTAGTAAAAAGACAAGCAGGAGTTAAGTTACACATAAAATAATGTATTACTGATAATATTCATAAATAATAACAAAATGCAAAGTACATTTGAATATTGGCAACCATACAAGCTGATAAAATGGTGATGTGTAATTCAGGTGGCACACAGACTTGTAGTTACTTAAAATGTCTCTAGTTAAGGCATTGTTGGTGCTCAGCTTTCAGCCACATGTCTGTTCAATATGGCTGCTGAGCTGTGCTCTTCATTGTGTTGTCTTCATCATCACAGGTTAGCAAGAGAGATGCTTTTTCATCATATGTTAGTTAGAGAGAGATGCTTCTTCATCATATGTGGGTCAGAGAGAGAGAATGTGGTTGAGCAAGCAAATTTATAGGTTTTCTGTCCAACTCCCTACAGCGAATAGGATATCATGGTATTTGAAGGCCTCTGAGACAAGCCAATTCCAAACAGCCATATCGCAGACCAATGGGTGAAATAGAACATCTTATCTCCTGCCCCCCCAAGACCATATATTACGCTAACCTGGCTTTGTGTGGGGGATGGGGGAAAAGACTTTAGCAAAGAAATGCTCATCAAACTGGTTTAAGACACATCCCCAAAATCCTGTCGTAAAATTACAAAGAAAAGTCGTAAACATGGGGGGGATAAACAAGAATGCCTCTCACCAAGGTACCACTAAATTACATTGGTTTGCCTAAATTATAAATAAAGACATACAAAACATTTATCAAGTTATATGTAAAATCTCACATCACAACAGATACAAAAAAATGACCCTGAACAGTCTTCATTAAATAAAAGGTTTATTTAAACAAAATCTCTATAGTTCCAAAAAGCTGTTACAAGCTCAAATGAATTGCCTGGAAAGGAAAGCCAATTCAAAGCAAACAAAAGTCCAAAAACAGAATCCAGAGGCAAACTTAAAAACATAGCACAGGTTCAAAAAATCCAGAAAAATCACAAAGCAAAGCAAAAGTGCAGTTAAACACAAGAAACACTCCACTCCCTAGCATGTTTGAAATAAACTGCCAGAGACTATGGGAGGTCCCCCAATAAACTGGGCAGAGCGCAGTTCCTGACAGTGATTGGCATGTGGCCCCACCCTTTGGGGAACCACCCAAAAAACACATGGGATCTAATCAAATAAACACAAAGAATAATATACATAACAAATAAAAGAAACATTAATACAAATAAATGGCACAAAATTAGATAAAACACACAACTTTGAACCCTAGCCCGGAGAGAAACGGTGGCTGAATCACGACAGTTAGCAAGCAGGTTGTTAGAGTTGTCTAATTATATTACACAATGGCTTAAACAGTTGGCCCTTGGCTTCAACAAACTTTTTGTTGACACAGCAGCACATTTTACATTTTTACAACAAAGCCACTTTGAATGAAGCACTTGTCCATTTCTCTCCTGCCACCTGTATGCCTAAAGGCTACTCCAGCCTCCTGACTTTCTCATTTAGTTAAATGGTCAAGTAGGCCTTGGACTTCGTTCATACTACTACATTTTTCTTTTAATACACGGACATTAGTTCTTGTTTTCACCTTTTGCCCACACTACCCTATTGTTTTTAACCCTTGAAAATTTGCCTTTTGAAAATTCTCTCAAGAGGCATATATTTCTGAAAATGTTGGCTGCTGGAAAGACCTTGCAGAAATCTCTGGAATTTGCCAAAGTCTTTCTTTAATGTGTTCACTAAGAAAACCAGTGAACAAGAATGGTGCTTGCGGAAGGACACCACAGAGTTAACTGCTAGTCTCACTTGTGCAAGGCCCTTAACCTGAAATAGCTTTGTTAATCTGCATCCAGCCCTGCAAGCAGGTCCACCAACTTGGAGGGAAAACTTGGGGGTTGGTGTCAGGATTGGTCCTTCAGCCACCATGAAAACCTCACACTGTTTTTGCGTGGGGCTGAGGTGTCACCCACTGAACAGGAACACTCCAAAAGAAACCCTGTTGCACATTCAAGATTGCAAAAGGCCATCTGGCTGTTCCACAATACTTCTGGGCAAGTATTCTGTGGATGGAGGAGACAGAACCTGAACTCTTCTGTATACACACACAAAGCAAAATTCTGAGGAAAAAAAATCACACCAGCACTGAAATGACATCCCAGTTGTCGAGGAAGAAGCATTCTGGTTTGAAGCCCGGACAGCATACTATGACAGAGTTAACAGTAAACTCAAAGAAAATGAGTTCTGGAATGGCCTAGTGTTATTGCTGTGTTATTAGTTTAAGCAAGTTGAGTTTATCTACTTTTATGACTTAGTTAATGATTAGACTGATGATAGTGCCCTCCAGAGCCATATCTTTCTAAAAAGGCTGGCTTAGTGTTTCAGTGTGGATGGGTGAAAACTAAGAGCTTTAAGAACACAGACTCTTCCCTGATTGGATCCAGATTATTACAATGTCTCATATTTGAACTGATTAATGAACCCTCATGGAAAAAAAAAAAAAACATATTCTAACATAGGAGACACAGAATGGTTGCTTTCCATGACGCTTGTTGTCTTGCTTACCTTTATGCATCTAAATTGTGTTTTCTACAGTTGGAATGTGGCATACATGTAGAAAAGGCAAATAATTCACCTGTCGATGCAGTTTTGAGATCAACCCCCACACTGACGTTGTTACCATCCCGTCAAGAATTTTTCTGCTGATGCACACATGCCCAATGTAGGCAAAAGTCTACGTCATATCCGTTTTCTGTCATTTTAGTGTGGATGGAGACACACTCCTAAATGATGTGAAAATGTTAAGTGTTAATGGAGATTGTTCTAAATTAAAACACATTAGCGTAGGGTGTATATGTAGTGTTGGCTGGGTTTCGTGTCTGCTGATATGTTGGGTAAATGTTGAAATATTCATTCAAGAGCAACATGGGTCTTTGCAAATCATGCAGTTGTAGAAAGTGGCCTGCACTGACAGGTTCTGCTGTCTGTTTACAATAGCATACACATAAACACTACGTGTTTCAGAGTGGATTATTACAACTTCAGTTGGCTTATTCAGGTGCCACTTCTACTCTGTCAACTCAAAAGAACTGTCAAGGAAAGGTTCACAAGGAGAAAACCTCTAAACAGCAAAAGTCCCTCTGGCCCACTTCAGATCATATGAATAAAGACTGTAGACAAAAAAAGCAGTTTTGGAATTTTGAAGGTCTGGTTAATGGTTTATACCCTTAACTACACTATACTATACTATACTATACTATACTATACTATACTATTGTAAGTTTGACATATTATCACTAACCTTTCTTACACCTTTCTGGAATTTATTGTATTATAATGCCACTTACAGGTGGCACTGTGGTACAGTGGGTAGTGCTGCTGCCTCGCAGTTAGGAGACCCAGGTTCGCTTCTTGGTTCCTCCCTGCATGAAGTTTGCATGTTCTCCCCGTGTCTGCGTGGGTTTCCTCCGGGTGCTCCGGTTTCCTCCCGCAGTCCAAAGACATGCAGGTTAGGGGCATTGGCGATTCTAAATTGTCCCTAGTGTGTGCTTGGTGTGTGGGTGTGTCTGTGCGTACCCTGCGGTGGGCTGGCGCCCTGCCTGGGGTTTGTTTCCTTCCTTGCGCCCTGTGCTGTCTGGGATTGGCTCCAGCAGACCCCTGTGACCCTGTAGTTAGGATATAGCAGGATGAATAATCCCACTTAACTTTATATTTATTTAATTAAATCATAATATATCATTAAAAATAAATTAATATATTAAATGTATTACATTTGAGTATTATAATTTAATCTGATGACATTGCCTGTGGAAGTGCAGAAAACATGTCTTGCACTTTTTGGTCATGCCTTTTTAATTCACCCCTCAGGTATACGGTTTGCTTTCTCTTCATGAGCGAGGTTCTCCCTTGAAAAAACAAACAAGCTTGTTAGATTGGAAACACAACAGGGAATTATTTAAACATGCCTCCAAGTCATCCCAAATTAGTCTCGTTACTGTGCGTTGGCCTGAAACTGAGGTTTTGCACAGAGGTCTTAAATGTGAAAGAAGAGCACTTGCTTGAAGCTTTTATTATCTTATTTATTGCATTTATTTTGAGTGTCACTTGGTAACAAATTTTAAATATTCTGGTTAACCTGAGTCCATAAATCAAGCACTCCTTAATTTATGAAGTCCATTTTAAGGTGCAAATTAAAGCAAATGATACCCGGAGGCTGCTTTCATAAAAATAATTTACAGCAGTTTCTCCATATATTGTTAAAAGGTTTGATGGAAACCTGTAGCATTTGTAGTAAATAAGGACTATATAAAACTACATTTCACTTTTTCAGAGATTTGCATCGTTTATCCATCTATCCAATGTCTAGCACAAGGGACCGGCGTCTATCCAGCAGCAGTGGGAACAAGGCAGTCCTTGGCACACACAGAGCTAATTTTCAATCATCCTTTCACCTAATGTTCAAGGGAGGAAAACCACAAAGTCTTCAGATCAGCATGAAAACTACACAGTGAGCAGACCCAGGGTTCAAAACAAAGAATCTGGAGCTCTATGAAGCAGTGTTACTAACCACAGCCTCGCCGTGTCATTCCTGAAATGCAGAGACTCCTTAATCTGACCTGACACCACAGTCAGCCCCTACAAAATTCTGTTCTCTTTTACCATGGCCAGGTGTTCATCATCCAGCCATCTAGCCATCTTTTTATTACAATTCATACTCTATCATGACTTTATTGGACACAGATCAGAAACAAAACCTAACTTGGGCACCAGCCCCTGAAAGAGCAAACCCACTCCCACACATATTGAGGAACCCTTGGTTTACCAATCAACCATGTTTAATAAAGTTTAAAGAAAAATTTTATAAACCCTTTGAAATTTGTACTTTAATTAAAAATGTGGTCTGATTGTCAAGTATGTCACAACAATAGACAAACGCAATCTGCTTAAGCAGCACACACAAGCTGGTGTTCATCTCATCAAAACTAGACACTATGTTTAAAATACACAGTCATGGCAAGAAAAAGGACACAAATCTCTAGGCTCATAAGATCTCTGATGCACTAATTGGAGTCAGGTGGTCCCGTCAATGAGATGAGATAGGAGATGAGCCTCAGAGGTGCCTTATCATATAGAAAAATCACAAAACTTTTCTTACTAGAACCGTCTACTCTTCTCAAAAACCATAACATATCAAAAGAACCTTAGCAGGAGAATTAAAGCGATGCAAAAAGCTGGAGATGCTATAAAAGCACATTCAGTAATCCACAGCAAGACAAATGGTCTACAAATGGAAGAAATTCACTACCATGGCCTCTCTCCCTATGAATGGGAGTTATGCAAATATAATGGCAAGAGTGCAGCGTGCAGTGCTGAAGAATGTGAAAAACACAAGGCATGCAGAAATGTCTGGAACTTGCCAAAATCTGTGTTTATGAGACCAATAAGAAAAGCACTGAACAAGAACAGTGTTCATGGAAGGACACCAAAGACTAAACCACTAGTGTCCCAAAGAAACACGTGTCAAGATTGCAAAACATCACCAATACTCTGCGGCAATATTCTATGCATGGAGGAGACTGACGTTGAACTCTTCAGCACATGCACCCAAAATGCAAAATTTTTAGGAAAAAAATCACTTTACACCAACACCAAAATGACATTCCAACTGTGGAGGAGAAGGCATTATGGTTTGAAGCCTGCTATCATAGAGGGAACAGTAACCTGAAAGAACACTGTACTTCCGTTTCTTGGACTTTGTGCAAGAGAGAATCATAGAAAAGCAGAAAGGTGGATTATCTTTACTGGATATTGTTACTCATGTTGGATGGAATACAAGCATAGTGAAGAGAGTACAGTGTTAGTGGGTAGAGGATAGTCAGGTCCACTAAAATGAGGGCTCTAAAGCTTTCAGATACACAAACAAATGGGGCAGCAGCTATCTTGTGTGCATAGCAAACCAAACAACCACATCACCTGTCCTAGCTCACTGCTTCAGATCTCCTTGACTCTCGACTACAGGCATCTGGAATTGCAATGGTGCCAAGGAACTGCCAATGGCAAGATGGCTGTCATTACATTGTGTTTCAAACAAGTCCTTGTTCTGTTTAGTGGACCATGATAGATGGATCCTTAAATGGAGGCACTACAACAAGAACCTCCTTCAGGCATGCAGGTGCCCTATTCTGCAGAGGTTCTCTGCTGTCATATTTCAGTAGGACAATGCTTGTCCACAAGTGTCTGAATGACAACCATGTACCACTTCACTTCACATCACTGGATCTGTCTTCACTTCACATCACTGGATCTGTCCACATGCATGACTGTGCAGTACTTCTCATACTATAAGCCATGTATTATAAGTAATCTGCCGCATAAATATCACTTTGAGAGTTCGCATCGTTCTTGGTGTTGCAATTTTAATGAGCAACAGTGTATTTTAAGAAAAATTACATGCCCACTTTTGAAGAAAAATCTCCACTAGGGTCCCCAAAGTTCCCAAAACTGACTAACATACCTAACGGTTAAATGCCCTTCTCATGGGTAAAAGAGTTGAGAATGGCTCAACTGGACAAGGATGAATAATTATTTGAGCTACATTGTAATGTTTACCGGTATGCCATACCAAATTACTGACATTGTGTCCCCTTTTTAAGATAGCAGGTCTCTTATTCCAATGATTACTATAATACGTGTTAGCACAAATTGTATGGATTTCACTCCAGAAATAATAGTTGGAGAAAAGACTTCCACATCGATAAACGTGACTCTCAATTTATCCTCAGAGCACATTTAATTAAGTTTTTTTTGCATTTTTTTATTAGTAATTTTTAACAGTACATTCCCAATGCAAATCCCGGTTAAATCTTAATTGCTCAATCAAGTAAAAAAATAGTCATTTTCTTCAGATGACATGTTTGGTGTCATAACCTCTCCAGAGATGTGCTAACTAGCCTGTCACTAAACATTGAGAATCGTAACCCAGAGTCCAAAAGTCCAGACTTTAAATATGAGCAGCTTCCTCCCTCCATTGGGATCAACCAGCCTGCTGAGTGTTTCTCGTTCCTGAGCATTTATATTTCTTTTAATTTATCATTTTACTTATATATTTGGACTTGCTGTTTCTACAATGCCAGACAACGTGTCAGTTTAGGAATGTATTTTAATTACTGTCCCTGTGGAGACATGAGTATACCCTGATCCAGCCAAAGTTCTTTATGGAATTGCACATCCATAACTCCACACAGTCCTGTCAACGTTAGTTAAGAAGGAAGCAGGCTGATTTCTTTTGACTCTGTAATGAAACCTCGGTGATATTCTTATTACATTTCACGTCTCATTGTGTTAACTTGAAGGCAAAGCCAGGCTGCAGGCTGGTGGGTGGGTTGGGGTGGGGGGGAGTTCTTTGTTGCAGATAAGGATATTGCTTCTCCATCTTACAAAAGTTTTAAAGTCTAAAACTGCCATGATTGGCTTAATCTAGTTATATTAGGAATGAATTTTTGCTCATCCTTCAAATTTATAATTTAGTCCTTTATGTAAGGCGCCTTTTGATGAGGTCTTTGATGAAGGGTGCTAGATACAGTAAAGATAAATTGATTCAAGAATCTGTCTAGCCTAATTTAAAAAATATAAATTTTTTGATTTCAGCTAAACGGCTCAGGTTTGTTGAATGTAATAATTTGATTAACTAGTCTTAATGCTTTGACTTCATACATTGTCACAACTCATGGATCTATCGCGACGAAAATGTAGGTCACTGGATGCCCAAGATAGGTCATCAGCTGAAGGTAAATAAATAAATAAATAAATCTTGCTTTAATACTTTAGGGGGCTACTGAACCCAATCAAAGTGACATTTTGCTCCCTCATACTAAGGTATAAAAACAACTGACCTAAGTCCAGTTATGGGCAGATGACAACCTGTCATAGGCTGCAGGCTTTGCTAAAGTCAACGAACATGTCAATGCCTTGTAGCATCCCTGATTCCAAACTCTTCCAATTGTGCATCAGCCTCACAAGATTCATCCCAAAAACTTGAACCAAAGAAGAATATTAAAAGAACATACAGCCCACATTATCTGGGGTGTGCCGATCAACGGCTGTATGTTTATCTGCCAAATGAAAGCGTGAAGCCTCCCAAGAAACAAAGCCTACTACTTACCGAAATAAACAGTTAAACTTTAAAAAAACAAAAAAAAATAAAATAAAATCTTGAGGCATCACAAAACATTCTATCGTGTCTCTACGTTTGAAAGAGACGGTACTGCTGCATTAAATTATTTAATCGAGGGCCGCACACATCCCAGCAGGCATCTTGCGGGAGGCAGGAACATTCTTTGGACGGGACGCCAGCTCATCACTACCACTGCGCCACTGCGCCCCCTTGTTTAATACATGCTTTAATTCATTTCATCATGAAAATTATATCAAGTATACATCTTAGTATTTATATTGTTCAGAGAGCTGTAATATGATGAATGTAATGTATTCTGTGTCCTGTCGGTGTAAGAGAAAGCCCATTTAAGAAGCACATAGTGATTCACAGGACATAGAGGAACACATACTGTACAATACGTAGCATTTAACACGCTACTTCAGTTACAATGGGATTGGAGAAACTCTAGTAAATTTAACATTGATTTTAAGATTAAGTTTATGATGTTCTACTTTAATGACAAAATAAACTACGAGATTAAATGGGATATTTCAACATTTCTTTTACTGTGCCCCTATTTTTTTTTTCTTTTCTCCGTGCCCTAATACGCTTCTGTATGACTCTTAGATGGTGGGCTACGACTTGCCTTTTCATGGCAACTTTGATATCTAACAACTTCTTTTTTATTTCATGAACTGTGTGACATTGAGTTTCTCCGCCACTCTGTAACACTTGACAAACTTCCTTTTGTTGTTTATACCACTGCTTAAGCCAACAAATAGTACACTTCTTCTTACCTCCACTTCGCATTCGCTGAAATTCTTTTTTTTTATGTGCTTTTGCCATTGTAATCAAACACTGAACAGAGAAGGTGATATTTAAATTAAAATATGCAAAATTATGTGAGGAGTTGGGGTGGGACGGCAGGTACATGCACGTGTGTTACTTTTCAAACTTACCGGGATTTCTGGAGTGGAAGTGCATGGAAGTTGGCTTATGCATGGTATGGTGCATCTGAGTTTTTTTGTGCATAGGTAAATTTCCACTTTTGTCAGTATGCCGTGTTTTAGTGTGAGTTCTGCGCACGGCATTATGTATGAGGCCCCAGGTCACTGAAATTTTGAGGACATAACACTAGTAATGAAGGCAATGTGTGTCTGGAGCTGGTACACACTCCTCCATTGTACTATGTTATGGTGGAACTTTCAAACAGCCATCTATTTACCACACTCTCCTAATCCAATTTGGTGTCTTGGGAGGACATAGCATATCTTGTCAACACAGTCCCATCCAGAATGACAGTTCATTGCATTTGAGGGCCTATTCACACACTGTCATTCACATATGGCCAGTTTAGAGTCACCAGTTAGCACAACCTTCAGATCATTGGGATGTTTAAGGAAAACTGAAGTAGCTGAAGAAACATCACCCATAAATGAAAATGATATAGAAACTGCACGCAGGCAACAACCATTCAAACCCAGCCTCCTGGAGATGTGAAGAAGCAGCACTCAGTAGTGTGCCACCATGCATTGTCATACTGGAACAAATACAAATAATAATTTGTAATGGAATAATTTAAAAAGGGTGTGACTCTGCAGCGGGTAGCGTTACTGCCTTTATAGATCCAGCATCCTGAGTTTGAACCCAAAGCCTGAATATTGCCATTGTGGAGCATGTTCTACCCATGTATGTGTGAGTTTTCCTCCTACATTCACAAAAATGTGCATGTTTGGTTAATTGGCAAAATGAAACTGGCCGTGAATGAGTGTAGGAATATTCATTTGTTCATTCCTGCCATGTGACTGATGGGATAGACTCACGCAGAACTCCAGGACCGTGTCTTCAATTAAGAGGGTTAAAGAAGGTTTGATAATGTGACAGTGTGATCTCTACAAATAAACTGAAATCAATTAAACTCTTTTATGGTATTCACTCCCTTGGAAGTTTTCACATTTTATTAATATGTAACATTGAATCACTGTGGATTTGTGTGTTTTTGGTTTTCTTTTTTCACATCAGAAAAAGATTCTTTATTGTCAAAGTGAAAACAGATCTAGGCAAGGTGGTCTAAATTAATTATGAATATTACTAGGGCAATTGTCAATAAAAGTCAAATCACATACTACCAACCTAGCGTAAGGTTTGACTTGAACCTCGGATTTGACAAACAAATCAACATGCTCATCAAGGGGCGTTCTCTTTTTATTTTAGAATAATCGCTAAAGCTGTGTGATTTCGGCAGACTTCAAGTCGCTGACTGAGCCGGTCTTAATTTCATCTTTGTCCGTCATTATTTCATGTGCTTTATGAGTGATGCAATGCCTGGTTGCACTTTATGATTGGGCTGCCATACTATTGGAAGAATTTCTGTCATGTCAGAAATTTCTGTCGACTGTCTTGTAGTGTAAGCATTTTGAGTTGAAGGAATGTCCCAAAATGTACTGTGACCACAGTGACCACAGTGAGTGTGCGTTGTACAGTACATTGGGTGTTGCCATTGTCATGCTCATTTTCACCTTTTTGATTTCAACACACATACAACTAAATGGCCAATAGAAAAACTACCTTAGGAAACGTTTACTGGGTAACCTAAAATAAACACACGCAATGATAAATTACATTGATTATGCATTATGTAAAACAGACCAACCATATTGTCCTTGTCCACACCTTCCTAGCCATCCACACGCCATTTCCGCCTATTTCTTTTCTTTGTAATTTCAGAGCACAGTAAGCAACACAGCTCTTTTTACTCTTGACATTTTGAGAAGTCTTTGGTCATATTGGGTTTTTTTTGAATGGGTAATGCTTTATTGCAAAATGTCAATGGGTAAAACTTTCTGTCAGAGCCACGTACAGGTATAGTTAGAGCACCCATATCATGGCATGACAATTGAACCAAACGCACTTATACAATTTGAGCACATAAACTACTGAAGATTCTGTCATGCAGTGTGAGCAGTTGCTTGACCACAATTTCTAAATATTGTACAGTGGATGCCCGTAAATAGATTAAGCCATTTTATAATTTCCTGAATTAGAGAATGTGATCCATGCTTTCATGTCTTCTCCTTTAGATTGTTGCCTTTCTTTGTATATGGGTATCTGTCAAACTTCCTTGAAATGTTTGCAATTAGTACAGAATGTTGCGGCCGGATTATTAACTGAAACAAAGAAGAGAAGTCACGTCACTCCAGTTGTATCACTCCCCGCTCAGTTTAGGATTCATTTTAAAGAACATCTTTTTTGTTTTTAAAGGGCCCCCTGCTCACTTTGGTTGCCAACCCTTGGGGTTGGCCACTGGACACCTGCTATCTTGTGACTGAACTGCTTAAAGGGCATCGATAGAGCTCTTCAGTTAGAGAAAGCGATTAGAGATGGTGTATAGAGGAGTATGCAGGGTTTGGGAGGAAGATGGTTTGGTCCTTAGTTATTATACTGTAGATAGAAAATCACTTACTTTAGTATTTCAAATACAGCTGTCTATTTTAAATACCAATGAATAATAACATGTAGTAAAAAGTAAAAAAGTAAAAAGTAAAACGTAATAAAAAGTAAAGAAAAAATTAAATTACATTAATGCCTCAAATCAAAAACAATGTAATGAATTACTTTATCCTCTAACTTACATTCTATAAACGTAGCTTTTTTGCATTTCTGTTCACATATTGATTATTTTTTTCTTTTAATTTTATTGGATGATTCTCTTTGTTTTTGATTTTTATTATGTGCAGCTTTGTTTATTTTCTTTTTTTCAATGTTCATTATCCGCTCTTGCTGATCTTTTTCTTTCTCAATCTGAAATTTGGATAGTTAATTTGCTTTTCTGCTCTGCTATTATAACCGAGTGTGTTTAAGGGTGAGTAAGCACTGAGAGTGTGATACAGAGGATGTGCACAGCAAGAGTAATGATTGGGCGAGCGGTGTGGAGGGGAGTGGCCAAGGCTGAATAACTCGGACACGACAGAAAACTTTTTTATTATATTAGAGAGAAATGGCTTGGCTCCATGCTATATTGTTGTCGTACCTTGCCTGCTCTCTTCCAACAGGTCATAAAATCACCATGTTAGCTATTGTTAGATGTTCTACAATCCCGATTACAACTTAAGGGGATTAATGCATTTGTAGTAGCTGCCCCTTGATTGTGAAACAGTGTACCCCTCAATGGTAGAGCTGCTCCTTCCATTGGTATTTTTAAAAACTGATTTATTTTTAAGTCTGTCTAGATACATATTTACAGTATATACATGGCATTTGCTTTATATCTTAATGTCTCTGTACTAATGGTTAGGGTTTGTGACTTTATTGCCCCATTCCTTGACTTTTTATTGTTAATATGTGCTTTGTCGTGCTTAAATGTGCTTGCGTGTTATATTTTTAATAGAGTATACTGTAGAGTGAAGACTCTTAACTAAAAATGTGGCTTATAAGAAAGGTCTGAATATAATCAAATAAACACAACACAGTCAGGGACACTCAAGAACATTCCCAGAGCTGACACTAAGCTGCTCATGTGTTGTCTTTGCTTTGTGTTTAAGGTTGTTGTCCTAATAGAAAGTGAACCTCCTGCATAGTCCGGGGTCCAGAGTACGATATCTCTGTACTTTGCACCGTACAGCTTTCCATAAACCCCATCTAATCTCCCTGCCCCTGCCACTGAAAAACAGTCCCACTGCATGATGCTGCCACCACCTTGCTTTACTGGTGGAATGGTATTGCACAGGTGGTGAGCGGTGCCTGGTTTCCTCCAAATGTGATGCTTAGAATTGAGGACAGACAGTTCAATTTTAGTTTCATCAGACCAGAGAATCTTGTTTCTCATAGTATGAAAGTCCTTTGGGTGACTTTTTGCAAATTCCAAGTTAATTTTCATGTGTCATTTGCTCACTCTGCAATAAAATCAAAATTGGTGGAGTACTGTACTGTTGGTTGTCCTTCTGCAAGTTTCTCTCATCCCCACACAGGTTCTCTGGAACTCAGCCAGAGTGACTATCAAGCTCTTGGTCTCCTGTCTGCCAACCCCATGGCTTGCTTTTGGCTCTGATACCTACTGTCACCTCTAGGACCTTCTATAGACAGGTGTGTGTCGATCCTAATCATGTGCAAACAATTGAATTGGCTACAGGTGGACTCCAAACAAGTAGAAGCATCTCAATAGAATTAGATGTACCTGAGACAGATTTCTGTCTATCATACTGTAGTAAAGGGTCTGAATACTTTAGTCAATGTGATATTTCAGTGTTTTATTTGCAATACATTTGCAAAAAATTCTAAAATCCCAAGTGTTTCTTGATGAGAGAAAAATGAATTTAAACAATTTTAGCCTAAGACTGCAACATCTGAAAATGTAAAAAAGTAAAGGGGGCTGAATACTTTCTAAAGTCACAGTATATAGTTGTACATTGCACTGTACTCTTATGTTTTACGTTTCATTGCATGCTATTGTATTATTATTATTATATTTGCAAATATGTACATTGTGCTCTAAGCTGGTGATTGATAAAGACTAAACTGAGATAATAAAAGACTGTACAAGGATGTCACTGCCTAAATGGATGTTTGCAGGCAGAAGGCCAAATTTGACAAAATGTTACAGCTGAACAGAATGCTGTTAGTGACTTGAGCTCTTTTTTATAATCACAGAAGTGATTTGTTTAAGTGATTTTTGGGAATTGGAAAATCTGATGCAAGATGAGGTGGATGCCAGGATTGGCTTTACTGTGGGGCATTATTATCACAATGTCTCTGGCTTTAAATGAGCTGTCTGCTGGAATCTGTAGAACGACTAACACTGGTCACGTACCTCGTACAGTACGGAATTAATCATGTGATCCCCATGGGAGGAAAAACAAATCTACCATCCATTTATTTGCTGTGCCCTACAAGTAAGTGACAGTCACAGCTCATTGGTGGGGAGGACATCTGGGATGACATTTGGAGGATTTTACATTGTATGTAAGAGATATTGGTTTCTGATTTGGAGTAAGTGGATTTGGAAAATTAATGGATGGACGAAGTTAACAGCAGCCACAGAGGCAAAATATTTGAGCCAAATTCCCCATCCATCTATTTAATTACCTGCTTATCTAGTTCAAGGAGTCAATGCTCAGCATATCTATCTATCTATCTATCTATCTATCTATCTATCTATCTATCTATCTATCTATCTATCTATCTATCTATCTTTCATTTATACACAAAAACTATATATTTACATGAAGTAAGAATATTTTTAGATGGTGCAGAACACATAGAAATGTTGATTACTTGTTTGCGTGTTAAGTTTTTCTTCACAACTACGTATTACTATATACTGTACAATATTAAAGACATTAGTCGGTCAGTTTGCATTGATATTGGCACACAAATACAAAACAATTAACTAATTAATTAATTCATCTATCACATTTATATGGACACTTTTCTAACTACTCAAAGTGCTTTACATGGATAGTGAGGAGCTACTTCAACCATCACCAATGTGTGCAACAGTAGCTATTTTTGTGCCAGTAGGCTCACCACACATTAATTATTAAGCAATGAGGGGTTAGGGTAAGAAAGGTAGTTGGCCACTTATAGACAGGGGATGAATAGGGGGCCACAATGGATGAGGCTATGACAGAAAATTTAGCCAGGACATCGGGAAACAGCGTTCTCTTTTCAAAATATGCCCAGGGATCTAATATGACTAACAGAGAATCAGAACCTCAATTTTATGTCTCACCTGAAGGATGGCTCCAATTTTACAGCATGGTGTCCTAATCACTGCACTGGGGCATTGGGACCAACACACAGACCACAGGGTAAATGCCCCCAAAGGCCTCACCAGCACCTCTTCCAGCAGCAATCCAAGCTTTCCCTAGATGGTCTGGCCAATTCCAGTACTAGCCAGGCCAAACATGCTTAGCTTCTGGTGGATTGCCTCTTCTGAAGTTCAGGTTCTTCTGGCCATCTATCTATCCGTCCATTAATTATTGATATCAACATCATGGAATGGCAGTGCCTGTCATGGTAGTACTGGGTATAAGACTGGAAATAGATCTGAACAGGGCACCATCCCATAACAGGAGCAACAGTTTAAAATCTCCAGCTAAGCTAAAACATGTCTCTATGAGATGTGGAAGAAAGATCAGAGCACCCAGAGGATAACCTATGTAGATACATGGAGAACGTGCAGTCTGTGCCACCCAAAAAACAAAAACAAGAAAGTAAAGCTGAGGGCATTTCCTCCACCTGATCCAGCAAAGCCTTCATGCTAAAATGAGAATGATCAAGCCTGACTGGTGAATGCCAGGAGCCTTACATTTTTGTGTGCAGTTATTCCATTTCCTCCTTAGCATTACATTTTTTCTCAAAAAAACATATAAAAAGCGTTGCATTTTTTGGCTTGAAAAATGATATTTTGTGCAATATCATAAAATGTGCAAAACACTAAAAGTCAGAAGTGACGAAAATATAATAATGATACAAATAATAAAAATAATAATATGAAAAGCACACTGCACAAGGTCTAACTGATGTGAGTGTCACTTTCTGAGTCCCAGAATTACTTTTGGGTTCAATAACCGTTTCAGTTTCACTGCCTGAAGACAGATTCTCTTCGTCATATCTGCTGATGAGAGGTGTTTCTTATAAGACGCCATTATGAGGCTAGGAGAAGACGCGTCGTCACCTTTGTCCATGTAACGCTAGGGCCTGACTCTTATGTAAAACACGTCTATCCGGTTGCACCAAGTAACGTTCGACACTAACGCTGTTGGCACTTTTACAGCCTGAGTAAACCTCGGGTCTTAGACGAATTGCGGCTATACTGTTTCCTGAGTGACGCTCTGAACTAACGCTTTTTGCACTGCTTTTACAACTCGAGTGACGCTTGGGTCTAATGCTAAGGACGTTAATTGAAGTTCCTAGACTGTGAATTACTTTAATTTCTAGCTGCATAGACTTTGGGGCAAATGGAGTTAAGGAATACAGGCAGATACAGTTTATCAAATGAAGCAAATACTTATTATCATGTTTATACCGGAATATACTGCATGTGGCCTTTTGTAAATGCTATTGAAAATTCAATTATGTTTTGCTCAACTGTTAAAGCTTTGGGATCATGAGCTGGCTTGCTGAATAATAATTAATTTTAGTAAGTAGGAAGACTGCACTATCCTTTGACTGTAATCAGGTTGGTTGGTTGCTTATCATGCACTGAGCTGAAGTCCCAACTCAATCACTGACCGTGCCCACTGCTTGTCACTGATGTGCCATACAGCACATGCAATTAAGATTTATCAGTGGCAAGTGAAGATCATTTACAAATGATTCACAAGGTGGTAAGCGTGTAACTTCCACTGGGAATAGACAGATGGCAGGCAGTTCCAGGACAGGTGCAAAGTAAATTGTCACTGTAACACAGTTGAACTACGCTGCAGCTAAAATGGATGTAAAATTTTCCAAGACTGTAAAAAGTGCAAACCTTAGTCAGTCAGCGGTTTATCAATCTGAGATCGCGCAAGAGCAGTCTATCATTATTAAAGTATGCAGCTGTCATTCAGAATGCTCACAAACATAAATCAAGGCTAACAGAAATATGCCATTCTGCATTCACGCCTGATGCCCAGTCCAGAATAAAGAGTAAATTAAAACTTAACATCCTCTCCCAACAGTAAAATTATTGCCCCATTGAGAAACTAAAGACTGAGTTTCTTATGAATTCCTCAAAAAAAAGGGCGAAACATTTAGCATATATCACGGTGACAGAGTGCCGGTCTGGCACCCAAGAATGAGACATCTAAAGATTTTTATGAATAATGTATTAGCTGCAGCTTGCGGTATAAATTGTATAGCATGACTAGCTATTGTGCAGTGAGTCTGACACATAATCATATTTAATATGTGTGTAGGGTTAATAGTGTAGGTTGATAGCAGTTACTATATATTAAAGACAGCAAGCAGCTTAAATGAGAACTTTGCAGCTTCATAAAGTTTCCGTTTTTTTTAACTTATGGCATAGTTTCAAGAGGACAATCATAGTATTAACTATTAATGGTTATTTGGCCTATGCTATTGTTTAAATCTGTTTGAGAATGTATGTGTTAAGGTTGTCATAAAACAAATTCAAATGCATTCAAATTGTGGGTAGCTCATTGGTTAGTGGTGCAACTCACAACTCCAGAATCCTGGGTTCAAATCTTTGCCTTGTTTACATTTTTTTTCCTGTGGGGGTTTCTCAGCCCAGTTACGTTGTTTTCCCTCAATTTCAAAAGCTAAAAAAACAGGATAATGAAATTAAAATCTAAATATTTAGGCTTTAACTGTTGAATACAAAGATATCTAGTTTCAAGGAAAAAAAGTATGTGAACCCTTTGGAATTACCTGGTTTTCGGTATGAATTCATTCAAGACACCAGTATATTGTCACACATGAGTGCCTGAGGCTCGTCTTTTGGGCTCATCAGAGGTAAGCACTACTACTCTGGGACACAAGGGGGTGCTGTCACTGATGGTTTTATCTCTTCTTGCGACCACAGCCCTGAGAAAGAAACCACCCAATGAGGGCACCAGTGGTCCAACCATTATAAAGCTGAGGTGCTACCAACAGGGGTCATCTCATTCCGGAGACAGTAGGCCGCAGGATGGAGCCCTTATGTGGTCTGCTCTACAGAGCCTTGAACCACCCTCCGCTTTTCTGTCTGCTTTGCTTTTGTTTTCTCGTAAATATTCATGCCTTTGAGCACCTGTTTATTTGGCATTTGTTAAAAGGGGTGAACTAATTGGTACCCCAACAATTCTTTTGTGGACATTGTTTTACTTCAGTCATTGACAACAGATGAACACAATATGTTTGAGTTAATAACACTCCAAAAATTATAATCTTTCACACCTTTATTGAACATACCCATCAAATGTTCACAGTGTGCTGTGGGAATTGAATTCAATAACAGGTCAAATCTCCTTTGCCAGCAATAACCTCTCACAAGTGCTTCTGCTAGCTGCTGATCGTTCAGAAGGAAGTCTGGACTCTTCTTCGTTCAGCTCAGCCATGTTCTTAGGAGGTCTGTTGTGAATGGTGGTCTTGAAGTCATCACAGAGCACCTCCAATGGGTTAAGGTGTGAGCTTTGACTTGGCCTCTCCAAAAGGCTCATTTACTTTTTTTGAAGCCACTCTATAAGTAGATTTTCTTCAGTCTTTAGGGTCATCATCCTGCCACCCTGACATTATCCTTGATGAGGTTGGGAATTCATTTTTCACTCAATGATGGCAAGCTTTCCAGACTGCGAGTCAGCAAAGCAGCCCCAAAAATTATGATGGTTCCTCCACCGCACTTCATTATTGGGCTGACATTTTCATGTTGGTATGTGGTATCCTTTTAACACTACATGAACTGCTGCTTATTCTTCCTGAACAATTCAGTCGTGTCAGTCCACAAAACATTTTCCCAATAACATTATGGAGTGTCAAGGTAGTCTTTGGCTAACTTGAGGTGTGTAATTTAGTTTTTTTGGAGAGCAGCAGCTTCCTCCTTGGTGTCCTGCAAAGGACACCATATCTGTTCAATGATTTGTGTATGTTAAACTAATGAAGAGAGATATTAATCTGCTCCAATGATTCCCTCAAGCCTTTAGATGTTAGTCTATGGTCCTCTTTTACCTCATTGACCATTCTCTGTTTTGCCTTTTTGAGTCATCTTGGCTGACGTCCACTTCTAGGGAAACAGTACAAAATCGTCTGCATTTATATACAGCTTGTCTAGTTGTGGACTGACAAATAGGTAGAATCTTTGAAATTGCTTTGGAACCTTTCCCAGCTTTATTAAAATCAACAGTTCTTAATGGCAGATCTTCTGAAATCTTGTATTGTGGGGCATGCTTTATATCAGCAGATGCTTCTTGTGAATATCAAACCCAACATGTCGGAGACTTTTTTAATTGGTCAAAGTAGCTCTAAACCACTCATCTAATCTCATTTCACTGATTGTCTTCCAGGTTTTCTAATTCCTGACGCCAATTAGCTTTTGTTAAAGTCCTCAGTCTAGGGGTTCACATGTTTTTTCTAAATTACATCGTGAATGTTTGAAAGATGTATTGAATATGCACGCGAACAATTGAATAATGTGTGTTTTAGGAGGTAAAACAGATTGTGTTTGCTTATTACTGTAAGTCAGATAAGGATCAGGCCATATTTTAAGACAAATGTGTACATACTGTAAATGTGGTTCTTTCCAAACGTTTTGCATACTTTCTTTGCCAGTGTACATTGTACTGTAGTCTGCTTTACTCTCTGAGCTACACAAACATGCAGTTGTGCTCATAAGGCATCCCATTGCTGCCTTGGGCTCAATTGTGTACCTTAGCAGCAACTCCATCTTCAGCCTTAATGTGAAAAAGCCACATGTGAACTACTAAACTAGGGTCTTCAGTATAACGTTTACCCAGTATAAATCTACAAACTGGATAATCAAAAAATGAAACTAATGGAGGACACTTTAGGAAACTTAAGTAGAAGAACACTGAAAACAAAACACCCACAGGCATTTCCTCATGTAAAACTGGATGACATAACACATATGACCATTTTTTAAGTTATCTTACAATACTTAATGCTTTTAACCCTGGATTTTCTGTTTTAATGAGAAAATCTATTTTTTGAGATATTCTACCTTTGGGGTGTCTAGGAAGCTCAAAAATGAAAAAAACAAAAAAAAAAGGTCATTATTATTATACAATAGCTGCTAAATATTTCAGTCTTCTTCAGGAAATAAAATTGAAAGTGGAGCTAGTTACTATGTGGTGAGCACAATCCGGAATCGTCCATTTTCACTTCCGTGTTTTGTGGACTGCATGCCAGTGTGCGCCAATATTAGCACGCCCGGGTCTAACGACTGCAAACGTACCTGTGCTTTACAAAGATGGTTGCATATATATGTACTAGTCGTAGGATGTCAGGGCCGAAAGGGTTAAAAATGATAATTAACTAATGATTAGCCCCTACATGGCATAATGAGTCTTTCCTCCACACCCAGCAAAATGCCATGCTTTTTAAATACACAATAGGTATTGAAAGTGCAAAAGGAGCATAATGTGATTAAACGCTGCTGCTCCTTTGTTTTTTGTTTTTTTTGTTTTCATTATGGGCCACAAAATCGGATCATCTAACCTCTTGTGCCTATCACTCTCTCAGTGCTGGTCTATGCCCATTTCTCCTGCTCTTGTGGGCCTGCTCCTTTAGGCAGGCGCACACCAAAGCACTCCCTCTCACTCTCTTCCACAACTCAATCCGAGTTTAGATTCATTCTCACTTTAGCTGTTGGTGGCTTTAAACCCCCACTGGGAAAAGGGACATTAGGCTAGAACTCCATCTAGTAGCCCCCAATGTTTTTGTACATTTAATACCAAGTAGTTTATAAGAGGTAAGGTCTCTGTATTAGCTCCTTAACTCTCCAATACCTTGTACTGACAACATGGTAGAGATGAGACTAAGTCTTGTATAAGCAAGTTTCAAGTAAGCTTCAAGTCCTGACCTTCAAATTTCAAGTAAAGCCATAAAGTGTAATGAATACATTTAAGCAAGTCAAGTTGAATTGCTGTATTTAATCAAACAAGTCAAATTGAGTCATAGTTGAGAAGATTTGAGTAAATAAGTGCACTTTCACTACTATCTACAGTTATTTTGATATCTAAAGCCAATGTCATTTTACACAACTTCTAGTTGTTGACTGCATTTGCTGATTTCATTGCCGAAGCGTTTCATTTTACATGACAAGAAATTGGTTTGGCAAGTCAAATTACAAGACTACATGATGAGTTTTCAGTTTCATACTTCCAAAGGATTGTGTACTCGCCCTGTTTTCTGACAGCCAATAACATGCTGCCTGACGGTGCTGGTGCTGTACGAAGAGTTTATAGGTATAATGAGATCAGACACATCTCGTTTTTTTTTTTGATCATTCTGTTGTGTTATGTAAATCATGAGATATCAGACAGACAGGCCTTACTTTTGTAAACTGGGTCCAAATCACTTGTGTTTTTAATTCCTCTTCACTCTGTTCTCAGATGGGCTCTCATTAGTGGTCCACTCTCATGTGTACACAAAGGCCACCCCTGTGAGTTAAGATTTTGTCAGGGTGAGTCACAGACTAGTTGGAGTGAGTGGCTCGGTATGTCAGACTATACGACTCCTAGATAGATAGATAGATAGATAGATAGATAGATAGATAGATAGATAGATAGATAGATAGATAGATAGATAGATAGATAGATAGATAGATACTTTATTAATTCCAAGGGGAAATTCACATTAATCCTTCTGACGTCAGAAGAAAAATCTAATTTGGCATGGCCTTGAGCTGAGAACAGACTTTTGCAGAGAAAACAATTCTTAATAATGAATAACAGGGACTGGTACATAAATAATTGGGTTTTTTTAAGTAATTTGCACTGTCGATTTTCCATATTTTCCTCATAAGTGCACTGCATATAAAACTCACAATTTGAAGAAAACACATTTTAAAAGGCTATGTCACCTCAGAGTAATGTAGCTACATACAGTAATTATCTATCATTTTAAATAACTTCTTTACATAATTTTGCATATTTATAAGTTAATAAAATTTTTCAACAACCCCTCATCACTTAAAATGCATTGTACTTACATAAAATTCAGTGTGACAGGATTTTATCACTGATTTGTGAATGATGTGGTTGCATTATCAAGCCTCCATGGCTAAACCCCTGGGTAACGAGGTGACTGGGTGCAGGTACTGCCAGCATTCTAATTGCCATTTTGAACAATAAGGGAGAGTCAGTTTGGGTATACCAAAAACAGTACACTGCTCTGACCATCACAGATTGCCAAGTATCACTACAACTTGAATATTTTTTTTTTTTTTGCTTTTTATTGCATGTTGCAAACAGACCTGATTCAGTACTACCTGTGCTTGTATCCTTTGCTTCATTCAAAGAAATAGTAGGCTGCATTTGGGTCTGAAGTCTGCTCAACCTGCATTGCCTGTTCTATGATCGTCTCAAGTAAGTAAAAGTATCTAGAAATATAGCAGGTAACTATAAAAGATATTAAATAAATCAATACAATGTCAAAAACCTAATATCCATCCAGGAGCACACAACAGTGTATTAACTTGCCAACTGTAGATTTACTGTATACCTTTGGTATTGTTTAGCTTACGTAATGTTTAACTTTAGTAGGCATTATTCATAAAATAAATCAAAGTCATCCCACAACAGTGACACAACATAAGGGTTGTGAGTGCCAGCTCCCTAAAAAGTTAAAGAATATGAGAATAAGAATCTTACAACTTGGTTTACGTTACGTATCTAAACATCTTCTGGAAGTCATGGTCAAGCAACTATTCCCACTGCATCATAGAGTTGCCAGTCATATGTGTGCTCAAACTTTACAAACCCAATTGGCATGCCACCATATGGGTGCTCAGACTATACGTGTACGTGGCCCTGACGCACACTTTTAGTCAGTCAGTGTCCAACCCGCTATATCCTAACACAGGGTCACAGGAGCCAATCCCAGCCAACACAGGGCACAAGGCAGGAACAAATCCTGGGCAGGGCACCAGCCCACCTCAGGACATAGACACACATACCAAGCACAATTTAGGATCACCAATGCACCTAACCAACATGTCTTTGGACTTGGGGAGGAAACCGGAGCACCCGGAAGAAACCCATGCAGACACAGGGAGAACATGCAAACTCCACGCAGGGAGGATCCGGGAAGCAAACCCAGGTCTCCTTACTGTGAGGCAGTAACACTACCACTGCACCACCGTGCTGCACACTTTTACCCTTTGAAAAATATGATAACCATGGTCTTCTTGAAATATCAATAATGTTCCTGATTTTTGTTGTACTGTGCTCTGAAAGTACAAAAGAAAGAAAAGGGTATAACTGGACACACAGATGGTTGAGGCATGAACAGTACGGTCTGTCTGCTTTACAGAGAGAATTAGAGGTGCATGGGATTTTTTGATGTGTGTGCTTATTTTGGGTTCTCCCAGTAAAGGTTTCCTAAGATATTTTTCTCATTAGCCATTTAATTGTATGTATGTTAATATATGATATTTAGATTTTTGAAATTCGAAAATGTGAAAAAAAAAAAGGACAGTGGCAATACCCAATGTACAATATACTATAATCGGTGCACAATGAAATTTTACAGCGACATCAGAAAATCTGTTTGTGAGACTTCTCACATTACAAAACACCCTACTGAAATTTGTGACGTCACAGAAATTCTTCCAATGGTACAACAACAATAATTGGAAAATGAAATCGGGAATCACAACTCCACTCATACTGTCCATGAAAAAATGGCAGACAAATCTCGAAATTCTCAGAAAATCGGTCGCCGACTTCAAATCAGGCTGAAAATCGTGCTAAAATCACACAGAGTATGCACGGCACAAGCCATCTAAAGATTATCTAATTCATGTTGTTCAGGTAGCATATTGTGATGCCTCAAGCTTTCTAGAAAAATCTAACATCTGTGAACTACAGAAGGGTCTGCGACGATAGCCATAACAGTAGCTTTGAACAGCTCTTAGGGAACTGCACTTTTAGGATATGACTTGCTGTATATGATAAATCCCTTTAGATGCACTCCTCGGAAGCATCCTTTTGTTTTATCATTTTGTTCTGCTTGGCAGCAGGACAGATCATGACTTTGAATGGCAACATGGGAAAGCAAGTGGATGGTATGTTGCACTTGCCCCCATATGGGCAGTGGCAGACTCAAAATGGCACGAGACAATAATGATTTTAATTAGAGTGTTCAGTGTCCAATGGAGTTGACATACACCGGAGGGGCAAGCAGCCGAAGAAGTACATTAATTGGAACAATAATGCATCAGTTGCATCCAGCTCTGTAGCTAGCGCACCTGTTTTTATGAATCTTGAAATGACAAATACAGTTTGAAGATGTTGTTTTTCCTGTGATTTTTGAAACACAGATCCTGCAGACATCCATTCCATTCTTTGCAGTGTAGCCTGTAGAGAAAGAGAAAATCCAGAATGTGTAATTCTCAGTGCTGACCCCTCTATTGCCTTTGTTCTCCAATAGGCCGATTAGTCCTGTTGACTTTTGCAGCTATGGAGGACAAAGGGGATAATAATGGAATGTAAATTAAAGGAATGCAATTTGAAAAATAATTGTTGCAGAATAATGTGAGGCTTTGTAGGTCATTTATTCTAATTCCAAGTCAGGTCCCAAGTTGTCAATGAGCTACTCAAAGTCAAACAAGTTACAAGTTGTTAAAATTAAGTTTCAAGCTGCAGTTTAATGTAGAAAAGTGCAAACTGTTATACGTGGGCAAAAGGAATGTCATTTATAAATAGAAGATGGGAGGCACCGTTCTACAGGAAGCAACCTCGTAAAAGGATTTAGGGGTTATGTTGACACAACATTCTTATAATCTAAGCAATGTGTGGAACCAATTAGAAAGGCAAATAAAATATTAGGTTATATGATAAAAACGGTTGTATATGAATAAAGTGATGTTATGCTCAAACTACATAATGCACCAGTAAAACCACGTCTGGAGTATTGTGTGCAATTCTGGTCGCCATAACACATAAACAGACATAGCAGCACTTGAAGCTGTGCAGAGAAGAACAACCAAGTGCAACCCAAGGCTCAAAGGACCTGTCCTACTCTGACAGACTCCTGTTTATTTTCAAGCAGAGGAGACCCATGTGGGGGCCTAATCCCGGTCTTGCAAATCCTTGAAGGCATTAATAAAGCAGATGCATCATACATCCACAGTGAATCACGTACTCAAGGAAATTAAGGGGACGTGCATTTAAGACTGAAGCCAGGAAGCACTTCTTTACTCAAAGAATTGTGGGAATCTTGAGCAAACTTCCAAAACATGTAGTTGTTACAGAAACCTTAGCAACCTTTACTACGTATCTGGATGAAATATTGGGACAGCTTAGCTATCAGCCAAATAAACAAGCCTGATGGACTGAATTGTCAAATTTCTTATGTCAAGTCATGTGACTTGTTGCCTTTAGTTAGTGAGTGTGTGCTGTCCTTGACTGCCAAGCAGAGTACTGTTACTGCATTGCCTTAGCTTTACCAGTAAGGGAATCTGTGCTGTCACCCATTATCCAGGTGACATTGTGCCCTCTTATTTGTCCTCCTTTCTTTCTCTCTCACCATAAAGAAGGTCAGGCCAATGTTGGCCTTGTTGCACTTGCCTATCCCTGACACTCATTTTGCTGCCTCTAGAGATTTTAATGGTGGTGTTCTTTGTGTGTTCTCTAGAGATTAAAGTGGTGTTCTTTTTGTGTTTACACATAACAGCTTTCTTTCATAATGATCATAATTGTCTTTTAACACGTCTTGTTCCTTAAAAGCAGTTACTTTGTATTCTCATATTGAGAGAAGAGTATAATGATTTGTGTAAGTGTTACAGCTTTCTTACACTTTGCACTGATCCCAACTTAGCAAAATGAAAATCAATTTACACCAGTGTACTCTCTTTGAACACAATCTTCATGAGGTACATTGCAGATAAAATGTTCCAGATAAATACTAAGAGGCATTTTTGATTTTTGAATTTCCTTCTTAAATTAAAGATTCACAAAGAGTACCAGATTAGCTCGGGTGCTCAAAGTTAACATAACCTGAACTGAGAAATTCAAAGGTGGATGATGACAAGCAAATGTTTGTTAGCCCTAATGTTATGGATCACAGATAATACCATGACTGAGATAAGTTGTAAAGCTATGTAGACCTTGCACTTCAACTGGAATAATCTTTGAATTAACTTTGTAATCTTCATATCTAATTGAAGATCATAAGAAACCAGGTCCTACCCTGGCAGCATTCATTTGAAGGTGAAAAGCAAACTTTCTATCACAGGGCACAATTATCTGCACACCCTTTGTCAGACAAAATACTCTGTAAATAAAGAATAGCCTTGAGTCATTGTTACAAATAAAATTCAAGATGAATGTCTTTTATTTACCGCAAGTCCATGTGAGCAGCTGACTTGTCTATGGCTAGACTAAAGGGGTCTAACAGAACAGCTTCCTTTATTACTTAGGGTCATTTACATAACATATTTAAATATATTTTAATTTACACCAATCATTACACAGATAAATGGTATATCCTCCTGATCACCCTTAATCCTTAACTGCATCTGAAGATCCACATGATCTCCTTTCTAATTTAAATGTGCTGGTACTAATGATGGCAGGTTGACATACATAAACAGGTAAGCACACGTTCACGCGATACAGAACCTTTTTTCCTTACATCCACACTAACTTATAGAAGCCAATTTAGAGCTACCACTCAACACACAGCTTTGTAGAAGGAGAAAAATTCACCCAGACAGCATCCAAGTCAGACCTTGATTCTGGGAGCTTTTTCTCGTCCCAAATGAAGAAGCTCTTTCAGTGAAACTGGTTTTGCTGAGTTCATACATACATATGACTGTCTGTTGCAATTCTTCAAGGGGGTCACCCCCTTCCCACCATTACAAGTGTCAACAGCGATTCTGTAATAAGTCTGAGTCTCGAAGACACTAAGAAAAGCAAAGTTGGGTCACTGGAAATATGTTTAAGAAACACTGAATTAATGAATTACCCTTCCATTTGGCTTTATAGCTTTCCCTTGGGAACATGTGCTAACATGGCACGTCTGTGGTCACAGAAGAAATGTTTAGGGCATAATCAGTCAGTTGCTCCTGTTGTTTTCTAGCAGTAGACATGACTACTCTGCTCTCTGCTTGCACCAAAGAAGAGCAGCAGGCAGTCAGCCGCCTTTTAATGGCTGAAGGTGTACCAGAGGCTGAAATCTATGGAAGGTTTTCTCTACAATATGGAGACAGAGTTTAGCCAGAGCAGAGTGTTTACAAATGGATTAAAAAAATAAAAAATGGTCAGAAAAGTGTTAAACACGAAGAAGAAATGGAAGGCCCTTTCACATCCAGTACTGGCGACAATATTCAGAAAGTGTCTACCATGATTCTAATGAACCAACAAGGATTTCAGTCCCTGGTACACCTTCTGCTCATAAAGACGAGATTACTACTCTCTGCTGTTCTTTAGTGGAAATGAAGAGTGGAGTGGCCAGAATTACTGTTAGAAAACAAATAAAATGAACAGATCAAGGTTGAAACTTTACCACTGTGCCTTTGGGCATTTGTGTTGAGAAAGCTATACAGTCAACCCAAACAAAATGATCACAAAAGTGTGGACAATTATTGGCTAACCCTCAAATATAGTGTGTACTCCAATATCCAAAGTCTGACACCATCTTTAAATATTTATCTTTTTTGGCCTGATGACCATGTGTCATGTCACAAGCAGCTTGTGCAATGTGTTTCATGAGTCATTTGCATGCATTCTGTTTTAGACATGTGACGTCCACATCGTTTTTGTGTCAGCTATGACGCACATGGCCATGCATTTCCCATGAGGGAGTGCACACTGCCATGTCTTCAAAGCCAAATTTTGAGAATGGACCTCCAGTTCATGGGTTGCATCACATTTGTAACAGCATAAGCCATCAAGACCTTCAAAGGCCAATGGTGCAAGAGTTTTTGCTTGACAGACTGACAGCCTTTAGCATTTTAAATTTAGATGAGCTCATTTACATATTGAATGTTTAGAAATTTAACTCAAGTTGGTGAAAAGGTCCATGCTTCATTGATCTAGTAATGTCCTTCTGTCTTAAAACATTCACTCCACATCTGATGGCCAATTGAACCTTTGCACTAATCCTTGTTAGTCTATTAACAGGAAAGGCTACAGCAGTGCTGTGGTTGCAACTGTTTATCTTAAATGCAAGCATTGAAGGGCCGCAAGGCTGCAGCAGAAATCACTTTTCTTTTATCCAACTGAGGGAATGTGAAGATGAACAGATTAGAGATAAAATGTGGACGTGATGTTGACTCAGTGACAGTCAGAGAGCTGCATCAGCGTGCACAAAATAATGTAAAGTATAATTTTATAAGCCAGAATAGACTGAATGCACTTGTGATGCTTTCAGCTGAATGTGAATTTTGATCGGATTTGTCTGCCGCTAAAGCCAATGTCCGTTAAAAATAACAGGGAGAAGCAAAATGAAGTAAAGTGTTATTTTAATTGACAAAGTCAATTCTGTTGCATCAACGTCTATGAGCGTGTGACTGGTGGACCTGACTCTGGCGATCCCATTAATCCTTGGTCTTTAGACCCTAGACTTATGTCCTAGAGGACGCCAGTGGCTGCAGATTTTGTTTCTAACCATTTTCTTAATTAGTGACCTGTTTTTGCTGCTAATTAACTTCTTTTGAATTAATTTTATTTTATTTGCTCTTGAAGACTCAGACCCCTTAATTGTTTCTTTTTCTTTAATTAGCAGCCAAACAATAATGAGATACAAAATAACCAAAACAGAACCAGCAAAACATGACCAATATTGTTGATCATACAATATCTGAAAATAAAGAAAGATGAAGGTCTCAGAAATGTTGATCTGCTCAGGTCCACAAAACATTTCTCCCCAAAAAGAGAAAATCAACAATTTCAGAAATGTCTGCTATTGCACAATGAGAGCAGCAGCAAGCCATGGAATTAAAGAACGGGTTTAATTAACGACAAGAATCGGCGCCTAAATAAGCAACTGGCTGGAGTGAAATTGGTTGGAGTTTGAGACCCTGACTTAGTTGGTCTTCTGTTGGCGCACTCACTTCACATTTTATTTCTGTTTGGGTGCCATTTAAAGAAAGAAATGAAGCAATTCAGAGGAACGATGAAGAGATTCAGGGGAACAAATCTTAAAAAACAAATCATTTAAAATTAATTCAAAAGAATTGAATTAGCAGCAAAAACAGGTCACTAATGAAGAAATGGGTTAGAATAAAAACCTGCAGTCACTGGAGCCCTTCAGGACTGGAGTTGGGGACCCCTGCTTTAGACTCTCCCAGGCAATGGGTAAGCCTTAGTTCATGTTAAAGCAGGTTTGTAAAAGGTTAATAAAACTGGTTGTGTGAAATGAAGAGAAGGCAAACATCTTGTTTTTTCTGCATTCACTAATCTCCAAGTACAGTAAGGTGTTACTGTGATGTGCATTTTTCATGTTCATTGTGAATTTCTGAAATAACTGTATAGATATCACAAAGCAAAGTATACCGTATAATGAATGTTGATTAGTAGTGATGACTGATGGTTGGCATGTTTTCTGTAAAACAACAGTTTTGTGCCAGTGTCTTTCTGTATTTGGAATCAATTCATCAATTTTTATTCATGTTATGTTACAAGGTTCATTCCTATATCCCCGACCCTAATAGATTTGGTACCGTATTAGCCTAGTAAGCCGGGGATTGCTGGTTTTAAGTCTGTTTTCTGGTGGCCTTGTGTAATGCATCGGGACCTAATCCAGGTTTTCAAAATTCTTGATGGTATGGATAAATTTGATCCAGATGAATTCTTTCAGTAATACGTGGAGACTTGGGAAGCTGAAACAAGCTGCCTAGTAATGTAGCTGAACTGGAAAAGCGGACACTTTAAAAAATATCTGCAAAAGACATTAGGACAACCTAGCTGCTAGTTAACCTGGCAAGCCCGATGAACTGGGTAGTTTTCTGTTGTTTGTCAAATGTCTTTAGTTCATATGTACTTGAACAGAGGTGGGCAATGTCAGTCCTGGAGTGGCTACAGGTTTTCATTCCAACCCAATTGCTTAATTAGAAAACAATCCTTGATAATCTCAGACCTTATTTAATTTTATGACTTTTTAGTTTGCAATGCAAGGTTCTTATATCGTAGATTTTTTCCTTTCCAAAGATATCATCAAAATGACTTAAAGCCTAAAACAGATCATTTTCAGTCTGTCACATTTTTCTATTAAGTGTTTTACTAAATCAAACAGTGCATAATGAACGCACAGAGATGTAAATGGAAACTAGTTAGATGGAGAACTGCTGGCTGCTTTGTCATTTACATCTTATTGCTAATAAGGAGCCATTAAAACAGCGAATGCAGCTGTTTATGATTGAAATAAGAAATTAAGGTTTGGGACCCTTAGCAAGCAAGACTGCTAAAATGAAAAATCAAAATGTTACTTAAGCAATAAGTGCTTCATTAGCGATAATTGACTTCTCATTAACACTAGAATTACCAGAGCCTACGAAAAAACTCGTAGATCCGTCCCACCATAAGTGCTTCTTAAATCCGTTCGCACCTTTCCGCCAGCATCTTTTGTCTTCTAAATGTGCTGATAAAGACAAGCTGCAAGCAGCCAGCTATTCCATCCACCCACCGACTTAGAACATGCATGAACTTCTCCCAGCTCATGCCTTGATTGATTATCTGGGAGTGAAGTAGAGTTTTAGAGTGGAAATAATAGATCGTTATTTGGAACACATGCATTTCACATTTTTAAAACAGAAACGCTTTTCATATTCTAGTAGTAAATGACAAAATGTAGGCATAAACTATTGTCACGCACGTACGATTAGGAGACCGCGGACGAACCTTAAACCGCTTCGGAAGACGTTCACCGGCAGGGAGTGGCGGGGTACTAGCCTTTCTCCTTTGATTTCTTCCAGGAAAAAAGACTCTCTTCCATCATAAGCCTTCCCACCGTACGTTTACTTCCGCCCTTCCTCCGCCATCTTTCCTGACGTCATCAGTCCCATCCTCCCTCACGGTTCCTTCCCAGCATTCCTCCACTTCCGGCTCCTCCCTTATAAAATGGCCGCCGACACCTCTAATGGCATCGCGCATATGAACTATTTGAGTTTGTGTTTGACCAGAGTTTTTTTTTGAATTTTGGATTGTTTACAATATACGGGGCCAGAAAACCCCAAACCTTTATGCTGCCTATTGTTGCATCTTTTACACTATATAATGTATAAAGCCTGAAGTCTAAATATCAAAGAAACACTTTCACAAAAGGTACAAATATAACAGACCAAGTGCGCTTTTATTCAAAAACTAGGCTGACCCGCCTTTTAAGGCAACGACTTTTAAATTGACCACTTCTTAAGGCAATTCAATATGTAGATCAATTTGATATTTTATACAAACTCATTAATTTGGTTATATTGCATTTGAGCGGTATTACTTTAATACTCGTAGTTTCTGTTATTGTTGTAATGAAATTGAAACTTTTTTTCTAAATTGAGGTCACCCTTTTGAACCCCCCTGATATTTACTACGCGGTGAGGCATTTGTACTCCATCAACATTAATTATTTCCAGAGACATAATTTTGTCTATTTTTCCAGCGCATCGCGCCCAAAAGCAAGGGAACGATGAGAGCACCAGAACTCTGCTCCCATCATGTCGTTTCATACCGCAAGCTGCAAGTAGTAAGTCTGTGATAAGCGGAATACCGCTACGCTTTCCACTCACGGGACGGAAGGACAATCCCGACCGCTTTTATATAGTAAGAAAGAAGATATCGCAGTCTGGAGTAGAAAATCATCTTTTACCTGGAAAAACGAAACTACAAATCCCATCGTGTATTGCAAAATGGACGGGGCGTGTGTGAAACTCCGCGCTTGCGTAGCACTCAAGGGACAGAAGGACAAACCCGACCAATTTTATATAGTAAGATATAACTGCAGAAAAAAAAGCCACCTTAGCAAGCGACATTGACACACATTTACTATGACTGCCTCCGTGGTGCAACAGTATCAGCTGCTGACTGGGAATTAAAAGGTCACAAGTTTGATCCCGCATGGCTCTGTTTTGAGAAGTGAACTGCTCTTATTCTTACTATTTTAGAATAAAAACATACATTTTATTTCATTCTGTAACAGTCGGTGTAATTTATGATACTTGTAAAGGTTAGCTTTAGTTTTTTTTTTATTATTCAGTTTTATTATCTCAGCCGCGTTCACGAGCCCAAACACCCCCCTGCATTTGACACTGCTGTTTTCATATAGACGTGCTATAACAGAGGTAAACTCAGATCATGACGACCCTTCTACATCTGAGCAAGAATGCACATCGCAATTTTGCCATCGCTGTACTTTGTATATGTATATGGGAAGCTCTGCATTTTACTTATGACTTTACGCTGTAGAAAGTAAATAAATAAATAAAGGTAAATAGGTAAATAATATTCGAAAGCAATGCTCCGATGTAGAATGCAAGCGACTCTACATGCTAGGGTTTAGATCTGGACTGTTTATGTGTCCCAAAAAAAAGTCTAACTGCATTCTTGTACCATTGCTTGCCTACTAAAGTGTCAGCAGGCACTTTTCGTGGCATTACACATATTTTTTGAGCATGCCCTCTACACACTTCTTGTGACTTTAGGCTGTAGGAAGTAAGTAAATAAATAAAGGTAAATCGTGTCATAAAATGATTTCTTCAAAACGTCACATATATTTGTCTCTTTTTTTAAAATGTGCATTGATCACTGCCAGCATGTTGTAGCACACAGCAACTGGCCACTTGCATGTTCTTGTGTGCAAGCCGGCTGCTTGCAGCTTGTCTTTATCGGCACATTTAGAAGACAAAAGACAGGCTTGGACCGCAATAGAAGTAAAATCCTGCAGTACTTCTTTGTATTCCTTGCTCTGTGCTCCAATAAACACACGTTATCGGCAATACACTAATAACCCAATTGTGCTCCACTCACTTAGAATCTGGAACCAATGTAGAAAGCATTTTAAGATGGAGAAGCTTCTATCTGTGGCACCTCTGCAAGAGAACCACCTCTTTCAACCTTCACAAACATATGCAGTTTTTAATATCTGGAAAAAATTTGGAATTAACTTGCTTAGAGATCTTTATATAGACAACGTCTTTGCATCCTATGAACAATTACATTCCAAATTTAACATTCCAGCTACACATTTCTTTCACTATCTTCAAATCAGGAACTTTGTTAAACAGAACCTTCCAGATTTTCCTCATCTTGCACCCTCATCCATGCTGGAAAAAATATTGCTCAATCTCAAGGACTTAGACTCCATCTCTACAATATATAAAATCATTTTACAATCCCTCCCTTTCAAAGATCCAAGAGGACACTGGGAAAAAGATCTCTCAATTAATATATCAGAAAAGGAGTGGAAAGTAGCAATGCAGAGAATTCACTCGAGCTCCATATGCGCAAAAAATACAATTATAAAACTCAAAATTATATATCGAGCACATCTGTCTCGACTAAAACTCTCCAAAATGTTTCCAGGGCATGATCCAACCTGCGAACGCTGCAACCAAGCCCCAGCCTCACTAGGTCACATGTTCTGGGCCTGCACCAAATTAACATTATTCTGGACAAAAATTTTTACTTACCTTTCAGATAGCCTTGGACTCACAATCCCTCCTAACCCATTAACAGCTGTGTTTGGGGTTCTTCCAGAGGGGCTTAAAGTGAAGAAAGACAAACAAATTGTGATTGCATTCACTACACTCTTGGCACGCAGACTCATTCTGATAAACCCAAACTCTCCTCTTTTAAGTCAGTGGAAAACCGATGTGTTATATTATTTGAAATTGTAAAAAATCAAATACTCAGTTAGAGGATCCGTACAGACTTTTTTCAAAACATCTAATCAGTAATATTTTAAAATAAGTTCATAAAGCACAGAGAATTTATTAATTTAGGTATGTTTACAAGCCTTAAAATTTAACACGACTTGGCTTGCTCTCTCTCTCAGGGGTGGGGATTGATCTGTTTTTAACTCAATTTTTCTTTTTGTAAAAACTCGTTTGCTTTGTATGGATTGTAATAAAATTAATAAAAAAAAAAAAAAAAAAAAGAAGACAAAAGACGCTGGCGGAGAGGTGTGAACGGATTTAATAAGCGATTTAAGGTGGGATGGATCTACGAGTTTTTTCATAGGCTCTGGTAATTCTAGTGTTAAGAAGATGGGTTGGAAGAAAATCCTGCAGCCACTGCAGCTGTCCAGGACCGACATTGCCCATCACTGTTCTAGAACAGTGCTTCTCAAAGTGTGGTCCAAAGATCACTAGTGGTCCCCATGTATGAATAAATTGGCCCACAAGCTGACAGTCCTCAAGACACAGTGACTTTTAAATCACTCAGAAACATTAATCTGTTATGTACTTTACTTAGTACTCGTTAGCATTTCTTTGTAACAATCAAGAATGTAACCAATATCCCCAATACACAAGAATCCACAAGAAATGGCTGTAAAACTACTACCATGAAGCACACCATCTAACATTCTTGCAGATGGTAACAACTTTTGCTTCTGTTCCTCACATACCTGCTGCTCTGCTGTTTGATGTTTGTGGTTGCCCATCTCTCTCTCATACATGCAACACTTCTTCAGCTTCAGTCTGACTCCCATTAAGTTAATCTTGGTCAATGTGGAGATCTCTTTCCTAAATTCACTTTGATGTCAGCCTGGAGGACATACATCTGTCTATAAACTCCTTGAGTATATTTAGTCCCCCTCTCTTTGTCTGAGCTCCCTACTTGTCCCTCGCCTATTTGGTTGACTGCATGTACTTCAAAAAGAAGGTTCTCCAGATATCCTGTATTTTTACATTTATTTCCGTTTTGATGTGCTTAGTCAGTTGCAATTTCAAATTTATGAAGCAAGGTTGCCCTTTCTTCTGGCCTTGGCAGTGAAAATGTAGCTCATTTTGGATATTTATCATGCTAAGTGGCACAGATACGACTGCTACTATTTTACCCTTGTAGTTAATGTTTAAATGCCACAGAGTAACAGTGATGGAAATGTCATCAGGATCGTTTGAAAGATTTTGCTTCCATGTGCTTTTCAAAGTAATTTCAAAGAAAGATGTGAAATGTGGATTCAGCTAAAGAACACGACATTAGAATTCTTTATATTTTAAAGAAGCCGAGATGAAAATGGCTTCAATGCCATTGCATATATTGTAGGGACAGGCTTCTGCTCTCGCTGACCCCATTTTAGTAGACACGGGTTCAGGAAATGCACAGATTGATATATGTGCCTTGAAAGAATTACACTTCCATGCACCCTCTTTCAAGTCTGTGCTTTTACATGCTGCAATTATTTAATCCTCTTCAACATCTACTTTTAGATAATTATGATTTCACGGTGCAACATAGCATAACTAATAACTGACTTTATTATTGTTTATTATTCAATATAAAGGAAGTATACAGAAGCATTTATAAGCTGATGATAGTAAGGTGTTGCATAATTATGAAAGGACCTTTAATGATTCAGTCCGGGGCATTCAGGATAGTGGAGGTCAAACGCCATCTGCAAGGATTGCTGAAATGCAATGCAGCTGCTTGTTAGTTTGGGACGCAGAGTAAAGCTACTCGATGTTCTCTTTTTGATCTCCCAGTTTTGACCATTTTTTGTCCATTTGTCCATCTCCTGGTTCTCTCTTAATACTTTGTCAGTTTGTTAACATAACAATAATAAGAATAATGATACAATAGAGAAGATATTTTAACAACTAAGTAAGCAAATCTAACAAGAAGCAGGAGCAGAAAGTTTAATCAAACAAAATATAAAAGCAAGAACTTAAATAAACCAAGTAACAGGATCACTTGAAATGTTACAAGGGAAAGCAAGCAGTTAACTGAAAGGATTCAATTAAAAAAAAAGCAAAAAACATATTACTCTTAAATCTGGAGGATCTTAAGTCTCATCTCATCTTCTCAAGCCGCTTTTCCTGATGAGGGTTGTTGTGCCAGCAAGCCAAGCCGATAAGTTCAGATTTCTCTGTTTACAGATTGCAGCTCTTCCTAGGGATTTCCCAGGCTTTCCCAATGCAGCTGATTCTCTTAGAGGGAGCCATCTGGGGGGTATCCTTACAACATGCCCGGACCACCTCAACTGGTTCCTCTCGATCCAGAAGGGTACTGACTTTACTCTGAAGCTCTCTGGAATGCTGAGCTTTTCATCACACAGTGACAGCCCAGCGACCCTGTGAAGAAACCTTATTTCTGCCGCGTGAACTTACATTCTTATTGTTTCGGTCATTACCCAGAGCTCACTATTATAAGTGAAGATTGGGACGTAGACTGACCGGTAAACTGAGAGTTTGGTCTTTAGGCTCAGCTGTTGCTGCTCCAGTCTGCTTGTTGATCTGATGTTTCCTTTCACCATCACTTGAGAACAAGAACAATCTTAAGTCTAACCTATAACTGTAATATAACTTTTTTATAGATAAATTTTTGTGTATTGTGTGTTTTCTTAATGTCAGAGGTCTGTTTCTGTTGCCTGTTTTTTACTTTTATTTGCATTAGCAAAGATTAATTTGATTACCGTTTTGTTTCTATTGTTTATGCAACACTCAGTTTAGCATTGCGTGACCACTTCAGTCAAATTGCTAAGGACACTGTGTGTGTGTGACGCCCCTAAATATGGCAGCAGCCACGACACCTGTTTTCCCTTGTTGAGTAAATGTGCATTTCATAAATTCCAGCATAGTTCGATTATTTCTCAAACAGGCCTTAGCACTCTGTCATTTCCTGGCTCCCTTAGCTTCACTTTGTCTTTGATTATTGAACTTCATCCAGTCCCTTTGATTTTCATTGGCATGTCATTTTGTTCTCATAGTTTTGATACATGCCAGTTCCTGATCTTGTATTTTGTGTTTTTCATCATCTCCTGTTCTTTTACAGTATTCTTTTCACAAAAATCTTTATGAAAAAAAATCTTTTTTTATTTATTTACTCATTTATTTATTTATAAATGTATCTAAGCACAAACCTTGAAAAAAACAAAAAAATAAGAATCTAAACCAAAAGGGAAAACCATAACCAAAAAATATGAGCAGAAGAAAAAAAAAAACTGAAACAAAGAAAAATTAATACAGAGAATTATATATATAACTGATGAGAGACCTACAATGAAAGAGAAGGGGCAGATAAGGCTAATTGCCATAGCAAGAATCTATGGCCAACACCAGCATTAAATCTCCTGACTGTTCCAAATTTCTACTGCACCTGGCTGCTGGGAAACTGGCTGAGTGAAAGCTTCACGCTCTTATTAATTAACAAAGCCAAGACACAGGGACACAATTCAGAGTAAATGAAAAAGATGCAAAGAAAATGAGATGGCACCAAGCAATGACAAAGTAGGGTTTGACTGAAACAGGCAGCACCTAATTTTTCACATGACTGTGTTCTTGATATGATAGCCAAGTTCTGTTTGACAAAACCAGAAATGCTAGAAATTTGACAACAAACTGGAACTCTTTTTAATTTGTATGCATCTCAAACCACATTATTTGTTAGATTAATATTACAGTATGTTACATTACTCCATGGAAAAAATATTACCTGTGCAAGTCACTGGATAAAGTGCTATATAGAGTGCTCATCTATACAGTAGATTCTCATTTCGTTTCTTCACAATTATATGGAATCTCAGAAGATTAAATGGAAAAAAGATGTAAAATGTAACATTTCTGAGCCTGAGTTCAGAGTGCTCATTACTGTGATTTAGGGAGGTTGCTCAAGACAAATTGGATCGAAGCAGATGGAAGCCTTTAAAACTGTCAGTAAAACGCCTTTTATATAGGGTCAGCGTTGATTCTTAACATATCATTAAGCCGATGCTAAATCACTCACAAAACGTTCCTGTTCCACTGTTCCACTGCCATGTTATGTGGTAGAGATAATGAACTGTAAAAGCATTTAAATGCTGTGTAGGTTGGTGAAGATTTTCTTGTTTCTACACGCTGCTTAGTATGCAGAGCTGAATATGGCTGGGGAATGCAAACAAACCTGCAGCCAGAGTTGATGAATATTTAACTGATCAAGAACATTATTATGATTGTCATATTATTTAAAATTCATTGGTACCAAAACTGAATGGCTTGAGAAAAGCAAAAGTCCTAATATGCATAGGGCATCTGTCTATCTATCTATCTATCTATCTATCTATCTATCTATCTATCTATCTATCTATCTATCTATCTATCTATCTATCTATCTATCTATCTATCAAGAGACTTTTCATCTTTTTCCTATTGAAATACGATCTGTTAGATATTGATAAGTGATAAGGATACAAACAGAATGTATAATTATATAAGAATCCCATTTGCAGAGGAGGCTTCTTTTATTTTTCATATTCAACTCTATCTGACCCCTCAGTTTTGAACAGTAAGCTGGCTCTACATAACCACTGTGTAGCTCATAACTCCATGCTGACAAGTCTGGAGTTCACTGGAGTAGGAAACACTCACCACCCATCTCCTGCTCTAATCCCAATTTAACCCTGGCTCTGGCTAGCACACGGGACTTTCCTGTGCTCTGACAGACAGACATTTACTTGGGCCTGCAGTCATCTTGAAAATGCTTGCTGCAGCGGAAGCTTAACAAATGAGGAGTTTGAAATCTGGAAGACTGCACAACAGAAATGCACAAGATCCTCTGAGTCCTCCTTTATCCTACTTGATGTGGGCTTGCATGTAGGGTGCAGAGAAGCCATGCGAGGTAATTTCAGTTTTAAATGAATACATTTTAATTCAGTTTTGATTCAGAAAAGATATTTCATTGTAACATCTGAATGCACAATAAAGTGCTGGTACCTTTACCTTTATCTCTGGGAAGTCTCAGCTGAAACGGAAACTCCCAACTTGTCGTATGTATATGCATTACAGCTAACTCTCTGGTGTACTTCCAATACCTTTGTCTTTGTCAAGAGTTCCGTGTGCCTCTACTATCAGGAGAACTACAGTGGTACCTTCTCGATCCCATTAGCTTTCTTGTTTGCTGACACAGATTGTTTCACAGTGTGGTTCCTGTTGGATATTTTTCTCGGTCTTGTGCCAGTATAACACACATGTGCCACAGGAAAGACTTTTCAAATTAGTAATTTTGTCACACTCTTTCTCCATCACATATATATATATATATATATATAGTAAAAACACAAAGGACAAAAGATTAAGTGGGATGTCCTGCTTATGCAACAATTCTGTATGTCCTGTACTGAAAGGAAGTTAAAGAAAATGATTAGGGTAGTCATTGGAGGTGTAGTTGCCCCAGAGAGCTGATTGTTCTGAAAAAGTATGTCCAAAACTGAGGGCCGACCATGAGTTGAGCAGTGATTTAAATACCCAGGCGACCAAGTAGGGAAGTGATTTAATTCATCCTACAGCTGCTTTACCTTCCACTCTAGAGGAAGCAGAAACCATGTGATGGTACTTCACTCTTTCTCTATCCTTGTGACAACCCTGACCTACAACAAATGAGACACTCCTCAGGCTTGCCTGTTGACAACACAGTCAACCCTCGTTTATCGCAGTTAATCCGTTCTAGACTCTGCCGCGATAAATGAATTTCCACAAAGTAGGATTCTTTATTTATAAATTGAATGTTTTCGCAGTTAGAGCATGAAAACCTGTGTACGACCTTCTAAATACATTTTCTAACATTATTAGAGCCCTCTAGACATGAAATAACACCCTTTAGTCAAAAGTTTAAACTGTGCTCCATGACAAGACAGCTCCATCTCACAATTAAAAGAATGCAAACATATCTTCCCCTTCAAAGGAATGCGTGTCAGGGGCAGAGAATGTCAGAGAGAGACAGAGAGAGACAGAGAGAGAAAAGCAAACAATCAAAAATCAATAGGGCTGTTCGGGCTTTTAAGTATGTGAGGCACCGCCAGACAAAGCAGCTGCAAGGAAGGCAGCAATGTGAAGGAAATCTTTAAGCATTTTTTAGAGGAACGTCCGTGTCCTCTAGGCCAGTGTGCGAACAACCCCTCTGCTCACACCCCCTCCGTCAGGAGCAGAGAATGTCAGAGAGTGAGAGAGACAGAGAAAAGCAAACAAACAAAAATGAATACGTGCTGTTTGGGCTTTCAAGTATGCGAAGCACCGCGCGGGAAGCATATCATACATCATTGAGGAGTTTTATTTAATACGTAATACGTGCTCTGATTGGGTCTTGCAATGGCGTCCCTTGTATGAAATCAACTGGGCAAAGCAACTGAGGAAGCATGAACCATAAATTAAAAGACCCATTGTCCATAGAAATCCGTGAACCAGCGAAAGATCCTTGATATATATTTAGATATGTTTACATTTAAAATCCGCGATAGAGTGTAGCTGCGAAAGTCGAAGCGCGATATAGCGAGGGATTACTGTATATGGAAAAATGTGACTAAATATGGCAAACATTTGCCTGAAAAGTGAAGGATGAATATATTTTCATTGTACTTTACAGTTGCAATAGTTAGGACCTTAATAGTTATGGGTTAGTTATAATTTAGTTACATGTGTTTTTCATCTTGTTGTTGGATGTTAATAATCGTGTTAAGTGGTGAATCAGTGAAATGTTATTAGACTTAGGGATGCTCCAATTGATCATCAACCAATCAAAATCAGCCTATCCATGATGTGTAAAAAGGGTGATCACAAAAATAGATCTTTTCAACCCCTGCTTTACTACGCAAAGTATTATGGTAGCTGAGCCCACACACGTCTTTTTTTTTTTTTTTGCAGCAGACTTCCTGCAGCGTAAAGAAAGAGCAGCGAGTGGAGGCTTGTTTTTATCAATGAACAACAGGCCTTTGGTATATTAGTCTTTACTTTAAAGAAAGTAATAAACTGACAAAAAGGAATCGGGGAAGTTGTCTTGTGCAGCTAGCAGGAAAAGCTACTTTAAAGAATTCAAACATTTTATTTTGTCCTTTAAATTAAAACAGACACCAGCTGAGTTTGCACAGCACGCTTGTTTAAAATGCAGCAGCTTACACTTTTAATTGAAAAAAGAAAAGATAAAGACAAATCTGAAATTGCTGCTTAGTAAACAACAGGCTTTTAAAGATGTGTATTGTGTTTATTATTTGTTGCTGTTTGTCATACAGCATATGTTTTGGAAAGAAACAAGTACTGCACAATTAAAATGGTAATGCATATTTTATAATTACACTTCAAGAATTATAAATGTCTAGCTAATACACTGAAGACAAAAACACACCTGTACAAACATAGTAAATGTATATTTTAAAAGCATAAAGCTGTAGTGCAATTAATGATTTAAAATGATTAAAACCTATAAGTGCATGTATATTTACATTTAAGCAGTGTTTAATTGTCTATATCAATTAACCGATTGTGTGAGAAATATATTTTTGGAGAAATGGTGAAAACTACATTCTTGTTACATGCTTGGTCGGTAGTCCAGAGAGCTGTTTGTCCCAAAAACAGTAATACTTTAGAACAAGCAAACCTGTCTGTGTGGAGTTATTTTTTTCTTTTGTGTGACTTTGTTCACCCTGTGATGGACTGGCATCTTGTCCAGTAATTGATCCTATCTTGTGCCCGATGGTTGCTGGGATTGGCTTCAGCTGCCCCACAACCCAGCTTTGGATAAAGCAGATTTTGAAGATGAATGGATGGATGTTAATGTTAATGCATGTTAATAGTTTTGTGTTAGCTATATTTTGTTATTAGTTGTGTGTTTAAAGGTAGATGATAATAATTTATTAATAGGTATATGCTACTTAGATGCAAACTATACCTAGCAGTCATGCGAATTGTGAAATTAAAATTTAAAAGGAAGCCCCCAATAATGGGCTGAAGCATTGTGTCTTGCCGCCTACATGAAACAATTTTTATCTTTTCTAGAGTGTTGCCAAGTTTTTTGTCTTATATGCTTTTAAATTCTAGATTTTACTTTCTTTCTTTCGTCCTCATACTTTGGCCAGGATTTCCCATCTGCCCATGCAGTCCACCTCTGCCTGTTTTTAACATGTAAACATTAATAAATACAATTTTTAGATGAGAAAGGGTAAATATGTGTACTGATGTTGACAATTCAGAAACAGACAGGAATTCAAAAGCAATGTACCAAGGCAGGACTAATGTGCACGACAGGTCATAAGAGATCCACAGCAAGACGTGTGTGCTTCTCTGCTATACCTTTGACTATGTCAGTTTGTGGTAGAAAAAATCAGAAATGTACCTTTGCCTAAAGTCCACATCAGTTTCAAAGTGTTTCACTGTTCCTATCAGCAGGATTTTAAAGATGGCAGGGTTATGTGCCAGTTGACTCCTTCAGATGACAGACAGTTTGAACAGAGCAGCCAGCATTTGAGAAGTAAAAGGCTGCTCTTTCTCATTGGAGAGAAAGCTGCCCATTGCATAGATGATGACAGAAACAATCCAAGCAAAAATGTGAATAGACAGTTCATGGAATGAGAGATGGCAAACAGAAAAAAGCTATTCACATGAAGCACTCAAATTTCCAAAGATTCTCACATTACTGGAAAATAAAGTAGAGTGTACAGTAGTTCTTATACTGTACATGTGAGTCTGAAAGATGAATGAATGGATGTTAATAGCTTGTAACATGTAACATAGTGAAGATTTAAATTAGAATTAGCTAGTTCATAAACAGGGCAGCATGGTGGTGCAGTGGACCCGGCATCCTGGGCTCAGATGATACACTTGGTCGTCAACTATGTGGAGTTTGCACATTCTTCCTAAATCGGAACAGGTTTTCCTCCCATATCCCCACAGACTTGCTTATCAGGTTGATTGGTAGTCTCTGATTGTCCCAGTGTGACTATGGCAGTGCACATGAGTGGGCCCTGCAGTGGACTAGTGCTCTGTCCAGTGTTGGGTACTGCCACGTAGACAGTGTTATAGAGATTGTGGCCCCGAACTTGATTCAGCAGTTTGTAGAATTTTGTGATGTGTTACATTATGTAATGTAAAAGGTTTACTGCATGTGATGGCACACCTCCTTGGTGATGCATCTATCTGAAGGCAGTGTGGTGTGGTGGTTAAGGCTTTCGACTTCAAATCCTGAGGTTGTGCGTGCAAATCCTGCTACTGACACTGTGTGACCTGCCTGTGCTCCAATTGGAAAACCATAAAGAAATGTGTCATAAATTATGTAAGTCACCTTGGATAAAGACATCAGCCAAATAATAAATGTATATGTATCTATCTATTGCAGCCTTGTTCTGTTCAACCTTGCTTCTATCCTATGCCCACTGAAAGGACTGTCATTTACCTATTAATATATCTTATATATAAACATCTACGCATGAAAGTGTGTGTGTCTGTCCGGCCCGGATGTGTGAGGTGAAGTCGAGGTAAGGGCTCCACCTCCGAGGATACACAATTAAGGCCAACGCGTCGGCAAAACGAAACAGCCAAAGAGAGAGTGACTGACTTGTCTGCTGTTACAGAAGCGTGGCGAGCACATCGGTAAAACGGTATCCCTTTTACTTTTCCTCTCGCCGCTAATACACAAGTGAGGTGAGCATATCAGCAAAACAAAACCTCCGAGTAAAGACAGCTGCTTAGCCGCTAATGCACAAATGATGCGAGCACATCAGCAAAATGAAACCTCCCAGGAGAGAGATGCCCAGAGTAGTTCCTTTCAATTACCTGACGTCTCTACATTTTATTTTTTTTTTCTGACGATTTCAATAGTTTCTAGGACCCTGTGCTGGCTTACACAGCTAGTATATATATATATATATATTGTGACAGATAGGGGGCGCTGTCATTCCCTTGTCAGACACCAGATAAAAGTCCAAATATAATTTTAATTCAGACAAATAAGTGCACAAAGCACCCTGCACTCCACTATATTTATAAATAAACACAGTACAATTCTCAATAAATCCTCCTCTCCCAGACGCGTTGCCACCCTTCCTCCCAGCTCAGCTTGTTTGGCTGGGATTTCCCAGAGTCCTTTATAGTCCACTTGACTGGCAACGCTTTCAGGTCAGATAAAAACTCCTTTTCTTCAACCCGGAAGCACATCATTTCCTCTGTCCATGTGACTAGCACGCACTTCCAGGTTGTAGGCAAAACCCTCGTTGCTCCTCCCTGCAGCACCTTCTAGTAGCCCATGTGGTATCCAGCAGGGCTGTGGATGAAAACTCCAATGTCCATAATTCCCTGCTGGTATTCGGGGCACCTCCATGCTGCAGGGAGGACTCCACCTGGCGGCCTGGGTGTATTGGTCGGCCATATTCCACTATACATATATATAAATACTAGCTGAAATACCTAGTGTTGCCGGGAAGAAAAATAGAGTGTTTTTTTTTAATTGTTTGAGAAAAACATAATTAAAAAAACCCCCACAACTTTAAAAATAAAAATAAATTAACAAACAATAAGGACTCCATAAAGACTCACTAAAGTCCTTATCTTGTGGTCTAGTATATATGTTATCATCCAGTTGACGCTCGGAACCGGCCAACTCTATTTAATTTGAAAAGCAACAGGGGCGCAGTGGTGCTTAAACATAAAGAATACTGCCAGTCGTCTGCTGTATACTAACTGTGTAAGCAGCACGGGATCCTAGAAAGTATTAAAATCGTCAGAAATACTCTAGGCAACTCTCTGCTCCGAGGATTCGCATTGCTGACGTGCTCGCATTATTTGTACATTAGAAGTTAAGGCGACTGTCTTTCTTAGGAGGTTTCCCTTTGCCGGTGTGCTGGCCTCGCTAGCATATCCTCAGAGCCAGAGCCCTCACCCTGACTCTACCTCTCATTTCCGGGCCGGACAGACGCAAACACTTGCACTTGTAGAACTCTATTTAATTTCAAAAGCAACAGGGGCGCAGTGCTGCTCAAACATAAAGAATGCTGGCAGTCACCTCCAGTTCGACCTCTGGTGGTCATTCCGAGTGTTAACTGAATGATAACATGTATACAAAACCATAAGATCACCCACAACCTGCCCAGAAGGGGGTGGGTTAGGGCTGATTTCAGCCAACAGTATTTTTAGTTGACCATTGAGAAACATGTGTACGAATTTTCATGAAAATCGCTCCAGCTGTTCGGACGTGATGCTGGAACATACATACATACACACATTGACTTTTATATATATACAGATATATATGTGTGTGTGTGTCAAATTGAGTATGTGAGTATGTCTCTCAGTACTTTGGTTTTCCTCACCTCATCACAAAGACCTGCAGGTTATACAGACTGATGTATGAGAGTGAGTGTGTGCATGTTTGTACATTTAGTCCAGGTGTGGGACCCATTCTGGATAAGTGAATCACAAAATAAATTGAGGGACAGATAGATAAAGAGGTAATCTGCATTTTTAGTAAACAGCTTTTTGCTCAGCTTATCAGTTTTAAGTGATCACAGTTATTATTAGTCGTCCATTTGTAGACCTGTTTAATCACTCATTTGGTGACAGTGTTATAGAGGAGGTGAATTCTTTTTACAATTGTATTATTGAAATACTAACTGTGTTACCCTGGTAAGGCAGGCTGAGATCTAGGTAATTCATTCAGACCTCATGTTTTCTATTTGATACATGGATTGTCCATTTGGTCTGGCATAATAATACACACTTGATCCCTTTCCCTCGCAGAGGCCTTTTCTGCTCTGAATAGAGCTGCCTGTTTTCATCTCTTCCTAACAGAATCGCTCAGCAAATTGACTAACCCTATAGTCAATGTGTTTTTCTTGAAAAATGCAGTAGTGCCCACTAACGCATTGGCCTGGTTTAGCAACTCTAGCCAAGTCGTGTCAGAGCTTTGGCTCCCAATATGATCATTATTTGACATGATTTATCATTATTTTCACTCATCCATTGCTCACCACGTAAAGTTACCAGTCATTAGCATTACAGCTATGAAACTCAATTCACTTGGCCTAAGCTGGTGCCAGAAGCAAATTGCTATCACTCCACTGTTGCTGGCACATACTGTTAGAAAACGGAATAGGCCAACAAGACCAATTTTCTTATTTTTAGACCTGCATTTGGTAATTTGTTTTTTTATCATTTTTGATTTTATAACCCATCTATATATATAATTCACTAAGGCAAGACGACCATGGAAAGCACGCCGGAAGGGGCGTGGATTCACTAAGCCGACAAGTTAGACACCTATGGCGCACGCAGGAAGGAGCCACGCCCACCAACTCCAAGACCATTGGATACGACGACAACTCGCAGAGCCACGCCCACCAACTCAGACGCGACAACACAGAAAAATGGCGCATTGATATTCGTCTGTCGTAGAGGCAACATGCAGCTCCGACCCACGCTGACTGTTAATAGAGGCATGTTTTTCGCGGAGGTGAATCGCCATATGCAGTGTGTAAAACGGTTTATGAGGGGTATTCCATGGGATCCTTAAAACATTCCTTTACAACTGAGGTTAAAAGGATTTTAGATTTATACACAAACACTAAAGGACTGACTATTTTTTTTAACACCAGAAAAATAAATAATGTCTTTTTGGTGTATGTTTATGCAGCAGGTCAGGTTACCAACCTTCTGTTTGCAATATGGTAGCATTTTGAGTTAACGGCAATCATGTAACACTCCATTTCTTTATACACAAATATTGACTTCCTTTGAGGGACAATTTCTCAGATCTTTTGAAGTGCTCTAATGCCCTTTATGGGTCAACAGTTTTCTACTCTAAATGTCAATGGACAATTATGAGCAGGAGATTTTGCAACATCTATTTTATGGCTCAGTTTCGTTCAGCATTTTACTAGCCGGTAATTCATTTGCATCTTTGAAAAAAAAAAAACAAACAAAAAAGAGTCAGCTATCAATTGGTTATTTTTGCAGTTTCGGTTTTGAAAATGGCAGCACATTTTCACCTTTAAAATAAAGTAGCTGTCCCCCGCAGTTCCGCTCATGTTGTAGTGAAACAGGACAAATTTAAAAAATCCATAAAAAAATGTAATTTGTATTGAGAAGAATTTATATTGATAGCATTCCTATCCAATGGTATCTTGATATACAATATTTTTGGATTTGCTATCACTATGCACGCTCTTCAGATGTCTCACGTTGTCTGTGAGAAACATTCCTCTCTCGATTAGTCCTGAGGCACGATGCATGCTCAGTTCAGTTAACTCGTACTCTTGCTGAGATGCGTGCTGTTGTTGATCCGCTCTGAGGCGAGCAGTTCAGTCTTGTGAGGTTTCTCTTTGTCTAGATAAATGCTTTCTCTTTGCAGTGGAACATCTAATTGAAAAACGTTGACGATGGGGCATATTTTCTTTCTTGATAAGTGAATAGGTATCAATGTTGTTGTGATCTCTTTGCCAAAAATGTAAAAAGTTGGCAAGATATCTCTGGCCAAGCGGAAAGTAGGTACGCTCCAATGTCAAACATTGCCACTGTATCTGATCATGTTCAGCTCTGACAAGAGTGCGTCCCCCGCGTGGGGAGAAGAGCATGTGGCCGTAATATCTCTGCCAATCAGTAGGTACCCTCTAAAACACACGTAGCCGTGATCTCTCTCTATCTCTCAAAAACATCAAGTGTTAGTCCTTAACAATCTCTAGATGATAATGTCTGCTGAACAATCAGGTATTGCTAGCTAAGCAGAGGCAAAGTACGCTCCAACACATGGCGAGACGTAGAGCGAATCAAACGGAGGCTGGCGCATGAGTGAGGAGCGCCCTGCCCGCTTCCCCCACCCCTCGGCCCGCAGTCTTTCTCTCAGATTTGTGCAAATAATCAGTACCACAAGCAAACTATGATACTTAGCGCGATGAGAGAAGTCATAAAATCAACCGGAATGTTCAAGCAAATTATAAAAACAAACGCGATCTATATTTGTTAAGTAGTTCTCTAGTGAAAAGTGGACAGATATACATACAGACAGGCATTGGATTATATATATAGATATGTATATAATATTGTAGATGTGCATGCATTTAAATATTTAATACTTCATTTAAAACATAATTGTATCTCACCCTCAGCATGAAGCACTGGAGCTTGGGCTCTGTTTCCATTGTCTCCTGCCATCTTTATCCTCTCAGTGCTTCCAGGACTTTGATTTATATGATGTGAAGTTTGGCTAATGTACTTTATGGCGGTCTTTCTTTCAGCCATAATATTATTATTCATGCTACACTCTTCCGAACTTACAGGACTCTTTTTCTTCAGCAAGTCTTTCTTTTAGTTGATCAGTCTTCAGTTCCTTTTCGGTGAAACTGCAATATATACTAAAGAGGGTTTTATCATTGGGTTCTACAGCTGTCAAAGACATATTAGCCTCCAGATGGAAATCTTCAGAACTGGTAATACCCAGCAATGGCATCCCTTATTGTTTAATTTAATCTACCTGGGGCTTTCTGCTGCCAGACTTAATAATGCTTTGACAAGACCTCTTAATCTTTGACCCAAGGGAGCCCGGGCCTTTGCATCATGTGTTTGTTCTGTTGGGTTCACAGGATAGGGGGGAATGCTAATCTTATTTTATGCTAATTTGCTTTTTCTTACTCCAGCTCTTCATTAGCCCTGTTTTGGGTGGGATTTTTGGCACACAAAGCCTGTGACTTATAATTTAGTGGGGGGATGTACCCAACTATTTTGAAAGTTGGAGTAATTACATTTAACATTTATAACATTTGTGTTTGGTAGCAATGATTCAAACTACCAGTGACAACTGAATGTAATTACAGAAATTAGTCATTTTCTTTTTTTATGTTATACATTTTTTTGAGGGTGGCACGGTGGCGCAGTGAAGCAGTAAAGAGAACTGGGTTCACTTCCTGGGTCCTCACTGCGTGGGGTTTGCATGTTCTCCCCGTGTCTGTGTGGGTTTCCTTCCACAATCCAAAGACATGCAGGTTAGGTGCATTGGTGATCCTAAATTGTCCCTAGTGTGTGTGCCCTGTGGTGGGCTGGCGCCCTGCCCAGGGTTTGTTTCTTACCTTGCTGGGATTGGATCCAGCAGACCCCCGTGACCCTTTAGTTAGGATATAGCGGGTTGAATAATGGATGGATATTATCTGAAATTGGAAAAAAATGTAATTTTCACTTAGATGATCTGTGCAAACATTTTTTAAAACCTGGCAGGATCTAATCAATAACATTTTAGAATTAGAATTTATTGAGGAAGCGGATTCTCTTCCCTTTTTCATTCTTTTTATTTATTTTATGTATTTACTTATTTTTCCTACTATTAAAGTTTTACTCTGTTGGCCTAGCTCTCTTTCTCATGCGTTTGGGTTGATTTGATTCAAACCTAGTTTTGTAAAATTTGACTTGCTTGTATGGAATGTTATTTGGTTTTAATAAATTCAATAAAGGTGGCACGGTGGTGCAGTGGGTAGCGCTGCTGCCTCGCAGTTACGAGACCCGGGTTTGCTTCCCGGGTCCTCACTGCGTGGAGTTTGCATGTTCTCCCCGTGTCTATGTGGGTTTCCTCCCACAGTACAAAGACATGCAGGTTAGGTGCATTGGCGATCCTAAATTGTGCTTGGTGTGTGTATGTGCGCACCCTGCTGTGGTCTGGCACCCTGCCCAGTGTTTTTTTCCTGCCTTGTGCCCTGTGTTGGTTGGGATTGGCTCCAGCAGACCCTGTAGTTAGGATATAGCGGGTTGGATAATGGATGGATGGATGGATAAATTCAATAAAATATTTAAAAAAAGGAATTAGCTTTTTTCACAAAATATAGAAGTGACACATCGACGGGTAAGCCTACTTCCTGCCTGCTTCTTTATAAATAAACAAACTTTATGACACAAACTTTATTTAACTCTTTGAGGGCTGAATATTTTTTCTGAAAAACAATGGCTTCACACAGAAATCAACATAAAACATCTGCTGCTGCATGCTGTGGCTGGCAGTTTGCCTAGAATGTGCGGCAGGCATGCTGCCAAGCTGTCTTCACGTGGCTGGGGCAGCATGAGCGGTCACGGTCGCAGTGCATTGCAATCTGGTTTCAGGTGGCAGTCCTCCTGGCGAACATTGCCGTAGGTGTGTCAGCTACATGAACCTGTTCAGCACCACGATTAGCTGGGGACCAGTCAGCTGAAGCTGAAACCTCACATTCATTTTCGATCCCTTGTATCAAAATCGGAGTCTGAAAAGTCATAGTCCAGTTCAGAGAGAATAGGCAAAATGTCATCCACTGGGTATTTTGCTTTACGCATCCGCTTTGATCTCTCGCCAGATGTCAATGCCATTTTTGCCATTGTTTGCGCCTTGCTACTCACAGGAGCACAGGAAATCTCAGTCAAAACCAATGAAGCTAACTTTCTTTTTAGCAACAAGAGTCCAACTAAAACACAACGGTTGATTTTGTCACAGTTTACAGTTGATTACCATCGTCAACTCCTCCTTTTGACAAAATTCGACATGAGTCCTGAAAGAGTTAAACTAGCTTAGTTATAGTTTTTTTATTTTTGACTAGCAGATGTCTAATGTGAAAAAGAAGAAAATGTGCATCAGAAACACTAGAAGCTGCACAGATCGAAATTGTTAGGTCCAAGTAGTTTAAAAAAACAAAAAGCTGGTTCTGGTGCAGCCCACCTGGATTTTGTGCATGAAGAAGAGGTCATTGAATTTATATAGTGCTTCTCAAGAAACCCAAAACGCTTTACACAGTGAGTGGGGAGCCATTTCAACGCCCCCCTTGGATGAAGCAATGGCAGCCATTTTGCGTCAGTAGTTTGACCACACATTAGCTATTAGGTGGTAAAGAGGTGAGAGAGATTGGTTAGCTAATAAGGGACAGGGGACGATTAGAGGGCCAGAAGGACCAGGCCGTGATGGACAATTTAGCAAGGACATCAGGAAGCATCCTACTCATTACGAAAGATGTACAGGGATCTTTAATGACCACCAAGAGTCAGGACCTTGGTTGTATGTCTTATCCAAAGAATGGCCCCATTTTTTCAGCACAGTGTGTCCACCATTACACTGGGATCCATATTCAAACCCCAGGGTAAGCACCCCCTGCTGCCCTCACCAACACCTCTTACAGCAGCAACCCAAGCTATTCCTAGACGGTCTCCTATCTAAGTACATGCTTAGCTCCAGGTGGATGACCCGTGCTGAAGCACAGATGCTATGGCTGCTATCTAGTAGAACAATTTAAGACTGCAAGATAGCCAAGTGAAATACTAATTAAGGCATGTGAGTATATGCATAAAGCATACTGATCCATCCATCCATTATCCAACTCGCTATATCCTAACTACAGGGTCACGGGGGTCTGCCAGAGCCAATCCCAGCCAACACAGGGTGCAAGGCAGGAAACAAACCCCAGGCTGGGTGCCAACCGACCACAGGCATACCGATCTAATATATTTATTATGCTGATGATGCCATTCAAAGTTAACAGTGCTGTGCTTCAATGTCCAAATTGCCGTTGTCACCGTGCCCATCATTCCACCCCCAGTAGCAGTCTCTATCAGCTCTGGCACGTCACGAGTGGCTCTAGTGCAAATTAGAGTGAAAGTTTTAAAAGGAGTCTTAACTATAAGGTTAAAACCTGTGTTGATGTCTGCATACACTGACATTCCAGTAACTTTTACTGGGATTAGCTTTGACATCAGGAGTGTCTTTCAGTTGTGTAAAAGAGGGAACGTATACAAGTTGAAATAACCTCTGCCAAGGTGAATTTTAAAAAGGAAATTAATCAATAATTGACGTCACACAGAATGTTTCTCTGTTTTAAAAGAAATAGTTTAGAAAATTCATCAGTCCATTTTAAATGGGAGTTTTTGTACAGCATGTTCTATAAAAGGTTTCTTAAATTTCATTTTCTCAAATATTTCCTGCAAAAACGAGTGTAATAAATGTCAATGAAGTCAGACTACTGAGAGCCAAATCGTTTCATGTGAACGCACAGAGAGACAGATAGCAACCACAAGAACAATAGGTGCTTGGACAGTTCATGGAAAGTTGCTTAAAAATGAGCAACCCATAATGAAGCAGCCCGGCAAATTTCAAATGAAACCCTTTGAGTCAATTTCTTAAATTTAAACTACACGCCCCAGAGAGTTCATCCCAAGCAAACAGTAGTCACTGCACTTTCATGCGTCCTATATTAAAAATAAATTGTAAACAGTGGACATGTTTGAGGTAGATAATTAATATTTTGTACTTCTTGTAAAATGCAGAGGAGAAATCAGTTTGATTAGCATCTGACAAGTTAATGAGCAGAAAGCCATCTGGTGCCATTTCAGATGTCACTAAATCTCCTAACCCGATCCGATGTGCAGCACACTTTTGTTTCTTTTCTACTTTTACCGTAAAGTGACTGCCATTTCAAATGGGTATTGTCTTTTCATAAATAAAGGAAAATTGGAAATTATAATGGGGCATTTCACGCATTCAGGCAGCAGTTTGGTTCTGCAGTGTTTCTGCTTTGCTTTGGGTTTTTTTGGAGGTCTTGATCTTATTAAATTCTAGCAAGTACAGGCGCATGTCGGAGGCCATTCTCTGACTATTGAGTTTATTTTAATCTGTTCTTCGCGGTTTGACAACCTTTATTCAGTTTTTGAAAGTGTAATAAATTCCCTTAAATCTTGGCTATGGCTGAGTTAGCAGGTGGCTTCAAAGGCCTTCTGTTTAATGTGCCTGAAGTAATTATCATTATTATGATTTGTGTTAATAAATGCCATCTTTGTGATTAATGTGATCAGATACCTCAATGGAGTGGAGCAACAAAACTGCCACATGTGCTTGGGAGACTTTGAAGTCCAGAGTCTCAACCTCGATCATCTGAGGCAAAGTCAAAGGATGTCAGGATGGCAGCAGTCCATGAAGGCGTAGAGGGCATGGAAGGCCATATGCAAAGGCTTCTGGAGTCGCAGAAAGGTTACATTTAAAACAGAACAATCCAACTAGAATATCAAGATGTTCTTTAATTTGTGTTATTTACGGTTTATCATGTATATACACAGGTCTCTTGTGAGACATTTTTTGAGAATTTTGAGACTCTGTTGTGATTCTAGCAGAACACAATAGCATAAATGGGTGAGGCCTTCAAAAAGGCCCACAAAAATATGTTTGAAACTTTACTGGCCAACCCCAATATAGACCTCGCCCAGCCAAGCCTGACTGTAGGCAAAGGGGCAACTTCACGCCAGACTGGGCTGCAAAATGGGGAACAGGCTTTTAAAGTTCAAAAGTTACAAGAGAGTCTCAGATTTCTTAAAGCATGCCTTACAAGAGGGATAACTGTGAAAACTCTGGTTTTATAAAAGGTTATTGTTTATTTGCAAAAGGAAAAATATACAAAAAAGGTTGTAGTACTAAGGTGTTGTACAGTGTTAGCCGTTATGGATGTGGTGAGAAGTTAAGCAGAATGACACCTTTTGTGAATTTCCCCTTGGGGATTAATAAAGTATCTATCTATCTATCTATCTATCTATCTATCTATCTATCTATCTATCTATCTATCTATCTATCTATCTATCTATCTATCTATCTATCTATCATTTTATTGGCTAACTGGAAAGATTACAATATGCAAGCGTTTGAGGCAACTCAGGCTTAAAAGAGCAAAAAGGACTTTCCTGAAATGCAATCCAAAAGCAAAGAAGTGCCAAAAACATTATCCAAGGGAAGAATCCAATAAACAGAGCAAAAAGACAGAAAGACTAGTAACCCCAAATAAAACAATGTTCACTATAATCTCCAAAGAGCTCACTTGAATGAACCATGGGAACTTGTTGAGATAGGGATAGGGATTCACTCACAAAATATAATGAACATGGCAGAAACAAAATATTCACATAGGAACTAAATGATCAAAAAGATTAGATAGATAGATAGATAGATAGATAGATAGATAGATAGATAGATAGATAGATAGATAGATAGATAGATAGATAGATAGATAGATAGATAGATAGAGATCAAACTTCATTTGTCCCGAGGGGAAAATTTGGCATCAAGAACAATGCAAGTACATATCAATATTTACAGAAACAGAAACAACTAAGGCATCAAAAATGAACAGAAAAGACTTAAAAAGGTAATTGAAACATAGGGGAGGAACCCCGGCTATACACACAAGACAATAAATATGTGGTTTGTTTGTAACATGACACGTTTGTCCTGCTGGAAGAATCCATTTGTAAAAAACATAAACTGCAGCTCTAAGAGACAGGGACAATAGTTAGGTACGGCAGTCTTCAAATGTTATGCACAGCATTACACAAAGCAAGATGGATTTGTGGATTCCTGTTCGTACCATCTGCATGTTGCACACATTTAGATTCATCAATTCAAGTAATATTTTTACAGATTTTATTTCTCCAGGTTATAGCCTCATCTTCCCGTTCTTAGCTGCCCATCTGTTTCAAGGCCCATTGTGTGTTCAAAGATGTCCTTTTGCACATTATTATTGTAGAGAGCTGTTATTTGAGAAATTATTGCCTTTCTGTGAGGTTGCACAAGTCTAATCATTCTCCTCTGAACTGTCACCCACTGGATTGTTTATCTCACTTTTCTCTGCAAATCTTATAAGATGTAGTGTGTGAAAATCCATTGAGGAAAGCTGTTTCTGAAAGGGTGAGTTGGGACTCCTTCTGCATGCCTCCAACCAAGGATGGACCAGTTACAGCCCACAAGGGGAAGACCAAGGACTAATTCTCAGATACAAGATTGAGATCATCTGGGAAGTCCCCAGCTGTAGCTGGATATTATGACTAAGGTTACAGTGGCCTGGTTTTTTTGGCTTGGTATGTTACCATCACAACCCGCAGCAGGTAAAGTTTTAAGAAGTTTAGGCCCCCAAAACTCAAACGCAGGCCAGAAAACTTTTGGTGAGCCACATATGGCTCAACAGCTGCTTAATACCACCCCTATGGTCAAGCATGGTGGTTGCAGCCTCATACTGTGGGGTGGGGCATCTCAGCAGCAGGGACAGGTATACTGCTCAGAATTGAGTGAAGGATAAATGCTGCCACATATAGAGAGATCTTCAAAGTAAACTTGCTCCAGAGTGCACTCCACCTCACTTTGGAACAACGGTTCACTTTTCAACATGACAATGACCCAAAACATACAACCAAGACAACTGTAGAGTGGTTTTGAGATCATCACCATCATTTTAGGATGAGTTTGTTTCTATCAATGGATGTTTTACTTATTAAGTGAGCAATGTTTCCTCCTTTCATTAAGTAAAAATAAAATCAGCAGGTTTCTTAGATATTGACATCTGCTTTGCCAGTTGACTTTAATCTTTTGCTAAGAGCAAGGTGCATTCTAGTGGACTGTGAAGCTAGTGGTTAAAGAATTATTAACTAGTTAATAGGTGATCTCCCTTTAGCACTTCTGCACTCAGTCATGTTGACCTATGACCTATGAACTGAGACATTTCATTGGAGAAATGTCTTGCTGTCATGTTTTGAAGCATCACCTGACACTGTGCCACTGCCTGCAGTGCACATTCTGGAATTACACTAAAGATCTGCATAGCTTGACTTTTGTCTACCTTGGCACATAGCCCCGTACCCAATATCCATGAAATAGCCCAAATATAATTGTGATCAATCTTCTTTTCATTCTCCAGTATTTTTAGCATTGTGACACGGTGTGCTTCCTGGTCCCTGAGAGACAGAAACTCATCATTTGTAATCTAATGTCACAAACTCCACAAAAAGCCATAGTAAGGTTTGGGGCAGCCACCCATATATTAATTTCCTGGCTGCAAAAGTTGCAAAAATAAATGATAGCACTGATGTGCACAAACTGGAGTCCAAAACAGGACTGAGGGAATAGGGGAAAGGTGGAGGCTTTGAAAGGTCAGGATAGGAAGTGATGTCAAAGGGGCCGGGATCGGAAGGGTCTTCAGCTATAGGCTCATGCCCGGACATGACATCTAGGGGGCTGGAGCCAGCATGGCCTTCCTCTATAGGCCCAGACCTGGAAGTGACATCAAAAGGGCCAGGTGGAACTTACTGTAAATGATATGTAGGAAAGTGAGAAAAAAAGTCAGTGCATTCTGCCACATACCGGTCGGATTCGGAAAATGCCCTTACTCAAGCCCTTTAACTGCCCCCATGCGCACGTGTGTGACACTAATTTCAGACTCACACCAAGGTTTGTTAATGGATTGCAGTTAGACTGGAAAGGCTGTGTGGCTGCTTATCGTTTTCTTCCTAATTTGAGCAGATTTCATCCTTTTATTCACATTCTGATTTTACATAAACATTTGTAGAATTATATTAGCACTTAAAAACTATATGTGGGAGCTCCAAAGTGTACACTTTCAAGTGTTAATTTAACACTGGTGGTTCTCCAGTGATACTTCATTGAAAGTCATGACTGAGATGGACTAATGCCATGTGGATGCACAGCATCAAGACTGGTGCAAACCAAAGTGCAAAGTGCAGATTTATTCAATCAACAGTCAGTGACCACAGAGTGCAGCACACATTCTTTCTTCAATAAATAAGTAACGAATATCCAAATAAATAGATTAAAATCCAAAACAGTGGAGAGATAAAAACCTTTTTCTGTTCTTTTTTATTTCCATTCTGTCCTCGTCAGGACTTTGGGATTCCTAAACCATGCAGCTCATTGCACCCAAGGCCCATCCAAATTGTGACTCCCAGGGTGCCTTGCCCTGTACCTCCCTTGACCCCACAGGACAGGAGGATCAAAGCTGCACTACCTCGACATCTTCAGTTCCCAGGGTGTCTTGCTCATCTAATAGATGCCTCTGTACCTTTTGACTCCCTCTCTCAACCGTCTACGATGACTTCCCTTTGTCTTTCTTGCTCCACTACTCAGCTGGCGAGATTGCTGTCACTTTGGAGACTCCATAGCACTTGGTCTGAGACTCTGTAATAAAATCTACAGTCACGCCAATTCTGCCCTTTTTGTTTTCATGACTCTTTCGCACTGACCATTGCTCCCCTATTCTCCATCTCGTATTCTGAGCATCTTCCTTGTCTGCCCTACTCAGGCTGCGTTATACTCTGTGGGTGCAGGTGCTTTTGTTAAAAATCTGCAGAGTGTCAATAAGGAAACCGACTGAGCTGACCACGTTTACAAGTGAATGTGTGATCAGCTAATTTCTCCATTGAACGCAAAAGGGGCCGTGCAACATTGCAGTTCTGAACACCTGCAACCACCAGTGTGAACAAGTGTGAGCAATAATTAGTGATGTCTTAACCGGCCTCATGACAAATATTCAGAAAACATGAAGCTTTTGTCAACATCAAAAGTGCTGGCAAAAAATTGAAGTCAGGAAAAAAAAGCCAGAAAGAAGATAATTAACGATATTAGCAAACTTTTTGTTCAAATTGTTTTTTGATGTGTCATTTATAGGATAGCCTTATTATGGATGTCTCCATCTCTTTTAAGTCAGGGTGCTCTGATGCCAACTGCACCAACTGTGTCAGTTATGTGTTGGAAATCTGCACACGAACTAATAGCAACATGAATGAGGGCAATCAAAGTGACAGACAAAATGGTGGCAGTAATAATAATGATAATTAATGAAACAAAATGGTAATAATATCAAGAATATTATAAGCAAAATCTAAAATTAACCAAAATATAATTCAACTATGACAGCTGATAATTTGAAGTAATTTATAATGTAATTGTGTGGTAAGACTATTAGAACACTCAAACAATAGAACATTGGAAAAATTCTGAGAAGAACAGGCCATTCAGCCCATTCATTTTGATTGTCTAAAATAACGTCAAGTCGAGATCCCTAAAGTCCTGCATGCTCTTCACCACAATAATTTATTCCATGTGCCTAAAACTTTCTAACATTTGTTCATGAACATCTTAGTTTTACTCCATTTGAGGTTCTGTTGCTTGCATACCAGGCACGCTGCAAAAGTTGATTAAGGGTGTTTGCTGTATCTGAAGGTGAAATGCAGACATCATATAAGGAACATGCAAACAGCACAGGGGTTGATACTACAATAGCACCAAGACTATGACAGCCAATACTTAAAATAACGCTCATCATCTTTAGATGCCAGCTAAGGCTTCCAGCCTCCAATTGTCCATCTCAAAGTTTATTTCAAGTATCAGCTTTAGTGAGTGGATGAAGGTGACATGTAGTCATTGCATGAGGCCGCCTGCTCGATAAAAATGCTGCTTTTCAAATGAATGTCATCCCTATGTGTAATATTTGCAGAAAGAGCCATGCTCCCAATTACACTGTTGTCAAACGGTAATCCATTAATAAATACAGCATAGCCTACACTCTCAGTGATGTCTCCTCTTCAGTTTATCCCTTGTTGTGATTATTTCAGTCTGTTGCATCTACTGTGTCATTATCAGATACTCTAGAATTGAGCCTGCAAACTTAACCACACATGAGTTTGACCCCACATGCAGCATAATAATCCTCTTCAATCCAGCGTTATTGAATGTATACTGATGATTTGCCCGGTCAGGAAGGGTGACATAAATATGAAAGGTGCCAAGCAAGGCCTACAAAATGTGGCAGAGACATATCTGCCACTCATCAGGAGCCAGGTAATGTTCTCCCAGGACCATACAGGACATACATAGAAAGTAGCAGAGTGGTGGCACTTGCCGTCAAAGGTAAGAAAGAGGGCACAGTGGGCTGGCAGGAGGGCACAATGGAGGGAGATACATGGCCATAGTGTGGATAGTGTGCATTGTTATTTTTTGGAGTAAAATAGTCTAGGGCAGGGGTCCTCAAAGTCGGTCCTGGGGTCCCAATGTGGCTGCAGGTTTTTGATCCAACCAGCTTCTGTTTTTAATTGGACTCCTGGGCTAAAGAAATGAACTGTTATTTCCCAGATTCTGTGATTTGGGAAGAATATAGAAATTAGAAAGCTAAGTTTGGTAAAAAATTAATTTTATTAAAATGTGCAGCTATATGAGAATAATGTATTTTATTTCTTTTTAACAGTATTTTCATTTTGATTTTCATTCTGCTTTTACAGGTGTTCTCATTGTTTAATTAATTCATTATTTAATAATTAGTGGGTCTGACACTAAAGTACTTGCAGCCTTTCATGATTCAATGCTGTTTGCCTGCATGTCTGCTCTGCTCGTTTTTAATTGTCATTATTAAGATACAATGAAGGGAGCAAACTGCACAGAGAAAGGGCAAAATATAATGAAAGCAACAAAAGTGAGTTAAGCATTTAAATCTATAGCAAAAGCAGAAAAGTTTCTAAATGGCTTATACATTTAAAATTCATGCTGCTGTGCTTTTCTAAATGTAGAATAAGAGGAGAGAAAAAAATAGCAGCTAATGAAATGAGATAAGTGTTATAAGTTGTTGTCACTGGTTATGAATCTGGCTGAAACAAAAACCACAGTGTGCCCCCAGGACTGACTTTGAGGACCCCTGATGTAGGGATGGCTACAAGGACCTGGCTCTTTAAGGACCATACAGTCCTCTGATGTGCAGTGGTCTCATGGGCCAGGGGAGGGCACCATAGGTTGGTAGTCCTGTATAATCATCCTGGATCCTGAATGTAATTCTAGACTTGACTGAGGTGAGGGAATTTAAAGCTTCTTCATCATTTCTGCATAGTGTATATACTGTAAATATGTGTATGGGGGTTGTGGGGGGGTCTGTGTTTTAACTGACAAGGAATCCAAGATGACACGAGAGAGATATGATCTATCCATCCTGAAGTAGGAATTAGTATTTATTTAGGCAAAAATAATAGCCCAAACAGGATACGATTAGCCTTTACCCTGTATACGGAGCGTTCTTCTATTAGATAGCACACTTTGTAAACAGTTAATGTAGCACACTCTCTTTGCAGCTTTATTTTAGTATTCAGAGTTAGGGTCCCTTTCTCCTCTTTAGTGCCTGACTCAGCTCAGACAAATTTCCTCACCAGTTTTTCTTGCTGGAAGTGAACTGTTAATTGTGTGCCTTGACCATCCTTATTATATTCATACACTTGGTCACCTGACCAGATGTAGAGTTCTACCTTGTGAAGAACTTATAGGGCAGAGCTTTTCATGGACATTCATTTCTCATGACACTCTTGGGCATTGCCTTCTTCCTAAAGCTTCCAATCCTTCCCCGCAAAGAAGCAGAACATGCTTTCGTGCAACTGGAGTGCTTCATTGTTCTCCCCAGGTTCTTCCTTTCCTCTCATCCTGCTCCTCGAAAGCAGGCAGAGCCTACCTTGACTATAAATCTCTCTCCCTCTCTCTCTCTGTCTATCTATGGCCATAAAGTATTTTTTTTTATTATTTAGATGCTCTTCTTCTTATGCCTGCATATTCTGGGTTCAAGTCCAAGTGTCAGTTAATGGCTATTTTCATTAGAGAGTCAGCTCTCTGGCACTCTTAGTATTGGCCCTGAATTTTACTTTCACAGTGTCCCAGTTAAACATGTGTCTGGTGGAACTTGTATGTGTGTAAATCAGAGACCGGGGGTCTTTCCTTCTGAAGGCATTGCGATGTTCCTGTATACATGTTGCAAGTCTTTTAGATGTTTGTCCCACATATACTGCTGGACATGCACTGCATGCTGTCTCTATTTTTGACTTTTCACTTTAGACATTGAAAAGGACATTCTGTAATTGTTTGCCGGTTTATAAAATATATACAAATATATATATATATATATATATATATTCTATGCACTGTATGTACTGTATATATAGTATTTTAGCTGTGTGGCTCGGCCCGCGTAGAAGTGAAACAGGACAGTGAGGAGGGCCCTGTCTGGCTCCCCACTCCTGACGTCACGCCTGCCTCTCCCCTTGGCCTGCAGCCACTGTCTTGGATTAACGTGAATATATTGGTCCTGCAAACGAACTACGATTCTTAGCGTAATGAGAGAAGTCGTAAAATCAACTGGAATGTTCCAGCAAATTATAGAAAAAAACCCAATCTAAATCTGTTAAGTAGTTCTCTCGTGAAAAGCGGACAGACAGACAGACAGACCTTGGATTTTATATATGTATAAGAGGTGATACTGCATACACAGTATATATTTATGGAACACATTGTTAAGGATTCCAAAGTTTAAGTTTGAGTTTTCATCTGTTTACACGTTTTAGGAAAAACATATGAATAGATACATAATATGCCCAGGTTCCTTGTTCAATTGGTTGAAGAGAATAAGTGAGGCCTAGATTAGAAAGGAATTCCTTGTCTTTCTTGTTTGCTTTTCGTATGCAATCATCTAATAAGCGACTTTAAAAAATGCCTTTCCGAATGCCTCTTGGGACATCGCCTTGTTGCTGTGACTATTACACTGCTGATAATTGGTGCTGTGTAAATTACTGTGCACTAAATGCCAGTCATAAAACAGCACGGCAAAGTGTCAACAGGATTTTGCATTTCTCATTTGCCTCTGAGCCATGCCAAATCTGTGCATTTAGGCCTGTTCTTTCACTGACCTCAATTATAGATTTTCACATTGTGGAATTAAAAACTGCCTGTGGCACAACAAATACAACAGTGGGAAGAAAAATGTGGTGCTAAAAAGATGTGACAAGCAGTATGGCCTGAGATTAGCATCTACTCTGGACTTGCAGGAGACTGCACCAGTGTTTCTATTAAAAGTTTCCTGTCACAATGTGAGATGCCATCATGATCTAAAACATTTGAATTTTCATCATATGTGCGAGTTTTGACAGACATGGCGTGTGTATGTATTTGCTTAGATTTAAATTACTAGTTTTACTTAGTCACCCTAATTTTATATTTATTGGTTATTCCAATAGAGTGAAGCTTTTATACAGAAGTTTACAGCAGCGAGTGGCAAATAGTTTATTTCCACTTTAATGCATCCTTTGATGCCTAAATAAGGCTGATTATGAATAAACAGCCTCAGAAGGGCTGCCTGATGTGAAATTGAAATGCTTCTTTTAGTGCATTAATGATTCAGCTTAGCCTTAAACAAGGATAACTTGAGAAAATAAGAATCTTCTTCCAAAACAGACATATTCAGCTAGCTGGAGAAGTTTCATGCCAGCCTTCTCTGGTCTTCGGTATATTGCATTGCTTACCTGTCTGTATCATCGATTTTCACAAAATTAGATTTATGGCCTACATGAGCATGGAGCCCAAGTCACAAGCACTGCTTTAAAGGACAAACTAGCAGAGGTATCTGGAACATGTTACAGTATGTACGTTCTCTTGTACTTGATGGCTCAACTGCTTACACAATTATATAAGTGGACAATACTGTTGGTGGGGGGGGGATAACTACAGAACAAGGGAGTGTGTGCTTAGAGGGAGAATGGGCAAATTTAAACATTTAAGTGGCATCGACCAAGCATAATACAGGAGGGTTCATGTACATTTATCAGGATGAACAACTCTCCTGGGTTCGTCACACCAACAGCTATACAGAATATGGCTACACCATGAAATGTGTTCAGCAGCCTATATAGTCCTGTGATCAGACACAGTCTGTTGAGGATGGGGGCTAGCGTGTAAGATATAGTCAATCAACAAAACAGTATAAATGTGCAGAAAAAGACATGTCAGAATGTATACAAGTCCTCTTAGCTTGTAATGGATGGGGTAGTGCTGCTCATGACTGAAATGAGGCCCTACCCTTTTCACCTTAAACAACTAGATGTTGTTAATAAGAAACACAAATGACTCACAAATAAGTAATGATGGCAGGTTTATGCTTATTCATGACTAGCCATGCCCCACAGCTCCACCTGTGTAGAAGTGAAAAAGGACAGTGAGGAGGGTGCTGCCCGGCTCCCTACTCCTGACATTACACTCCCCTTGGCCCATAGCCTCTGTCTTGGATTAGTGCGAATATATCGCTCCTGCAAGAAGTGAACTATGATTTTTAGAACAATGAGAGAGGTCACAAAATCAACCGGAATGTTCAAGGAAATTATAGAAAAAATACCCCAATGTAAATCTGTTAAGCAGTTCTCTCGTTCACTATCTAAGAAGATGTAAGATGCGCCCTGAGGCTGGCGCGTGAGTGAGGAGGGCCCCACCCCCTTCCCCTCAGCCTGCTGCGTCTCTCTCAGATTCACGCAAATAAATCGGTACCACAAGCAAACTATGATACATAGAACAATGAGAGAAGTCGTAAAAGCAACTGGAATGTTCAATCAAATTCTAGAAAAAAAAACCCATGCTAAATCTGTTAAGGAATTCTCTTGTGAAAGCAGACAGACAGACTGACAGACAGATGTTGGATTTTATATATATAGAGACGATGTACCAAACTGGATATGGCAAAAAAACTTCATTACTCCAAGGAGCCATCCTGTGAAGTGCAATTAATGATGCTTTATTGGTGTGAGGTTGCACACTAGGTTTCTTTATACAGTAGAACAATGCTTGAATGTCACATGACATCTGTCCATCTCCAACTATCGTACATTCTTGACAGCAGTGTGGTCATCTGTAAATTGACTTTTTCTGAAGCATATTGCTCCATTTCATAATAATAAGAATTACGTATGCTTTGAAATCACTTCAGTCTTTTTTTTTTGACCAGCGCCTATTAACTCAAGAAAACCCTCACATCTCATATATTGTTCAACATGTCCTAATGTCTAGTTATGAAAGACCCAGAGCTCTTTAGGGTTCCCCCTATTTTTTGGCCCTCTAGACCTAAAAACCCTCATTAAGCCCTAGGACATTTTTAACCAAATTATGTACAGGAAACTACACTCTTATGCCAAGGAATAAATCAAATAGGTGTCTTACCAAAAATGATCAGAAGGACTTGAAGTTGTGCCTACCACATCAATCAACCCCAATGGTTTTTCCCCTTAACAGGATACAAGGTGTCAAAGTTTCTTCTTTTCACAAAACTTCAAACAAAAAGGTATCAATAATAAAAGCATGTGGAGAGTTGTTTTATACTATTTCAATGTTGGTGAATATAATATTTTTGATGTCTGATTCTTTACTGGAGGTCCTAGTTCTCTGAGCTACTCCCAGCAAGTTAAAAATGGCAGCTTTCAAACATAAGCATGTGGGCTATCATTTAAGACCATTTCATAATTAGTCATTATGGATATGACGTCAGTTTTGATCTTTTACTAGGGATCTTGCACTCTGTGGACTTCAATCAGAAAGTGAAAAATAACAAATTTCATTTACAATCGAGAATATTTAGACTTTAAACATTTAAACTGAACCACACATATTAACATTTTCAAATATCTGACACACCAATTTTTGTTTATTATTACTTCTACCCCATGAAGTAAATCATTACGTTTCTTATGAACCCTGCATTAGGGCATCTTATGCTAATTCAGGACTTTTTAATATTTTGTAATAATTTCAGGAACAAGACAGAAATTTAATCTTATTGAAGATGCCTCTTCTGTTCAGCAGCTCTTAAGCCAAGTGAGTTTCTGTGGAATGAGATGGAAGGAGCTGTTTGGAGTAGAAACCCTCCTTCTGATAACTGGCTAACTGCTCCGCTGAATAGTTCTGTACATTGAAATCAGTCTTTCATGTCACTATGTTGAAAGTGAGCGGTGTTGATTAGCTATGGATTCTTGACAGAAGTGTACTCAGATAATGGGAAGGAATTGGCATACTCATCTTGCTTAGAAGTTGTGGGCCATTCCAATGAATTTTTAAACAAAAGTGACTTTAGAAAAGATTTCCTTTTACTGAATAATCTTCCTTTTTCAAGAAAGTTTTAAGTGAGCTCCTAAATTTTGTCATTTGGTGTGTATAATGTCACTATGGCCACATCCCCAACAAAATATGCAAGAATGCGCAATAAGCAGAATGCTTCAATATCTGTAGAAAAACTAAATGGAAATTAAAATTATCAGCAAAAGAATAATGCTGTCAGGTCACTAAATGTTATATTGAACAACCATAGAACACAATGGAATAGACACGGTCCGTGCTGCATTCCAAAATCGTTTAACAGAATTACCAGAGCCTACGAGAAAACTTGCAAATCTGGCCCACCTTAAATCTGTTCGCACCTCTCCGTCAGCGTCATTTGTCCTGTAAATGTGCTGATTAAGACAAGCAGCAAGCAGCCGGTTATTCCATCCCCCCCACCGTTGCAGAAAGTTCACAAAATTCTGCCTTGTTTGATCATCTGGGAGTGAGTGAACTGCTGGAGTTTTAGAGTGGAAATAATAGATCGTTATTTGGAACACATGCATTTCATGTGTGTTTCATTTCTACAGTAATCTGTGTAAACACATTGTTAAAGCAGAAACTTTTTCATATTTTAGTAATAAATGTTACAAAATGAAGGCATGAACTATACAATGTGTGAAGCCTGAAGTCCAAAGACGGTGGCGGGATGGAAGAGCCGGCTGCTTGCCACTTGTCTTAATCGGCACATTTACAGGACAAAAGAGCTGACGGAGAGGTGCAGACAGATTTAAGGTGGGCCGGATTTATGAGTTTTCTCGTAGGCTCTGTGTTAATTCTAGTGTTAAGGAAATGACAAAACACTTCTGAGTGTTTACCTGCAACATATCACACCAAAGTTGCTTGACCTGACGCCTAATGTTTAAAACGTGTGTTGCTGAATAGGGGATCTGCAGTCTTTGCAACATGTTTATACTCAGTTTGTGTGTATACAGGGAGTGCAGAATTATTAGGCAAGTTGTATTTTTGATGATTAATTTTAATATGGAACAAACACAGTGCTATCAGTCAATCCAAAATGTTAATAAACCTGAAACCTGAATGTTTCACAACGGAAATGTGAGTGTGAACATCATCAGGGGAATACATATGTGCGCACAATTATTAGGCAACTATTAGTGTGCAGATTTATTATGCAACTAAAGGAAAAATGAAAATTTTCCCATCTCACTTGTTTATTTTCATCTGTTATAGTGAGAATAATAAACAAACACCTCAAAATTTACAAATAAACATCTCTGACATTTAAAAAAAAATCAATCAATCAATGACCAATATAGCCACCCTTCTTTCCAATAACAGTCATAAGCCTTTCCATTCATGGAGTCTGTCAGTTTCTTGATCTGTTGACGATCAGCTTTTGTGGAGCAGTGACTACAGCCTCCCAGACACTCTTCAGAGAGGTGTATTGTTTTTCTCCCCCATAAATCTAGCGTTTAAGAAGTGCCCACAAGTTCTCGATAGGGTTTAGGTCAGATGAGGAAGGGGCCATGTCATTATTCCTTCATCTTTAAGGCCTTTACTGGCTGGCCACGCAGTGGAGAACTTCGATGCAAGTGATGGAGCATTGGCCTGCATAAAAATCATGGTCTTTTTCCTGTATCACTGTTTGAAGAAAGTGTCTTCGAAAAACTGGCAGTAGGTTTGGGAGTTGATTTTGAGTTCATCTTCAATGCAAAAGGTCCAACTAGCTCATCTTTAAAAATACCAGCTCATACCAGTACCCCACCTCCACGTTGGAGTGGAGCTCTGTGCCCATTACTGATCCACAGGTCCATCCATCTGGTCCATCAAGAGTCACTCTCATCTCATCGGTCCATAAAACCTTTGAAAAAATCTGTCTTCAGATATTTCTTGGCCCAGTTTTGACGTTTCAACTTATGTTTCTTGTTCAGTGGTGGTTGGGTTTCAGCCCTCCTTACCTTGGCCATGTCTTTGAGCACTGAACACCTTGTACTTCTGGGCACTCCAGGTAGGTTGCAGCTCTGGAATATGAAAGTACTGGAGGATAATGGGTTCCTGGTAGCTTCACGTTTGATTCTTCTCAAATCTTTGGCAGCTAATTTGCGTCTTTTGTTCTCAACACGTTTCTTGCGACCCTGTTGACTATTTGCAACAAAATGTTTGATGGTTCTGTGATCACACACCAATATCTTAGCAATTCCAAAAGTGCTGCATCCCTCTGAAAGACTTTTTACAATTTTTGACTTTTCAGAGTCAGTTAAATCTCTTTTGGCCCATTTTGCCTGAGGAAAACTAGCTGCCTAATAATTCTGCACACCTTGATATAGGGTGTTGATCTCCTTAGGCCACACCCTCCCTCATTACACAAATACACATCACCTGACATGCTTAAATCCAATAAGCATTCAAGTTAATACAGCTTGGAGTTGGAATATACGCATTAAAAATGATGATATGGTCAAAATACTCACTTGCCTAATAATTGTGCACACAGTGTACAGTGTAGCGTGCGGCTGGGGCTCTTGTCCAGCCAGGATGGCTCTACACTGGGAGGACCAGTTAAGCAAGCATGGCCAGAACGTTACCTCACCCGGGACGCTAGATGGCAACCCCCCTGGGTTTGTTGGAAACCGCAGGCACCATCAGGGGTGCTGCAGCAGGAGCTGCTGAGCTCTTATGGGCAGTTCTTCTGTCATACTTGGAAGTGCTGCCAGAAATGGGTAATCAAGCACCTGGAGCACTTCTGGGTGCCTTATAAAAGCAGCCAGCACTCACTACTCGAGGAGCAAGAGTCGAGAGGAGGAAGACGAAGTTTGACCAGAGGAGTGGAAAGGAGAAGGTAAAGAGAAGGAAGAGAATATTGTGTTTGTGCTGTGCTTGTGCTGGGACTGTGTTGAGCTTGTGGGAACGAGGAAGGCGTTGCCCACAAGGTAATAGAAAATAAAAATCAGTGTGTGCCTTGAACTTGTGTCCCACACTTGTCTGTGTCGGGTTAAGCTGGCAATGCCAGCCTGGGTGCTCCATAACAGTTTGTTTTCGACAAACTTTCATTAGTATTCCAGCAATACCATTTTTGCATTTCGCCCTCCCCTATCATAATTGTCTATGGCAGAGGAGCAAAAGCTTTAGATTCATCAAAAAATTTAAAACTCTGGTTTTTGACAGATCTTGATGTTTTAGGATTCTTGATACCGAAAACATTGATATCTCGATGATGGGTGTGTGTTTGTCTGTATGTGCCTGTGTGCCTTGAGCACGAACTACAGCTAAAACGGATGGATGGAAAAAATACCAAACTCGAAACTGAAACCTGTTATGAGATTATGATGTGCTGGTTAGAGAAAGAGGCACTCTAGAGGAACCCTCAAATACTGTAATTCTGCAATTAATTATGAATTCCATCCATCCACCCATCCATTATCCAACCCACTATATCCTAACTACAGGGTCACAGGGGTCTGCTGGAGCCAATCCCAGCCAACACAGGGCGCAAGGCAGGAAACAAACCCCAGGCAGGGTGCCAGCCCACCGCAGGGTGCACAAACACACCAAGCACACACTAGGGACAATTTAGGATTGCCAATGCACCTAACCTGCATGTCTTTGGACTGTGGGAGGTAACCGGAGCACCCAGAGGAAACCCATGCAGACACAGGGAGAACATGCAAACTTCACGCAGGGAGGACCTGGGAAGCGAACTCGGGTCCTAATTATGAATTCTTCTCATCAATTACAATCATAATGAGCTATTTTATGATCAGAAAGAGCAGAATCAAAGCGGTAAATAATTACTGAAATGTTATAGAATAGTTCAGGTAACTTGGTTCCTAGGGTGCAAAGCCTACTGACGCTCACTTCCAAATTTTTTGTCTTCTGTATACTCATCACCATTTTGTGATTGTCTGTGCAAAGCCACAGCTACTGTATGTTGTTAACATTTGCTATAGTCATTGCTGGTCATATAACGCATAGCAGGTGAGAGAGTTCAAATGTTGTATTGCATTCTCACCTCCCACCTGTAAAACATGGCGGTGTGTTCTGCGCTACATCCAAGGTTTGAACAGTTTCAAAGAGACAGTCTTTTGGTGAAGACTAAGCTATTTGTCTCTTGTTCAGTGTTGATTTTTGCAACTCTCTTTTCTGACTACTGATTTTTGGATTTTATTTAGGCAATTTAGAAAGGTAGTTTTTACTTCCTGGTTTTTGACTTCTGCCTACTTTATGACCCTGTATTTTTGGCTGCCATCTTCTCCTGGACTTCATTACTTACCCATGCATGTCTTTCATAATAATATTAATAGATTGGTTATATTTTGGGAGGGACAGGTAAATCAGAGATTTCTTTCAAACAGCTGAGAGAGTAGTCAGGACAAGCAGGGTTCTTTCTTTACATTGACATTTATTTGCTTAGAAGACACTTTTATCCAAAGTGACTGACAAAGGAGGTCAACATAATCGAGTAAACCTCAATTTGGGGACTGTTTGGGAATGAGTATCATAAGACGAGGTTACAACGTTGATCATCACATATCAAGAACTCAAAATACAAGTGAGTTACACTTCCTAGGTTACAAAATCCTACCAGACAATATCGGTTAGACAGAATTTCACTATGGAAGAGAGTCTTAAATTCTTAATGCTTCTTAAACACATTGAGAGAGTCAGAATTTCAAATGGAGATGGGCAACTCTTTCCACCAGCTAGGAGCTACACATGAAAAAAGTCGAGACTATGATTTGATGCCATGCAGAGGTGGAAACATCAGATGCCATTTAGCACCACAGCTGAGTGGACAAGAACAGACATCGGACCTCACAGATGTCTCCATTTATTTAGGTGGTTACCCACTGATTATGTTTCTGCAGGAGCCAATGTCTGATAAAAGAAAGTGTCATGTGCCTGCCTCAGCTAGTTGAACACCAGGCATGCCAGTGATTTTTTAATCATCTAGAGCTGCTTGCTGACACATACTGGTACACCTGCCAGCAGCAGACTTGACAAGGACAAAACCTGGACCAGGATACAGCCGGAGGTTAAATAGAGTGAATCTACAAGACTGCAACATGACCAGTGAAGAACAGTTGGTCACTGATCACAACCAAGGTTACATGTAGACTTGGCAGGTGCTGGCGATAATGAGTCATGCTGAGAGATGGAGTGCTAAATACACAAATGAGCTCAGGTAGCAAGAAGGTCCATCTCTGCTTGGCTGAGCTGAAGATGGTGCTCCATTACCCAGGTTGCAATATCATTGAGATACGCAGAGGCTCTAGGCGATACAATGTGGTTATCTGGAGAGAACGACAAGTACAGCTTCAAGTCATTGGCATGGACTAAAATATGAGACAGAATTTTTGGGAAAAAAATTCTACTTTTGATCCCCGGTTCAGTTTGTCGATAGAATACAAAGACTGTCATGACTCCAGAAAGTATATAAGGAATTTATTTAAAAAATGACACCTCTGGAGCATACCAAGGAAGAGTTATTCTTGCATTGTAATCATAGAACTGCTAACAATTCTTTATTCAGAACAAGCTTTTAAAGATATAACTATACAAGAGCATCTTTACCATATAGCTGATATCAAGCTAATTATAGACAAGTAAATTTAAAAAGGAAAAGAAGAATGATCTAAACACGAATAACAGAATAAAGTCGTGGTGCTGAGACTCAAGGTCAGAGGCTGCTTCCTATTAAAGTTTCTGCATACTTTAAAGCAGTGTGGGAGCAATACAGGATGGACAGGCATCCCGGCAGGACGTCAGGAAGAACACTTACCCAGATGGGAGGCCCCTAGAGTAGAGAAAGACATCCCAGCCAAGAGAGGGAAAGAGGTCACACCCAGAAAAGGGATGGATGGACATCTCAGCTGGATAAGATTCTTTACTCGGACAGGAGGCCCCAGGCAAATTGGACAGGTGTCCCAGCCAGAAATGGTTGCAGTACTCTCCCTGGCTGGGATAAAAGAAAAAGATAGGGAAGGACTGTCGCACAGGGATATTTATTCCCCCCATAGGATAGGTGGCAGCAGCCCTCCATATCTGCACCCATTTGGGAACCAGTAGGGAATGCCAGAAATTGTAGTCTGGCAGGACAGCACTGCTGGGGTCCATGGGTGCCACAAGGAGGCGCTGCCTAATTTATGTGACTTCCATATGACCCAGAAGTGGTTCCATCAGGCAGTGGCCCTGGCACCGCAAGTACTCCCGGGTGCTTAATAAAAGGGACCGCACTCCCTTATCCAGGTGAGTCAGAGCTGGGAGGAAGGAAGGCAACACTGGACTGGAGGAGAGGCAGTGTGGTGGTGAGAGGAATAGAGGAGAGGTGAATAGTGGAGAGATTGTGTTTGTACCTGTGCTTGTGTTACTTTTGGAGGCAATTTGGTGAATAAATAATCTATTATTTGAACCCAGGACTGCCTTGGTCTGATTGGTTGGGTTGGGGCTCACTGATGGCCCGGTTCCATCACTGTAGATAGACCAAACTCAGTATAAAGCTTTTGTTATATCTGTAATCTCATGACAGCCTTTCAAGTTGAATCTAGAACAATATTTGCTTATTTGACTATTACCAAGTTAGACAAACCTTGACAGCCTACGAGTTTAAGATGCTAAAGGGTTATTGTTACCGTACTCTACAGAGAGAAGAGGAGATGGCCCAGCATCGATCTTTGGAGTATCCTTGTGCTTATCTGGTGCACCCTTGACATCTCAAATTACAAATCCCTAAATAAAAACAGAGATTTGCACTGAAATGAAAGGTGAAACAGCCTTATAAATCGAGGACAAAAAAAGCGTCAAAAAAAAAGAAAAAAACAAAAACAAATTGCCTGAGATACTAATTTTCTCATGGTAGAAAATTCAGAAGACAACTACTGAGCATGTGGCTCATCTTTAAATAAGATGGCTACCAAAACCATGTGATCCCCTCTCTGACATAACACAGGCACATGGGACACCCCTCTAGTGATGGATGATCATTACAACCAATCCTAAGATTGTGATGCTTGATGACATCACCAACATGCAACTAAATAATAGAAAATAGACATAACATGAAACATAAAAAACAAAAAGAACAAAATGTTAAGATTGATGACAGAATTGTAACAGCACTAAGGTGGTTCAAATTTGAAGATTGACTCATTTGTTATTCAGACACTGACATTTGTTTTCATGCCCCATTAAGCCAATGAACGCTTGTGCTGAGGTGCAAACTTCAACATAAAACAGATCATTTGCAAGTCCAGATTTTACTGGTGTCAGAATAATTTATATCACATTGATGTTACCTTTTTAGTCAAGTTTATGTAAAACGCACTTTGACACTCTTTTTGAAGGATTCTGATGCAAAGCATTTCAAATCTAGGCAATATGATATGCAGTAACATTACATTGTTAGTGTCATAAGTTACACAGGTAAAATAATTTGAGGGAACCAGTTATGTATTCTGTTGTAAGTGTACACTCACTTTTTACTGCTTGGTCACAACGGTGAGATGACTTCTAGGGAGCCTTGCCTGTTTCCAGAAATCAAAGCAGGACCGGCCAATTGAGACCGGCATGTTCCTCCAAATTAGTGTGTTGTGATTCTGATAATCAGCAGCCCTCGACCTCTTGAACAAAGAAAAAATCCTGACCAAGTGATTCAACAAAGCAGGAGAAAAAGGAATAGAGCTGGCTGGAAATGGATGTAAAACTAGAAAGTAAAGTCTACATGCTAAGGGGCAGCATATGTAATGGGCATTTACTGCTCACAGGATCTGTAAAAGTGTCACAGGCTTGTGAAAAATGATCTCTAGTCGGCAATTTAGTCTTTGAAGATTTTTATTTATTGTGGATCCTTGTGGCTTTTACAGAGACTATATACCAAAGAGCTGTTGTAAAGAATATTCTAGTTAAACAGAAAACCTCCTCACCAGGAGTGAGTGATCAAAAAAAAAAAAGCAACATAATAAAAAAAGTCAAGTCTTATATCTTATTATGCCAAAGAAGGCAGCAGCTATTACAATTAGAAAGTTTTATTTACAGAACAAAAAGGGAGGAATTGTGGAGTAATTTATTATTTTATGTGTTAGTTAACATTAGTTGAAGCTAATAAGTAACTGCAAATAGGAAAAGATCTGTCAGTGGTGCCAAGATGAAGAGTTATAGTATAGTAGTAAAAGCAATACGTTCTGTTTTTTTTATTTGTAAGCTCAGTGTGTACGTGTCCTCCAAACTTATTAACTAGATAGGAATGTTCTTTACATTATGTGTTTACGTGTTTTCAAGTTCATGTATTTAGGGAAGCAATACAACCCAGAACTTGGATGACTGCTCCCAGATCCAGTTGAGCTTACTGTTCCTTAATTTTGGAATCCTGCCGACTACGCCACTGTAATCTGTAAAGACAGAAGCAGTAAACATAAAAAGGTTTCAGGTACTCGCCGGAAATTCTGTTTAATGAAGAAGATGAAAAAAGGGGAAAAGAAAAATTCACTCAAGGGTGCAAACACTTGGAATCAGCTAAGACAAAAAGAGAAGGTGAGCAATCGATCCTTACACCTTAATGAATGGTCGTCATGTGAATGTCAGCTTTCAGAGTCTTCAGTGGTTTTATATTTCCAACCTGGAAGGGACAGGGCTCGGTGATGGAAGCAGAAGCTCAGTCAGTCATGTTCCGGCTGGTGAGCATCTCAACTGTGGAACAAAAAGAAGATGGTATTAGTGAGAGCGGCCCTTCTCTACTCAAGGTGGTATTGCTTACATTTACGAGGCCTTCAAGATTTTCTGTAAGTGCACATGATTGACATTTTATTGAAGGGGAAATCCTTTGGGGTGCTTATTTGGTGCACCCTTGACATCTCAAATCACAAATCACTAAATAAAAACAGAGATTGGCACTGAAATGAATGGTGATGCAGCCTTATAATCAAGGACAAATAAAATGAAAAAGAAAACCTTCAAAAACAATCAATGGGGCACGTAATTCCTATGATGAGTTTTGCTCTCCGTATACCTGCAGTACATACATACATACTGTACATAAATAGCATCTCAATGAACTGCTGGTCCTCTCATGATTATTCCCCTTCAGAGCATACAACTGAATGACCTGAGATGTGGATTAAGCAACATGAGCAATATAAGTTTTTCTTCATGGAAGTTTCAAATATTGTTTACTCTTGACCAGCGTTGGCCACCATTGGGTTGCATTCTATCAGAAAATTTGTTATATTTGTTCATCACAAAAACGTGATTACATTTTCTCTGTCAAATGAGATAGTGTAAGTAGTATATCAAAATATATAATATTTAACTGGATTATTCCTTTAATCCACCTCAACGTCTTACAGAATGGGGCAGCACAAAGCCATAAACCAGCCTCGGAGAAGAAGACGTGTCCTGCACTGACTCACACACGCTCACACTGATACTCATTTATATAGGACTGGCCTTAGCCTATTACACACATCTTTGGGATGCAGTCAGGCAAAAGACTTTGTATGTGGCGCATGGCTACATTAGAGGTCTAATACAAGAGGACCCCATAACCTTCTGTGGTTGTTTAACTCCGTATGTCCAATTCCTTATTAAGTTTGTTTCCATCACATGTTAGTGAGGCACATTTCACTCTGCATTTGCTGCTGCCTGAAGTGATATAGCACTCTGGCGTTTGGATTGCACTCCCGTGCTGTGGTACAAAGAAGGCCAGAGGGAGTCTCACAGACTTTTATGAAAAGAGAAAGAGGAGTGCAGTGTAAGAGTAGCGCAGTGGCCAGCTTGTAGGCCGGGGGGTCAGCTGCTGTGATGCTGCATTGCAGAGAATTCAGACAAGTAGCACGGACCGCTCCAGGCATTTCATATTAGATTCAGAAGGATGCTGTCATAAGCATTCCCATTTACCTCATTTGCCTATGTCCTTCCTCCAGCAGTACGCATTTGGTTTTGAAATTCTAACCTTGTCTTTTAGGTTAGCCAGGGGACGCTGTGAATTCTGTGAGCAGCTCTGCTGAGATTTCTTTGAAATCCCCAGAGAACTGAACTACTGGCATTAGTTACAAATAATCGCACCAGGATTTTTTGTCTTAATAACATTCCCACCAAGTCCTGTGTAGTAGACATGAGGCTTACCAGACTGTAATTACCAGGCTTTGTTTTGTCTTCTATTGAGTACTGGAACTAGACAGCAGATTGTCCAATCAAAAAGAACAGCACCTATGTCCGTAAATGAATTATACAGTATTAGCTGTTTTCAATATATTCCACTTTTTTTCAGTATCATATCATGTCTGCTCCTGCTGACTTATTATGTTTAAGCGCCATTAGCTCCAAGACTACTTGAACTGCGCAGCTTTTGTTCTGCTGTGTTAAAGTCGGCGATGATGTATCAGCAGTGTCTTTAGTGAGCATCTCAATGAATTCTTGATGAGATACTGAGTTCAGCTTATGGAGGGGAAATGTAGTCTCTCTTCATCAGTTTATTAATCTTAATTTTCTATTTGTCTTAATATATTGACTTTAGGCATGCCCTTAATACAATTATTCCTTTGACGCTTTTTGACAAGCTTATAGGTACGGGTATGAAACAGTCTCTGTGTTTTACTGGATTTCATTTCTGAATCAGGAAGTGGGTGGTGAAACTGAATGACTCCATGTCTAAGCCCCCCAAAGATTGTGTCTTATGAGCACTCCTTCATTTGTTGTTGTATGAATGGCTGCATTTCACGTATGTATTCACTAAGAATGGTCAGGCTTGCTAATGACACAACCCTTGTGGGTCTCATCGCATAATATGATAAGTCTTAGTGAAGGGGGAAAAAAATAATAAAATGGTGTAGTCTAGATAATGTGAACAAACGTTGATATAAAGGAAAGACACAGCTGAAAATGCTTGTGTTAAATGGTGGAAATGCTTGTGTTAAATGGCAGGTGCAGCTTAAGGGCTTGATAAGGTGTGTGAGGACACCTCCAGAGTTACCTTTGGCATATTATTTGAACAAGTGGACTTCTCGTTGATCGTTACATACAAGTGTGGACTGTTGTTGAGATTCATTTAATGGGACTGGTGGGAGATGGAGCCAGCAGGTATCACAGCTATTTCTCCAGTTTAGCAACTTCAGAATGTAAAGGAGGAAGATAATGTGAGAACTCTATGCTGTCTTCCAGGACCATCCCCTGTGGTCCCTTTGTCTGAGTCTCAGTGGGCTCATTCGGACAATCACCCCATTAACACACATTAATGGAAAGGTTATTGAAGCAGCAGAGAATCCATGGTCCTGGACACCTCCATTTTCAACAGTTTGACACTGGGGAACCCTCAGTAGTATAAATGTTTGGGTCTCATATCCATTGTCACTCCCACTCACAATGGCTGTAAGGTTCAGTGTGGTCACTCAGCTCACTTATCCCAGGTCCTACAAGCTGTTATTAGTCAGGAGTCATTGGCACCATTTACAGACTAGTCAAGTAAATCCCACAGATATATCAGTGCCTGATTTGATAACATATGCTAAGAAGAACAAAACTGCAGAGAGTGAAAATGCTGGAAAAAAATAAACCTCTAGGGGGTTACAAGGTCAAAAGACCACCAGCCTCAAGACATTCTATAGCACTTATATGTGATTAAATTATTCAGTATGATAAAAAGTCCAACACGATTTGATACTGCAGACCAATAATAACAGAACCCAGAGGAGACCTTGAACTGTCAACATTCCACTTTCCTTCATGGCTCACCTTCACAATGCTTACTGTTGGCATCTTGCAAATCTTGAACCATCTATTCCATCTATTCATTTTTCAGAATGTATGCATTTTCTCAGCAGAACTGAAACCAGTTCATCACAGGATATTCTCATGTATGCACCTACACTCACTCATAAGGTTACCTGTCATGCTAACCCACCCATCTTTACCCATTGGAGAAGGTTGTGAAAACTTCTGTCCAGTTGGGGATTAAACCTGGAGCTCCGACAATCATGGTGCAGCCTCACGTAAAATTTAAGAATTTAGACGTCTTCATGATGTGTGTGGTTGATGTCACAGTTGATACCAGTGAATTTACTTGGATGTTATATTGGCTTTTGGATGCAAAAAATAATCTAAAAATGTACATTTATTAAATTTTGATTGGGTGGAAGGGCGTCATGGTGGTGCAGTGGTAGCGCTGCTGCCTCACAGTAAGGAGACCTGGGTTCACTTCCCATGTCCTCCCTGCATGTTCTCCCCATGTCTGTGTGGGTTTCCTCCGGGTGCTTTGGTTTCCTCCCACAGTCCAAAGACATACAGGTTAGGTGCATTGGCGATCCTAAATTGTCCCTAGTGTGTGTGCCCTGTGGTGGACTGGAGCCCTGCCCAGGGTTTGTTCTTGCCTTGCGACCTGTGTTGGTTGGGATTGGCTCCAGTAGACCCCCGTGACCCTGTGTTAGGATATAGCGGATTGGATAATGGATGGATGGATGATTGGGTGGACAGACAACACTTTCATGTGGGCACTGCCTAATACCTGATACCCATAGCTATTCCCCATTTCATGGCACACAAAAAGGTTTCTCAGCTGAATGCTGGAGTTTAACCAGGAATTTCATTTTCTTTTTAGTGTTAGTCAGTCATCTCCTAGTGTGCTTGGGTAGAATTTATGTGTGTGCTACCTAGTAAGATAGTTTTCTCCACTTCAGAAAGAGTTTCTGATTTTGTAGTCAAGCTGGCAGTAGAAGCTGCACAGAGAAAAGCAACTAAGTGCATCCTTGGACTAAAGGGAAAGGAGGAAACAAATCAGTTTTAAATTATAGTGGCACACTGGTCTTTTAAGTGTCTATGAGGACAAGAGAATGTCTTTCAGCTATGCTGGACCGATGATACTGGCACAAAATGTCACTTGAGCCTAAACAGCAAGACGTCACAATAACCACATACAAAGTACAAAACGTGGCCACAAACTAGCAATAACTACGAGGGGGAATCAAGCTAAAGTTAGAAAATGAGATTTATTAGAAAATGGAACAAACCTTAACAAAGCTGATAATGTCATTTCTCAGTGTCGTCTCCACCCTTCTCAATGCACTTGCGTCACCTGCCTGACAGTGCCGGGATTCCAACAGAATAAAAGGTTTTGTCTTGTCCTCGCAACAACTCATGCACTGCTTTCTTCATGTCGCAATCTGTCTTGAATCGACGACCTCCCAGATTTTTTTTTTAGTGGTCCAAATCTGGTGAATAAGGAGGATGTGACAAAACCTCAAACTTCAGTTTTTCCAGACAAGCCTTGGTGTTCTTAGCAGTGTGTGTTATTGTCTTGCAGCAAAAGGACTCCTTGAGACAGCTGGCCCCGCCGTTTGGATCAAATATCAGGCTTCACATTGGTCTCCAGCAAGTCACAGTAACTTGCACTAATGATTGTAGTACCCCTCAGCATGTAGCATTCGACAAAGTGCACAAGTGGTTGCGAGGACAAGACAAAACCTTTTATTCTGCTGGAATCCCAACACTTCCAGGCCGGTGGCACAAGTGCATTGAGAAGGGTGGAGACGACATTGAGAAATGACATTATCAGCTTTGTTAAGGTTCATTCCATTTTCTAATAAATCCCATTTTCTAACTTTAGCTTGACTCCCCCTCGTAAAAATAAAAAACACACACACACCCTTGTTTCATCTTCAGCATCCTGGTAGATGGCAGCAGATTTTTATCAAGAATGTCCCGATACATTTCTCCATTCATCCTTCCTTCAATTACATGAAGTCTGCAAGTATTTTGTGGTGTTTTTGGGGTGATATGCTGTGCCATTTCTCCTCCAAATATGGTGTGTGCAATGACATCCAAAGAGTTCAGTTTTGCTCTCATCTGACCAGACTCTATTCTCCCAGTATTTCATTGGCTTTTTCTTCAGCAGTGAAGTCTTGTGCAGTGAGCATGCATAGAGGCCATGGCGGTTGAGCGCATTACTTATTGTATTCTTTGAAACAACTGTACTTGCTAATTCTAGGTCTTTCTGAAGCTCTCCGTGAGTGGTCCTTGGCTCTTGGACAGCTGTTCTGAATATTCTTTTGACTCCTCTGACATAAATCTTGCGAGGACCACCTGGTCGTGGCCAGTATATGGTGAAATCATATTCTTTCCACTTCTGGATTATGGCCTCAATAGTACTCACTGGAACATTCACTGAAAGTTTAGAAATACGTCTGTAACCAATGCCATCAGTATGTTTTGCAAAGGTCTTGAGAGAGCTCTCTGCTTTTACCCATCATGAGATGCTTCTTGTGTGACACCTTGGTAATGAGAAAATGAGACACCATCAATTAGGACTAAACCAGCTGATATTCATTTGCACTGATAGGGGGCTATCAGGATTGCTTTTGAAAATTACAGACAGATTTCAGCTGGTTTCTTGGCTTTCCATGCCTTTTTGCACCTCCTTTTCTTCACGTCTTCGATACTTTTTCCCTGTGTCATTCCACTTTATTACACATAATTTATGGACTTATTTGCTTTGCTTTTTTATATGTGTGGATTACGTGGGTTGTTACCGACCTCTGGTGTCAATTTTATGTCAATAGCCCCATTAGAAATATATTTACTGAGAAAAACATTAACACATTCAATACTTATTTTCCCCGCTGTATATGGGAGCCATACCAGAGGAGCACCACCACCTACTGTACTAGGGAAAAAACTCTTCTCCTGCCCATCCTCAATTTTCTCTTCCCAACTGGAAATGGAAAGATACACATCAATCTGGGCTGTACTTCCATTGAGACCACCTGGCTGCGTAATGGAGCATCCTCCATCCCAGTCAGTCCATCCGTTAGGGTTGTTACAAGGGTTATGGATGCCTAAAGAGTGGTTAGGGCTACCAACTATCGTAAGGTCACAATGTCTTCCCTTAGCTATACTGAAGTTTAGCATGCAGGGTAAACTGAAGTGACTAACGTGAGCCCAGGATCATTTCTTTTCTTCTGCATGCAGAGGTCTCTTTATTCTAATAGCTCTGAGGTTTTCATTTCCACTACATTGGCCTGTGAAGGTCCATTCATCTGGACAGTAAATGAAAGAGGCAGTTTTGTGAGGCTATAATTACAGGCTTATTAAGTATCAGGCACTTGAGTTTTTTTTTTTTTTTGCATTTAATTACAGCTTAATTAGTTAATTATGCAATTGTGTACTTGCTACTTTTTAATTATTGTTGATTAGCTTTCATTTAATGTGCTGTCCTTATAAAAAAAATGGAGTCACAGGTCACCCTGAAGAGAAGACAGACTGAAGGATCAGCAGCTGCTGGAGACGACCCACAGTGCATTGCACAATCTGAGTAAGCTGAGGCAAGCGGAAAGGCTGTGTGAGGAGAAGAGGGTCTCTTCTTGTTTATACAGGATAGGGTTTGGCATGAGAAGGCTGGCAAGGACACCATGTCTCATCTTCTCAGGTGGCCTGATACCTCCGCCTTTACTTTACGTAATGTTAAGGATTGTCTCCATCTATGCCCTAACTTTGACATTCAATCTGAATCAGTCACCACTCACGATTTCTTCCTTGAATGACTGAATTGGAGCAGCTGATGCATTGCAACAATCACAATGATGCTACTAAATCAAGACTTTCACCAAAGCTAGTAAAAGCTTCATTTCAGGTGAAAAATAGTTCAACCCTGAGTCCCTGACTGGCAATTTGTGAAACCTTTTCTTTTTTTTTTTCTTTTAATGATAAATTTAAAGTCGAAACAAGTCTTGAATGTCCTGATGTCATTTCCAAAAGCTAGTAAAGGCATGGCTTACCTTGTGACAGTAATCCTTAGATTGTACCTTTTGTATCTTTGGGGTTTCCTCAAAGTGCAAATCATAATACATTTTAAACTTTAAATCACATTTCACACAGAAAGAACAGAGCATGACTAATCTACACAGCTTCTTAAAATGCCACTCAGCCAGCTGATGGGTGACCTAAAAGTTGAACTAAGAGCCTCCATTTTGTTTTATGGCTGCCACAAGTGTTGTCCTCACTGTAAATCATAGGTAACTGTAGAGCTGCTTATCCAGCATCCACTTTCGCTGGCACAGTGCTCACTTAGGACAGGAAGGAATGCCAGGTGTCTGCCTATGTACCAGAGGGCATAAAAAGACTGGCAGCAACTCCTCAGCCTTTTTAAATAAAAAAAAAAATTAAATGCTGTCTGTGGAGTTTGCATGTTTGTCTGCATTCTGTTATGATTTGACTTTGTTACAGATTTTATTTCACTGCTTTGTTTTTATTTTTCCTTGGATGTTCTGGTTTATGTAATGGCTTTAAAAGTTGCTAACCTTTTGTTGTAAACTATTTTATTCAATAATGTTAAAATGTTTTAATATCTTTCTGCAGTGCCATTTTGTTGTAATTTACTATGTGTAGTATGTGTGTATTGTTGTTAGCCGTGATGTCACATCACACAACTTCTAGCCGTTGAGCATGCAAGCATTGCCGACTGAAACCGATGATCTCATTGCCAGACCATGTTAATTTACATCATTAAAAATCACTGGCCATGTCACATTTACTGACTGTGTGCCAACATTCCAGCACAGTCATGCTTGCTTCTTTTTGTGACAGGCAATACTGTGCTGCCAGATGGAGACGGGACTGTACGAAGGGTTAAAATATAATGCAAGTTCATTCTCAATCTCTTTTTTCCATTCTGTCTTATTATGCAACGTATGAGACGCCAGACAGACAAGACTCTTTTCTGTTGGTAAGGTCCAAAACACCCATTTCACATCTGTGCCTGATGGGCATTACTGTATATTTCCGGATGAGCATTCATTGGTTGACAGTTCTCATGCACACAGATCCCACCCCTGTGACTAAATCAAACAGTTTTGATTGTGCTGGGACGAGTGGTGGACTAGCTGGAGTGAGTCGCTGGCCATGTCACATTGTGCAAGTGACTTCACAGAAACACACTGCTGACTGCCACAGACTCGCTAAAATTATGTAAATGAAGGGTATGACTGAAAATCACTGGAAAAGTCACATAATGTGAAATGGTGTTTAGAGGATATAAAGGTTACCTCAGGATAATAACCTTTTGTGGCAAGTGTATCTTGTGTATTGACCTTCTAGTTTGTTTTCTAGCTACTTTAATGTCTGGTATTTTGTTATAGGCTTGTTTGACAGATTATTTAGACTTCCCGAGTCTCTTGATTCTTCCTCATTAAAAATTTTCCCCAACCTTTTCCATGACAGAATATTTTCGTCTTTTATTGCAGTTAGCACTAAATTGATTTTCTAATCCAAATTGGCCCAGTGAGTGTGAGTGTCGCATCTTGCAGCAGACTGGAATCCCATTCATTATTGATTCCTGTCTTTGTGCTGTCTTGGCAGAATAAGCAACAGTGTTTATGCACCTAGGAAAAAAGAAGTGGTCAAAAAATACTTGGATCATCACCAGGAAATCAAGCTCCACTCTTGGCGGAACCAAAAACACTAAGTCAAAAAGTCATTAAAAAAAAAACAGTTCAGAAAACTCTAAACAGTCTTCGGGAACTTATCCACAAACTCCAATAAGAAATGGCAGAGATAAAGACTTTTTTAACCCCTCTTTGTAATGGGCATTGTTGCTGTGATCTGTGCGGCCACTGCCATAACAACCGACTAATGCAGCATTTCCCAATCTTTGTGGTGTCACAACCCAGTTTTTCACAATCCTGCAGGGTAGGGTCCCGCTTCTGAATGTCTGAGTAGGGGGAGTGGGGTGGTCCCCCTCAGTGAATTGAACTTGACCGTCAAAGCTTGGGCTTTGCATGACAACCGGTGTATCAGATTGTTGGTTAACTCAAGAGCAATCGTCAATTATTGGTGAATCGAACATGATCATCAGAGTAATGGTTGGGGAGGTCGTTCAGGATTGGCCGCGATCCACTTATGATGCTGCCACTGTGAATCGAGCGCAATCATCAGATTCTAGAGCTGGCTGTGGCCCACAAGCAATGCTGCAGCTGCCGACACTTTGGGTAACACAGGACTAGCATCATAATAAAATGAGCTCCTTCCCAGTCAATCTTGGAGGTGATCTCATCAGACCTGCCTCTACTGCAAAGAATCTTGGTGTCATTTTTGATTCCTCCCTCTTTTATTCCACCCAGATAAATCACATTAAGAAACTTTCTTACTTTCACCTCCATAACATATCCCCATAGCCTCTCCTTTTCTAATGCTGAGAAACTTGTTCATGCTTTTATCACATCCCGCATAGATTATTGTAACTCGCTGCTGGCAGGTTTCCCTTCTAATCTTATATCACAGCTCCAGCTTATTCAAAAGTTCAGCTGCAAGAGTCTTTACTCGAACCAGCAGCAGCGAGCACATCACACTCATCCTGCTCCGTCTTCACTGGCTCCCAGTGTCTTAAAGAATCGAATATAAAATCCTACTAATAACCTACAAAGCCTTAAACGACCTCGCACCAAACTACATCAGTGACCTTCTCCATCACTATGTGCCTGTCTGCCCACTAAGGTCCTCTGATTCTGGCAATCTTGTTGTGCCACACACTAATCTACACTCCATGGGTGACAGGGCCTTCAGCTGTATAGCGCTCAGCCTCTGGAATGACCTGCCGAAATTAATCAGGTCAGCTGACTCCATGAATTCTTTTATTAAACAAATCAAAACTCATCTGTTCAGGAAGGCTTTTAGCTCTACTTGACTTCATTCCCCTTCTCTCAGTTTACCTCTCTGTCAAGATGGTCATGTAACCTGTGTGTGTGTGTGCTAGACCATCAATTATGTTGTCTGTTAGGCTTTTCTCTGAATTTACTATCTTAATCTCCTTTATTTATTTATTTGGTTTGTACAATGCTATATACTGTATACCCTGCTGTACTTTCTTATATTCTGTAAGTGCCTTGAGCATGTTGAGCATATTATTATTATTAGAACGGCAGAGTTACAAAATGGCATCAAAACAAATATGAATATTGTAAAATACATTTCAAAGTGTTTAAAATGAAATCCAAAAAATACTCCTGGGAGTCTAGAAATGCTCAAATGCCTTTGATAAAGGAAAAATGTGAATTAATCAGATGAGGAAAAATGAAAGAATGAAGTCAAATCACAGCAACCTCACACTCTGGACTCCTCCACTCTCACAACCCATCTTCAGAAAATGGATGGACCTTACATAGCTTGATCAAGGAATGATTATTAGTTTTTTGTTAACGTATTTATCTCCGTTCAAAGCAATTGGTAACACAAGGTCTTTCATATCTGCAAATAACAGAAAAGGAAATGGCAAAATTTAAAGTCGATGCTTATCATGCATGTCCATAATGGGGGAAATATTTATACATATTTCTTCTGACTTCTTTCTTTCAGAGGTTGTGCAGCTGAGCCTCCCCGAAGAACAGAAGTCCAGCGTGTCTACCGTCACTGTGGGTCTCAGTACGGTCCTGCTTTGTGGCATTCAAGGGACGCTGCGGCCGCCAGTCATTTGGAAGCGAAATGGAATTGTATTGAATTTCTTGGATTTGGAAGATATTAATGTAAGTTGATCTATCACATTGTTCTAGATAGTGCCAGAATTAAGATATTGTTTTTATAATGCAATGAAGAAATCTGTCTGTTTGGGTCTTACTTGGTATCACCCGACACAAACTTGCCTCCCATTCGTTATCAGTAATGTCAGTGGTCACACATCACTGATCGGACTCTTTAATCATATTGACAGGTTTGTTTATGAAAATATGCTGTGGAAAATGAGAATGTATTTGATGCATTTATAGATCATCTGTTTCATTCTGCAAGCCTGCTGCTTGGCAGATTGTGCTGGAGCCTATTGAATGCTAACGGAGACAGAAGATGTTGTCGTGCTACTTTAATAAAATGTGTCAAATTGGAATTAACACGAAATTCACTATTTACAATTACAGCAGCTCTAGGCCACAAAGGTGGCATAGTGTCTAGCCCTGCTGCCATGCAGTTGGAGTCACCTGACATTATCTGTGGGAGTTCTCCCCTCTGATTCTCTCAAGGCATGCTGGTTAGCTTAATGATGCTAAATTGGCCCTGCATGAGGTAATGTGAGTGTGGCTATGTGTGGGTGAGAAGGTTCTGCAGTGGACTGACACCCTGACCTGGGTTATGTCATGCCTAATGCCCAATGCTGCTAGGATTGGCTCTGGCCCCTCTGACCCTGAAGTTGATTAAGCAGGCTGGAGAGTGTTATGTTTATGAATGTATGCTGTGAAAAATGAGAATATGTTTGAGGCATTTATAGGTCATCTGTTTCAATCTATAAGCCTGTTGCTTGGGAGATTGTACTGAAGCCTATTGAATGGTAATGGAGACAGAAGATGGCATTATGCTGCTTTAATGAAATGTGCCAAATGGGAATTAACAAGAGGCCCACAACTTTACTGTTCTTTTATTTTTTACACGTGATTACTACCTTTATAGGTCAGAATGGTCGGTGCAGTATATACCATTGCTACCACATGGCTCGTGTTTCAGGGTTATGAATCTATGCCTAGACACCATTAGTATGGAGTCTGCATGTTCTCCCCTTGTCTGTATGGGCTTTTCTCCTGATACCTCAATTTTCCTCACCCATCCCAAACACATGCTTGTTACATCAGTTGGCCATTCTAAATCGGCCCTTCTGTGTGAGTAGGTGTTTGAATGAGCCATGTCATAGATTTGTGTTCCCTCCAGGTTTGGTTCTTGCCTTGCTTTGATTTTTGCCAAGATAAACTGTGGTCATCCACAAACCTGAAATACAGTAAGTGATTTTGATAATGGGTGGATGAATGAACCTCTCTTGTCAGCTGTATACAGATTCCATTTTGTGGAAAGGACATTTTCTAATTCCAGTGAGTCTCATCCTTGCCATCATGTTTGTAGACTTGCAGAGCCAGACATGTAATATGTACAACTGGAGACCACCATGAGTGAATTTTGCTCAAAACCTGGTGAGAATAATTAGACAGTTCACATTTCTAAACCAATCCAATGTCTCCAATTGGCCTACAGCCAAAAAGTCTCCTAAAAATCCCCTATTAAATATATAAATGTGTGTCACATGTCCAGAGAGTACATTGCATATGGGTTAAAAATAAACTTAACCTGTTGCAAGGGAAAAAAGTTTCTATAAAATAAGATTAATCAAAGACATTAATGGACCAGTCATAAAGGTGAATGGTACGTTGTTGCCATTACTGCGTGTGCTCTCTGTTGTTCACTTATGACGACAGCATCAGAATCAATGCCAAATTTTACACTTTGGAAAAAATGAATTGTGAAATTTTAATTTGAAGTAAATGATGTGTCACACCCAGTTAGCAGTGTTTGAAAAGGACTGCCATTGATAATGATGTGCCAGAGGAGATATAGATTCTGGTACTCGAAACACCCAAATCAGTAAATATGCTTAACAATGCTGACGCCACTCCAGCAGAATCATGGATGACACCCCAGAACAGCCACCTTCTGAATGCACATCGAAACAAATGTCATAGGAAATTTACTGTCTCATTGGAAATGCAAATGTGCCATACCAGAATATGTCCTCATTGTTGTAATATAGACGAAGATGCTTATCTAAACTGTGGTGGACCGCCGTAAGGACTGAGGGAGAGAGTATTTTCAAGACCGTTTCTCCCCCAGACCGGCAGAGGGTAGTCCCCTTGGCTTCCAACAGGGCCACAGGTCATGAGCATGGAAGCTCAATCCACTGCACTAATTCCCTTCATCATTTTAAACACTTCAGTTGTAATCTCCTCCTAATCTTCTTTTGCTTAAACTCTATAGGCTCAGCTCTTTTAATCTTTCCTCATAATTCATCCCCTGTAGCCCTAGTCATTCTTTTCTGGACCTTTTCTAGCACTGCCTGGAGACCAAAACTGCACACAGTACTCCAGATGAGGCCTCACCAGTACCTTATAAATGCTGAGCAGAACCTCCTTGGGCTTGTACTCCAAACATCAGGGCGCTATATAACCTAACATTCTGTTTTCCTTCTTAATGGCTTCTGAACACTGTCAGGAAGTTGATAGCATAGAGTCCACTGTGACTCCTAAATCCTTCACAAGGTGTTCATCCATTGCAATGCTGACATTTCTATACCTTATATGTATATATAGCTTTAGCCTGTGCCTCTCAGTGTTTGCAGGGCATCCAGAACTGGATGACTGATAGTGACTTAGAGTTAAATTGCAACAAATCAGAAGACATCCTAATGGGTAACCATCCATACATCCATCCATCTATCCAACCCGTAATATCCTAATTACAGGGTCACGGGAGTCTGCTGGAGCCAATCCCAGCCAACACAGGGCGCAAGGCAGGAAACAAACCCACCGCAGGGCACACACACACCAAGCACACACTAGGGTAGGTACTAGGTAGTATCACCAATGCACCTAACCTGCATGTCTTTGGACTGTGGGAGGAAACAGGAGTACCCAGAAGAAACCCACACAGACATGGAGAGAACATGCAGACTCCACGCTGGGAGGACCCAGGAAGTGAGCCTGGGTCTCCTAACTGTGAAGCAGCAGCGCTAACACTGTGCCACTGTGCCACCCCTAATGGGTAACCCCAAATAAACAAAACATCTGTTGTCACATGTTACTGTGAATGGTCATTTGATTTCTCTCTCTTCTATGATTGCATAAGCTGTGGTCTTGATCCTACACTGTATTTCCAAAGCCATATTGCCATGGTTTGTAAAGATTTTTTTTCATCATTTAGTTGAACCATCTTTATCTAAGTGTGATGCCAAGAAATTCATTTTTTTCAAATTCAAATTTCATTCCATCTTGACTATTGTAGTTCTCAGTTTGATGGCCTCATCCAGAGATTGCACTACTGTATGTTCTAAATATGACCAAAGAATGGAAAGATAGCTCTTGTTTTGTCACTTCTTGACTAGTTTCTTGTTAATGTGAGGATCCATTTTAAGGTTGTCCACAAATGTGTCAGTGCTGCTCCTACTGCCGCTCACCTCACGTTACACCCATTGGTTTCCTTAGGCCCTGGTGTTCTAACTCTTTGGTGGTGCTTCAAAAGACGCTGCATACTATGGGCAACCACACCTTCTGCTCTACTGGCCCATGCATGTGGACAGTCTTTTAACAGTTTGTTTGGTTCTCAGCAGCATTGCCTGTTTTTCAGTGTGTCTTTTAGTTGTTGTTACTGAATAACAGTCAGCCATGGCTCCTAAAGTTATTATGTATATTTTATATAAAATAAATATTATTAGATAACTAGTAGTAGTAGAATACTTTGGAACCCACAATTCTGGCCCTGGTGGTACTCTTGACTTGTGGTGTGTGGTCCCTTTTCACTACAGTGAGTTTTAAGGACACTGTTGCTTCCTGGATTTTTATCTCAAAAATTAGTTTAGGACTTTGATTGGCTAAATGTTGTCTGCTGCATAAAAGAAGACAGTTCTGCTTTAAAAGTACTTACCCGGGCAGTACTGGGTCCTGCTGCTAAGTGTAAATATGTATGTTTTACCATGTTTACATTTTTAAGTATTTTTAATTTCTTTAGTTTTATAATTGTTTTTGATATTGTTACACTTCTAGAGATTACTGTTATTTAGTGTGCTGCTATATAAATTAAACTGATTATTATTATTATTATTATTGCTCTAGCCCACATTCACTTATCTGTCTATGTTAGGTTAAATGGCAACTTTAAATAGTCTCAATGTGAGTGATTGTGGGTGAGTGTGCCCTGTGACAGACTGGCACACATCCGAGGTTAACTCCTGTCTTGTGCCCAGTATGGTGCTGTCCTCGAATGGGTGAAGTGTGTTTGAAAAAGAATAATTGGAGATACAAGTTTATTAATTTAGCAGTGATTAAGTGAAAAAAGTCAGCATGAAAGAATATGGGACCAGAGCATGAGACATAATCGTCAGACCGATCTACGATTAAATCAAAATCAGTAAACAAAACTTCTAGTCGGAACATTTGAAGCAAAAAGTCGTTCACCAGGAAACTCTACAAAAACAGACACTCAATAAAGGTTTAGAAGTTCAATCCACATGTCTGGAGGAAGAACAACGAGCCGACCTTAATGACGTCACTCGCAGCTAACGCCCAATATGCCTGAACGGCAACTCTATACACAAACAGAGCATGGCAAGATGTGAAAAATTAAAACCTAAATAAAAATGCTCTATAAATGAAAACAACTGTTAGAATGAAGTTCTCCACTGTTCAAAGCAATAACAGCATTAAAAACCCACCATAAAAAAATGCTGACAAAGCCAGGAAATCAAATTAAAAAGACCCCAGATCGTAACACGGGATTATGCCTTCATAAACCTGCATTTGCACTAAAAGTGTCCAGGAAACAACAACATTCTTTATTGCTACAGCTCATTTTTCTACATTTTTTGCAGCTCACAAGAAGTAAAAGAAAAGTTAAAACTATTAAAGAGGTAAAACAGAAGAATCCAAACTTTGTAAGCTTCTAATGGTTAAAATGGTAAAACTCAGTGTCTGATGTGATTATATACAGTACAGCATGCTAGAGTGACATTTTCAGAAATGAGAAGAAAGTTCAGAATTCTTAATCCTGTGAGATTGCTGAAGAAAATAAACCTGTAGGGGTACCAAGGCCAAAAGACCACCCAGCCTATCCTGTGCATTCTCCAGTACTTAAATGTGATAAAGTAATTCAATATTATCTGTGCATGGTGAAGAGTCCTAGAAAATTCGATTGAATGGATTTCATTTCAGTAATTCACAAAATAAGCTTAAATGCTCTGGCCAGCGATGGATGAGATAAATGAACACTTCAATTTATAATTGTAATCTTCTTATATAATACGCTACCGTGGCTGTCCGTTTGTCTGTCCAGGATTTTAAATCACCTGTAGCTCGAAAACCGTTTGAACAATTGACCTAAAATGTGGTACACTTATACTATGTGACGTCTACTATCCGCTTTCGAGGTGATGATTGACCTCTAAGGTTATTCCTCTTTGTATTTTTATTTTATTTTATTGTAGAATCAACACTCAGCAGCAGCCAGCAGGGCAGCCGTGTGGCGCATGCATACTGGTGCCGTTCTCATCTCTACTACCTTTGCCGTCACTTCCCCTACCTCTTCATATCTTAAATCATTCTTGAGGCAGATTGAAGACTGAAGTGCCAGCTTAAGTGAAAAATGAAAGAAAATGTACTAAATAATTGCAACACAAACACTGACTTAATCAGTTTTAATGAAAGAAGAGAAGAAGTGAGCTGCTAGGGTGGAGAAAAGAAGAGCTGCTCAGGAAGCAGCAAGCGCATCAACCTCTGAGAAAATGAATGCTAAACGTACAGAGAAAGAGGATGAAAACTATGAATGCTCATGCCAAGCGTATTCGCTGCATGTTATCGTGCAGTGCACCGTTACCGTTATCATTATATTTTTGCTGCCACCTTTATCCAAGGTGACTTACAAGCTCAGCACATGCATATGTTGCAACTGGTCACAGATATTTTTACTGTGTGACCACGGATGGCTTGAGTGACTTGAGTTTAGCCACCAAACCTGTGTTTTGAAGTTCAGAACCGAAGCCACTGTGCCACACTGCCTCACTCCTTCCACCGTATTTTCACAGAGTGAAGAGGGTTGCTCTCCATCGCTCCAGAAACACCATATTAAGAAATGATTTAGGGTTTGCACTCATTAAACATGCTTCATGGATCCCTCATTCTGAGTTGTGATGATTTTATTGGAGTGTTTTTTTCTCCTCCTACATACCCAGAGGTCTGATTCATTGTCGATTCCAAATTGCCAGAGTGTGTGTATCCATGAGTGGTCCTTCTGATGGACTGGCATCTTCTCCAGGGCTGATTCCTGTGTTATAAAAATTGCTGCAGGAATGGACTTTGGCCCCCTATAACTCTGAATTGGATTATATTACCTTAGAACCGAACATTTTATCTACCACATACCATAAAAGTATTCGTTGTTTAGTAATGATGTCAGTTTTTGCAGTCGTCATATACTGTTGAAAAAAGATTCTTAATATAGATTTCAAATCTGAAAAACTCAGACCTTCCAATGTACAGTGTGTATCTGTGGTGGCCCGCTACACAAATGTCCCTTAGAGTCCTCCACTCCCAGTTTGTGCTCTTTACCAACCGTATTGTCTCCCTGCCCTACCTCCACAGCCCCTCATCTTTACTTTCGACACCTGGGTGGGCTACTCCATTAAGCCCCCCCGTGTCAATTCAGGATGGCAGTCTGCAGTATCAATTTCTGTAGTCAAAGTCCTCTCTGTGTGAAAGTGCAATAATAAGGAAATAAGGACTGACTGAACAAATGATGATCTCTCATTGTGTGTTTGTCTGAAAATGGAATAAATGAGCTGCTAAATAGCAAGCAAACTTATGCAGCAGACTTTGACATTCACAAATGAACGACGGCCTGCTTATTTATACACTCATTTACAGTTATATCAGCATTTAAGCACAGCTCACATTAGAAATGGCTTTTACTTCAGCTGGCTGCTCTCTCACTAAATCTAACTTTGTGTTGCCATTTTACATGAAGCTTAGTTCTCATTTTTCTTTACTGATTTTATATGCATGCTGCATTGTTCACATTGTAAAATACACAACACCTTATATGTTATATGAGACCATTCATTTTTAAATTGTATGGCATGGTGCTTTACTTGAATAAAGGCAATGGAGCCCCCCAGATATAGAACAGCTCCACTGGGGATATTATTACTACCAGTTACCAGACCCCTCACACTGACATGATGGTTTGTAGTTAGTACGCATATTCAGAACCCAAAAGGACTAAATTCTTTACACCTGCAGTAATATGCACCACGATCGGATGGCACTGTGACGGTGCGGGTTGGCTTCATCCTATCAGCTCCTACCGCCACCGCCGATAACATTTCCAAGGGATGAGCTCAGCAAATGAGAGAACCATACAAGGCAAGGGGAAGGTGCAAAGTGCTCAGTGCTTTTATTAAATCGATTCAAGTAAAGAGAAACAAGTGTTCAAAAAGTGCAGTCCAATAAATAAATAATCTGATAAAACAAAGGTGAGATGGAGGTTAAAACCAGAGTAAGTAAATCCATTAAAATGAGGGTAAAATCATCTGGCAGGAAACTGTCCTTTTCTAAAAGCCCGGTGCATTGTTCTAAAAAGTGGCTTATCCCACACAGGCCTTACAGCAGAGGAGTCGCCCTACTGGCAGACGCAGCTGACCTTCCACAGTTCCGGGTCCCTGCTGTCCCATGGCTACGGTAAGGCTCCCTCTCTGGACCTACATTCGGATCCCTAAAGACCATAATACTCACATTGGGGCTCTCAGTCCAAGCCGCTGCCTTACTGGGTGTCTGCGGCTGCCTGATCACTCCAGCTCCCCCAAGTTTGAGTGATCCCACTACAGCAGCCCCCTGGCCACCCTCTCCTCTTCAGGGGCTCTCCATACTGCTGCTTGTCTCTGCTCGTGCTCTCTCGCTCATTCTCTCACACCAGGTCCTTCCTCCTTCTGCCTTCTTCTCTCTCTTTCTCACTTTAACCTCCAGTCCACTTTTCTCACACTCGCGCTTCCCTTTTAAAATGGAGACGTGGCACAGCTGAGACAATCTGCAGCTCCTGGCACCAATTAGGGTCACGGCCAATCCTGTACCTGGGCTGTCCACTCAGGCATCGCCCACAGGAACCGGTCTCACCCTGCTACCACACCCTCATCTGGAGACGTAAGTCTGGTGATTATTTATTTAACACTATAATTCCTGAAGCCTACGAAGAAAACTCATAATCCTGGCCCACCTTAAATCCTTTCGCACCTGCCCTTTCTACAGCGGTGTGGGTGGGTTATCGACACATTTACAAAACAAAAGATGCTGGTGGAGAGGTGCAAAGGATTTATGGTGGGCCAGGATTGTGAGGTTTTTTTAGGCTTCAGGAATTCTAGTGTTTTAAGATGCCATACAGCTGTTGACCTCCCTTTACCACAGGCACTAGACCACTTTTAAAAACTGGGTGTAAATGGAGAGGTTGCCAGAAATGGATAGCGATCAAAATCAACGTGAGTGGACTTGCAAATGCTTTTACTACCCACATACAACAATCAAGTCAGGAGAAATGACAAAGGAATCATGCAGGGTGGTAGCAGCGGTCAGGAAAGGCTTTGGAGAGGAGGCTAAACCTGACATCTGGGCAGCTTTAAAAAAGTCAGGCTACAACTCCTTTGTAAGACTATGACATATTAGAGGAGAAGGAGGAGTCTGGGACTATGTGTCGATTATGGCATGTTGCTGCATTCACCACACGCTGAACCACCTGGATTGGGATCCGAGCCACGCACATTTCCACGGTACCTCATACCCTGGCGTATGCAAGTTCTGCGCTCGGTTTTGCAAACTGGTGGCACCCAGCATCAAAGCAGTGCTAATGTTCCTGTGTGGTTACCCTTTCTTTCTTAGATCCACATTCCTGATGCAGCTTTATAAATACACTGAAACTAACTGCATATTGTTTATGAGTGTAATGCCTCTGATTGTAATTAACTTGTAACAATATAACAGTCCAGGGAATGGCCAAACTATTCCAAATACCATAACTGCTTTAGCGTTGTTACTCTCACTGCACCTTCTTTTTCTTCTTTCAGCTGCTCCTGTTAAGGATTGCCACAGTGGATCATCTTTTTCCATATTACTCTCACTGCACCACTCAGAGTATTTATATCACTGTATCTGAGTGTGAATCACAGCAGCAGCTGATCAGAAAGAGAATTATCGGTATACAGCTTCAAGTACACGCTGCCTCAGTCACGGCAAAATGTTTCAAAGCCTTTCCTGTACGGACCTCACGGTTTAGAAACAGTTTTATCCCAAGAGCTTTAAACACAGTCAATCAGTCCATCAAGTGCTCCTTGTAGAACTGTTTGTACTTATAAGTGCATTTACCTCACTGTAAACTTGCGATACAGTTATAATATTGCACAACCTGCTCCACTTTATAAAGCGCGTATATTTACATATGATGACGATATCATTTTTAAGATGAAATGCAGCAAAATATGTTGATTATATTATACAGATAAAACTTTAACTTCATTTAAAAAAATCTGTATTGTAAATAATTAAACATGTGAGGACAGGGTGCCACAGTGCTAGCTAGTTCACGGATTGATCCTACCTCGCGCTGTATTCTTGCTGGGCTGGGGCGACACTGGAATTGGACAGATGGATAGAATAATTAAACATGTACTAGAAAGATATTTCAATGGTCCTTAAAAGTTTTGAAGAATCTGCGTTCTAAGCTTACAGATGGCTTAACGTCTATTACAGAGCTGATTGTGTGGCGATTGGGTATTTGGGGAAAAAAAAGTAAGGACAGGAATTGGAGGTTAGTACATTTGAAAGAGACAGTACTGCTGTAATAAAGTATTTCATCGAAGGTCACGCATGGCGCAGCAAGCATCTTGCGTGACACATGAACAATCACTGTGCCACCGTGTTCCCATGTTTAAAAACATGCTTTCATTCCTATCATCATGAAAAAGATATCACGTATACATCTCAGTATTTTAATTATTCAGAGCGCTGTAATATTTCGAATGTAATGGATTCTGTGTCTTGTCGGAGAAACAGAAAGCCCAGAAGCACGTAGTGATTCACACACATAGAGCACGCAGAAAATACAAAACAAAGCATTTAACGTGCTACTTTAGTTACGATGGGATCTGAGAACCTAGTAAATTAAACGATTTTAAGATGACGTTTATGATGTTCTACTTTAATGACAACATAAACTACGTGATTAAAGTTGAAATTTTGAGATTAAAGTTGACATTTTGTGCTTTTTCCCCACTGTGTGCCTATTTTTTTTTCTCTGCACCCTAATAAGCTTTCATATGACACTCAGCCGGTGGGCTACGACTTGCCTTTTCACGGCGACTTTGATATATGACTTCTTTTTTATTTTGGCACTGTGCGACTTTGTGAACTTGAGCTTTCAAGTTTCTCCAACACGCTATGTCACTCGATCAACTTCCTTTTGTTGATTATACCACGGGTTATTTGAACAAATAGCATGTTTTTCCTTTGCCTCCACTTGGTATTCGCTGAAATTTTTATATTTTCCCCCGTGCTTTCCCCATTGTCTTTTCACAGAACGCCGAGCTTAAGGGCGATTTATATTGATTTGCATATTCAAAGAGGCGTAATTCTGGGAGGAGTTGGGGCGGGACAGCAGGGCACGTGCACGAGCGTTAGTTTTCAAGCTGACCGGGATTTATAGAGCAGAAGAACACGGAAGTTAGAGTACGCACAGATTCCTGCATCTGGATTTTTCTTTGTATACACACATTCCCGTTTTTGTGCTTACGCCATGTTATAGTGTGACTTCTACACACAGCGTTATACATGAGGCCCCAGTTGTCATTGAAAAAAAAGCAGGACAAAGCAAGGTCAGAAATAAAAGACAAAGAGTACAAAAAAAAGTAAAACGTCATAAAGAGGCTAAAAAACAAGGGGGCCAAACACATGCAGAGCAGGTTAGAGAAAATAGAAACAGTGAAGTTCAAAAGACTTAAAAAAAAACGTAGGCACGAAACACATGCAGAGCAAGATACAGAATATAAAAGCATGAAGAAAATGAAAGTAAAGATCGCATTAACACAAAGAAAGAGAAATTATTACTCAGAGAAATAACGAATAGGCGAATAGAGATCGAATATATGGACATAGGTGATATGTCAGAAGTATGTAAATATTGTAAGGCTTTGAAATTTGAGTCAGAGAATTTCAAAGACGAAGTTTACCTCATATGCGTTTATTGGTTACTTTGCAAAACAAAAGTATTAACTTCTGATGATGTAGATCGCTTTGTCTGTGCTGAAATTCCAAACAGGGAAACCTATCCTGAATTATGGTACAAAGTCATTAAACACGTCTCACTGATCTCATTTAAAAGATTCAGCATATTGGGACTCAAAAGATTCCAAATATTGTTTTTACAGAAGTTCTAAAATAAAAGTGAAACTAATGAAATAGCAACAATTCAAAGAAAAAAAAATCTTAAAAAGAGTGTATCCGGAAAACCAAACACGGGGGTTGGCGAGTGAGGCGAGCAGGGGGCAAAGCCCACTAGTACATATTAAAACTGGCAGTGGGAAGCAAAATGAAAAGAAAGTCACAGACATGAGAGCCATTGTTAGACATGTTGCACATCCTGTGTTCTGAAACGCAGCTCTGAACGTGGAGAGTATCAGTGTTCATTAACTACTGGCTGAAGTTAAGTGAGCACACACTACCTTTATGATACACTTTTTATTGCAGAAGAAAATGTCCAGGCAGCCTCACTCCGCTTCTCTGTCTGTCTTTCTTTGTCTGTGCTCCCATTGTTCAGTACCATAAATAGCAGGTGCTGTTGGACAAATGCGTAATATTTAAACAGGAGTTCAAATCAGAGCTCTGCTGCCTGCCTGCACACCCCTGGGTGACATTTTCAAAGGGGTCTTAACATCATTTTTACCACCCTGCAGTTTTTTTAATAGAGCCGCACATAGATTTATATTTATTTCATTATTTTTCATCAGTTGCATGGTGCAATCTGTAATGTGGGCATTCATCTAGTTAAGCTAAACCCATAATGACATTGGTCCAACCTTGTCACAAACTCTAATACAAATTACAGTAGAAGGTGGATATATATTAATATGACCCATGATCCCACCATCTGAGAAGAAATGATTGAAAAAAATGCAAAATACTTAGCAGGTGTACATTTCATGAATATAAAGACTTTTTTTCTGATTGAGGCAAATGGGGAGAATCTGATAAAGCTGATGGCACTCAGTCAAAAAGCCAATTGAAGCACTGGCTTCAGAAATAACTATTAGTAAAAGGAATATCATTTTAGATACAATTTAAATGTCTATACAAATTATATATTGAGGTTAGAATGTTTTGAGATATTATTACTTTTAGAGATTCTATTGAGAAATTCACCAGGGTATGTATTGAGTAATTGCAGATTTTCTCTAAAAAAGGGAGGGAGATAAAGAATTCAGCCCCTGAAAAGTCACATGTTTATTAACATGACATTCTCCAACTCACTCAATCCAATTCTGGGTCCCAGGGGAGCCAGACCCTTTATGAGCAGCAGCCTGGGATTTCACCTGATCCACACGTATACACCCCCACAATCACTTAGGCCCAGTTAGAAATTGCCAGTCAACATACGCACATCTTTAGGGGTGTGTGAGGAGAAAAGGAATCTGAAGTGCTATTTACTGCACCACTGTTCCACCCTCATATTCGGTTGTGCTAAAAAAAAAAAAAAATCAATATAATGGGAATATTAATTAGGGTTAACATGACTTTGCAAATGATACATACAATTGGAAGTCAAGCAAAATAACACCTTTTATAGGTTAACTAAAAATTACAAAAAACGATAAAAGGTGTCTTGCTGCTTGACTTCTCATTGCATCCATTATAGCTAACACGGTATAACACCCTCCTACTTCTACAAATGATAAATACAAACGTTACTCTTCAAAGTTAAAAGAAAGGGGGCAGAGGTGGGACATGGGACACTGAAACCATCAACAACTGCTGCTCCACCATCAGGGACATCTGGTGGCATAAGCAAGCAAAACTTACCCTTGGGGCCACATGGCCAGTGGCGAGGGCCTTCATCCACAAAGAGAAAAGGTTTGAAAAGGTCCCAAAAAAAGTTACACTGGATTTAAAAAGTATTCTCACCCCTTAACTTTTTGCATACTTTACTGTGTTGTAGATTTTATTATGAATAGTTACATTTGCCAGTTTTGCCCATCAGTCTGTACTCAATAACTCATATTGACAAAGTGAAAATGTGTTTTCAGAAAGGTTTGCAAATTTTATTAAGAGCCCAAAACTGAAATCTCTCATTCACATACTATAAGTATTCAATCCTTTAATTCAGTATGTTTCGGAAACCCCTTAGGCAGCAACTGTAGCTTGTAGAGACTTCTTGAGAAAGTCTCTACAAGCCTTGCAGACCTGGGTTTGAGCAGTTTATCTCATTCCGCCTGGGTGATCCTCTTAGACTTCATTGTATTGGATGTAAGGCGTCCCCACAGTTGTTCTTAAGGGGTTTAAGTCTAGGTGTTGGCTGGGCCACCCAAGGACAGTCAGAGACTGGTCCTGAAGTCCTCCAGTGTGGTCTTGGCTGTACGTTTCAGGTCATTGTCATGCTGAAAGTGAGCCATCGCTCCAGTCTGAGGTTGCATGCACCCTGGAGCAGCTTTACTTCAATGGCCTTACTGCATTTGGATGCATGATTAAATCAGGTTTGGCAAGTATGGACAATGCTCTGTGCAATAGCATTCAAAAATCACTTTTTATCATATTCTGTATAAAAATATTTCAAATGATGCCATAATATCTGTCTTGTGAAGACAGGGGAACATAAACGAAATTTTACGACATTTATCAATACTGTCGCCATGCTTGGGCTTTGGAATGCATTTCCACACTGCTTATATTATTTCTTAGGTCATGGTCATTGTGTTTATTATAGTTCTATTATAATTTTAAGTAGGATAAAATAATCACATAGAAAAAATGTAATAGTCGCCCAAAACAATTAGGCAACTTGGCAGAGGAAAAAGAAGTTATAAAAATAAATCACTATGATCTGTCATTATGATTTGTTCTTTATAACTTTTTATTTGTCCAATCAGTGATCCGAGCCCTAAAGAAGAATCAAACGTCCAAAACACTTTGGCTTTTTTAAGGACAGGCACTGATGTTGTTCTTACGAACAGCCAGACTGGGAAGTCACTTCAGGATTCTGACTAATTATTAGTTTTATCAGTTTGCCAAGGAACGGTTAGAAAGAAATGCTAAATTATTTTGATATTTACCAGTTCTGTGTTCATATTCTTGGGCTGGCTTACAATAAGACCTTCATTTTAACATTATTACAGCATTACTGCTTACTAATTTTTTTGTTTAATGTGTTGTGGAGCCTGAAGAAGTAGAAGGGATAGTGTTCTGCTTGTTTTGTATGTACTTTTCTGACTTCCCTGAACTCATCCCTCCATCGTATCTTTTTAGTTAAATAACAAACTTGCAGTTATACTGTATATTTCTGTGGCACTTTAGTTTAGGTACTACAAAAAAGTATGTGTCAATCATGTTAACTCCTATGTCAGAATACCTTAACAAAGGCTTCATTTGGTCTTCATAACACTTAAACAAAACATCAGTAGGTCGGTTATTCATCTCTGTGCATATGGACATGATGGTAAAATTACATGTTAATATGAAGGATTCACAGTTCTTCTACTAAATATGTAATATTAAGAGACATGTGCTTCAGATAAGCCACCTCAGACCACTCCAAAGAGAGGTTTTGTTAGTTGTTCACATTGCAGAGATGAATAAACACTTTACTGATGCTTTGTAAGTGTTATGAAGACCCAAAGAAGTATTTGTTAAGGTCCTGTGGCATAATTTTGAATGAATAATACAGGCCTTTTTATTGTTCCTAATCAAAAGGGTTCTTTATGTTTTACTTTGCGCCCTCCCACATAATAACCTATCGTTTATGCGGGAGAAGTGAAAGCTTTAGATTTGTCAAAAATTTCAATCTGCAGTTTTCGACTGAATTCGACATTTTAGGTTCCCCTGATTCTAAAAACATTGATACTCGATGATAGGTGTGTTTGTGTGTGTCTGTGTGTCACAGTTTCTTGAGGACGGTCTAGAGCTAAAATGGGTGGATGGAAAAGTGCCAAGCACAAAGCAAAATATATACAGAACCATTTAGATTAGGAACTGCAAGAAAGCCTCTATTACTCCCTCAATTGTATGCAACAGGGCCTTAATAAGCACTTCTTTGGGTCTTCATAACACTTACAAGGCATCAGTAAAGTGTTCATTCATCTCTGCAATGTGAACGACTAACAAAACTTTACTCTGGAGTGGTATGAGGTGGCTTAACTCAGGGGTTCCCAAACCTTTGGACGTCAAGTACCACCTGAGGTTAAGTGAGTTGCGTTGCGTACCACCCGCACCTTGTTGAAAGGGAGGGAGAGCTGTAAGGGGGGGAGTTCAGGTCTAAACCACCCCGAAATCTGAATAAAAGTTAAAGAATTGGTAGAAATTATGCATAAAATTAATGAAAAAAATTGTGCATGTACATAAATTAATAAATTCTGCCCCGAAACTAAATCCTGCCTTCGGCCTGTATGTGACGCAGTTACCGAAGACGAAATGGTATCGGCTCTGTGCTTAGATCTAGTGACTACGATGCGATACAGCGGCAGTGCACATATAACAACAACAAACGCGAGCTGTTTCTGTGAGGCAGAGTTACCGAAGACTAAATAGTGTCGGCGTTGTGCTTTCATCTAGTGACCAAAAGCTCAAACAGTGAAGAAGTAGAAGTTGACTTCCGCGAAACGGAATTATGGTAGCGTTAAATGAACTAAATACTGAATCGAATAATAGGTTTTATTTATTTAGATGACGAAATTTCACACCACACTAAATTTAGGAATCCATGCACGTATTATTGTATTTAAACAGTTTCATTGGTTTTTGCTCACAACAGGCTTGTCATAAAGGGTTTTGCACAGATAAATAATTTAATTTCAGGGACCGCGATGTGTACCACCTGAAAAGGCTCCTCGTACCACTACCACAGTTTGGGAACCACTGGCTTAACTGAGACACACTTCTCTTGATATTATGTATTTAGTAGAAGAGCTGTAAGCCTGTTATAAGATGACGATGTGCTGATTAGTTTTTGAACCAAATCATGCAAGAGAAAGAGGTACTCTAGAGGAACCTCAAATAGCGCAATTCTTCAATTCATTATGAATTAATCTTGTCAATGGCTATCGTAATGACCTGTTTTATGATCAGAAAGATCAGCGTCATAGTGGTAATTACTGAAATGTTATAGAATAGTTTGGGTAACTTGGATCCAAGGGCACAAAACCTACTGACTCTCTCGTCCAAATTATTTATTTACACTTGCATTTATAAAAATATTCAGTTCAATGTTTTCAATAAAGGGCACGTCCACTCCAAAGCAAAGTGCACTGTACACAGTATAGATAGAATAGCACACAAACTGACAGATAACAAAGTAAAATAAAAACACACATATTTGAAGAAATATACATATATATATGAAAAAGTTTGGGAACCCCTCTTAATGCTTTGGATTTGTTTATCATTGGCTGAGCTTTCAAAGTAGCAACTTCCTTTTAATATATGACATGCCTTATGGAAACAGTAGCATTTCAGCAGTGACATTAAGTTTATTGGATTAACAGAAAATATGCAATATGTACCATAACAAAATTAGACAGGTGCATAAATTTGGGCACCCCAACAGAGATATTACATCAATACTTAGTTGAGCCTCCTTTTGCAAATATAACAGCCTCTAGACACCTCCTATAGCCTTTGAGGAGTGTCTGGATTCTGGATGGAGGTATTTTTGACCATTCTTCCATACAAAATCTCTCCAGTTCAGTTCAATTTGATGGCTGCCGAGCATGGACAGTCTGCTTCAAATCATCCCATAGATTTTCGATGATATTCAAGTCAGGGGACTGTGACAGCCATTCCAGAACATTCTACTGTACTTCTCCCTCTGCATGAATGCCTTTGAAGATTTCGAACTATATTTTGGGCGATTGTCTTGTTGGAATATCCAACCCCTGCGTAACTTCAACTTTGTGACTGATGCTTGAACATTATCCTGAAGAATGTGTTGATATTGGGTTGAATTCATCCGACCCTCGACTTTAACAAGGACCCCAGTCCCTGAACTAGCCAGACAGCCCCACAGCATGATGGAACCTCCACCAAATTTGACAGTAGGTGGCAGGTGTTTTTTTTGGAATGCAGTGTTCTTCTTCCGCCATGCAAAGCGCTTTTTGTTATGACCAAATAACTCAGTTTTTCTCTCATCAGTCAAAAGCACTTTGTTCCAAAATCAATCTGGCTTGTCTAAATGAGCATTTGCATACAACAAGCGACTCTGTTTGTGACTTGAGTGCAGAAAGGGCTTCTTTCTCATCACCCTGCCATACAGATGTTCTTTGTGCAAATTGCACTGAATTGTAGAACGATGTACAGATACACCATCTGCAGCAAGATGTTCTTGCAGGTATTTAGAGGTGATCTGTGGGTTGTCTGTAACCATTCTCAAAATCCTGTGCATATGCTGCTCCTGTATTTTTCTTGGCCTGCCAGACCTGAGTTTAACAGCAACTGTGCCTGTGGTCTTCCATTTCCTGATTACATTCCTTACAGTTGAAACTGACAGTTTAAACCTCTGAGATAGCTTTTTGTAGCCTTCCCCTAAACCACGATACCGAACAGTCTTTGTTTTCAGATCTTTTGAGAGTTGCTTTGAGGATCCAATGCTGTCACTCTTCAGAGGAGAGTCAAAGGGAAGCACAACTTACAAATGACCACCTTAAATACCTTTTCTCATGATTGGACACACCTGTCTATGAAGTTCAAGGCTTAACGAGCTAATCCAACCAATTTGGTGTTGCCAGTAATCAGCATTGAGCAGTGACATGCATTCAAAGCAGCAAAATTACAAGGGGACCTACATTTTTGCACAGCCAGTTTTTCACATTTGATTTAATTTCATACAACTAAATACTGCTTCACTAAAAATCTTTGTTCGGAAAACACCCCAGTACTCAGATGTTCCTAGGAAATGAAAGACACACCACTGTTATCTTTTTTGTTGAAAGTAGAGTAAATGATTATGCAGGCTGAGAGGGGTTCCCAAACTTTTTCATATGACAGTACATACAGTATGTGGTGCATATGACATGCAGGATAAGATAACTGACAACTCTAACCTGGCCTGCTCTGTGATAGACTGAGCCCTGTTCAGGTTTGGTTTGGCATATTGCAGCTGGGATAAACCCCAACTGGGTTTGAATATGGATGGATGGCGAATTATAAATGAATATTTCATATTAGTACATTTTGTTATATGGGTTGGAGACGGTGGTACTAACCAGAAAGCAGGAGGCAGACCTGGATGTGGCAGAACTGAAGATGCTAAGATTTGCATTGGATGTGACGAGGATGGACAGGATTAGAAACAAGTACATTAGAATGTCAGCTCAGGTTGGCCGGTTGACAGACAAAATCAGAGAGGCGAGATTACGATGGTTTGGAGATGTGCAGAGGAGAGATGCTGGGTATATTGGGGGAATGATGCTAAGGATAGAGCTGCCAGGCAAAAGGAAAAGAGGAAGACCTAAAAGAAGGTTTATGGATGTGGTGAGAGAGGACATGCAGGATATGGGTGTGACAGAGCAAGATGCAGAAGATAGGAAGATATGGAACAAGATGATCTGCTGTGGCAAACCCTAATGGGAGCAGCCGAAAGAAGAAGAAGATTTCATATTAATAAATATTTCAGCAGAAAGCCTGAAAACAAGGCACACCACGTAAGCCTGCATCACATCCAGTGACACACACTTTCCAGGAAAAAAAAACCTATGCGTTTTATTTAAGTCTGATTCCTGCGTTTAAACAATTCATAACAGCGTCAGCCACCTAGGAGTAATTTGCTGACTGTAAATATTGTACAGCTTTACCTGCTAGAATGATTTTCAATAGAGTTGTAATTAAGTACCCTTGCAAAAACAGATAAAACGAGCCGAACATTAGAATTTCTGTGTGTTCTGTGAATTTTTTTTTTCCTCAGGCAGTTTCTTAGCTGTTTTGATCCACTCTTTGATTTTGGTTTTCTTCAAGTCGAGGGATCTTTAATAGAAACTTCATACTTCTTACTGAGGTATCTTGATGCTACAACACTTGTTATCTAGTGTAAAATGCTACTAATTTTCGGAGATTTTCCAAAGAATATTTCCACTGATCATTGCTTTAGCCAAATCGCAGACTAAATTATTCTTCTGTCATTTTTCTCTTTTCATGGTTGGCACATAATTAGTCTGTAATTACATAATTGGTCACATGCTTGCTCGTTTCATAATTACACTGTGTAATATTAAAGCTCCATTCCTCCAAAAGCACACAGTCCTTGAACGTTGCTGATTTTATTAGGAGATCTTTTCCTCATACTGTTGTGGAAATGAACACATTATCAGCTGTCTAAGTATAAAGGGTGTATTTATACTTGATTGAACATTTGAAGTGTTATTTGTCCTAATACATTATTACAAGCAGTACTTGATAACACTTTGAAAGCTTTCTTATTGTTAGTTAAAAATTAAAGTGCAAAGCTTTCTCAATCACACAACCTTCTTTTCCCAAAGTCCTCACATTTTGCATTTTGTTATTTTGATGCTGCTGAGCTGTACCTTCCGCAGTATAATTTGTTCCTATGGCTTGATTGCACATTATAATGGCACTTCTTTTAGAAACGAGAAAATATGAGTTAAGCTCATTAAGTACACATTTTTGCCAAGTACTTAAGGAACCCGAAATGAAGACAATCAAAGGTTGGATTATAAAGGAGCAATAGTTTGCAGAGTGCAATGAATAATGTATTGCCTCCATTAAAAACCATTTGCAATGTTTTACTTGCTGTTTAATTAACAATCCTTCTGGAAATTAGATTTCTGAGTTTTTTTTTCAAAGTAAGACAGGACCTGTCAAAGCTGCTCCTTATGTTAACTTGGAAAAACTAAATACTTCGCTCAATGGAGTGCTGAAACTAAAAAAGGCCTTCCTTCAAGATTTGAAATGAATGGAGAGGTGTCTGTCCAGTTCAAAAATAAGAGCGTATCCACTAAAAGAACACAAACATTTAGTAAAAATTAAATCAATGTATGTTTATGTGTAATCTGATAATTGCATTGGCGCCACACACACTTTTACAGTAAAGGAGCTCTATGTCAGTTGGGACTTACCCGACTTGGAAGTAAAAACCTAGCAAGCTTTTCATATAAGAGGAGACCATTCAGTATATCACTTTAGTCTGGTTTAATTGTCCCACTATCTCATCATGATGTTTTGTTGAAGTCATCAGGGTCTCTGCTTCAACTGTTTGGATTGGTAGCTGGTGGCACATAACCACAACTGTTTGTGTGGACAGGGGCTTTGTGTTCTCCATCATAAGTGCACTTCCACTTTATTTACATGAGTCTCCTCATGTAAATTATTCAAAGTATAACTGAAAGAATTCTGCTGGATCCATTTAATACTAGCACTAGCTGGGTAAGCCCATGCCGTGAAAAGCCTGGGGTCCTAGAAGCTATTGAAATTGTCAGAAAAAAAAAATGAAATGCAGAGATGTCAGGTAATTGAAAGGAACTACTACTCTGGGTGTTTCTCTCCTAGGAAGTTTCGTTTTGCCGATGTGCTCGCATCGCTTGTGTATTAGTGGCTAAGCAACCTCATCTTTCTTCTGAGGATTTGTTTTGCCGATGTGCTCTTATTGCTTGTGTATTACTGGTGGGAGGAAAAATAAAAGGGATACTGTTTTGCCGATGTGCTCGGCTCATTCGTGTATTAGCAGCTAAGCAACTTTGTCTTTCTTCGGAGGTTTCATTTTGCCAATGTGCTGGCCTCGCTTTTGTTATTAGCGGCTAAGCAAGTGTGTCCTTCTTCAGAGGTTTCGTTTTGCCGACGTGCTTGCATCACTTCTGTATTAGCGGCTAAGCAACTTTGTCTTTGTTCAGAGGTTTCGTTTTTCTGACTTTCTGGCATTGCTTGTGTATTAGCAGCTAAGCGACTTTGTCTTTCTTCGGAGATTTTGTTTTGCCAACATGCTTGCATCGCTTTTGTATTAGTGGCCGGAGGAAAAGTAAAGAGGATACCATTTTGCTGATTTGCTTGCCTCTTAGCGGCTAATGGAGTGTGTCTTTCTTCAGAGGTTTCGTGTTTCCAATGTTCTGGTCTCGCTTTTGTTTTTAGCGGCTAAAGAAGTGTGTCTTTCTTCGGAGGTTTCGTTTTGCCAACGTGCTCACATCACTTGTGCATTAGCGGCTAAGCAACTTTGTCTTCAGAGGTTTTGATGATTTTCTTGCATCGCTTGTGTATTAGCAGCTAAGCGACTTTGTCTTTCTTCAGAGATTTCGTTTTGCCAACGTGTTCACATCGCTTCTGTATTAGTGGCAGGAGGAAAAGTAAAAGGGATACTGTTTTACCGATGTGCTTGCCACTTAGCGGCTAAGCGAGTGTGTCTTTCTTCGGAGGTTTCATATTGTCGACGTGTTGGCCTCGCTTGTGTATTGGCGGCTAAGCTGTTTCCTCAGAAGTGCATCCCTTACCCTGACTTCACCTCTCACTTCCGGGCTGGACAGACAGACACACACACTTCCACACGTAGACGTTTATATATAAGATAATATTATGTAACATTCTAAAACCCTTGCAGTTTGTATCTTCGATATCTTATGCATGCATTGGTTAAACACAATAATGATAAAAACATGTACTTGAAAAACATAAAGTTAAGGTTTAAGTGTACTTTAACTAGAAATTACTCCATTATAAGAGTTTGGGGAGCTGCTTGGCTTGCCACATGACTGGCTAGAACCAGTAAAGAGTAATGTTTGAGATCAGCGTGGGCTAAAGGTGTAAAAGCACAAGGCACGGCCTGTAGAACATTAACTTTAGGAGGATTTGAGCAGAAAGGTAGGACCTGGATGTGATTGGTCAAGGGGCTAGAGAGCACTACAGGAAGGGTGTCAACGCCAGCTCTTTGACACTCCACTGAACCAAAAATACAGCAGGGAAGTGTGTAAAAGACATTAATACAAAGACAAATCGACAGTCCGGGTTTCACCCCAGTCATTGCAGCCAAAGGCTCTGCCAGAAGGAATGATCAGTTCATTGCATAATGCAACAAGACTTTCGACCTGAACATTAGACATATTGGGTGTCTAGTATTTGATTAGAAGTGTTGTTATCCATCCTGCTTATATTTTGGGTCACATGTCACACCCAAATGTATTTACATTGCTTCAGATTTAGTCACATTTTAGGAATTAAAGACATGCGTGAACATGTGGACATCATGATGAGTGCATCCACTACACTGTTTACTGCTTCTGAGTAAGTTAAAAATACATAACACATGCAGTCAGTCTTTGGTGGATCGGTTGTTGACCACCATCAGCAAATGATATTGTAGTCTGAGACCCCGCTAATAGATAAACTAATAGAGGGTACAAAGGGGATATGAAAGGTGAGGTAGCGTCCCTCTGTGACAACACATGCATATTTTCGAAATCTCACCCTGAGAGGCTGCAGTCTTTTGCACATATAGTAAAAAGTGAGGTGATGCATGTGGAGACTGGGCAGTAATAGCAGTTGTTGAACAATCTAAGGAGAATTATCTTGCTGGTTGTGATTCCATTCACACATCCTGACTGACCGCAACACACTTGCGGTTTTGACCAGAGCTGCAGCAATTGTAGCATTATTGAACATCCTCTACCTCTCTTGTCTTCTCTTAATAATATGTCACAAATACTATTTCACAAATGGCTTTTTCATTATCAGTAAAAGTGTAAAGCCCTACAGTACAGTGTGGCTACCATGTTGAAATAAATCCACAACAGTAGAAGGTGCTAGACTGCTTATTTGCATTTTGAAAGGGAAAATGTAATTGAATTTGTATCTGTCTGCTAAGGAATCATTCAAAGTTTCTAGTGTTAATGCAATGTGTTTACAGCCTACAATCAGGATATGAGCATGTAATGTGAACAGGTTACTTACGGTGTGTTTAATGATGTAAGTAATCACTCATTGATTGCTAATGATATCACCAGTTGGTACACAAGCCTAATCCTGATGCCCAATGTGGCATGAACAGTGTGAAAAAAAGCACAAAGATACGCAAAAAAAGGTTTGGTGTTCCACCCCATATATTAACAACAAGTTCTTCCTAATAAGGGAGAGTAATAATAGAGTAATAAGTAATAAGAGAGTAGTCTACAAAGAATGAGTCCAGATTTTGACTGACTGTGGAAGGCAAGTGTTTGGCTTTATATGCAGTGGGCAGGAAGAGGAGGGTCCAACAGGTCCAGGCAAAAGTGAAGTCAGTTGGAGGGCGTGATCCAGATGCAGAAGTGGAAGCCGGTTGGCGTTTAGGCATTTTTTTTCCTTCCTATGATCTGCAGAGGTGGGAGGAGAGATATTAGTACACTTAGATTTACTCTTAGTTGAGCCCCTTGACTGCCTCCTATGCACACGTATGTGACAATAGGAACCCACCATATAAAGTGTATGCCGACAATATACTAATATGTAGTCTATGAGGTAATGCTGCTGCCTCAAAGTTTCACAGTGCCAGGTTTTAAATCCATGTAAATCCATTACTGGAGGTTTCCCACAGGATACTATGGTCTTCATCCCAGAGAAGAGTATTTTAGGTTAATGTACCTCATACGAATGGCTTCCTTCACTTTCACTTCCCCTGTGCTTCCATTCCCATCATTCTTTTGCCCACTGGCACCTTCTTCTGGGTTGTTCCTAACTTGCAATCAGTGCTGTCACAATAGGCATTAGCTGCCTGCACCCCAAAACTGGATGAGGAGGTTAGGAATTAGGTAGATGGTAAGTAAATGTTTAAACATAACCATGTAGGCAGTTTACCAAGGTCTTTTAATATTCATGAATTAAAATTCTTCATTTTCATTTGAGAGAAATAAGAAATTCCTCTTTGTAGCACTTTCTATTTGACTGTCAAGGCTAATTAGATGATGGCACAAGAGACATGCTGCTGAGATACTTCCCAACAGTTGCAGAGAGAAGGGTCGCATTTCTTAAATGCAATGTGTTATTCTCTTAACTGAAGCTTAGAGACACTAATGCCCCAGAGACCTGCACTGCACTCATCAATGCCAATTTACGCCACCAGGGTGCCACTCACCCCTCTGGAGGTCTTTCGCACAGACTCAGGTATTATGGCAAGCCGTTGCATTTCTCTGTTTGTTTTCAGTCACTTGGGCACCTTGATAATCCAGCTGATTGACTCTCAGTGTGCCATTGCATATCAAACAGCTGTTAGCCTAGCAACACCAAGCTTTGAACATGACCTTCATTTAAAAACAGCATCAGAGAGCAACTCATCAGAGTACTGCTGTCTGCACCGTGATGCCTTTAAGTACCGGTGTGGCAGCTGAGACATGAACCTTTCCTTTATATTCTGCTTTGGTGCAACCTAGTCTTTGGACGTGGCTCTTCAACGTGTTTCTGCTTTTGAAGCTTCTCAAAGTCCATTTAATGATGACTTTTAAACTTATCAAATGCTCATTTTGTGTTGTGGCCTTTTCCAACAGTATCTATGATTTTCTTTTTATTCACTGTGTGGCCATGTGAAATTGACTAGGGATGCAACAAAATGTTTGGTTTCCTATATGGCAACCCCATTTAATCGCAAAAAAAAAAATGCCTGACAGAAGTCAGGTTGTTGGAGCTTCAATAGACAAAAAGGCAAGCAAGAGCTCTGTCTCCATTGAGGTTCAGGTTAAGAAATGAATGCCTCCTTCCAAGGCCCGCCCATTTTTATGGTATCTACAGTGGAAAGGGCAGGACTTCTCTGGCCATTGTGGGTGGGGCTAGTTGTGCTCCCCGAGTGGTATTGTTTACCTTTTCAGAACCTGGAAGGTGCTTAACAGGCGCGCATGCATAACAACCGCTGTACACTCTTAGTCTTTACTACACCGTGTTTGTTAATTTCTATGTCTATGAATCTTAATGCATTGCTAAGTCCATTATCTAATCTGCTGAATCTATTTCAAGGTCACATGGGCCAGAGCCTGTCCTGAAAGCACTGGGCACAAGGATGGAACCAACTCTGGACAGGATGCCATTCCACCACAGAAAACACTCCTACATAAACTCACTCATACCTGGATAAATTAGATTCTCCAATCTGCCCAGTTTTTAATGCTTCTAAAGAAGACTTAGCAGTGATACTCTTTATTGATGTACAAGATGACCTGCCAGTAGACAGCAATGTGGGCAAGCAGCCCTAGTCTCTAAATCATTAACTCTTTAAGGGCTGAATATTTTTTCCAAAAAATTGTTTTCTGAAAAGCATACAAAGCGATGGTTTCACACATAAGTCAACATAAAATGTCTGTTGCTTTGTGCTGTGGCTGCTCTTGGCGCATATGTCATCTTTGGTGTCAGAGGCTGCGTGGGGGCATCAGGAATGCACGGTGGGCCAGTTGCCTGGCTGTCTTCGCATAGATGATGGGTGGCGGTGGTGGTTGCAGTGTGACGCACTATGGTTTGTACCTCTTGTTATCATAAGTGGTGGTCCTCCGAGGCAAACGCTACCGTAGGCACATCACCTACACGAAAGTGTTCACCACCACAATCAGCTAGGGACCAATAAGATGATGCTGGTACCTCACTTTCGTTTTTGATCTCCATCTCCAGATCACTTGCATCAAACTCGGAGTCCGACAAGTCAACAAAATTACATAAAACATCCATGGAGTATTTTGCTTTGCACATTTGCTTTGGTCTTTCGCCAGATGTTGGTGCAATTTTAGAGGTCGTTTGCTCTTCACTATTCATGCACTTATACGGAATCGAGGCTAAATCAACAATGCTATGTAATCTTCCTTCTAGCAAAGAGAGTCGAAATAAAACGTAAGGGCGAGCTTTTTTGCAGTTAACAGCTGATTACCGTCCTCTACGCCTGAATTTTGACAGAAGTCGACATCAGCCCTGAAAGAGTTAAGCTGCTGCTATAGCCCAAGATTGTGAGATGTCCAATCTTGGCAAGCTTATTCAGTTTTTTCATGTCAAATTTGTTTTCATCGTTAATTTAGGACATATCAATAAAGTGTCTCTTTAAAAAATGGACATAGCTGTGCTACAGGACTAATCACAGAGAATATCTGCTTGATTTATTATTAGACTGCAATTTAGGATCTTTAAGGAAAGATTGAAGAAGTTGAACCTTTTGCTTTAAAACAGACTGGAAATACAGTATTACAAATCATAAAAGGAGTTTACCTGTTCATTTCATCTATAACTTTACAGTCAGTTATTTTATAAGATTAAGTGGTCAGAGATTAAAGTTTGCAAAAAGTACATTTTACCACCAATTTGGAAATGATGTTCTTTTTCAGACAGAAGACGGAGTTAGTGACATTGATGATCTTTGGTCACTTTGTAACAGTTATTTTCCATTTTGTCTAGTTTTACAAATGTGTTGTTATTTATTGTCAGCACTCATTTATGTTTCCCTTGGAGGTGAGTTGTGTTTCTTTTGGGTCAAACTTTGTGTTCCCAGTCACTTTAATGTTGCTGAGGTCCACTTGTGAATGTGTCAAGTGATGACATGTCTGACGCCTCTGCTATTTAAGATTGAAGAGTAAGGGTAATGCCTCATGGAGGAGTTTAGTTCAAAAATGCTATATATACATTTTAGCCAAGCTGAGAAAAATCACCTTTTTTGATCTGATGGAGATCAGTTAAGATGCAGTTTTACAAATGTGTTAAATCTGTTGTGGACCACCGGTGCACATACATCCCCCCTAACCTGACACAGACAGGCAGAGACACAAGTTAAACAGAGCACATGTTTTATTCTTATTCTTTTTTCAATGTTAAGAGTGGTGTACACAGTGGTTAGTGCTAGGGCCGCTGCTATTATTAATATATATAAATGATTTAGATAGGAATATAAGTAACAAGCTGCTTATGTTTGCAGATGGTACCAAGATAGGTGGATTGGCACATACAGTAATTTGGAATTCGTTAAATCATTACAGAAGGGCTTGGACAGCATACAAGCTTGGGCAGATTTCTGGCAGATGGAACTTAATGTGAGTAAATGTAAAGTATGACACATAGGAAGTAAAAATGCTAGGTTTGAATACACAATGGGAGGTCGGAAAATCAAGAGTACACCTTATGAGAAGGAATTAGGAGTCATAGTGGACTCTACACTACAATAGTACACTATTACGGGTTGGATAGATGGATGGATGGATGGATGGATGGTTACCCATTAGGATGTCTTCTGATTTGTTGCAATTTAACTCTAAGTCACTATCAGTCATCCAGTTCTGGATGCCCTGCAAACACTGAGAGGCATAGGCTAAAGCTATATATACATATAAGGTATAGAAATGTCAGCATTGCAATGGATGAACACCTTGTGAAGGATTTAGGAGTCACAGTGGACTCTATGCTATCAACTTCCTGACAGTGTTCAGAAGCCATTAAGAAGGCAAAGAGAATGTTAGGTTATATAGTACAGTGTGTGTAGTACAAGTCTACAAGTTTCTGCTCAAGTTTTATAACACACTGGTGAGGCCTCATCTGAAGTACTGTGTGCAGTTTTGGTCCCCCAAAAAGGACATAATAGCACTAGCAAAGCAACTAGGCTGATTCCAGGGCTACAGGAGCTGAATTATGAGGAAAGATTAAAAGAACCAAGCCTTTTCAGTTTAAGCAAAAGAAGATTAAGAGATGACATGATTGAAGTGTTTAAAATTATGAAGGGAATTAGTACAGTGGATAGAGTGTGACTTTAAAATAAGTTAATCAAGAACACTGGGACACAGTTGGAAACTTGTTAAGGGCAAATTTCTCACAAACATTAGGAAGTTTTTCTTTAGGAAAAAAAGTACAATCGACTCTTGGCATAAGCTACCAAGTAGTGTGGTAGACAGTAAGACTTTAGGGACTTTCAAAACTCGACTTGATGTTTTTTTGGAATAATTAAGTGGCTAGGACTGGCGAGCTTTATTGGGCTGAATGGCCTGCTCTTATATAGATTGTTCTAATGTTCTTCAGTGGGGAAGCATTTTCCTTTGTTCCCCACTTCACAGCACAGTCTAACCCAATAGCCTTTCATGTTTCTTCTCTTTCTTCATTTGCCTCCACTCCTCCTCCCGCAAGCTTCGTCTCTCTACCTCCCAACTCTGGCTCCCTGAATGGAGTGAGGTGGCTCCCTTTAAGCTGGTCCTGGGAGTATTCCAGGTGGCTCATTAATCAGACCTGGACTCACTCCTAGGTGTGGTGAAAACCCAATGTAGGGCTCTATAGCTCCCCCTGGCACCCCCATGGAACCCAACTGGGCTGTCCCGAACTCCAACTCTCAGCGTGCCCTGCGGTATTCCATGGTGCCACAGCCACCTAGGAGGTCTGCCCTTTAGCATCCCGGGGAATGTAGTGCCCTGACAAAGGTTTCTCCCCCAGTCCTTCCATTCAGCTCGTGTCCCATCTGGGTAATGGCCATGGGTGCCCGTCACACTAGTTCAAAATGTTTTTTGCTGATGACATTGTGTTGTGTAGCACCAGAGTAAGTGGAGAGGAAGTTGGAAGAATGGAGAAGAGCTTTAGGTGAAAGAGGATTGAAGATAAATAGGAAGAAGACAGAATATATGAGGTTTAATGGTGATTAGGATTCAGAAGTCAGCCTAAAGCAAGAACTACTGAAAAGAATGGGTAAATTTAAATATGGTAACCCAGCATGTGGATGAGACAAGAAAGTATCAGGAGTATTGCGTGATCAAAGAATTAAGGTGAAGATTAAAGATAAGACAGTGGTAAGACCAGCTATGATGTAGGGAGCTGATACAGGAGGAGTAAAGATAGTGAGGGAGAAGAAGTTGAATGTGTCAGAAATGAGAATGTTGAGATGGATGTGTGGAGTTACAAAAAAGGACAGAATAAGAAATGAGAAAATCAGATGTACAACAAAAGTGGGAGAGATATCTAAAAAGGTGCAGAAAGTAGTATGGGCATGTGATGAGGAAAGACAATAGATATGTGGGCAAAAGAGTGATGAGAATGGAAGTGCAGGGGCAGAGAAAATGAGGGAGGCTAAAGTGGAGGTGGATGGATAACATAAAACGTAGGAAAGAGTTTGACTGAGGAGGTGGTGCAGGACCGCATGTGCATGTATGGAGAAGGCTGATCAGGAACAGCAACCCCACATAGAAGTGGGAAAAATGAAAGGAAGAAGAAGAAGATGATGATGATGATAATGATGATGATAAAAAAGCACTTTCAAATCTAAATCTGAACAAAATCTGTTTTTCAGGAAAAATATTTTTGAGAACTTTTTTCCACAAAACAGTGGCTGTAAAAGGTATTCACCTCCTTGGAAGTTTACACTTTTTATTTTTATACAATATTGAGTGACAATGGACTTTAATTTAACCTTTTGCCACTGATCAGCAGAAATAGACCGTGTAATGTCAAACTGAAAACAGATCCCCACAGAGTGCTCTAAATCAGGGGTCCCTTATCTAAATCTTGAAAAAACAAGTCCATTCAAATTAGTTCAAAAGAAATTAATTAGCAGCCAAAACTGGTCACTAATTAAGAAAAGGGTTAGAATGAAAACCTGCAACCACTGCAGCCCTCCAGGACCAGAGTTGGAGACCCCTTCTCTAAATTAATGACAAATTTCAAACACGAAACAGTTGATCACCTACATAATTACCTCTTCAAGTTAGTATTTAGTAGATGCACCTTTGACAGCCATTGATTCGGAGTGTACACAGGTGTTTCTCTCTCTGTCACCTTGGCACATCTGGACACTGCCATTGTCCACCATTCTTCTTTACAAAACTGCTCAAGCTCTGCCAGGTTGCATGGGGATCATGAATGAACAGCCTTTGTCAAGTCCAGACCGAAGTTCTCAATTGGATTGATTGGACTCTGGCTCAGCCACTCCAGGAGATTATCATTGTTGGTTTTTAAGTCATTTCTGTGTAGCTTTGGGTTGTTGTTTTACTGGGAATCAAATTTTCCCTCAAGTCATTGGTTCCTTGCAGACTGCATTAGGTTTTCTTCAGGGACTGCCTGTTTCTAGCTGCATTCATTTTGCCCTCATGAGCCTTCCGTAGACTACTTCAGAGAAGCATCCGCACAATATGTTGCTGCCACCAACATGCATCATGGAGGGGATGGTGTGTTTTTAATAACATGCAGTGTTTAAACATGCCATTTAGTCTGATGTCCAAATATCATAACATTGTCGGATAGTGCTACAACACAATCTCATTGGCATTCATTAGAAAATGCTTGAGTATACATAATTATTTTTTTCTTTTCCCAATTGTGTCTTTCTCAAATTAGGACTTCGGAGATGATGGCTCACTCTACATCACTAAGGTGACAACTATTCACATGGGTAATTACACCTGCCATGCTTATGGCTATGAAGATCTGTACCAGACTCACATCCTGCAGGTGAATGGTTAGTAAATGGTCTATATGACAGTTCTAATTAAATTGTGATTTACTCTTTCTTAATTGTTTTTGATTCAGCATTCAAGCATAGTACATCCAGAAGCAAGGCCCCTTTTAAATTTCTCTTAAGGAATAAATTACTGTTACGATGTTTCTTTATCCAAACTCCATGCTTCCTCCTGGTAATCCAAATGTCTGCACTGTGTGCCTCCTTATAGCTTTTAGTAAGTGCTATGTGAGTCCATGCAGAAAGATGGTACACAATAAAGCAACAGCCGACTAGCGTATGCTTTGATATATTTGATTTGTTCTTAGGCTGTCTTACTCCAGCTACTTTACATAGCTAATGGCAAAGAAAACTACCGCAGACAGCAAAGAGTTAGCAAAGCACACTGCTTAGGAACATGATTTGCATAATAGTGGAGACTACCAAGATAATTTTTGCTCCCAGTGGAGGCCTTGCAAAACACAATGTGTATTAAATCAGTGAGAACTATTAGACCTTGGCCTCAGAATGAAGAATGAAACCAGGAGGCAGGTCACTATCTTGTGCACCCATCCTTAGGGGTCCAAAACAAGGTTCAGTGATAATCGTCTTATTCACTGTGACCTCGGGGGCCGTGACCCAAGAGACATCATCTTCACGTAAATGGATATATGACTGTACTTAAAATCAAACAGAGGCTTCTTTATTGTTTTTTCTGTCACCCTAAATTAACCTCACAGTGTTGAGGAGCTCAGATTCTGCCTCGTCTACTTATGTATCAGCTTCTGTTTGTCTTTGTGGAGTTTGCTGTTTATCTCATTCTGGATTTTTTCTTTCCTTTGCAGTTCCTCCAGTGATAATCGTATACCCAGAGACACAAGCTCAGGAACCTGGCGTATCGGCCAGTTTAAAATGTCATGCAGATGGCATTCCTATCCCGAAAATCTCATGGCTGAAGAATGGAATGGATATCTTGCCTAAACTCTCAAAACAGATTTCCTTAATAGGTAAAATAAAACTTTAACGTAATAACTGAATATGCCACATGAAATTGTAAAATGCATCTAACATGTTGTTTAATGGGGGGCACGCTGATGTAATGGTTAACCCAGCATCATTATAGTAAGAGCCTAGTTTGAGTTCCTGAGTGGAGCTGACACTTTCTGTTTGTAATTGCAGGCATTTTCAATGTTGTCTAATTTCCTTTCACATCCCAAGGATGTGTATATTAGTTGGTCACTAAATTGTTCCATATGGGCAGGTGTCCCCAGTAGCAGACCGTTTCTTATGAAACAGTGTTGAGACTGTAATGGACAAAATGGATTCAAAATATGTAACATTGTGGTGTACGTATGTAAGTTATTTTGTTAATTGAGTGGTACAGTGTTATTGCTGCTACATCACAGGCTTAGAAGACTGGATTTAAATTCTAGCCCAGTCATTGTCTATGGAAGAATATTTCAGACAAAATTAGATAGATAGATAGATAGATAGATAGATAGATAGATAGATAGATAGATAGATAGATAGATAGATAGATTTATTTATTTCTGTATTTGACATTTTTACACTAACCAATCAGATACATTTTAATCTGTGGCATAACACACACCTACACCCTGGCTAGTTGCAGGTCTCTCTGCTAATGTGGAGTTAAGAATGATTATTAGTGTTCAATTGGTAGTCACGAAATCCAGTGTTGTGCATGAACTAGTTCAAAAGAGTGTGTTCATTGAATAAGTTCATTTTTCTAAGAACGATGAACTTAACGTAACGTATTTCCAAGTAAAGAACTTGAATGTGAACTAGTTTAGTTTTATGTGACATTCTGGATCTGGTTTAGGTTCAGATTAAATGTTTTTCCTTACCCAGTAATGTAGGGGTGGAGCCGAATTGGAATACGGTATTCGGATAAACACAAATTCTGAATTTTTACAAATAATTATTTTGCACAATTTTTTTGCCATTTATTTGTATTCTGAAAAAAATAATATAAAATCGAATGGGCACCATCTGTGTCTGCATGCTTGTGCTTAAGCTGTACCCTGCTGACACGAGCACACGGTGAAGCACTGATTTTGCTTTTAGGAAAACGTTGCACTTCGTGAGGTCACTTTGTATTTTTCCCCATTGGACATGCAATATGTGACGCAAATTTTGAAGCAGTCAGTTTGGAAATCGCCAATCATCCTAACTTGGAAAGCCATACAGACATGTGGAGAACATAGTGGACTCCATGCAGACAGTAGGTGGGCATGAGTTTCAAACCCAGGATGCTGGATCATTGAGACAGTAGCACTACATATTGGATCACCACTCCATTTTGAACTCATACAGTATTTAACTTCTACAGTCAGATTCATCAAGGAATACTCAAAACATTAAAGGATTGCAGATGCCATTGCTTTGTGAGATGGCCTGCCGTAAGTTCGCGTCACCACATGTGAAAAGGACAGGATTCCAGTGATACTCTGTTAGGTCTCATTAATGCAATGCCTAGTTAGGCTTCATGATATCTTCCTTACATTTGTATTCTGTATAAATCCAACATTGACTGGCTCATTCAATTGTGCTCACATTGTTTTTTCTGATTAGTCTATTTTTTGTATCGTTTTATTGACATTGTATCTGTTTTCTGATGGTTATGCATTTTTTTATTTTTTCATTTTTCTTTTTTATATATGTTTCACAGATATCTTATTTTTTCTTGGAAAACTACTGTGTTCTCCTCATTGTGGCTTTTATGTTTGATGCTAGACATGTTAGGTAATCCAAAGTGGGTTGTACATCAGGTCTTGGTAACATTTTATATTTTGCATTTATTTATTTTATTTTCATACAAATATATCTCATTATAATTTAGTTGTCTATTGTGTTTTGATATTTATGATGTACCTTATTTACACATTTTCTTCTTATAGTGTGTTTTTCCTTTGTTGTAAACTAGCCGTCTCCACGGCTTCGCCTGCATAAAAATGAAACAGGACAGCGAGGAGGACCCTGCCCGGCTCCCCACTCCTGACATCACGCCTTCCCCTTTCCTGCAGCCTCTGTCTCAGATTAGTGCGAATATATCACTCCTGCAAGCAAACTATGATTCTTAGCTCAATGAGAGAAGTTGCAAAATCAAACGGAATGTTCAAGCAAATTATAAAAAAAAACCCGATCTAAATCCGTTAAGTTGCTGTCTTGTTTGCTAGCTAAGTGGAGGTAAGATAGATAGATAGATAGATAGATAGATAGATAGATAGATAGATAGATAGATAGATAGATAGATAGATAGATAGATAGATAGATAGATAGATAGATGATACTTTATTAATCCCAAGGGGAAATTCAGATACTTACCCCGAGGCTGGCACGTGAGTGAGGAGGGCCCCACCTACCTCCCTTAGGACTACAACCTCTCTCTCAGATTCACACAAATAAATCGGTACCGCAAATGAACATACATAGCGCAATGAGAGTCTCAGAATCAACCAGAATGTTCAAGAAAATTATAGAAAAAAACAATCTAAATCCATTATGTACTTCTCTTGTGAAAAGCGGACAGACAGACAGACAGACATTGGATTTTATATATATAAAGACTATGCAAAGACTTAATGAAATATACAAATATACAAATTATCGTGTACTTGTTAGGTTCTGCTTTCCTTTCTGTGTAATTTAGTTTACTTTAGATGAAGGATGTCTCACGCTTGGACAAACTTGTTAGGAATGCAGGCTCCATTGTAGGATTAAAGTTGGACAGTTTAACATCTGTGGCAGAGCGACGGGCACTAAGCAAACTCCTGTCAATCATGAAGAATCCACTGCATCCACTTAACAGGATCATCTCCAGGCAGAGGAGTAGCTTCAGTGACAGACTGCTGTCACCATCTTGCTCCACTGACAGACTGAGGAGATCGTTCCTCCCCCACACTATGTGACTCTTCAATTCCACCCTGGGGGTAAACGCTAACATTACTCAAAGTTATTGTCTGCTTTTACATGCATTTTTATTACTATTTAATATAATATTGTTTTTTTGTATCAGTATACTGCTGCTGGATTATGTAAATTTCCCCTTGGGATTAATAAAGTATCTATCTATCTATCTATCTATCTATCTATCTATCTATCTATCTATCTATCTATCTATCTATCTATCTATCTATCTATCTAATTGCCTTAGGTTCCACAGCAGAATCAGCCCCATGGCTTATTTTCACTCTGCTGATTCATGCTGTCCATTTAACAGCATATCACCCATAAAGACAAGCTAGTACATTATTTTCACTCCAATATATTGTAGGGATATTCATTGCAATTGTAAATCTGTTATTTTTACCGCATACCGTACATTAAAACAACCTACTGGCCTCCTCCTTTGGTTGCTCAGAAGCATTAGAGACTTGAAACGAGTGATCTGACAGCAAAGTGGATTTTTTAAAATTCTAGATAAAGAGATGTGTAAAAGATATGAAATGCATACAGCAAGTAAGGAGATGGTACAGGTAATGGTCTCGTGAATAAACATCCATTCATTTTTGTGACCTGCTTCTCCAGTTGGGTGTTCTGTAGACCACTGCTTATCCCAGCAGGGACAAGCGTCTTTAAATGAGCAGTTACAGAAGACAGCTTCTTTTCATATCTGCTCCAGTTTTCTTTTTTAGCGTTCCCTGACCACATTCTGTGAAGATGAAGTATGGACAAAGGAAAATTATAACAAATGTCTGTATAGGCTTTATTATTCCTATTCAGTCCCACAGTACTGTTAAGTGAAAGCAGGTGGTCTGTTTCTGTAGCTCTTTCATTAATACATTATAGACTTTTATTAAGACAGCTCAATTATCATTATAATCATACAGTAAAACATTTCTTAAAACTCAATTATTTCAAAACCTATAAGGTATAAATTATTATTGTAAAATTTATTTATAGCTCTGGTGCCAGTTCAGTGCTAAAGATTTTAAGAATTTTTCAGAAAAATGCATTTTGTTTTTAGCAGATAGTTATGAAATATTTATCATACATTCCTACATTACTTGGCTCACTTCCCTCATCACATGACCTTCTCCAGGTTGCCTATAAGCCGAACCAACCCACTGAGGATGCCACATCATCTACTCTTCATCTGTCCCTGTCCCATTTGGACAAAAGAGGCCCTTATGCTAGAGTGCCATTCATAGACTTCAATTCAGCATTCAATACCATTCATCTCTCAGAAGCGCTTTGCTAGGCAACAACATTTCCCTATGCAAATGGATCTAGGTTTTCCTGCTAGAGAGACCCCAGACAGTCTGCGTCAGAAGCACCATTTCCAACAGAATCACAATGAGTGCTGGCACCCCCTCCGCCCCAAAGGCTACATGTCCATTAACACTGCTGATTTTAGACTGTACACTGCTTACAGCTCTGACACCATCATAAAGTTTGCTGATGACACAAAGGTGGCAGTTCTCATCAGCAATAGGGATGCCTACAGAATGGCAATGCAACAATTGGTGGACTTGGGCAAGTGCAGCCACCTCTTAATGGGGACAAGATGAAAAGAGATAACTGTTGACTTCAGAAAAGCCCATAGTGTCCACACCCCACTGCAAATGAAGGGCTTTGTGATGGCATTGGTCAAGAGCACCAAATTCCTTGGTGTGAAACTGGCAGCTGATCTTACTTGGTCAATTGGCATCACCTCCATAGCCAAGAAGGCACAGTAACCTCTTCAATTTCTTCATTGACTGAGGGGCACCATTGAGAGTGTTCTGACCAGCTGCATCGCTGTCTGGTTAGGGAACAGCAGTGTAATTTACCATATATAACACATCCTATAACACACAGTGTGCACAGCAGTAAAAGTCACTCGGACCTCTTTACCCTTCATTACAGACATCTGCTTAAAGCCTGGTAGGGGACTGCTCCCACCCTTCCCACAGTTTCCTTCTTCCCCTTCCACAGCATCCAAACCAGTTCTGCCAGGCTTTACAACAACTTCTAGCCCTTGGCTGTCCAGACTCTGAACTCTGTGCTGCCCACCTCCCTCAGATCTTCTCCTAGCAGTCTATTTATGTACAGTACATTCGTTACTACTCTTAGTTGTTGTTATCAATAATTGCATAGTATATGGTTCACTGCTTGTCCCATGTCCCTGTTTATGTTGCACCGCTGTACTGGAGACATTTTTTCATGGCACTGTATGCTGCAATACAGTGTATGGATGGTATGGCAATAAATCCACTTGACAAATTAGGGTCATAGCTGTAAAACTTAGCACTGAGCATAACACAGGAAACCACCAAGGTGGGTCCACTAGGCCACTGCAGAAAGTAAACACTTTATATGTTAATGTTTTACAATTTTTACTTGTCATCTGAGATCACTCCAGTGCCAGTTGGTTGCTTAATTTTTAAATAATTTTACAAAAGTATTAAGAGATATTATAATTATCAGTCTGTCTGTCTATAAGGACTTGTTTAATCCAATTTTATGATCATTGACTATCTGGCCAGCATCAGGTACAATGCATAAGTCAAGTCTGGATAGGGTTACACATCTATCATAGGACACTCTTACTCACATGGGCCAACCTGATAGTGTCCAGTTATTCTATCCTGCATGTCTTTGGACTATGAGGGGAACTCAAGTAAAACCCAGGCAGACAAAAACAAATGTGTGAACGTGACCCCATGATCAGACTGAGATGATGTGAGGCAACAGTGCTAACCAGTGTGCCAGAGTATGAATAATCATCTCACTACTGCACAATAAACTGTCTTTCATAAGCTACAGTAGGCTAAAGCTGAAACACTGTAAAGTTGTGCTAGTTTTCTCTTTCTTCGTTACTGTATGTTTCTACTAATTATAATTATTAGAAATACCGTTCCTAATGGCAGTTGCTGTCTTCCATATTATAGGTTATTGATCTTTTAATGAGGTATAGTGTTCTTTGAAAGGCGAAGTGGTCATGTGTAAAAAGAATCTGGTAAGGTGAATTAAATAAAGGTCATCTGACTCACCCTGCCATCCATTTCCATTCACAAATCATGACAGAACCTTATAAAACTCAATCTTGTAAGCAACTATTTGCATTGAGCAGGTCTGCAAGCTTATTTTTCACACAGTATTGTCAGTTGTCACAGGAATTCTCTTCTTCAATAGTTTTCTAGACGTAGTTATATAACAGTGATGAATTAGGCAGTCTGTACCATATGAAATTTCAAAAACAGCCCTTTATCAGAATATAGTACAGAGTCCAAACCTTACAAAACTTAAAATGTCTCTCTGGACTCTTAGTAAAAAACTGTGTCTGAATATATTGAATTTTAGGACTGTGGGCAAATCACCTTTTTCTTTAGAAAAGGCATTTCAGTTCCTTAAAATGGCTTTTTGTCAGCTATACAACCTTTTTTTTTTTAACATGTTAATCACTGACTTTTTGAGCCAAATTTTTTGAGAGGGACAGGGAAGAGATGCTGTAATAAACAGTAAAAAGATCCTCCAAAAGTAATGTCTGACACCTAAATGGCAAGTGCTTTTCCTGTTTGTAAAATCTCTGCAGAGAATATAAAATATTCTTAGCTATGTATTCAGACTGGCAAATTTGGAACTGCTCTTTGCATTCATGACATTCTTATATCTGATGCATTTACGCTCAATCTCTATATATATATATATAAAATCCAACATCTGTCTGTCTGTCTGTCTGCTTTTCACATGAGCACTACTTAACAGACTTAGATCGGGTTTTTTTCTATAATTTGTTTGAACATTCTGGTTGATTTTGAGACTTCTCTCATCATGCTAAGAGTCATAGTTCGCTTCCAGGAGCGATACATTCGTGCTAATCCAAGACAGAGGGTGCAGGCCGTGGGGAAGGGGAAGCGTGACGTCAGGTTTGGGGAGCCTGGCAGGGCCCTCCTTGCTGTCCTGTTTCACTAATACACGCTCGGAGCCGCAGGGGACGGCTAGTAACTTATAAAGCACTGCATTTCATTTACTTTTTTACTGGAATAGTTGTAGCCCTGGCATGTTACGTCATCTGATTTCATGCTGAATGAAAGTGGCAGTTTGGGAATTTATAGTCCATCACCTTCCCAACACTGCCATCATCACTTACCAGTTAAGCTTGGAGGAGGCTGGGGAAAATAAAACATCTTCTAAGTGAGAAAGGTCACTTGTAGGGAATAAATATGTTGAAGATACTTACGCAGACTGTGCAGGCTATGAATCCTCAGCTTTCATGTGCAGTGTTGTGATTGAGTTACTGAGTTTGACTTCTAGCGATTTTGTTTAATGACTTCTGTCCACACACTTTACGGGTTTTGTGTTTTGATAAAATCTGTTCATCAAAGAGAAGTGAACAAGAAATTGAGATGTTGAATGTCTTTATTATGACATAAAGTAGTCATTCATGAATATCCATTAAAACCTACAGACCTGGCATTGGATAGAATATTAAATGGCTGAGCGATTTCTGTGGTGAGATTGTTTCACTTTTTATTGCATATGATGTTCAAACAGTAAACCAAAGCAACAGAAAAGAAATTAAAAATGAAGTGCAGATCAGAGCTCTGCAGCATTTATGTTGTGATGTTATTTTAAGGCAGCATCACCTTTTACTTGGAATTTGTGTCTATTATATAGTGCCTATATTTTGGGAATGGTAAAGGAATAAAGGTTGCCCAAAGAAACCTTGACGGGCCAACTGGGCCATGTAATACTAAGCACCAGAAAAGTGAACAGACATAGGCGCTCAAGGGCAGAACAGACGATAGCCACTTCCAGTGCCTTTTAAACCAGTTCAGTTTCTCAGGTGTCCTCTCGATACTGTGGAAGAAAAAAGAGACAGTGCAGTTAGCGCCAGCGCCCCCTGTAATCAAGGAGTGGCACTGCATGCCTTAGCAGAGTCTGGAAGGTGATCCTCAGATACTCATGCGCTGCGTGACTAATATACTGTATATAATATTAGATACATATACTGTATATTCTATTGTATAATGCTTTTCACATTTTTCTGACATATAGGCCATTTTCTGTCTATCTATTCAGAAGTAAATTTACTATCTGTATATCTGTTTGTCTTATATAGAGCCTTTCACCTTTATCTGTCTTATAGTGCTTTTCAGATGTGTCTGTCTATCTTTCTGCCTCATTGTCTTTCCTTGTAACATTTTTAGACAATGTAATGCAATATGTACTTATGTGGTTTGTACATTGTTAAGGAAAATATTCATAAAATATGTTATTATTATTATTATTATTATTATTATTATTTGTTTATTGCATCAGTTTTTCGATGGCTGCTGAGTTGTCGGTGTCCTGACCAGGGACCTAAGATTTAACCCCACACTTTGTGGAGAATTGGAGAATTTGAATGATTGCCATCAGTGCCATCCTCTTCACTTCTTGGGCTGTGTGCTGTTCTGGAAGCTCCTGCAGATTCCAGTTAGATCCTTCCATGGTGGTACCAAGAGCCTTGAAACATCACAGGCACAATTCTAGTCTTGGTGCCCCACATCCTGCTGTTCTCAATCTACAGATTCTTTATATTTGCTCTGTTTTTTTTACTTTTTAGGTCATAACATCATTGTCATCTTATTATTATTACTATTATTATTATCTGTTTATTTCTTAATTTGTGCTAGTTGCCTTTCACTGGGAATACTTCGGGTCCCTTAGTTCTTAATGTCCAGTGCTCAGGATTATATAAAGTGTGTGAGCAGTTCGGAGGAGGACAGACTTCTACATCTGGGCGGCACTTGCTTTACCCCAGCAGTTCATCCAGATATTTTTGGAGACCAAGAATCACATGAACCTTTGTGTTCCACTTGCACAAGATTTCAATCTTGAGGTCTTCGTATTTGCTGAGTTTTTCTACCTCTTTGACTGAGATGTTCATGTCATCTGGAGTGGTTATTTCAAAGTTGCCCCTTGCTTTTGTTATGAAGAATGATGTTTGGTTGGTTGGCTCCAGTGGTATGATCAACAGTCTTTGCCATATTGTGTGTTACCATGGTGTTCTGTGTCTCAATGGCATTTTCAGGCTGGTGATCACACCGATGATTGGACACTGGGAGGCCAAGCTCATGGGACATTGATCTGTGCAGGTAGCTAACTCCCTGATTGTGCATCCAGTAATAATATGTACCTTTTTTGTTCCTGGCATATCCTCCCTTGCTACCAACAACCATCTTGAGAATATGCTTTTGATGATTGTGTGTGTTAAATCCCTGATTCTGAGTTGCCATGAAGAGACTCTCTGTCTGTCTCTTGAGCTCAGAACCTCACCACCATTCAAAGGTCAGTTTCTTGTTGACATAGTTGTTCGATGTCTGTCTGTAGAACTGACCATGGATTGATTTTGATGAGCAGATGTTGATTTTTTTTCATCAATCAAAGACATGCAGGTTAGGTGCATTGGCGATCCTAAATTGTCCCTAGTGTGTGCTTGATATGTGTCAAGCACTTTGAGCTACTGTTTGTATGGAAATGTGCTATATAAATAAATGTTGTTGTTGTTGTGTGCCCTGCGGTGGGCTGGCGCCCTGCCCTGGGTTTCTTCCTGCCTTGTGTTGTGTGCTGGCTGGGACTCTGTGTTAGGATATAGCGAGTTGGATAATGACTGACTGACTGACCAAAGCTTTAATTTGGCTTCATAACTAGAGGACAAGTATTAAACTTGAACAATCGGCACTTGGTTACTTTGCCCATTTTCGCCAGAGAGTACTTCCTCTTCTGTTTATTGTGTCTCATTATGAGGCTGCCATATTTGTTGGTCTCAAGCTTGATGTATTCACTTAGACTGATAATTGTGCTCTTGTATGTGCTCTCCAGGTCAACAAACCCACGGTCACCCCACTTCTTCTGGTAATGTACATTAGGTCTACATCAGCTTTTCAGTGCAGGAAACCATTCTTAGTTATTATTATTATTATTATTATTGCTATTATTATTATGTAATTTCCTGAAATTTCCTAAGACCTTCCAGCAGATTGGTGGCATTTTAGTTAATGTATGTTAACTAAAAGTACAGCAGTAAAAGCAAGCATGTACATAATTAATTTTTTGGTTAATTTCCTTAAAATGCAGCACTAATTCAGAAATAGGAAATGAAGTTGTCCCGTGTTTCAATAGCATGGCTGCTGGTTATTGTGTTGTATTCTTAAGCCTTTAATTCATTCATTGGTCAAAGGCTCCCTCGATGGGCCATGGCTACATTCACTCTCTCGCTCTTTCTCTGTGCCCAAAGATATTTCAAAAAGTGAAGTTTAGAAGATTTCAAGGAATCCTGAATGAAGTCTGCTGTTATTTATCAGTTCTGAAGGTGGCACATACTTCATTGTTAATTTGTATTCACTGAAGTACAGAAAATGAGTATTCAAAAATACTAAATAGCTTGTGAGCCTAGGTAAACTGGCAGTTTGCTCTTTAAATGAATGCTTTTCTCCAGGGAATACATTCTGCCTCCAGTTTTTAAATGCATACTTGATATTTTGCAGTCTTCTCATGGCCTACACATATGAGCAAGGCATGGATGTTAATTCTTTTGCAGAGTTCTTTAAAACCGATCACTTTTAGGAAACACGTTTTCATTTTTGCAGCGTAAAACAAGTCAAAATTTACTTACGTCAAAAATGAGGAGCTTTTTAAAGGTAAGCTTTAAACTAAAAGTAGAACTACATAAGCAAAATCATTTAGAAAAAAATCTTCAAGTGAACTGATTATGTAAGGAAGTTTAAGGGTAATAAAATAAACGGAAGAGTGTTGTCAGGGGAAAGTCACTATATGTAGAGAAGATCAATTTTACTGATTCAGACTTTTTATTCATGGAAAGTATTGTGGATGGTTTATATATTTTACAGTAGTTTAAAGGAATAAAGTGCCATGCAGAATGTTGTGTGCGTGTGCATATATGTGTGAATCTTTTGGGGAGCTGGCGGGGTCCTCTAACGTTTGTGGGATGATGGTGCAGACATTTCCACCTTACTGAAAGGATTAGGGTCTGTGGATCTGGTTGCTGTGTCACTAGCATTGCAGCAGATGGTACATTATAAACATTTATAGCAATAAATGCATTGCATGTGTCATTCCAACAGACGGTGCATCACAAACATTACTTAACAATTAAAGTAAAGGCAGTGCCCACACCAAACAGCATATAACATTGCATGTTTCATTTCAACAGATGGTGCATCTCAAGCATTTGCATTCATGAATTTTCTTACTGTGAAGGTTTGTGATGAGCCGTCTGTTGAAGTGACACATGCAATGCATTACAAAATACATTTAAATAGAAATGTTAAATGTTATCTTTACATTTATATAGCACAATGATTACTTAAAACCCATCAACCCATCTTAGCTGGGTATCACAGCTTGTTAAACTAGTAAGAGTTTATAGTTCCTGCCATGTTATCAGCTGATAGGTTAGGGTTAGGGTTAGGGTTAGATATTGTCAGAATCTGGTTCAAATATTGCTGCACATCTATTAGTTTACTTTTTTTCAATTGTGCCTAGCATTGTTGTTTATATCCTGTATATTGCAGTTCTTTATCACCAGTGTTTAGCCATTTTGTTTAATTTCTGAAGGTGCAGCCATTTATTTGATAGTTTCTCATGGGTGCCACCATAGTGGTAATGGTGACGATACCCGTTGTTAGCCACCCGTTGTTAGCCATACCGTTGTTAGCCATGAGGGTAAACATCATCATAAAAGTATAATAAACCTAAAAGTTCAAAGAGAGACCCCTTCCAGGTAGGTTGGGCGCAGTAGGTGTCAAAAGTAGGGGTCAATCTGAACTTTACATTTAAATAAAGGTTTAAATTTAACCTAAAATAACTTAACCTAAAGTTGAAATTTAACCTAGTGATAGTACACGACTAGAGAGCATTGAGAAACAAATTATAATTCGGGTGCATTTTGGCAATAAATCTGTTTTGAATTTTGACTGTCCTGGTTAACATATTCATTTTCTTGTCATGTGCTTCAAAATTGCTTGTCTGTAGACCTCATTTTAAGAATCTCCAAAAACTAAACATGCTTAATACACACATACAGATAATGCATTTTAATGCAGGTATTTAAGTTTGTGTATTGTAATTGAGAGGGATTAAAAGGAGGCTGGAGATTCACATGGCTTTGAATGTGCCATGACTGAGCACGTTAGGAATGACAACCACCAAAAAACACTGAGCCACTTGTCGCTCTCGGTTTAGGAACACACAGATGGGTTGACACAGCCTAACACACCTAGTAGCAGAAAATGGTCTTTACACTAGCAACTGATAACAGAATTGTGCTATAAAAGATATGCCTAATTCATCATGGACTGTTACAGTGAGGGAATAACAACTGACAACCATAGAGGGTCTCACTTCTGTCAGCACAAAAACAAGAAGCTACAATTGCAGTGAGTGAATATTGTGATGGATGAGAAGAATCTGCCAGTGAACAGTCAGAAATGCAAAAGCAAAGTTCTGTTGTGATGGTCATTAAAATTGTGTTACATACTGGATTTATAGGCTCCGCCATCCAAACCTCCTCAGGTGAATACTTAACCTCATCATTATGCCATCACCATGAACTTCGCTGTGGATGCAATGAACAGAAGTGGCCTTGTCATGTTACAGACTTCAATTGTAGCCATCATTGCACATTTTTGGCTTCCTATATGAGCCAGTCCAGTTTACTGGCCTTACATAGATGAACCTTTGAAAATATTAAATGCTATCACTTTTCATTTCTAAATATTGCTGTTATTTTAATATATAATATACTAGCCGTCTCCCGCGACTCCTCCTGCTTAGTAGTGAAACAGAACAGTGAGGAGGGCCCTGCCCGGCTCCCTACTCCTGACGTCACACTTCCTCCTCTTCTCAACTCACAGCCTCTGTCTCTCAGATTAACGTGAATATTTTGCTCCTGCAAGCGAACTATAATTCTTAGCGCGATGAGAGAAGTCGCAAAATCAACCAGAATGTTCAAGCAAATTCTAGAAAAAACCCGATCTAAATCCGTTAAGTAGTTCTCTCGTCCGCTAGCTAAACGGAGGTAAGGAATGCCCCAAGGCTAGCGCGTGAGTGAGGAGGACCCTGCGCCCCTCCCGTCGGCCCACTCTGTGTCTCTCAGACTCACGCCAATAAATCGGTACCGCAAGCGAACTGTGATACATAGCACGATGAGAGAAGTTGCAGAAGCAACTGGAATGTTCAAACAAATTATAGAAAAGAAACCAAACTAAATCCGTTAAGTAGTTCTCTTGTGAAAAGCGGACAGACAGACAGACGTTGGATTTTATATAGATATAGATTAATATTACTGATATTTTAATGCTTAACATTTGCTTTGAGATTCTCCAGATGCTTTTCCATGTTCATATTAATTGCTAAAAACATTTCTTGTAGCCCTCAGGGTTGTTAGGTCAAGCAGATCAGAATCTAAGGCCTTCCCCCTTTTATGCCAGTGCTGCACTTTTAAGAGATGAAATGTTTGAACTCGGCATTATTTAGAAAATAACAGAAGCGGAATGAAAGTTGCTCTCTGATTATTTAACAATGCGCATCTCCCAGTGGAGTAAGGCAACAATTTGAATTGTAAAGCTTGTATTATGATACACTGCTGAGAATTGAAATATCTTGCAGGACTGGGCAGGGTGCCATTTTTCTAATGTTTGCATTTTAGCCTGCAATGGACTTCCCTTTTTCTCTTCCATTCTCGACCAGTGCTTTGGAGATCCTTAATTGATCTTATATTTTTTTCATTTAAAGAGAAAGCTCTGAATGTTTGAATGCTGGGAAGGGCCGGACACCGAATGGATGTGGTTAGAAGACGAACGTCAAAGCAGAGAACAAGTTAGAAAGCATGTTTCAGCATTTGGGTGCATTCGGTTGACTTTTGATAGTGGATTCATTTTGTTACTTCATCAAAGAGTCACTTATCACATTTCTGTCTATTAAATATGCTAGTAACTGTAGGTCATTTAAAAAAATAGCAATGATAGAATGCAATTGCTCATGTTAGTAGACTGTATGAAGTCCATACTCTGTAACGGTCCTTTACAATCTCATGTAGTTGGAAAAGTAACCCCGATTGGTGAGTGGTGGCTCAGTAGCTTTCACAGATAGAAGATTCCAGTTAACGTGACGTACAAATGGCCTTAATTGGTGTCCTGTTGTTAGCTGTTCTGTGGAGGGTCTGTTGATAACTGTAGTCCAAATTTTTTTTAATATAACACTGTTGAAAGAAGTATTTGATGGAGACTTACACCCTTTGTTGACGTCTCGAAGTAAAATTGTTGGCTGCTTTAGAGCAGGTCTGGGACTTACAGTGACAGAGAAACAGTGCATTGTGCAGAATACTGAGTACATGTTTGCTAACTCACTTAGTTCCTCTCATCCCATACTAGCTGTGTCACTCATCAAAGACTGGTGGAAGTCTGACTAATCAATGTAGACCTCAATGTTAACATTTGCAGTGCAAACACACAATGCTCTGTTATAAGCCATTTGGTATGGGATTTGCAAAAGCAGTGTTAATGTTTGTGCTGTGCCGTCATTTAGAATGACAGAGACATAGCAATTGCATGGACACACAGACACTTATCCTTATATTAAGTTGGATTCATTTCTAGGTAAGTTGCTTATTTTTTGTGTTTTTTTTTTATTTTTACAGATAACTTACCTCAAGAAGCAGCAGTAGTCAGCTGGGGTATGAGCAGATTACACGCAAATGCCTATCCCATCCTTTGACTAACTTGCATTGCAGATCCTTTTTTGCTTTCAGGTGTGGCTGTCAGATGAGTAAAAGAGGAAAATATTTTAAAAAATCTACAAATTGGGGTAACTTTTACATTTGAAACAATAAACTAATCTGTATAAAATCTCAAGTTTCTTAGCAATCTGTCACATGGAGTTACCTTAATTCTGCAAAAAAAATAGATTGACATGTTCCTTGAGGAAAGCTGTTTCATTTTGGCCATTTCTGAACCCAAAACTGAACTTTAAGGTTGCCAGTACGTTTTAACCCAAGTGAACAGAATAGCAGGTTTCAGTGGTGTTTATTGCAGTTGAAGATGTTTCTCTAGTAACCAATTAGAATTTAAAATTACTAATTAAGGATAAGCGAATGGGAGCTGACCAATAAGACACTGAGGGAATGGCTATTGAAAATGAGGCTTTGCAGTCATATGTGAATAATAAATAAAATATTAGTCATTCCAAGCAGTAGTAGCCATTAGCAACGCTACAAATGTGTAGGCCACATTTTAAAATCAATTTCATTCTTTCAGGGTAGGTGTCAATTTACATCGACACATATGGTTGAGGAGGATGTTGTCATTAATAAACATCTGGAGGTAGAGGACGGTAAACAGTTGTAAACGTCGACAGAATTCCCTGTTAAGTTGTACTGCAGCTCTGTTTGCTAGCAATATGCTGCTTGGATTATGTGTTACTCCGGTGCCACTGTTTCAGGCATACTGTGACCGCCATCACCACCCACTGCTTGGCTGCTGCCGGCTGTGCAAAGACAACCTCTGCTGGCTGTGTGAAGATTGTTGATCGAAAATGGCCACTGCCAGCTAAGTGAAGATGGCAGCTCGAAGCCAGAAGATGGTAGCCACTGGCCCTGCAAAGCCAACTGATCTAAACTGGCCACCTCCGGCTGCCTTCACAGTGGTCACAGTATGCAGCAACAGATGCCTGAAACAGCGTCACCATTGTAACACATACTACAAGCAGTGTAATGTGGCAATGTGGCTGCCTCTAACGTAATAGGTATGTGAATGTCTAGAGACTCATGGAACATATAACACAGGGACATCTGTCATATGTAATTATTTTATGTGGACTTATGTGTGAAACCATTGCTTTGTGTGCTTTTCAGAAAAAATATTCAGGCCCAAATTAAAAAAAAATAATTAGCCCTGAAAGAGTTGATGCTAGGGCAGCACAGTGGCGCAGTGGGTAGCGCTGCTGCCTCACAGTTAGGAGACCCGGGTCTACTTCCTGGGTCCTCCCTGCGTGGAGTTGGCATGTTTCCTCCGGGTACTCCGGTTTCCTCCCACAGTCCAAAGACATGCAGGTTAGGTGCATTGGTGATTGTAAATTGTCCGTAGTGTGTGCTTGGTTTATGGGTATGTGTGTGTGCGCCCTGCCCAAGGTTTGTTTCCTGCCTTGCACCCTGTGTTGGCTGGGATTGGCTCCAGCAGACCCCCACGACTCTGTAAGTAGGATATAGCGGGTTGGATAATGGATGGATGGATGGATTTAATGCTGATAAATAGAAGGCATCAATTGCTTCAAAAACGTGAAAAGTTTTGTGTGTTTCTATACTTTTGACTGGCAATGTATGTCAAGAACTAGTGCACTCTGCAAAACCTCTCAGCAATGGCTATGTGTTCCTAAAATGTCACTTGATAAGTAAATGGACAGAATGAAAACTACTATCAAACTAGTGAAATGTGTATGTTAAACTAAACAGTGAAGAAGTCTCCATTTTGCACCAAGTGGGTTTGGTTTTCTTGACTACACCAGGATCACAACCTAAAGATGCACATGTACAGTGGGATGCAAAAGTTTGGGCAACCTTGTTAATAGTCATTATTTTCCTGTATAAATCATTGGTTGTTACGATAAAAATGTCAGTTAAATATATCATATAGGAGACACACACAGTGATATTTGAGAAGTGAAATGAAGTTGGATTTACAGAAAGTGTGCAATAATTGTTCAAACAAAATCAGGCAGGTGCATAAATTTGGGCACGTTGTCATTTTATTGATTCCAAAACTTTTAGAACTAATTATTGGAACTCAAATTGGCTTGGTAAGCTCAGTGACCCCTGACCTAGATACACAGGTGAATCCTATAATGAGAAAGAGTATTTAAGGGGTCAGTTGTAAGTTTCCTCCTCCTTTAATTTTCTCTGAAGAGTAGCAACATGGGGTCACAAAACAACTCTCAAATGACCTGAAGACAAAGATTGTTCACCATCATGGTTTAGGGAAGGATACAGAAAGCTGTCCCAGAGATTTAAGCTGTCTGTTTCCACGGTTAGGAACATATTGAGGAAATGGAAGACCACAGGCTCAGTTCAAGTTAAGGCTCGAAGTGGCAGACCAAGAAAGATTTTGGATAGACAGAAGCGATGAATGGTGAGAACAGTCAGAGTCAACCCACAGACCAGCACCAAAGATCTACATCATCATCTTGCAGCAGATGGAGTCACTGTGCATCATTCGCACTTTACACAAGGAGATGCTGTATGCAGAGTGATGCAGAGGAAGCCTTTTCTCCACCCACGGCACAAACAGAGCCGTTTGAGGTATGCTCAAGCACATTTGGACAAGCCAGCTTCATTTTGGAATAAGGTGCTGTGGACTGATGAAACTAAAATTGAGTTATTTGGGCATAACAAGGGCGTTATGCATGGAGGAAAAAGAACACAGCATTCCAAGAAAAACACCTGCTACCTACAGTAAAATATGGTGGTGGTTCCATCATGCTGTGGGCTGTGTGGCCAGTGCAGGGACTGGGAATCTTGTCAAAGTTGAGGGACGCATGGATTCCACTCAGTATCAGCAGATTCTGGAGACCAATGTCCAGGAATCAGTGACAAAGCTGAAGCTGCGCCGGGCTGGATCTTTCAACAAGACAACAACCCGAAACACTGCTCAAAATCCACTAAGGCATTCATGCAGAGGAACAAGTACAACGTTCTGAATGGCCATCTCAGTCCCCAGACCTGAATATAATTGAAAATCTGTTGGTGTGAGTTAAAGAGAGCTGTCCATGCTCGGAAGCCATCAAACCTGAATGAACTAGAGATGTTTTGTAAAGAGGAATGGTCCAAAATACCTTCAACCACAATCCAGACTCTCATTGGAACCTACAGGAAGCGTTTAGAGGCTGTAATTTCTGCAAAAGGTGGATCTACTAAATATTGATTTCATTTCTTTTTTGTGGTGCCCAAATTTATGCACCTGCCTGATTTTGTTTGAACAATTATTGCACACTTTCTGTAAATCCAATAAACTTCATTTCACTTCTCAAATATCACTGTGTGTGTCTCCTATATGATATATTTAACTGACATTTTTATCGTAACAACCAATGATTTATACAGGAAAATAATGACTATTAACAAGGTTGTCCAAACTTTTGCATCCCACTGTAAGTTTAAATATTATTTGACCTGGTGGGAGTAAATTTAAATATGTCCACAAATGTGCCCTGGGATGGACTGGCCTCCTTTCCCGGGTCAATGAAAAGGCAGCAGCACCTACCTGGCATGGCATTTTCACTTTTAGATTTCTTTTATAAGTTTCTCTTTAGGCTAGATCAGTGATGAATACATTTAATCTTTATCAATTAACTACATGAGTTAACAGGGGCCCCAGACATACCCCACTTTTCTTTTTCTTCAATTACATGCCTGCTCAAAGTACTGGAATGGCATTCAGACTTTACGCTCTGGTTATGGGGCACTGCCGACAAGTATGGCAGCCCTGCATGTTAAGAGTTTACATTGAGGGGAGGCAGATGAGGTCTTCTCTCATTCAAGACTCAGATCAGCAGTATCACCCCTGAGATAATCACATCAATCACTAAATGTTTTGAACAATAATGGTCAATTTTTAAAATGAATTTAAAATGGAACACTCTCTTAATGTGCTGGCATCTCAAGTGATGCGGTCGTGTCTCACAGTATTGGCACTTCATAACAAGTGTGTTGTATACTTTTTCAGTTATAGCTTTATATAATTAATCTAAAGCTAATGTCAAGTGATCGTGTAGACTGAAGGAAAAGTGCAAGTTAAACACTAATCCATCCCATTAGTTCAATAAACAGCAATAGCAAGGCCGTTACAGGAAGAACCAATTAATCCACACAAGGCATTTAATTAAAAGTGGAGCGTGGACATTTATAGCTGCAGTTCTCTGCTGTTCTGTGTTCTGAAATAAATCTTTACTGTAGGGAATTTTGTAGGTAGCTTTGGGCAAAAATACATGAATATATATCAATTTATACAGTCATTTGTTCATTGTAAAAAGAGAACAGAGAAAAAAAAGGTTTTGGGAATCCACCCTGTGTACTGTCGATACAGCAGGTTAACTAATGCCAACGAGTAGTCACGAAGGACTCATAGGTACAGGACAGCAGGACGGGAAGAGGCGGCTTTCTGCGGGAGGGCCTGGTTTGGCAACACAAAGGGGTGGAACTCTACCTGAGCTTTCCTTCTGGTGGTCTGTGGAAGATGGAGAAAAGGCATCAGTACAGTCCATTAACCCCTGACTCTGCGTCTTACCCTCAGATAAGCCCTCAGACTGCCTCCCATGCGCACGGGTGTCGCAACATTTATATACTGTAAGTATACTGCATATATTTAGGAACCAGAGACTTCAAGCAGTCATTGTACGAAAGGGATATGAGACAAAGTGCTAAGTAATGGCTGCTTTAATATACCTGGCATTGTTATGTCCCAAACAGTCAGTCAGTGATTCATTATCCAACCCGCTATACCCTAACACAGGGTCACGGGGGTCTGCTGGAGCCAATCCCAGCTAACACAGGGCACAAGGCAGGGACAAATCCCGGGCAGGGCACACACACACAAAGCACACACTAGGGACAATTTAAAATCGCCAATGCACCTAAACTGCATGTCTTTGGACTGTGGGAGGAAACCCACGCAGACGCGGGGAGGACATGCAGACGCCACGCAGGGAGGACCTGGGAAGCTAATCCTTGTCTCCTAACTGTGAGGCAGCATGCCAACCACTGCGCCACTGTGCTGCCCATGTCCCAATCATTTTGGTGAAATTGGGGGACCATGTATTAAAAGTGTTGTAGTTTCTAAATAGTGTGACCAAAAATGTATTCAAATACCCTTACATCACAATGTGCCCTTTAATCACATCTGAATTGTTTGATTTGTAATTTGAAATGGTGGAGCAAAGAAGTAAATGATGGAAAAATGTGTCTTTGTGCCAAACATTATGGAAGGCACTTTATATGCATACAACAAGTATTGAGCAGAGAACAGACAGGCTCTTTAGACACTTGACCAGACACTCTTCTCATTTTTTGTGTTCCTTTACACACCACCTCCATAGGAGTCGGATATTTGAAGCTGGTCAGATTTCATCTGAAAATGCCAGACTTCTTCAAGTGGCATTTACTCCTGAATGGCTTCCAAGTGTCTAGATGTTGTAAACATATGCACATAGGGTAATATTCACAACTGACCCCACCCAGGAAAGTAAGACACACTACTAAAAGAGCATTGATTACTCAGAAGATGTGCAGTGTGAGGACATTGTCACTTTGCCATCTACGGTACAGAACATGGTGATATCTTATTGAGTGAATCCCATCACTCTGCTACAAAGGGAAATCTAAAAGTAAGAGAGTTTTGCTCCATAAAGCCAAAGAATTCATCAGAACAGGCAGCTATTGCTGCTCATGGATTGTAGAGCTGGCAAGCACAAGGTGAAGGCTGAGCTCTTCCTAGTCGACATAAAGGCCTGCCATGCTGCCATCAAGAAACAGGAAAGTGAGCCTGCTGTGGTGTGTGCCGTCTATGTCTATGGAGTCATCCCTGTCACAGAGCGAGTGTGTAGTGAGACTTACATAAACTGGAGTCAAGTCCTTATCACCTGCTCCTCTCTGAGAAAAACGGCACCGTCAGGGAAAAAAACATGCAGCAACAAAATTCTATCAAAGTACAAATTAAACTTCTAATCCCCTAAGTATAACGCTTAAACTTTTTGAACTGGCATGAAAAAAGGCCCTCAAGAAATTTGTTACCACTATTTTTCGGGTGGGTTCACATGTCCAGTCATTTAGAAAACACATTCAGCAACCTGCCCTCAGCAAAAAGTGCCTCGGCAAACTCTCCCTCTTACTTCTTTTCTGCACTTTTCCCCTCAGCCATTATTCCACACTTTCATGCCCTCTGTGATTGTTTGCCATGTCTCCCCTTTTGTTGATCTGTCGAATTTCTGTCCTGCCAGCTTGCTAGCCTGCAGTACAATTTTTAAAATGAAGAATGTCATCTAAATGAACTGCAAGTTTGTTTTTATGCCTTTTCTCCAGTATTCAGGTTTTACAAAGTCTATAGCACACTCTTATAACTAATATTTAACACATGTAAGAATTAGGAGTTTATAATTATATAATTCTTGGATTTACAGTTAAGTTAGATAATAAACATAATTATTTAACATTTTTCAAAGGGCTAGTGTTTTAATCTTTTTTATTTTTTTTGCAACAAAAATCAATAAATTTAAAAATGCAATAAAGCAAATGTTTGTCTCACTTTACATTTATTTACAGGTATGAAGGCAGACCAATAACTAAACTACCATATGTTTACAATGAAGCTGTTGTTTCGTTTATACAGTTTACATCAGAAGTACTGCTCAGTTGTTCTCTCAATTACTTCCCAATTATTACGTTTCTTAAAATATCTTCCCACTACCTTTTAAAATGTTGTATACGCTGCCTCACATTTTTCTTGTAAAGTATATCAGTTTTACAAAACCTACACAGTGTAATTAAAACAGGACGTTATTCTTCAAAAAGTCCATAAAAAACAGTATTTTAAACTGATTGTCTTTTTAAGGAAAAAAAAAGGAAACTGATATATCATTGTCTCTTTTTGTTTAACCTCTAAAAGTTTAATAAACTTAGTATTGGTGGTAGTAGTCATCATCATATTTTCAGATGCACAGAGTACAGTGAAAGGCTTACTTGCGCCACTGATCAACATGCAACATATTAGTGTTGGTTGGCTAAGTTTGCCAAAGCACTTTATGTATTGCATATGCTATGTTTTTGGTGACCTTGTTCACTTGATTTTTTTCCTGGAAATTCACTGTGTGGCCTGCTTAGACAAACATTTTTTTCCCAGCACCCCATGATGCTTTTCAAGGCCAGTGTGAGATCACAGAGCTATAGCAGCCATGTGCAGAACTTTCCCGCATGTGCACTCTAAGCGTACTCCACCTCACTTTTTGCGTTGCTGCCTGATCTGCTTCCCACTCCTCGAGACCAATTTGTACCTCACATGCGTTAAAAAAAAAAAAAAAAAACTCTTTCAGGGGTATATCAGCTGAGACAGGGGGTCAATGTGTATGATCAGCCTTCTCCATGCAGCTCTGTCCTACACCTCCTCCTGAGTCAGGCCCTTTTCCTTCAGATGTTCATTTCTTTTATACATCCATCTTATACATCTACTTTATCCTCCCTCACTTTCTCTTCCCCTGTACTTCCATTCCCATCACTCTTTTGCCTACATATTCTCCTCATCACATCTCTGTACCGCTTAAACCTCCTTTCCTGCACTTTCTTAGATATCTCCCCTACTTTTTTTGTACTTCTGATTGTCTCATTTCTTATTCTGTCCTCGACATTCTCAATATTCTACTAACACATGCAACTTCTTCTCCTGCACTCCCTTTACTGCCCATGTCAAGCTCTATACATCATTGCTGGACTTGGCACTGTCTTCAAAACTTGACCTTTAACCTTTGCCTTAATCCATTGATCACATGATACTCATAGATAGATAGATAGATAGATAGATAGATAGATAGATAGATAGATAGATAGATAGATAGATAGATAGATAGATACTTTATTAATCCCCAAGGTGAAATTTGTAGGTCTTCACCCTCTGCATACAGTCACCTCTGATGATCACGGGGTCTGGGAGGGGCAAGGGCCTCCTAAAATCCACCACCAGCTCCTTGGTTTTGCTGGTGTTCCGTTGTAGGTGGTTTGAGTCGCACAAATTAACAAAGTCTTTGATTAACTTCCTACAGTGGGATGCAAAAGTTTGGGCAACCTTGTTAATAGTCATTATTTTCCTGTATAAATCGTTGGTTGTTACGATAAAAAATGTCAGTTAAATATATCATATAGGAGACACACACAGTGATATTTGAGAAGTGAAATGAAGTTTATTGGATTTACAGAAAGTGTAAATAATAATTGTTCAAACAAAATCAGGCAGGTGCATAAATTTGGGCACCGTTGTCATTTTATTGATTCCAAAACTTTTAGGACTAATTATTGGAACTCAAATTGGCTTGGTAAGCTCAGTGACCCCTGACCTACATACACAGGTGAATCCTATAATGAGAAAGAGTATTTAAGGTGGTCAATTGTAAGTTTCCCTCCTCCTTTAATTTTCTCTGAAGTGTAGCAACATGGTGGTCATAAAACAACTCTCAAATGACCTGAAGACAAAGATTGTTCACCATCATGGTTTAGGGGAAGGATACAGAAAGCTGTCCCCGAGATTTAAGCTGTTTGTTTCCACAGTTAGGAACATATTGAGGAAATGGAAGACCACAGGCTCAGTTCAAGTTAAGGCTCGAAGTGGCAGATCAAGAAAGATTTGGGATAGACAGAAGCAACGAATGGTGAGAACAGTCAGAGTCAACCCACAGACCAGCACCAAAGACCTACAACATCATCTTGCAGCAGATGGAGTCACTGTGCATCGTTCAACCATTCGCGACTTTACACAAGGAGATGCTGTATGCGAGAGTGATGCAGAGGAAGCCTTTTCTCCACCCACAGCACAAACAGAGCCGCTTGAGGTATGCTCAAGCACATTTGGACAAGCCAGCTTCATTTTGGAATAAGGTGCTGTGGACTGATGAAACTAAAATTGAGTTATTTGGGCATAACAAGGGCGTTATGCATGGAGGAAAAAGAACACAGCATTCCAAGAAAACACCTGCTACCTACAGTAAAATATGGTGGTGGTTCCATCATGCTGTGGGCTGTGTGGCCAGTGCAGGGACTGGGAATCTTGTCAAAGTTGAGGGACGCATGGATTCCACTCAGTATCAGCAGATTCTGGAGACCAATGTCCAGGAATCAGTGACAAAGCTGAAGCTGTGCCGGGCTGGATCTTTCAACAAGACAACGACCAAACACTGCTCAAAATCCACTAAGGCATTCATGCAGAGGAACAAGTACAACGTTCTGGAATGGCCATCTCAGTCCCCAGACCTGAATATAATTGAAAATCTGTGGTGTGAGTTAAAGAGAGCTGTCCATGCTCGGAAGCCATCAAACCTGAATGAACTAGAGATGTTTTGTAAAGAGGAATGGTCCAAAATACCTTCAACCACAATCCACACTCTCATTGGAACCTACAGGAAGCGTTTAGAGGCTGTAATTTCTGCAAAAGGCTGATCTACTAAATATTGATTTCATTTCTTTTTTGTGGTGCCCAAATTTATGCACCTGCCTGATTTTGTTTGAACAATTATTGCACACTTTCTGTAAATCCAATAAACTTCATTTCACTTCTCAAATATCACTGTGTGTGTCTCCTATATGATATATTTAACTGACATTTTTTACCGTAACAACCAACAATTTATACAGGAAAATAATGACTATTAACAAGGTTGCCCAAACTTTTGCATCCCCACTGTATACACCTCCTCTTGCCCACTCCTGATGGAGCCCACGATAGCAGTGTCGTCAGCGAACTTTTGCACGTGGCAGGACTCCGAGTTGTATTGGAAGTCCGATGTATATAGGCTGAACAGGACCGGAGAAAGTACAGTCCCCTGCGGCGCTCCTGTGCTGCTGACCGCAATGTCAGACCAGCAGTTCCCGAGACGTACATACTGAGGTCTGTCTGTAAGATAGTCCATGATGCATGCCACCAGTTATGAATCTACTCCCATCTCTGTTCCATCTCTTGATACCTTCTGTCAATTGTTCTTTCCACAGTGCACTTTGTAGCGTATCTTTGCATCTAATTCTCCACCTTGGACTACCATTGATCCTAGATATTTAAACCTAGCCATTCTTTTCCATAGCTCTCCCTGCAGGCTAACTTCTCAATACTAAACATCACTAAACCTCATATATTCTGTCTTCTTTCTATTAATCTTCTATCTTCAATGTTCCAAAGCCCTTCTCTATTAGCTGACCATGAAGATGATTTTAGATCATTCTTTTTTGATGATATCCAGGCCATATCAGAGAGGCTAAAAGACAGTTGGAGAGGAATATAGCAGATAAGGCTAAAGAAGACCCCAAGAGATTCTTTCAGTATTTTAGTAGTAAAAGAACAGTTAAGGAGGAGGTCAAGTTCATCAGGAATAGTAAAGGGGAATTAAAAGATACAGACAATGAAATAGCAGATGCCCTAAACTTACATTTTTCTGAGGTGTTTACAAGTGAGCAAGTGGATAACCTGCCAGAGGTAAACACAACTACTAAGGAGGTACTGAGGGATTTGGAAATTGTAGAGGGAGAAGTGCTGCTCAGATTAAATAAGATGAAATCAAACAAATCACCAGGCCCAGATAATATTTATCCTCGTGTTCTTAAGGAGGCTAGTGAGTACATATATAAACCCTTGACACGTATTTTTAGGAAGTCACTGTGCACTGGAGAGATTCCAAAGGACTGGAAAATGGCAAATATCATCCCATTATATAAAAAGGGTGACAGGGCAGATCCAAGCAACTATAGGCCAGTAAGCTTAACAAGCATCACAGGAAAATTAATGGAAGGAATTATTAAGGATAAGATTGAGCAACACATGACAAGGACAGGAGTTATTCTGAACAGTCAGCATGGGTTCAGAAGGGGAGGTCGTGTTTTACTAACATGTTGGAATTCTATGAGGAGGCAACAAAAGGATACGATCAAAGTGGAGCTTATGATATTATTTATCTGGACTTTCAGAAAGCATTTGATAAGGTGCCACATGAGAGGTTGGGCATCAAGTTAAAAGAAGTGGGAATTCAGGGTGATGTTTTTAGATGGGTGCAGAATTGGCTCAGACACAGGAAGCAGAGGGTGATGGTGCGAGGAACCTCATCAGAACTGGCTGATGTTAAGAGTGGTGTTCCACAGGGGTCAGTGCTAGGGCCGCTGCTATTTTTAATATATATAAATGATTTAGATAGGAATATAAGTAACAAGCTGGTTAAGTTTGCAGATGATACCAAGATAGGTGGATTAGCAGATAATTTGGAACCGTTATATCATTACAGAAGGACTTGGATAGCATACAGGCTTGGGCAGATTTGTGGCAGATGAAATTTAATGTCAGTAAATGTAAAGTATTACACATAGGAAGTAAAAATATTAGGTTTGAATACACAATGGGCGGTCGAAAATCGAGAGTACACCTTATGAGAAGGATTTAGGAGTCATAGTGGACTCCAAGCTATCAACTTCCAAACAGTGTTCAGAAAATTAACAAAGTCTTTGATTAACTTCCTACAGTGGGATGCAAAAGTTTGGGCAACCTTGTTAATAGTCATTATTTTCCTGTATAAATCGTTGGTTGTTACGATAAAAATGTCAGTTAAATATATCATATAGGAGACACACACAGTGATATTTGAGAAGTGAAATGAAGTTTATTGGATTTACAGAAAGTGTGCAATAATTGTTCAAACAAAATCAGGCAGGTGCATAAATTTGGGCACCGTTGTCATTTTATTGATTCCAAAACTTTTAGAACTAATTATTGGAACTCAAATTGGCTTGGTAAGCTCAGTGACCCCTGACCTACATACACAGGTGAATCCTATAATGAGAAAGAGTATTTAAGGGGTCAATTGTAAGTTTCCTCCTCCTTTAATTTTCTCTGAAGAGTAGCAACATGGGGTCACAAAACAACTCTCAAATGACCTGAAGACAAAGATTGTTCACCATCATGGTTTAGGGAAGGATACAGAAAGCTGTCCCAGAGATTTAAGCTGTCTGTTTCCACAGTTAGGAACATATTGAGGAAATGGAAGACCACAGGCTCAGTTCAAGTTAAGGCTCAAGTGGCAGACCAAGAAAGATTTGGATAGACAGAAGCACGAATGGTGAGAACAGTCAGAGTCAACCCACAGACCAGCACCAAAGACCTACAACATCATCTTGCAGCAGATGGAGTCACTGTGCATCGTTCAACCATTCGGCGCACTTTACACAAGGAGATGCTGTATGCGAGTGATGCAGAGGAAGCCTTTTCTCCACCCACAGCACAAACAGAGCCGCTTGAGGTATGCTCAAGCACATTTGGACAAGCCAGCTTCATTTTGGAATAAGGTGCTGTGGACTGATGAAACTAAAATTGAGTTATTTGGGCATAACAAGGGGCATTATGCATGGAGGAAAAAGAACACAGCATTCCAAGAAAAACACCTGCTACCTACAGTAAAATATGGTGGTGGTTCCATCATGCTGTGGGGCTGTGTGGCCAGTGCAGGGACTGGGAATCTTGTCAAAGTTGAGGGACGCATGGATTCCACTCAGTATCAGCAGATTCTGGAGACCAATGTCCAGGAATCAGTGACAAAGCTGAAGCTGTGCCGGGCTGGATCTTTCAACAAGACAACGACCGAAACACTGCTCAAAATCCACTAAGGCATTCATGCAGAGGAACAAGTACAACGTTCTGGAATGGCCATCTCAGTCCCCAGACCTGAATATAATTGAAAATCTGTGGTGTGAGTTAAAGAGAGCTGTCCATGCTCGGAAGCCATCAAACCTGAATGAACTAGAGATGTTTTGTAAAGAGGAATGGTCCAAAATACCTTCAACCACAATCCAGACTCTCATTGGAACCTACAGGAAGCGTTTAGAGGCTGTAATTTCTGCAAAAGGCGGATCTACTAAATATTGATTTCATTTCTTTTTTGTGGTGCCCAAATTTATGCACCTGCCTGATTTTGTTTGAACAATTATTGCACACTTTCTGTAAATCCAATAAACTTCATTTCACTTCTCAAATATCACTGTGTGTGTCTCCTATATGATATATTTAACTGACATTTTTATCGTAACAACCAACAATTTATACAGGAAAATAATGACTATTAACAAGGTTGCCCAAACTTTTGCATCCCCACTGTATACACCTCCTCTTGCCCACTCCTGATGGAGCCCACGATAGCAGTGTCGTCAGCGAACTTTTGCACGCGTGGCAGGACTCCGAGTTGTATTGGAAGTCCGATGTATATAGGCTGAACAGGACGAGAAAGTACAGTCCCCTCGGCGCTCCTGTGCTGCTGACCGCAATGTCAGACCAGCAGTTCCGAGACGTACATACTGAGGTCTGTCTGTAAGATAGTCCATGATGCATGCCACCAGTTATGAATCTACTCCCATCTCTGTTCCATCTCTTGATACCTTCTGTCAATTGTTCTTTCCACAGTGCACTTTGTAGCGTATCTTTGCATCTAATTCTCCACCTTGGACTACCATTGATCCTAGATATTTAAACCTAGCCATTCTTTTCCATAGCTCTCCTGCAGGCTAACTTCTCAATACTAAACATCACTAAACCTCATATATTCTGTCTTCTTTCTATTAATCTTCTATCTTCAATGTTCCAAAGCCCTTCTCTATTAGCTGACCATGAAGATGATTTTAGATCATTCTTTTTTGATGATATCCAGGCCATATCAGAGAGGCTAAAAGACAGTTGGAGAGGAATATAGCAGATAAGGCTAAAGAAGACCCCAAGAGATTCTTTCAGTATTTTAGTAGTAAAAGAACAGTTAAGGAGGAGGTCAAGTTCATCAGGAATAGTAAAGGGAATTAAAAGATACAGACAATGAAATAGCAGATGCCCTAAACTTACATTTTTCTGAGGTGTTTACAAGTGAGCAAGTGGATAACCTGCCAGAGGTAAACACAACTACTAAGGAGGTACTGAGGGATTTGGAAATTGTAGAGGGAGAAGTGCTGCTCAGATTAAATAAGATGAAATCAAACAAATCACCAGGCCCAGATAATATTTATCCTCGTGTTCTTAAGGAGGCTAGTGAGTACATATATAAACCCTTGACACGTATTTTTAGGAAGTCACTGTGCACTGGAGAGATTCCAAAGGACTGGAAAATGGCAAATATCATCCCATTATATAAAAAGGGTGACAGGGCAGATCCAAGCAACTATAGGCCAGTAAGCTTAACAAGCATCACAGGAAAATTAATGGAAGGAATTATTAAGGATAAGATTGAGCAACACATGACAAGGACAGGAGTTATTCTGAACAGTCAGCATGGGTTCAGAAGGGGGAGGTCGTGTTTTACTAACATGTTGGAATTCTATGAGGAGGCAACAAAAGGATACGATCAAAGTGGAGCTTATGATATTATTTATCTGGACTTTCAGAAAGCATTTGATAAGGTGCCACATGAGAGGTTGGGCATCAAGTTAAAAGAAGTGGGAATTCAGGGTGATGTTTTTAGATGGGTGCAGAATTGGCTCAGACACAGGAAGCAGAGGGTGATGGTGCGAGGAACCTCATCAGAACTGGCTGATGTTAAGAGTGGTGTTCCACAGGGGTCAGTGCTAGGGCCGCTGCTATTTTTAATATATATAAATGATTTAGATAGGAATATAAGTAACAAGCTGGTTAAGTTTGCAGATGATACCAAGATAGGTGGATTAGCAGATAATTTGGAATCCGTTATATCATTACAGAAGGACTTGGATAGCATACAGGCTTGGGCAGATTTGTGGCAGATGAAATTTAATGTCAGTAAATGTAAAGTATTACACATAGGAAGTAAAAATATTAGGTTTGAATACACAATGGGCGGTCGAAAAATCGAGAGTACACCTTATGAGAAGGATTTAGGAGTCATAGTGGACTCCAAGCTATCAACTTCAAACAGTGTTCAGAAGCCATTAAGAAGGCTAACAGAATGTTAGGTTATATAGCACGATCTGTGGAGTACAAGTCCAAGGAGGTTATGCTCAACCTTTATAATGCACTGGTGAGGCCTCATCTTGAGTACTGTGTGCAGTTTTGGTCTCCAGGCTACAAAAAGGACATAGCAGCACTAGAAAAGGTCCAGAGAAGAGCGACTAGGCTGATTCCAGGTCTACAGGGGTTGAATTATGAGGAAAGATTAAAAGAGCTGGGCCTTTACAGTTTAAGCAAAAGAAGATTAAGAGGTGACATGATTGAAGTGTTTAAAATTATGAAGGAATTAGTACAGTGGATCGAGACTTGTATTTTAAAATGAGCTCATCAAGAACACGGGGACACAGTTGGAAACTTGTTAAGGGTAAATTTCGCACAAACATTAGGAAGTTTTTCTTTACACAAAGAACGATAGACACTTGGAATAAGTTACCAAGTAGTGTGGTAGACAGTAAGACGTTAGGGACTTTCAAAACTCGACTTGATGTTTTCTTGGAGGAAGCAAGTGAATAGGACTGGCGAGCTTTGTTGGGCTGAATGGCCTGTTCTCGTCTAGATTGTTCTAATTGTTCTAATTGTTCTAATTTTTCTGTGTTTTGTCTGATCATCTGAATACCTTACTTTTTTGCAACTATGTCTTCTTCATCTCTCATTTATGTGCAATCTCACACCCCTGAATCCATCTCTTTATTACTTGACCTGTCACAACAATCCATCTGTGCTTGGCTACGACATACGTGCTCTTAAACAAGGATTTAATTGTGAATGGGGAAGGTTGGGTAAATATCTGTCATGGGCTGTAGTTAGTCTGTAGCAAGAAGCATTACATTTTCAAGCACATTTAGGTTCTCAGTCTTAAGAACTGTAGAGGTGTCCCTGAACATGATCATACAATAAACATATTCAAATCTTACCTGTAAAACAAGATTTCATACTGCCTTCGCGAGCTTACTTTATTCCCATAGTGCATCCTGCTGCCACCCCTTCCTCTGGTAAACAGCACACACACCCAGTTCTCCACATAATCTAAACTAAAATGTAATTTTTCAGACCAGGCCACCTTCTGCCATTGCTCCATGGTCCAGTTCTGATGGTCATGTGCCCACTATAGGCACTTTCGGCAGTGGACGGGGTCAGCTTGGGCACTCTGACCAATCTCAGCTACGCAACAAGCTACAATGCACTGTGTGATCTGAAACCTTTCTTCCATGGGCAGAATGAAGACTAGATGGATTAGCCTTTACTCAATAAGCCTTGTGTGGTGAAAGTAGCAACTCATTAACTTTGCCTTCCATGTGGTTTGCATTCCCAGACATAGTCTTTGTTGGAGTACTCAGCTTTCCTTACCACATCCTCAAAGACATGATGATTAATTGAATTGGCATTTCCTAAAGAAGTTGTGTGTGTTTGTGCATGGGTCCTGGTATCCCTATGCCTTTTGTCCGCGTATTCCATAGGACCCCACAGCCTTGAACTGAAATAAGCTAATCTGACAATGTTATATTACTCTGTTGTGTTCTTCCTAAATTAATCAGCCCTTTCTGATTTATTACAGCAAATGGAAGTGAACTGCATATCAGCAACGTGCGTTATGAAGACACAGGCGCCTATACATGCATAGCTAAGAATGAAGTTGGAGTTGACGAAGATATTTCTTCATTGTTTGTGGAGGATTCAGCACGAAAAACACGTGAGAGCTTACATTTTATATTATTAAATTATTTCTTCATAGAAGATAACTTTCAAGATGCACACAGGGATATCCCATACCATAATTCTTTGTTTTATTGTGACCACTTTCTCAGCCACAAAGTCAATTTAGTTAAGTTTTCAATTCATAGTATCTGCTATAGCACTTCCTAATTAGGCTGATGCATAAATGAATGTTTTCTCTTATCTGAGCATTTTATTCCCTTTAGAAAGTAAAGGTAATGTAGGAATTAAATTAAAAGCCAAATTCATTGAAAAAGATAACGGAATAGTTGGAAAGACTTAATAGCAACAATGTAAGTAGACAGACTTGTATTCCTAACTTGTGCACATACATATGCTAATAAATAACTTGTGATTTGGTGATGTACTAAAATGCCTACTTCTCCATTTTCAAATTCTTCAATTAAAATTATACACATGGACAGCCTGGTAAGCTAAGGGCCCACCTTGAACTCAGGAGTCTGTTATTCCTTTTGGCAAATTTATCTCACAGAGATGGACAGTTCTTAATTCATGTGCAGTGAAACCTGAGATTTATGGCCAACATATCAAGAAAAAGTTCACAGGGGGATATTATTATAGGGTTTAGTGTTGACCTGCTCCAGGAACTGTGATCACTCCACCAAATTTACCATTAAGTGAAAGTGAAATCTTTCAGGCAGGGGAGTGCACCCTTTCAACTCAGCAGACATGTGGTTTGGTTTTCCCAACTGCAGGACGATTGAAGTGTACCTAGATTTATATTTGTGTCCTAGAATAAGACTGAAAGTCTAGGCCACTGTAACACCAGAGAGGTAAAAGAGAAAAAAGGTGTGTGTTTATGAGTATGTCTGCTGCCTGCATGTGTTCTGGTGTCTGCTTCTTAAATCTTTTACTGGCCACATCGTTTTGTAAAGGTGCCAAATAATTTAATAACTCGGTGCAGCACTTTTTTTTTTTCCTCAACTTTACTTCACACTATTATGTGAATCCTTGTCTTATAACTAGTGCTTCAGGAGCAAACCAGTTTCCTATTGGGAACATAGCCAGGTTCCAGTTTTGCATTGATCTTCTAAAGATGAATGCAAGTTCAATGTACACCTTAGACAAATTGAATGTGGTAGGTTAGCTCATTTTAGCTAAGCCTATTTTGAAGGAGGTATTTGATTCTGAGATCTTAGGGGCACAAGACTAAGGGTTCATGTCTCCTCTAGAATTGATATCAAGCACAATTACACGCCTTGCCAAGGATAGTTTGTACATCTTGCTGACTGGGCCATTTCATTCTGAATGGCTCCTGAAATGAGAAGCTGCTGTAAACAAGCAGCAGTAAAATTTGGGGATTGATGAGAAGCTTGAATGTGTTCATCATAGCAAGCCAACTGTGAAATGAGAAGCCCAGTCCTGGCTTTTGGGGATGATAATGGGCGAAATGAATTTTGCGGGTGCGTCCAGAAGGGGTTTTACAGAGCAGGTGGACATATTTGCCGTATTTGTTCAGCCGGGAACAATACTGACATATAAAAGCTAAAATGCATTTTTGTTGACACTTGACTTTTTATGTCTCACAGTACTGTCTCGGGGTAAGTTACTCATAATGTGCAGTTTATTTCTTTGTTTACTTTATTCACACTAGTACTGCTTAGTTTGAACATCTAGACAGTGTAAATTTACATAATTTAACCTTTTATTTAATCTCAACTGATATAAATAAAATACCTTCATTATTTCTGATCTTTTTTTCTCCCACTGCTTTCGATTCCCTACTGCTGCAGTTGCAAACATACTGTGGCGAGAGGAAGGTATAAAAGATTTCTCCTGTTGTAGTGGTTTTGTGTGCTTGTCTTCTTTAAATTCTTTAAATTGAATAACTCCATGCTTGCCTCCTTGGCCCTGTTTATTCCTTCCTCCTTTGGAAAATTGCACCAGATTTTAAAATACACCAGAAGGTCAAGTGCTGTCACAAAAATGTGTTTTCAGCTTTTAAATCACTTTAAGAATTCGAAACAGTGTCACTTACATAGGATTTCTGTCTACCGCTTTCTATTACACAACATTGATTATTGTGCCTAAAATAAGTAAAACCACTCGAGCTCATTGCTTGTCACAGAAGTAGTATCCGCTGTCAATGGAAACCATTGGGTATTTGGCAGGATCAGACCTTCGCTTTGATTTGGGCTTAATTGGAGATGACGGTACGACTGCTGCCATGTGCCCTGCTGCCAGTAGAAGCAAGGGTTAACAAAAAGCTGAAAACTGTTTTGTAACAGTGCGGTACCCCCATGGGTAGACCTACCAGCTCTTCTTTTTCTCCTTCTTTGTTTTTTGTGTTGTTGCCTGATAATTGCATGTGTTTACTGGCGTTTATTTGCTGTCATGAAATCTATACATTTTTTATTTCTAAAAACTTTAATACAAATGATTAGAATTGCTGTGTCCCACTCTGGACAGACCGAAGGGAACTGGAGGCTTTCTCTCTCTGCCTGCACCCAAACACACACACACTTGAACACGCACAGACCAAGAGACAAACATTTGATATTTCTCTTTTCACTTTCACTGTGGTAAAAGAACACGGACATGTTAAATGATTAGTTTAAGATCACCAGAACATTAGTGGCACAAATTGTATCTGCAACAGTGAGATCGGAATTTATATAAAATTAAACCTACTGAAATTCACCAAAGGGTGTTAACTTGGGCAGATCAGTAAGCTGGTTGGGTACCCATCTTGTATAAAGTTTACGGTACCCCAGATCATCATGCACTATGGCATGTGCAGATCCTTAACTGATTACCAAATGTGCGGCAACAGCGGGCAACATCGATGTGGGCTTGTATGTGCAATGCTGATGATCGACTAGATTGAGCTTCATCAGTTACACTCGTTCTTCGCACATTAAACCTTTCCACTCTTTCATAAACATTTCGTTGAGTAAAGCTGTTTTTTACTTCCATAGTGAGCCAACATTATTCATGAATTTCAGCTGGTTTCACTCCCTCTGCCCATAGAAATCTCACTACAGTATATTGTTAAACACTTGTATAGATTTTTTTTTTGCCCAAAGATACATACAGATTCCCTACAATAAAGATTTTTTTTCAACAGACAAACAGCAGAACACTGACCTGTATTTATTCAAACTGCCCATAAGCCAATCAGAACATGTTGTATTGCGTCAGCTGTCTGTTACCACATAATTTGCAAATTTCCTTTATTTTCGATTTTCGTTCATATAAATAAAAGAAGGGAGACACAGTCCTACAGCAAGCAACATCTGAAAAGGATATAGGGGTTTATGTCAGCATAAACTTTTTATCATCAAAGCAAGGTGCAGAAGTAATAAAAAAAAAAAATAAGATAGGTTATATCATAAAAATCGTTGGATATAAATTAAGGAATCTTCTGCTTAGACTATATAACACTGCACTGAGACCACATCTGGAGTGTTGTGTGCAGTTCTGGTCACCACGGTACAAGAAAGACATAACCGCACTTGAAGCTGTGCAGAGGAGAGCAACCAGCTGCATTCTGGGACTTAAGTACACGTCTTTCTGTGACAGACTCAGAGAATTAAACCTCTTTAGTCTCAAACAGAGGAGACTGCATGGGGCCCTAATCCAGGTCTTTAAAATCCTCAATGGCATTGTTAAAGTAGGCCCCGCAGAACTGTCAAATTAACAGTGAATCACATACTGAAGTGGAAGCTAAGGGGACCTGCATTTAGGACTGAAGTCAGGAATCACTTCTTTGCTCAAAGAATTGCGAGAATCTGGAACAACCTACCAACACATGAAGTTAAAGCAAAAATCTTACCAATCTTTAAGAAGTGTCTGGTATAATATACTGGGACAGCTTAGCTTTTATGAGCCTGATGGACTGAATGGTCTCCTCTCACTTGTCAAAATCCTAATGTCCTTTTTGATAACAGAAGTATTTTACCAGCATCAGCTGACCCGCATTCAGTGACTGAGCACCTTTGTAATACTTCTACCCTCACCGGTATAAAGATCTGCCCACAGCTGCTAAGAACAAACACTGGGGTAGCAGCTCTCTTTGCCTACTGACACATGCACAGGCACCCATTCACATGGACACAATCTTTCCCTGAAATATACAGTATTGAATTAAAGTCTAAAGCCACCTAAGAACATATGTAATTATGAAAGAATCAAAAAGAAATACATAAAATAAAAGACATACTGTAAAACCTTAACAACCATGCCGATACTCAAGACTGACACAACACCTCAGATAAACGTAAACAGAATAAAGAAAGCGTATACAGGCACCCTTGTTTCAAAGAATTATGTAATGTATATAATCACATATAAAACACATACACTGCAACACTCGACGAAAATCTCATACAAGCACACACCTAATAGTATGTATACAGACACCAGCATTTTTTTAACAAATATCAAATGAATAGGCACTGAAACAGGCAGGAAGCCACAATATGCAGTGCCATTCTGATCAAATTAAATTAGCAACTGAGGAAACTTAGTTAGAACAGCTAGAGCAGGGGTGGGCAAAGGCAGTCCTGGAGGGCCACAGTGGCTGCTGGTTTTTGTTCTAACCTGGTTGCTTAATTAGAAGCCAATCGTTGCCAATAATTTAATTCCGTGGCTTGTTAGTGCTTTAACTCTGCCATGTCAGGTCATTCTCATATCCTACATTTTTTTTCCATTCTTACGGTATCATCCAAAAGCCTAAAACGAATGAGTAATTCTCAGTCCTTCACTTTTTTCTCTTCATTTTCCTTCCAAGTATTTATTTAAACCCATTAGTGCATGATAAATACACATAGAAACAAGCTAAATGGAGAAATGCTGGTTTATTTTGTTATTTGAATCTTATTGCTAATTAGGAGCCATTAAAAACTGAGAAAACAGCTGATTAAGACTAAAGTAAGCAATAAGGGTTCAAAATCTTACTGAGCGAGACAAATAAAATGAAGCAGAAGTGTTACATAAGCAAGAAGTGCTTCTTATTAAGCAACTGGGTTGGAACAAAAACCTGCAGCCACTGCGTCCCTCCAAGAACGACTTTGCCCACCCCAGAGCTACAGAGATAAAACACTCAATGGAAAACGTCAAAAAAAAAAAAAATGGGAATGTAAACTGTAGGTTACTCTGAAAGTATATATCAAAGAGACTCCGTTTGCTGCTTTTTGCAAGGTCTGGAGAAAAGTAGCTGAGACATGTGAATGGAAAAATTAATATTATTATTACATAGAAAAATATTTAACTTTGAAGAGTAAAAACTAATGAAAACAAATCCACTTTGATTTAAAAAAAAAAAACAAAAATGAATCCTTTGAGAAAGTATCTATAGCCTCATTTGTCACGACACACCTAAACATGCAGCTGTATAACACAATGTGATTAGAAGTCTGAGCATTAAAAACTCGGAGATCTCCTCTGAGCGCTGTGCAGGTGTTCCCCATGAGTTCATTTGAAATTCATTTCCAGTATCGATGGGAAGTCCTGTAGAGCACTAGAAGTACAAAACTACCTCATGAAAGCAAAAGACCCTTGAAAGCAAATCCAAGATAAGGACATTAAAAGGCGGCAACCAGAGAAGGGGATTATGCAATTGTGAAAGCCCTGGTTGTTGCCAACGTGTAAGCACTAACTTGTTTCCTTGCTCTTCCAGGTCTGAGTGTGGGCAACATGTTCTACATCTTCTCTGATGATGGAGTCACCATCCTGCAGCCAAATGAATGTGAGATCCAAAGGCAGATCAAGCCAACAGAGAGGATCATGGCAAGCTATGTAAGGATTCACGTGGGTGTACTTTGTACTAAAGTGTGCTAAAAGTTTAGTTCTATATGTGTTGTGCATTCCGCTCATTTCCAGATTCTGTGTGGCTTTATGCTATGTGCTGCTTAGGAATATATGTGTGAGGTTCAAATTTACCTTTTATTAATTCTTGCACTCATCATTATTTATGCAAAATAAATAATTTCTAGGTAAACTATGAATATGAAAGCATATGAATGACAGAAACTATTGTGTTTCCCAATGAAATCCCCCAATGGCAAAGCATAAAAAGAAACGAGACCAGCATCCAGAAGCAGATTTTGAGGAACACCATGTCTCACTAGTGCCAGGATTGAAGGAGCCCTGTTTTCAGGTTTTCACACGTCTGATCTGATAACTTTCAACTACTTAAGAGCAGTTTTCCGACAAATAAATTTATAGCAAAATCTGAGCTAATATCTAAATGCCTAATAATGGTAGCATTTCCTGCAACTGGACAGAATTAGAATATATTAACACAAGCTGAAGCTGATTCTGTGCTCTGAATGAGGGAGAATTAGACATCATTTTTAAAGGTGATTTTTGGAAGTAAGATTCCAGTTGAACGATGTCTCTAAAACTTTACAATGGACGGAAAGTTTGAAATCAGTCTAATTCTGAAAAAAAATTTAATTTAAATGTTTTTTTTGCATTAGTATGGAGCAATGCAGATAATTGACAATTTATTAATTATATTTTGTATTACCTGTGGAAATGCTGTAAGTTTTTCAATAAAGACATGATAACAGGGTATGCAGGACAAGTTATAGATTTAGTTTTAGAAATCAACTGTAAAAAGTTCTTCTCTTGCCATTATTTTAAATATTCTAAGGCAGGGGTCCTCAATCCCAGTCCTGGAGAGCCGCAGTGGCTGCAGGTTTTTGTTCTGACCTGGTTGCTTAATTAGAAAGCAATTCTTGCCAATAAAGCACTAACAAGCTATGAAATTAAATTAACTCTGCTATGTTAGGTCATTCTCATATCCTAGATTTTCTTTCCCTTTCTATCATGTAAATGATTTGAAGGCTAAAATAGACGAGTAATTCTCAGTCCTTCACTTTTTTCTCTTCATTTTTCTTCCAAGTATTTAATTAAACCCAATAGTGCAGATAAATACACACAGATGTAAATGTAAATAAGCTAAATGGAGAAATGCTGCTCTCTCTTGTCATTTGCATGTTATTGATAATAAGGAGCAATTAAAATAGCTGTTTAAGACAAAATTAAGCAATAAGGGCTCAAAATCACTAAAGTGAAGCAGAAGTGTTACTTTAGCAAGAAGTGCTTTTTATTAAGCAACTGGGTTGGAGCAAAAACCTGCAGCCACTGCGGCTCTCCAGGACCGTGATTGAGGACCCCTGATCTAGGAGATAATGCTCAAAAAGTGGTGTATTGTAATTTACATCTGCCAGATTCAGAAGCTGACTGGCACTGACCATGATTGCTGTCTACATTATTAATAAAGAAATCCATAAAGGGGAATTACATCCCAGATTTCATATCAGTTGTCCCAAATAAAATGAAAATAAAAAATGTCATATATTAATCTTAAGTTATCAAAGTGTGCATTGCAGAGAGTTTTCTTATAAGGTTTAATACGTTGTGAGAAACTTGCAACTTTGCAGTTCTCCATTTATACTGTCATTTCTGCCATAAACATTTAGGACTCTGTGTTTTTAAAAATATGAAAATGAAAATAATTAATTTTCATTTCTAATAAAAAAAATCAAACAATCTGAAAAGCCACACACAGAGGGATGGGCAATATGCTGTAATGGTAAATGAATCTCAAGAAATTTAAATGGAAAGTTTCCTATATTTTTTACCAAAATCTACTAATATCCTGTCGGATGACCGTGAGACAGGACACTCCTGCTGATATATAAACATAAAGGGATTACGGTCTCAAATGTAAGAAAAGAAAGCCCTCATGGAGATAGTACTGACTGAAACAGGGGTCGTTACTTAGCTGTAAAAACAACTCCTACTATATACCCTCACTGGACTAATTCATTGGGATCTTAAGTAATATATAACTACAAAAGAAGTTTGAGTCAGTGGAACTGTACATAAAGTTCATTTGGTGGACCTACTTAATATCAATTAGTATTATTTAATACCAGCAACTATTTTTTGTGATCAACTTTTTATTAAATAAAGACGAATTAACAGGATATATCAATAAACGGGCATAGCGAACAAAGTAACCCAACATGCCCACTCCCACCCACCAGTAACTATGTTATTGACGCGCCCAAACATTATTGCCTGACGCAGTGGTCCTCAATTCCAGTCCTGGAGGGCCCCAGTGGCTGCAGGTTTTCATTCTAACCCTTTTCTTAAATTAGTGACCTGTTTTTGCTGCTAATTAATTTCTTTTGAATTCATTGTAATTGACTTGCTCTTGAAGACTCAGACTCTTTAATTGTTTCTTTTTCCTTAATTAGCGGCCAAACAATAATGAGACACAAAAATGACACAAAACAGGACCAGCAAACTATATCCATCATACAATATCTGAAAATAAAGAAAGATGAAGGTCTCAGAAATGTTGATCTGCTCAGGTCCCCAAAATATTTGAACAGAGATCTTAGAAAAGAGAAAATCTGCACTTTCAGAAATGTCTGCTATTGCACAATGCGAGCAACAACAAGCCATGGAATTAAAGAACAGGTTTGATTAATAACACGAATCAGAGCCCTAATTAAGCAGTTGGTTAGAGTTTGAGGCCCTGACTTAGTTGGTCTTCTGTTAGTTGACTCATTTCACATTTCATTTCTGTTTTGGTTCCATTTAAGGAAGGAAATGAAGCAATTCAAAGGAATGATGAAGAAATTCAGGGGAACAAATCTTTAAAAATAAGCCAATTCAAAGAAGGTAATTAGCAGCAAAAACTGGTCACCAATTAATTAAAGGGTTAGAATGAAAACCCCGTAGCCACTGTGGCCCTCCAGGTCCAGAGTTGGGGACCCGTGGCCTGACACAAGGTTATTTGTTTTAGTAAAATGCATTCATTTTCTTTTTGATAATTCAATTTAAGGACATGCAATTCATAAATCACCTGAGACCTGACCAAGTTCTGAATTATCTAAGTATTTTCTTCCCCACTTTGTAAATCAAATCTGTTCCTGAGAACCCATTCACAAGATGAATGTTTGTAATGCTAATAGATAATTTGCACGATTTAAAATGGCCACAAAAATGTTCCAGATTTTTGCTCAAATAACATCAAAAAAATGAACATAACATATTATTAGCTATCAAAGCCAACACTAAAAAGATAAGGTCTGTTCATCAAATACTGTTGAATAAAGCAGTTTTCTTACAGTTTGTCACTTCAAGTTTCCATGGAATGGCCTTTCTATCTTTTTTGGAGCACATCAGTAACATCCAGCTGTACCTCCGGCCCTTCCCTGTTGCAATGACTGCAAAGATGATCACATGGAAGGTCTACCGGCATTTTTTGTAAAATGTCTCAAACTTGGTCATCTTCATTTCAAAAGCTTCCTAGTTGCTCATATAATGGAAAAAAGTCATTAGTCAGTCATTACGCAAACCACTATATCGTAACACTGGGTCACAAGGGTCTGCTGGAGCCAATCCCAGCCAACACAGGGCACAAGGCAGGAACAAACCCTGGGCAGGGCGCACACACACACATACCAGGGACAATTATAGGATCGGCAATGCACCTAACCTGCATGTCTTTGGATTGTGGGAGGAAACCGGAGCTCCCGGAGGAAACCCACGCAGACACGGGGAGAACATGCAAACTCCACGCAGGGAGCACCCAGGAAGTGAACCAAGGTCTCCTAACAGCGAGGCAGCAGTGCTACCACCGTGCTGCCATGGAAAAGAGTATTAAAACAATTTATTTTGTACACCCTAGTTTTTATAATAATATTGGAATCTTTGTTTTAGGTGAGCACACAGAGGGATTGTTGTAGCCAAATACTGTAAGATCTCTCAAACCTTTGAATTGCTTGACCTTAATTTGTGACATAACAATGAATATTTGTGACCAAAGATAATGAAAGAAACAGGCATCCACCCCGGCAGGATGTTATACTCATCCTGATTTTATTTTTGTCAGGGGCCCTGAACCTGCCATTCACATTTATGAGTTACAGATTGCCCACTTTCACTTAAAGGCTATTAAACCAAGAATTATAAATGGCAGAAAATAATAACAAAAGACCCCAAAAGGGCAACTAATTGACTCACAATGCCCAGAGTTAATAGCCAAAAAATGGCGCTGTCACAAAAGCCAGTTATTTTTAATCTTGTTTATGGCACATGATTTTAATGTTTCTAGCTTATGTGAAATTAGTACATTTTATTTACATTTTAAGTTTACGTTATTACTTTCTATTCCTAATGTGAACAGGCACATTTTCTGAAAATTAAATTAAAGTGAGCCGTGTGTAATTTTGGGTTATTTTCTTTTGGAAGATTTTTTTAAGGTTAGTTGATCAATAAGTCTCTGTCTATTTTCTATTTCTATCTGTCTGTACACCTAAGCAAAAAGAATATATTGTACATACATATATGTGAATAGTGCAAAATAAATATTTATAGTGTTTGACAGTTAATCAAAAAGGCCTAAGGCCCGGTATAGTATGGCCTACTCTGGCTAGACTACCCTGAGCTCCGGTAACAAATGCCATTACATTACAGTTAGTTGAGCTGATTTTTTACTTGCCACTAGCTTCTTGAGTAGAAGTTCTACACCACAGTATCGAATATTGACTCTTCAGTTGAAACAGCTGCATCTTTCTGTGGACTAATAGACCACTACTTTTTCTGAACCTTTTTCTTTCCATTACATGATAACATGAAGACAGAGCCCTAAAGCATCAGGTGTGGATGACATTCCAGCACATTACATGTCACACTCACACACGCAGTCATATTCACTTGTACTGCTTTAATTCTTCATCACAAGCTAACCTGCCAGTCACTGCTTTGGAATGAGCTAATAATCCAGAATTATCCAGCAATACACCTCATGGTCAAGCAGAATTTATACAACCTGCAGTAACGTATCTTAGGGAAGGAAGTGAACTTGTGGTCTCAGGAACTGTCACACGCATCACTTTCTCAACTCAATCTCTGGATACATGGAGTTTGAACATTTTCAAGCCCAAATGCTTTTTTTCCAGGTAGATGGTTTCTCTTCATATTCCAGCCATTTGAATGTTAGATTGATTGATTGATATCCAAAAGGTGCCTGTTTTGTGGGTGTTTAATTAGTAATGCTGTGTTCAATCGGCTCTGTCTCCTGGCATCTCCTCCATCCTCTTGAGAACTTCTTGCAACGGCACATATGGAAGTGCCAGCCTGGAGGACTGCCTGAGGAGCCTGAATCGGCGCCAGGTATCGCCGCATGCTACCAGTGGTGACAAGGACACTAGCAAAATGCAAAACTAAAGAAGCATCAGTCAGGAAGAATAAGGAGAGAGCAATTGTCTGTGGCCACCACCTGGAAAATCATTTCCTTTTTTTTTTTGGTTATCTTGCTGTTGCCTCTCCAGTGCACCTGTTGTTACTTTCATTTGCACCAAAGCAGGTGAAGTTGATTTACAATCACTTATGCTTCCTAACTGAATAGATTGATATCCCTGAAGCTTAATTGACTTTGTATTAGACTGGGATTATTTAAGTGTTCCCTTCAATTTTTTGCAGTATGTATACATATATAGTTAGAGAAATGGTGAAAACTACTTTTAAATTAAACATTATGTCAGATAAGTACATTACAGAAAAAAATAAACAATGTGACAGCTTGTAATTATGAGAAGAATTTTATCTTCTTTCATACCATATGTATTATAGATAAAAATTTTTGTACATATCTTAATACATTTTAATAAAATTGCAGAATTTAATTTTGTACCTGTGGTTTATAGTTTAATTATAAAAATACATTTTAGTATAGGATAGATAAGGTGACCAGAATTTTTTGGGCCAATCCGGAGACAATTTTGGGCTAGAGGAGCGTAGACTACATACAAAGCGCGAAAGCTTATCACGTGATTTCTCGGCAAAGTTGCAGGATGCAGTAAAGCATAACCTCCGTCAAAACACCACGCATGCGCGCCGAGTTCAAATTATCCTGCTGATGAGACACAGTACATTCAAAAAAGTGAACCAGCTGAAACCGGGGATGAAACAGGGACATGTTTCTGAGTGGGGACAGTTGTCCAAAAACGGGGACTGTCCCCGGAAAACAGGGACGGATGGTCACCTTAGGATAGAAGGCTATTCAGGTGCTCAGTGTAAAAAGTTTTAAAAGGGTTAAAGAAAAAAATAAGTCTGAATTGGCCGATCCAGTAACATGAAATCGGTAGTCGGTATTGTGACGATGCGGGTTCAGCTCCATGCTCCCATCGCTGTTCGGGAGCTCTTGAACCTAACACCGTCGATAATGTCACCGAGATGAGCTAGACAGTGGAGGCAACAACAACTGAGCAAGGGGATGGTTTAAAAAGTGCAAAAGTGCTTTTATTAAAACAGTCAACAAAAAGTGTTCAAATAAATAGTGCAGTCATTCAAAGTTCAATAAATACTCCAATAAAAGAAAAACGTGGAGGTTAAAAACACTACAAAAAAAAATCCTTTTAAAACGAGGTTAAAACATTCTCTAGGAAGCAGTCTTTAAAACAATGCCAAGCCCAGTGCTCTTCTACGCTAGTGACTCTCCTGCTTATCCCGGCTTATCCCGGTTGGGCTTTAGAGCAGGCGAGACGCCTTCTCAGCAGCTGACCTTCTTTGTTCCTGCTTCTGCCACTTCTGCTACTGGAATACCTACTATCCTTGGCTCCGGTCGGTTCCCCCTGACAGTGACTTGGGAATCCCCTAACGGCCAAGGGGACACCACGTCCCAAGTCCCGACTCCCGCTACCTTCCGCAGAGAGTACTGCACCTTCCGGTCACTCCCGCCCTTCAAATCAAACTCTTCAGGAGCGACCACAACCACTACTTCTCCCAGGTGTTGGCCAAACACCCAGGCTGCCTTCAGCTGCCTGCGAGCGTTCGCTCACTCGCTCTCCTGCACCGACTTGCGCGCTGTCTCTCCTCACGTGCTTCCTGCTACAACCTTCGTTTCATTCTTTTCTTTTTCTTTCCTTTTTTCTGATTCTCTCCCCATCTAATCAACTCGCGCTTCTTTTATATTGCAAGCGGCCATAGCAGCTGCAGCACATTAGCCACAGGAACAATCATGGATGTGGGCAGTCCCTCACCTGTGCACTAGGTGAGAAACGCCCACACCGCAGATCGCCCCGTGGCTTGCTATGGCCACCACGCCCCCTCACTAAGCCACCGCGAGTGCGGTGATTATTTATTTAAAAAACGGCCTTTGCTGAGCGAGCTGTGGACCCATAACACCACAGGTATAAGCCTTTGAAAAGTCTGATCGGAGGATCCCCAGTATCCATGAGGTGCCCAAAAGTGGACTGGAATTAAACCTTGTTTTGGATTTAATTTTTCTGAGATATGTTTACGCTCCCTACATTTTTATTTTACAAAGCACATTCTAAAAATGGATATGCACAGAATCACCACTCTTCCGATCCTTGAGCATTGACAAGTATTCTAATGAGTGAGCAGTGTGTGTATTTTGGTTAAAAATTAACATGATTCTCCTTACAGTGTACGTCTGGGGCTGTGTAAATTCCAATATGCAAAAACATGTCTCGGATTTCAACATTTTTGTATCTCTTGAAATCCAGAACTAAGCTCAGTTATGTATTTTATATCATGAGCTGAAGATCCCAGCATTTAGAGACCGGACATAATCCTGTAGGTTCTGAAGTGCACATTCATTCCTTTGTTGCTTTGTAAGCACTGCCATTGCTAGAACACTTCCACATGAATCCTTCTTTTTAGAGCAGTAAAGCAAAGCAGAGATCAAACATTCAGGTGGCACATTGTTTTTTGTGCTATCCACTGTTTAAATCAGTTTAGTTTGATTTCATGTATTTTATATACATCTTCCCATGCAAAAAAAAATTGAAGAAGGATGCAAAGTTTGTTGCATACTCAGCTCTCTGCTCTCACACCTCCTGGTCACAAATTACCTGAGCATACAGTAAGATACACGAAGGAGCACATCAAGCCCTTTTTCCACACCTCATGGAAGCCAGGTTTCAAACCCAAGGCCATGCATGGACCTTTATGTGGAACGAGCAGATTGTTTAAAGATTTTAGATCTGTTTTCTATCTTGTCCTCCTTTTATACATTTTATGTTGAATTTGGCTTACTATAAACTAAGGCATACAAGTACCTATGTTAAATCAGATTTTGTGTGTCAATTGGACAGATGAGAGCAACACTGGGCCACCACCATGTGCACACTTTGTGCTCCTTAGACTATAAATATAACACCAGGTCATGTCACTTTTGGAAATTCTCAGATGATTCTGCACTAATGGAGTGTATTGAAAGGAGAGATGAGACAGAACATAGGAGTCAGGTGGAGAACTTTGTTTCTTGGTGAAGTAAGAACTGTCTGCAGTCTAACATCAGCAAAACCAAAGAACTGGTTATTGACTTTCTCGTTGTACTGAAAAGCCTCTACGTCAGGTCACTATTCAGGGAGTTTACGTGACCGTGGTAACACTAAATCAATGACAGGCTGGGCTGGCCTCATAACACAGAGGCGCTATATATACGAAAGCGCAGGGCAGGCCCATTTTCCTTAGGAGATTGTGTTCGGTTAATGCAGGTAGGGACATCCTTTGCATGCTCTATGACAGCCAGCCCAGTTTTCCAAATTGTGTTGTGCTGTGCCAGTTACATCAGCCCACCAAATAAACTAGCTAAAAAAAATACTTTAGACCCTGTGGAGAGAAGGAGAGAATGAAAACAAGACAACGTGCCATTATGAACAATGCTGCACATCCTCTTTGTGAGACACTAGCATTGAGAACTTTCAGCCAACAAATTATTCATAAGAAGTGTGTAAAAAAAAAAAATAAATACCAACAGCAATACGCCTACCTAATGCTTCACTGGGACTGGGACTGCCAAGTCAGACTAGTGTGTATTTGACAGGGGTTTGTTTTCTGTCATAATATGAGTGGTTTGTTGTTTGTCACAATATAATTATATTTAAATTTTCATTTAATCAAGCGTCTGTAAAAAGACAGAATTCCCCTCTGGGGACAAATAAAGTTTCATCCAGTTATGTATATATCTTTCTGTTATGCGGTAAAATATCTTTAAAATAAAGTATTCTTCAGTTTGGTTTTGACATTACAGACCATACTGAATAGGGATGAGACTGAATGATTGATTGAAAGGTGAATGCAATGTTGTCTTGCACCGTATGTTTCAAGATGTTTAATGGTCACAGGTTTGGACATTGGATTAACTCCGTTTCACCCCAGCGGTAAGTGCCTTTGAATTGGAGCTGAAGTAAAATTACATAAAGGATGCATTGATTTTTAGTTTGACATTTCTTGAATAGATGAACAATGTATACCAAATGCAGGTCTATTAAAGAAAGGTGAATTTGGCCTGACCCATTAACTAAAGCATTACAAGTTAAACACTGAGCCTTGTTCTCCCTCAGGAAGAGATGTGCCCTAAAGGTGAAGGAGATTCAGTTCAACTCTGCGACTGGGCTTCTGCTGTCAACGTGAGGGACAAGTACATTTACGTCTCACAGCCCATCCAGAACAGAGTGCTGATTATAGATACCCAAGCTCAAAAAGTGGTGCAGGCAAGTACTCATTTTCTTATTTTGTTTTACAAGATTCGAAATTGCAGAGGGTCAGAGAGCATGTGCACCGGAGATGGAAAGCCATTATTTATCTATAGTATGAGTGAAGTTTAATGGCTATGTTGGATTCCCTGAGCACCAGGCTTGCACTAGCATTGACCTTGACAGGGCACCTTTTTATGTGGGCGGTAAATTCATTATCGAGACATAGTCAGTGTCTTTTTTATTTCTTCTCCTTAAAGATAACATTTTTACTTCCAAGGCATCACTTGTTTTTTTTATTTTACAATGTATTACTCTGGTACTACAATGGATATGGCAAAGAAGTCAGAGATACAGAGGATATGACGGCTGGGGTGTAGAGACACATGTTGGTTTGGAGTATAGTAACACCTCAGTTAAGGAAGTAGACGTAAGTTCATTATCAGAAACTTTAACGACTATACAGTTGCTACAGGAGGAATATGAATACATACAGGGGCTAGGAGGTGTTGCCATCTGCCATCTCCTTACTTGACCACACCGTCCAATGCTACTTCAGCCACCATACAGGAGTTTCCACTTCTCCTTCCATACGACTCCTCACACTCTCTTCTGCCTCATCCACTGCCTATATATTTACGTCACCAGCTCTGCCTTGCACCTCACTTCTGGTCAGAGGCAACACCATCTGCCTCTTTCTCCCCATCACTTGCCGGTGGCCATGCCCCAAGATTAATGGATTTTGACGCCCGGCAAAGTGTTGCCGCTTGCAGGCCACCTATCTACGCTCCCACTTCCACTCTCTGCACTGACTCCGCCAATGACTCGGTGCTCACCCCAATGATTTTAGTATGTGGCATGTCTTTTAACCACCTCCTATCCTATTTATCATGCGTATTCCTATTTCTAAAGATATTGCTTTATGTTTTTGTGATGTAACTGAGCAAATTTTATTTATTACTTTATAAAAATGTAAATAACTACAGTAAGTGTGAAATAACTAAGCTCTTGCGTCAAATAAATTCCCATTCTGCAGTATGCAGAATATCAACGACAAACAAGTATTCCATGTAAAGAAGTTGTATAATGAATACTGCAGCACTTTTGGGAAAGCTGATAAAAGAGGTTATTATTGGGGGGGAAAAGGTGACACAGAAATGAGTGTTACCTCTCCGCTTCAGAGTCCTTGTTTTTAATCCCAGCATGGGCACAATCTCTGTGGTGTTTGCACTTTCTCTACATCTCAATGAAGTTCTCTTCAGGTACTCTGCCTTTCCAAAAGTGTGTGTATTGTTAGAGTCCATGTTAAATACTAGACCAGAACACTCTTAAATCGTTTGAAAAGTTATATGCCACTTTTTTCAACTCAAAACTATTCACATAAGCATTTTTAGCAGCAAGCAGTTTAGAAAGCTCCTGCATGCAGCAGTTTTTGACCATTTTCAGTCCAATGCTTGTTCAATTAAAATCAATGGTAATACCCCTTAAACGCTGGTAAAGGAAAACAAAGAGCGTTTTAGAAGGTTTTTTTATAGGAAGCCAGCTGCCTCCTCCTGGATAAAGTGGCTTATTAAAACTAAAAGAACAAATGCCGATGTTCTGCATACATGTGCTTCGGTCGTCTAGTGACAGCTACTGAGGGAGAGGTCAAGTGTGCACGTGCCATAGAAAAACCAGCACTCTCCAAAAAAGGGATTGGGCACCAATCGGGTTACCCTGTTTATTATCAATAACAGAAAAGACGGCTGTGTGGCCTAAAAAGAGAACACGTGGGGAGGTGTGGTTCACCTTAACAAACAGAGGCTACCTGGGAGCTCTGTTCTCAGTAAGCATCTGGTCAATGTGTAACACCAGCATCCGGGAATGATTCCTTTTTGTACTGACTAGACTTGAAGAAGCGGGCCTCCTAGAGGCTTTGAGGGGTGGCCAGGCATATTCCTTGGGTGTCCGCTCATTCCTAAAGGTAAAGGAAAAGATTACAGTTAGAGTCAGCACCCCCGTCTCATTATAGGGTGAAACTTCTTACCTCCTTAAAGCTCGCAAAATGTTTCCCAGATGCACTTCTGTGACACTTGCAATCAAGTGACAAGAATTCAACAAAAGTTATGAATATATATTTAGTTTTAACCAGGTTAAAGTTTAGTGCAGATGTTTTAACTTGTGATGCGTGAGTCACTGTCTTGCACATGAGAGAAGACGCTGAGTCCAAAGGCTTTAAGAAAACCAACTTTATTCACATCAAAACAGGTACAGTCAAAATATTTATTCAAATGGGAACTACCACTTCAATAAACGCAAAAACAGCAAACAAGCTACAGGGCCAGCTCAATGGCCGGGTTAGAATGTTCCCTGCATCAGCCATCGAGCGACAGTTGTCTTAGGGGGGCAAACCTGGAATTGCCTCGGTTGTGCCACGAACCTGCAGATGTCTCAGCGACGGACAATAATCCCTCGAAAGACGGATCAATTTCGTTTCAGTGTGCAGCACTGTTGAGGAGGGTCTGAAAAGAGCCCAAAAATCTCACAAACTTATAAGCAGAGAGGTAGCGCAGAGATGGCATTCCTTCCTTACAGCGCCACTTGTATGGGGTCGCATGTTCTGCCCGTGCATTTCTTCTTTGATCAGTATTATGAGTGAAAGAGCTGAACTGAGTATTATTACCTGCTTTAACCCTGATTACTGGAATGTGTCAACAATACTGTTCAATTAGGAAAATATTCTTAGTTCTTCATTAAATAATTAACATCCATCTTCATTGCCAGATATCAGCCTGTGAGTGAACACTGGCCTCTGCACCACCAGATCACACTGTTTCAAAATATCTTTAGCAAATGACTGAATTAAAACTAAACATATACTTTAATAATAGGTTTCTGTTGCTGGATTGCATGCAGCACACTTTTCTGTTTAACTGTGTGATTGAACCACCCAGCACATTTGCCTTACTGGGTTGCCAGTGACCCTAAACTGAGAAGATTAAATTTTCCCCTCAGCATATGCAGGATTAAATATATATGAATTTAAAGTATGTTGAATTCTTTTGAGTTGATTACCACTGTGCATGATAACCCCTTCCTCACTAGATGACAGGATCATGCGATTACATGATGTTGCACCGACCACAGCAACTCATATTTTTTTTGAGAAGTAGCGCAATTTTCTCACATATCTATTTACTTACATGTGTAATCCTGATATTCTACAGGATGCTGCCCAAGATTCTGGAATTGTCGTCTTGACTCCCTGTGCCGCAGGACTGAGTAAACCCAATTTGTGCAGTCACAATGCTGATGACACGTACTGCCATGGGCAGTTCAATACCTCTCCCGGGACACTTGGTGGCAGCCTCCTTGGTTGACGGTGATTCCCCAACCACCCACAGGGCTCCATGGGAGATGGAGTCCTCCACAATCTGGTTGGGGGCTCGGATGGCCGCTAGGGGGAGCTACATGCACTCAGCAGCCTGGCTGGACGAATCTTGTGTATCACCCGTGGGCACACACACGTCTTCCCCGTGATCCACAGGCAATACACAGTCCACAAGCACTATTCCACCACACAGCAAAAACCTTTCCTTTAACCACCACTCCTCCACAAGCGTAGTTCTCCTCCTCCTGACCCTGGCTCCCTGAGTGGTGGTGGCTGGCCCTTTTTATAACCCACCCAGAAGTGTTCCAGGTGCTTGATTCGTCCTGCCAGGCTGCTGAGTCCATGCATCTCCCCCTAGTGGCCATCTGAGCCCCCAAGCAGGCTGTGGAGGACTCCATCTTCCATGGAGCCCTGCGGGTGGTTGGGGAATCACCGTCGGCCAGGGAGGCTGCCTTCAAGCGTCCCGGGAGAGGTATTGGACTGCCCATGGGACCCGGCTGTCGTTCACTATATATATATATATATATATATATATATATATATATATATATATATATATATATATAAAATAAAAGATTTAAATTATATATATTTTCTTTTTTTTTGGAAATGGCCTAAGTCCTGCTCTTTATCCCGTCGCTCATGCTGCCTGCCCATTTGCCAAAACGTAACATTCTGCAATGCATCATAAAACTGCAGCCAGAAACAAACACTAGGCAGGCTGCCCTTCTCTCATTCCTCTCTTATTTCAGAATGACAAAATGAAGTCAGCCAGAATATTATTAGATTGGATTAATAGGATCTGCCATAATAAAGAAAGAGAAAATTGCCATTATTTTATTAGTTTTATTGCCCAATATTTGCACTGTCGGAATGAAGTCATATTTTCTTTTATCACCATATATGCTGGATAAGAGTATTTCTAATAATAACAACAGTAATAAACTAATAATAGTGTAAGCATCTGAATCCTAATCCACTTCTCCAGACACTTAAATTTAATACTGTTATCTGCATGATAGAAATTCAACCCATAAAACTAACAAATGACAAATCCATCACAGCCATCTAAAATGCTACAGCAGAGTATCGGAAATTATTCTGGAATCATGACAAGTACTTGACCTCTTGACTGAAAAACTAATGTGCATATCTTCATATCACTAGGCAGTAGATGGCTGAGAAATTCATCTTAGGTTGTTCCTGACTTGTTTTTTCTGAAATAAAGGGACTTGCTACTTTTAACTTAATTACTGCATTAGGGTAACCACTGTGTAATTCCTTGTGCAGAATTTTAGAAGTATATGATCAAACTTCCTTTCTTATATATATATGTATATTGTGTCTAGGTCCTTTATGAAATACTAGAGTCCTGTTTGGAGTGGGGTCACATCAGTAGCTATGTAGACTTTAGCATTCCATAGCTCTGTAAATTTGGGGATTTGGTGGCATATAGTTAGTTAGCAATAGAGTTCACGTGAACTTGCATCAGCTTTTCTCCTTGTACTCTGTCTTAGCCGTCTAAATCACAGAGATGTGTATCTAAGGTAACTCGACAGCTCTATGTTGAGCAAGTATGGGTGTGTACATCAGTGAGCCCTGCAAAGTACTCGTGCACCATCCTAGGTTAGTTTCTGCCTTGTAAGCAATTTACACAAAGAGTGATGGGAATCTGAAACAAACTACCAAGTCAAGCAGTTGAAGTGATTTTAGATTTAAAAGCAACTTACCTATTGTCACGTTCAGGTTTGTGTGCTTTTTATTTTGTAGCTACTGATGTCTTGAGCCTTCTATTGCCACCAATTTGAAAGCTGTTGTTAGCACTGCATCCCGCATTTCTAGAGGTGTGGCTTCAAGGGTCCTGACTCGCGGGTTATCGGTATGACAGGATGAAGGGTCGCCTGGTGGCTCCTTTCGTTATTCGATCTGTAGATGCAACCTCTTAAAAAAAAGTTTTTTTTTAGTGTTTTGCTTTTGTGCTTTGCACATGTTTAATTCAGTTTGACCCTTTTTCACCTCACTACTCCTCAGCAGGACATCTTTTGCCTGACTATAAAAGCTTTAACGAATCAACTGTCTCCTCCCAATTGCTCTTGATGTTTCCAAGATAGATTCCAGATCCTTACAGCTCTAAACTAGGTTAAGATGGTTTGATAATGAATTCATGAATTAGTAATATGCAAAAAAATGTAAAAATTACTTCTGGGCCCAAATAACCGAGAATTAAGCCCAGTGGCTACCTTCTATTTCCTGTGATGGCCTTTTTTATCATACAGTAAGTCTTCAAAGTCTTCAGAATCATTTGTAGTTTGTGGTTTGTGAAGAATAATGCCCTCTTGCACTACGTGTTCTGAACAGCAGAGATTCCATTGGTTTCGAGTTAATTAAATTACAATATGACGTGGATTAGTTCTTTCCATGATACATAGCTGTAGTCCTTGTTGTTAAGTGTTGTGATTGAACATGTGAGCCTCATTAAGGTCCTGTCCTCTCTGTTTTGTAAAGGTCGTAGAAACTGATCCTATTCCTGTGAAGTTGCATTACGACAAATCCCATGACCAGGTATGGGTACTTAGCTGGGGAGATTCCAACAAGACCCACCCTACATTGCAGGTGAGTGACAAATTATAAAGGATCGTGATCCTAAAGGTTTTACTTCTTAAGGGAAAATCTACGAAAAAACAGTAAAAAACATAATTTTATGTGCTAGTTATGTATTTTGTATGTATGCTGTTCCTGGGGTCTCTATTTCAGGAATGGGAAAAAATAAAAAACATAGGGAAATGGCTGACTAGAAAGAGATGGAGGCTGGTAAGTGGCCTGAGTTTAGAAGTGTCAAGAGAGGGGCTATGGATGGCTCAGAGATGTAGAGGCCACTAGCTGGAACTTTAATCTGATAATCCTAAAGCAGGGGTGGGCATAGTCTCTCCTGGAGGGCTGCCATGGCTGCAGGTTTTTGTTCCAACTCATTTGCTTAATAAGAAGCACTTATTGCTCAAGTAACACTTCTGCCTCATTTTAGTTGTCTCGCTCATTAAGATTTTGAACCCTAATTGCTTATTTTAGACTTTAGCCTTATTAACAATAAGATGCAAATGACAAAAGAGACCAGCATTTCTCCATTTAGCTTGTTTCTGTGTGTATTTATTGTGCACTATTTGGTATAATTAAATACTTGGAAAGAAAGTGAAGAGAAAAAAGTGAAGGACTGAGAATTACTCATCCATTTTAGACTTTTGTATGATATCCTTGGAAAGGAAAAAAAAATCTAGGATATTAGAAAGAGCTGAAATGGCAGAGTTAAAGGACTAGCAAGCCATGAATTTAAATCATTGGCAGTGACTGGTTTCTAATTAAGCAACTGGTTTGGAACAAAAACCTGCACCCACTGCGGCCCTCTAGGACTGACTTTGCCCTTCCCTGCCCTATAGCTACAGTAGCTACAGTATACTAGATAAGTCTTCATCCTTCCAGATCAGGAGGGACACATACTGTAGATTTTCTGTTTTTTTATATTGTGGTTCCCATATTATTTTGTTTAAGGCCCTATAAGTATTAGGTGGACTGGCACTGTTTTATTTTAGGTCAGAAGAACATACAGTACTGATTGATGTATGAATGTAGATGAATAGTTTGACCACTAGGGTGGCAACTGGCAAAGCAGGCAGTGTGACACTAAATATTAAGGTTAACTGTAGCTAAAATAATTTGCTCTTTCCCCCAAGAGTGGATTGGTCTTGCCTATTCTACAATGTCACTGAGATGAAGTGTATTCTTCAACATTGCCCAAAGTGGAGTTCTGCATGTCTTGGGGCATAAAGAAGAATGGTCTCCTTTTTTCTTGACTCTGTTTATACAATTTTGTAGTAGCATAAATGGAAGGGGTAGCCCTTCTTGTTTTGGGTGACTGCTTATCTGTGGTTCCTGAGCGAGTGGGGGTCTGGGGGTGATCTAATGGGGCTATTGTGTGGTGTTCCTCCCAGCAATCTTGAATGTCCTGGCAAAAGGACACTTAGCAAACTGTGACAATAAATGTATCAGTTTGTAAACTGACTGTCAGATTGCACATGATAACTAGGTAATTTAAAATGTAACATTTTTTAATTAAATTGATATACGTTATTGTACTGACATAATTCCATTTCCACACATGAACACGAGTAGCCAGTAGTTATACTTCTGTGGAAATTTCCACCTAAATGCAGCGCCCCAGGCACCGCAGTCTGAGGCCCGCCTGACCAGTCCTCTTCACTTATAAGTTGTGATGAAGAGTTTCAGATAAAACCTGATCTGTTTTAACCTCTTGTAGGGGATAAGTTCAGATATCACTGAAGTAAGTCATCTTTGCAAAGCATCCTGCATGTTTACTGTGCATTTAATGCAAGGAAGACAAAGAGATCCATTGATTTAAAAATCAGAGTAAGCAATTAAATTTTGACAGGCCATAGTAAAAATCATTATTATTTGAGAAATTAATTAGTGATCTCTTTTTTGTTTTATACTTTAAGGATATGTTTGTTATTATATTGCAAAACTGGGACGCTATCTCATTTTCCACAAAAATGTTTGCTAAACTTAGCTAAAAAATGTAATTGCTTATTTCTCAAGATAAAGCAGCTGATGCTACTAATTAAATTGAAGCTAATCCTTTTTGTAAATTGAATGAGTTTTCATTTCTCTTGTAAATCTATGCAAATTGTACCTTTCTGAGACTCTAACCAAATATTTTGTAAAATGAAGTGAATTATTATCTCTTCATCCCTAAACATTTTTCCCCTGTCTTGTTCGGTTTTACAATAATATGATGTTGAGTGTGCGAAGGTTTGCATGAGACCAGTTTAACCTCGGCACTGCTTAATCAGTCAAGATAATGGAGAAATGAGAGGCTCATAACATAATGCAGAAGTGTAGAAACTGAATAAATACTCATGCCCTAAATCTATGATTGCATCTGATGTAAAGTTTCCTTCAGGATTCTCAGTACTTTATTTCATCCATGCTTCCTTACATCTTGGAAAGTCTCCAAGGTTCTGATGCAGAGAAATAGTAGTGTGATGCTGCAACTGCCATGGGAGGCCTGGAAGTTTTAGGATGAAACTTGTGGTATCATAATTGTGACAAAAATAGCATTTAGTGTTGCTGAGGCCTCCACGTCAAGTTTGGATTAAAAGGACCACAGAATCACCAATTTACTTTTGCAGCTCTTCATTTTCCTGTCCTTTTCAAATGCATTTCTTCATCTACAAAGATGTTAAATTGAAATTCTTAAGATATACTAGCTGTTCTACTTAGCTTCCCCGGGAGTAGTGATAAAATGTACATTACACACGTAAAAATAAATTAAAAGCAGATCTGACACTTCTGATCTTCTTATCATGGGAGAAAGACAAGTATTATTTTAGAATTACTTAGCATCTGTGCTTCTGAGCTTATAAAACCCTTATGAAATTTTACTGTGAAATGAAGTGTAAGAAGCACAACTTATTTTGCAACAAAGAACAATTCATTCCAATAATAACTATCTTAAAGAATCACTAATTACATAGAAATGTTATACAGTTAGTCCAAACATACAACTGACCACTGAGAGGCAAATGAGGGTCGAGTGCAGGGTTGCCAGATTTGACAGTTACAGTCCCTCCCAGTCCTATCAAATCTAGCCCAGGATTGGTTAGTCTATTTCAGCCCCAGCCAATTGCAACCCCAGATACCCTCATCCTCACCCAAGCTGCAAATATCCGTGAATGTCATTCCTCTTGACGTGTTGCTCCTTAATTCGGTATAAACAGGCAGGCCTACATAGTTAAATTTTCAGAGGTTTTTCCCAGATGGCTGAGGTCCGCCTGATGCTATAACCTACAAAGCGAAGCCTTTTCTTTAAATAAATATGATAAGAAGTAGACAAAAAGATGATGGCAAGAACCTATTTTGCTATTTGTGTTGCATTTTTATGTCTTTCAGGTGAAACAAAATAATAGAAAGTGAAAGGCTTTGTCAGTGTACACCAGGAAAAGAAAAAAGCTAAAGGTTATTTCCACACTGAAGAGTAAAGAAGGTAAGAGACAGAACGTTTCAACAGTATAGCCTTCATCTGGTGTGTCATTGAAACGTTGTGTCCTTACCCACTTGCCACTTCTCCGAGGAAACAACCTTTAGCTTTTTTCTTAAGAGAAATGTATAACCCCCACAACTCAAGCAGCACAATGACACATGTCACGGTGAAATACATTTTGTTTAAACAGAAACCATCCTTTTAAAAATGTGCTGCTATTGTCTAATATTTTGTTATGGACGTGGAAGTAAGGATTACTTACCGACTATGCTACAGCCTTTAACTTTTTTTATTGCCTCAAAGAACAAAAAGCTATCATGTTTTTAGATTGGGTTAATCTTCCCATACCTTCCAATATACCTATTTAATATTTTTTATTTTCCTTGCATATTTACGAAATGGGGTCTGACAGAAATAGAGAGACTGCAAAAATACCTCCAATACTGCAGTTATCCCACTTGTGCATTCCTGTTTTGTATATACGAGGTGAGACACAAAAATAACCAGATTGGTAAAAAAATATATATTTATTGATGAATTACAGCATTCTAAACATTGTCACCTTCTATATACTCCCCCTACTGATCTCTACACCACTCCATAAGTATCTTCCATTGATTGAAACAGTGCTGGAAGTCTTCTTGCTTGAGGATCTTCAACAGGTTTGCCGTTTCTGTCTTCACTTCATCTACTGAAGAAAAATGTGTTCACTTCAGGTCACTGTTGATATTCGGGAACAAGTAAAAATCACAGGGAGCTAAATCGAGCAAATACGAAGGATGATCAAGGACAGGAATGTTTTTGTCAATCAAAAACTGCTTTACAGAAAAAGCAGTACAATCATTTCGAACAATCTGATTCACTGTTTTGATATTTTCATCCGTCCAAGACGAGCATGGGCAACCTGGTCATTGAACGTCTTCCACATTTACTAGTCCTTCCTTGAAATGTTTGTGCCACTCAAAATCTTGTGTGCGAGGCAAACTGTTAACACAGTACACTGTTTTTATCATTTCATAAGTTTATGTGGCCATTTCGTTCAATTTCGCGAGAAATTTGATGTTAATTCGCTGTTCGATTTTTTTTCACTCGACATTATAACGGCAACTCATGTACCGATTGTTGTGCAAATACTGACTGGGCTATTCACAGGATATACCTAGCTGGTCGGCGGTTTGAGAGGGCTTCCAGGAGGGGATATAGTTCTATGATTCATGTTCAGCCAGTCTCCAGACGGTTTTCCAGGAAAGCCCCAAGCCCAGTCTGGTTATTTTTATTTATTTATTTATTTTTTTTATTAATTTTATTACAATCCATACAAAGCAATCAAGTTTTTACAAAAAGAAAAACTGAGTTAAGAACAGATTGATCCCCACACCTGAGAGAGAAAGCAAGCCAAATGGCGTTAAATTTAAGGCTTTTAAACATACCTAAATTAATAAATTCTCTGTGCTTTATGAACTTATTTTAAAATATTACTGATTAGATCCTGCCATGTTTTGAAAAATGTCTGTACAGATCCTCTAGCTGAGTATTTGATTTTTTCCAATTTCAAATAATATAACACATCGGTTTCCCACTGACTTAAAAGAGGAGAGTTTGGGTTCTTCCAGTTTATCAGAATGAGTCTGCGTGCCAAGAGTGTAGTGAATGCAATCACAATTTGTTTGTCCTTCTCCACTTTAAACCCATCTGGAAGAACACTAAACACAGCTGTTAATGGGTGAGGAGGGATTGTGACACCAAACTGTCTGAGAGGTAATTAAAACTTTTGGTCCAGAATAATGTTAATTTGGTGCAGGCCCAGAACATGTGACCTAGTGAGGCTGGAACTTGGTTGCAACGTTCACAGGTTGGATCATGCCCTGGATACATTTTGGAGAGTTTTAGTCGAGACAGATGTGCTCGATAAATAATTTTAAGTTGTATAATTGTATGCTTTGCGCATATGGAGCTCGAGTGAATTCTCTGCGTTGCTACTTTCACTCCTTTTCTGATATACTAATTGAGAGATCTTTTTCCCAGTGTCCTCTTGATCTTTGAAAGGGATTGTAAAATGATTTTATATATTGTAGAGATGGAGTCTAAGTCCTTGAGATTGAGCAATATTTTTTCCAGCATGGATGAGGGTGCAAGATGAGAAAAATCTGGTTATTTTTGACTCTCACCTCTGGACTCCTTCGGTCATGTGTTTCCTCGGAGAATCCTTGGGTACTGCTGGTTTGACTTTGTGTGAAATGATTGGTTGCTCATGGGGTCACGAATGAGGCACATTAACTGCATTGTCAGGTAGCATTAGTTACGGCACTAACGCCATGTGGTGCAATTCCCAGAGGGTGATCCGACTCACCCGATCCTCATTGTTAAGGACCCAAGCGGTTGGACCAGACCAAGGGGACACTCAAATAACACCTGGCTGTGACACATAGATGGTCATTTATGGACGGTGGGTCTGGACCTCCTATCTGCCTGGCTCCTATCTGCCTGAGCTGTTTCATTGTGTGGTGACTATACTGGAAATAACACAAAGTTTTGTAGAATTAGGTGTGATGGTTTTTGTGGTGACATTTGAACAGACAGAAATTCCATTTTACATGTACAGTATATTCATTCATTTATTTATTCGCATGATGCTCAAACAAGCAGACATATTCAATTCATTTTTTATTTACATATAGTATGTACAGTATGTAGCGAAATCTTACTGTGGAAGATGGGTAATAAAATTACAAATTATATTGTATACGTATCCGTGATCCATTCTCTACTTTTAGCCTAAGATTTTCATTTAATGTGGACACACAGTATACAAAGTGTTATTCTGCACCTTAAAAAGAAGAGCATTGTGACAAATTCAAACCACAGGCAGCACACACAGCATTCTTTCTAGTCAATCAGCTATTTACAAAACAAAGGTTAAAGATTTTCATGGTTTCCATAGCACCTTCTGAGAGTGAAGCTGTTACAAAAGATAACAGTAGAATTCCGTGTGATGCATGTCACTGCTTCTTAACGCAAGGACCCGATGATAACCTGCATTCATTCATTTCTTTGTAAACAGGTGTTTTTTTATTATTAGGCAAAATTTAAAAACTGAAAAGGCATAAGTGTTCGGAATGATTTTTTTTCCTTTTTATGAAAATCAGTGCATAACATTGACAATTAAAGTTTAAATGAGTTTATGGTAGCACAAGTTAAAATTGAATTAGTACCTACTGTATACCTTTTCTTGCCTAGAATTTCAGACAGAGTGCTAATGGAACAGGCTTCTGTCTTTTTCAACATTTTTATTAGGTCTGAATCTGGGAGTAGGAAGGAGAGGAGGACTCATCTAAATCTACAGCTGATTAAACTTGTGTTTCTAGTAACTTCAATTAGCAAGCCATTAAGCATTGCATGTGCGTGAACAGATATTTCAATAATCCTCTTCACAACACTGCCAAACCTTGAAACATCACAATTTTACCATTGCTCTGTCATATTTTTTAATTATATTTTTTCCACAGGGAATTAAGTTTGAATTTGAATCATAATACAATTTTTTTTGGTGACAAAAGTGTGTTATTTGATTCCTCACTACCCTTTTATGACTCCTTTGTGTCCTCACTGCCTCTGTAGTTTGCAAGGCCTCATTTTGGACTTTTTCTTGGTATTTCAGTTTCTTTCATTATTTCATTGATGTTGCTATCTTTGTGTTTTTGGTGCATAGTCACAAATCAATGTAAATTTGGTTGCATTGACAAAACTACTGTTATCTTTGCATTATCTTATTTACAGGTAGGTCTGTTTTTAAAGACGAAAGTGTTAATTTGTAGACGTAAATTATATCCAGAAAAAGATTACATCAATATTTAATTATAATTACTCCCTGCACTGTCTGTTTATGCACACATCTTATTCAGTATGAGCCTCGGGGTCTGTCTGCACATACAGTACATGCACATTGACCTCTTATCTAGGTAAGATATATTGCTAAATAAAAAGCACTTAATCATGAGTTCAGAACATTTCAAGTACTCACCAAAAGGAAAAGAAAACAGCTTTAGATGTGATGCTACAAAACCGGACCAACACTCACAGTGGCAAATACTATGCTGGATGCTTTACATAAATCCTCTGACTGTAGATATCACATGCAGGGATGTTTTTAACATATTAGGGGAAAGTCACGTAAAATGACATCTTTAACTGGCTAACTAAAAAAGATTACAATATGCAAGACAAGAAGGGGCCTGAGTTGTCTCAAAAGCTTCATATTGCAATCCTTATAGTTGGCCAATAAACGGGGTCATTTTACTTGACTTGTCACTACATTCATAACGGCTAACATGGTACAACACCCTAGTACAGGGGTCCTCAATCACGGTCCTGGAGAGCCGCAGTGGCTGCAGGTTTTTGCTTCAACCCAGTTGCTTAATAAAAAGCACTTATTGCTAAAGTAACACTTCTGCTTCACTTTAGTGATTTTGAGCCCTTATTGCTTAATTTTGTCTTAAACAGCTATTTTAATTGCTCCTTATTATCAATAACATGCAAATCACAAGAGAGAGCAGCATTTCTCCATTTAGCTTATTTACATTTACATCGGTGTGTATTTATCTGCACTATTGGGTTTAATTAAATACTTGGAAGAAAAATGAAGAGAAAAAAGTGAAGGACTGAGAATTACTAACCATTTTAGCCTTCAAATCATTTGCATGATAGAAAGGGAAAGAAAATCTAGGATACGAGAATAACCTGACATAGCAGAGTTAGTTTAATTTCATAGCTTGTTAGTGCTTTATTGCCAAGAATTGCTTTCTAATTAAGCGACCAGGTCAGAACAAAAACCTGCAGCCACTGCGGCTCTTCAGGACTGGGATTGAGGACCCCTGCCCTAGTACTACATATTAGGGGAGAAATACATGTGCTTTTCCATTCAAAGACATTCTGGGGTCTTCTGTCTCGGAAATGGCCATGTGTTCATATGGATGATCTAGGCCCTAGTAAGAACAAGGCAGTAACCAGCAATGTTCAGCATGCCAGCCTGTCACAGAGCAGATCCACACAAGCATTGACTAGGACATCAGGAACCAAACGCAAGTCACCATTAAGCAGCAGTAGGTATCCACTGGGATGCCAGTACACACTGTAATGTATGTAGGATTCACTCCCTACACTTACCTGGCTTGGAGTTCCAGGTGGCAAGTGGACAGGAAAAGTTACATGGTGTTCCCTGCCTAATCCAGGAGGCTGGCTGAAGATGCCAGTATGGAAGCGGGTATATTGGCATCCCAGTAGGGTTGGACTGAGAAGCAATACCCGGCCAGGAGGCCAGTGTTATGGAAGGACAGGGAGAAAACCAGTCAGGGTTACATGCTCCCCCAACATGCTAGGTGGCAGCATCCCTGGGCGACACAACCTGTACAGATGCCCGCAATGCATGCCTTGTTGGATTCCGTGGGAGGCTCTGCAGGGATGTATTATCCCTACTTTCTCGGACTTCTGTCTGACCCGGAATTACTTCCTACTGGCAATGCCCTGGCATGGGAAGTACTCCCAGGTCTCAGATAAAAGGATCTGCTTTGCCTCATCCAGGCCAGTTAAGGTTGGGTGGAAGAAGGACAAAGATGTCCTTGGAGGAGTGAAGGAGGAAGGTAGAAGGCAAAGAAACAGAGATTGTGCTTGTCTTGGGTTTATTATATCAAAAGAAGTCTTTCATTAAGGTAATTTATTATAAATAAACCTTTTACTTGAGCCAAGGACTTGAGCCCATGCAGTTTTGTCTGGGGTATGGGGTACTGCAACACCACCTGATGGTCACAGGATGTAGTAGAGCTCATGAAATATACTGTATACTGATTAAAGACAAAGACAGTAACATAGCTATTTTAAGGTTGCTGAGTGTTTTATGTAACATGAAAAATAAACAACAACGATTAAGAATTTAAGTGTGACACTTATTTTTTCAGATATCTTTCTTGACGTTTTTGAAAATTTAAATTCTCAGCCTTGTCTTGAAAAACTGTAGGCACTTAATACAAATTCCTTTTTAGAAGGTATTTGCAAAAGCTATACAATAGAACGCTGCATCTGGCACTTGGCCATTTAATGATAATGGCTTGAAAAAAAAGTATATTTCATCCAGTAAATATAAAAAAAAGTTCTCCAAGAAGTGATCCCATTTCATTTTGCTGATGCCTATTCTATCGGGAAGTCACTCAAATGCATAAAAAAAAAAATGAAAAGGCTCTTTATTCTGCTCATTACATTCACTGGCATGCAAAAGCTGCTCTTAAGCTGTTGAGAGGCTCTTGCGAGATGCATTTTTTAAATGAGCTTGATAGCGCTAATTTTCAATTTAGCCCATCAGTTTCTCATTTTCATCTTTTTCTGTCTTCAGACTGGATAGCATTCTGACTCCTTAATATTGCATTGTTTGTGTAATTAAGCCCATTCATTGGCAGAGAGAGACAACTAGATGTTCTAAATGCTTTTTAGGCCATCTATTTTACTTTACTGACAAAGGGTGATTGTAGAAAATGTTTTTAGAGGCTTGAAAATGCTGTGGAAGATAAAGAGAATATAAAGCATGCAAAGCTCGCCACCGACAAGCAGCTTGACAGTGTCATTATAAGCTGACATGCTGGTAATTGACCGATGTATCAAGAATTCCTTCATGCCATGGGAACAATCCTGTTTGAAGAGAGAAATATCAGAAGCCATTTTACCGTACTAATATCCTTCTCTAAACATTTCAATGTAATGTTCATACATTTTGTATATTTTAGAGGTTCTCTGTTATAGAAGATTTATTTCGAGTTTTGTTTTCCCATATCATTCCCAGTTTAGGGATCAGCAATAAGAATTCTAAGAATTCTCTCAGAGGGTGTATGCACAGGTAAAACTGTACGTTATAAATCCATTAAACATGGTCTTACTAAGATGGAATTTCAGTAAAATGAAACACCTTAAAAGTCTGATAGATAAACTCCTCGGCCTCACTAAGAATTTATCAGTATTTGTATTTTAGAAGGTAGTCCAACGGAGTCTAAGTAAACTGTAGAAGTGTCTCTTATTTGACAAGTAACAAAATATCTCAGAGGCCAATGTCAAATGTATGTAATCTTCACAGAGCTTAAAGCATATGCAAGCATTATCGTTTTTTTTGTGGTGAGTGATGAATTTTTGCTACTTTATTGATATGTGGGAGAACCTTGAACTCATAAGGACATCTCTAACAAGTTTTATTCTAGCGTTATTAGGTTTGAACCCATTAACCCTTCTCCAAAATGCAGTTCAACAATTATAATGGGCTTCTAAGTAGCTGTCTGCAGGAGAACTCTACAGGGAGCCTTGCCATGATACAGTATCTGTCTTTGACCATACTGTATTTAGTGGGAGTTTGTGTCATCGGCCTTAGGGAATACTGATTGTTTCTTTCTTAATTTCACTTGAAGTGGAAATCACAGATGCCAACTTTGTAGTCACCAGTAAGCTGTCTTGTGCCAAACAAAACCTGTACGAGTGTAAAGGCTAACTAAACCATCGCGATACAAGAAACAATACAGGGACACAATTATCTCCTTACAGTGCTAATTGTAGATTAAGCTTCAGTTATTGATTTCACTGTAGCTCATGTAAAATGAAAAGACCTTGACACAAAAAGAGGTTTGGGGCAGCCACCTGTATATTTGAATAAGGCTGCAAATTGAGGTTTGGTAGCACAGAAGTGTACAGGCTGAGTCCAGAACAGAATTGAATTCAAGTGAGAAGTTGTCTTGTTTTTAAGGCAGGTTGGCGAAAGTGAGGTTATTATGGGGGGCAGAACCAGAAGTGACGTTCTCAGGGCCGGAACCAGAAGTGAGGTCATTGGGCCAGAAGCACAAGTGACGTCACCGGGGCCGGAACTGAAAGTGATGTCATGGGGACCAGGCAGAATTTCCCATGTCTGGTCTGCAGGGATAAAAGAGAAAGGTTAACTTCACCCAGCCACCCCCTGGCCTGGCGTGGAATTAACTTTTTTTGATCATTCTAGCTGCCTCCCATGCACATGTATGTGACACTCAATAAAATACATAAGGTTGTTCTAGCTGGCTCAGCTGGAAAAATCATAACCCACCAACCATAACAGAGATTGATCAAATTCTGAAAGAAAAAACTTAACTATGCAAGGAGCAATTCAAACGTTTTTACAGTCTGGCAGGCATTTATCAGTATGGCCCTCAAATTCATTGAACATGCTGAACCTGCCATAGCCTTCTGGATATTTAAGTATCTCTGAGTGATTACTTCATATTAACTCTTTTTCTTTCTTGGCTCTATAAGTAGTTAAGATCGGAGGTAACTAACCTTATTTGAGTAGGACCTCTTGTAGTGCTGCATGTGTTAGTTCATTGTAGTGAAGTCTTTAAATTTCATGAAATAATTTTTACAAATCATAAAAAGTGAAATAGAGTACCCATTCTCTTTTTGTTTCCTTAAAAAGGTCTTATCGATATTCACCTGCTCCATTGGAATTAAATATTTAATGGAAATGTGGATTAAGTAGTGAAGATTTGTAAACTGCAGCATTCAAGTTGGGTGCAAAATGACTCACAGAAATGGTGACATTTCCAAATCCTTGGTATGCATGTCAATCTGCAGCTATCTGTGACTTTCAGGAAAGGCCACAAGACCCCATGCAATGCTTTTCACCTCCGTAATTTGTTTTACATTTTATAACCTGGGAGCCCCCAAGAGATAGATAGCTATAGGTTTTCTATGCTCTGTCATTGCAAACAAAACTTGCATTTTATGAAACACAAGACCTTTTTAACTGAAGCCACTTACACTGAATAATTGATTCGATGGTTAGAGATGTTCACGTATCTTCCCAGGTCTGATTAACGTACTCTGTTTAACATACAAATATTACAAAACCCTCCCCAGTTTCCTGAATCGGTATTCATAAAAACTGCTATGAGATCTCTCAGTTTGCAATCTCTAGTTACATTTTGTTTTGGGAATAATGATTTTGGGAGTTGTGTTAGTGTTGTCCATCCAATCAAATAAACACGCCTCGCAGCTTGTGGCAAATGGCTTGCATAAGCATGAGTTAGAGGTTATTTTTCATGCATGGTTTAATTAACTGAACAGCAAGGGTCTACATCATCAATTTTCCAACAATCCAAAATGTTTTCACCAAGATGTATTGGTATGAATGCCAGCACAGTGAGTTTAGCTCTGCAAAGACAACAATGAAAATTCAGAATCATGAAACTGCCTTCATATAAGAAAGAAACTTAAAAAATTGTTTGCAGTCAAACAAATCTGTTTGTATCTTAGAATTATTGATTTTATGGTCCTTGCATTGACATGGGGCTCAATAAGTGAGCTTCAATGGAACTACATGAATACAAATATTTGAGAGTTTAGCAGCGAATCAATACAGTCGTTTTTTATGTGGGATCTATGATATAATGTTGTGTGTCCTCCGAGGGGAAAAAAGCCTCACAAAGTTTAATTTATAAGAAAACCCAACACTCCTACCAGGGCCTGTGTCAGACTACAACTGAAGTGACCCGTTGTTGTTGCTTCTTAACCAGAACAGTGTATTGATTTACGACTGGGAGCTGCAGTGAGTGCATGTGTTGTTTAAGATGATATGGTGGGTACAAATATCTCATTTTATGGCTTCTGATAATGATGGGTGACTGCATCTCATAAGTAAAGGAAATGAGAACCAACATATTTTCAGGAACTTATCTAAATCTCATGGTTTTGTCATTTGGACCAGGGATTTCAGCCGCTATGGATATTCTTAGATCAATGGTGAGATTCTACTGCAGTTTTCGGTTAACTAATGTAAATTTCAAAATGTATGTGACTTCGTCAGCTTGTTTCTGGGATCCCTATAACTTTGAAAAAGAAACAGAGTAAGGTAGACCAGCGATCCATTTCCTTGGGTTCCTCTCCTTTCCATAATAGTGAAAGTGTTGGTCCATCTTTTCCATCCGTAATGGACTCTGATATATAGGTTCCTATGGCTAATGCCTTTTCTAATGTGGATAATTTAAATAATTCTCCTTCATTCTCTAATGATTCAGTAAGAGCTTTTTAAAATTTACCTTCTTACTTACAATGCTAATTGTGTCGCACTGTGCTGTATCTCTAAGGCCCAGAACAAGCTCACAGTTCTCCATTTAGTATTAAAGTTATAGAGCTTAGAATTAATTGAAATGAAGCTCAGATATTCTTACCAACAACCTAATCACTTAACGTCCAATGTTAAAGAAAACACAGAGTTCTGGTCCTGGATGGGTTTCACTCTGTTTATTGTTGTGATGGTATTGTAGTTCAGATAAATGCACCAGCACACTGTCAGTGGTACTTTTTGCTCTTTGATGTTCACACACAATTCCAGCTTTCATCACTCTGAAGACGGGTGAATAGTGGAAGAGGAACTGTTTATATTGCTGGTTTGGTGGGAGAGAAAGCAGGAAAGCAGGTGAATGGAGTCTGGTCCTGGTCATTGTCCTTCCTCCATGCCTCCCCTGTAATCTGCTCATCTATTCAATTCTCAAATGCATTAGAGTTGTCTTGTTTAAGCTGAAATGCAGACATGCAAGCTAAACTTTCATCTTTTATTACAGATGATCTCCCAGGCAAGTGGAGGAGAGGAGCATCAGATAACACACTCACCTTTCGAAAGGGTGGATGATTTCTTTATTCCTTCTACCAATCTCATTATTACACACGTAAGGTAAGAGAAAAACCAGATCCTGTTTTGCTTTATGAAATCAGTACAGAAGTCATTATATTATAGTAGGACAGTTTCAGCTGAGTCTTCCTTATCTCAAAAACTAAAGCACTGCGGTAATCATGTAATCTCAAAGTTTATTAATGAATAAGTGTATCCATGTCTCTTATGTTAACATTAATAGCCTAAATTCATTCCTTCTGTGATACTGTACATTGCCATTTTTAATGCAGCGGCATATATGTATTTAGTTAAAGGAACATTTAAATGATCAGAAATCTCTGTAATGACCTTTCAGAGAAAATGAAAAGCATCACTCTATAAAGTAAATAAAATGATCTTGTAAATAATATGCAGGGTCTAGACCTTGCACACGACATTTAAAAATCAAGTAGTACTTGTTGTTTGTGACTAATAATTTTAGCCATATACTTGCGTAAGACACCCTGGCTGCAAAGCAAATATGAATCACATCCATAGCTCCATTACAATATGCAGATAGTGACGATTGATTGATGTGCAGCATGTATTACAACAGCATTTTATCTCATCAAAAAGTGCCAGATTGCAGATTTTAGGACACCTCAAAAGAGATCCATCAGGGATGTATGAGAAAACATATCCTTTAAAGCACAGGATCACACAATCAATGCAGTATTTTACTGGTAAGAATGTCTAACTTCAGCCGCTCTCCACTTGGCAGCACAAAAACATTATACAGCCTGTTGTTAAGGCTAGCTGAATTCTGCATACAGGGGTAGAGAGGATGGCAAATTAAATTGACCATACTGTACATCCAAATTCACGACCATTACAGCCACCTGCACCTAAGACTTCTTGCTCCACTCATTAAAAGAGAGGCATGGGGGATTGCTTAACCGGTTCACTGCATATCCGCTCATCCCATTGTACTTGGCCACTGAAGGAGCTACTTACTGTACATAGAGGATAAACAGAAGGGCCCCCTATAAATATTTAAGATTATCATTTAGAATGATTCTGTGCCTTGACCTTCTCTATTGCCCCCCATGATACCTTTGTTGGATGTGTCAAATGATGTCTGTATACAAAGTGTGCATAACAGCAGCACATGTTTGTGCTTAGACTGTGGATTTGCTGTTTTATGAAAAAAGGTCTACACCCCTCCCTAAACAGTGGATCTTATGAAATCTTGTAAATCCTCTTTTAACCACATTTATGGTTTAATAAACCCTTCTCTTATGGAATGACCCAAATGCAATGCCTCCAACATTGTCACTTTGCACTTCCAGAGATAACACGTACTGTACATTTACATTTTTTAGTTTGCAAAAGAGGTTAACATAATTGAGTAAACAATAGCCTAGGGGCATGTTACAGGACAAGGTTACAAAATTGATCATCACAAATGAAGAGCTCAGAACAAAATGCAAGCGAGTTACAATCCCTAGGTTACAAAAACCTCACATCTGATAGGAATTTGACACAATTTCACCAAAAAAGAGTGTTCTTCAAACACTTCCTGAACACATTTGGGGAGTCAAAATCTCAAATGGATGTGGGCAGCTGCCTCGAGCTGCCAGAAGATACACATGAAAATAGCTTGAACTGAGATTTAATGCCACACAGATGTGGCATCAACAGACACCATACACAGACCTGAGTGGTGGAGATGAAGCGTAGGACTTCACCAGTGTCTCCACATATACTGTATATGCGCTGACCTGTTGACTGCTCTGTAGGCAAGCATAAAAGATTTGAAATTAATACATGGCACTACAGGGAGCATTTATAGTGATCTTAAAATATGGGTGACATGTGCAACCAGGCATGTTGCTGCATTTTAACTCATCTAAAGCAGCCTGGTGACACAAAATCTGGACCAGAAATGATGTTCCATAATCACCCCCATCTGATATAATCTGATCTTGTGGACATTGAAAAGAGTGAAGATAATGTAAACCATGCAAGACTGAGAGACCATAGCAACATGCCCTGGCGGACACCTGGTCATTGATCACCATACCAAGGTTGCACAAAGTCTTGGTGAGAGTAAGAGATAATAAGCAAAACTGAACAGAGAAGGGCAGCTGAATACATGGACAAGCAGGTCCATCTTTCACAGGCTGAGCTGCAGATGGTGTTCCTTCATCCAGGTTGCAACATCAGTGAGACCAGCTAATATCATGTGGTCCTCTGAAAGAAGCAACAGGTGCGGCTGCATATCATCGGCATAGCACTGATAAGGAAAACCATGTGATACAATGATAGTGCGCCTAGTGTGTATGAAGAGAATAGGAAATGACCCTGCAGGGATTTTTGGGGTACCCCCATGTGCTTAGCTGGTGCACCACACCAGGAGACACAACAGGATCTGCCAAAAATGTAGGACTCAAACCACCTGAGGGTAGTCCCAATGATGCCATGGACAGAGAGCGTGGCAAGGAGGATCTGGAGGTTGACTGTGTAAATCAAGAAGGGATCGAGCAGAGATAACATGTTGGTAGCTGTAGCCTGCCACAGGGTGTTGACAACGGTAAGTAGAGCTGCACTGGTCTGACCCTTCCTGAAGCCTGACTGATTAGGATCAAGCAGTCTGTTCTGTAGAAGAAAGGAAGAGATTAACTATAAAATGAACCTTTCAGGTTGTTTGAAATTGCTTGCAAAAAATAATTTCTAAGTCATTAGTCCAAATTAAGAATATTTACAGTTAAGTCAAAGAAGCTGTTCCATTGAAGTTGAAATGTTATACCAAATGGGAATCAAATAAATTCAAATAATCCATTGAGGACAAAAACGACACTTGTGTCTAACTAAACCTGACTTCTTTAAGAATACGTGCCAGTATTCCTTTGTTAGCAATATATCACCTTGTACAAGTGTGAAATCCGGATACTTTACTTAGTCAAAAAAGATTCTGTTTCATTAAAGTACAACAGATTCAGCTTTCCTTTTAACAAAATTATTCCCACCTTTTTATTTGTAGTTCTGTATTAACACATTTACATGAAGCATCTCTATAGATTTTGTGCTGGCTGGAATTCTTCCTTTGTAATTTAACCTAGAATGCTTTTCTTGCACAATCAGAAGTGACATAAGATAACAATGTCTTTCACCTTCATTTCTCATAGCATTTCTTCTCAGTTTAGAATACTGGATCATATCTCAGATTATCATCCAAATAATAATCCAATAGGACTCATACCATTCAAAACCCGTGTACAGCAATACGATATGATGTCGAATATCATTCCATCACACACAATTCTCTTGACGGTTTGTTTCAATGCTTTATGTAACCTCTCTCTTCATATCATATTTTATGGATAATGCAAACATGCACAAATACAGTCAGTAATACTTTCAAAACAATGGCTTTCGACAAATGGAAACTGTATAAAATAAACCCCAAACATCTTGCAGTTGTTCGGCCTTTATAATGTAGAATGCTTTTAGATATACTTTTTGAAGGGAACTGTGAAAATCAAGCACATTATCATTTCATGAAAGAAAATGAAACACTTACTAAGCGTGCAAATTTTATGTGACTTGGATTTAATTTATCTTACTGGTTAATTTGCGTTGTTCTGTTCATGTTTCCACTAACAAATGTGTTCAGGTACCGTTTATTTTAAAATAAATTCTGAACTCTTGTTCCAGCTAGCACTGCATAACAACACTAGATTTAATCGAAATGTATTACCTGCTGTCAACATCAAGTGCATAAAGCAATTTGTGACCCCACTGAACAGTCATGAAAAATGTTTTAGCACTGTCTTAACCTGCATTTTAATTAAAAGCTGTTATTTCACATTTTATTAATTTCTTACACTTAGCAAGTCCAATCTGTCAAATTATTAATGGCATATTCAGCCTAATAGAAATAAATACAAGGTTAAATAGAGGACAGTTTCTTTTGAGGAAAAAAAAAAAAAACTGTTTTAACCATCATGTTGATTCTGCTAGGCTGTCACATTTCAGATTTCATTTTTAATAATTATATTCTGCAGACTTCCAAGCCAACACTTTCACACAATTTTTTAAATATTTAAATAAAAACTAATGACAGTTTAATACTAAGCATTAATGAAACACACGCAGTTGGTATTAATTGTTTTATTTTATAATTTTCCTTTTTCCTGTTTTGCTGAAGAGACGTACAGGCCTGCATTTTCCTTGCAGTGACAATTTTCTTTCCAGTTCAGAGAGGGCATGCGGGCCCCTGTCAGATGAGAGTGCCAGCACCAGCTTCCTCTTGTAGAGCTGGTCAGTTGATCATCAGAACTGAGGGTCATTTCTTAGAAAGTAGGAAATATCTTTCGAAGGTCACTGAATTATTACCTGCCATAAGGAGTCTCCCTGAAGAAATCCTCACTGGTAGTAGAGCTGTTAGGCCTGGCCAGCTGGGTTCAGTTTTACATTTTAAAGAGCATCCCAAACAGCTACTCATCATGCCGGCCCAAACCTCCTATGAATAGGATCTTGAAAGTTATTCATTGGTTTCTTTGAGAATAATAGCACTTATTAGAATTTTTAAAGATTAATATGAAAAAGAAGACACTTGATATGTGAGACTAAATTCCAACTTCTTCTCTTTTTCATGTGTTGCACAGGTTTGGATTCATCTTTCTGCGATCTGAGCTGGCTGTACACAAAATTGACCTGGAAACCGTTGCCCGCATCAAGACCATTGGCCTCAAAAACTACAGTTGTGTTCCAGTGTCAATGGCCTACACCCATCTTGGAGGCTATTATTTTGTCCAGTGCCATGGGAAAAACATCTCGTCCTCACAGCCTCAGGTGATCATTGACAGTGTCACTGATGCAGTTATCGGCTACAACAGTGAGATAACAGGAACACCGTACATCTCTCCAGACGGGCGTTTTGTAGTGTCAGCTGATGAACACACAGGAATAATCAGGGTTCAAACCATCACTTTCCAAGGAACACTACAACTCACCCTTGAGCTGCAAACAAGCCTACACATCTCTTCTGTAGCGTTTCATCCTTCCTTTACGGAGGCCAATCAGTATTATATATATGCCTCTTCTCGGTCTCAAACAGACCTTCTTTTTGTGGAACTGTCAACAGGGAGAATGGAGGTTTTGAAGAACCTTAAGGACCCCATACAGCCAGACAACTGGCCTTGGAGCAACAACAACAGAGTGGTTATAAACAGTGGAATGTTTGGGCAACACATGTTAACACCATCAAAGGACTCCCTGTTTGTCTTAAACGGAAAGCAGAACACACTACACTGTGAGGTCTCTGATGTCAAGAGAGGTAACACGGTGGTATGGGTTGGTGAGGTATGAAGAGTCAAAGGTTAGATCAAGTATAAGCAAAAATGGAATGGACTCCATGCTGGAACTCAGCAAGTGCTAGAAATGGATCATAAATGTACAACACGTATTAAAAACAAATATTTTTTACTTGAGGCTGATAGAGCCATTCAGTGCAACAGTGATCTATGTGCACTAACCTAAAAATCAACGCTAAATTATTGCACTTACTTTTAACACTGCAGTTAAACATGACTCTGAGGGGAAAATCTATGCACAACGTACACTTTTTTAGCCTGATGCTGAAATATAGAGACATTTATAGTATGGCAAAGGTAACCATAAATATACGGCTAGCAACTAATATCACAGTGAGAGGTCATTGTCTTTTTTTAATAAATGTTCAGTCTCTTTGAAAATGACAGTTGTTATGCTGCCTGCTGTACCAGTTTTGTTGAATACACACCATTAAACCAAGATTCTTTTTTAATTCTCAAAACTCCTTGCAAAGATGTTTGTGTGGCCATGAATTCATATTTATTACATTTACTATATTAGCTCTGAATGATTTTTCCCAAAACTGCATTGTTCTGCTTGATGCAGGATAAAAAGCAAAACAGCCTCTTAGTTTCCATTAAAGCCAAAATAGATCAATTCCAGTGAATCAACTTAATATGTTCATTGTGAGTAAGTCAGGGTTATAGTAAAGACAGACTAGCTTAGAGCTGGCTTAGATTCGTTATTTCTACAGTTAGTTATCATAAAAAATACACAATATAAATGTGTCATGACGGATCTTTTCACTTTCTGCTTTATTTAGTACAAGTGCATGAGATATATACTATTTCACATGTATGAAATGTCCCGAATTTCAGTAAAAATGGGTTGCAATGGTTTTTTTTTTTACATATGGGGCAATTTGAATGGGCAGTGGAATAAGACGTTATGTATGTGTTTTTATATCCGGAATCATTGCACACTCGCAGACACACATATTTAGGTGTAAATGTGAGTATATACCAGGCACATGTTTGTATTCTATACACAGTATGCTCTGTAGACTTAACCTGTTTAAAGATGGATGTGTTGATCACGTGTGTTTAGGTGTGTGTGTTAACGTTTGGCTGAAAAGCAGGAACTAACCCTGTATGGTTCATTCATGCTCTTAATCACACCAGCCTGCACTAGGATCACTTAAAGTCAATTAACCCTAACATGTATGCCTTAAGAATGTGGGGGAAAGCAGAACACCTGGAGAAAACCCCTGGCAGCATGTGAACAGATTCCACAGAATACTGACTGGGCTACCGAGTTTCATCTTTACAAAAGTGCTTGTATGAGCAAGGTTCTGCAAAGTCAGCGGCCTTTATTTTCTTAATGTTAAATTAACACATTTTAAAAGGATAACAATTACACATTTTAAAAGGATAACAAATAATCAACTTGAATGAAATAAGCTTTTGTATGCAAGCCAAGAGTCTTTTTCCAATGATGCAGCAACGCTAAGGTTAGTTAAACAAATGCCTTGTATGCACACAGTTACTGCCATCCATCTCTTTGTCTTGTCTTAATTATTGATTGATGCTGAAATTTGCTTTCACTTCTAACCACGCCATCCTGCTGTTAAACTATTATTAGGGATGTGCTCCTGCTGTTCTGTCTCATATCCGCTTTTAACATGGAGATGGGCGGGGGGTTAGGGGCTATTGTCATTTTTTATCTAGCTGTAATGATTCTCTTGTGTCGTCACTGTGCTGCTTTAGAATCATGATTCATTAATGAATGAGAGTGCCTACGGAAGCTTTTATTTGGTTAGTGTTTTTTGCATACCATTTTGTTGCACATGAGAGGACTTTCACCTCTGTGGCACAGTGTCTTTTATTCTAACATATGGCTCAGACAGCTGTCTCACATTCTGTTACTAACTTTAGGTACCACAGTTCAGTTAATACTGAGTTAGTCATTCTTTACAATATTGTCACACTCCAATGCAGATGTTCATCTGGATTTGGCTGTCTTTCCTGGTCGTTGTGGTCTTGCAGGCAGTATTCATCATCTTTTTTTCATGAGTGGACATTTTAAGAAGTATGGCATCGTGGTAAGCAGGGGCAGTCAATCTCACCTACCAAGTTGGCAATTTTGGCTGATCTGTATCAAAGTTATTCTTTCCTATCATAGATAATAATATTGAGCTCCACAGATGACAGAAACAAGCTTGGAGAGATAGGATGGACTGCTGCAGTACACCACTGTCATCCATTACAGCTGCATCAATAACCCTTACAATCAATGACTAATAGATTATACTGAATTGCTGATAAACAGAGTTAGTCTTGTGTTCAATGTAGTTTTATACATTTGATGCAGCTGCCACAACTATATACAGTTGTATAGTGTATTTCATTATACAAACGTACCTTTACAGGCATCCTTAATCTTTTTGTACAGCACAGCACAGAACATGATTCAAAACTCTTTCTTGTCCTTTGTCCTTTCAGGGACCGTACCTGAAAGAAGGTTTTCTGCATCAGGTAGAAGGTTCCCAAAGTAGAAATGATCGATTTCTGCAGCACCCATGGAACCCAGCAGGGCTGTCCCATGGGACTATAATTCCATGGGCAGATATCAGGGAGTGATGCTATCCAGCGTACTGGGGGAGTCTGTACCTCGGAAAGGTTATCTCCCCTTGAACTTCCATTATTTTAGCGTTCTGGCTAGTTAAAAAGAACTGCCCTTCCAGAAATGCCAGTCCATGTCAGCCTCTTGTTTAGGGTAGGAAACAGTATTCATCCTTATTGGAACAGCAATCGCTCCATGTTGTCCTTTTAAAAAAAAATATATATATATATACAGGTATTTATACACACACACACACACAGCCTTTGTCACCCAACCCCCAGTTGCAGAAAGTCTGCCGCTCGCTTTGTGGAGAGAGGGACTGAATGCACCCCAAGGAGACGCGGTCGCTCCTCCAAAATCCCCTCTTAAATGGTGATACAATGGGAAACAAACAAAGTTTTTTTTTAACCTTCTCTTTGCTAGATCAGCTGCTGGCTTGCTGCTGCCATGCCGAATGATCTGTATCTCGTGCTGCACTTCAAACATTTAAAAGCCTGTACAGCAGCTGTCCTACTCTTTGTCTTTTATTTCCGGCCCCAGGCTTGATTAACTCTCTTGGCTTAATCTTAATCTCTTGGTTAAGTTTCGTCTCGCGACTAATTTGTGTTGCTCTCAGGGAAAAGTAGTGTTTCTTCCCAATGAAGAGGCGTATCCACGAGAATTAAAAGATTTGTTGTTTGGTGAAAGTGAAATCCACATACACGAGCGGCAGAGATGCAAAGTGGCTGGCGCGTAGCGCAGGCCTGTGGGGTTGGCGAGTGAAGTAAGCAGGGGGCAAAGCCCCCAAGTCTAAATTAATTCAAAGCTGTTATTTGGCCACTTATTATTGTGAGTGGACATGAAGAGGAGCAAACAAACCAACTTTTAAATAGACAAGTCTGTTTAGGTTTTTAAAAATGCATAAAGCAAATTGAATCATGAAAGAAACCCAGCAAGCCCATATTAGTCAATGTGCTGTTTCATTTTGTTGTTCTTTGTATTTTTTAACTGTACAGTTTTGTGGTGGTACAATTCTTGTAGGGTGGCAGCACGGTCATTAACTCTACCTGGCTTGTCACTGTGCAGGACTACATAAGCAAAAAATAAAAAACAAACCACACACCGCACACCGCAGTAGGGCACACAGGAACTGAACCATATCCCAGCTGCTGTAAAGTAAAGTCCCTGTGTGTTTGAGGAAAAGTACTGCAGGTCCACAAAAAGAAATGTTGGAGAGCCAATCCGGTCGTCCCCGTTTACTCAATTAAACAATTTACAAGAACATGTGCTCAATGGCACTAGAAATGAGCAGAAATTGTCTCTTAGCGTGTAATTCCTGTTTAGTCTATGGGCTAGAAGCTCCATCCTGTTCGCTCTCTTATCCAGTGACACCTTCTTCCAGTGACCACAGGATATGTAGTTGGGGAACTGGAAGGGGCGGAGTCAAGTGGCCTCAATGTGTGTCTCCTCAGCACTGTGGCAAAAACAGAAGAGGATATGGTAAGCGAGCAGCCCATCTTAACCGGGGTAGTAGTACATACCTCAGAGGATGACCCACGTGTGTGAAAGCTGTCATCATCTGTCAGTTTTCCAGTTTCATTCAGATTCATACATTAGGTATACTGTAAATTCATTGTAAAGCAGTATACACAAAAGTTTTATTTTTTACATTAGAATGTAACACAGTAAACAAATGAGAGGAATAATTTGATTGCCTTAATATCTCTTTCAGATACATTTTAAAGGTTTCCTTGTTTGTTTTCGATTTCCTTGCCTCTTTGTGATCACTGCTTCCCAGAAGTTGTCTTGAATGGACAGGCATCCTCATGAACATGATTCTGTATTAAGCTGAAAATATTTTATGGCACAGTGGCCAGTCTTGATTGTTTTCCCTTGAGGACTTGAACACATAGCCTTACAATGAGCTAAGGCACATTTTTAAAAACCCCATTAGACCACGGAAGAGCATACAAAGTCCATACAGGGAGCAACTGGGCCAAAACTTGAACTAAGTCCCCCAGAATCGTGAGAGAGCCACACTAACTGAGCCAGATATACAACACAGGATATGTCTGGTCTATGCATCCCAAATTTTACAAGCAATATCAGTTTTATAAGAATTTAAAAAACCTGTAAAGGAAGAAAAGCTTTATAATGCATACAAAGAGACCTGAAGAACATTTCATCTTTACACAAGTATAAGATTTTCTGTCCACTTTTAACTTCACAGTGTTTTCAAGCACAAAGCTGCTACTTTTACTCTGCTTTATATTTAACTAGACACATTTGTTACAGCAGTATTAAACCAGAAAATAAATGGGCTATGCAAATACATAGAATGCTTTATCCTGTCAATTATCTAAAATGCAGGCTTCCCTTGCTTTTCAAATGTACATCACTGGCGTTATCTACCACATTGTTACATCCTTCTGATTCATACTGATTGGGAGTTCTTGTTAGATAACTAGCTAGATATAACAAATGAACTAACTGACTTTATTTGTCCCCAGAGGGAAAATTTGTTTTTTTACAGAAACTTGATTTAATGAATATTTAAATATTATATTGTGACAAACAACAAACTTCTTACATTATGACAGAAAACAAATCCCTCTCAGAAACACAGTAGACTGACTAAAAAGAAAGAAACCTTCTGACCTGGCAGTCACAGTGGCAATGAGACGTTATGCAGACATATTGCTGTTGGTTTAAAGGAGCCCCTGCAATGTTTCTTGACACGCTTTTGCTTAGTAAGTATCTGTAGCAGTGCACCACTTCCACATACACTCACTAAAGAGTGAGAGTTCATCATAAATAGCGATAGATAGGATGAATTTGTCCCAAAAGATATGTGAAATATGCAGCCTGTATTTCTAAGTACACCTTCACTGTAGGGTTACCAGATGTCATTTGGAGTTTTGGCCTAAATTCTCCTTAAAAGTAGTTTAAAAAGAAGGCCAAATGAACCAGAAGTAGTGTCAGGCCATTTGTTATTATTATTATTATTATTATTATTATTATTAAAATACTTGATACCAGAGTTCACTTTGTATTTTGAGAGAGAAGATATCTCTCCTCCACTGAGGTTACAGCTTTATAATACATTTACCTTCACAGATGTGTTGCATGTTGTTTAGCACATGTTAGATAGAATTTCACTGTTCTCTCTACATGACACAATAATGACCTTAAAAATGTTAAAACATAAAATGATCAATCGTAAAGTTGCAGTTCCAAGTTTCAAACACAAGACATTTGCTTATGAAACATTGCGATGTACTAAAAATTCTTAATATTTCAAGTGTTTTAGAATGTTGGCAGTTTTATTTCCCAATTAAAACTGAAGATCATTCTGTAACATTTCTATATATATATATATATATTAGTATTCCGAAACACCTGACCCAACAGTCACAGTCACCAATCTCTGTGACAGATTTCATTTTCATCAGAAGGCATTTCCCCTTGTTCCTCGCTGCAGCCCAGTACAAACAGTACACAAGGATAACACACCAATATACTGTCCATTTCTTCTCCTTGTCTCTCTCCTTCAGGTCACTTTCTCCTCCACTCCCCCTCACAAGTCTTGTCCTCCAACTCCAGCTTCCTTCTGTGAGGTAGTTGGCTGCTTTTAAGCCACACCCAGAAAGACTCCAAGTGGCTCGTTAGAGAGGTCCGTGTTTTATTCCCAGCTGTGGCAGAAGTCCAAAGTTGGTCTCTGCGGCTCCCCCGGTGGGATCCCTGGAATCCAAAAGGGCTAAGACGACCAATACCAAGTCCCATATAGCCCTGTGGCACTCCAAGGTGCCAAAGAGCAACTCGGGTGAGATAGCATCCTTCATAAGTCATCTTCTCCTGTCCTTCCATTACAGTGGCGCCCCAGTTAGGTAATAGTGCCGGCCGCCATCCGTCACAATATTTATATATAGTACATATATATATTACTCGTATATAGTACTGAATATCTAGACTACTTGCTGACTGCCACTGGCACTATTTATTTTGCCTTCTTTTCCAGTTAATGACTCCCTTCAGCTGTTTGATTACTTATTAAAAGTCTTTCATGTTTACTTCTACTGACTTTAACCTTCCACTACACTGCCCCACAATATCATCTGTTTGCAAAACCGCAGAACTACAACCTCAGTGCAGTTTTAGGTCATAGTATCATCTCATTTGAGGGACAGCAGGTGAACCATTTTATTATTTTTTCAGACTGCATACATAACCCTCTGAAATCATTCGATGTTTGCTTTTCTATCCACAGGTTTTAAAGTATCGTCCTGCACATACAAACATCTGCCCTAAAACTGTACTGACATCACTCTAAATAAGTGTTTCTACACTGACCTCCTGTTACATTGTTTACCGTTTATTGTCCGTGACGTGCCTGACTAAGGTAAATACCCAAACCCTCAACACCAAGTTCAGGGTCTAAGTGAGGCATTGTAGTGGATTTATATGCTTTTCTAAAACATGTAATGTTTTGCAAATGGAGCTTAGCACAATAGTAGCAATTTTATTTTTACTTACAAACAGCCCAAAATTCAACTTTATTTTTATATGTTCAAAAAACTGGAACCAACTCAAGTGCCCTTTTTCATCAAAAATTTTGGTGAGAAGCCATAAAACCAGACAACACTGTCTCACTGCACCCTGTACAACAGTTTGAGGTGGGGCTGGATGTTGGAGACTCGATGTCCCAGTCTCAGTCATCCTCACTGTCTTCTTTGCAGCCCCCAAATGAGGCCGTGCTGGATGTTTGGGGTTGTATCCAGCAGGGGGAGTTAGCTCCCATGTTGGAATAAGGTCTTTTGTAATTTCGGCATGCTACATAACCCAAAACTATAGAGATACAATATAAAAAGGCGATACGCCTCCCTTAGTGATACGGCGGCAAGAAATCACATAGGAGAAATAACTTAACTTTCTTTAATGACGGTTTATGTGGCATAACAGATGAAGGAAGCCATGACAAAAACCCAGTTCAGGAGTGGGGGCCCGATGTATAGAGTCTGCCATTTTCGTTGCTGCGTTGGAAGGATTTTCTGGATCGGATGACGTTATCTCCCAAATGATCCAAGGCTTTATACCCTTTCTTCACGTGCAGGCCCCCACTTAGGTGAATAATACAATTCCAAATACGGCAAAGAGGATAGAATTTCATGCTGACTCCGACAGACGAAAAATAGTGCACGTCTCCCCAGCTGTCTTTATCTGTCTTGTCTTATGCTTTGCCTAGCAGTTCTAAATGATGAGCCCCTGTGCTAAATCTGTGTCCACTGTGCATGTGAGTAGAAAGAAAAGTAGATTTATAAAATATTTTTGTACAGAGGATGGTGACATATTAAACTTATGTTACAGGGGTAGGGCCAGTTATTTCCACCTCTGATGTGTCTTGAAGACTTGTCTATTCACATGCAGTGTTTCACTCACTTGGTCACTTGTGCTACTTTCATGTTTTCTCACATTTTATTATTCTGAGCATCCCAGCCCCAAAACAGATCTACTTGGAAATGGCCTAGAAAAACTAAAAAGCCATTCCTTTAAATGTGAAACTAGAAGTGATAAAAGCAAGGTAAAGTGCTTTATAAGACACTAGCCGAAGCCCGCCGTAACATGAAGACTGTTTAAGAATAGGAACGGAAAACGGTGAGAAAGGAATTCAGTATAACAAAGGCTTAGGAAACCACCGTCGCAGTATAACGAAAATAGCAAAGAGAGAAACCAATGCCAATGGTCGAGAGAGTACCTTCCTGTAGCAGGCTATGGAAAACTTAGACATATATAGATAGACGCCGCATTCACTGTGTTGCCCAGTCGACACAATACGTCAGCGTGTCCGCCCTATTGCGAGTGGTAAAAGTGCCATTTAAACTAATACAGGTAGACGTAGAAACCGGGTTTTCTGATGAAAAAACAATGACGTTTTAAACCGTATCGTTTACATACAACAGATTTTGGCGAATCGTTTACATGCAATTATTTATATCCATTTATACACTAAATGCGTGCCTATCCCATGGTCTTAGAGTTGGTGGGCGGGGCTCCATGAGTTGCCGATCGTGGCTCTCTGTCTTGCGTGTGGTGTAAAGTCAACGTGGCTCAGAGGTGCATGTGGACTTTTGCACAGACGAAAGCGACTGAGGCTGTGTTTGGTGAGTTGTTACGTGCCTCGAGAGCGACGCTGGACTCTGGAGGACGGTTAAAGTTGGCATGAGTGGCTCTGTCGTGCGTATCCCATGACGTGGTAGGAGGGTTACAGTTGGCGGGCGGGGCTCTGTCAAGCATATCCCATGGTCTTAGAGTTGGTGGGCGGGGCTCTATCTTGCTTGCGCTCACTATCTTGCGTGCCCTCAACGTCTTGCGTGCCCTTAGTGAATTATATATATAGATTATTTAATGGAGGTTAATGCCTTATTAGGGTTTGTTTTGATGACCAATGTTTTTATTAAACTAATTCTGCCAATTTTCATGTAGGTAGATGTTATTTGAACAACAATGAAGGTCATTTTGGGAACGCTTAAAAGGTTTTCCTTTTAAATTAGTTGTAATTAGGTGTTTGTGTGACAAAAATTCACCTCACAAAGGAATTCTTCAGTAATGGATTAGCTTCTTCTTAAAGCGAATGCAGTCTTTACGCCTATGCCGTTGCACTTTCTCCACTGAATTAGGATACACTCATTAAAATGTCTGCTCAAACTGAATGTCAATGCTTCAAGTTGCAGTTACTTGACTCATACGTAAGTGATTGTCGTACATCTAACATGCAAAAACGAAATAGCTGGAATTGTTTTAAATTTATAAGAACGTTTTTTGAGTATATGTAAAAGAGGGAAGATCCTACTTATACTTTGATTCTTGAGTACACTTAATATCAGACACTCAAAATGTTCAGCTTGAGTTGTTTTTTCATGGGCAGCTTTTACTTTTACTTGAGTCGCTTTCCAGCAAGGTATTTCTCCACTTTTATTCACTCAGAACTTGTACTACCTGCTTTATTACTTTTCTGTTTCACTGTGCATTCTTTCAGAATCCTCTAAACAACTTTGAAACAATCATATCCCCTACATTACAATTACAATTACGATTTTGGTGGAGTAGTGGCACTGAGGCTAAGGATCTGCGCTGGTGTCCAGAAGTTTGCTGGTTTGAATCCCCGTTACTGCCAAAGGGGATCCTACTCTGCTGGGCCCTTGAGCAAGGCCCTTAATCTGCAATTGCTCCAGGGGTGCTGATCAATTTTTACATACCAAGGAGTATGTGAAAACTAACAAATTTCTAATACAAGAAATTGTTTACGATGAAGAAAGAAAAAGTAAAGCCATGTCCCATGGCTGCTGGGCACTTTCACTGCAAAGAAGACACTTCAACAGTTTTCACTCCAAATATTGAAACATTTTATACATTTCTGTCATTTTTGGATTATGCTTTCATCATTTTAATATTGTGACAAGCCAAAACTTATTCTAGCCTAATCAAATTCACGACAGGAGCCAACCCAGGACAAGGTGCCAGTCAGTTTCATTGCACACCCAAGCCCACACTTAGACTCACTCCTACAACAACAACAACATTTATTTATATAGCACATTTTCATACAAAAAAAATGTAGCTCAAAATGCTTTACAAAATGAAGAACAGAAAAATAGAAGACACAATAAAAAATAAAAATAAGTCAACATTAATTAACATAGAATAAGTAAGGTCCGATGGCCAGGGTGGACAGAAAAAACAAAAAAAAACTCCAGAGGCTGGAGAAAAAAAATAAAATCTGTAGGGATTCCAGACCAAGAGACCACCCAGTCCCCTCTGGACAGTCCCCTCCTACTCCTGTGTCTACAGCAGATTGCAACTAAGCAGAAGGAAATTCCAAATGTGCAGACACAACATGGCCAGCCAAACCACACTGCTGCCATTCATCTCTTTAATGCAATTTTTTGTTTTGTTATCTACTAATTCATTGTAGTTTATATGTTCCAGTACAAGTGAAGAATAAGACTTATGAACATGTTCCATTTTTCCTGCTTTGTTGAGAAAGACACCAAGCAGAATTCATATTTAAACCACCCATTCCCCAGCTCATTCATTTCAGTTCAGAGTCATGAGAATCAAACCTGGTTGGCAGCTAGTAGCTAGTGCTGCTACCTCACTCTTCTTGAATTCAAATCACAGTCAATGTGTATTTCTCCCCAAGTCCGTTGGGGTTTTTCTTTGGAAACTCCAGCTTTCCTTGCATATCCCAATGATGTGCAGATTAGGTTAACGAGTGCCTCCAAACTTACCTGATGAGAGGGCTCTTATTCAATAAGGACACGCAAAAAGAGGCAAACTTCAAAAGGGCGACCTCAATTGGGCGCAGCGAATAAAGGCGAGCTTCAAAAGGGCGCCCTCAATAGGCTAATCTACAGCTTCAAGTGTAACACAACAATGAGTAAGAGCAGAAAACAACGAATTATAGAGAGCTTTAGAAATAGTTCGTTAGAAGTTCATGCATTAATTAATTGGATGTTTTAATATTCTTGCTTTCGCCTTTTTATACGTTCAATCATTGCCTTTACCTAATACATTTTCTGTAATAATTTTGTTGCGTTTGCCTTTATTCGCTCCGCCCAACTGAGGTCGCCCTTTTGAAGCTCGTCCTTATTGACGCGCGCCTTTATTCGCTCCGCCCAACTGAGGTTGCCCTTTTGAAGCTCGCCTTTATTTACGCGCGCCTTTATTCGCTCCGCCCAACTGAGGTCGCCCTTTTGAAGCTCGTCCTTATTTACGCGCGCCTTTATTCGCTCCGCCCAACTGAGGTCTCCCTTTTGAAGCTCACCTTTATTTACACGCCCTTATTGAAGGATACCGATGAGAGTGACTGGGGCTGAGATGAAATGCCCCATACAGAGTTAGCGCAGGCCTTGTACCTGGTGCTGCTGGGATATGTTCATTACCTTGAACTGGATAATATAAGTACAGTAAAAAAAAAGAATGGACTAGAATAAAAACTGTGTGACAACCACTGGGCCTCTCACAGTGCAGAAAGGTGAAGTATAATAACAATGTGTATTTATTAAAGGGAGCAGTGACTCCCAGTGTATAATACGTAATCCCTCATACATATGTAAAAATAGCATTGAACATATAAATTCAATGTGCAGTGTGCAGAGAGCCGCTCCGTTTATGTATTTATTTACAAAGAATGTCTCCACATTATAAACATATATTAGTCAAGGACAACTGCTGTTTTTTAGACATGGCCAAAAATACATTTGTTAACTTCAGAACTTGTATTACCTGCTTTGTTACTTTTCTATTTCACTGTGCAATCTTTCAGAATTCTCTAAGCAACTTTGAAACAATTGTATCCCCCAGAGTAAAGCCGAGTCTCATAAGCCGCCTAGGCCACAGTTGCACTGAATCAAGCGCTGAGCTTACGCTGCGACACATTGAAGCCTGCAGTGAGGATGTGAATCTTTCATGCCTTCAGGAATATTCCACTCCAATAAAATGTGTCGAACACAGCCGTTGGATTGAGGCTTCTAAGACAGAGAAAACTTGCCACAGGCTGACTTCTGTAATACCTGCGTTACGACAGCTGAAAGCTATCTTCCTGAATTGAGTTCTAAGTTTTGTTTTTCAGCACACCCACAACGCTGGCTGAATATCCCGTCCTTATTGTAATGCTAACAACGTGACGGCTCTGTAGTCAGAGCCATCCTGGTATTGTAAGATTTTTACAAATACTAAACAATATGCATGCATTCAGTTACCTGGTTTCCAATTGAAACGACTGTTATTTCTTTAAAGCCCTTTGCTAAGAAGAAGGTCCGATGCCTTGTATCTGAGCAATGTGGAGAAAATGATCAAATCATAGACAAGAGAGAGACAAATGTTGTGTGTAAGTTTCATGTTGAATATGAAGAAATCATTGCAGACCTAATAATTTTGATGTGTTAGGCAGTAGAGTCACAATTGTAGATATTCTATTGTTCTTGTTTAGAACACCTTTTGAACTGGAAATGTAACTTTTAAACTGAAATGTACAGATTGAACGCTAATTTTGTTGCAGTTTTATTTATGATCATTTCTTGTAAATAGATGCCAATAAAGGAAGAAACATAAATAGGTTACGTAGAGGAGTAGAAAAGATATTTTTAAGTTTCACTTCAATTATTTCTAATATATTATTATTCAGGGATTTGATCTAATACTTAACACAAGGCCAAAACTGTAAAGTATGTCCCATGTGTACAGTTGGATGACTTTGACTTTATTGTTATTGTTTGCAGACTCATTAACCATTGTGCTCACTGTACTCGTATTGTACTCCTGTTCATCGAAGTTTTAAACTGTAAATTTAATGATGACATTGAAAGAATGGAAAAAAAAGCTTCTAAATCCTGTTATGTTTAATTTGTACTGCATTGTCCACTGCTCATTTTTGTGTGTTACTAATGGTTTATGTCATATTTTCCCCATTACCTTTTTATAAACGTGTAATCTGTCTGTATCTTATGTCATGGGATCAAACAGCTAGTCATGTGTAAAGCACACATAATTATACTTTAAGATGTCAGACGTTCCTTTAGACCTTGTCCAAAAAAAGGAATGGGGTTTGGCCTTCCCTTTTAACATGAAAACAAACCTTCATCACGTCAGTGTGTTCACATGAGCGGCTCACGCAGAAACACTTGTGGTTTTTTATCTCATCTGCCCCTTGCAGACTTTTTGCCTTGCTTGTTTTGAACATTACATCACCTCAATGAAAGACTTTAGAGGAACACATGAACAGAATTATATCAACAAAATGATGCCCTCACTAAGCCCTGAACAGAAAAAAAACAAGAGCAGAAAGCGCAAACCCAGAAACCCATGAAAAGACATTCTGTGTATCTGGGGACCCATAGTGAGTGGCCAAACTGAGGTCAGTTACAGGAAATAAATAAAAACCCAATTTTGTTTAACAAGGAAAATCTCTTAAGGTAAATGGCAGTATAAGAATTAAGTTGTGTGTCATTTTTCTATTTGGCCCTTTTTTTTTTCTTAAACTGCCATTTGCAAAAATCTTTAAACATTTCCTTCTTTACAATCCTGCTTTTCTATTTTGTAAACTTGGCCTTATGTAAAGGATAAAAATGCAGAGAAAAAAATATACGGCACAAGGGGCTAAAACTGCAAAAAATAAAAAAAAAGAATGAAACAAACAGTCAATATCAGTTTCTTTCATCAAACCATATTGGTCTTGCAATTCTACATGCATGTGAGCTTCTGTCTGTGTGTGGCTTTATTATATTATATTATATTATATCCAATTGAGGATTGCATCGTCTAGAGCATATTATATTATATTATATTATATTATATTATATTATATTATATTATATTATATTATATTATATTATATTGCAATGCAGTTGACTGAAAACAATCTCTGGACTTTCAGGATGTTATCTCTCTTTAAATATGAGCCTAAACTCTCTTTATCATTTGTAACGGTCTCGCCTCTCGACTACTCCCTCTTTTTACACAGTGATCTGCAGTGAGGGGCATGGAGGCTACCAGCCCTCCAATTCGTCCACAGGTAATGATGTTGGGTTTTTTATGATTTCGCGTTGCTTTATCTTGTTTCTGTCCTTGCTCCCTGTAAAAAGGTTGAAGGAGCTCCAATAGTCTGCTGTGCTCTCCTTCCACACCTGCCTCTGCAAATGAGCAGGTCTAGTATTGGCAGCCATTGTTACCTACAGTGTTCTTGTTGAGACCTAATACAGTATATCAAAGTCTCGTCACAAGATTTAACAGAGCATGTGAATATATGTCAGGATATCTTTTTACTTGTTACAGGCTAAACTAAATTTTCCTAACAACCCTCATTCAAGTCAGACACAATTTTCCTGACTGTACATTATAAACACACCCTTCTTCTCCTACGGCTGTAACACTCCACGTCAGATGACTGCTATCATAATTTTCTCACATAATGTTTCAGATATAGTATGCAGAACTTAATTTTAGCAGCTCGAAATGTACATTTCCTGCTTCTGTTTTGTAATATTATTAAGTATCAGTGTGTGACTTTCTCTAGGTGTTTGTTACTTTCATTTAAAACTACTTCTTTTTCTATAGTATTACACTCTTGGGGTCTTTTTTACTACTTTGAAGACAAATACTGAAATGCACTGCATCCTTCGGCCTCTTCTGAGTGTATAAGGTAATCAATGTTGGGGAATGTTACCTTAAAAAGTTAGCTTATTTACATTACCAGAAAAGTAACAAAATGTATTATATAGTTATTTATTATAAAATGTAACGTATAACACAAATAATACATTACTTTTTCTTCTTTTGCATGAAAAGCCGCACATTACATCGCTCTGCACTTGTTCATAAATCCAAAGCCCGGATATGTACCTTCATGAAACTGACCAGAAACACTGCCAGACTTGATCATTTTCTTGTATTTTATAAATACATTTAGTCCTTCATGTTCTGTGAAATAAATAACGTCCATCTCCTTTTTTCATCCCCCAGTAGATTTGTGATATGAACACTGGCCACACTGTTTCCACACATCTATAGATGAAAATTTAAGTGAGAGTTTGTTTTGTGGTTTCTGTTACGCAGTACACTCTTTTCTGCCTGGCTGAGTGCCTGAGCCCTTCAAAAAACCAACATGCCATCCGCCACATTTGCTTCTTGCCTTACACCAGTGGGGCTGCGGTGATCACTGGCTCCCTGATCCTAATCTGGGCTGGTTAAATTTACCAATCAGCACATGCAGGATTAAATTAATGAAGAAAGTTTGTTCAGTTTATGTCACTTGATTGCATGCTACATGTGCGCTAACCTCATCCTCACTAGCTGTCACCAGATGGCCATGGCAGACACGTGGTTGATGCTACTGATCCAAGCCGGCAACATCTTTGCGACAAAATGCTATACTTCTGCAGAATAACACAGTAATTGTTTTTTAGAGTGTCAGGGATAAACTTCTGTAGTAATGCAGTAATATATTGTATATCTGTTTTTTTATCTTAAGTAATGCAGGAATTTTTATTTCAGTAAAATAAGTATTGAATTAGGTTACGCATTACTTTAAAAAGTATTCTGGCTACATAATGCACATTACTTTTAACATGTTTCCCCCAACACTGAATGCAACATCTAAAATAAAGACATTTCAACATTTCCTAGCTGAATTATGCTAAGAGAAGTAGGTCTTTTTTTGTTTTTTGAACCATTTTTTTGAAAATCTAAGACTGACATTTGTAATAGGCTGTATGTGTATCCTGACTAAGTGAACCCCATTCTGAAAGGCCACCACACACGCTAAGACAGACAGATCTGCAGCTGACTAATTTAGATCTTCTGTAGCTGTGCAGTAGAACTTCTGGCTGTTAAGCCCAACATTCTGGAGTCTTGTCTCACCACTGCTGTCCCACAAAGTATGACTAGAGAGAGTGGGAGCATTGCCATTAGACAGTCCTCACCAGTGGTATTATTCAGCATAATGGAAACGAATATTAGTATATTCTTGGTCATTACGTAAATGAGCAAGGTCCAAGGAATACGTAAAAACATTTATTGGTGTACTGACACATTCTCTGGCAAGTGTTGTCATAAGCCATCCATCCATTTAAAAACTTGCTAAGTCTAGTTTTACTTTTCCAAGACCCATAGCAAGACCTAACCTAACTTTTGATAGGAGGACATTCAATTTACCCTCACTCATACATTACCAGTAGGAGAGCTGCTGAAAAATCACACTTTGAAACATGGGGAACGTGTAAGCTCCAAATATCCAGTGAGTGAGCCGGGATTCAACTCCTGACTTCCCAGAGCTGATGGTTATTATAATGGGCTGACATCTCTTGCTTTTAATAGAAAGAGCTTTTTTATTTTTTACACAAACAATAATTAAAAATATATTTTCCATATTTAAAGAGTTAATATCATAGTGAAATTTCAGAGATATTGTTTCACTGTATCTGTACATGTGTGTGATTGTGTGTGTGTGTCTGTGTGTGTGTAATAATACAAAAAAGTGGTGCCATTTTTAACAAAGACTTGTAAGAGTCCAGAAGCTACTGTTTGTGTTGGTAAAAGGAAGTATAATATAAACAGAAGAAACGTAGAATAAATTAGAGAAAATGCTTTAATAAATTTGATTTTGTCTTCAGCATCAAATTTACTTATTTTGCCACTGATATAAGCAGACCAGATCTCCCAGAATTGGATAACATCATGCCTAGCTTCTCTGTTGACATGATGATGTTATATCGCTACAGTAGCTCAAATGAGTGAGACTCAAAATCTGTGCCATACTTCCTTTTTCCAGTGCGTGTTACTAGACTTACCGATGACTGTCCTTGATCACGTTGTCAGTCTTTGGACTTTAGTATCATATGTACTAGAGATAATTCAGAGGGGATTAACTGCCGTCATCAGTTTCTTTAAGAACGTAACAATGAATGTTGTCTTTTGATCCTTTTGATCTCATTCTTTAAGATGATAATTCATTTCTTAAATATGAATGAGCAACATTTTTAACGATTTTTCTCATTTAGGGCGTCTTGGTCCAACTTGCGGTTGATTTGTTCCTGTGTTTCATATGCCATGTGATTTTATATTTCAGCAAGCATACAGTTCCATTTTCAGTTGTGAAGGGTATGAGTTGTGCGATTTCAATGCCTTTCCTTTCTCTGTTTTCATGATGGTTTAACTCTATGCAACACCTATTTAAAATAAATGCAATAATTGTTAATCAACCAAACCAATCTTTTATTTTATAGAGCACTCTGTTTATAAAACATTCAACATTGACAACAATCATACACAATGACAATACAAAGTGTGGTGCATTTAATACACCGGGAAAAAATAAAATGAACGATCTGTTTAGGACAGTAAAGGCCACCTTGAGACCACAACTTAATATGCACGCGTCGTCCACTTTATGATATTAGAAAAGCCAGGTATGGATTCAACAAGGGGTTGTAAATATTGACATTTTGGTCCATGCTAACTTGATAGTGTTAATCTGTTCTGGAAGATTCTTTAGCCACACATTGATGATGTGAACCATCGGTTCCTACTCATTCCAAAGATGTTCTGTTACGCAAAGATTTGGACACCACAAACAACCTGCTTGAGATGATTCACGCTTTTTGACAAGGAGATGGACATAATGATTTGATAAATGATAGACTATAAAGAGATGGAGTGATCAGCAACAATAGGTATACTGTGTCATTCAATTAATGCCCAGCTGGTATTGAGAGTACTAATGTGTGCAAAGATAACACCAACCGCCTGTGTGAGTGGCACAAGGCAGGATGGATCCATCGATTCATCCCGTTTACACCAAATCTGTCACAGTAGAAATCCAGATTCTTTATATAAGGTGGCATTTTTAAAACTTTCTGTCGTCCACTGTTGCCTCATCATCCTGTTCTTAGCTCAGAAGAGTGAAGCCCAACATGATTATCTGCCGCAGAGGACCATGTGCCTTGTGTTTTCAGATGTGCCCTTCTACATAGCACTGTTATTTGAGGCCTTTCTGTCAGCTTGAATGAGTCTGGACATTTTCCTCTGACTTCTTTCATTAACGAGATTTTTTCATTGACAGATCTTCCACTAATCCGGTATTTTTTTCAGTCACAGTACAGTAGTGTTGTGCAGTGTCCCGGTACTGAAAAAGAACTGAACACCCAATTATTAAAATTGTAGAGTACCAGCATAAAGTACCAGAAGTGCAATCAGCAATCCAAGGGGGTCTCTTCAATATGAACTCAAATCACCAAGAAGACCATCTCCCCCTGTTCATCGAACGTATAATTTTATATTATCATGTTGAAAACCCTGAGGGGCAACTCCTCATAATGATATGTGGAGTGCGGTGGAGCAGAGAAGCATGTGTGTGTGCAGCCAGCTGGAGGAACGAAGCAGCCGGGTGCCAGGGTGGGCAGGGGCAGAGGCAGGTTACTTATTCGTTATTTGCCTTGGTATCACTTTGGTATTGAGGAGTGAAACCTGGTATCGGTACCCACGTGATTGGCTGTTTCGAGCACAAGGCTATTTTCTGTTTGTTGTGCTGTATTGTTATCACTATGTAGTGATTAATGTATTAATAGTACTGAAACCGGCCCTGCATTAGCACAAATGCTACCACGGCTTTTAACTGTTTTTAATATGAAAGCTCCTAAACCTCTAGTTTGCTGCATGCTAATGTTAATGCAGCAATATACAGCTACTTGTTCAGTTTGTAATGTTGCACCTACACATTAATCCAAGTCTCCCCAGGCAGCCCATGCATTTTCATTTCAAACTCTAAAAATTTCATACAAGAGGCCTCACAATGATGAATGTTCATGCACCCATCGTCAGCCTACTGGGGGTGAGAGGAGCTGAGCCTGTTAAATCAGTGCTGAGCACAAGACAGACATCATCCCTGGACAGAGCAGGTGAATACTGAAAATTTAAAAACACACCCATACCTAATTTTGTGGTTAATGTTACCACTTCATATACCTAAGACCGCAGGTTCAATGTCCGGTCATTGTGTATGGAATTTGCACATCCTGCTTGTGTCTGTGGGTTTACTCTGAGTGCTCAAGCTAAATTGTAGCCCTAAATGAATAACTTGATAATGCCGTCCAGCTCTTCACGACACTGTAATGAATAACAATGGTTTCTGAAAGTGCATGTATAGGTGGCAACGTTGGTCATGGTCTATCACAGTCCTCTACAGATATAACTACAGTGCCCTGTGGGACCGAGAGACTAAAAAACTCCAGGGTTTGGTGTAACTTTTCATATTTTGAATGAGTGGTAATCAAACATGCAACCTTCAGGTATGAATGAAGGTTCTGTCATTAAAAGGGTTACTTCCAATTAAAAGGACAACTGGGGTCAGCTGTTTCAACACTTTGATTAAAAATAAAGCCTGAATTATACAAGCATTGTCCAATATAAATCTAACTCACTTTGGCTCTTACCGTCAGAGAGCCCACACACAGGTTCTGGAATGAAAGTACCATTAGAAGAAATTCTAACACTTTCTTAACAGTTGTTGAAGTCCATATAACAGTGCGGGTTAGCCCCACACTACCAGGTCCTTCCGGGAGCCCCTTGATCCCGCCACCATTGATAACATACCTGAGGGATGAGCCTAGCAGATGAGGCCGCATACAGCTGGACAAGGTGCATAAAGTGCATCTATGCTTTTATTAAAACAATCCAAAAATACCAAAGTGTTCAAAACAGTGCAGTGCTCCAGTCCAAAAAAATAATCATTTTAAAAAGAAGTGCTTGTGGAGGTTAAAAATAATTCAATGAAGTCATTTAAAAGTGTGGTTAGAAGAAAAAAAACACTGGAAGCAGGAAGCTGTTCATAAACGCATGAGCCCTGATACAACCCTTTAAGAACTGTCGTCTCCTCTGCTCACCTCTCTCAAAGCCTTCGCAGCAGAGGAGAAGCCCCTCTGACAGACACAGCCTTCTTTCCAACTGCAGGTCTAGGTCCCTGTTATTTCCATGGTTCCCAGCGTGGTCCCAATCTGGACCCAGGCTCAGGTACTTACTGTCCATGGACCTCAGCAAAGCTCAACAGTCTGAGCCTACTTTATCCACCTTCCCGAACTTCTGCAGTTAGCAGCACACCTCTTGATCACTTCAACTCCCTAAGACACTCAGCTGGATTGATCCACATCAGCAGCCCCAAGCTCTCTCCAGGACATTCCTCCTCATGGCTGCCTGCCATCTCACACACTTGAGCTCACTCGCTCTTGAATTCTCTCCAGTCTTCCTGTCTGCTTCTCTCCCCCTATTTTAAATTCCTTTCTGATTTATTTCTTCTTTCCTTCTCCGATGTCTGTCCTGATCGTGCCCGCTTCCCCTTATATGCTTCCATGGGCGCAGTGCCTCAATCTCACACCTCAGAAAGCCGATGGAGCACCAAGAGAGACCGCACCCGCACGTACAGTAGTATCTCGTCTCATTTACCTGAGTACATGAGCATGCACACCCACAGAGATTGAACCAGCTATTAACTTATTTATTTATTTTAAAACTGACCAGTAAGTATGTTAAGCCACAGACCCACCATACCACAGTCCATTAGTCACTAACTCGAGGGATGTGCTAGGCCAAAGTCAGGTTGTTTTTAAGGGGCTGACCTTCTTGCAAAAATCATTAGGGGTCATAAGGCTCTTTGAAAATGAGCATGAAGTTATACAACATCCTGGAACATCATCTCCAGATTTGCTTTCATTGCCTAGAAAAGTGTTCATTGCTCATTGCATGAGAAAATACAGAATCCATGGTGGAGCAGGAAGTCAAAAAGGAGTGATAACCTCAAGTTCTTTGAAATGCACCTGGAAGAATGACAAGTCATCTGAAACAATGTTCATCAAAAAATTGAACTTTTAAGTCAATGTGTGGATTTGCAGCGAAACAACACTGTACAGTAAAATCCTCAACGCTATAGTCAAGCGTGGTGGTGAGTTGTCATGGTTTTAATGTGCTGTGCTATAGTTGGATTGAGATAGCCTTATCATTATTGAATAAACTATAAATTCTGCTCTGAATTCTTCTGGAGAATATCAAACCATCTGTGAGATGACGATAAAAAGCAAATGAGTCATGTACTTATGCAAGACAGAGCCATTCTAAAGTCCAGACCTGAAGCAAGCAGCCTGTGCTCTAAACCAACACGTGGCTTGGAGATGAAGCAGTTCCATGAGGAGGAGGAGAAGGACAACAGTCAACAAGAGTCTATTGCAGCCCTGAGTTTAACAGTTGTTGAAGTCCATGTGACAGTGCCGGTTAGCCCCACACTACCAGGTCCTTCCGGGACATCTCATTACAGACCTTGTCACAAGGAGAGGGCCAAATTAATTTTTCATGCACACTTGAATAATTATATGGAATAAGCATAATACAGTTTTCCAGTGTTATTTATTTATCCAATGCCCCCTTTGTTTAATATTATGTTTTTATTGAGAATGTGATAGAATTCAGTTTGGGAAACATCCAATAAAAAAGAAATCAGACAGATATACTTCTCCACTCTTTGCATAGGATGTTGGTATTTATGTCCTTTATCTTAAAAGGGTAAAGCAGAATAATCTCCATCCATCCCGCTGTATCCTAACTACAGGGTCATGGGAGCCAATCCCAGCCAGCACAGGGCGCAAGGCAGGAAACAAACCCCGGGCAGGGTGCACACCCACACACCAAGCACACACTAGAGACAATTTAGGATCGCCAGTGCACCTAACCTGCATGTCTTTGGACTGTGGGAGGAAACCGGAGCACTCGGAGGAAACCCACGCAGACACGGGGAGAACATGCAAACTCCACACAGGGAGGACCCGGGAAGCGAACCTGGGTCTCCTAACTGCAAGGCAGCACAGCTACCCACTGTGCCACCACACCGCCCCCACAGAATAATCTGAATTTTAATAATGATGTTTCTTGAATTTCACAAAATAAATAGTAATGCTGCAGTTTAGAAAACGTAAACTCCATTTTTTATTTAGCCATTCTTAATGTTATGTGACACATTTCTTGCTGAACAACATTCCAAATTGTAATGGACTTTATAACATGTCCAAGGTTCCCCCTTTTCCCTTTGACTTCATAAACTGTATAACATGCCACCAAAAAGAAAAAGTCACAGCACGGAAGAAAGAGATGTTAAAATAATGCAGCATTATTAGGGCCACAGTTCAAAATCCATAAATATATATAAATAAGACAGTTCATGTGCATGGAAATGATAAATGAGAAACGTAATATGCAAAAATCCAAAACAGTGATAATATCCAGTCAAACAATCAACAAGAAAAATATAATAGGCACAAAACTAAATGCAAGCATAAAATGGCAAGGACAATGTTTTGTCATGTAGGGTCTTATGGTGAGCCCATTTTTCCCCTCTATGCTCTTTATTGTACGCTTAGCACTCTTTGTTCAGGTACTTCAGCACTCGCTCCCCCTTCCCTTCTACATGTGTAACCTCAGGGAAACAGGCAGGAGTCAAGTTACACATTTAATTCTGCATTGTTGATAAAAATGCCCAAAAATATTAAGGAAGCAGAGTACAAGGTGAATACTGACAAACCATACCCTTACAGCCTAAGTAGTGGTGCATCTTGCATCCATAATTGGCTCTCATTTTATCTTTAGCTTGCTTTGCTAACACGTGGCCTGTGAATGTAGTATTGAATCAGGCCACATGCCTGTCTCAGTATGGCTGCTGAGATAGAACTGTCTTCATCATGGTCTTCTCTTCATGGCCAGATGGTGAGAGCGAGAGATGGAGAGATAAAGGCAAGGTGACCAACTTTATACCATTGTCACCACAAAACATGAACCAATGGGGCATCATGGTACAGCATTGCCACTAATTCAAAACCAGTCATAAACAATAGTACTTTAGACTAATAGACTTATTTTTCCAGTCCCTTGCTGACCAGTTACCAATGAAAGCAATAAGGTATAACTCATCTCCAAGTTGCTTTGTTTAGTCAGTTTATGGCCTTTCTGGGGGGCTGGCTGATAGGCTCAAAGTCCCCTTGCAAACAGAGGACATTTGGGGAGGTCATTCCCACATAAGGTGGTACTTCTGCTACTAGTAACCCCTTGCCAGCCAGGAAACTCTTTAAACAACACTACTTACATTATCATTAAACATTAAATTAATGAATTAATTTCAACATGTATGACTACAAATCAATTGTACATAACTAGAAATCATAAAGGAATAACTAAAACTACAGTGCAATTGTTCAGACTTGTGTTCTCATTTTAATGTACTACGCACCATTATTACTCCTTAAACTACTAATGAGACGCCTCCTTAACCTGTCCTCAATAAAAAGTTTTTAAATAGGAATAGAAAATCAGTGCGCACCCCCTTTGGTATCTGACAAGCAAAACAGGAGAGGGACATGAGGCCTTCTGTGTCACCAGCCAGTAATACATATACTTTATGTGCTGAGAGAGGTGAATTCTGGTGAGCTAATCACTGACATGATATGTAAGGCACTTTTCTTGTGCCGATAAATGTCATCCCTGTGGCCATAGAGCACACCTCACATTGGAGGTTTGGATTTCAGTTTTTTCTTTTTTTTTCAAATCAGTATTGAAATAATTACTACAGATAATGGAAAGGGGCTTTCACCACAGATATAAAGCAGAAATTGTGGGCCAAATTGAAACTGTGAATGTGAGAAAAGAAAAAGAGAGCAGGAAGATGGAGAATGCAACTGTGGCACTTAAAGGGCCTTTTGAATAGTCCATTGTAAACTCCAGAAGTGGGGATGAAGAGGACACTGATGATGATTTTGACAAAAAGGATGCTGGTAAGATGCCTGAAGGTACCAATGGTCTTACCACGACACAATCAGGTAGCTATCACGTTACCTCAATGAGTGGGGTTTTTGGCCTGAAATGTGGTGTCCTTTATGAGTTCAGACTTCCCAAACAGACCCTCTATTGCTAATGTCTAGCAAGATGTGTGAGTTCACAAAGTATTGGTGTCATGAAAAATCAGTCATGCAATGAGATGTAGGTACCTGGTCTGTCTCAAATGGCATCAGATCATCTGACAAAATGGAGTAATATAGATTTAAATGCTAAGTAAAATGAGATCTTCACTGCCACCTCTGGGATCAAACTATGAACTGCCTAAACTGAAATGAGTACATCCTCCATTTTGAATTAAATGGGTCTGAGGTGTAAAAGGACCAGGCACAACAACATAGGCGTGCACACCACTCACACGACACAACTCAAATACAAGACTCTGGGTCTTGCCAGTAGCAATGCTAACTACCATGCGGCCAACTACGGAAAAAAATATTTTTTACATAGCTGTCCTTTCTGCACCAGGACAGAATCAAGTGGTCCTCCTCTGAAGTGTATGAAGTTTGAGACTCTGTACAGCAGGCATGTCAAACTCACTACCATTGGTGGGCCGCTTCGACTGCCATATGTGCATCAGCGGGCCACACAATAACAAATACTATTATACAAAGTTACTGTATCTTTCTTTCCAATACTGAAAACTTAAAAAAATGTAACACTTAAAGTTTAAAGAAAAGCAATTCCATACAATCTCTGTACAACAGCATACAATTAGAGTTTTAGCCTCTTAGCTAGATCCTTATATAGGAGTCTTACAGTCTGAGACTTATTTCTTTTGTCCCGACACTTGGCATCTCTTGTTAGTAACCAGTTTGTCAATATCAGGCTTGAAATCTTGTGCAGCTGCAACTTTTATGAGGGATGAAAGGTGCTTGACAGTAAGTCTTGAGCGATGTGGGGTTTTGGTAGATTTCATTAACGAAAACAATTCCTCACAAAGGTAACTGCTTCCGAACATAGACAGTACTCTCTATGCCAACTTACGGATCTGCACATACGAGGGTGGCAGGTAAGCATACAAGCCTGGCACATCAACTTCATTGTATTTTGCCTTCAGAATAGAATCTGACTGCAGTTCAACCAATCCCATTTGGATATTCTCAGGAGCATTCTCAATGTTGTAAGAGTATGGTGACGTAAACAGGGCTAAGTCCTGATCGTGTGAACTGAAATCACAAAAACGCTCACTGAATTCATTACTCAGTAATTCAAGTTGGAAAGCAAATCCTCCAAAAATCTAATTTTACTTTACTAAGTTTACTTCAAAGTTTATATTGTAAAATAAGCCGATATGCAAAAAGTCCCCTGACCTACATTAATTTTACTAACTCAAAATGACAAAAATTTGTTAATAAGCAACTCACCAACTTCTCGCATCCACTTCATCTTCAGCTGCAGTCTGCACTAACTGTTCGTTACAATACTAGCACAAAATTACATAAAACTAGAGCAAAAAAACATGAAAATATCCATCCATCCATCCTCTTCCGCTTATCCGAGATCGGGTTGCAGGGGCAACAGCTTGAGCAGAGATGCCCTGACTTCCCTCTCCCCGGCCACTTCTTATAGCTCTTCCGGGGGAATCCCGAGGTGTTCCCAGGCCAGCCGAGAGACATTGTCCCTCCAGCGTGTCCTGGGTCTTCCCCTCAACAGGGAGGCGTCCAGGAGACATCCTGATCAGATGCCCGAGCCACCTCATCTGAATCATCTCGATGCGGAGGAGCAGCGGCTCTACTCTGAGCCCCTCCCGGATGACTGAGCTTCTCACCCTTCCTTTAAGGGAAAGCCCAGACACCCTGCAGACGAAACTCATTTCAGCCGCTTGTATTCGCGATCTCGTTCTTTCGGTCACTTCCCACAGCTCATGACCATAGGTGAGGGTAGGAACGTAGATTGACTGGTAAATTGAGAGCTTTGCCTAATGGCTCAACTCTGTTTTCACCACGAAAGACCGATGCAGAGCCCGCATCACTGTGTATACTGCACCGATCCGCCTGACGATCTCCCGCTCCATTACATGAAAATATGCAAGCTATTACTACTCGTGATGGTCAGTTCTGCCCAGTGGCCAGTCTCAGCAGCCAAGCCAGTAGTGTAGCCTGTCAGGCTGCTGCAGCCTAGCACTTCAGTTGTGACATCACGGCTAAATTAACTTTGGTCAAGGGGGGGCAGTGTCATGCCTAGGATATCAAGAAGCTGACGCCGCAGCTGCAACTATACTAGCAGATGATGTTTCCGGTACCGTAATACCATGGGAAAATGTGCTTTTGTCAGAAGACGGAAGTAAGAAAAGTCAATAAGTAACGCCGAAGATGCAGAATGATTCAATCATAAATGATAGTAATCATTTTGTACAAGTTTAGTGCTAACTAGGATCTGTCATGTGGGCCGCACAGATTTCTGTTGAGAGCCACATGCGGCCCACGGGCCGCGTGTTTGACATGACTGCTGTACAGCCCCATTCTTTTCAGTGTATTATCATGTGCTTAATGTTTTCCTGATGTTGATCATTATCTCTTTGTCCGTTGAAATTTACTGTGACTACCTTTAAGTGAGCAAATAGCAGTGGACTTTTTATGCCTCTTCTTTGGCTTTCTCTGTGCAGCCTCAACCACAAAAAAAGCTCCAATATTTTAAAAATTCCATCCTCATTTTAATGAAATGGTCAGCTTGCATGTGCACATACATAGACAAATGGTAAATGAAGAATACTGCAGGGCCAATTGCTCCAGTTCTCACCATTGGAAACATGTAGCATCTGCCCCAGGGTAATTTCCTATGTAGTGGTGCATCATACTTCAACAAATTCTAACTTCAAACATTCCAGAGTCCAAATGCTAAATTCAAGAGAAATTCGATCCAGAGTTTGAACGATACTTCTACTTTCGAACTGTGCTGTCAGTGAAAAAAATGCAGCAACAGATGGCGCTTACACAGCAAGAATCAGTTGTGCGCTCAAGTCGTCTCTCACTCTCGCTGTGGAAACTTCTCTTGCATTAACGCTTGCATTTTTTCAATGCTTTTTTTGCTTTATTTTTTGGTTTGTTTGGTTATATACTGTATATAATAAATATCTACTAACCATGACATTCAAGAAGAGTGTGGAAGCAACAGAGGAAGGTCATATATCGACTCAGTCAGTCAGTCATTTTCCAACCCTAACACAGGGTCACGGGCGTCTGCCGGAGCCAATCCCAGCCAACACAGGGCACAAGGCAGGAACAAACCCTGGGCAGGGAGCCAGTCCACCACAGGGCATACACACACACACCCAGCACACATTAGGGACAATTTAGGATCGCCAATGCACCTAACCTGCATGTCTTTGAACTGTGGGAGGAAACCAGAGCACCCGGAGGAAACCCATGCAGACACGGGGAGGACCCGGGAAGCAAACCCAGGTCTCCTAACTGCGAGGTGGCAGCACTGACAACTGCACCACGATGCCGCCCTTGTATATCGACTATTGAAGTGAAAAAGGAACTTACTGCAAGTACAGTTAATTTGTGTATTTATGGAAGGTGACTCCCCTTCCAAACAGTAATTTTTCTCTTCCTCCCCCCCAGCCACATGGGACATCCCCCTTCCTCAATAAGGTACAGTGAATGCATTTTTCATATTATTATATTATATTATATTATATTATATTTATTTATCGGTTTGTGAGCATAATTCGTTCTGGAAAGCGCTCGTATATCAAAGTGAATTTCCCCATAAGAAATAATGGAAACTCAGATAATTCATTTCACAACCCACAAATATTTAAATAAAAATGATTAATGCAAAACATAAAGTAAAAATATGTAAAACAAATGAACCTGCACTTTACCTTTGAAAAGAAACATGGCTTGTGTGAGGGGGACGAGAGAAGTGAGAGGAGGAGAGTTATTGTGTAGGACGACTTTGACTCTAACTAACGTCTTCACTGCTCTCTGTTGGCTCACTGGAATCTTTTTCTTTTTTGAGACTTTAACAAGGAACCCATCCAGTAACAGTTGCTTTTGTTTGAAGAGTCACTACACTTGGACACAAAATTTAAAAAAGCTTTACGCACTGTAAGGTTTCTAAACTCCTTCGGGATTCCCCCCAACGGGGCAACACGAGGAAGAGTGTCCCGAAGCAACCGCAGGCTCCCAGCGCTGTAGCAGTTCGCCGTAAAAGTGAATCAGAAAAGATCGCAGTCATGCTATAAGCGCCTGCAGTCGATGGGTGATGCAAGAAACATTATAAATGCAAGAGCACAGTATTACTTAGCCACTAACTTGGTCACGACCCTGCCTGGTTGCTGTGTCTCTGTATAGGAGAGCAGTAGATCCCGCTACAATAAATAGCCATGCTGTTCCTGTTTCACGCTGAATAAAGCTGATTTTGCTAAAGTACTGAGACTCAGCCTCGTGTTTTGGGGTGCATGACAGGGACTCGCACATTACAGCACACACACGTGGTCACCATGCTATAGTATACGCTCATACGGATGTTGACTATATGAGTGAGGCACACTGAGAACGAGCATTGGAGACGATTACCCACAATCCCCAGGTGACGCACAGTGGACAAAGCGTACACATACTACTCATATTACAAGACCTCGCTTGTTTATCAAGTTAAAATTTATAAAAAAAAATTAGCTCATCTTGCAAAACACTCGCAGACCAAGTTACTCACAACCCAAGGTTTTTACTGTATTTACGTATTTTATTGTTTTCTTATTTTATTATATTGTTTTGGGGTTTTAACTGTGTTATTTTATACCTTAAATTATGTGTATTTGCTGTTTAAGTTTATCGAAAATGGCATTATTTAGTGTCTGGGAATGGATTAATTAATTTTACGTTATTTCAGTTGGGAAAAACTGATTTGGACTTTGAACAATTCATAGTTCAAACAGCCTCCTGAAAAAAATTAAGTTCAAATTATGATGGGCCATTGTGCTAAGAAAGTATACATCACCAAAGTATTCTACCTAAGAAAGATATCAATCAGCTTCAATTAGTGCAGAATGCAGCAGTCAGAATCTTAACTAGGAGAAGAAAATTAAAGCACATCTCATCATTTTAGGAATTGTTACAGTGGTTACCCATGAAATTCAGAACTGACTTTAAAATACTACTAATGGTGTAGCTGCAGGAGTGTAAGGCGAGTTCAAGCACAGGTAAAATGTGTGTAGAAAGAAATCTCTCAGTCCAAAGTTCATTTTAAAATATTTAGTGAAAATTTTAAGCAAACAATCCACACAAGAATAAAGAAAAAAGGTTGTTACACACATAGAATAAAAGGCAAAAATTGTCCGTTACCCTAAAATCTTCAAAATACACAACTGGAGAAAGGAGAAGGACGGCTTGGCTGCGTCATTCCTGAGTGATCATGAGACCCTCTTTTTCCTCTACTCCTGGCCACATAATTACATCAGCACTCCCCTGCATTTTGCTTTTCACAATAATGTTCTTTATTGTTGGTACCTTGCTGATCATCAACATTTTGCAAAAGTCTGGAAAGCTCTTAAAGTCACAAAAAATGAAATGAAAAGCACAGTGAGAGCTGACTTCTGTTTCTGGCAACAGCCTTTTTTTTTGCTTCTTTCTTTTTGAGAAGATCTCTATAATGAAATAAGCTTTTCTATTTTCTCTTTTGTGACATTAAAAGTGCTTTTTCTTACGCGGTCTGCCTTTGCTACTGCTGTTGAGCACCAACAGTGATTTCCAATGCCCTAATGCCTTATTTTCTGTAATTATGACCTGCGCAATCTTCCAAAATGTGCAATAGTTCTAAAAGTGAAAGGACTTATTTTACTTATTTAATCACCAGAAAGACTGAAAACAAAAGTTTCTGATTGCCATCTCATTTCCAGTAAGCTGTTTGTAGAATGGCACGCTTAACGTTGAATTTTGTTCTTGTTTTGCATAAAAGCAATTTAAAGCATCTGCCTCTTGGCTTAGCTGTCATAGCAATCAAGATCAGTACAAAAATCAGTCTTACTCACACAGTTTAAAACAAAATGCGTATCTTATAAAATGCCAGAAATGGGGTGTTGGACTACTAAGAGCAACATCAAGAAAGCTTTTATTTATATTTGTGTGATCGTCCAGAAATCATACAACTAACATCAGACATTGTGCGATTATGTTACTAATCCTACCCATGTCAGATGTCACTCTTCATCTGCTCAGATCAAATTGTTCAGGTCCAGATAAATCATTGTTAATTGTCAAGCATTTAGATCAAAGTGCAGAAGCATTATTTAATTGTAATGAATTCAGCAGATTGTAACGGTGATCAGCAATACCCACAACGACACTCACATCATGCTCATTCAAGCTCCATATCCTCAACACTCCCAGCCTAAGGTGTGCTAATTAAATCCATTGCAATTTCATTAACCTAATAAAAGATGGAATGACTCTGGGGGTCTAAAACTCAAGTCATCCCCCCTCATCCTTTCTTTTTAATCCTTTCTTCTGCTCTCCATTGATGGAATCCACTAACAAATAGCATTTTGGATTGATGTGGAGCATACAACTTTGAATACCAGTACCAAAACATCCACATGAAGATCCTTCATAACTGCATCAGCACCAATAAGGCCTCTTCTAAAATACACCAGCCAGGCCAATAAGAATCCCTGAAGTGACCCATGTGACCCAAACAATGCTAGACCCGGAATAAGCCCAGGTTTAGTGAAAAATTCAAAACCCGTGAACATCAAGAGTCCTTTGTATATTTCTGCTTTCAAAAGTATCAAGACAGAATGTGAGGCAGCATGCTAAATACTATGTCACATAAAACATAATTATAGAAAGAATAAATATTGTATAAATACTTAATGACAAAAAAATGAGTCACATCAGGTTAAATCTTATCTAATAACATGTAACTCCTCCATGAGACTGAAAAATAGCTGCAGTTCTGTCAGGCAGGGACACCAGCGGTTTGATTCCATTCATTTTCATCCACTTTTCCAACACCAAATCCCACAGTTCGGCCAGACTGGTCAGATGGCTCTGCAGGTGTTTCAATTGTTGCTCCATATACAGTAGTTCAACAAATACTCTATGAGATTTAAATCTGGAGAATTACCAGCCAGTTGAGATGCGAGAATCCCTTAAAATGACTTTCATGACATTGGCACAAAAAGTCACGTAAGAACACCCAGAAGCGCAGTGTAAATTCAAGGGCATCATCAGCCCAACAATATGACCCATTTCCTCATTACTGAAACATGCCCAGAACCTCAGAGAGCCACCTCACGCTTGAAAAGCACCTTGCACACAGTCCTTGTGTAAGGCTTCATGTGGTTATGATGTACCCATCACCATGCATCACTGGAGTACAAGCAGAAACTCGAATCATCAGAGAAGATAGCACGTTTACAGGCCTCAATAGTCGAAGAATCTCTGGCTCCTTTGTGAACAGCCATTAGTAAGGGACACTTCAGCACTGCTCAGCTCCAGGTATCCATGGCATGCAGTTCCCTTCGGAGAATCCATTCAGAAATAGCTTGCTGTGGGCCGACATTGATTGTCTGCAGCAATTCCTGCCGGGTGGCAATGTGGCAACGGTCCCTACCTGTGACTAGTACTGGATACAATTAGTGGGTGACTGCAGTGTATGCTACCTTTGCAAGACTCATTGAACGGTCTGCTTTGACACACTCCCAATATTGCCAGCTTCCTGTACACTGTGCACTTTGATCCGACTGAACACAATCACCCCTTTTTGACAATCATTCAAGTCTCATTTTTCATGGAGAAAACCAAATACATGTGGCACGCCACTGCTCCTAATCACTCTATGAACCGCTTAGCACACAGCACATCTATTTGTAGGACAGTATTCGTGCTGGGGTACCCTCTGTTGGTGTTTGACATGTGTATCACCTCCCACAAGGACAGTGAGCTTATGTTTAAAATATTTATTTAGACACATTGCTGACCTTTGTCATCATTTAAATGACATTCTCTAATCCACTACAATGAGCCTTTTTCAGATAAGACTGATGCACCTTCTGACAGGCCCAGCCAAGCTTCATTTTATTGGACACTTTCATGAGCAGATGTGTGATGTAGCTCAGCTTGTTTTAGATTGGCTTTACAGCTAAAACTGGACACGTGCCATTTGGATCCAACTTGCATTCATTAATCATTTATTAATTAATGTGCCAATTATTAATAAGTTTTCTATGTAGATTTTGAATTTTTGAATGATTCCCATGTAGAGTAAATCTTTTAGCTGCATGAACATTATGAGTACTGCAGGAGATAGATGAGCGCCCCGGAGAGCGATTCCTTGCCCGGATGGGACACCATGGGAAAAGAAAGAGGAAGCAGGGGCTCTCAGACCAGATGGGCACAAGAAATCTTAATCAGCAGGGAGGCCAATATGATGGGAGGACCAAAAGAAATATCAGCATTCCGGGTACTATGCTGGAGGGCAGTGACCCTGATATTTGGTAACCCCTTCATATACCCACAGGGCATCATGGGAATTGGAGTTCCAGATAACAGTCTGCTTGGGTTCTGTGGGTGCCACCAGGGAATACTGCAGGGGGATATGGTCCCTACTTTGGGGGACTCATGTCTGACCCGCAAGTGCATCCTACAGATCATATCCAGCTGAGTCAAACATAAAAGGAGCCACATCATCTTAACTGGCAGGCAGAGCCGGGAGCCATTGGGCAAGGCGTGAGGAGACAAGTGTGAAGAAAAAGGGCTGTTTACTTTAGCTGTTCTTATATTAATCTGTGAAGATAATGTTTATTAATAAAAAAGGGAATATATTTGAACCCGTGACTGGTTTGGGTGGGATTGTGTCTGGTGTTTGGGGCTCATGTTGGTTATTTTCTGACCCATTTCTTTTTCTCGGCACTTATGGCTTGACAAATGTATGCGGTCTCTGTATTTAAGTGCACTACCTTGATTTCTTAATCTTACTCTTTAAACGCATCATCCAGAAGGTCTAAGACTGAGAGAGCCAAGGCTGCAACTACCTATCTCTGTCAGTAAGCAAGAAGTGAAGGACGCATGTCAGATTTATACGCGATGGACTTTTCCCCCAGCCGATTATTTGTTCAGTTCAGAGATAACAAGTTCCCTGCAGCCAATGTCATTTATTGTTTCAGGAGTAATCTGAGCTTTTTTGAGGTGGGGCTTTAGCAGAGTAAAGATAATGTAGTGTACCGACTACAGCATGTTATACATCTCAGAATCCATCTCCATTATTTCTAACAATGTGGCCGCAAGGGACGTTGCCAATATCTTTCTGTCACTGTCAAGCCCCTGCAGATAACAAGTCCTTCTCGCTATGTTGATAACCTGCTTCATATGGCTCAGGGTAGTGATGCAGCTGCATTTCTCACACTCTGCCTGCTTGGATGGGCTCACATGTTTTCATCTGCATCTCCCAGAAGAAGTTCAAGAGGTGCCCATCTGGTACCACGTGTGCCTGCGAGAAGCTTTCTTTTTAGCGCTTGCTCTGCAACGCTGGGAGGCTGACGTCTCGGGTTGTGCGGCTACTCCAGCTGGACTCATTATAACTGTTCTTTAAGTTATGTCTGTCACAATTTTAACCATAATTCTTGATGCAGCGCAGTGTTTTTTTAGTTTTAATTAGGCTGTATGAATTGCACAATGACAAGTGTGAGTTGCTTATGCCACCTGATGTTCCTCAGGTGCATAATTCCACTTTAGGGTTAGTATAACTTATGCTGAGTTCCTTAGATTGTAATGTATTTCCAAATATCTAAAGATATGTTTTCTGTTTGGTGTTTTACCTTACTAAGATAAGGAAATGATACTTCTGATATCTCGCTCAATCTCATCTGGCCCAAATATTTAGGTAAACTAGGTGTGATGGAGCACTTGAGCAAAGATGGCCAAATGTCTCACTTTAAACTGCTTTTAAGACCTCAACGGCAGAGCATCTCATCCTTCCAAGCTCTCTCTGGTCAAGTACTGTGTTGGGCCCAGCTCAGGCCAATAAGTCACAATTTAATTGTGCTGGCTGCTATTCTGGTCAGCAGAGTGAGAGACAGCCAATCGACATCGAAATGCGGCCCTTTAAAAAAGACCCAAACCATTTGGCAATGAATACAAACAGAGCAGGCCCCCCGACACAAGAAGACACGGGCAGAGTAAAATGAAAAAAGAGAAAATGAAGTGAAGACCTTTGTGATCATTCTGGACTGATGTGCACACTTCTGAAAGCTATCTGTAAGTAAAGTGATAACAATCATGAATATAATAACAGTTTTCAGTCTGATGTGTGTGGAGGTTGTTTTCCTCCTTAGACTTCCAGCTTGTGGTTGTCGATGTGTGCGAGAATTACTACGGGATTTGGGCTACGTTCACATTACCAGGCTGAAGTGACTCAAATCCAATTTTTTGGCTTAATCTGATGTTTTCAGGGCTGTGTGAACACAGTAATCCCATCTTTTCAAATCAGATTTGAGTCACTTCCATACGTGGTCCTGGATATGAATCTGATTAGTGGCCATGTGACCTGAGTGAGAATGTTCTGATCAGAATTCATGTGCTTTTTTGTCTATACGGATGAGCTGAGTACTGTTGCTATCAGCCAACACCGGCAGTGTGGCAAAACAACAATGGAGGAGAGAGCTACAGCCACCATTGCTGGCCCCTTTCTTGTACTCACACCTTCTCTTGGTGCCGCAGTGCCAGCAGTAGCTGTGAAAACAGCAAAAGCTTGCCCTATGGCTTTTTTTTTTGCTTTTTCAACCTAATCATGTACAGCTGATGAACTGTTTGACATTCTCCAGAGCGAAATGCGAGTAATTCACTAGCTATTAATGCATCTGTTTTTACATCTTTAATAAGACAAGTATGATGTTTTTTGTTGTTGATAATGCAGTTGACTCGTTTTGGAGGCCAGATGCATTCAGTTTGATATGCCAGGTCACTTGTACTTATGAATGTAATCTGTCAAGATAGACAAATCCAAACTGTGCCAAAACTCGGAATTGAGTAATGAGGCATCTGAAAAAGGGAACGTTGCCTTACATTGGGGTCTTTTTTGAACCTCAGGCATCTTATAGGGCTCAAGCTGGCTGCCATGTGTGTTACTGTTTGTTTAGGATCATTGTGAGCTAAAATAATATCCAGGAGATGATATGTAAGGGGGAAGATGAAACTCAAGGGTCAAAAGGCAGAACCTGACTCAGAGCCAAAAGAACACCACAAGATTTAGAAGTTACTTATCACAAAGGATTTAGTAGACTGGAATACTCACTGCAGGATACTGAACACGTCACGTGCCACCACATTCACTGATACAAGCCCCATGACAACGAGAATGGATACGTGAGGACATGCAGCAAAAATGGCATCGATTAAATAAAAATAAAGAAAAATCAACACGTCTAAAACAAAAACTAGAATTAAATAAAAGGTCACAAATGAAATCACAACATATGATATAAAAACTCCAAACCACACAACAATTTATTTCTTGTATAGCCCAAAATCACACAAGGAATGGCTCAATAGCTTTAACAGGCCCTGTTTTTTGATGGCCCCCAAGCCTTGACTTCCAAAGAAGACAAGAGCTAGATGGCGCTAGATGGATGATCAATCATGGCCATGACACAATAGTACAAAGTACATGAAAAAATATAAGAAGAGATGATACCAGTCACTAAATACAAAACTATCACATATAAAGATACAGATTTGTTCAAATACATCAAAAATACAACAGAAAAAATAATTAATAAAAGAAAAACAACAATGTCTGCCCATCACTTAGCTGCAGAACCACAGTCAGAGTCCTGGAGATCTCGGCCAACAAGCCGCCTCCCCCTACTGGTCAATCCACAGCTGAGTCAGTGCTAGGCCAGCCAATCAGATGACAGGACCCTTCCAGAAAAAACACACATCACTGACTTACTGACTTGCACTACAAGGTTTGTCGTCTCTTTGTAAATCACGTACAGCTTTTACGTATCATTGCCGATTGGTTGTAATGTCTCAGATGCAAAGTGGGCAGCACAATTGTGCTTCACCTAGAATGGCGAGTACTGGCCCTGCCCTCAGTGAAATTTAGTGGGATGAGCAGTTGTGTTTGTGACCTTCTGTCTGACTGTGTGTGTATCAGAGGTCTGGTAGGTTACTCAGATGAAGACCTGTGTTCAGGAGGACTGATACAGTATTTGGTACTGGTGAAGTTCTTTATGCCTGCTCGACTTAGGATGAGGACTTGAATGAGGAGATAACCATCTGTCAGAATTAGACACTAAAGCTATAAGGTCATCAAGGCAAAGACAGCAAGAATGGTGCAAAACTTGAGCACAAAAACACAGCCATCAGCAGTGCAGCAGTTCAGACTGGTGCTGACGTGATGCTGTCAGGTTTGTTTTCTTGACGCACATTAGAGGCCTTAATATGAGTAAGTCAAACTTCAAACAACACTGGCCATCTGAACGTCTTTTCCGACGTGATGTTTTGAGCCACAAAACGTTCAAGGAGTATAACAATGAATTAAGGTCATTGCAGAAGCTCTAAGTTGCCAGATCTCTGATTACATATTTGAGGGAAAAGGCAGAACAAACAACATAAGAGACACAACAACAGCTAATTTAGAGTATTTACAGAGCCCTCTGCAGCCAAGATGGATATCCGGGTGCTGGACATTTGACACGTTGTTGTGTCCATACCCTAAGACTTCAGGCCTTTCTGAGGAGAAATGAGGAACTCGCTCTTTGCTATTAAAGTAGCACATAAGCAGGACTTCAAATAAATGATTTATCATTCACATTCCTCCTTCTGTTTATTAATCTTTGTATTGTTGGATGTCATCATGAGACAGGCGAGAAGCGTGTAACCTTTAGCCTAAATTACCATGACAGTTACTGCCGTCACCTTCTGAATATCAAAACAAATCACTATTAACGACAGACTGAACCTGGAAGACTTTGTAGCAAGTGACCTAAAAAAGTAAAACTCAGGCAACTTCTTACTGATCAACCAGGAAAAAGCTTTGGGATGGCGGCCCTGTTTAATGTTTATGGCTGGACCTTGTGAGCTGCTGTAAAATGCACACAGAATATAAGATTTTCATCATTTCCCATGGATAGATGAGAAAAACATTGGCCAGCTGTGGACAGTAATTAAATGTTAAGAGGTTAATTACCTAAGGCAGACAGCAATGACCTGGGAGAGATGGGACCATCCCTGAGGAGCTCAGCCGTTACATTTTGAAGTCGTGTTCATCCAAGTGCCAGTCTGAGCACATTCCTTTCAGTGTTTTCCCCAAAATATTTTGGAAAAATCAGGCCACCTTGAAACAATCTCAAGCTGTTTTTGTCAGTTATTGACATTGTTTAAAAATCCACACCACCTGTCAAGGACTGAGAGTATACTTCATATTAATATAATACCGGAGTGGGCAGAGCCCACCTTTTTACCACTGTGTAGACAAGACACAAAAAGGTAGGTAAGCCCACCTCAGTTTAAAGTCCCTTGTTTTATTGACATACTACAAATGTAAAGTTTGTTAAGTTAATTATTAGAAAAAAAAAATTCAAAGAAATGATCAACTAAGATTTCACAGGTTCACAACTAAAAAGGTGATCTCTAACAGTTACGATGAGGTCATTGTCGTGACATCCCAATAAATAGTGGGAAACATTGCCTAGGTAATGAATGATGTGAAGCTACAATGTGGCACAACAATTGCCCATATAGAATGGCATTTAAAAAAAAGTAAAAAAAAAAAACACTTTTTAATAAAGCCATTGGGTATAAACAAACTGTACAAGTGGATTCTTTCAGTCTGAAACCCCTGAAAAGACCCCCAGAAAACTGCACAAAAATAATAATGCCAACAGTCTCTAAAACAAACATGTACATATATAGGTATAATTTGTTACTAAATGAATCTAACACTCGGATAAATAGATAAGATGTGAACTATAGACAGACACCCTAAAATATATAAATGTACAGCTATGAAATACAAATATACAGCAATTACAATTACAATTACTCCAGCTCAGAGATTAATAAATAGAGATGCATGAAAACTCTTTAAACAGCCTCAGATTTGAACATTTCTGTTTCAGAATGTTTTATAGTTAAATTACAGGACAGTAAGCTGCAAAACTTACTTACTTTGGATGCTATTTTTATTGGCATAAAACTTGGAATATACTTCCAAACAGCGTAAAAGTACCACAGAATTTGTTAGAAGCAACTAAACTAGGGGACAAGTTCTACCCATCTATCTGTCTATCTATGTTTATGCTCACAACTAATATAAACAGTTATACTGTTTTGAAGCAGTAAAATATAAGGATTCTTGTTTTGCTTTTAAGGTTTTCAAATAAGTAACCACAGCCTTGTCATTCTTAATTTAATGTTCTTGTTCCATTCAGTCATGCAGCCATACAACCATACAATCATAGTGATTTACAGTTGTTCTTAGAGAGGGATTACCTGCAGAATTGAGGAAAAGAAAAAATCAACATCAGAATTCAAGGAAAATAGTTAACATTTCATTACAAATGCATATGTCAAAGCAGCTGTGATAAATAAATTAAACCATCCAAGATTATATAATAATTTTCTGACTAAAAGCAAGTCTGAGAACTTAAATCAATTGTTTCTACAGCTGTCTGCCAGTTTTCACTTTAGCCGCCAAAAGACATTTGTCATAAAACCAGTTTAACAGCTATTCTCCCAGAGGGTTGGTTAGGGAACTGTGATGCACACTGAGGGGTGTCATGCACGTGCACCAGAGGGACACCTTCCAGGTTCACCTAAAGTAAGTGTTACCACCCTGGGACGACAGGGGGCGTAGTCATGAACAGTCTTGTCTTGTTTTTCCCTCACATACTCAAGGAACCACCCATTGAGGGCACGGAAGCAAAGGAAGCCCCGCCTCTTCCAGTCCACCCGGTATAAAAACAGAACACTTCTGGCATCTCATTTCGATCCTGACCTTGCTTCTGTGCAGACATATGCCAGACTTGATGCAGTACCAGAGAGAAGAACCTTTTTCTTTAACAGGCATATTAAAGTGCATAATTTTTGTTATCTTCTTATTTTTTTTTTAATTAAACGGGGGTTTTTCCTGGTTGGCATCTGAAGCATTTATCTTTGTCTTATATCTTCAATAAGTATATGCAGCTGTAACTAAAAAAAAAAACTAATAAAATGTTTTTGTTTTTTTCATTCCAGGATGTCAAGTTTATAATGATATGTCAAACACAAAGACGCAGCCCCTTATACTGACTAAAATCACAGGCATCAGGCCGCTTGAGAAGGCTTCTCTTCTGCATTAGTCATGGTTGTTTTGGGGCAGACAAAGGCCTTGATATGAAAACATTCTGTGTAGTCAACAAGAAGCACCAGATGACTGTTCTGCCAGCGACCAACAAAGAAAAGGACAGGCAAAACAAATCAGAAGTAGGAAGACTTTACAAAGCGAGATAACCCAGAATTCATAGTTTGAAAATATTTCAAGGAGGACAAGCCATTTAGTCACAAAGAAAAATTTTCACTTAGACCCAAACTCAAAGTCAAAAATCATTGCAGAACTTGTTGTTTTCTTTCTATGTATGATTTCTTAATGGACATCTTACATAAGTTACTGGTTTACCTTAAAATCATGTAATTTATGTGCCTTGCTTGTGCAAAAATAGAACTAAGGAGGTGGGCCAGTGCTCACACAAGGGGCAGCCTTTAAAACCCTCCAAGTGGCACTTCTGGGCCATGTCCATGAATTACTTCTGGATGTGGGGGCACCAGACCCTCTCTAGTGGCCCAATGGCTTCTCTGAAATCCTGGATTGTGAGTATCCCGTAATGTAGTAGACAGCTTATTTTAAGTGGGAAACATATTGCAATTTCCCCTTCTAACATCATGGTGGACTTGTTTTGGTTTTCTTCCAGTCCTCACTAACTGTACTTTCTGCTTAGGTAATGTTTGGCACATTGTGCCCTTAGCTGATTTCTTGCTCTCTAGCATTCTGGGTAATGACTATTTCAGATCTGTTATGCTCTGGTGCCCCAGGTGTTACTTTACAGCACACCCCTCCTCTTGAAAGGGTCTGCGGCCTACCGTAACTGTGACGGCCTAACCACACTGGGAATGCAGAGATGCATCTTGACTGACAGACTTTGGAGGAGGTCTGCACCAGGACTGCCCACTGCCCAAAGCCCCCTGTGGTGGTTCACATGCTGGTAATGACACAGTTGGACTTTGCTTCACTAAACTCTGTCCAGATTTTCCAAAAAGCCCACTCACTTCCCCATTATTGTGCTACAGCTGATGACTACAGTTTTCCACTGAAACATTCATTCAAAACAGTAAAGACATGCAATCTTTAGACCAAGGTGGGGGCTTTAAACTGTTTGCCCAGTTTGGTGTTCTCCTTTCCAGCCTCAGTAAGCTCATCTCCTTCCCACCTGCTCATCAGGACATGCCGCAGAATTCATCTGCCATAATCCAGCAGTGCTCATTTCCAGGCTGTTTGTGGATTCTGACAAGGACATCTGCTTGCGTTAGACTCTTAAAGCCCCTGACATATTATGAATCTTTGTAAAGGATTAGATGGCCTCTGGTAAACCTGCTTAGCTTGTTTTTGTAACAGTGAGAGATATGGGAAATGCTGCCTATGAAAACTTCTGTTTGCACAACACGTCCTGACTGGGTTACACTTACATTTAAAACTACAGTAAGCAGTCCCAATTGGATGGATATTTCTGCAGCTTAAGGCTTAGCAGGCAGACATGTAAAATGTGCACACAATCAAAATTCTTGTTCTGGTCTAAGCATAATTTACATTCCTATAGATGGTGCACTGCAAATGATAATGCTGAGGTCTGCATTGATTACTTAGATTTCAACCAGCACAGCTACCAGTGTATAAATATAAAATGTTAAAGGTTGTCTCTCTCTGCCATGAAAAAACTGTCAAACCTTGAACCTTGATCTTCATCTTAATAGAGAGTTTATGACATGATGAGCAAAATATGACCCAAGAATTTGAGGTGTGGGTTTTCTCATGGCAAGTGACAGGAAAACAACAGTGGTGTGGGCACGTGGCAGTGCAGACAGGGAAAAGAACCGCGGCGACATCTCCTGTCAATGAAGTACATCAACCCTTCAACTGTCACATACTTGGATGGTTAATGCACCCTTGGACGCCAAATACGTTTTTGCTGCACTTTTTAAGTAAACATCACAATTCACAACGAAAATGTGAAATTTTAATGGAACATTTTTTTTCATGCAAAAAGCATCACAATTACTGCAATACTGATCTTTTACACACTGCTAATGAACTGTAAAAACTATTTAAAAAACTACTGCAACAATCTATTATTATATGTACAAGGTGCAACTGACACCATTGATGAAATTCAGTAAATCACCGAGCCAACTGCGCTTGGACTGACCGCATGCAAACACACAGAGGTAATCGCTGATGCTGGCAGGCAAGTCTAGTGGAGCGGCTGAATCACGGGAACAATGTTGCTGCAGTGCTGCCGGGGATGGCAATGGTCATGAGCTGGCTGCTCAACGAATATACGCTCTGGCGTGCTGGCAGATTCCTCTGGGAAGCGACTATAGCCAGTTGCAGCATTCAATAAATATACGTCGCCAAATATACTCAGCTCCGGCGTGCTGGCAAATTGCACTGGGAAACAACTTTAGCCGGCTGCGGAGTTCAACGAATGTACTTTGCCGAATATACTTGGCTCCGACATGTTGGCAAATTGCATTGGGAACCGACTATAGCTGGTTACGGCAGTTTAAGGGTTAAAAACAGGCCAACTAATTTTTCTCTTTGCAAGTGTAAGTCATATACTACAAGGGCAAGTAAAAGTCACAGACAACCACCACCGAATTAAAAGTGTGAGCGACCTCCACCACATCTTTGGGCTTCAAGTCCTTCCCATGACAAGCGGCGGTACGGCCACATGACATGACTGAAATGCATGACAAAATCATTGAGACTTATGCAAGTCTTCCATTCTAACCACTAAAGGCACTCATACACACTGGTACTTTATTTGTTATCCATGAGTCAGGTTAAGTAGCCATTTCTACTGTCCATATCCTCAGGCTGCACCCTTTTTAAAGAAAACTTGATTTCTCTCAGCCTTTCTAACACTTACCCTGAGAATTTACACTGGCAGTGACGTGCCTCAGGAATCTACTTCCTGTTTGGAATAATTATTGTCTTATTAATACTGTGCTGGGTTTCCATTTTTTCTTTGAGTAATATTCAAATATGCTTGAATGGAAACAAAAAATATATTAATATGGGTATTTGTTGTTTTATTTGGGTCCTCAGATTAAAACTTTAACAGCTCCTGTACTAATGCATTGGAGAGACCTCAAATTGTAGAGGAATGTATTCTGGGAAATCTGGAAATTGTAGTGAACCGTATTATTTTTAGGTATTATAATGTTTCCAAGAAGTTTTATTTTATTATTGTTTGGATTTTTGTTTTGTGTTTTGATAATGATCACCATCATGTTGCCACTATTTTGAGAACTTTTGTTTGCCGTTTTTGAGGTGTTTTCTAATTGGGTAGCCATATCGTTTTCTAGTTGCATTCATTACCAGTTGACTATTTAAGATTTCAACATGCAGGCTTGTCACCCTAGTACTGCAATTCAAATCCGTGAAGAATCCCTGTGTGTTACTTTGTGATTTCTTTAGTTAAGGCTCATTTTACGATTAGTTTGGTTCCTGTCTTTTGAATACAGTTCTCTTGTCTTGTCTTTGCTGATAGTTAGTCTTTCTGATTTTTGACTTCTGCTCTGATTTTTCCTTTACCCCTTCAAGGCCCTTTTTCATCTCCTAGTCCTTTCACATTAAACATTTTTTGCTTCAGATATTTTCAGTCTGTTCCTAATGAAAATGACATCTGAAAAGGTGAACGATGTTTTGTGATATCTGAAATTCTTTTGGAGACATCTGTAAATGTTTATTTGACTTGCCATAATGATTGTTTTTATTCTACATTATTATGAATTACCATCTTGAAAGCCTGATCTTCACTCAGGATGTCTTCCTGTGTCTCTTTGAGGGCTAATTTCCCTTTGGTCCTTTCTTTAATCTTTAAGTACCAATAAATAGCATCCTTTAGTTTTCATTCAGCCTGAAAAGCCTTGTGGTCCGACTCAATTTTCCAAAGTTCAGACCTCTGTGTATTTTGTTCCTAATGTTCAATATACTGTCAGTTTTATACTTAAGTTCAGTATTTTCACATGTTCAAATCGGTCATGAACTTCCTCATTTTAACTTTCAGAACACTATCTAAACTAGTCTAAATTTTCTGCTTGGTCAGTTAAGCTTTCACCTCTAATACATTTAAAAACCTTGCAATGCTGTTCTTTTGTGTTCTTGACCATGAAAATAATCACCTTGATCTGTAAGTTGGCTTTGCAATTAGACATCCATCCATCCATCCATTATCCAACCTGCTACATCCTAACCACAGGGTCACGGGGATCTTCTGGAGTCAATCCCAGCCAACACAGGGTGCAAGGCAGGAAAAAAACTCCAGGCAGGGCATCAGCCCACCGCAGTGCAATTAGACATCTCCATGCAATTCCACATCTTATGGGTACTGTGATGGAAAACTTAATTGAGTGCTTGCTCACTGCCAACAAGAGCCATGGACAATTCTGAAGATTTGGATATTAAAAAACAAAGAGTTTCATAATTTTTTTAAAACCACTGGTGTAAAAAGGTCATCAACTAAGTGAACAGTTAAATACTATTTTAGAAAAACATGAAGTGTCCGACTGTCCATCATGTAAAGTTGTGTGGTTTTATTTCAGAATGAGATGAATGCCTCTCCCTTACTTTCAATCAAACATTCAACATGACAGTGTGAGGTTTCACTGCCTGGTATTATGAGGCACAAATTATAACGAGATTTATTCCGATTAACAGTTGTGATGGACAGCCGGGTCCCATGCCCGACCAGGAAGCCCCTACTGCATCTGTTCCGGGGGAGCAACCATGGGCAGCTCAATACCTCCTCCGGGACGCTTGGTGGCAGCCTCCCTGGCCAACGGTAATCCCCCAACCGGTCGTGTGGCTCCATGGGAGATGGAGTCTTCCACAGCCTGGTTGGGAGCTCAGATGGCTGCTAGGGGGAGCTCCATGGAATCAACAGCCCGGCTGGACGAGTTTGCAGCCCCACCCGGGCTATAAAAAGGGCCAGCCACCACCACTCAGAGGCCAGAGTCGGGAGGAGGAGGACTAAGCTAGAGGAGGAGTGGTGGTAAAGGAGAAAGAGTGTTTTGGTGGTGTAATTGTGCTTTTGGGACAATGTTGGGCTGTGTGGCACGGGGAAGATGTGTCCCACGGCTGAAGAATTAAATAAAAGTTTATCATTTTGTACATGCCTCTGCGTCAGTCTGTGCCGGGTTGGGCGCTTATATAGCGCCTTATTACACAGTGCATTCACTGGATACTGAAACACACACCGAGTACGCTGAAACTCTGCCTCACACACTGCCTGCACATACATTTAATAATGAACTGCACTAAAGTAGCTCTGAAAACTATATGTTTTGAATCTGTTAACTTACCCTGTGTTGTTTGTATTTATTAACATACCGAGATAACAAAATTTCTGACCAAATTTGTCTCAACAAAGACCAGCAAAACCAAGTGATCAAAAAAGCAAACAATATTTAAAAAAATCATGAAAAAAAATCTCAGATGACTTGTGTTGCATACTTCACAGATCAGTCCATCAATCATATGCTCACAATATCCAAAATAAATGCATTCCTTGCTAATTAATTACACAGCAAGTACTAAATGACATGACACATGAGCACCTAAAAAGACATAGGATGAAGGTTTTGCTTGTTAATATATTAACTAAATATATAAATATAACTAAATTAAAAAAATAACCCATAACAGTTTATGCACTTCTTGAAGTACAGTGGATTCAGAAAGTACTCAGGCTGCTTCACTTTCTGCATATTGTTTTGTGTTGAAGATTTAATTTTCAATAAATATATTTGATATTTTTTCCAACAATTTACAACCAATAAATAACCCGTAATAACAAAGTGAAAAGATGTTTTCAGAAAGTTTTGCAAAATTATTAAAAATCAAAAACAGAAATCTCTCTTTGCCAGTACCTCATGTGACTGGTGAAGCATGCGGCAACACATGCTGACTGCACAGTCTCTCCAGTCTCAGTCATTGTAGCTTATGACTCCTTTAGAGTTCTCACAGGTGTCTTGGCGACCTCCATCACTAGCCTTCTTCTTGAATGATCACTCAGTTATTTGTGGATGGCCTGCTCTAGGCAGATTTTCAGCTCTTTCCATTTATAAATGACTGCTTTCACTTAATCCCAGGTGATATTCAGTGACTTGGACATTTCTGATGTATCCATCTCCTGACTTGCATTTTTCAATCACATTCTTGGAGTGTTTGTTTGTCTTCATTGTGTAGGTCAGGCTGCTGTACAGACTCACCACAAGTTGGACCTTCCACAATCAGGTATATTTATACTGAAATCAGTCGACTGCAAGCAGCAGATCTTCATTAAAGCTGGACTTCTAAGTCTAACTGGCTGCACCAGAGATGATATGTGGAGTAACACAGTTTGATGAGGCCAGGAATGAAAGAATTAGAGGTACAGCTAAAGTTGGGGAGACCTCAAAGAAAATGGAGGAAAGAAGGTAAAAGTGGAATTGGCATTTAATAGGAGGAGAGTTAAACAGCATGGAGAGAAGAAACATAGCTATGAAGATACTGGGACAGAGGAGGAGAGGACAACCACAATAAAACTGGATGGACTGTGTGACAGGGCACCTAAAGTAGAAGGAGATATCAAGCAAGTATGAGTGGAAAAGGCTGACTCCACATGGAAACTGTAAAGAATTAGAAGAAGACTACGACAAGATAATTTATGTTTGTCAAATTAAAGGGGGCAAACACATATGCAATCAAGTATTTGGTGTTTTATATTTGTATTTAATTTAAACTGTTCTGCAGAGATCTGTTTTCACACTGTGGGGCCGAGTGAAGAATAACAACTCTCAAAGAAATTTTGGGATGCCAACCGGCTCGTCCCATTTATTGTCTGGAGAAAAAACAAATTGAAAATGCTCTTTGGCGTACATCCCGATATGTGGGGTAAATCAGGCAAATGATGGAGTTGTTCTTATTTGGGCCAGTAATGACACCTCCCTGCAGGTCACCCAGGTTTTATGGTGGGGTCAGTTGCCCTCAATGGTCAGCTTCTCAGCTCAGTGGAGAAGGAAGGAGATGACAGTGTTAGCCGCAGCGCCCCCTCTCGTCTCAGTGGGTTATTACATGCCACCTTGTGCCTGTGAAGAGGTTCTCTGACATGCATGTGTGACAGCTGATAGTAAGAGAGAAATGAAATCCACTGTGACTCAGTGTTGTATAACAATAAAAATGTGAAAACATCCAAGGGATGACTTACAGCTCCATGGAAAATTTTGCTTTTTCTAATTTTGAGCTATCAGCATTCACATCATAAGGAAGTCATACTGTTGATGGAAGGAATAATAATTCTTTGTAGAAAGCCATAGAGGATGCTTGCACCGTCTTGTTTATCATAATATTCTCCTCGTTATCTGACATGTTTAAATTAATGTAAAATTAATCCTAACAAGAGCAGCACAGTGAATTACTATCGACAGAAATTTGTAAATGCAATTATCACCTGCAGTATGGAGTGGCGTAATGGACGCTAATGAAAATGATATTTGCTGCTTCCTGACAGGCTGCTATTTGCTTCACCATGTTTTTCCTGACGATGAACACTGGGAATATTCCTGTGCCGTCCCTAATAGATTTGGTAAGCGGCATTCCATTTTGGAGCCAGTGAGGTGTTACACCAGATTGTCCCTATGGGTAATGTGAGATTGAAAACCTTGACCTTTCTTTCCACTTTGGAAGAACAAGTCACAGCACATTGATTTGATGTATGAGCATTGAAGAAGGCAGGAGGAGAAACAAGGGACATTTTTTTTGGTTAAGATAAATAGACTTTACAGGACATCTAACTAAGGTATATTGGGCTTTTCAATTAAGTGAAATCTAAGATAATTTGGTACAGAGGAATTCTTTATATAAAAAGGAGAACTTTGTCTTTGTTGCTTTCATTAATCATCCATACTTCACAGTTCTGTTGTTTCAGACTCAATAAAAGTCATTAGATTCTCTCAAGTTCCTTAACCAAGCCATTTAAATTCTTATTACAGCATCTTGCTGTATTTCACTGATATTAATCCGTTTCTGTTTTCACACTAGAAACAGGCAGTGAGCTTTAATAGCCCTCAGACCGGAGGTGTGGGGTAATAAGGTGGATCCTTAAGGCTCCTAAAATATCCACAAAGCTCTCATTTAACCATTATTTTCTCCGCCTGCACAGACTTCAAAATGGACCTTCACACAGTTCATAGCTCCCTATATGTGTTTAACCAACTTCTCTACCTCTGGGCTTTAGTCACTTATCTGTGCAGTGCTGGGCACAATATAGGACCTAACCCTGGGTGAGGTGACAGTACACAGCAGGGCACACTTGCATACAGGGAGCCAAATCCTCCCTAATCAAGTCCTGAGGATATGCGATGAAGACTGAAGTAACCAGAATGAACAAGCTGGAAGAAGTACACATGGTGTGACATTCAGGTGTGTTCAAGGGCTGTGTAAGCACTGTGGCCCCCAAGGCACTGAGCTCAGAAGGTAGGCTCTAGAATCTTCTTGATGCATTGCAGACCATCCCAGCAGGACTGGCCAAAAGGCTGAAAACAGGGCTGGACAGAAGTTTAGTCCATCACTGGGGCCGCTCTCACTCTCACTCACAAACCCACACATCATATTCACACACTGATAATTTGCAGTTGCCAATTAACATAACCAAAGTTGCAAAAAAGGTAACTTTTGTAATTAATTCCTCCTTTGCTTGTTTGTTTGTGCATGTTTGACCATAGCATGGGACTTGCAAAGCTATTCAGGTGTGACAAACATTAGGGAATAACATTTAAACTTTATTAGAGCGAGTGACCATTATGGATATCAGGTGAATGTGGCACTCTGACAGTAAATTATAGGGTGACCAGACTTTCAAAGTCCCACATTGGGACGCTTTTGCCAACATGTATGTGCACGTATAAAGCCCAGCCTGATTGGCTCAATGTCTGTTTTATCTTGTTGTCAACAGTGAGGTTTCAAGGCATGAAATAAGAAACCCAACATTTTCACCAATGGGTACATGTGATTCCACACAGCGCTTGAAGCGGAAACAAATCAATTGCAGTGCTGTCTGTGTCCGTCTGCTTCTTTATCGTCCTCACAATGCTGCTCAAATTTAATACAAGCGTTGAAGCTCTCTCACGCTTTACCTGTTGGAGTTTTAGGGTGTCCTCCTTGGAGCTTCATACACACTGTTATAAATAGATTGTGAGGATGTTTCAGCAGAGTTATGTTTGATTAGATGGGCAGCCTGTTAAAAATGGGACATTTTGATAGTCTTCATTTCTTTACGCAAAGACTGACAATCAGGACTGTCTGTGTCACCTGGATGCCTGGCCACCCTAGTAAATTATAATAACAGTGAAATATTGAATCTTTATAAACTGCAGTTAATGGAGCCGTGAGTTGGGTATAGTGCAGGATAAACATTACTGAGTAAATGTTGATTTGCTCTGTGCATATATTTCATTCATATCTAGGTAACCCTTTGTTTCTCTTGCTTGCATTTTCTACCTTTATGGTTTGTAAAGTCATTTAAGTTACCTGTTATGACTTAAAGGACCGGGAGGAGAGACATGCATTCAGAGGTTTCTGCACACGCAGGGCTTGACTTGCTGACAGGGGGCTTGTTATTCCACGCATGCACCATCAGCCAGTGATAGAGAGTTCTTACCCTATGGAAGTGGTCCGCTGGTGTTTCATTAACTTGTACTGGGGATCTGTTTGCCATCAGATATATAAGTGAAAAAGATGAAAATCTACAAAATTTACAAGTTGGAGTTAGAGCTGTTCAAGTTAAAATTGAAACCATACAATTTGTGTTGAAGATGCACAGAATGTTACTCTGTTTTAACATTGATGAGTATGCAGAATCATCAATGCCTTTCAATGGGAGATTTTGGAATTTTAAAACTTTGTGTTGATATCTGACTAAAAACTGAACCGTCTCAACAAACATTCCTTCAAGAATAAATGAACCACATTTAAAAAAAATCGATCCTCAAGGTTGCTTGTTGGAGACAGACAGACAGACAGATGTGGGTCATCGCAATAGGTGCTTTGCTCATTGTATGCAAACTCACCTACAAAAACTCCGGAGAATGAGCAAACATCATATCAGTCATGTCTGGAGCTGGATTTGAACCAGGAGGGTGAGGTGGTAGCACTAAGGCCAATGCCACTGCTGCTATCTGAAAACTAATGGCTAAAATCCATAAGCATCTTCTCATGAAGATGACTTATTTGATGTATTACTATTCTGTTTTATCAGCTTTTGCTTTTTAATTGGACATCTCTAACATTCTACTTCACATAGCTGGAATACTGAAGAAGAAAAACTTCCATCCCTGGAGAACAAAAATGCTCCTCACTGTCCACTCACTGGGCATGTGACCCAAGAAAATAAAATGACTACCTTATATACTCGGGGATAAGTTCTCCCGCAGATAAGTCGGGGCTTGATTTTACAGTATAATTTCTGGTATTTTATAATGTCGGTCATATAAGTCGAATGCGGAAACCTCACGATGTTGGTATAAGGAATTATGATGTGCTAAATCCCACCTAAGAGAGTAACCACGGAGCACACTACCTTTTTTTCTATTTGGGTGCGGCAATGTGCTGTATCAGCGCGTGCTCCTAACCTCTCTCTGTCTCTTCCTCTTTCTCTATTGTGCTTATGTGACCACACAGTAATACCCAAACTATTCTGAAGCAACGTTTGCACTGATTTGTGTTTTTTGTATCTCACACGCTCATACACCTTTATCGTAAGAGCATCCAACTTATCTACGATGGAGCATTCGATAAGAATAAAATATGAAGCTGGTTTTAAATTAAATGTTGTTGAAGAAGCGAAAGAAATTGGTAACTGCGCATGCTGCAACAAAATTTGATGCATCTGAGAAACTGATATGAGATTGGAAAAGGCAAGAAGATGTAAAAAAAAAAATTAAGTGTCGCATTTTTGAACGGGCGTATAAGTCGGGTTTGATTTTATAATCAATTTTTCGAGTTTCAAGACCCAACTTATATGTGAGAATATGCTGTACGGTATTTTATTATTATGTGCTTTAGGTTATCTGCACATAATATGGTGTGAACGATAGGGGCGCTTTCGCTCCCTTGAACCCCTGTCCACGACTCCAGACACCAGGTAAATGTCCAAATGTTGACTTTATTTTTCTTCCACAGTGCACAAAGCACACTCTCCACCACAATACTCATATAAATCACAATAATTCAATAATACACAATCCTCCAGCTCCCAGACACGTTGCCACCCTTCCACCCAGCTCAGCTCCCCGTCTGGGAGCTCCCACAGTCCTTTTATATTCCCTGACCCGGAAGTATTCCATATCCCCAGTCCATGTGATTCTCAATCACTTCCGGATCAGGTAAAAGTTCTTTTCTTCAACCCGGAAGTCCGTCGCTCTTCCTATGACGAATCTCCGGGTCACAGGGCACGAAGAAGCCCTCGGTCCTCCCTGCAGGATTTAGTGCATGGCAAAACCCAGTGTTTGATGGGATGCCAATCCATTGTCTGACACATCACACAAAGGTGTACATTCATCATACCAGGCCGATTTTGAGTCATCCACTCTTGGATGGGACACAGATCCATCGCCCAACACATCACACACAGAAAAACATACAACATATCAGGCGAATTTAGAGTCGCTTGTTTACTTCACCTTGGAGGAAGATGGAGTATCTGAAGAAAAATCCACAGGAACCTAGGCACCTGGGACAATGACATAGGATCACCCTGACACTGTTTTCCCACATTCATTTAGGCATTTGTAATTCCAGCATACTGTTGTTGTATGCACGCTGTAATTACCTGCCATTTAACTCTATTATTCCCTGTAGTAGGCCCTCAACAGCTGCATGGATTCAAGAAGTAGTGCAGGCCCACTCATCCTAGTCAGGGTGGAGAGCATCCTGATATTTCTCTCTGGCTGCATTCTTAATGTAGCATTGTGGCCCACTCATTTGTCCATGTGCTTCTACTTTTTAAGACATGATATCTAGTGGACTCTTTGTCCTTCTCTTAATCTGGTCATCTTCTGAGCCACCATTTCACTTGGCACCTACTGCACTGACAGTGCCACTCTGTTTTTCTTCCACTGATGGACCTTGTGGTTTTGTTCCTGAGGCTGTAAACAAGACAAGTTCCACTGTTCCCTATTTGCTCCTCTCTTCGATAATGGAATTAAAGGAGTGCAAGTCTCTCTGTCTCTCTCTGAAATGTTTCCTGCAAGACTTTACTCAGCACTGTGCCATCCTGGCAGTGCACTTGCCTGCTGCAATTAGCCAGACACAACATCACAGTATACAGCATCAATTTAGCATTGATAATGAACGTACATTATCTTACATTTTTGGAACGCAGTGAGGATTTGAGCTGTGAGGAAACAATGCTAACTATGGTGAATAGCGTATGCTGTCAAAGATATGGATAGTGGTGTTACATATTCTCTGGAGTACACAGAAAAATGCTAAAGATGGATAACTGTCTTGTGCAATGCTATTGATCAGGCCTGATAAGTGCAGTTTAGGGCTCCTCCCCATACCACTTACTTCTGAATAATCACCTCTGCATTTTCCTTCCATATCCCCAAGATTTGCAGCTAAGGTTAACTAATGACTCTGAACTGGGCCCATGTGCGTGTGGATGTGTAAGTGGGCCCTGCAATACACTCGTGCCCCACTCACAACTAGTTGGGACTGCTGGGAAAGGCCGCCAGCTTCCCTGTTCTAGATGCAGCAGGTTTGAGAATGTTATGCTGTCATGAACAACATCAGCATGGATTCTACTGTGGTGAGTTCCCATAGGTCTAAGTACAGGAAAGAATAAAGATGCTCTTCATGCCACCTTTCAGCTTCTCCTTTTTTTATAGAACATCCACCATAACATAAAAAACAAGATTTTTGGTTTCACAGAGAAAACTGTAAATGCTCAAGAGGTGGTGTCACAATAGCCAATACTGTAAATAAACATGTAGGGTCTGTTACTCTAAAGAAAGTCCCTTAATTAAATCTCTGGAAGAGACTAATTCAGTATCATAGATCATAAAATGCTAAGGTCCTTCTGTCTGTCACACAATTACCTGACAAACTACTGGGGTCTTGAACCTCGATCTTGGGTTTAATTTAAAGTTTATGATCTGACATGTTGTTGAAATTCCAAAAACATAGCAACCTCAGCGCAGGGACCTGTGTTTGAGTGTTCTTTTATGGCAAAGGGATTGCAGAACCAAGCGACATGGCAGAAAGAAAAAGAAGAACTACAACATCTGCTGAGCATAAACAAAACAGCAGATGCCAATTATATGATGAACAACACCATAATAATAATAAGAAGAAGAAGAAGACCAGAAATATCTGCTGAGCGTCATACAGATGAGAAAAGATGGCGAAATGCATGAAGACAATCACAGAGATCATCAAATACTTGTTCAAAATTCATAATCAGCTGTGAGTTCTTAGTTGTGAGTGTAAACAACTGTGGAGAGTTTTTGGTTCTTTATATCTCACCTTTGTTTGTGACCTTCTCTCTAACATGAAAGGCTCCTTACTTTACCTTCTATAAACTATGTGCTTATAAGAACAGCATTTTATTTTAGAATCAACTGTATTTACTGATCAATGAATATATACATTTATTATTGATGTGTAAAGGATGACAAAGTGACCTGTGATTGTGTGTTTATAGCAAGGTGATTGTAAAACAAATGGCTAACTACCAGAAAGGTAGGAAAAAAAGAGCAACATCTGCTGATCATCAAGCAAATGCAGGAAGGGGTTTAAGTGACAGAAAATAATAAACAATTAGGAGGCAAGACACTGAAGCACAGAGCCAAGCAAGGAGTCATCCTGAACAGCAGCAGGCAAATACGACAGCTCATAGACATGCAATACAAAGTCCAGAATAAGGAGTGGAAGAATGAGGACAAGAGAAATAGGCATGTTGACAAATGAGAAGACTGCCAAGTCATAAAATCCATCACAACATCTAGAAGAATTGAAGTTTAGAAAACATAACAACTGTAAGCAGCTCCTTATCTTTAAGCAGGGTTATGATTTGCATTTTACTTGTATTATTTAATAAAAGGCACAAAAATCATCAGAAGGGCACCATCACCTGAATCATGAGGCACTTCATTATCACACCCCTCTCACCACCCCATAATAAATTATAGTTACATGTACAAATCCAGAAAGACTTTTGGCTACTCCATGTAATTCTACTCACCTACAGTAGGTGCCGCTTTAGCTGTCTGTGGTTTGGGTAGTTAAAGGGTCTCCCCTAAGTGAAGAGTGGGCTCTCCTATGTCCGTGTTCAGCTGCCCACCTGCCATGCACTCTTTTGATTAACCATTCATCTGAGATTTTAGCAATATATTCCTTCATCCTTCTGTCCAATCCTCACCACTGGGAAGAAAAATACAAGGATGGAAAATTTATTGTATTTAGATTTAAGGAACAGTATTTGCTAAGGAAAGTGATTTATAAAATGGGGCTACCTACACCAATGTATATTCAAAGTACAAAAATATTTTGAGAGGTTTTGAGGAAGGCAATAAGAAAAAAAGACAATTTTATAATCCTATTGACTTTGCCTTACATTCACACCTGTCTTCAAAGAGAACGGGAGTCGCTCTGCGTTTTCTCCTTGTACAGCAGGAAGCTGGCTCACCTAATGAGAAACACAACACCATCATGGAGTCTGTCATCACTGGAGTGCAATTAGGCCCACATCAAGAAGGAGCTCATATGTGATTATCAGAGGTGGGCCACGGTGACAGCAATTACTGACTGGGCGACATTCATTCCCATGGTTCCCACTTTCACCTTTTCAAGCCCTACCACCTGAGACATGTCAATGTGGTCAATCACAGTGCATACCGTGCATTTCATAGTACAGTAAGTCTGCAATTTCTGAACATTTATTGAAACCCAATATACGATATGCAGGCAGATCACTACCCTTAAAATGAGGTGGCCATTTAATATTGCACGTGAATTCTAAAGATTTCATTGTTGCTTATTTTTTTTTTGTTTGTTTCTATAAGAGGACTGTGGCATTTAAATGCAAATGTCACAACATAAAACTGGAGACTGTTTATGTGTAAATGTCACAACATAAAACTGGGTGGTAATTTGATAAATGACAGTGCCGTCCATGTTAATCAGTATGAAGTAAAGAGCAGCCTGAGCAAGTAGGGTGTTACACCACTGCACGTGAAGATGTTCAGTATACACTTCTGTTTGTGCTTCATCAGTATCTGATCCCACAGACTTTAACTTTAATTCATACAAACATTTTACGTCTAAACTAAGGCTGTCAAATTTGCCAAACGATGCTCATATCAAAAGCAGCAATATTCAAATATATTCAGACCTAGCATTACTATTATTGGTGTTTCTACTTTTTTTATTAGTGGTGTGTCTGCAAAGTATGAAGTGCTCATGACTTGTGCAAATAAAATGTGAGGCCTTCAATTGAAGCTGACAAAGTCCTTCACAAAAATGGGATGCGATCAACGAGGAAAAAAGGAACCCCTTGTTGTAGCAGTGACTCAGACTTATACATTTCTTGGTCCTGTAAGAAGTCAGGTAAAATGACACCTTAAAATAGCTAACTGAACAGATCACAATATTCAAGCTTTCAAGGCAGCTTAGACCCCCTGCTTCAGGCAACTTGTAATTGTAATCTGGAGTACAAGTTACCCGCTGTATTGAAAGCTTGAATATTGTGATCTGTTCAGTTAGCTATTTAAAGGTGTCGTTTTGCCTGACTTCTTATTGCACCCATTATGGTTGTTAACATGGTACAACATCCTATTGCTCCTTTAAGAAATTTTGCTCATTTTTAAACCTAGGCCCTTGACCCATGGATTATTATTTCAATTTTATTTCATGTCACCTCTTAATCTTCATTTGCTTAAACTGAAAGGTTGAACAAATACAAAATGTTTTTTGTATTTTATTAAAAAATCGTTTCAATGTAAGACAATCCTAAAACATATGATCACCTGACAGGAGTTAATGTGACATTTACTTTGTCAATATTTCATTTTTTTAGGATGGCTGGTTTATGTCGCATTACCTGCACATTCACTCTTCACTCATTAATCTGCAAGAAGCACAAATGACTCTGCCTTTGTCAGCATTGACTATCTAAGTAAAATGTGATGGTGTCTGCAACAAAAGAAGCCATCTGTCAAAGAAAGACGCGCATGCCAGCACTGTAAGAAGTTCATATTTAATTTGCCTAGCTTTGCATTGTTTCTTCATTATCCCTTTTTCTTAACAGAAGTACAGTTTAAGAAAATGATCTTTCAAAATTGGTCAATATTGAAATGAATTTATTTGAACAGATGAAAGAGGCTAACACCCTCCAAAACAACGACAGTGCAGAGAAAAGCAAACAGCACAAGGCGAATCTTTGATTGCATAGGGTTGGGAGACATTATATTGACTGAAGCCATGAGGCGCAGGCCCATGGTTGACCTTTTCTTACCTTTTAGTGTCAGCTGGACTTGATGGATAAAGGAGATGTCACATTACATGACTTTTAGTTGTGGGGCATGTCGCACTGGCCAAACTCTATTGCTATGTCAGTTGAAACAACTGAAAATCATTAGCCATGTCTCCATTATTGACTGAGTTGCAACCTTCCGGCAAAGTCCCGTTCTCCATTTTTTATGGCAGCAAATAGAGTGCTGTTTGATGGAGCCAGTGCTTTACAAAGAGTTCACAGGAATGGCAAGTTAAGCAACCATCTCTGTCCATTTTTGCCTTTTTCCATTCTGTTGTGGGATGTAAAACACGATGGGTTCATACTTTTCAAAGACCTTTCCACTGGCTGTATAAATAGAGAGCTTAAAATTCTAACAGGAGCTTATTAAGCTAACAGATTTTAAGTAAGTCGATGAACTTCTCGCCTGTTTGGAATGTTCAAAACAGCTGCGCTTCTTATTGTCCATTGTTGTGTTCTATGCATTGTACTTTATGTTGAGCTTCCAATGGTTGTCAGCTCTCAGGCACTCAGAGCCCACCTCTGTCATTTAAAACAAAAAAATCAAACCTGTTAGAATGTAAAGCTTATGTCAGAGTCAATGATTACCCCTATATTCTTTGCTTTAAACATTAAATCAAATTTATTTCCAATATCCTTGCAATATCCATGTTTACCAATCACTAAGATTTCCATTTTATCCTTATTTATGTGACTTTATGTGAATTTATGTGAATTTCCCCTTGGGATTAATAAAGTATCTATCTATCTATCTATCTATCTATCTATCTATCTATCTATCTATCTATCTATCTATCTATCTATCTATCTATCTATCTATCTTTATTTTGAGAAATTTATACACTGCTAAGACACTGGATGAGACAGCCAAGAGCATCCGGGTCATCAGGTGCTAGCGATAAATAAAGGTGCATGTCATCTGCGTAGCTGTGGTAGCTCACCTTGTGCTTTGAGATGATCTGACCGAATGTAAGCATATAGCTCAAAACAGCAGCGGACCCAGTATAGATCCTTGTGGTATACCAAATACAATATCAGGCATCTCTAAACTGCACTCGGGCCCAATGCTTACAGTACACATGGGTGAAAGTTCTCTGCATAGCTGATACAGCTCTGTGATATCATGCATTTCTCCTAAAGCATTATGGGACACTGGGGAAAAAATGTTCCTTTAAGCCACCTACACATTGAATTTTCAGAACAATATATGTCCAACAAGGTTACCGGTGAACACTGGGGAAAACACTTTAGTGAATTTTGCTGATTAACGCTGGTAAGGACAATGCATGGATATTAGTTGTATTAAAAATAAATTTTAATGAGAATCGTGATTAAACAGGTCGTTTGTGAAATAACATACTGTAAATTTAAACACACTCAGCAACCAGTAAGGGTCCATTAAAAGAATGTCTAGGGAAAAGTGCTTTATAAGTTCACTTTAATAAACAGGGGCAGCATGGGTGGCGAGACCTGAGTTCGCTTCCTGGGTTCTCCCTGCGTGAAGTTTGTATGTTCTCACTGTGTCTGCGTGGGTTTCCTCCCACAGTCCAAAGACGATTGTCCCTAGTGTGTGTGCCCTGCCCGGGGTTTGTTTCCTGCCTTGTGCCCTGTGTTGGCTGGGATTGGCTCCAGCAGACCCCTGTGGTTAGGATAAAACGGGTTGGATAATGGATTAATATTGTTTTCTTTTTGTGTGTGGATTTCTGCCTACATTTGCATTTTCAGCTGCTCTTTCAATTCCTAGTTTTAAACAATGGGCTATTAACTATTAAAATCAAACTGCAGAAGTGACAGACATTACTTTATTCTCCCTAACTAAATTGTGTTTATTATTTGGGCTGTGTTTGAATAATAAAAATCTTAATCATGAAAATGAAAGGAACAAATCATTAAGAAAAATATTCTGTAAATACAGAATAGTTAAAGGATTCATTCGGTATTTTTCAAATCAATGTTCTTTCTTCACAAACATGGTGTGTATGCATTTGGCAAGAAAAATTGTGTTCTAAAGATAAAACTCTTTCTATAAATTAAAAAAAGAAAGTTTTTAAGCTTTTCCTCCATGTTCTATTACCGCCACTGTAAAGCACCAGCGCAGGAGAGACATTTTCATTTTACATTTATAAAAAACACTTAAACTTAGTGAAACTTTCTGAAAGAATAAAAGTCGCCATTAGTAATTAAATAATAATTCTTTAGATTTACACCATGCTTTTCTGCTACTCAAAGCTTTTCTTTTTTACATAGTGTGTGGGGAGACACTTTATCCAGCACCAATGTGTAGCACCCATCTGGATGATGTGACGGCAGCCATTTTTGCACCATTATGCTCACCACACATGAGCTATTAGGTGGCGACGTGATGAGAGACAGGGAATGATTAGGGTGCCAGAGGGCAATTTAGCCAGGACATCAGAAAACACCCTAATCATTACAAAGGATGCCCAGGGGTTTTTTTATGGCCACAGTGAGTCAGGACCTCAATTTTACGTCTCATCCAAAGGATGGAAGCACTTTTACAGCACAGTGTCCATGTCACTACACTGGGACACTGGGATCCACAAACAGACCACAGGGTAAGCGCCCCCTGCTGGCCTCACCAACAGCTTTTCCAGCAGTAACCCAAGGTTTTCCTAGATCAATGTTTCTCAACCTCAGTCCTGAGGACCCCCTGTGGCTGCAGGTTTTTGTTCCAACCAGAGTCCTAATCAGTGACAACACCTTATAGAACTGATCTCATTTAATTAGCTGGTATTATTTTTCTTTTATTCGACATTCAGAAAAGCACAGCAGCATGATTTTTACATTTATAAGACATTTATAAATATTTCTGCTTTTGCTGTAGATTTAAATGCTTAACTCTCTTATGTTGATTTTCATTTTACTTTGCCCTTTCTCTGTGCAGTTTTTCCCCCTTCATTGTATCTTAATAATGACAACTGAAAACAAGCAGAGCAGACATGCTGGCAAACAACACTGAATAATCAAAGGCTGCAGCTACTTTAGAGTCAGACCCAGTAATTAGTAAATAATGGATTAATTAAACAATCAGAACACCTAGAAAAGTAGAATGAAAATCAAAATGAAAATACTGTTAAAAAGAAAAAAATCCATTATTCCTATATACTTGCTTGGTACATTTTAATATATTTATTTTTAGCTAACTTAGTTTTCTAATTAATATATTGTTCCTTAAACACAGAACTTGGGAAATATCAGTTCACTTAATTAGCCCAGGAGTTCAATTAAAAACAGAAGCTGGTTGGAACAAAACCCTGCAGCGACAGGGGGTCCCCAGGATCGACGTTGAGAACCCCTGTCCTAGATGGTCTCCCATCCAAGTACTGGCCGGGCCCAAACATGGCAAGCTTCAGGTGGAGGACCTGCACTGAAGTTTATGCGGTATGGCTGCTTGGCATGTTGAATTGAAGATGGACACCTTTTATTCCAACAAGCTTGAGGGAGCCAGCCAAGTGGACTTAATCAGTTCATGGTGAATGACTAACATAACTAAGCAAAATCCTAAGTTTCATTCATTTTACATGCTTTTTTATTACTATTTAATTTAATACTGTTTTTTTTGTATCAGTATGCTGCTGCTGGATTATGTGAATTTCCCCTTGGGATTAATAAAGTATCTATCTATCTATCTATCTATCTATCTATCTATCTATCTATCTATCTATCTATCTATCTATCTATCTATCTATCTATCTATCTATCTATCTATCTATCTATCTATCTATCATCATCATATAGTGCCTTTCTATCTATCTATCTATCTATCTATCTATCTATCTATTTTCATAACACAGTCAAGACGCTTTTGACTTTAAACCAATCAACATATAGATAAATGGTTTATTCTTCTAGCACAACTATGTTTTAATATAATCTAAAGGTTCCAAGTCATTAACATATTAAAAGTCTTTAGCACACAAATTTACCTGCATAGAGAAGCTTCTTATTTATAGGTTCTTTAAAAATAAATTATATTTAATTATGATTCTCTCAGGTTCCCTTGTCTTCAGGGCACAGTAGGCACAGACTATCTGAGGGGCACAAGTGAGGCACCCCCAGAGCACTCATAAGTCCACACATATAGATGATAACAAAGCACAAGAGGATATACTTTGTAGGTTTTTCTGCTACACAAACTCAAAATCTCAGAAGCCATTCTGATTCTGAAAGCTTAATTTAATTTTGTTCTCTGGCTATTATTCCTCCAGAAACACAGATAATTTTATCTTGCCTCAGGTTAACAAAGTTCAAACAAAAAATGAAGGTGGCGTGGATGGATGCATGAAATGGTAATTTGAAATCATTATAACGTTATAATGTTGAATGTTTTCCATAAAATAAAAAACTATTCATTTTAAGCAATAAATGCAAATGGGAAAGCAGATGTGTAATTAAATCAACTTTGTGATTATTTAGCCGCTGCTGTTTTTCCTATGCCACATCCGGCATTTGTCTGATTTAATTGATGTTTCCTTGAATATGTGACAAAATTCAAGGATGCTGTAATTTATGAGCTGGGCATGTTGGATGTGCCCTTTTAAAATCTTTGTGCACCTGCCATCACAATGGTCCTGGCATGGCCCTGATTCAGCAAGCATCCAGCCAATTGCTAAAGATGATTAATTGCATATTGGGGAGAGCAATCCTAGTTTCTGTGTTGCTTCTCTGCCTGTTTATTACTGTGGTAAATTCATGATGTCTTTTATGCCATAATCTCAAGAGCTAAAGGTTGCCAGCACATTTCCTCTGTTGCTTGAATTAATGCAGCAGGTACTGAGGATTTACAGTCTTGAGCAATAGCCGAGCTTTAACTATTCTGCGTTAACGGAGACTTGAGCTGAAATGGATAAAGGAAGGTATATGAAGAGGGCCGGTACACTATAATATACAGAGCGGGGATCATTACATGAGCTCAAAGGATTAAAGAATATCCGACTGTGGTGTAGAATTGCATGGGCCGTTGTCCATTCACACCATGATGGCTTAGCCTGATATATTTAAAAGTTCAAGTGATCCAGAAGAGAAATTTATCAGGACAGAATGTACACTCTTAAATGTAAAGGAGACATAATATCAGACACAATAGGTTATTTGAAGATCATATTTACCTATTAGATTCATTGCTTCTCTATACCTGCTTTCAAAAGATAATCCCGTAGATATTAGAAAAGTTTGTATAATCACTGAGCCAAGAAAAGAAAAGAGAAATTCACCACTTCAATGTCATTATCTGCTTAAATGCGCAACAGCAAATGCATAATAGTGATGCTGAACCTGAAAGCCTTCCTCTCTGCCTTTTGGACAAGTTTTAAACTGCGTTCTGTGAACATTCATGAAATTTTGCTTCAACAACATGGCTTTTATCATTTTCAAAGAAAGCTCAGCCTAAATGTTCAGGTGATAAAATGCTGAATGGAGTCTGCTATGCCACCAATATATTAGAATTTAAATACAAAGTGGCAGGCAAAGCTTGGGATCTGTAATGTACTGTGGGACGGCGTTTTCTATACAAAGAGCAACAAGAATTAATAGCTGTTTGTTTGCTGTAGTGTAGCAGTCCGGTGCTGCTAAGATTGACACCGTCAAGAAGACGGTGATTTATTTATTTTTATAGAGGAGATTGTGGTGTTATGGGTCCACAGCTCGCTCAGCAAAGGCCGTTTTTTAAATAATCACCACACTCGCGGCGGCTTCCTAAATGGGCACGGTGGCCATAGCAAGCTACGGGCGATCTGCGGTGTGGGCGTTTCTCACCGTGTGCACAGGTGAGGGACTGCCCACATCCGTGATTGTTCCCATGGCTAATGTGCTGCAGCTGCTATGGTCCCTCGTTGTATAAAAAAAGCGCGAGTCGTTTGGAAGGGGGAAAAGAAAGATCAGAGAGAAAAACGAAAAAAGAAAGTAAAGGACAGAGGTTACAGGAAGCGAGGGAGCAAGTTGGTGCAAGAGAGAGACAGAGACAAACGGAGCGCGTGGGCGAGCGAGCGAACGAGCACTTGTGGGCAGCTGCGAGGAAGCCCGGGTGTTAGGCCAACACCCAGGAGATGGAGTTGAAGTCACTCCCACTGAGCGATCAGGTAGCGGGAATGACCAGGGAAAGGCGACTGGCCGTAGAAGACCGGAAAGGCAGCGGGAGTCGCAAGGTTTGGAGTTGCAGTCCATGGTGTGGGCATCCTGGAGACCAAGGAGTCCAAGTCTCAGGTCTGGGATGAGTACCAGACCCGAAGCCAGGATCGGGAGGTCTCCAGACCTGTGTTTGAGTAGAAAAGGGCAGCTGCAGAGAGTGTCTCGCCTGCTGCTAAGCCCAAGCGGGAGAAGCAGGTGAGACGCTAACGGTAACAGGAAAGAAGCACCGAGCTTGGCATTATGATTTGTTTTAAAAATTGCATCCTAAAGAACGTTTTAACCTTGTTTTAAAAAGATTGTTTTTTGTAGTGGTTTTTAAACCTCCACATTTTGTTTTATTGGATTATTTATTGAATTTTGAATCACTGCACTTTATTGGACACTTTGTTTTTGTTTGACTATTTTAATAAAAGTACTTTGCACTTTTTTGAACATCCCCTTGCTAAATTGTTATTGCTTCAACTGTCTAGCTCATCTCGGTTATAACTATCGACGGTGTTGGGTTGAGGGGCTCCCGAACAGCGATGGGAGCATGGAGCTGAACCCACATCGTCACAGAGATCCCAGGGAGGCTCCCAGACTTGGTCCGACTCGCACACACTCAGAAACGGAGACAAAATAATGCACACTGGGATCAAACTACAATTAAAGAATATAGTGACATTAAATGAAATAAATGAAAACAACAAAAATTCACCCCTGTACCCCTAAGGCGATATTACATTAAACCACAAACACAAACAACCCCCCCACAGCAATGTCCATGGAAAACAGCACCGGATGAAGATAATAAGTCCAGAAAGGGAATGAAAAAACAGTTTTACCGGTAGACAGTGTAAAGGTGAAGATGAGTAGATGGTTCAGGAGCGCTCCTTTTCTTGTGGAAAAGCCATGGATCCACTATCAGCCCTCAGCACACAGGTAGACAGAAGACGATCCAGACCCCAACAACGAAACAATCCAGGACACAACGACTAAGTACGGTTAATCAACAGAAGGCAGACAGCCAGGTACATGGAGCACAAAATACAAAAAAACACTTCTTTGGACACCTGTCCTCCTTTAAAGAGCCACTCTGACCACCTTTGACCCCAACATCCCCGGCACCCCAGACAGAAGACCAATCAGAGCCTCTGCAGGGACTGCTGGGAGAAGTGGTTTTAACTAATAGTAGCACTGCTACAGTAGGAGATAAGGAACTGAATGGTAAAACCAACTGACATGAAGAATTTGATAGGAAGGCAACAGAATTCTTGTAATGTTGTCTTTGCTACAGCCAAACAAATGAGCACAACCATTCAGATCAGTGCTTATGACCAATATGTCAACCTTTTATTTTCATTTTAGTGTGAATACTATGCCAGATACTTAACAGGACAAATTAAAGAAGTTAAACCTCCAAACATGCATCCTTCATCAGTTTCATTTTTCTAAGATTAGCAGTTGGCCACTTTTCAGATGGCTAGACATTTGCTCTTTCACAGAGGCAATGATCATTTGTCTCCTCCATCTCTGTATAACTGCATATATAAGACCACATCTTGTAGTAGATTGTAATAAAGTCTTTTTCATTTTGGCTTTTCACCCCAAGCTGCCACCTTGATTCTTTGGTATGTACGGAGTAACTTGCTAAAGTAAATTGATTTTTGTGAGGCCTTTCCTGTCCTACAAAAGTACAAGGCTATCCACCTTGAGCTGCCATGTCAGTCCCCAAGTACCAGAATACACACACTGATGGTGAAGAGATCTTTTATCAGCGAGGAAATGTACTTGGTTGAATGACATTAGAAGCAGGGCACCTTGTGTGGTTTTTGGAAATTTCATAGTTTTTTTTGGAAATAGTATATTATAGTGATCTGTATATAAAAATATAGATATGGATATACAGAGAGAGAGAGTGAGACAGACAGCCAGATTCTGTCAAGCATCCATTTATGATGCAAACTAGCAATGTTAGGTTAAACTGTATATAGTATTTACGGAAGAACTTTCTGTCCCAGCAACTTATGGTGGATCATTAGAAGAAACATGAAGCAAATCCTTTAAAACGTACATCCATATTGGAGCAGGCTTACTGAGAGTCAGCATAAAGAATGCCGAAGATTTAGTTGTATTTTCATAGACACGGGAAACTACACACACTCTGTGCACATTTTTAAACTGTTTTAGCTGAAAGGCACTATAATAGTAAATGGAAATGAACTTGGGTTTTACTTCTAGATTATTCTGCATCACCACCTGTGTAGTGGGAACAGCAACGTGCTGTAATCAGCGCATCCTCCCAACCTCATCCTCACAGTGCTTCTAATTGGCTCTGCAGCATACTTGAATGGCTGCTGTTAATAAGAAACTCCACCGACACCGGCCTCTGTGAACAGACAGCACATATTGTTCACTCAGGAGAAAACAGTGATGAGAGTGTGTGTTCAAAACTATAATATCCAGATCTGCTTTGTTGTCATTTAAGCACTTCGGAAGCACATCAGGCATATATTCAGAAACTGGAATATGTTCAGCTGGATTTAAACAGTTTGAAGGTTAGCATTTCACATTTCTTTTCATACACAATTATAAGCTGCAGGTGAGGATGCACTCTGTTTTATCTGAAATTTTAATATAATTTCACTTAACAATGTAGGTGTTTGGGGCACATAAGAGTGTGACAAAACTGTAAACTAATAACTCCAAGAACACAAAAATATTTTTAAACTTGTCTTATAGTTAAATGAATGGTCATGAATTAAAAGCAGTTGTCCAGTATGAGTGTGCGTAGTCGGCTGTCAGGTAAGACATACCTGTTTTACCATTATTTTATCGATATGCTAATGTTTTATGAGGAAGCAACTGAAACTTTTAAGAGCAACGAAGATAACACTGAATGGACGCCGACTTTCAAGGAGCGTTTTGGCCTAAACCAGAGGCGATTCATCAAACTACAAACAGGCAAAACGCAGGTTGTTGTGTGCAGAGGGGTGCAAAATTTGTTAAACCAGACTGATCGAGAGGGATTATTGCTAGAACTATTGGTGTTGTCACGCATGCGCGAGTAGGAGGTCGGATGGATCCTAAAACACATCGAAGGGTGTTCGGCGGGAAAGGTGGGGTACTAACCTTGTTTCTTTGTTTTACAGAACCAAAGACACTCCGCCATAAGACCTGACCGCACTACGTTTCCTTCGCCTCCCTCCGCCATCTTTGATGACGTCATGTCCTCCCATCATTCATCACTTCTTCCCAGCATTCCTGCACTTCCGGCTCCTCCCTATAAAATGGCGGCCCAGTATGGCGTCGCATGAATTGTTTATGTCTGACCGTATTTTGTGTTCTGAAAATCTGGAGTGTCGACAATATAAGGGCCAGAAAACCCCAAACCTTTTGTTGTCTGCTTCTCAACTTATTATAGTGTATTCAGTTTATATGAATGAGGGGAATAAAAGTGAGAAAAACTGGCTTATTTTATGGGGACTCTAACTATGGCAGTTCAGTATGTATCCCAGAGTCCAAAGGATCACATCAGGAGGATCCGGCAACAGTTAAATTTGAGCAGACAACATTCACACACATGTACTAAGTTTGGGTTCACCAGTTAAAACAGGTTTATGGAAAGTTAGAAATCACTATGATAGATAGATAGATAGATAGATAGATAGATGGATAAAGGCACTATATGATAGATAGATAGACAGACAGACAGACTTATTATGGTCTGAACACACATCAGAATGACTAACAAACTAAACTAACTTGGCTGTCACAGTCACAGTGAGGCATTATGCAGAGGTATTGCTGTTAGTGTTTCTTGACACACTTCTGCTGAATAATCCATTGGCTGAAAGCTCTCAGTGTTAGTGTGTCACAGAGAGGATGTACAGCATTGTTCATAATGGTATTCAGTTTTCTTTTAATTCTCTCTTTCTCTACTACCTCCAGGGGGTCCAGAGTGTGTTCTATAATTGAGCTGGCTCTTCTAATTAGCTTGTCAATTTGGTGGGCATCTCCTGAAGTGATGTTATTAGCTCAGCACACCACAGTGTAGAAAATCACACTGGCCGTCACAGAGTTATAGAAGACGTGAAGGATGTCGCTTCCCACACTAAAGGAATGTAGTCTCCTAAGGAGAAATAGCCTTCTCTGCCCTTTCTTATAGTTCCACTGTGTTCTCTGTTTCTGTGAAAAAAAGTGTCTCCAAAAACCCAACTGAGTGGTCAAAGCAATCCCTCAAAGGCTAAGTGTAAGCGCAAAGTGCTTTCGCTCAACAAGAAAATAAAAATCTTACATCTTTTAAAAAGTGGCATGTCACTTGATTTGATTTAAAGTATATGTGAGAATATGCACAGGTTATATGCAAATACAGGTACTAATATTTTGTTGAATTTAGTTGCCATAAATATGCCATAACCTGACCATTTTAATAATGATATTTTTGTTTGTTAAGTTTACTTCTTAAAATAAGAACAACTCAAGAATGTGGAATGGCTAAAACACACTCTAAGCTACAGTAATATTTTTTCAAATATTCATCTTTTACTAATAAACGTTTCTGGAAAAAGTTGGGTTCCCTTGTTTGTGATGAAGTGTAAAAACAGAGCTTTTGATTTATGTGAAATTGAAGTGCATTTGCAGGTCATAATTTAATTTAAATATGTTTAACTTGTTATACCATTTTTATAAGGTGGGCTATATATCAACTCCTGAAAGTATTTGAAAAGTATTCATAAAGTACTCAGAATAAGTTACACATTTTGAGTATTCAACATGAATACATTAAGGACTGTATATTCAGTATTTAGTAGCTTTTTTAGAGTATTCTGCCCAACTCTGATGGTTTATTGCGTGAAGACAAACTTCCTAACATTTGTGTGAAATCTGATTCCAAGATTCCAGTTGTGTCCCGGTGCTCTTGTTGAATTTGTTTAACCTGCGGATATTTCGGACGTGAGAGTAAAACTCAGAGAGAACCTCAAGAAGACAACAGGGGGAGATACAAAGTGGGCAAGAGAATAGCTGGCACATGTACCCTCCCTGATTTTTTGTCTCCTTTAAATGTTTTCTCATAATGTAACCCTGTTGAACACTCTAATGGCAGTATTAACATCTATAAAGCAATATGCAAGTGTCCAATCATATAAAACAACATTTTTTCCAATAATCTCCTTTAACCTTTACTTTAGAACAGATTGTATTTAAGGCATAACAAGTACCTGATCTATATATTAAATGCATGAAATAACCTTTATTTCTAAAATATGTAAAATATCTATTTTGAAAAATCAGACTGACAAAAACAAAGCCATCCAGTCATTTGTCAATACCTTCATTTCGAGAGCAGACAGGCCTCTCACAGGAGTAACGCTTCTCAGTTTCTTTAACAGAATTTGATTAATATTCTTCCGTCTTTGAGAGTACGGACCATTTTCCTACCCCTGGATATCTTTGCTCCAAATTTTTCTTCACACCTCAGATTATTCACATTTTTAACATATGCTGGCATCACCTTTTTTTTTTTTTCTCGGCTCAGTTTCTCCCTACTTGAGCAATCATATTGACACATGTCCTGTTAAATTTAACATCTAAAAAACTTTTCAAGACTTTCAGCCAATGAAATCAACTTACTGAAATATTGATGTCGATGAAATTTAACACAAGAAATCCACAGGTTTAATTTTAGAATCTACTTTACGTCCATCCATCTATCTGTTATCAAACCCACATTGCAGAATGCTGTTGGCAGAGCCTCTCCAGGCAGCATCACGAAACCTTAATAATGAACCTTGGCAGGCAACCTTGCCCTATAATTCTCCTGAATGCTGCAGTATGAAGTCCACATAGCGGTACTGAAGTGGCTCCATCATTTGAAGCAGGAGGACCTAGTAAACTGTAACTTCCAGAAGGGACTCCAGTGGATATGGACTGCTACTTTAAAATGATTTCATCAAGAATATGGGGACACATTTGGAAACTTGTTAAGGGTAAACTTCTCACAAACACTAGAAAGTTTTTCTTCACAAGGAGTACCATAGTCACATGGAATAAGTGATCAATTAGGGTGGTAGACAATAAGACTTTAGGGACTTTCAAAACTCAACTAGATGTTATTCTAGAAGAATTAAGGGGACTGGACTGGCAAGCTTTGTGGGGCTGGATGGCCTGTTCTTGTTCAGATTGTTCTTATTTTTTAATTATACAAGTCTGAAAGGAATGCAATGCTTTCACACTGTTAAATATAATAATGTCTTGCAGGGAGTAATTTGCAATGGTAAATTGATAACTACAGGGTTGAAAATTCTTTTGTGTTCACTGGTTAGTTAAATTGAAGATAAGGTGTAGGGATGACCTACCAAAACAGAAGATTTGTCCCCCACCACAAGAGCTGACAGAAAAAAAACAAAAGAAATATTTGGGAAAAAAGTGTACAACAGACACTTCTTGGGAAGCACAGTATTCAGTTGCTGGCACACAAATGAATGGCAGTTTCAGGTTTGAACAGTGGTGATTGGTGAAAAAAATTTGGGCAGGGGCATAGTTTTTGAGGGCATAAACTGAAGTAGCACTTATCTATTATATAGTGCTTTCACATCTATCTATCTGTCCAGGCATTCCGCCTGCTCTCAATGCATTTCTTGGCCTGTCCAGTACCAAACCCATAGGACAAATCCTGGCTAAAATGTATTATAGCCCTTGTACCATGCTGCCCAATCTGATCTCAGCTTTCCCATTTTTACTGTGCTCCAAAACTTAAGTCTGTGACATCCACAGTCCCCTTATTCTTCCCATAACTTTCCCTATACATGTTGAAAGAAACAGGTGCACCTGCCAACCAACTTGTATGCTACATCTGTCTCTAAACTGCCAAATTCACTGACAAGTTGACCTGTTCTCCATTCTGCCAAAATCCACACCATAATGTCTGCACCTCCACCTCCATAATCTTCCAATAACGAGAACCTCTGTCTGTCCTATAACACACTCACAGTGTAAGTCCAAACTAAATCTTATTCTGCCTCTGCTAATAGAGTACCCAGTCCTTGGCCATTTCCACTGTATTCCATAAATCCACACCATAAATCACTAGTTCTCTGATTTTTTTCAAGTCTTGTATCCCAGTTTATCATTTACTTCTTCTTCTTCTTCTTCTTCTTTCGGCTGCTCCTGTTAGGGGTTGCCACAGCGGATTATCTTTTTCAATATCTTTCTGTTCTCTGCATCTTGCTCTGTTACACCATCACCATCACCATCACCACATCCAAAAATCTTCTCTTAGGCCTTCCTCTTTTCCTTTTGCCTGGCATGCTCTAACCTTAACATCCTTCTCCCAATATACTCAGCATCTCTCCTCTGCACATGTCCAAACCAACGCAATCTCGCCTCTCTGACTTTGTCTCCCAGTCATCCAACTTGAGCTGACCCTCTAATGTACTCATTTCTAATCCTGTCCATCCTCATCACACCCAATGCAAATCTTAATCTTTAACTCTGCCAGTTTATCATTTACTGATAAAATGAATTTTATTCTACACTTGCTGCCAGTCTGCCTAGTCCTACACAAGTTTGCCAGGTTTACCTCACCTGGGCATAAATTCACACTGTAAAACCCCCAGATCTTAAAACATAACTTGCCCTCAACCTGTCTTGTCCTACACCCACAGGACAAGTCCAACCAAACTCTTACTCTGCATTTATGATCAGGATGCCTAAATTTCCTTGAAATTTCCTTCAGGCCTGAAATTTTCTCAATTACTTTCTGATTAAATTGTGTCATTTCACTAAGCCTGCCAAAAAATGTAGCCTCATGCTTTTGTCTAGAGCAGTGTTTCACAACCTTTTTTTCTTTGGTGGCACACTTTTTGCAACCAAATTCATCCCAAGGCACACCACTGTCTTACTAACCACAATCACACTGTATCTCATACACGTGATCAACTACCCAAAGGGGCAGGACTATCATAGAAGCCGGTAATAAAGGAGCTCTAAGATCAACATTCACAGACACAGCACTTAGTGAGCACTTTGGTGGCATCTCCAAGCTGCTTAACCTCTTTGCCCACCTCTCTCTGCCTCAGAAGCAACTCATGTACCCAGTAACCACCATCGGTGTGAGGCTTGCTGGCGACCACACACCCAGGTCTGAAGGATTTTAGCAGCCAAGAGACGTGACTGAAGTGCTCTGACATGGCAATCGCGGGGCAGCTTTTATGCCAGTTTTCTGGTAGTCCTGTCCTCCTCAGACCGGTCTTGACCACCTGCACAGCATGTCCCTCTCAGGTTTAGACCCAGGTGCACTATACTATTATTTCCACGGCATGACACATCTGGGTAGCTGTCATGGCACATCAATGTGCTGTAGTACACTGGTTGAGAAACACTGCTCTAGATGACTACGGCTACTTTCATGCCACTTGTATTCTTCAGAAAGATGTTTTAGGTCTTCTATCCCCGTCATTGTCCACAACACTTAGACAGTTTGATACAGAAAACAGAGAAAGCAAAAAAAGGCATTATTTACATCTAGTTAGCCAACTTTGTTTGTCATAACAAGAGCCAGAAAAAGTTTGTGTGTAAGCTCGTCCTCGATCACTTGCCTATTGCTGAATTCTTAAGTCAGGTTGGTCCAGTCCACGGTTTTTTGCCTTCTTTTTCTTCAGGTAATTTATGAAGGGGTGTTTCATTAAAGAAATAACCCACTGTTTTTTGATTTCTTAAGTTCCTCTTGAAGTTGCCATCTCCCTAGAGTCACACTCACTCATCTGTAGTTATGCTAATGGCAGGTGGGAACCATTGACATGAACATGAAATAGTGCACTAATGACTGTCCAATCTCATTAGATTAAAAAACCTAAAACAATACTAATTCGCTGCCTATAAATGTGCGAGTGTCCAGGGTGCAGAGAGCTGCATCCCCAATAATAAAATTAGAAATCAACTAATTAAAGAGCAGCCTCATGTCACCAGCTTGCCCAAAGATCAAGGACTTACATAGATTCTCATTTCGCTGGTGCCCTTCACTCAGGAAATATCGGTTTTCACACCAAAACTAAACAAGTAGAAGTCGGAACCAGTTTTTAATGGATGTTGACATACACTGACACCTGGCACGTTATGCGTATAAACAAATTTATTTCATTATTAGTTCGCATTACCTAATTAATTTAAGTTGACTTTTTAAAATATTTGGAGGGGGGTGGCATTTCAGTGCCCCGCATTACAAACCACCACTGGGTTTGAGGCACTCTTAAAAACAGCTGAGACTAGTCAGATGCCAGCATTGTGGTTCTTCCATTTCTTTTGTCACACAGATTTTCACTTGTTTTGGACCAAAGCACAGTTTTAACAGACATGTGCATTGGTTAAATTACTCATAACTGACATCGGTGTAAAAATGGAAAATTCACAGGGGTTGTTCTAACCTGGAGTAACACAAAGAAGAGTCCCCTCCAAATGAACAGAACACAAAGTAGGATAAATATGCAAACACATAGAAGACTTGTGACCTCACCTGGCCTTCCTGTGTAAATGCCTGCACTGATGGTTTGGTGTCCCCACATTTCTATTTCCCAAGTTCCCCAAAGTACTGTACCTTCACACCTCCAGTTCCTTTCTGTTGTTCCACAGTTTCTAGACCCCCATCCTCTCACCAGTTAGTCTTCACTCATTTCACATTTATATTCTGACAGGAGGTGACTTTTAAACCCTAAATCTAGGCTTTCTTTTTCCCAGCTATTACTTTCACATTTGGGAGTGGGTCACCAAATCTACCTGTTCATCAGGTCAGGGTGCTCTCTTGCAGTCCCTGATGCCCTTTCAAGACCAAGGTCTCCTTATCCTATTCTTGTAAAATTGATCTATTTTTATGGAATATTGTGTGATATTTCAATAAAATAAAAAAAAAATTAAAAAAAGACCAAGGTCTCCAGATGAGCTTTCAGGCTGCATGTTATCTATTGGATAGAAGCACCTCACCTATCTCAGCTGGGATACCTTGTCAGAGGTGGCTGGGGTGGCGACCCGGCCGGGACACCGAGGAGGACCGGATTAGGGCTTGCGCCTTCCCCAGACCATCTGGGGGCGACCGCCCTGGTTCCTTTGGGGGCCACGGGCACAGAGCTTTGAAGCTCCACCCTGTAGAGGCCCGTGGACTCCACCAGGGGGCGCCCTCATGCCTTTGGGGCCCTGGACCTCAGCACTTACGCCACACCAGGAAATGCTGGGGGGAAGAGGAGAGGGACACCCAGAGTGCTTCCGGGGTTGCAGCCGGCACTTCCGCCACACGGGGGTGTGTCCGTGGAAGATTGCCGGGACCCACCTGGAGCACATCCGGGTGATAATAAAAGGGGCCGCCTCCTTTCATTCAGTGCGAGAGTCGGGAGTGGAGTGGACTGAGCTGGAGAAGAGAGAAGGAGGCGGTCTGAAGGAGGCATTGTGTGGCCAGGACTTTGGGGACTTTGGGGTTTGTGGTGCACTTGGAACTGTGTGAATAGTGTAAATAAACGTGTTTGTGGGTGACATGAAAGTGTCTGCCTGTCTGTGTCTGGGCCAGCTACCACAACCTCTTAGCCAGAAGGACTTCTTGCCCATTTTCCATGGCCCTACTCTCTTTGCTGCCTTTGCTCCAAGGGGCATTCAGCACGCACACGACTTTCTATCCATGCATAGCCCTTGTCTGCCCACATGCTTATATGCAGAAGTTCTCTTCAGTTACCAATGTGAGCCTTTCAATCTCTGTGAGAGGTCCTTCTTTGTTATGTCCAAATAAATTCGAGTTACCCAATTCCAATACAAGACTACAGTGGACTGGATCCTATACTAGCAGCATTTGAGGGAAAGTAGGGACCACCCCTGGATGAAGCAGTGGTAGCTTTCACACCCATACCCACCCCTGCCAGTACTGATTTAAATTTGACAATCAACCCAACACAAACATCTGTGGTAAGTTTAATAGCCAAGGAAAAGCCCACTTGGACATGGGGAGAGGATACAAACTCCACACAAATTCCACAGCAAAGTGTTCAATTTTACATAAAATGTTTCACTGTAAGTATTGTCTTAAAGGTTTTAATAAGAACTAGAAAATACTGCAAAAGTAAACAAATTCAATATACTAACATAAAACACATACCACAGAAATATTAAAATATGAGAGATAATAGTGTAATGAAGGAAATATTGTATGTAATAGAGAAAATTAGATGTTACTCAGAGCAAGAATAATAATTATTTAAAAACATAACTAAAGTACATTATCTAATATGAACCTGCCTAAGCTGCTCCATGTAGCCAAAAACTTGCTCAGTCTTCCTTCTAAGGTCACATTCTTAACGTGATGGAGGTCCACTGTCCCTGACAGGTCACATAGCCATCCTGCCTGAGGTGTTTCTACTAACATTAGTCAGGTTTTGGTGTTCTGTTCACAGCTTTTCATGCTTCTTTTTCCAAGTTGGGGAAGATCATTTAAGGAACACATTATTCTTAGAACCTTAGTCACTCTAGAACTCAGCTCCACACACATGAACATAAAAAAATAAGAAGCATAAGAAATCTGACAAATGAGAGGAGACCATTCAGTCTATCAAGGCTATTTGTTTAGCTAATAGCTAAGTTGTCCCAATATCTCATCCAGATTCTTATTAAAGGTTATCAAGGATGTCTCTGTGGTTTCTCCCAGAGTCCTGAAACTCTTTGTGTAAAGAAGTATTCCCTGGCTTCAGTCTTAAATGCACTTCTCCTTAATTGCCACTGATGTCCTTGAGTACATGATTCATCCTTAAGCTGAAAGAATGTTACTGCATCTACTTTATCAATGCCTTTGAGGATTTTGATTACCTGGATTAGGTCCACACACTGTCACCTCTGCTGGGGACTCAACAGGTCTAACTCTCTGAATCTGCCACAGTAGTACATGTCCTCAAGCACTGGGGTGCTCTGGTTGCTGCTTTCTGTACAAGTGCTGCTATGTCTTTAATTCTAATTTAAATTCAACGGTTTTTATGATATAACCAAACATTTTATTTGACTATTAATTGTTTCTGTTCATTGCTTAGTCAATGAAAATGTGTCAACATAAACCCTAAATCAACAATGCCATGGATGCACATGACTCTAAGTAATGTAAAGCAATTTCACAGATGTGTTCACACACAAAATGTGCACTGAATGGATTTACAGTATATAATATAGACTAGTTAACAAATTAAGTTAGCTGATACATGTGAAATAATATGACTCTTAAATTGTCAGATATTCAAGTCCAAGCCGAACACAGGAGGAGATAAAGCACAAGACATAAAGTACTAAACTACTAATCTATAGTTTATGCCTACATTTTGTAACATTTATTACTAAAATATGAAAAAGTTTCTGTTTTAGCAATTTGTTTACTCAGATTACTGTAGAAACGGAACACACATGACATGCAAGTGTTCCAAATAACGATCTATTATTTCCACTCTAAAACTCCAGCAGTTCACTCTCAGATAATCATACAAGGCATGAGCTGGGAGAACTTAGTGGACATTCTGCAACAGTGGGGGATGGAATGGAAGGCTGCTTGCTGCTTGTCTTAATCAGCACATTTACAGGACAAAAGACGCTGACGGAGAGGTGCGAACGGATTCAAGGTGGGACGTATTTATGAGTTTCCTCGTAGGCTCTGGTAATTCTAGTATTAAGCAAGCTGCTATTTTGAAGTTTCTGTGTTTCTGTGATCAATTTAGAAGTTATAAAACTAAGTTTACCAAATTTTTATTAAAATGTATCAAACATTTATGTACATAACATGGGGATGATTTTGAGGATTTTCTTCCCCTTGGTTTTTAAGATGTTCATTTATCATCTTCATGATATTTATTCTGCTTATTTATTCCATTTTTTAGCAGTGGATATGATGCTGAAGTAATTTAAGCACTTTTACCATTCAGTGTCGTTTGCCTGGGCATTTGCTCTGCTTGCTGTTAATTGCCATTATTACAATACAATAAAGGCATATTGTTAGGAACAAAACAAAAGAGAGTTAAGCATTTAAACCCATAACAAAAATAACAAATACATTTAAATGTCGTGTGAATATGAAAATCACAACTTCAGTGCTTTTTGGGATGCAAAATAAGAAAAGAGAGAAAATCTAAGGCCAGCTCAATTAAATGAGATCAGTTAGAGATAAAGCAACTCATTGATTGTGAACAAAAACCTGTAGCCACACAGGGGACCCAAGGACTGAGTTCAAGACTCTCTTGCTTAAAGAAACAAAGGAACTACAGAAAACAACATCCAGACTGCCCCACTGGGCCTAATTTGACAGCTTCAAAAACTCTGTGGCATGGTGTGCCTAGTGCACCCAACCACTTCAATAGCCAAACAGTCACTCTCATGTGCCAGTCTTAGTGAATGTCTTACTCTGGCATCTTGTCCTTCATCCAGTCCCACCTTTGTCCATCTCATATCTCCACCCCAAGTTTGTCCAAGAAACGGGCAAACACAATTTGAAGGCCCAGTCATAGACCACTTCTTTCTCAAGCAAAGTTGGGTGTCAGAGGATCACCCTCTGGAAGTCAATAGGCTTCCCTAGTATTGTTCCACCTAAAGGCCTCGGCTTCCAGGCCGTCCTGAAATCAAACACCTTATTAAAGGGCTAAGCAGAGAGGCAGGTATAGTGTGTGGGAAACTGGCTGCAATTCTGATCCTAAGATGAAAGCCCCACTAATATACAATTTATGTTGTCAAGTTAAGGGTCACAAAATTGTACAGGAGAGTTCAGCAGGTTTTCCAAGGAGTAGAAACTTTATTGCTGTTGTGCCAGTTACAAACACAAGTCTCTTACAGAGGCGATCCAGCCTCACAAGGAAGAGTCGTGACACATCAAACCCAAATCCTGCTCAAAAGAACACAAAGTCCTCTTCATCAAGGGGATCCAGCGGGCTGGTAGCAGGGGCCGGAGTGGAGGAAGTTTTGGGGAAGAGAGACAGGAGAGTGAGAGAGCTCGGATGACTGTGGCTTGATCTTTCAAATGCTCGTAGCCCCGCATGAGTAGCATGTTGCTCAGCAAGCCAATAAATTGGAAGCTGCTCCCACAAAGGTACTTAAAGAGTGTGTTTCTTTTTTATTGAAAAACTGTTTAAAAGGGGGTTTCTGAAGGGCTGTCATGTCCCCCTGTGGCAGCAGTCACAATGCATACATACTAACTGGAGGAATTATTAGGAACGCATGTATACCTGCCTATTCATGCAATTCTCTAATCAGCCAATCATGTGGCAGCAATGCAATACATGCAATCATGCAGCTACAGGTTAGGAGGAACACCAATATGAGGAAAAAATGTAATTTCAGTGATTTCTGCCGTGGCATGACTGTTGGTACCAGACTGGCTACTTTTAATCTCTTTGGATTTTCACACCCAGCAGTCTTTAGAGTTTACTCATAATGGAGTGAGAAACAAAAAACATCCAGTGACTGGCAGTTCTCTGGAAAGAAACACTTTGTTGATGACAGAGGTCAGAGAGAATGTCCAGACTGGTTTGAGCTGACAGAAAGGCTACGGTAACTCAGATAACCACTCTGTATAACTGTGGTGAGTAGAAAAGGATCCAATGCACACTACGTCATACCTTGAGGTGGTTGGGCTACAACAGCAGAAGACCATGTTGAGTTCTACTCTTGTCAGCCAAGAAAAGAAAACTGAAGTTGTATTGGGCCCAGGCTATCCAAAACTGGAGAGATGAAGACTGAAAAAAATACAGCCTGATCTGATGAATCTTAATCACTGCCGTGGCACAAAGATAATACAGTTAAAACTTAGCATAAACATCATGCATCAATGCACCCAGCTGGCCTTATGTCAACAGTCAGGGCTGGTGCAATGGTGTGGGGAATGTTTTCTTGGCACACTTTGGGCCTATTGATTTCAACCAATCATTACTTCAATACTACGGCCTATTTGAGTATTGTTGCTAGCCATGTGAATCCCTTCATGACCACCCATCTTCTAATGTCTGCTTCCATCATGATAATGCACCATGTCACAAAACAAAATTCATCTCAGACTGGTCTCACGACCATGACAATGAGTTCAGTGTTCTTCAGTGGCATTGTGAGTTACAAGATCTGAATTCAATAGCACATTTTTGGGATGTGGCGGAATGGGAGATGCACAGCATAAATGTGCAGCTGAAAGATCTTCAGAGATTGCATGTTGTAAGCATGTCAACATGGACCAGAACATCGAATGAATGTTTCAGACACTTTGTGAAATCCAGAACTGAGGTTGTTTTGAGAGCAAAAGGACGCCCTACCCGGTATTAAGTTTATCATTCCTAAGCACTTTGCCTGATGAGTGTATGTACTTCTGTGTGTGTGTGTGTGCATGTGAGTGAATGTATAACATACACCAGAGGAAAGGGAAACCATAAATCTCAACATTGACAGTAACATAGGTTTTTGACCCCAAGGCGTATCGTAATGGACCGTTGCAAACTGCGCCCTGCTCTCTTTCACTCATTTAAAGTCGGTTACTTATTAATGGGCTTACAAGTAGAGCTTGTTTCACATAATTATGACATAATGTCTTTTTACAGTGGCAAGGTTTTATTTATTGCTTCATTAGGTTAATTTGTAACTTTTCATATGGTTTTATGCCCTAGTAAGTCATGTTGTACACTGGAGAACAGTGACTTAAATGTTATAAAATTTGAATTGTGAAAAGGAAGCTGTCCTTTATTATGGCGAAGTAGGGCAGCAAAAATTAAAGAAAGCCTAAGAAAGCACCGGCCAGAACAATAAAAGCTGACGTCAACACAGTGGTATTTAAAACAGGCGATCCTGCGCTTCTGTATTTTGGAAAAGCTCTGCTTTACTGTCAGACTTTAAGAGATGCTAAAGAGGTGCTTGCCTTTGAACTTCTTTGACATTTCGTGACATTTAAAAAAATAAAAAATAATAAGGCCATTTGACTGCACCAACTTTTTTATGACTTCTAAGCAGGAGTTGCTGAATGTGTTCAACCACAGCATCGGTTTATGGGAAGTAAAAGAAGTGGGAAAAGTGGAAAAAACGAATGATGACATATGTGTGTTGCTTTAAAAGAAGTGTGTGTGGTACAAGAGGGGACCTGCATGTAAGATCACCCAGGCCATGATGTGATTTTATTCTCCATTGTTTTTTCTTCTAACTTTCCATGAGAGAGGAAAACAATGTGGAAGTTACAGAGAGGTAGAGTTGTCAGTCAGCACAGGTTCTGTTTGCCACATTGGAGGAAGTTTGTTATACGAATAGTGCGGTCATTAAAATGGAGCAGACAGCTGAGACATGAGATGATTGCTGTGAGTTTGCCTCTGAATTACGGATGATGCAGGTTGCATGCCCTGTAGGTGTTAGTCTTGCTCATTATTTCAGTACAAAACAGACATTGTGAAATGTAAATTTTACATTTATTAGAACCATTTATTCCAAGCAGTATAACAGATCATCCAGTTCATTAATACACAAATTACTCCATTGCTTAAAATGGTTGCATCGTAATGAGAAGGTCACTTCTGTATAATACCCACTGAAATAAGATGCAGGACCTAATCATAGACTCAGTGTCTGTACATCCCAGGACATGAAGTCCACCCATCTATACACTGGTTGTTTTCAAACCTACTTATCCAATTCAAGGTCGAGGCCTGTTTGGGAACAAACCTTATTAGGGCAATAACTCATTGCTTGAGGCACCAAAACTATTCAAACAGGGCCAATTTAGAGGTGTCAGTCAACGCAATGTGAACATTTTGTAATGAAAGTATCTGAAAAAAACAAACAATCATGTGGACATAAAGGCTACTGTCAGGCCCGCCGCCAGTGGGGGACAAACGGGACTCTGGTCCGGGGCCCTAATGGAAGGGGGCCCCTTCACGCTTGATTTTTTTTATGCTGATGTTGTGCGTGTAGATATATATTCGGACAATTATTCAAGTTACATGTAATAGAAAAGTTCAATCATTTAGCTTACAACAATACAAGTGAGTGTTTTAATAGCCGCACGCTCCACGCAAGTAGATATTGTGCTCGTGTCGTGTGAAGCACGCTTGTCAAAGGGGGCCGGCAGCACGCTTCTTAAAGACAAAGGAGAGCCAACGCTAATGTCCTTGAGCTTGACGTTGAGTAGTATGTTTGTTGTACAGGGTACGTGGATAATGGATTGACTTCTCCGCTGTAATTGAATACTTCCGTTTCACACACACAGGCGCTGTTCTGTCTCAGACAACAGCGATACTCTTGTGTACTATCGTGGATGTTGACGTGTATGGTGTAGCAGAAGGCCGTCTCCATAATTTGATAATTCATTCGCTTGGGTGTTTATTGTTGCTTTTAAAGCAGTGACAAGTGTGCGTTGGTTTTGTGTGTATCACTAAAGATTCTGGATCACCCAGATGTTTTGAAAACTTTGAAGTTCGATACAGCAAGTTACCATACTGATTGTACACCATGTCGATAACCCTAACTGTTAGTATATATTAAAATGTTCAGATGTTACTCCTATTCATTGCATTGGTATAATTGTATCGTTACACGTTAGATAATACATAAGCCTATCTCATTAATGTATTGTTTCAATTCCGCTACGACCTTCCGTTAGCACTGACTTTCCTTCTCGCAGTCAAACTTTAATGTGCGAGAAGGCTTAACTCATCAAAGTCATAAACTCATAAAGTCAGCATCGTCGCTGTCGGATAAACTACATTTCGATCATTTTGTATACGTATTTGAAGGTTTTGACATGTGGGGACCTGGGGGAAGGCAGAAGGACCCACACGTACCCAGTTGTCTGGGGCCCAAATATTTCTGGTGGCGGGCCTGCTACTGTGCAAACATCACACTGAGCCCACACTGGGTATCCATTTGCCATTTCTCTAAATGAATGCAGTGCCATTGCTAGAAGTGTGGTAAGTCAGTGCTGGTCAGGTTCTGGTTTACTACTGGGCATAATGTATAATTGCTTATGAAACATTGTGGGCACTCTTATACTCCAAACTCAGAATGATGCCATTGAGAGCAAAGTATAACAGAGAGCTATATGAATTTACTTAACTTAACAGACAATTGAAGGACCAACAGAGGAAGTAACAAAGAAGCAAGTAACCACAACCCTCCTGACACTCTGGTGTCGTTCAATGGGTTGTCACGCACGTGCGCATGGGAGGCAGCTAAAGGGCTCGAGTGAAGGCAGTTCTGAGGCATGCCGGGATGTGGCAGAGTGCACTAACTCTCTTTCTCACTTCCCTGTAGACCAAACCCGGGAGGCTCCACCTGGCTCTCTTGACATCACTTCTGGGACCGAACCAATGGAAACAGACCTTACCAGCTCCGGCCCCCCTGATGTCACATCCGGGCCTGATCCAATGAATAATGAACACGTGCCCGATCCTTATGACCTCACTTCCTGTCTTCCCCTTTAAAAGCCTACCCTTTTCCCTTCTCCCGCAGTCTGGTTTTGGACTCCATTGTAAGCACTTCAGTGCTAGTTGCTTTAAAAAGAACGACCTTTGCAGCCGGGATACCAAATTATATGGGTGGCTGCCCCAAACCTTTATCTGTCTTTGTCTCGTTTTGTGACAGGGTCTTGAACCTGTGTATAATGGGTGGGGTGGTTTGCCCACTTACTCATATCATCTTTAAATCTGTAAAATTGGCATTTTATCCTCCTACCCATCAAGTGCTTGTTTTTCCTTACCTTCAACATTCCAAACTCCATATTCCTTCTCTCCACAACAAGGCCTCTTAAATGGATCACCTCATACCAGGGGGTCAGATGCTTGAAATTCAGACAATATTTATAAAAGAAAATGAGTTCAAGGTAAACTCCTGTATATCAATTTAAACAAAAGGAAAGTATATAGATAGTTACAGAAAACCTGAAGTAAGGCCAACACCATGGCACAGGTCATACTGTCCTCACCATTGAGATGCTGATGTTGACTGCTGTTGCCAGTGGGCAGTCCTGTCTTATCACTAGGTACTTGTAATAACCTCTATCTTCTGTACTTTTCCTAGAATCTTTCCTAACTACAGTCCATTATTCATCTATCCAGTGTCTAAACTCACTTAATCAAATTGTTAAGGAACTGTAGATCTAGAGCCTACACCTTTGGTGGTAGACTTGATGCAGGGTCCATTCCTGGAGAGGGTACCTGGCCAACTCAGACCCGACTTAACACTTTCTGATATCTTCATGTCACAAAGCAAATAAGCTCTCATTCTATCTAAAATACAATGTTACAAAGTCTACAAAGCTTTGGCAACATATTATATACAGTAAATATGCACAAAGTACACCAATAGTGAACACTGCAAACGTTTTCAGATGTTCATTAGAGGTCTGTTCATTTAGTGTCACTTCCTAGACATCTAGCATTAGATATATTAGCTTTGTCTGCTAAAAGCATCCTGCTTGGGGAAATGCAGTGTTTTCAGGTGACACAGTAAAACAATATTTAAATAGGCTCCCTCTGTACGATCAAATCGCTGTGTCCCACGAGCCTTTGAGATAAACAAGCCTACAGTTAACGTCCATGACAGCATTTTTCAGTTTAGCTGACCTCCTGTCGGTGCACCTGCTCCTGTTATCTAATACAGTAAAAGGCTTCCCAAGAGAAACTAATGGAGTCAGGAAACAGAACATGATGTTACTTTGTGCTTCATATTTTTTTGTTTTTAAAGACAGTAACTCTAAAAAGCTGAATTGATCAGGGACCAAACCAAAACTAGCAATTCTGGTTTATTTTTAACAGATAAAGTGACAACACTTCAGAAACTTTTTGTCATCTTCCATTGTGAATTTAAGAATGTTCTGGCACCCTTCAAATAAAACAGCTCATTTTGTACTTTTATTCTGTATTCTAAAGTATCGATGTTATCAATGCTCTTCTTACCAGTGTAAAATGAATTTCTAAATTGCCATTAGAGTGTCACTTTCAAAAATAAAATACTCCAGGTATGTAACAGGCTTCTACGGCACAGATGCTATTTAAAACGTTTTTAAGAATAATTCAAAGCAATCATTTCTAAATAAACTAAATTATGGCAATAATAGCTCAACCAAGGGAATCCTTGACAATAATGAAACATAATGATTGACAAACCTTATTTGTTACTTAAAACAGCTGAAATCTTTCTGTACCTTATAAGTAGGCACGGGTCAAGCGTACCTCCAAAAATAGACTTTCAAACAGTGGTACTGCTTTCAGAAAGAAAGCAAGGGGCAAGATCAGGGGAGTAAAACAATCTAACAAACTGAGACGATGAACCAGTTACATTTAGATACAGTGGAGGAGATCCTTGGTTCTTTTTTTTAACTCTCTACACTGTGTACACTTTTGGATTTCTAGCAAATTAAATCCATTGTAATGATTTTAATGAGCACATAGTGCCTGTCCTGATGGCATGAAATCCAAGGCAGACGTGTCCACTTGAAATGGATTCAGGTCCATACCAATGACTTAAACAGCTCCTCTCCCTACATTATTGCAGAGACCAGACTTATGGGGAAGCAGCACAGATAATCACACAGAAATTGAGGCACACTTTCATTAACCTATGGGATCTTTAATTTCTGGACATTATTTTTCCAAATTCCTCCACTCAAGAATTAATAAATCTAAAACATCATCAGATCAAAACTGAAGTCTTATTTGCAAAGGTAATTGCTCCTGAAAGGAGGCCACATTGTCAGCATTGTTACAGGGAGACATTTTGAAAGACATTTCAGAACAGAGGAGTAAGGAGATGCCTCACAGTTAGGAAACCCGGGTTCACTTTCCGGGTCCTCCCTGCGTGAAGTTTGCATGTTCTCCCCGTGTCTGAGTTTGGGTATATTCTGAGTGCTCCGGTTTCCTCCCACAGTCCAAAGACATGAAGGTTAGGTGGAGTGGTGTTCCTAAATTGTCCCCAGTGTGTGCTTGGTGTGTGTGTGCCCTGTGGTGGGCTGGCACCCTGCCCGGGGTTTGTTTCCTGCCTTGAGCCCTGTGCTGGTTGGGACTGGCTCCAGCAGACCCCTGTGACCCTGTAGTTAGGATATAGTGGGCTGGATAATGGATGGATGGATGGAGGAGAAAGGGAAAGTGCCCTGCTAGCACCCCAAGTTGGCTGCCCCAGTTGCCCTTCCTAAAGGATGGGCCTGGTTAAGGTACTATCTGACGTTCTTGCAGAAACATTATTTACCAAGTTCTTTAAGATCATGTTTGGTGCAACAAACAGGAGGACCTGGAGAACACATATTATAGTGAGTGAAACAGAAGGTCTTTCCATTAGGACATATCAACTCCACAACTGTCTGTCTGAACTAAGATCTTGGATGGCCAATAATTTTCTTGATCTAAATCAAAATAAAATGGAGATGCTTATAGTGTGTCCATCAGCTAAAGCCCAAATTGGTCTTGGACTTCTCGGCTCTTTCTCTGCCTTTTGCAAACTTCAAGTCCGCAATCTTGGTGTTACGTTTGATAGTAACCTCTCTTTTGAGAAACAAGTTAATTCTGTAGTCAAGAGTTGCTTTTTCCAACTTTGTCTATTAGGTAAGATAAAGCCTTTTTTATCTTCTAAAGATCTCGAGAAAGCTACTCATGCTTTTATTTTTTCTCACCTCAATTATTGCAATTCACTGTATTCTGGGATTAACAAATCTCTGATACACAGGTTACAGCTGGTCCAAAATGCTGCCGCTCGCTTTCTGGTTGGGACAAGGAAGTATGACTCTCCTCTCCTATTCTCCTATTTTAGCTTCTTTACACTGGCTGCCTGTCAGTTTTCGAATTGATTTTAAAATCTTGCTGCTAGTTTTTAAATCTTTACATGGGCTCGCTCCTGCCTATTTATCTGAACTGTGTGTTGTACACCAGCCATCCAGAGTGCTTAGATCTTCTGGTCAGTTGTCTCTTGTTGTCCCTCGTACCAAATCCAAGGGGGACAGGGCCTTTGCAGCTGCTGCCCCTCGCCTGTGGAACTCTCTACCTCAGCATATTAAGGAGTCATCCACAATTGAACAGTTCAAAACAAGATTAAAAACTCACTTCTTTTCACTTGCATTCAGTGACCTTCAGTAATACTGAAGTTTTCCTCTTTGTGATCATATAACATTATTTCTATTTATTATCTACTTTATTTTATGTTCATATATTTTATTACTATTTATGTTTTATTGTTTTTGTTTTTTTTTTATTTTTCTTTTATTCTATTATTGTAAAGCACTTTGGCCGCAGCATTACTATGTTGTTTTGAATGTGCTATTTAAATAAATTGACACTAACATTGACATTGACTCTTTTGAATTGTTGCATTATGAAAATAAAAGATTCAATAAACAAACCAAACACCAGTCAAAGCTAGTGAATCTGTTCCATAAATGTTTTTTTCATTTTTGGTTTGCTGTCTCTCATGGAGGTCTTTCTTTGTTGTGATACAGAAGTCTTGCTATTTTCTTATTTTCTGTGCCCTCTGGCACAGAGCAGTTGTATAGACAGCAGTCCCATATTGCCCAACAACACAGCACACCAATGAGGGAATACAAAAATGCAAATAAAAAGGAACAAAAATGAATAATACATCAGAACAAAATGAAAATGTCAGGAATTAAATACTAATGCATTCCTGTCCATAATGTTACTGTATTAATGATGAATAATAATAACAAATGAGAATAAAAGCTGAATAACACATAGAAATAAAAATAAAAAATACTTTGTTACACTCCTGACAATTAAATGTAGACAATCCTTAATCAGCCAAAAATGCATATTCAATGTAACACTGTATATACACAAATGTGAAAATGCAATTACCTCCTCATATTCAGATCCATGGCTTGCATATCAAAATAAGACCACATGTGAAAAAGTAAGTACACACTTACTGCTTAAAAGGGTTTCACAAAGTCCGGGGCTACTAATCAAGGGCACCAGATCATGTGATTATATGGAGGTGGTAGTACTTCTCCATAAAGGCAGCGTGCCAACAAAAGGAATTGAACAAAACTCATCCCTTCATGTCAGCAATATGCTGCTTTATATATACTGTAATGGCTAGGAGGCCAGCGCGGGGAAGGACATGTCCTATCTTAACCAGGAGCTGGACACGCCATGCCAACACAGACAGACAGGCCCCCCCTCCCAGTAAGATGCAGTATAGTGGATAGACTTGGGAAGGTAGCATACCATGAGTGTATGCACCTCCGGTGCACTGGGTAGCAGCATTCCTAGGCCGGTGTACCAAGATCCACAACTGCAGTGCAAACTGGGAGTTGTAGTCTTGTGGGGGCATCCCTGTAGGGTTCCATGGTGGCCACTAGGGGGTGCTACAGGGAATGGCTGTTCCCAGTTTCTGAGACTTCCGCTTGACCTGGAAGCACTTTCTAAATGCAATGTGGCAGCACCAGAAGTTCTCCCAGGTCTGGTATAAGAAAGGCCACTCCACCTTAACCAAGTGAGGTGGAGTCGGGAGGTAGAGGACAGAGGAGATCTACCTCATAAATCTAAATCTAATGAATAGAGGAGATTCATTATTATATTGCAGTTACTTGTGTTCTGGAAGGATGAACCCGTGAAAGGTACTTTTATGTAACATAATTTAATCTGAATTGAACCCATGACTGTGTACGTGCATTAGTGTCTGGAGTCCAGGTCTCTGTGGCACCCTCTTTTTGGTCACTATATATATATATATATATATATATATATACATACATATATATATATATATATATACTTACTGTGAAGCAGCAGCGTTACACTGTGCTATATGACACTGACTCATTATGTCCATATGTAAGAAATTCTTCTGTACCTCTAAGTTTAAGAACAACTTTATAGAATAAGTTTCTCAAACCTAGTTAACCCATTTCATGGTAATGGGGGCTGATGCCTATCCATTCAGCATCAGCAATTAAGCAGGAAACCACTCTGGACAGAGTGCCAGTCCTTCTCAGGACCCGCTTATGCATATACCTACACTCACCCTGGGTTAGTTTGGGGTTTCCAATTAATTGAACCTTCGTGTCTTTGGAGATGTAGCAAAATCCACAAGGGCAACATCCAGCTATGGAGTTTGAGAAGTGAGGAGAGAGTGCTACCCACTGCACCACCTTGCTGCATAAAATAAGCTCAGAAACAATATGGTCCAGTATGGACTGGACCAAAACAACAAACTTGGAGCCTCTAACAAGACAAACACAGTGTCACTTATGTGAAGACCAGGCAAATTTTTTTTTAAATTATCGTTGTACAAAGTCTCAGCATTTAGGCTGGATAACTAAAACACTGCTTTTTCTAAATGTTTGTATCTTTGCTAGGATGCAGTCATCCAGGAGCTCTGAACAACACAAAAAATGGATACTTGTCCAGTAAAAATCGTAATTTTAAGATGTATCAATCAATTCTGATTTTCCACAGACACCACACCAAAATCAACATTTCTCGATGTTTTGAACATCACAGAATCAGAATCTAAACTTAACTCGATAGCAAATTTTTGAATCCATCACCGTAACCTTTCCCCTTCAAAAGATTATTTCAACACAGACCAGTGGTGTAGCGTAGTGGGGGAGGCACTTTTAGGGGGTGGCAAAGAATTACTGTATATTTTAGTCTTTTAAATTGAAATACCTAAATAAGGGGGCGGCAACATTTTCCTCCGCCCCTGGCGACTGACACCCATGCTACGCCACTGACACAGACACAAAAGAGACAGCAGCAAAGCTCTTTTTATTTTTCAGTTGTATTAAGAGACAGCAAACATCCATACTTTGAAATTTAAGAAGGAATTGGAGATCAATGAATCCATACCTACATGATTTAATATGGAAAAAAGATCCCACATTACTCCTTCTTTATGTACCTTACATCTAAAAAATGGCCTAAAGATAGCAATAGCCGCGTGTCACAGCCCTCTCTGAAAATCAGGCATCAGTGCCGGTGGTATCTGGGCTGTGTGGCATTATCACTGACACCCCTTTACAGCCTAGCCATCTTTTCCCCTGTTCAATGTATTGGAAACACAGCACTCACATGACTTGCATATCAGTCAGAATTGTTCATCATGGTAATAAGTTTGCCTGAAGCATAACTAAAACATAATAAAAATTATATTTCTGCCATTACATGTCGGAGATTGCACTAAAAACAGCTTTCCCTCATTTTTCTAAACTTTCTCTGTTATCTGTTTTTGAGGCTTTTCTACCTGCATGTACAGTAGTTTTACTAATGATAAAGGAAGCACTTCAGATTCCCTAGTAATACATCTCTAGATAATCAGAATCTGCACTGGAAAATTTGATTTTCTGACAATGAATGGATGTTATCCCTGGGGGGGGTGGAATCATTCTTTCCCCTTTCTATGCTAGACATGGTCTAATTCAGCTCAAAAGCTGACATTACACGTATCTCTCTGTACGTAAGCTGTCAAAAATATGCCTAGAAGTTGCTCCTGCGCATCACATGTTGTAGCTGTGTTTCCCACTTAAACTTTAACGGGCTGCTCTTTTCATCCATTTATCAGACACCCTAGGGATCACCACACACCCCAAGCCTCTAATAGCCACATTTAGGATATCACTGGACGTATCAACACTGTTTAATGAACGCTTTCTCATGGACACTTACACTACATGATTAGCTTACAGGTCTTCTCATTCACATTCAACAATCCTACTCTGTATACAGTGGGAAAATAGCATCCTATATTTGTTGTAATTTTCAAAGACAGTATTTATCTGTAATAGGAATAATTCAAATTTTTTTTTTTTAGTATATGGCAGCTCTTCATCAATGCCATCCTTAAGTAGCACTCTTTAACAAAATCATTAGACATGCTTAATTACTGTAAACCAACTAGTCATTACTGTCTCTGGCTAATTACCTCCTACTACGCTCTCTCCCGTTCTGATTTCATTCTCTTGGTGAGGAACATGAATATGAGATGGAGTATTTAGCATGTATCTTGTGTCTGACTTCATGATTTGTATTTTGTTTAAATGTAATGTATCAAATAGAGAGAAATGTGCCTCTCACGGACTGAACAGAGGCACCCTCATTCACTTTATGGCTGCTGTTCTTCAGGATATCAGCTCATGATTACAGACACCTTTTTACTTTTGCTTTCCTTTGGTTATTTTATACTTATTTTGGTCTATTTAGAGGTTTAGGTGTGTGGATACTCAACCAAAAACCTTTTGTTACAGTTTTCAAAACTGTTGTCACTTTGTTTAGCATTTTGAGTTGAGTACTTTGAATTGTGATCTCTCAGTTTAGACCTTTTGCCTTCATCTCCCGGTGTCTTGCACACTTACTGGCCTGCCATTTTCTAGCTTCCGGCAGAACGCATCTTGTTTTAGATCTTTACCCGTTTCTGCATATCCACTCATTGAGCAATTGGCCCTAAATAGACACAAAAGTCTCCTGCCCGGGTGGAATAACAAGAACTGGCAGTGGCAATGTTTTTAGGCAGCATTGTTATTCTGAGTTGGACAGCCAGAAGATGGCTGTCAGGATCAGATTTGGGCTCTGCGTCTAGCATCACCTTCCATCCATCCCTCCATTTTCTTAATCCACTGTGAGGAAATGCCTCCCACTTTGCTCTTCTTTTTTTTGCACGCACCGTCTTTATAATAAAAGAAAAAAAGAATTTGTGTTGTCAGGCTTGGAGTGGCAAAAAACCCGTGAACATTCCATCCTAAGGGATACTCTGCAGCCAGAATCATTGTCTTTTCCTGGACTGCCCTCCAATGTACCCCAATTTTAAATGGATCCTTCAACACGGCTCCATGCACTCTCATCTTGTTAAAATTAGGTTTTGTTTTATATTTTTTATATGCTTCTCCTAACTAATTTGCATGATCTTACATTTGTTTGTTTTTTTTAAGCCATTGATTTGGATTTTGACATAACTTTTTTGTTCTATCATTTCCTTTAGGAGCTGTTTAATTCTTTGGTGTGTTTTGGCTATCATCTTGTAATTTAATGAACACCGACATTTTGGACTCCTGTCGTTAGTGAAGCACCCATTTGGGTCAGAAATAACAACATCTGCACTCACTTTCTCCAACTCCAGAAGCTGATCAGAGCCAGGATCCTCCTGGATTCTTGCCAGTGGCCGCATACCCAGGCCAGTGGGTTTTAGCAGTAGAAAAGCACCTCTAAAGTGCTGGCAGGTTACATTTTCTCTGGACATGCTCTTCACAATCTGCACCAGAATAATTTTGCTAAGCTTTTGCATATGGAGAAGAGGGTTGCATATGAAATGAAAATATGTGTTAATAGGACACATTTTGGTTGTGACTAAACATAATTCATTTAACAGATTTTTGTTGTGAGGTAAATCTCTTAGTTTGATGCAAATTTAATTTGGCAGAAAGAGTTTTGCTTATCACTAGTAGTTACCTGATGGGTGGAAGGAGAGAAATAAGTGAAGGATTTTGATTAGCAGGAAGTCTCTTTGAGCTGGTGGAAAAAACCTTTAGCAGGCCTGCAAGGAGCACAGTGTTGCCCAGTTTCTTGATACTTTTTCCTTTTTGTGTTTATTTGTGTTTGTATTATTGCCTGTTTATTTTAACGAGTCATGTTGTTTTATCAAAAATTTCATTTTGAAGTGAGATCTCAGTTGCTCTCAGAAAAGATTCCTTTTCCTACTGTATTTTGGATCAACTGTTAATTCCAGGCTATGCCTCCAACTAAACCCATTGAGTGCTATCAACTCCTTTCTTTGGTTATGTGGTGACATCCAATGCTGGACAGTCAGACAAACCCCAGCAGAGCTGGTCGGTGTGGACGTGATAACATGAAGACACTAGTAGTAAGACAAAAGATCAGTGACTCTGTTATGGTGTAGAGTTTCCAAAATGGCAAAATGGATGTGAGGCATCCAAAAACAAGTAAGGGAGCAGGTTAAAATCCTATCTGGTCTGCCCAGACTTTCTGACTTCAGCTGAAGTGGTCACAAAAATGAGGAGCTAGCACAACAACTAGAAGTATGCAAAAATATAACAAATGTCCCACAAAAGGAGAGTTAACTGTAAACTTTTGGCCTGTATAACAAAGGCAAACAAAAAATCTTTACAAATGAAGGATTTAAAGGTTCAACCAAGCGAAAAATGAGGCACAGGAGTCACCTCAAAATGTAATCCTTAGCAAACAAGTCTCCAAAAACGAAATCCAATAAACAGGTTCCTTCAGACAAAACAAGAAAAATCAGAAAAACAAAAAATCTAAACACAATAAATAGCAATACTCATGAATCCCGCAGTAAATTAATGATATCCTATTCCTGAGCCCCCTCAGCTCACTTGCAGAGCCAGAGTGATGCCTCAAGAGCAGTGACATCAGGGCGGCCCTACCTCCTGGGGCTTCAATCACAAAGAACATGGAACAGTGGAACACTTAAAGACACAGAGCATAATTATACAATTACAAATTAAACTAATCGACATAACATAAAGGCATGAAATATAATAACTTAAAATGATCAAAGACAACAATAAAACATAAAATGCATAGAGTTAAAAAAAAACAAGAAAGGCCAGTTCATCTCAAGAGCAAAGGTTTAGAAAACATAAGAGACAGAAGCAAAGCTCAATAAAACAAGAGTGCAGAGTGCCTACAGTCAACTAAGAGTTGCCTAAACGTTACTGTGAACTGAGCAGGAAGTGGGAGGAGTACAAATGGGTGTGTCAGGGCGGGGCCTGACAGTTCCCTTGTTTTCTCCTTTGCAAAGGATAAATGAGGTCATTAGACTCACATTGATGTTATACTCTGATTGGATGGCATAGGTTAACACTTTTGAAAGCATATAACTTAATGTGTCCATCATCCTTTTGCCTACACGTGAACAATGAGCACATTTTCTGGCTGAACATGTCACATGCGTCTAATTCTACAACAAGGGCTTAAAATAAGAAATACAAATAAAGTGGAAGTTGGTATTATATCTCCCAGTTGCTAACTGGAGCCTCAGTGTGCAGGGTGTGAATGTGATTTGCACTTCTCCAGCCTGGCAGAGGACTGCATTTCCTTGCAGTAAAGGACTTCTATACCTGTGTTTATTTACCAGCCCCATGACCCTGCTAAGAATGAAATGAGTTACACAAAAATTGGAATGGATGCTTGGATGTTCCTGCTGATGCAGCTAAAAGAGATGCTTCAATTACTTATTCTCACTGTAAAATAAATACACTTCCCTAATTGTAACAGCTTCCTAAACATCCCTTTAAAAAAAGAAAGAGTTTTCACCTGGGAGCCTATTGTTTAAAAGCTACTTCAATGCACTGTTGAAAACGTGTTATAGTTTCTCCTGAGAGCTTACTGTAATTGGATTTTATATTGAGTGATCTGTAGATTCCAACAGTTTTAAGTGCATCCCATTCCAGCCGTGAAACTAAATTGTATTCGTTTTATGCTGTTAATCATTGATGGCAGCTGCTGAAGATAGGATCAGCATAAGGCTCAAAGCATCTATTCTGTGAACCTCCTAACTTGGGGTCCCTTTGGATGGCACCACACTGCTATTCACCTGCCACAAGACTTAAATCACTCGTAATTATCTTTTCTATCAAAACAGCTCAAGCTTGAAATTTACAGCTAAGTAAAGTCTCTTACAGGTTATCCTTCCATCCATTATTAGCATTAACACAAGGAGCATCTCTAGAAAGTGCAGAAACAGGTTAGAGCTAAGAAGTCAATCTGATTTTGGACACACGTACACACCACAGCAGTTTTGTGTTGTTAATCAGTCTCACTCTTCAGTGAATTGGGAAACTCCACACATCGAAGTGTTCGAGCCATGAACCAGAAATGCACCTCTGTGCCATTACTCTGTTATAGTAAAGAACATAACAAATAAAGCCTTCATGAGTACTTGTGCTCTTCTAAATGAGCTTTATGGACTGAAAGTTAACTGATGAATATCAGTTTCTCCGTGTAGATTGTATTTACATGGTCATATAAGGAGTAGGCTCCTTTAGGATTTGTAAAAGGATCAGACCAGACACACTTAAAAAGGTTTGGGGCAGCCACCCGTATATTATCCCTAGCTGCAATGGGTTAAGTTTTTCAGACAAGTTATTGGTTTGGAATCCAGACATGAACTGACAAAGGTTTGGAAAGATGGCAGTTTTAAGTGATTAACCCAGAAGTGACGTGGGGGAACCGGAAGTGACCTTCTTCTGATGTCATCTTAGGGGCCAGAACTGGAATGTCTTTCTGAGCACTGGAACTTGAAGTGATGTCTTTCTGAATACTGGAACCGGAAGTGGTGTCTTTCTGAGCGCCGGAACCGGAAGTGATGTCTTCAATGTTGAGTCAGGTAGGTTTTCCTGCGGCTGGTCTATAGAGACAACAGGAGAAGGTTTAGTGCACCCTGCCACCCCGTGGCCTGGTGTGGAATTACCTTCGCTTGGTCCATACAACGTCCTCCTACTCGCACGTGTGTGACAGATTTTAAGAAAGTCCAGTTTTTTTGTACACAGTCTTGGAGTTAAGATCAGAGGGAAAGATGGAATAAATGTTTCTGGGAATATCTATCTATCTATCTATCTATCTATCTATCTGCTTTTTTGAGCACAGCAATATCTGAATGAAACAGCACAAATTAGCTGTTAGCTAAATATATGAACTGGATAGACTGAATGTTGTCCTGTCATTTATGAAGCTTCTTATATTTTTATGTTCTACTCTCTCTATGGTGATGTCCTTGAGCCTGTGCTTGGTACACCCCCATTTCCACCCCCCACCAAAGTCCCCGCAAAACCTCTGTTTAACCCTTTGAACAACAGGTCTCTATTGAATCACTAGAGGTGAGGTAGAATCACTTCGTAGAGAATATCAATGTTAAGACACCAGAAGGCTGTCAGCGTGTGTTGCTGCCCGGCATTGCTTTTATCCAAGAATTTATTAATTAAGATTACTTGTAACTGTGTTTTTTCATTACTTTCTTTAGCTTTGAAGCAAAAATGTTGTATATGTTATGTCAACCATCTACTTCAGATAGTCATTGCTGATAATGTCTGTGTTATTGGTTATTCTGAGTAAAATTCTATTTCAACTGATTTAAAAAAAAGTGGATGTAGTTAAATTGTAGCGTTCACATGCCATACGTGCCGTTTATTGGAAGTGACAGCTGTGCTACTGGCAACTGATGAACAACTGGCTGTCAACCCCGCTTTGAGCAGATGAAGGGGAAATGCTTGTAACAAATTCTAATGCTGATACCTTTGAGGAACAGTAGCCATAGAAACTTGAACAGCTATTTGAGTTTTTATAGCAGTTGGGGTGGAAATGATATTACATTTTATATGTTCACCAAATGTCCCATTTTTTAAGTCATGTTTTTTGCTTATTCTGTGTTTGTATAAGTTCTCTTTGGGTACTCCCGATATGCTAAAGATAAAAACATGTAGGTTGCTAAACTTTTAAATATTTTATATTACATGCACCCCGCTGCCTTCTATTCAGGACGTATACAACACTCGCTGCTTTAGAAAGGCAAATGGCATCATTAAAAACCTCAGCCTTCTTTCTTAGCTGCTTTTCTCACTTCCTCCTCCTGGCAAACAGTACAGAACCATCAGCACTCACAGCAGTAAATTCAGAGACATTTTCTATAAGGCAACTGAACAGCCACTCATAACAATAAATACTGTATATGGTTTTGGATAAATGTAGTACAGTATATATAATTCAAATATATATACATTCATATATGCAATACATATATATTGTGACCATAAGGGGATGCCACTGAGCCCCAAATCCCAGACACAATTAGATCTGACACAAGTCCCATTTCAAATAAAAGTTATTTTTTTAATCACGATACCTTCTTCTGGTGTACAAAGTCCAGACCCCACAATCACAGATAATAAACAGTCCTTCGGGTCACCTTCAGCTCCTCCAGGTGAGTGATGCTCCCGACTCTGACTCACTGATGAAGACGAGATGGCTTCTTTTATGCTGGACCCAGGAATTACTCCAGTACCACAACTCTTCACTTTGAAAGCATTCTGGATCAATCAAAATGTAGGGGTATCGTTCCCCTTCAGCTCCCCCTGGCAGCTCTCATTTACACCAACAGGGCTGACCATTCACAGTATAACTCCCACTATGCCCTGCAGGCATATAAATGGGAGTACTGCCACCCAGTGTATCAGGGAAATATAAAACAGGCTAAGGTCTCCCCGCCGGGAAAGGTACCAACAACCAACCTGTCCATTGTCCTTCATTATGGCATCCCAGCTTTGCAAGGAATTGCCCTCCATCCTAGTTGGGACCCCAGTCCAAGCATTATGTGTCTTACATTCTATATATATATATATATATATGCTGTTGAATATATTTATTCCTGTGTCTTTTGTTGGCATTATATTGTTGCCAGTGTTCTGAAGAAACATTTAAGTTAGAATTTCTGTAGACTGTGTACATGACTCTAACTTTGAACTTGAAATTATGCAGACGTATCTAGTGTTAACATTAACTTAACTAACTAATAATTGCCAACAACCAGCCAAAAGTACGAGTTCACACACCTTTGGCAACACAAAAACTCCATTACACAATGGGATGATGGTGACTGGTCTGTCTCGATTGATATCTGGTCACTGGAATACCCTCTGGCATTATCACCTACTAACAAAATACAGCAATATATGTTTAAAAGTTAAGTAAATCAAGAGCCTTGCCATACTCCAGGAAAACCTATTGGCTATGAAGTGTCTAAGTCCACACTTCAAGTATATAAATGTACAGCATTCAGGTGATAAAGGGCAAGCCACAATCATGTGGGAAAGAACACACAGATTACACAAATCAAACGCAACACTCTGGGGCTGTCTGGTAGCAGCACTCCCCAACGTGTGGTCCAGTGTTTGCTGGCCAGAGTGATCATGTGATGTGTATTCTCAATCTACATGCTTCCGTTAGGTCAGATTATCTCAGGTTACAACGTGAGCTACCACAGCTATGCTGATGACACACAGCTGTACTTATCTATAGCACCTGATGACTCCGACTCTTTCGATACACTAACACAATGTCTTACTGGTACTTCTGAATGGATGAATAGTAACTTTCTCAAACTAAATAAAGAGAAAACTGAAATTTTATAATTGGCAATAATGGATTCAATGAGGTTATCAGAAATAAACTTGATGTATTAGGTTTAAAAGTTAAGACGGAAGTAAAAAACTTAGGGGTAACCGTTGACTGTAATCTGAATTTTAAATCGCATATTCATCAGATCACTAGGACAGCATTTTTTCACTTAAGAAACATAGCAAAAGTTAGACCTCTTATATCATTGAAAGATGCTGAGAAATTAATTCACGCTTTTGTTTTCAGTCGACTAGATTACTGTAACGCACTCCTCTCAGGACTACCCAAAAAAGACATAAATCACTTGCAACGAGTGCAGAATGCAGCTGCTAGAATCCTAACTGGTAAAAGAAAATCCGAACACATTTCTCCAGTTTTGATATCACTACACTGGTTGCCTGTGTCATTCAGGATTGACTTTAAAATACTGCTTATGGTTTATAAAACCTTAAATAATCTCGCTCCATCTTATATATCGGAATGCCTGACACGTTATATTCCAAATCGTAACCTTAGATCTTCAAATGAGTGTCTCCTTATAATTCCAAAAGCTAAACTTAAAAGAAGTGGTGAGGCGGCCTTCTGCTGTTATGCACCTAAAATCTGGAATAGCCTGCCAATAGGAATTCGCCAGGCAAATACAGTAGAGCACTTTAAAACACTGCTGAAAACACATTACTTTAACATGGCCTTTTTATAACTTCACTTTAACTTAATACTGATACTCTGTATGTTCAATTCTTCATAATAACTATTCACAGTGGCTCCAAAATCCGTACTGACCCCAACTCTCTCTTCTGTTTCTTTTTCTGGTTTCTTTGTGGTGGCAGCCTGCGCCACCACCACCTCCTCAAAGCATCATGATGCACCAACATTGATGGACTGAAAGCCAGAAGTCTACGTGACCATCATCATCAGGTCCTTCCATGAAAACCCTAAATACAAAGAGGACTGTTTCATTTATGTTAGGTAGATTGCCCAGAGGGGACTGGGCGGTCTCGTGGTCTGGAACCCCTACAGATTTTTTTTTTTTCTCCAGCTTTTGGAGTTTGTTTTTTTTTTGTTTTTTATGTCCACCCTGGCCATCGGACCTTACTTATTCTATGTTAATTAATGTTGACTTATGTTTATTTTTTATTGTGTCTTCTATTTTTCTATTCATTTTGTAAAGCACTTTGAGCTACATTTTTTTTGTATGAATATGTGCTATATAAATAAATGTTGATTGATTGATTGATTGATAGGCTGGTATACAATTGGAAAAACAATTTCCTACAAACCTGTTGTTTCGACACCAGAACTCTTCACTTGTTTTAAACAGAAACATCGGACTACTGGCTTCTTTTACACAAAGTGGAACAAGAATGTGTAAAATTATGAAAGAGCTTCAACCCATGGTACAGAAAGACAATAAACTGAAGGATATATTCCCAAAACCTCCCCTCCTTGCATACAGACAACCACCAAACCTCAAACAACTGATTGTCCGAAACTCTATGTGTGGCTCGGCAGCAAGTGGCACATCTCCCTGCCAACAGAACAGATGTGGCACCTGTGCACATATCTACACGACAGATCAGGTAGTTATACCACATTGCGAACAGGAGCATAAAATAAACGGTCCATTCTCATGTAAATCTGCTAATGTGGTCTACCTAATCATGTGCATAAGGTGTCCCAACACTGGACTGTATGTAGGGGAAACTGGTCAGACACTGTGCCAGCAAATGAACTCACATAAGCGCTTTGAGTACTGAGAAAAGCGCTATATAAATGTAATGAATTATTATTATTATTATTATTATTATTATTATTATTATTATTATTATTATTATTATTATTATTATTATTAGATTTCATATTAATCAGAACAGTATTGATCTTCCGGTGGCAACACACTTTAACAGTAATGGCCACAGCATAAAGGATCTGAGGGTCACTGTGCTTATGGGTAATTTCAAGACCCAACAGGAGTGTAGAAAATGTGAATGCAAACTTACGCTTAAATTCAGCACTCTACAAAATGGTCTGAATAGAGACAAGAGTTTTATGACCAGATATGTGGACTAACAGACTGATTGACCAGCTGACTACATTAGTGGCCTAGCTTACAGACAATGCACTTCAAAAAAACCTTACAGGACTTTCTCTAGTGATGGTTATCTTATCTCTACATTTTATTAGTTCATTGTTCTCTTCTTTCAGGGTTAATTCATCTCAGGTGTATTCATTTTGCTAACAAAAGGTTGTTAAGATGAAAGAGAAAAATCACTTTGCTGTCCCAATATAAGCGAGAGTATTTTTCAGTTTCTTTGTTACACCTTGCCTGATGAAGGGGCCTTAGCTGCCTCGAAAGCTTGCATTTGTAATCTATTTAGTTAGCCAATAAAAGGTGTCATTTCACCCTACTTTCTCCTGTATCAATATACAGTATTTACTGTATACCAACAGACTCCAGGTCCCATGACCATGAATTGGATCAAGAGGGGTTGAGAATGTTATGTCATTTACAGTTTCACTCATGATTAAAAGACATTTTTACCATTATCAGTTAAACTAAATGTGTGCGTGTGAATCATTTTCATCCTGGACCTTATCTACTGGCCTTCTACAACAGGACTACAGTGAACAAGGTATCACTATATTTCATACATTCAAAGAGTCTGCTTAAGTTGATCCCTGCAAGAAGATAAACAAAGCTTGGCGCAATGCCACCCCATAGCAGTGATCACTCCTACACATACAGTGGGTCCATTGTGACTCAGTATTGCTTGCTGTGCTGTTTAAAATGGAAATGGGTCCTACAAGATTCATTAGCTGCCTTAATTATGGAACCATCTTCCGTACAACATGCTGTACATATGTAGAAGCATAATGTGAGGCAAAGGCAGTTTGTTTTCCTTGTTTCTGCAGCTCGGTGTAGCACACCAGATACGATTCCATAAGCCAAGTCCAGGCTTCTTACCTGTTGACATTCATCCATCCTTGTAAGGCAGCCTCTCTGAGAGGCTTTCAATGAACACTTAGTAGTTGGTGTCCAAAAAAACTGAAAATGAGCTGAGAAAATGAATGGAAGGAGGAATGCATGGAATGACAGAGGGGTGGATTGTAACCCTTTATCTAGAACTAGTCAACCCGCGGCGTACCATATGCTGCATAATCAGGCCGGTTTTTAAATCATTTTTAAGCACGGGGAGAAAATTAACATTTGAAAAATCAGTAATGTAATACATCAGCAAGAAAAGCAACATTGTAACAATGCACGGAACGAACCAACACACAATCGTCCGTGTGGTGCTCAGGCGCGGAGGGTGGAACGGGAGGAGAGGAGAAGGACGTCCACTCCGCTCCCTCCGTCATGCTAGTCTGCTGATTTCTCGTCCAGTATGCACTGCCTGCTCATGTGCCCACCTCCAGCTTGTCACTCGAGTTGTTGTCGTCTTTGCACAGTCCACATGCACCTGTGACTCACGTAGACTTTTCATTGCTCTGTGCGGTTTTGGCTGCCTTTCTATATATAATCCACCAAGACACCAGACCATGGTAGTAGCGAGGTGGGAGGGGGGTGTGTACAAAGTGCAGGAGCATCTAAAAAGACACATGTTTGTCGCAGATGCAAATTGCTGTATGTAGCGTGTAAAACAGTTTGCTATAATGCACGCGGTCGTGCGTTGTAACCGAAAATTCGGTTTTTAAAGACTGCTTACTTCATTGTGTATTCGACTGTAGGTGAATGAAAAGATGTAAATCTGGAGAGGGCAACATACAATACAGCGTTTTACACGCTGCATACAGCGATTCACATTCACGACAAATTGTTTTACACGCTGCATACAGCGATTCACATCCGCGACAAATATGAATCTTCTTAGATGGTGCTGTCGCGTCCACCCACACTCTCGAAGCACACACACTACCTGATCATGTGCCCACTCACAAGAGCAACTAACAGAGGCCCGCCCACCAACTGTAAGACCATAGGATACCTCTCGCAAACTGCTCTACACGCCGCATACAGCAATTCACATCTGCGACAAACAAACTGTTTTACACACTGCATACAGCGATTCACATCTGCGACATGATTTTTCTTAGATGGTCCTGTCGCATCCACCCTCGCACTCGAAGCATACACACTGCCTGGTCATGTGCCCAGTCGCAAGAGCAACTGACAGAGACCCGGCCACCAAGTCTAAGACCATGGGAAACCACTCGTAAACTGTTTTACACACTGCATACAACGACTCACATCCGCGACAAACAAACTGTTTTACACGGCGCATACAGCGATTTACATCCGTGACAAACATGCCTCTTCTTAGATAGTCCTGCCGTGTCCACCCTTGTTCTCGAAGCATACACACCGCCTGGTCATGTGGTGCCTCTGTGTGAACCGGTCAGGCACAGAGAAGGTCAGCTGCTGAGAGAGAGCGTCTCGACTGTTGCAGGGCCTGCATTGGTGAAGCAGGTGAGACGTTAATGAAACAGAGCACAGGGCTTATTGGTTTTTAAAGACTGCTTCCTTCATTGTGTTTTAACCTCAGTTTTAAAGGATTGTTTTAAGGATCCCATGGGATACCCCTCGCAAACTGTTTTACACGCTGCATATAGCGATTCACTTCCGCGAGAAATATGGCTCAGAGGCTGCATGTGGCCTCTACGACATACGAACATAAATGACGCCGTTTTTATTGTGTTGTCGCTTCCGAGTTGGTGGCCGTGGTTCTGCGAGTTGTCGTCGTATCCAATGGTCTTAGAGTTGGTGGCCGTGGCTCCTTCCTGCGTGCGCCATGGGCGTCTTATTTGTCGGCGGCTTAGTGAATCCACACCCCTTCCGGCGTGCTTTCCATGGGTGTCTTGCCTTAGTGAATTATATATATAGATTATTCAACCTTTGGTGAGAAGTGAGAAAGATTTACATATCAACCTGACTTTCTGTACTACTGATTAGCTTTTAGATCATTCTTTCAAAGAGTAACCTAAACTTGCCCATTTTAAGAAACCAGCAATACATTTGGCAGCTCTACACTTCTCCAGAGTTCCTAAGAATGGGAAAAAATGACCACTTGTGATCAAATGCCTGTACACCTGAGAAATGCAAGCTTGTCCACATTGGGCTTGTTTTGCATGGTAACATCATGACAGTGTGCCCATATGGAACTCTGGTGCCAATAAAATGAAATATAAAAGAACAATAAGCAATGCAAACAACACAGCATCACTCTTTAAATGGCTCATAGCTGGCCTACAAGTCATTATTAGGATTGCTGGTGTCTTCAGCTACACAAATACAAATTTTCACATACTTGTGGGTGTTTTTGCCTGTTTTTGATTAAAAAAAAAAGAACATTTACCACAACATTACTTTTTAGTAAAACTAAGCTGTAATATGCATATTCTACTGTTATGAAAACTGATCATGTACAGTTGAGGGTGTCAGAACCATGAGAGTTTAGAGCTCAAGAAACCCATAAGAACTATTTAAGCAAAACATTTCTGATTCAGAATGTTTGTATTGATTTTATTAAGAATTTTGACTGGCGATTTGTTGTTGGCAACATCTCATAAGACTCATGTAATGAAAACTTGCTTTTTTTTTTACTTTAACTGCTTTCTTGCTAAATCCCATAAGCTAGGCTATTGGCTCACATCCTGTCATTCCTGAAATTAACATCTAGCCCGACTGGACATTTCTACTGGTGACGCTAAACATGTCGAGCCTTTTGAATGTGACTGGTGGTAGACTGGCATCTCATACAGCATCAGCTTTTTGTCTGGTGTTTGACTTTCCTGGCATAGACTCTGCTCCTTCAGCTGTGTATTTGCTCATAAAAACAAATGGATGTCCTTATTATTTTCCCTCCTGGGTACTTTTTGAGGCTGAGATATTTCTTTTTCCGCCTTTATTTTTTGGGCTTCTGCATGCTGCATGCTCTCATTTCTAGAGCAGCCTGCTTTTTGCTTAGATATTATCAGTGGTGCCCTCCATAATGTTTGGGACAAAGGCACTTTTTTTTCTTGATTTTCCTCCCAAACATTATGCAGGGCATTTTATCTGACCAGGAGTTTGTATATGTGCTTTCACCAAAATGAAACCCACATACACTGCACCTCTACTTTTGGTTTTAGCATTTTGCTGCAAACAGCCTATGACGATCATGATGAGGATCATCATATCTTTTAGAGACTGAGCACATAGTACTCGAAATCTCATTCTGCTTTCATGATCCAGCTAACAATGAGAGTACTTATAATAGATGAAAGATGTGCTAGATGAATGTAAAAAGCTAATGGGCTTGACAATCACAATCATTAGTTATTAGAGCATCAATAGAAACATTAAAGTCTGCATTTGTAGACCATCTTTTAATGATTTTATTTCCATTGAAGCAGATGTGCCAGGCAGCATGTGAAAATGTTGTAATTTTGCCTCATACAAGCAGCTTTGTAGCTCTGGCTTATTTAAAGTTGGAGTTTCAGGAGACTAACCAGTGACCTTTTCAACAAGAAATCTACAATCTGCTTAATATTCTCAAAAAGCCTGCCTTTGCAAGCTTAATTGGACTGCTGATTAGATCTCATTGTCCTCCACTGAAGCATTCATGCCTCCAAACAGTACATGATACCAAGACAAATGACAGTAGAAGCCACGAGTTTGTCCAGGCAGTTGACCATATTCTATCATATTTACTTTTTGCCATTTTCTATTTCCATATTAACAATTTTACATTACTGAAAGACACTAAGTTCTTTTATGTTCAGGCAAAGTCTTAAGGTCATGTCACATCAGATGATTTTTTCAGTTATTTTCAGTTATAGCCTTCATTTATATAATCTTTATTGAGTTGGAGGCAGTGGGCAGCAGGCTCCTGTGAAGCTGATCAGATAATGTGTCACACTCGACGACTGAGATGAACTTCACTCCAAAAAAATCAAACAGGTTTGATATTGTCTTTGGTCATAAAGAAAGAGCTCTGTGTGTTCAGGAAAGCTGACTACCAATGACTGCTCATCTAGCAGAATAAGCAGAATAGAACAAAGCCAAAAAAGAACAAGGAACACACACGTTTTGGACCTCATCTTTCTGATGTCTTGTTTTTTATGTACCACAGCAAAATGGAAACAAATACGAAAGAAAAAGGGCGTGATTGCAACTGTACCTGCCCTAGCTGTTAACTCATTACACCATCAAGCAGCACGTTCTTGGTTGTCAGATAAAGGGCAGACCATGGCTATGCTGGACAGTTGGCATGCAATCATAATCAGGTGTGTCATTTTTCCATGATTCCTGTTACTTCATGGTCCCTGGATAAAATATAAACTGACCGATCAGATTTTACAGAAAAATGGCAAGTGACAATTTGTGATTCATTTGAAAATCCTTCTCTGCTGTAACAAAAGTGACAGTCTTCAGAAATAAGAGCTTTGCTTTGTCTTAGTCACGTTTACACCCTAAAGTATAAAACATATATAGTTTAGTTTACTTTAATTTGGTTTACTGCAGTGTGGTGCAGCAATTTGCACTGCAATCTCACAGAACCAGTGTGTTGAGTTCAAATCCCTAAACAGACACCATCTATGTAGAGTTTTCAAGTTCTCTTTGTTTCTGTACTTTTTACTTCATATTTTCTTCAAACATAGTCTGGTCTGAAGAATCTCAATTTCTGCTGAGGCACACATATGGTAGGGTCAGAATTGATGTCAGCAGCATTAATCCATGCACCCAACCTGCCTTGTGTCAACTGCTGTTGGTGGGGTAATGGTGTAGGGACTTTGGGCCTGTTAATACTAATCAATCGCTTCTTGAATGCCTTGGCATATCTGAGTGTTTTGACTGTCCATGTGCATCCCATCCTGACCACAATTTACCCATCTTCTAGTAGCTACTTCCATCATGATAATGCATTATATCACAAAGCAAAAACCATCTCATGCTGGTTCCATGACCAAGACAATGAGTTCAATGTTCTTTAGTGGCCTTCCAAGTCACCAGATCTGAAACCAATGCAACAACTTCAGGATGTGGAAGAACAGGAGATTCACTGTGTGAATGTTCAGCTGAGAAATCTGCAGAAAGTACATGATGTCAACATGAACCACAATGTTTCCAAAATCTTGTGGAATCCATGCCATGAAGAACTGAGACTGTTTTGAGAACAAGTGGCGGTCCTACCAAGCATTAGTATAGAGGTCTAAGGAATCTGCTCAGTGTGTGTAGAGTTTTTTTCACTGGTGACTCTACTCTGTGCTGATATCCAGACCCTCTTATTATTGAGGTCTGCACTTTGTACACTTCAGCAACAAATTAAACAAACAGCAGAGAATAATTTCACTCCACTCTGTACACATCCACTTTCATTTAGTGCATAATATATGAATAATAACAAAACCAGATGCGAGACAGCAACCAACTTCACAGTGGCATCTAGAAATCTGAGAATATAATGGAATGAAAAGCATGAATTGGCATTATGGCACCCTACATTCACCTTGTGCCAGGGTCACTTAAATACACTTTAATTTATATGTAAGTCTCAAAACCAAACAACTTGTACACTTGCACTGATGTGTGATTTATACGGTGGAATGGAATGGAAGGTGGTGCTTATAATAGACTGGTCTCTCCTGATTTAGACTTAAAGAAGACTTTAATGGAGGAAAAAAATTGATATACAGTGAGCACTGTAGTGCTCATATTGATCCAACACTGTCAAATTCATCATCAAAGTGTACCTTGTATGAAAGATTTCTTGAACTTTCATAAATTGAGAACACCTGCAAGCCCTTTGCCAAGATATTTGTTTCACAGAATATGCCAGATTCACCTTCTGCTGATTGGTGTAGGTACTCTATAGATAACATTTTTCAGGAAGCATTTTAAAGTTTCTTTGCGTAATTGTAAGAGAGTGTTGCGTACAGCTTATTTCCAGTGGGTCCAGACCCCCTGTGCTTTAGCACTGCCCTTGATTGTTCTGTAAAACACATTCTTGCGTTCCCTGAGGCCTAACACACTTGGCAGCGGTACACATTTCATCTGGAAGGAGGTCACAGCCTATAAGGTGACATTGACAAACTGTTTTGAGAAATAATAAACTCTATAAAATCTAGTGATGTGCCTTTTATCCCAGCATGAATCATGGGTGTATACTTTACGTCCTGTTAAAACATATCAGTGTTTACAGTGTGCCTAATATGGAGGTACAGTTTACTGCATGGGTCACACCTATAAATCTTGCCCAAATTGACTTGGAGAACATCAGTAGTTCTGCAAGAGAGAATTTGTAGGCTGGACGGCAACACTGATGGGCATTTTTACTCAGCAATGACCCTAAAATGCCACTGTACACTTTTCAGAAAAGATGATCATAGTGGGGTCTTTTAAGTATGTTTTCTTGATCTGAATTACAATGGAGTGGACACTGTAAGTATGGAGAGGTGAAAATTTGACCCTCTGCAGTTTGCCTTTCAGGGTCACAAAGGGGTGGACGTTTCTGTCATCTATTTGCAGAACTCCCACCTGGAGACAGGGTAGCAGGGTGAGGTTATTGTTTTTTGACTTCTCTAGTGCATTTAACATCATGAAGCCTGCTGGAGAAGAAGCTCTGGTCAATGAGGGCTGATTCTACCAGCGTCTCCTGAATAATGGACTACTTAAATGGTAGAACTCAGTTTGTGAGCTGTGTATCTGCCATGCTCATAACTAGCACAGGGGTCTGATAAAAATGTATTTATCCCCAGGAGGAAATGTCCACAGGGAACTCCACTGGCTCCCTTTCTGTTTATCCCGTGCTCCTCAGACTTTAGCTACAATACAGAATTATGTCATCTGCAAACATTTTTCTGAGTTGGATATCAGTGGTGGGCAGCAGAATGAATACAGGCCACTTGTAGAGGACTTTGTTAAATGGTGCAAACTGAACCACCAGCACATTAACATCAGCAAGACCAAGGAGATAATCACAGACCTCAGGATAGTCAAGTCTACTTTGGTCCCAGTTGTCATTCATGGTGAAGAGCTGGAGGTGGTGAGGACCTACAAATACAAATGGCATCATTTGCAATATACTGAACCAATAATTCACTATGGCCATGACTGACATAATGTACTGTGAAACTGCAGCTTTTAAATATGTGTAATTATAATGACCTTACACTTTGTAAATATATACACCTTATTAGTGTACTTGCAGATAACTTGTTATATATGTATTTGCATCTTGTTAGCATACTTAAAAGTATTATAATTCCTTGTATATGTACAGTATATGTGTGCCTTTTTTGGCTGATGCAGTAACCCTGCAAATTTCCTCAGGAATGATAAAATTTGTATCTATCATTGATAGATCATTGATCTATGTAAAACCAGGCTGCTTGGTATGTTATATTTGTACATCCATCTATCTATCTATCTATCTATCTATCTATCTATCTATCTATCTATCTATCTATCTGTCTATCTATCTATCTATCTGTCAGAACACCATGAGGTCTGTTTTATTTTCTCTTCACTCTGTACTCCTCAGACTATAAACATAATAGTAGGTCACATCACATGCGGAGATTCTCAGATGATTCTGCACTTATGGGGTGTATTGATAAAGTGGATGAGTGCATAGGAGTCAGGTGTAGACATTTGTTTCTTGGTGCAAAGAGAATTTAAAATCAGAAAAACCAAGGAACTGGTTATTGACCTCTGTATCCGGTCACTATTCAAGGACTAGATGCAGAGGTGGTCCATTCCTGCATGTTCTTGGTGGTCCATATTAATGACAGGTTGGACTGGTTTCAGAACACAAAGGAACTATAAGAAAGTACAGAACAGACACTTTCTCCTTAGGAGACTTCATTCCTTTAATGAGGGAAGTGACATCCTTCACATCTTAACACTGTGATGGCCAGTGTGATTTTCTACACTGTTATGTGTTGAGCTGGTCATATCACTTTAAAAGATGCCCACTGAATCAACAAGTTCATTAAAAGAGCCAGCTCAATTATAGGACACACTCTGGACCCCCTGGAGGAAGTAGAGAAAGAGAGAATTAAAATAAAACTGAATACCATTATGAACAATGCTGTACATCCTCTCTCTGACACACTAACACTGAGAGCTTTCAGCCAATGGATTATTCAGCAGAAGTGTGTCAAGAAACACTAACAGCAATACCTCTGCATAATGCCTCACTGTGACTGTGACAGCCAAGTTAGAACTTTTCTTTCTTTTTAGTTTGTTAGCATCCAAACAAAGATCTATCTATCTATCTATCTATCTATCTATCTATCTATCTATCTATCTATCTATCTATCTATCTATCTATCTATCTATCTATCTATCTATCTATCTATCTATCTATCCATCTTTTGTTTAGCTTGCTCCTCTGAATTTTATACAAGCGCCTGCCATGGTGTAGCCTGTTAAAATTCTATGCATGTCTAGCTACATTTACACAACAAAGTATCAAACCACCAGCTGCTACAATAACAAAGTTACTTTCAGCATAGTAACCCATCAAATACCGATTGCTCTGGCACCAATAAAATGATCATGTTTACATTGACAAAAAAGAGGACCCTATCAAAAGTTAAACTGTTGCCACCTTGATCGTAGCAGTACATCACACATTCCACCACTTGCCACCAAAGGCTGTGTTCACAGACAATAGCAATGCACCAAACATGGATCACTGCAGAATGAAATGAGTGTCTTCTTCAAGGCTCCCTCTCTCTTATAGTGTAAGATGCTGTGCAGTCTTGGAAAGCTAGTGAACTGCTGCCAGTCAGGATTCAGCAGAGTGAACTACAGTGGACTTTTGTTAAAACCTGCTAATGGAAAATCTCTGTGGCCTGGTTCACTAGCCAGGAACCCATGGGCACAAGAGAAGAGGAAAAGTCAGGCTCAGCCTTCTACAATGACAGCTCTCTCTAAGACAAGCAGGTGCAATAAAAGACAAAGAAAATGGTTTACCATTATGGTCTGACTGGTTTAAAAAAATAAATTCCAATAACGCCTGTTTGCGCCTTCTAGGTACCTGTTCTCTTTATAACAATGAAGATTGACTGGCTGAATAAACCCACAACCGTTCACAATTGTGGCACTCTGTAGTTGATAGATAAAGGAATGAACACATTTGATTTGCTTTAATGAGACAATTCCCTGTTGGCTCATTTTGAAGTATAGATAAAAGGTAGCATTCAGTGTGAAAATGCAAAGATTTAAAAAAAAAAAAAAGCAATTGTTTATCCTGTGAATCATATGGCTGGTTTTGGATGCATCTGTGAATGAGCTTTGATTTAAGGCATTATCAGTTTTTTGTGCAGATTTTTTTCTTCAGTAAGGGATGATACATTGGACAAAAGAGAGGAAGTCTTAATCTATCATTTAATTAGCTACAATGTGCTCGGAGATTATCACAAATTGGTTTTTAATCACAGTGTCACATTGGGAATAAAGCGAGTCGTTTATTGAATGTATAAAGTGCTGCCGTGGAGCTTAAAGCAATCCGGTTGGTATGCACTTCACAGGGATGATTGTGTGCAAGTGTTATACCGTTTCCACTGTGCGAGGTGAAATGCTCAGGGTGCGCTAAATCAGCCGGTGGTTAATTAACCAGCCATTCTCTTAGACTCGAAGAAGGGGCCAGATGGATTAGGGAGGCAAAATTGTGGCCATTATGACAATCAGGAAAGTATGTGCTGACAGACAAAACAGGTGCTGCCATTCTAATGGCAAGAATCTGCAGAGCCGCGAAATGCTGTGAAAAGGCTTTAGGCTGTGGTGACCGATTTAACATAACGTAACATTGTAAAACACGCCCAATCTAATTCATAGCCATGGGGAACATCAGATTTAATTTTGTTTAATATTGTTCAGTTGAAACAATTCTAACAAACATGAATTCACCTGTCTCTATGTCTCTCCCATACCTTGAGGACCACAGCGCCAAATACATAGGATCCTTCAGGCTGTTAATTATGCTCTATAAAATAAAGACTAATTGATTGATTGATTTACATGAATAACCTATGAATGCTCTATGTAAGAAAGCTCAGAGCAGACTATACTTTCTGAGAAGGCTGGCATCCTTCAACATCTGCAGTAAGATGCTGCAGATGTTCTACCAGACGGTTGTGGCGAGTGCCCTCTTCTACGCGGTGGTGTGCTGGGGAGGCAGCATAAAGATGAAAGACGCCTCACGCCTGGACAAACTTGTTAAGAAGGCAGGCTCCATTGTAGGATTAAAGTTGGACAGTTTAACATCTGTGGCAGAGCGACGGGCACTAAGCAAACTCCTGTCAATCATGAAGAATCCACTGCATCCACTTAACAGGATCATCTCCAGGCAGAGGAGTAGCTTCAGTGACCGACTTTTGTCACTGTCCTGCTCCACTGACAGACTAAAGAGATCGTTCCTCCCCCACACTATGCGACTCTTCAATTCCACCCGGGGGAGTAAATGCGAACATTAATTTTATTTTAATTGTTTTCATTTTTATTACTATTTAATTTAATATTGTTTCTTTGTATCAGTATACTGCTGCTGGATTATGTGAATTTCCCTTGGGGATTAATAAAGATCTATCTATCTATCTATCTATCTATCTATCTATCTATCTATCTATCTATCTATCTATCTATCTATCTATCTATCTATCTATCTCTATCTATCTATCTATCTATCTACCTTCTTCAGTTGTTATTTATGACATAATATGCATGCCGTCTCCTCGCTGCATTTTATTCAGTGATGTTACGTATATCTGTTTTTCAATAAGGAGATTACAACACCACAAGTAGGTTGGTGAGGGCTTTGGAATTCTGGGATTCAGTACTAGTTCACAATCTGTTTTTTGAGCTGTGATGCCCAGAATGATGTGAGAAGACACGTGAGTAACAAATGTGAAAAGATTAGAGAACCACAGCATGTGAACACACAAGCACACCCTGCATATGAGCCTTCACAGGCTGCTGTGGGGAAAATATCTGAATGCCCCAGCATAAACTGCAGAAGCATTTAAGACGGGGATTGTGTGTCTCCAATGTCCAGCCCCGCCCCCAAACATCCAGCCCACCCCCATTCTATGGGCTGCTGTGTGCTAGGAATGACTGCATTGATTATCAGGTGATCGCGCCAACTGTGCCCTGATTCTTTGCATATACACATTTTAGTAAAAAAAAAAAAGAGGAGGAAGCCTGTATTTTAGGTTTATGTTTTTAGGTTTAACATACAAAAATGAATGTGTCTGACAAAAGAATAGAAGCCATTTGTGTCTGAAAGTATAGTGAAGTAAAAGGGAAAGTAGACAGAAAAGTCTATACTCAAAAAAAGTGAATACTGTATATTCTCCAAACACACCTAAGTACAGTACAGATTATTATATAACACTGACTCTGAATGATGCAGCTCTTGCAAAGTCAACTTCTGCACTTGCCAGATCTCATGGCGGATGCCTTAACTGTGTGCAGATCACCTCCATTAAAGCAACGTTGTGACTTCCAGTTAATCCCAGTCAGTTGGCCACACTGAAACAAATACTTCTTTTAACTGTGCTCTGTTCTGTAACTCTCTTCATACAAATCAATATAAAAGTGTCAAAAACATATATTAAGTCAACAAGAAAAATGACTGAAGGAAGGAGAAAAGAGAAGCAGGCAGGCAAAAGCTGAAAATTCAAAGATGTGCAGACAAAAAAGTAAAAGGCAACCATTAATACTAGGCAGCCAGTCAGTCACACTGGCTGAGGAAATCCAGGGACTCAGTTGGCTGAACGGCTTTTTTCTGATTTATGCAGTGGTGATAACATTTTTTAAAGTTGATCAAAAGTAAAATTTGATCTTAAAAAAAATCAAAAAACAAAACTCACCATAAGATTATTCTACAATTGAAAATTACTTTCTTTGTTTTCAGATTTTGGCGGCTTACAGTACCTGCGTGATGAATTAATTTCTAATGACAATAAGTAGATTTTCTACAATATGTTACATAAAAATGCCTTTAATGCTGATGTACAGCGTTGAATATGAGCTGCTCATTTTAGTTTATTTGCTTTTTTTTTTATTTTAGCTCTTCTGCAATTCCCTCCCAGAGGAAGCGCCTTTATTGGAGAGATGTAACAGAATAGTCTGCTATTGTTAAGATTTTGCTTTTTGCGAGGAAAGGATGACCTTTATGTCAGTCCCCAGCATCCACTTTGATTATTGATAGATTTCAAGAATAGAAAGCTTCCAGCAGCAGAAGAAAAAGAAGGAGCGCACAAACATGTCTGTGCCACGTACACCTCACCTTCTGCTGCAAATGTCAGACTGGCAGGAAGGCTTCTGCCAAAAAGCGGTGGAAGGAATTACTTTACTCTTATCTTCAGAAAGCATCTGTGCTTTGCTCATGAAATGATTCATTGTCTGATTTCAATTTATTGTGTTTTCAGCATTGCAAGAAGGCCTGCGATCACGGAGTACTTTGATGCATATTACCATAACTCACCAATGCTACACAGTAGAGGGATAAACTGAATCAACTGATGTCATCAGTGGCTTTTATTCTTCATCTGAAGCAGTCATTTTCATCTGTTTTCTAGTATTATGTTTTCTGCCCATTTTATGCTTTAATTATGATTTCGGTAGGAGCCCTACATTAAGTGGCGCCTTTTGGGGGAATGGCTCCACTATAAGCTCACACCAGCAGATTCTTAAGCACCCACAACCCTTCACTCGTACTAATGCTTGAGTAATTAAACCAGCTGTTACCTGGGTGTCTGCCAGTTGAGCACATTTTCCCGGGATGTTTGTTGTCCTCGTCTCTTTCATTTGTCACAGTTCACATTCACTCCCCATTAAGCAAGAGCTGAGAGGAGCAGAAACCATAAGAGAAAAGTCAAGGAGCCCCAGGTGCCTCCAAATGTGCTCTTTTCTTTCTTAGAGAAAGATTTGAAGCACCATAACGGAGATCTGCACTGAACTGGCATCATAAATAGCCAAAAAGGTGGTGATCACCTGACTCCAACAACAACAACATTTATTTCTATATAACATTCTTATACACAGGATGTACAGTAGTTTAAAGGGCTTTACAACATGCCAAAGAAATAGCTATAAGAAAAGACAAAACAAATTAAAATTACAAAAAAATAAATCAATACACACTTACCTAAAACAGACATCTAATTAGTAAAAAGGTAGAGTCCATATACAGCATATATTTTAAAGTCTCTAAACATGAGTCAGATGATAAGGTCAGATGGTTAGGGCTAAAGACGCTTTGGAAAAAAACAAAATCTGCATGGGTTCTAAAGCCAAAATACTGTAAGCCCCCACTGGGCTTTCCAGACCACAAAAACAGAGGCCTGAAAGAGAGTCTCCTCATTTCACTTCCACCTACAAGAGGAAAAAGAGTTCTGGCTGAGACTGTGTGAGGGTGAATTGACTAGAAGGGGTCCTGACAGCTATGGCTACTGCTCTATTCTTAAACTTTTTGCTATTTAAATATCCACCTTAATAAAAGGACAAGTGTCTCAGTGTATCTGTGTGTTTATCTGGTTGCTGTGTCTCTGTTATATACCATTTGATACATGATTCATAAAAGCAGTGCTAATATTTGTGATATGCCTTCTATTGGAATGGAAATGTCTATGCATAGTGTGCATGTAGAAAAGAACTGAAAATCTCATACTGACCTTTAAGTATTTTGCACACTGCACTTTGACATTCTTTGAAACATTCTGACCTGTCATTGTTTGCACATTATAATTTAACTATTAACTATTATCATACACTAATAATTTCTGTATTATCTATACCTATTATTTATGTATTATATTACATATTTATTGACTATATTTATGTATCTAGATTGCATAATACCATACATTGCATCAATTTTGTCTTTGCACAATGTCTTGTCTTGTGTTTTAATTTTCATTTTAAATTTTAATTGTAATTTTAAATGTAAACTTTAATTTTAATTCTATTTTTAATTTAATTTAAATTTTTTATTTGCACTTCATGTTGTTACACTGTAGACCTTGAGCTTCATAATTTCGTCTCTCTGTATACTTGTATATGGTTGAGATGACAATAAAGTTCGCTTTGACTTAATACATGCATTATAAAACATATTCCAATTCATGTTGATCTGCAGATCTTAACACTGAATGCATCCAAAAGAGAGTAACCATCAGATAGACAGAAGTCAGCTTAATAAAAGGACAAGAGTCCGTGTGCGTATGTGTCTGTGTATCTGTGTGCCCATCCAGTTGCAAAACATGTAGAGGAAGGGTTAAAAAAATTAAAAATAATAATAAAAATACCACATATTGTCTTCAGGAAGAACCAACCTGGAACAGAGGACTCACCTCTCATCAACTCCCCCTGGTGGCCCCAGTAGAGCAACCCTATGGAACCACAATTAAAAACATTCCCCTGCAGGCATCCAAAGAAGGGCTTGTAAAAAGGAATGCTGCCACCTAGTGTACTGGGGGGATGACGTGAGCATGGGAGGCAGTTTCCCACTATCCTTTATTCCTCCTAAACAGAAAAAAGAGATTGTTAATCATTCTGATGGATCCATCTGCTGTTTTGACCTCCTTGGCCAGGTAAGGGTTGTCCATCTATCTTTTGTATAATACATACACATAAAGACACTGATTCAGATTGGAAAACAAAGTAGCTTAGAATTGATTAACATAAATGGAACCTAACAAAGTCTGTCCATTATTTAACTGTTGAACAAATGAGATTCAAACTGTAATCTGGCCGTCCTACTTTAGTGCCTAACTAGTGGTTTGTGTGGAAAAGTACAAGACAGCTTGGTCAATCTGGTGTACGTGACAAGGGCCATGCAGACCCTGCTTGCCCATGGTGTAAGTAACAGAAAGCATGTTCTATGGTGTATGTGGCAGGAGTCATGCAGACCCTGCATGCTTATAGTGTACGTGACAAGTGCTACTTCTTGTTTCTGGGCGTCTGCATGGAAGGCCACGGGTGTGGACTCATGGAGCCCAAACTAAGGAAACTAACAGATGTACTCCACCTTTAGGTTTTTGTAGCGCTGATTCAGGGTAATGTTTTGAAATACTTGTGTAACTAAAGTCATAAGACAAGAAACCCTATAAAAAATCTTGAACACCGACCCCTCGGTGCAGATGAAGGGCGGTGTCCTAGGACTGTGCTTCTCTGTCATTTAACCTTTGCCTGGTGTGTATGAATAAAAGATTTTTACTAACTTTAATTTTATCTCTCTGTCTTCAGTCACAAGAAACGACACCATAGAAAAAGTGTCCACATTTGCATCTTGAAGTGTGGCCTCTGTATTTCTGTTCATGAAGTCTTCTGTGGATAGTCATCTCTGGCACAGACACATCTGCCTCCTGAAGATGGACAGGTGCTTGGGGCTTTTTCTTGACGATAGTGAAGATTCTTCAGTCATCAGCACTGGAGGTCTTCTTTGGCCTGCTATTTCCTTTGTGATTACTGATCTCACCAGTGTGCTTCTTCTTCTTAATGATATTCCAGACAGTTGATTTAGGTAATCCTAAGGTTTTACTGATGCCTTGAATGGTTTTATACTTGTTTCTCAGCCTCATAATGACTTCTTTGACCTTCATTGGCACAGCTCTTGTCCTCATGTTGAAAAATGGCTACTATGGACTACAAAGAGTAGAATTAAGCCTTGGTATATTATACTTGCACTAATGAAGCAAAGATACCCACCTGAGGAATCACAACACACCTGTGATGTTGAGTGTCCCAAACACTATGGTGCCCTAAAATGGGGGGACCAGGTAAAAAAAGCATTGTCATTTCTATATGGCGTAAGAAAATGTATGTGAAAACCCTTAAGTGAAAGTCTGCAGTGTGCAATTTAATCACGTCTGAGCTGTTTGATTTGTAATTTTAAACTATGAAGCAGAGGGTTAAATCAAGGAAAAAATGTGTCTTTGTCCCAAACATTATAGAGAGCACTGTAGAAGACAGGATTAGACTTCTGCTTATCAACCCACTCAAATGTATCCATTGCATAGAGGCACCAGGCGGCATTATGCATACATGTAGAGAGGTTTGACTAGTGCTCATTTTGTGGGATTTTCTTTATTTTGCATTTGTTTCTCACAGGCAGACACTGACCTTTTCTGGCAGCTACAGTACTATTATCAAATAACAAGACAGCTTTCATTGTTTAGCATTTCATCTCTAATTTGAAACACAAGTCAACAGATGGGCCGTATCCTTTCCAAGAAGCCCTCATCCATTTCTGGAGCTCACAGGTTAAGTCTGCCTTCAAACAAGCAGCGCCGTGGATTTAACAGCAAGCTGTCACGAGCGCATCTTGGGAGGTTGGACTTTCTAAATGAACGTGTTATCTGCAAGGGGAGACGGATTGATAGATTAGACGGGTGCATTTCTACACAGGAGCAGGTGTGACAATTCTGTGAATCACAGGCCAAGGCAGAGGGCTACGTCACATGATAGGAGATTTTATTAGGACGTTGGCTGTGCTGAATTTATGTTGGGGTTGGCCAGAGAGCAGAGACTGATCATTTGTCACTTATTCCCTCAGAGAATCAGTTAAAATTGGAGAAAACAAAATAGGTGGAATAGATGTGACTGGGCTCTTAACCTTACTTAAAGATGGTTGTTTGCATGGAATACTTATCTTTTAGTAAAAAGCTCAACAATATTAGGTGTTTGTCCCCAGTTACTCTTGCTGACATCTCTATCTCAGACTTGTAGCCTTAGAGTCAGAATAAAATCATCTTACCCATTTGAGCTAAAGGTGTCTGACTTGTGAGGGCATCTCCTTTTAACAGTGGGCTCTATTCATTTTAGCCTCACTATGCTCGCCATTCTCCATCTGAGGGAATCTCTGACATGCCCCCACATATCACAGGTGGGAAACTTTATTGGTCATCTTTACTCAGAGCTGCTGGACACACTTGGGCTGCTAGATTTAATAGTACAAATATTTAAGCCATTTGAGCTAAAGAACGCACCCTTCCACTGGTCAATAGAGCTTCTAACTTCAAAGGTGTCTTCTTTTTCCAATGGGCTCTCTCCAAATAGAGCCATTACATTTATTTTCATATCTCTGTATCTTTATATATTTACTACATATGCCTCCTGTCAAAGACAGATAATGGAATGTGTTTAAAATTTGTTGATATTTGGTATCTCTATCTCGAGTGGTTTCCATGCCCGGAGATGGCACCTACCTTTTAACATTCTCTATGTTACATATTGCACGGCCATATCAGGCTCACTCTTGATATCCGGAGGAACATTGTGTCTTATGTATTGAATGACTGGGACAGGTTCACGGTGTGGACTGATGACGGTACAGTAGATAATTATACTACACAGGAGCACTAGAAGAGTGAAATGCTTAAGCCCTTCACCTATGGATCTGCATGTTAGTTGATGGCTGCTGCTGAATTGTTCGGTTGTCGCTTTCAAGTGTACCGAAATGGTGAAATATTTTACACCTTTCGACAACCGCCAATGCCTCTTAAACATCTTAGATTCACAGGTGACGATTTCAGTAGTGGACACTTTGATGTTTATGAATGTTTAAACTCTTAAAAGCTGGATGTGAAGTTATCGATGAAACCGGTTGTATACTTACAACGCTTGACAGATGCCAAATGTCTCTTCAACACAAGTCCTACAAATATTAACGTAACTGAAACAAACCATGAAACTCAAACCGATTATGACAGCAGCAATCCAAGCTGTGAGATTTGAGACAAGATTACTGTTCACATGGCCAACTGTACATTGCATGTTCAAGAGTAAGCTCAGCGTACAGCTTGGTCATGTTACAACCGGAGGGCTGTACTAACAATGTGGTATACAAAGAGATCCTTAACAAATAATTATTGGTATACTAGCAAAATACCCGCTCTTCGCAGCGGAGAAGTAGTGTGTTAAAGAAGGAAAGAAAAAGAAAAGGAAACATTTTAAAAATAATGTAACATGATTGTCAAAGTAATTGTTTTGTGCATTTGGCGGCAGCGTCACGAAGTTGTTTTCGGTAGCGGCATCAGAAAATGTACCACGACGTCTGACATGCCTCCTTTTTACTGTTTTCTCACAGCTTGGATTGCTGCTGTCATAATCGGTTTGAGTCTACACATATATATATATATACTGTATATATATAGCAAAATACCCGCGTTTGGCAGCGGAGAAGTAGTGTGTTAAAGAAGTAATGAAAAAGAAAAGTAAACATTTTAATAATAACGTAACATGATTGACAATGTAATTGTGTTGTCATGAGTGTTGCTGGCATACATATATATATATATATATATATATACACACACACACACACACACACACACATAAAAACATATATATACACATCATATATATATATACATATGCATACATATATACATATACAAATATAGACATATACTGTATATATATATATATATACATTGTGAACCTCACCCCGGACACAGACAGGCAGACACGTTTTTGTCACCCACAATCACTGGTTTATTTTCCATCTCTTTTACAATTCAGCTCACCAAACCCCCCTCAGTCCAGGCCAGTCCAATGCCTTCTCTTTCCTTCTTCTCTTTTTCTCTCTCTCTCTTTCTCTCTCTCTCTCTTTCTTTTCTTCGGAGCGCCTCCTTCCTCCTCCAGACGTTGCCACTCTTCCACCCGACTCTTGTCAATGACTGGAGGGAGGCGCTTTATAGGAACCCGGATGGGCTCCAGCTGCTTCCCGGCAATCTCCCGCGGACACACCCCCGTATGACGGAAGTGCCGGCTGTGCACCCGTAAGCTGTCCGGGTATCCCCTGTCGTCTTCCCCCGGGCACTTCCTGGTGTGGCAGAAATGCCGGGCTCCTGGGATAATCAGGCACTGGGGCGCCGCCTGGCGGTGGCCACGGGTCCCTACAGGGCTGGGCTTCCAAGCCCTCTACCCGAGGCCTCCAGTATAACCAGGACGGAAGCCCCCTCTCGGTCTGGAGGAGGCACAAGTCCTCCTCTGGTCCTCCTGGGCGTCTCGGCCGGGCTCCAGCCCCGGCCGGGGACCACAACATATATACAAATATATATATACACATATATATGCATATATATACACACACACACATATACATATACATATTTACATATATACTGTATATACACATATATATATATATACAAATCTACATATATATATCTACATATATATATTAGGGGTGGGACTCGATTAAAAAAATTAATCTAATTAATTAGAGGCTGTATAATAATTAATCTTGATTAATCGTATGTAATCACACATGAAAATTTGCCCCAAATCGCGAATGTTTTTTTTTAATTTAAAAGGGTTTTAGTGGGTGACAGAATCAAATAATAGACACGGACATGAATATTGTAGAATCAAGCTCTTTTAATTTCTGAAAAAATGCTTTTAAACTGCATTTCAATTCAAAACAGAAACAAAAATATCATCCCTGGCTAAAATTGGGCAGACTTAAAAATAAAGTGGTAGTTTAAGTACTTTAAGTACATTTTCAGAATAGTATTGTCTTTAAATAATAATAACAAAAAAATCAACATAAAGTGCAGTTTTTCTTCTTAAAAAAATAAGTCAGAAACATAAAAGGTAATTTGACCAGCTTCATCTTTAAACTCTGAGTAACCTTATTTTGTACATTAGGCTAAAACAGTGTGATCATTGAACATTTTGTAATTAGATGTAATTAGAATTACTAACGGTCACGTTAAGTCCAATGATCCACAGTAAGAGTCACAAAATCCGCTTTCTGTAATTTAATTTCTCTAATTTTGCTTGCTTTTCAGTGTGCAGAAAACCATGCTTTTATCAAGGCTTCCGTCGGGTAGTCTTTTGAAATGAAATTTGCCTCTGATCAGTCTTAGGAATGCCCTTTATTCAGACTCTAACATTTTTGTAGCTCTGATGTGTGCATCAATGTAATGGATGTACCAGGAAATCATGCATTGACAAAAGTTCCCCTTTGCTTGGAATTGAAAGTGGGATTAAATGCGTTATTTTTTGTTATGGAGTACATGCATCGAAGCTTCTCAGCTGTGCTTGTGCTAAGAAAAGGAAACATTTTAAAAATAACGTAACATGATTCTGTGTTAACCGCATATTTTTTCATACGTCTCAAACCAAGGGGATGCGAAGGTAAAATGAATTGGCAAGTACGCGTACATACTCAGTGCATCCCCTCTCGGGATTCAAACCTCGGATGTCGGCACTAGAGGCAAAGCCTCTTCCATTGCGCCACGGCGTGTGGCTTGTCTATTTGAGAGTATGTAGATCGGGGTATATATATACATATATATATATGTCCAGTCCATCCTCCCGAATCTGGCCCCTCAATGGAGTGAGGTGGCTCCTCTTATTCAGGTCCTGGGAGTGTTCGAGGTGGCTCATCACTATTACCTGGAATCGCTCCCAGGTGCGCTGGAGGTCCTCTACAGGGCTCTGCAGCTCCCCCTGGCGGCCCCCACGGATCCCTACAGGGCTTCACCAAACTCCAGTTCCCAACATGCCCTGCTGGAATCCGTGGTGCCACAGCCGCCCAGGAGGGCTGCCCTTTAGTGTCCCAGGGGAGGTATTGCATCATCAATGCCCTTTCCCCAGTCCTTCCACTCTGCTGGCTTCCCGGCCAGGTAGTGGCCATGGCTCCCCATAAAAATATATGTAGTGTGATGGATGGCCGGGGATCATGCCTGGACGGGACACCCTGTTGAGGAGACCTGGGAAATGGACATGTCGTCAACAACAGTACCTCCCCCGGGACACAAGAGGGCAGCCCCCCTAGTTTGTATCAGCATACAAGTTCTGCCAGAAGAGGAGCTGAACTGGCATGCAGCACTTCTTCCACACCCGGAAGTGCTGCCAGATGTTAATTATGAAGTACCTGGAGCACTTCCGGGTGCAGTATTAAGGAGACCGCCTCACTCCACTCGGGAGCCCGGAGTCAGGTGGCAGTGGACAGAGCTTGCAAGAGAGGAGTGGAGGCAGTAGAAGAAAAGAAAGACTGAGCATTGTGGTGGTTTGGGCAAACGAAGAATAAAAGATGTGTGATTTGGACATTTGGGATCCGTGTCTGTCTGTGTTCGAGTTCAAGTTCACAGTATGTATATGTATGTCAGTGTGTACTGTGCATGAATGTTAATTTTCTGCACATTTTTTTGTAATATAAATTTAATTTTTAAAGGATTTTTGCCATTTTTACCCATCAATCCACACTCAATAATCCATAATGACAAAGTAAAAATATGCTTTCAGAAACATTAGCAAATTTTTAAAAAATCAAAAGCTCTCATTCAGGAGTCGGACCCCTTGTTATGGCACTTCAAATTGTGCTTAGGTGCAGCCTGTTTTCTTTAATTCTCCTTGCAATGTTTCTAGAACTTGACTGGAGTCTCAGTAAAGGAAATCTCAAATGCCTGCAACACTCAATACACCAGAATTACAAAGCAAAAACAGGATTTTAGCAATTATTATGAATGAAAAAAGTGAAATATCACAGTGACACAAGTATTCTGACTCTTTACTGGGTACTTTGCTGTCACTAGGGGTATTGAGTATTGCTCAATTTGGGAAAATAATTCATTTAAATGATTTTAGCACAAGGCTGTACCATGCCAAATTGTGAAAAAAGTGAATGTGTCAGAATAGTTTTTGAATTCACTGCATACTGAGTGGATTTTTAAGGGCCAACTTTCGACATTTGACTTTTGAAGAGCCTGAAGTTGCTGGGTCTCAGACCCTAACGTTACCCCATGCTGACCCCAAATTGCCCAGTTGTTAGAAATCAAACATGAGGAAACTCTTCTCTGAATTGTTTGTTATATCTCATCTCATCCTACAGGAGAAGCCACAATGTTAAGTTAAATTCACCACAACACTCAGTTATTAGATTTTAGTAACCTTGTGGCGCAGAACATTATACTATTTGAATGCCACATTCATAAATAGATGCACTGCCGTCATTATGGGATGTTCCCAATCATCCAAGATAACAATTATAATAACAATAATAATACATTTTATTAATATAGTGCCTTTCATGTGCTGCCAAAATGCAACCCACACTGTCACAACACCTTCACCCATGTGCATTGTTGGCAGTTGGCAGGGCAGTCTTATGGAAATATAATTTTCTCTGAAATAACAGGACCTGGGATACATCAGACAATATAAGATAATATTTTACCAGTTTTCCACTGTTAGGTATCTTTAAGCCACTGAACTGCACCTTCTTGTAATTCATTTACAGGAGTTATACTCAGTTAGACTGTCAACTTCCAAACCCTCTTGTTACTTGTTAACCTAACCGTAGCCAGTCTGTTAGTCTAGACAGGTCATTCAAGCCACGTTCATTCCCCTTTATTACAGTTCTTTCTTTGATTGCAGGGCCACTGGGCCTCTCATGAACACTGTCATCTGGTGCAGCTGCTTAATGTACTTGTGCCAGCATATCTGGCACAGACTTCCTTTTACACACACACACACACATGCACTCTGTGGATATTTGATTTAAATATTATTGTCTGTATACTGACACTGATCGCTCAATTACATGTGAAAGGCAAGTGTACCAAATAAAGCGGTCAGTTTGTTAATATTCACATTTACTTATTTGGCTGAAGCTTTTATCCAAGGTGACTTACAACGTTTAGGAAACAATTGGAGCACAGGCAGGTCAGGTGACTTGCTCAGGGTCACACAGTGTCAGTAGCAGGAATTGCACCCACAACCTCAGGGTTTGAAGTCCAAAGTCTTAACCACTACACCCCACTGTCTCAACAAGCACAGCTGACGGTATACACTGATGTGCTTCAGTTTTATGAAAGTAAACTTATCGTGTAATTTTCATTTAACTCTACGTACAGTATTTACTCTCCAGTAGTCACTTTACTTACCTCAAGTCACATGTCTACTGTCTAAACTCTTGTACGTACTTATTATTAATGTTTATTTGGGAATGCTTGATTAACAATGACTAACATGTAAATGTGTGCATTGAGAGGACGCCTCACCTGCGTGTGTGGTGTATTCATGGTGTAAGATTGGGACGTTTGACTGGCAGTCTCACAGGGCACTATGTACTTTTCTTGCCACCTGATCACAAGTAAATTTACACCAATCTTTATTTTTTTTTGTAAAACTTGCTCAACTGCTGTCTGATTGCGCACAAGCGAGAGGCTATGAGACTGAATCAGATGCTGCTCTGATTGAATGAATAATTATGCAAGTCGTTGTAAAGGAATTGTGTTGTATTTGGACTCTTTTTGTGTGTTTTATACCCTTTTATTGATTTTAATTCTTCAAGCTAATCCTCGACTCATTATGCTATGAATCAGATTCCCTAATTACCAACAGCAGATGCTAAGCATAACTACCAGCACAAGGTGATGCAAGATCTCAAAGCATGCAGTAGTTTCAGGATCAGACTGTGAATAAAATATTATTTTTGCAGTAAATGGTTTTGTCATACTGTATGAATGAGCAAATTTTTTTCATGTGCTAATCATTACCAAATGTGGCATAAAAGAAGTTTTTAAGCAACTTCAGGAGTAATAGTAATAGTGAACAACTGGCTTCAATGATCAATTATGGCGCCTTAGGTATCTCCTTATATTCACTCATTCATTCCCAAACTCGCAGTCCATTTCAGGGTCATAGCGGCTGCAGCCCATTCTAGAAGCACTGGGCACAAGTGAAAAAACAGGGTGCCAGGCCACCATGGGGCTGGCTGTCTGTTTATGCTGTGTTATATATAATATGCATACATTATTCTGCTCCAACAAACTCTACAGTATATTCATTTATTTTAGATATGGCCAATACCTTTAAATCATTAGCGTTTATCTTTTTTTAAATAAAGCACTCCACTGGCATTGTGGACATCCATCCATCCATCCATCCATTTTCCAACCCGTTGAATCCGAACACAGGGTCACGGGGTCTGCTGGAGCCAATCCCAGCCAACACAGGGCACAAGGCAGGAACCAATCTCGGGCAGGGTGCCAACCCACCACAGGCATTGTTGACAGGTGATGTAAAATGTATCACTGCACCACTGCTTGTAGTGCTGCTGCCACGCACTGAGGAGGCCAGGGTTCAAGTCTCAGGTGCTGCCTGTGTGGAGTTTGCATGTTCTCTCCGTGTCCACATGGTTTCTTCCAGGTGTGTCTGTTTCCTCCCACAGTCCAAAGACATACAGGTTAGCTGAATTGTCCCCTAGTGTGTGTGTTGGTCTGTGATGGACTGATGCCCTGTCCAGGATTTACTACTGCCTTGTGCCCTGTGCTAGCTGAAAAATGGGAACCAAGCTTCCCCTCAACCCTGCTCAGGATAAGCAGCCTTGAAAATGGATGGATGGATGGATGGATGCACCACTGCTAACAATTTTATAATGAATCAGACTAACAATGAAGATCTGTAAATTGGAAGAACATTGAAACCCTTGGAAGAGGTTATGAAGAAGAAGACTAAACCCCATTTCCTTGACTAGTCAGCAGACATTATCTTTAAGAGGGAGCCTCATCATTACCTAGGGTGTACTGTGTGCAATGTGGGCGTTAATGAACACACTGAAATATGAAACAAGGACATCCTGTCCAAGGGCTAAATTGAATACTGATTTAACAAAACAAAAAGAAACTGTTAGAAAAGGAGTCAAACTTCAAACCATGATGAAACTTTTGTATAAAGTGGTTTACCATTCACTCTGTTTTTAACATTCTTTCCTCTTTCCACATTTTGGGTTTATTTTTTGAGTTTGCAACTTACTGCTCACTTTTGCATTTTCATAAACGTACACCATTCTCATTTTTTTCCATTTTATGTTAAATCACCATAAAGCAATAGCAAATTCCACCAAGACAGCAAAGCACAATATCACATGCACACGAAAATACACCCTGACAGTGAGCAGCGGGTTTGCTTAGGATACACATGCAGCGAAAATGCATCCCCTTTATTTGCCTTCATACCTACAGTAATTTTATGGATTCAGCATATCCTATAGCTTTCATTTCAGCTAACTTTACATTTTTCTCTGCTTATAAAAATTGATGTCAATGTTGAATCAATAAAACGCTTACATTGACAAATATAATAATGAAAAAAGTTGATCATTTTAGAAAATAACTGTACAGTAAATGTCCTTTTACTTGTGCATTTGAAGTGACCTTTAATTTAAGCCACAACTATTGGAATAACAATTTTAACAAGCTGAGATCGTTGATCCATGTAAAACCATGTTGCCTGGTGTGTTATATGTGTACATCTATCTATCTATCTATCTATCTATCTATCTATCTATCTATCTATCTATCTATCTATCTATCATATAGTGCCTAATCTATCTATCTATCTATCTATCTATCTATCTATCTATCATATAGTGCCTTATCTATCTATCTATCTATCTATCTATCTATCTATCTATCTATCTATCTATCTATCTATCTATCTAAGTGATTTTTAACTTCCTATAAATCTATCTTAACTGGTGAACCTAAAGTGAGTACATGTGTGTAAATGTTGTCTGCTCAGACTTGACTGTTGCTGGATCCTCCTGATGTGATCCTATGGACTCTGGGATACATACTGAACTGTCCCCCATAAAATAAACCAGTTTTTCTCAATTGTATTCCCCTCATTTATATAAATTCAATACACCAATGGTCCTAGCAGTAATCCCTCTTGATTGCTTTTAGTTCATGACCATTCATTTGACTCAAAGACAACTTAAAAGATATGTTCTGTGCTCTTGGAGTGAAAGTTATTAGTTTACAGTTTTGTCACACTCTTATGTGCCCCAAACACCTACATTGTTAAGTGAAATTATATTAAAATTTCAGATAAAACAGAGTGCATCCTCACCTGCAGCTTATAATTGTGTATGAAAAGAAATGTGAAATGCTAACCTTCAAACTGTTTAAATCCAGCTGAACATATTCCAGTTTCTGAATATATGCCTGATGTGCTTCCGAAGTGCTTAAATGACAACAAAGCAGATCTGGATATTATAGTTTTGAACACACACTCTCATCACTGTTTTCTCCTGAGTGAACAATATGTGCTGTCTGTTCACAGAGGCCGGTGTCGGTGGAGTTTCTTATTAACAGCAGCCATTCAAGTATGCTGCAGAGTCAATTAGAAGCACTGTGGTGCAGAATAATCTAGAAGTAAAATATAAGTTCATTGCCATTTACTACTACAGTGCCGTTCAGCTAAAACATTTCAAAGAGTGTGTGTAGTTTCCAATGTCTGTGAAAGTACAACTAAAGCTTCTGCATTCTTGATGTACATTTTAAAGGTTTTGCTTCATGTTTCTTCTAGTGCTCTACCATACGTTGCTAGGAACACTTGGTTCTTGCGTAAATATTACATACAGTTTAACCTAACATTGCTAGTTTGCATTATAAATGGATGCTTGACTGAATTATGAAATAATACAATAATGACTTCTAAAATATCAGACTTGCCTTTTTGACAAACTCAGATCCTGAAGGGTTGCAGTGGCTGTAGGTTTTTGTTCCAGGCATTCTGTTAATTGTTAGCCAATTACTACTGATAATGAGACACATGTCTTTTATTCAGTTTTTATTGAATGGCTTTTTAAAACTAAGAATCCTTGTTTTTTTTTCCTTAGTCAACAGTCAAACAATAATGATAAGCAAAACAAGCCAGCCTGACAAGCTAACCTGATCTGACATGCAATGTGTGCCCATCAGGTGAGAGTCTGAGAAATATTAATATGTTCAGGTCCACAAGAGTAAACACTTTTGAAAATGTCTGGTGTGGCTGATTACAAACACCAACAAACCATTGAATTAAATAATAGTTTCGTTAACAACAGGAATTGGCTTCTGATTAAGAAACAGGTTGGCTTTTGAGGTCCTGCTCTTAGGTGGTCACATTTTCACTCACTTTGTATTAAATGCTAGGTAATAAAAATTAACAAAAAAGAGATCTGTTCTGTTAGCAGCAGTAGTTATTAAAGGTTGGCTTAGTCACTGCGTTATACTGGGAGAGCTTAAGGCAACGTCCAATATTTAGGGATGTCCATGATTTGCAGTGACCGCTGAAAAAATATTCGTTTTAAGTTTGTTTATTTCTGATTATGTTCAGTATAATCACTATCTTGTTTTAAAGAATGAAGGAAGAATGTTTACTGGTGCAGTCAATCTATTTAAGGCTTTTTACTGCTTGAATAATGAAATAGAATCTTTGGATTGATGTTTGAATAACTGCCAATATTCAGCTTTATGTGTTTATTGGCATTTCTCATTTTTATTTTAAAAGTTCCTCTAATGTTCATAAGCCTTACAGACAGTGGTGTAATTATGTACAGTATATAAAGTAATTGTAATAAAAGTCTTTTGTCAATCATTTTTATTTTTCTTGTATTACTCATGCATTATGTTGGTTTCTTCATTTTACTACTACTTCTACTTTTGGTATAAAACTGTCCATTACTATAAATCTAATAGATAGATAGATAGATAGATAGATAGATAGATAGATAGATAGATAGATAGATAGATAGATAGATAGATAGATAGGACACTATATGATAGATAGATAGATAGATAGATAGATAGATAGATAGATAGATAGATAGATAGATAGATAGATAGATAGATAGATAGATAGATAGATAGATAGATAGATAGATAGACCACTTTATTAGGTACATCTGCTCAACTTCTTGTTCACACTAATATCTAATTGGGCAATCACATTTCAGCAACTCAATGCCTTTAGACACTGTCATGATGACCTGCTGAAGTTCAAACCAAGCATCAGAGAGGGGAAGAAAGGTGATTTAAGTGACTTTGAATGTGGCATGATTGTTGGTCTGAGTATTTCAGAAACTGCTGATCTAATGGGATTTTCATGCACAACCATCTCTAGGGTTTACAGAGAATGGTCTGAAAAAGGGAAAATATCCAGTGAGCAGCAGCTGTCTGTGTGAAAAAGCTTTGTTGATGCGAGAGGTCAGAGGAGAATGGCCAGAATGGTTCGTGCTGATGGAAAGGCAACAGTAATTCAAATAACCACTCATTACAAGGAGGTATGCAGAAGAGCATCTCTGAACACATAACCCATTAAACCTTGAAGGAGATGAGCTACAGCAACAGGAGACCACAATGGGTGTCTCTCCTATCAGCTAAGAACAGGAAACTGAGGCTACACTTCACATGGGCTCACCAAAATTGGACAATAGAAGATTGGAAAAATGTTACCTGGTCTGGTGAGTGTCAATTTCTGCTGTGACATTTGGCTGGTAGGGTCAACAATATGAAAGCATGGATCCATCCTGCCTTGTATCAACAGTTCAGGCTGCTGGTGGTGATATAATGGTGTGGGGGATATTTTCCTGGCACACATTGGGCCCCTTTGTACATACTGAACATTGTTTAAATGCCAATGCCTACTTGAGCATTATTGCTGACCATGTCCATCCCTACTTCCAGCAGGATAACACCCTTTGAGTCACAAAACTCAGATCATCTCAAACTGGTTTCCTGAACATGACGACGAGTTCACTGTACTCAAACGGCCTTCATCGTCACCAGCTCTCAATCCAATAGAGCACCTTTGGGATGTGGTGAAAAGGAAAATTTGCATCATGCCCGGAATTACATTTTTATTCTTTACCAGTATAGAAGTTGGGCCTTTCTGCACTAGTCTTCTACTTCAATTAACACTCTGCAATGAAATCCACTTTTCAAGAAGTGCCCCAAGTATTTTCATCCAAGAACTGAAGGTGTCAGCTGTACACTTTTAATAAGCTTTCATGAAGAATTGAACACGGTTATCTTTCTTCCTTTGGGGCAAAAAAGGGCTATTTTTCTATTAAGTCTGCGTGCTACCTACTCCTCATTTGCTTGCTAAGACTATCATTGTGTAAAATGTCTTTTATCTTTTGCTTTAAACCATACAAGGGTGAGGGTACCTAATTAAAAGAAAATCAATAATAGATTTCTATCTGAAGTGAAATTATTTTATAGGATCAAAAGTGATTTAAATATCTTCTATAAACACATGAAACAGCCTCAGAACTTGCAAATAAGTCGACAGTTTGTCTTTGTAATTAATATTAATGAACGTACAGTGGGAAGCCTTTGCTGAGTTAACCAGAAACAATTCAAACAAAGATGAAGTTTATCAAACGTATCTGCCAGCATCTTTTTAGTAAAGATAATGGGAGCTTAAGAGAATTACAGTGGCAACGTCTGATTTAACTACCAGAAAAGTCAGCACATTCGTATTTGCTACATGCTTAGAGTTGGTGCACCGGAACAAAAGCTTTCAATTCAGATGGGGCTATAACTTGTCCTTTAGATCTTTACATAGCAGAGAAAAGCAGAAGTTATTTGAGCCTGTGTAAATTCACCATCGATGTCCCTTAGCAGTTTATAAAGAAAGAAGAGACAGATGTTTGCAGCAGACCAACAGGAGCAAATTATAAATACACTTATGCTTGCCAAATCAGCTTTTGTCTGGACTGAGAGTTACACCAGTATCATCATTCTCTAGACTATTCATTTAATTAGAAAATACTTCTCCACATGGACAAAGCACAGCTGCATCTCTCCATGGTTCAAGTACATCCAAGCAGTCATCTCAAGCAGCAGGCTTTTGTCTTTCAGAAAGCCGATCTGTAGCATTCACTTGCAATTTTCCACTTCAAACTTTTTTATTCAGTATAAAAAGAATCCTCATGAAAATATGGAAGACAAAAGTCTTAACAGATACGTGCTGGTCACTGATATGATGTGCGTGGCCTTTCCAACTGTTAAGTATTTGCAGGATTAGCCTATCTCATTATATCCTTGAATTTTAACACTTCCCCATTTGCCATGGTGTGTTTCCTTTGCATTCATGTCCTGCAGATATCGGTTGGAAGACCCCCTAAAGAACCACTCCCAGGTTCTAATGTGGCTACAACAGCTGAGTTAGGCAGACATCACAGCCCAGACAATTGTAGGTCTTCATCTTTGTGCCCTCGGGAGGTGACAATCAGTGGCTGGTATTATGATAAGCTAATGTCAGACACTAAATGGCTACAAAGGGTTTAACTGAAGTAACGGTAGGCTTGGCAGCCTGCATCACATCCTCAGCAGAGCCATTTAAAACATCTGAAACCATGAAAACATTGCTGCTATCTGTTTCCAGATTTTCCCAAATGACTCACAGCCTTTTCTTCAAGGCTTACCAGATGGCACCGACTGCAAAATCAGTCACTTTTCTCGTTATTTTTGAACAGGCTAGGGACTGGCAGGGTTCAATGGAAAAAGACAGGCGTCCATGCTGGCAGTGTTGGGGAACCTCCACTAAACACTAACATGGAAAGAAGAATGGTTCATGGAGGTGTTAAATTCTGTCAGTAAATAGGAGAAACATAAAAGGCGCAGAGAGGAGGAGAAAGGCTGCAGGGCACTGAAAGGACACCACAGGAGGTCCATTAGGCCGACAGGTGACAGCTGTTTGAGTGTTTTTTGAGCTATTTTGCACATTTTTTATTATTTACTTTCATATTTCATTTCTGACAATCTCCCATTGTTTCAGAGGATTGAAAATGGCAACAAACAAATGAAAAAATACAGCAAGCACATTTCCAAAAGCACTTTTCAAATACATCTGTTTTCACTTCTTAAGTGAATTTCACTTTTCCCATCTTCACTTTACATTGTAAAGTTTTTTAGTGATCAAAAAGGAAAGATTTCCACATCTAAACAAACCTACGAAGGAACCACCAAGCTAGTAAGGCCTGTTATTCCTCATCCCAGCAGCCCATGCCTGGCTACACTTAGATAGCGGGACTGTCTCACACTATCTGAGTCCTCATAAGTCCATGCCATTTAAATAGTGCAAACATTTGTTTTTTTTGCATAGGGTTGGAATTTTTTTCATGGCTCCTTAGTGTCAAGTGTCTTGATCTTGGTAAAGGCAGTATATAAATAAAATGTATTATTAACATTATTAGTAAGTACTTCTGATGCTTAAACGAAGCAGCAGGATTTTGATCCCATGTTAACTCTAATTCTGGAGATTTTTCACCTCCTGAAAAACAGCATGCTGGAGTCACTACAACCTCGCCATCCAACAGCATATCTGGCCTTCACAGCACATTTCTTGCATCATTGATTCTTCCTTAACTCTCTCTAAAGAGACATAAGCTCAAAAATATACAATATGCAGTACCCATGACGAGTACTGGACCATTTATTTTTTTCCATTTTAGTGTTTTTCTGAAAGGCAGTTGATATGCTGACAGAGACAAAAAGTGTACAGTAAAGAGTGAAGAGGGACAAGTGTGCATTGGTGCTTTGTTCTCACTTTTTAAAGCAGTCATGTAATTGTAGGCTTATACTATCTTGACATCAACTCTAATCAGTTTGTGACTTAATTTGCGTTTCAATTCCTCAGCGCTTGTGAAAGTTGTAACTTGCCTGTACAACTAAGTAAATAGATGGTTTATAGTTAGAACACTGGCAGGTTAAGTGACTTGTATTGTTGGTTGGTGAAATTTACTAAAGAATTTTTCACAGCAAATAAATTCTGTGTTTTCCAGTGACCGTGTTCTTAGCATATTTTCCTAAAAAATCACTGTGCAACCAGCTAAGACAAGCATTTTTTCCCTGCAGCCCATGATGCTTTACAAAGTCAGTGTGACATCATAGAGATGTAACAGCCTTGCACAAAACTTTCATGCATGCATAAGATCATTACCAATCTGCTTTGTACATTTGTAATGTCATGACCCAATCAGAATCCAGTTGGATTTCCACACCACATGTGTTAAAAAAAAAAACTTGCAAAATTTTAGGGTACATTAGCTATCTATCTTGATTAGACAGGAGTCCCTGTGGACTGTTATGTTTGCTCATAACATTGTGATCTGTAGCGATAGTAGTGAGCAGGTTGAGGAGACCCTGGAAAGGTGGAGATCTGCTCTAGAGAGGAGAGGAATGAAGGTCTGTAAGAACAAGACAGAACACATGTATGTAAATGAGAGGGAGGTCAGTGGAATGGTGAGGATGCAGGGAGTAGAATTGGCAAAGATGGATGAGTTTAAATACTTGGGATCAACAGCACAGAGTAATGGGGATTATGGAAGAGAGGTGAAAAAGAGAGTGCTGGCAGGGTGGAGTGGGTGGAGAAAAGTGTCAGGAGTGATTTGTGATAGGCAGGTATCAGCAAGAGTGAAAGGGAAGGTCTACAGGACGGTAGTGAGACCAGCTATGTTATATGGGTTGGAGATGGTGGCACTGACCAGAAAGAAGGAGACAGAGCTGGAGGTAGCAGAGTTAAAGATGTCAAGATTTAAATTGGGTGTGACGAGGATGGATAAGATTAGGAACAAGTACATTAAAGAGTCAGCTCAAGTTGGATGGTTGGGAAACAAAGTCAGAGAGGTAAGATTACGTTGGTTTGGACATGTGCAGAGGAGAGATGCTGGGTGTATTGGGAGAAGGATGTTAAGGATAGAGATGCCAGGTAAGAGGAAGGCCGAAGAGAAAGTTTATGGATGTGCTGAGAGAGGACATGCAGGTACTGGGTGTCACAAAGCAAGATGTAGAGGACAGGAAGATATGGAAAAAGATGATCTGCTGTGGTGACCCCTAACGGGAGAAGCCGAAAGAAGAAGAAGAACAAGATTAGCAAACTATAATGAGAATATACACTTATCCCAGTGTGCTGGCAGCACGGTGACACATAGCTAATTATACATGCAGCTCACATTTATTTTGTGATTCTCCCATTCTACCACATCCCAAAAGTGTTCTGTTAGATTCAGATTTGGTGACTGGAAAGGCCATTGAAGAACACTGAACTCATTGTCATGGTCATGAAACTAGACTGAGATGACTTTTGCTTTGTGACATGGTGCATTTCCATGCTGGAAGTAGCCATTAAAAGATGGGTGAATTGTGGCCATGAAGGAATGCACATGGTCTGCAATAACATTTAAATAGGCCAGTATGTTACTTCCATTTGTGGTTCTTGCTAAGAGATTTTCATCCATCCAACACTTAACTTTCTTGGCACAATCAGGTAAAGGTCAGAACCAGCTCCCAGAAAATGAAGAATCTGTGATTTTGGACTTTGCAAAGGGTGAAATGAACATCTCATGCACCACCTTTTTCAAGCAGTTTCCACTAATATTAGCAATGCGATTGGCAAGTAGGAGAGAAATTGTGAAAACATCTGTTGAAGATTAACAGGTGACTATAGTGTCTGGGTAACAAAGTGGCAAATCTCAAAAGTGACAGCCATAATCACATTAGGTGACAAATCAACTTGCCACAAAACTACAATTAATGAAAGGGCCAATGACTGCATTTACCTTCTGATGCCAGACCATAATAATCTTCAAAACACCATTTGTGTGAAGTCTTGCAAAAAGTGAGTGGCAGATCTAATCAAACACACAGAGGTAAAGGGCAGCAGTTTGAGACAAAAAGAAAAACACTGGAGAGTGAAAATGAAAGTACCATTATTTGTATGGTAATGGGTAAGAAAAAGTGCCAGCAGTGAGGAACTGCCGGAGTGGCAGATTGTTGGAGCACCTCACTCTGCACAGAGGCTCATATACAAAGTGTTGTTATTTTGTGTAGTATAATTATTTCTTTTTGTTGATTTATATTCATTTATTTCTGTCTTTTCATCTTAGTTTGAGGGAATTTAGCATTTTGTCTAATAACAGTTAGGCTCAAACAGTTTAATGAAAATGTTTTGTCCTTTCACATGTACAGTATTTGCTTGAAATGTGCCCAATGACAGTGAAAAATATGTTTGCTGACATGCCAGCCTCTGCACTTTTATCTTTTCATTTATTATTCCTATTTTTTTTTTCCAACAGAGGATGTATGGTGTACTGCTATGAGGTGCAAAAGAGCAGTCTACGTTCAAAAGATCAAGAATTGAAACGAGGGTAATAAAATGTACAGTTTGCTAAATACAACTGATAATATTTCATTTGTGTTTTTTATTTTGGTCTTTTTATTTAGGATTATTTGGATAGATTTAGCTTTAAGTGACTAAGTGTGTGCCCAGAGTTCATACAGGAAGACTAGCAGTAACTCATAGACCATAAGGGAGCTACAGAACTAATGGCTCATAGGATGTTTTTCAGGAAATAGGATAAAAGTTTGACATGCATACAAACAGATTAAAGAATTCTGGAAAGATAAATGTTAAAATAAATATTGAGTGTTATTGCTTTATCTAAGTATCTGATTAAGCTCTGTAGTACTAGGTGTTGTACTGTGTAGTGAGAAGTCAAGAAAAATGACACCTTGTATTTGTTAACTAAAAAACTAACCAGAGTGTATATAGCATGCTTGTAAGACTTTGGGACTTTGTAAGTCAATTTGTTACTCATGAGTCTCATTGACAAATAACTAATTCATGGGAATTTATCACTTGTCTGATTTTGGCTGATACAAGATTAAACATATAGAAGTCTTCAAGTCATTATAAATTCAAAGGATTTTATAAAGCACAACTGCCAGAGAGAGACGTCAGCTCTGTTAGATTTGCCACCTACTATCCCTCTACTCCGAAGCATCACACCTGGCTTAAGAAGACAAAGACTGCAACAACTAAAATTATAGCCAAACTTGATAAGAAATTAGCTGTGTGACCCTGACTTGAACTGCTCAGATTGTTTGCTTTTTATATTTAACATTCATGTCTATATTTTCATCAGATTAAAAATAAGTAATGACTTAAATAAACTTTGGGTATTACCTTGCTGAAGTTGTTTTGTTGTTTGCTGATATTTATCAATGCTTGATGAGTGTTAATATTAGCAAACTGTGTTCACTAATTTTAAGTTCCATCAGTGGTAGCAAGCCCAAGATGGAGTGCCTGCCATACGCATGGCTCAGCAAGAGAAGGCTTTAAAACAAGCCCCTGGCTTCTGTTTGAGTATTTGTGCAGCCCATTCAAAGGTATCTGTTTGGGTGTGAAGCACACCATCTATGAATCCTGGCTAAGGTATCCTAAAGTGCAGCTCTTTGAGGAGAAGAGATTTGAAGATGAACCACCATATATGTGAAACTCAGTAGGAGCATGACTGGTGAGCAGAGCTGCTTATGACTCCTGCTGAAATATTTCTCACTTTGAGAATAAAGTGCACTGCGTTGGGGTGAGTTCACTGTATCTGTGATGAGAACAAAGTGATAAGTGAAGGTCAAATAGGTAAGTATTGCATGGTGTACATGTAAACCAAGAATAATAATTTAGGCATTTCCAGTACTAAATGGACCACCAACATAAAAAGAACACCTTTCATGAACACTTTTTTTTACAATAAAACAGAGATGTAGTTGAATACAAAGCCATGAATGGAACTGAAAGCAACACCAATGCCTAATACACAAAATGAAAAGTCATAGTCAAAGAAATATGTCTAATTATTCATTAGCAGAAAAGCACAGAAATAAATGTTGGATATCCATAATCTTGGACAGAAACAGGATGTCAGAGCTGACCTTTTACCAGTGGCGTAGCTCGAGTTTGTGCCATTCGGGGCGGGGCGGTGCTTCAATTTGCCGACCTCCAACATATCTGAATATGTTAACCTATTTAAACAGACAATTAAAATGACCTATAGAGAAAAATTAATTAAATTACATTAATTAAATTTATTCATATATAGAGAAACAGCAATAATTATTCACATATAATTATTTATAAGCATCAACTAGATAAGAATATAGTATAGACGCAATGATAAGCCATGTTCTAATTATTAGTTTAATATAATTACGCTGCGAAAACCAGAGCCAGCGTAGTGTACAAGAGATAGGTGGGGATGTTTTCTGTGCAGAGCAAGAACGCATTCGGATTCATAATGAAATTATAAATTGTAAATTAGTTGTTTATCTTCCTAGAAATTATTATCGGTGTAATTTTATTTTTATTTTTGTTATTGCCTCATACATTTCAACTGCTGTGTCTGAAGCCGTCACACAAGGACAGTCTGAAAATTGTTTTCGAAGCATTTGTGGATAAAAATTAGAGAATTTTACTTTTTTCATTTAAGAATGATATTTTTTCCCAAACCCTGCTGCTTACACATGAATTGTACTGAGCCTTTAGGCCAATTAGTCTGCCCCCAAAAATGTGCCGCCCGGGGCAGACCGCCCCTTCCGCCTGCCCCTAGCTACGCCACTGCCTTTTACCTTGTTTCACTACCGACTGCAACCACTGGGAACCATGTCCTAACTACAGTATCCACAGAATGGCGGTGTCCATAAATAAAACAAAACGGCGTTGGGAATTCTCAAGGGGCCCGTATTGTAAAGAATCAAAAATAAAATAGCAATAAAACAGCAAAAAATCTAATCAAATAAAATAATTCTAAATCAGAGCACAGGGAGCCAGAGCCCATGCTGCCTATAATATGTAATAGGGGGCTTTGCTCCCTGCTCGCTTCGCTCACCCACCACCTGAAACCCAATCCCCGCATCCCCACCACTCCCCACCCATGTGCGATACGCTCTAACCAATTCGTGTCTCTGCCACTCACATTGTCAAGGGGAGGGGTGGAGGGTACTGAGGAAATGCAGTCTGATCAGCTGCTGCCTTTCTGCTGCCAAGCTGCATGTTGTGCTTGTCGTGCTGCATGTCGATCATTTAAAAGCCTGTACAGCAGCTGTCCTTTTATATCAGTGCCTTGTCTCGCGTGACGTTAAAGTGTCATCTCACGGGACATCAAATTGTCTTTCGAGAAGATCACGCATCATCTCCATCCAAGCCTTGCAAGATTTTTTTTTTATAATAGAGAGACAAGATAGAAACTAACTCTGGACTGGACACTGGTCTATTGCAAGACCAATTTAGAGCCACCATTGAACTTACCATGCACATCTTGGGGAAAAACACACCAGCGCGAGGAGGTCTGCACACTTACTGCACATAGAACAAGACCACCAGGAGCTAAACTTGGATCCCAAGGACTGTGGTGTAGCCATGTTGAAAGCTGCTGACTTCTTAACATTTTGGTGGTAATTTGTTGGTGTGTCAAGCTCAGTTGTCCAAGTAAAGGTTCACTAGTGCTGTGGTTAAATAAACTAGGCTGTCTTCTCAAAAAAGTTTTCAAATAAGTTTCTGAAATCCACAGAATAATTTACATTCAAATTGAACAGAGACTACTATGTACAATATGAATATCTGTCTCTTTTGTACAAAAATAAGCACTTGTCTCTAGAAGGAAAGCATTTATATATAAATAATGAAAAGAATAAGGCAACGTGGGATTCAAATGCTGAACCCTGTAAATCTTCCAAAGCGTTTCTTACAAAAAAAAAAAAAAAATTACAAAAACCAACAACTGGGACACAGCTCATGATTTACTGCTGCTTGTATGTACATTCATAATGGTGCTGACAAAAATGAAAAGGCCAACAAAACAAGTTTTGTCTTTTTTATTTACAGGATTTGTTTTCAACATCAGGCCCTCTCTGGCACTTGCAGTAAATCTGCTTTTACTAAGATGTAAAATCCCAAACAGGCATCCGATTCTCGGCTTCAGCAAAGCTCTTACACAATCACTTCATGTAAAGCATGCCCTCGCGTAATCCTCAGTCCTGGCATCTCCTTCGCTCCTTTTACACCCTCAATGCAGAGCTGTGCTGTTCTTCGATCGCGTGTTAAAATCAAGTGGAAATCAAATCAATTATTATGCGTGCTGAAGTCAAGTTGAAATCAAGTCAATTACATGTACTGTACTGTGGTGCTCCACTCAGGCAGACAGGGCACATCCAGATTTACAGAAATAAAACAAGCTGGTTTAGGGTCCAGATCTTTCTGACTGTATCACACTGCTTTAAATATACAGTATCATTTTTTAACTTGCTTAACTCAGCCTGTGGTTACAAGGCCAGTGCATAACCCATACTATTGTATACACGTTTTGTTAATCTGATAAAGAAAGACCTTTAATTCGATTGATTTAAAGAATAATGTGCAATGAGTGGTAGTGCTACTTCCTGGTTTGTATCGCATGCCTGGTCATTATCAGTGTGACGTTTGCAAGTTCTCCCTGCGTATCTAAGAACTGTTCTCCCAAAAGATGACATGACTACGTTAACTTCTAGTGCTGAACTGACTTTGTTTGTGTGTTGTGTGTGTGTGTGTTTTTAGTGTTAGCAAATCCCACAATGGACCAGTCCTCTGTCAAGGACTAGCTCCTGTTAGTGAAGTACCAAGGTTTGTTTAACTAAAAAAGTGACCCTTAAATTTTGGTTGACCTGTAATTTTGCATTGGCGATCCCAAATTGTCCCTAGTGTGTGCTTGGTGTGTGTGTGTTTATGTGTGCGCACCCTGCGGTGGGCTGGAGCCCTGCCCGGGGTTTGTTTCCTGCTTTGCGCCCTGTGTTGGCTGGGATTGGCTCCAGCAGACCCCCATGACCCTGTGGTTAGGATGAAGCAGATTGGATAATGGATGGATGGATGTAATTTTGCAATTGTGAAACTCACAATAAGAGGTTTTTTGGGTCTTTTTAAAGGTTTTCTTCATAGTGGAAAGTAAGGAATCTTGCTTCCCCTTGTTAGCGATATAATTCAGGTAATCCACAGCACACCAGTAAAATCAAATTTTATTACTCTCACTCACATGTGCATATTTTCCACACAAAGACACACCATTGTGCACATTACTGCATTTTCTCCATATGAAAACACATAACAAAGAAGCCGCCTCATTATTATTTGATGAACGCTCTCTCCTGTTTCTTGATTCTTGCAGATAAGGATATGCCGTGAAGAAAGCACCAAATATCGATTTTGTCTCTGACACATCTTTAGCCATTGTAGTAGTAGAGCAACCATAGTGCACTTCTCATGGCTCAACAAAATGTTTGCATGTGACAGGAAGTAATTTTTTTTTCACTAGAGATGTATTTATTTAATTTTTACATACAGATGCTTCAGGAATTAATGCACGAAAACACATCCAGACAAGAACTAAATATCTTTCTTCCTGTGTCAATGGCATGAATTTCACTGGTCGTGAAACACCAAAGGGTTCTCAGAATTTTTCACAAAGTGAAACTCTACATTCATTATAAATTACTAGTTCTTGCCCAATGTTGTCATTATAAGATCAAGCTCATACATGTTGTGTTACATTAAGTAAGAAGGATTAAAGAAGAATAGTAGATGGATCCAACATGAACACTCCTGGGGTCCACTGTACATTACATTATGCAAAGTTATAACCTGGCTGAGTGCAGACCTACAGATTATCCATTATATTATATAGATGTTATGGAACATTAGCTGTATGGTGGAATCCCATAATCCTTGGGTGCTTTGTCTCTCACTATTTGACACTTTTACTTGCCAAACAAAAAGCAACAGATAGCTCTAAATTTAATGTAAGGAAATCTCCCCTACATTTCTTCTTCCTGTTTAGACGTGTTGTAGATGTTGTGAAATTGAATTCCCGCGCACAAAAATCCAAAGCATGCCCCAGAAATCATATGTGACTTAAAATTATTTATTGTTCCATCCAAAATTATGCTTGTTCCGTTAAATTATAATTTGTTCCAAATGACACACGGAGAATGCATAGCAAAGGAAAAATTCTTCCACTCACCTATTCACTCATTTTTCAATCTACGTATCTAATTTAAATTCATGATGATATCCATCTATAATTGAATTTAAAAGTGCATTGAAGGTCAGTAATATTACATTATAAATACTTCTGGAAATATCATGCTGATATTGACTTTGAAGGAAAATCTGGTCTTTGAAAAAAGACATTTAGCAGAACCACAGCCGCCATTGTTTTGGATGATATACGTCTCTGGTATTGGTTGTAACCCCAGCAACAATTAAGGTTCTCCTCAAACCACAAAACTACAAGAGGGTACTATAAGTTTAAAGGCAACTTTATCATCACGTGTATAGAGCACAGTGAAGTTTGTACATGCAAGTTAGAAGAAAATGCAATGTGTCACCGCTCTAGCTTAACTGCAACTGGTCCACAAACCAATGCAAAGAGTTGATGTTTGTAGACGCATTACTCCATAGGGCTTATAATTGTCTATTATGGATAGCTTGCTTACCTGTGAAATTTCGGCCTATTGCAAAACATTTAGAGGTTGCACCATTCTGACCATTTTATTTGTATTGTTACCACATGCATACTCTTGATTAGGGATTAGTAAACAATAAAAAATAACGAAGCAGAGAATATTCTAGTATAAAGGTGGAGTCCCCAAAAAATGTAGTAGTGGAAATTTCTAGAACATTCTAGTATTAAATAGGAGTTTCAAGAACAACAACAACAACAACATTTATTTATATAGCACATTTTCATACAAACAGTAGCTCAAAGTGCTTTACATATTAAAGAATAGAATAATGAAAGACATAATTATAAAAAATAAATCAACATTAACATCGAATAAGAGTAAGGTTCAATGGCCAGGGGGGACAGAAAAAACAAAAAAACTCCAGACGGCTGGAGAAAAAATAAAGAACACTCTAGTAGTAAGTAGGAGTTTCCATTTTATTTCTAGTTTATTTGCGGTCTACAGAGAAAACTGTAGAAGCATCTGGTAATGACTGTTTTCTATATAAAGTGTCAAAAACTGATGAGTTGTTACACTTAACAGTCCTAACAGTAGTTAGGAGTTATTGAACTAATATGGCTTTGTCAAGTTTAACATCGAACGCAGAGAATCAGCTCCTTGCAAAGCCAATTTCTCGTTCATCCACAACAAGACTACAAGAGCACTCGGTGTGCTGCATCCCATCCAGGCATTCAGACACTGGAAATACTGTATTCCTTTTTAAAACTCAGGTCAGGACTACTGCATGTGAATCCAAGGATATCACAGATTTTGTCCAGTTTGCTAGTCTTGTTTATGTCAGATAGTGGAATTCGGCACCTTTTGTAATCCAAACTTTTCTCAATGACATCAGATTTTTATCCGTTCTCAGGACTTACTTAAACCAGGCTGTCACCCGGACTGCATATGCAGCATTTGCAAGGTAACTCTAATTTGAACATATGACAGGTTTAGCCCTTTTTGATGACAAAGTCTCAACAGAAGCAAAGGAAAAGATGCTGCAAAACCCACAGAGGCCTCAGTTACCACACATTCCTTGATGTCTTAAGCGATGAATCTGAACTGCTAAAATTGGAGGATCTGTTACAGAAAGAACAGCATCCTCCTTTGATGTCCATATGGAAAAAGGCAAAGGAAGGGCTCAAGGAAACACCAGAACATTAGACAGATGGCTAAATTTTGCGTACTGTTGCCACGCATGGCAGCTAAAAGAGGAATACATGTAATCGAAAAGTACAAGGATGTACTGACAGAGGACGAGGGGCAGAAACAATTTATTATTTGACTGTTATGAAGCCATTGCAAGGATTTTCCAACTTCCCCAAAGACAGTGCTAATGGTGTAGACCTGCAAGTGTGGAACAATTGTCTGCTGTTCAGTTCAGAAAACATAAAAACTGCCAAACAGAGTGACTTCTAAATTTGCTTAACTTTCAGTAAAATTTTGTTTTTGATATAAACGTCATGTCATGTCATTATCATAAATATTAAGTTTATAAATATTCTTTGTTATGAATATAAGAATAAAACTAGCCTTGCGGAGAACTTTAATCTGTAACAGTAATGCTAACTGCATCAGTCGTTCACCAGCTTTATTTGCTTGCAGTTCTGATCCGCGACAGTGTTGTAAGGAGGAGTAGCAGAGTTTGACGCCACTTAAGAGAGAAGCCATATTAAGCCTCAATAATCAAAGTACGAGTGGACAGACAGCAGCAGAACAAGAGCAACAGTGCAGTGGCTGCAGCTAAAAATACACACAAGAATCCAAGAGCTTTCATTTTCTTACTGAACTAGATCCAGAATTGATTTCGCTTCACTTATTTAAACAAATGTAACAGTACTATCATCTCATCAAGGACCAATGGGCTCCATTAGGGGTTTTTATCACACTATAACTAACCTGGATAGCGATACAAGTTAGAGGATACAGTAGCTGCAATTCAGCAGCACCTTACCATACTCTCTTTGGACTGAATTGGTCAGCTTACTTTCACTGGACTCTGTCTTTGGATAATATGACAAAAGCATTTGTTGGACCTCCTATACTTATAAAGCTCTTTATCATAATTCAGAATGGCACAGCAGTTAGCACAGCCCAGAGTTTGAGCCCTAACCCAAGCACTTCCATTGTGTTTCATGAGGATTTTAAGGAGACATGAATGTTAAATGATTGGTCCGGTGCAGGTGTATTAGTGACCCTTGTGATTGACTTGGCCCTGTCCAGGGTGGGTTCCTGCTTTGTACCCAATACTTTTGCTTGTTATCCTAAATGGGATAAAGGATGTAAATCATACCATGGGTGGTGGTGTTTTAACAATCCCTGATATATAAATTATCATTTGATTGATATAATTACTTTAGAGTAAAACTTCTAAGAAAGCAAAGTAATGTCTACCAGAGTTCCTTAGTGTGTAAGCTGGTACAGGATATACTGTATATACTGTGTTGCTGTCTCCAGCATTATTAACGGATGAAAACATGTGAGGAAGTTTGCCTTCCAAATGTACAGTCTAGCGCATAAATATTCCTGATCCCAATTGAACCTAAATATATTTTGTTCAAGAAATTATATTTATCACGAAGCATTTGAAGATTTCATAGTCCTAAATTAGGGCAACAGAGTGACACAGAGGTTGGCACCACAATTTCCCATTCCAGTGGCCTAGATTTAATTTCTAGCCTGATTCCCTCTGTCCTCATGTGCCTTTCTCTTCCATTTCCCAAAGAAAGCCTGCTAGTTAACTGATGGCACTAAAAAAGACATTCATGACTGAGTGTGACTGTGCGTGTACCTGATTGTGCCAGGATGGGCACCTGCTGTAGCTGGCCTTGCAATGGTGGAACAGATGTCAGACACGGATAAATTACATTGTCATCTTGCACATCAGTTGTCCATCAAGTCTTTGGACACTGGTGTTCAGTATACTTTATTGGCTAAGGTACTAAGCTAGGCATGTGTTTGGCCACTGCTGGGCCCGTGTAGGCCTCTGCCCACCCACTTTTTTGTGGCCAACCCTGTTTGTTGCTTACTTTATTTTATTACTTTTTTTTAACAAATGAAAATTAGACAATATTGCATACATATATTTTAATATGTGTCTGATTATCAACTATAAACAAAAGACAGGAAAATTGGCAGTGTTAAATTAACTCTTAACAGTGATAAATTAAGTTTGTGGAAAGTGAGAGATTTTAATATACTGTGTACCTCTAATTAGCATGCTTTAGAGAGAAAAAAAGCTTACCTAAAAATATTACCACTTACAACCATCCAGCACAACTAATCACAACAGGAGGCAATCAGCTTTTATGGTGGTCCACAGTGGGCAATTTAGCCAGGACATTGGAGTAAGCCTTACTCATTTGAAAAGATGCCCAGGGATCTTTTTATGACCACAAAGAGTCAAGACCTTGATTATATTGTGTCATTGGGGTCCACAGGTAGACCACAGAGTCAGTCCGCATTGATGGCCTCACCAACAAACTAAACTATATGTTTTGGTTTTTTTAAAGGCATGTACATTTAACAATAATAATAAAACGCATTATTCCCATCCTTTTATGAAATCATGACCTATAGAAGTTAGCTCAGTCACCTACGCTGACATATTATGTGGCCCTGAGGGAGCCTGCATTTAAAATGAAAACTAAAAAAAAGTGCCCACTTTATCAGGTGCACCTGCTCATTAATGCAAATAGCCTGCTCCTCCAAACAGCCAATCACGTGGTTGCAACGTGTCACAAAGTAAATAAAATGCAGATCTGGCTCAGAGGATTTGTTTTTTGACTAAACATTTGAATGACCAAGATGTGTAATTTAGGTGACTTTGACCATTTTTAGCACTAGAGGCAGTTCCAAAGGGTCAGTTCTGAAGACACCTTGTTAAAGAGAGGGGTCAAAGGGGAATATCCGGACTCATTCAAGCTAAAAGAAAGGGTGCAAATACTCAGATAACACTAAGCTAAGTGTCAGCTAAGACCAGAAAGATGAAGTTAAAATGGGCGCCAACATTGGAAAACTGTCACCTGATCAGTTCAATCTCAATTTCAACATGCAAACAGCAAGGGCAGAATCTGGAATAAGCAAAATGAAAACCAGGAGTCCATTCCACATTGTGTGAAAGGTACACACACGGCCAGATCTACCATCAGGGTGACTTGGGTGCACACCCCGGAGCCCTGCTGTAAAAGGGGGGCTTAACATATGAAAGAAAAAAAAATGTCTATTAACAAGAAAAGTACAAAAAGTAGTCTTTCGTTTTATCTAATGCAAATACGTGAACCCAAAAAGCTCTCTTACATATTATCGTCTTGGCACAAACTGGCATACTCCATTTAAAATTTTGTTTTGTTTCAGTATACTGCTGCTGGATTATGTGAATTTCCCCTTGAGATTAATAAAGTATCTATCTATCTATCTATCTATCTATCTATCTATCTATCTATCTATCTATCTATCTATCTATCTATCTATCTATCTATCTATCTAAAAATGTTTCATGTTCATTAACTACACTATCAGAAGAAAACTGATTTCCTGCAGATGTGATGTCACGTCAGTTCATTTGTTACATTCATTGAAATAAAGTACTAACCAAAAGAAGGCCTGTGAAGATCACCCAATATAAAGTTTGATAGTTTATTTTGTTTTTCTACTTTAATGCCTGAACCTGAGTTATTATTGACATAGGTGCTGTTCATAATGCATGAATATGTGCATGCGCCCGGTGGGGCTAGTGCGATGAGGGGGATCTTTTGGGTTTTCACACCCTGGTGTCTGTGGGGTGTCTTATTCCAGCCATGGATACAGACTGAGGGGGTTAGTGTTAGTGGATAGTGTTTTCTTGGCCCATATTAGGCTTCTTTATACCAAGTGAGTGAGGTTTGGATGCCAAAGTGTACCTAAAGTGTAGTTCCTTCCTGAGTCTATCCTATTATGGCCACAATGTTCACTTTCCAAACAGATAATTCACCACATCACAAACCACATATCATTTTAGGTGCTTCCCCAAATGTACCGGTGACTTTGGATTAGTAGAATGACCTGCAAAGTCAACAGATTTTAGTCCAATAGTGGGATGATGTTGAATGGGAAGGTTGCAGCAGGAAATGTGTAGGCAGAAAATCTGCAGGAGCTGCATGATGCTACAGAGTTAACAAGGACTAGAAACACTCAGGCATGTTTCAAGCTCTTTGTTCAGCAACATCTCGAAGAATCTGGGTTATTCTGGAGATACAAATGGGGTCATACCCAGTACTGCATCAGTGTATGTAATAATGTAGTGATTTGTAAGTTGCTCTGGAAAAAGCATCAGAAAAATAAGCAAAAATGTAGTAACAGGCCATCCCATCAGTGCCAGTTTGCCCTTGAAATTCAAATTCTTTCTGTCAGCTGAATGAAAAGAAAAGCGGCTTATAATGAGCTTGTAATCTTTGCTGCCCTCTGCTGGGAGTTGAGTAAAAGGTCTCTTCTTAATTCTACTTATCTATTTTGGACAGTACATTTAATTGGAGATCTGACGGGCAAAAAAGCGATTTTGCAAAGTATTGTCCTGTAACTAATTAAGCCTGTTTGACTATTGTTGGCATTGCACGCCTGGAAAAATCGAGTGAAACATGTTTACAAGGCATCTCTCTATTGTTTCAAGCAAGGCTGAATTATGATTCTTATCTCATTTTACACAATGGAACATGCTTATAACTAAATGCCAAAGCTCTCCTGAAGTGGGGTTTGATTTATTTTAGTTGCCAAGGTTTCTCTAATCAGAGGGCAAGCGCTCAGTGTGTATCAACAAAGCTCAGCAATTACTTTTTAACTATTCATCATCTTGTGCCTCTTTTGCTTTTCTTTATTTGCTAAATGTGAGCTTTTAAGTTATGAAACATTCCATTTTTTGCACAACACCATGCTTTTTTAGTGACTGTGTTCACAAACCCCTGGGTATAGCATTCAGTAATATTATAACATATCTACCCAACCATATAATCCAATTCAAGGTCAGAAAAGGAAGGAAAAAACCCTGGACGGGGTGCCAGGGCATCACAGGGCAAGATTTGAGATTCGTTGTTTGACACATACACAATTATACAACTACAACATGTAGTGAAAGTGCCCTTTTGAAAATCATCTTCAAAAAGAAAAGACTTGACTTTAGCTAATACCCATAGCTGATAGAAACAGGCTTTAGCAATGCAGATCATTTGTTTGTTGAACTTGAGGGCATTATCAAAAGTCACAGTAGGGTTTTTTGCAAAGAGTTTACAGAAGGTTGTCAGAGGGCCAGAGATACTTGCTGGAGGACAGGTAAGATCAGAGGGTGCAGAACAAAACAATCCCTATTTTTTGTTATTTGGATTAAGAAAATTTAGTGACTCCATATTTTAAGTCTTTCAGGCATTCTAATAAGGTATTAAGAGAATTTAGTTTGCTTTGTTTCAGTGGAAGATATATCTGGGTGCCATGTGCACTGCATGCAGGTGAAAAGAAAAGTTACTTTTTAAAAAATGGATTCTAAGAATATCATGTACAGTGAAAAACGAATAGGACCAGGAATGACCCTTGATGGTCCCCACAGGTGAGGTGATGGTAGGCATTGTTTTCAAGACTTTTCCTCTGCTTTGCCTTTTTTTTTACTTTTGATACCTGGTGTTTGATGCCTGCACTACCCACAGCTTTGGGTTGGTCCACACATACATCATCATTTTCTGTATCCTAAATACCACAACTGAGATGCATTGGCAAACTGTCCAGGATTTGTTCCTGCCTTGTGCCCTGTGCTAGCTGGGATAGACTCCAGCATCCTCTGTGACCCTTTTCAGGTCTAAGTGGGTTAGAAAATGACTGTCTAGAAATTTTACAGCCTATGCCTAAAATGGACATTCTACAGAGCTGTTATTGTAAGTATCCTAACATTTATTTTTATTTTTAAAATAAACTTTAATCTAATCTAATCTAATCCATCAATGTTATTTTGTACCATTGTATATTGAAATAACCAGAAAGAAAATGCATGCAATGAATGAAAAAGCCCACTTACACTGTACATAATGAAAGTTTCCAATTTTTATCCATGCTTAATAAAACACAACGTTTCTCCATTTCACCATGTTTCATAAAAATTTTCAATATTATTAACCTTTATAAATAATACGCTACCGTGGCTGTTCGTTTATCTGTTCAGGATTTTAAATCGCCTGTAGCTCACAAATTGTTTGACCCATTGACCTGAAATTTGGTACATATATACTACGCGACATCTACTATCCATTTCATGGTGATTATTGACCTCCAAGGTTATTCCTCTTTTTATTTTTATTTTATTTTACTGTAGAATCAACACTCGGGAGCAGCCAGCTGGTCAGCCCTACAGTCTTCATCGTCACTTCCCCTACCTCTTCATATCTTAAATCATTTTTAAGGCAGATTAAAGACTTAAGTGCCAGTTTAAGTGAAAAATTAAAGAAAATGTACTAAGTAATTGCAACACAAACACTGACTTAATCAGTTTTAACGTGAAAAGATGCCGACAAAAGAAAGAGAAGAAGCGGGCTGCTAGGGTGGAGATCAGCATGAGCTCAAGCGCGTGCAGAAGGAACTCCGAGTCCAGCTCAGGCCGGCGAAAGAGCAGTACAGCAGAAAGCTGGAGCAGAAGTTGCAGAATAACAGCATGAAGGAAGTGTGGAATGGGATGAAGATTATCACTGGCTGTAGCTCGAAGCGGGGTGCCACCATCGAGACAGACGTGGAGAGAGCAAACCAAATGAGCAACTTCTTTAATAGGTTTGACCACCCTAACCCACTCTCACCTCGGAGTACTGCATCCTCCAACCATCCTTCTGTTGATACCAGCATAGGTGAGACATCCCCACCCACAATTACAGCAGCCCATGTGAGCAGAGAGATGAGAAGACATCGTGCCAGCAAAGCAGCGGGTCCAGATGGTGTATCGCCACGACTGCTGAAGGCCTGTGCATTGGAACTGGGGAGTCCTCTACAGCACATCTTCAACCTGAGCCTGGAACAGGGGAGAGTCCCGAGGCTTTGGAAAACATCTTGCATCACCCCAGTCCCAAAGGTATCACGTCCTAGTGAGCTGAATGACTTCCGGCCTGTTGCTCTGACATCACATGTGATGAAGACCATGTAGCGGCTGCTGCTTCACCACCTGAGGTGGACTGCCAATACTGATGCTCTGTGTAAGAAAGGTCAGAGCCAACTATACTTTCTGAGAAGGTTGGCATCCTTCAACATCTGCAATAAGATGCTGCAGATGTTCTACCAGATGGTTGTGGCGAGTGCCCTCTTCTACGCGGTGGTGTGCTGGGGAGGCAGCATACAGATGAAGGATGTCTCACGCCTGGACAAACTTGTTAAGAAGGCAGGCTCTATTGTAGGAGTAAAGTTGGACAGTTTAACATCTGTAGCAGAGCGACGGGCATTAAGCAAACTCCTGTCAATCATAAATAATCCACTGCATCCACTGAACAGGATCATCTCCAGGCAGAGGAGTAGCTTCAGTGACAGACTTGTGTCACCATCCTGCTCCACTGACAGACTGAGGAGATCGTTCCTCCCCCACACTATGCGACTCTTCAATTCCACCCGGGGGAGTAAATGCTAACATTATTCAAAGAAATTGTCTGCTTTTACATGCATTTTTATTACTCTTTAATTTAATATTGTTTTTTGTATCAGTATACTGCTGCTGGGAATTTCCCATTGGGATTAATAAAGTATCCATCTATCTATCTATCTATCTATCTATCTATCTATCTATCTATCTATCTATCTATCTATCTATCTATCTATCTATCTATCTATCTATCTATCTATCTAGAAAAGAAGAGCTGCTCAGGAAGCAGCAAGCACATCAAACTCTGAGCAAACAAATGCTAAACTTACAGAGAAAGTGGAGGAAAACTACGAATGCTCAAGTCAAGCGTATTCACTGCACGTTATTGTGCAATATGCCATTACTGGTTAGTTTATAATACGTAAGGTGAAGCTTTAATCTGCTCTTCACTAAAACTTTAAAGAAATACTCTACACCAAAATGATTTTTTTTAAATAAGTTACATAATCCATGTGTTTTGTAGTGATGGCCAAGAAAAAATTTGAATCTCACATTTGTATTGCGAACAAAGGTAAAAAATGTTTATGATATAATACAAGCCAATGGTGCTCAATGGTGTACAACATATTAAATTGTCCACAAAAACATAAAGTCTCACATTACTTGTGTTGCATAATCGACATGTCAGTTATCCAGTTGTTCGCTCACAACATACAAATCACGTGCATCTTTTGCTAAAGTATCACTCTAAACAGGTCATGCAAGTCACATGGGGCTGAATTTTCAAATTGAAGCCCGTCTCTCTCCTGTTTCATTTTTTTTCACATTTTGTTTATCGTCCATTGCTGCTGTGTAAGAAGACACAGACCTCTGTTTAGTGTTAATAAGACTTACATCAACCCAACGAAAATCCATGAGAACACAGACAACCCGTCGTGCGTGGATCAGTCACTTACTGCTGTGTTCCTGTCCCAACTTCATTGTTGTCCCCTCATGTATTTCTTATCAATTCATTCCTCATCCTGCTGCTCTTTCTTTTGTATATTTACATACTGTAGTTAACTATAGAATGCACCACTGGTTTTAAAAATTGAGTTTTTTTCACATTGCCATTGTGCACCTATACTAAAATAATGTACTCTATGTGCTACTCGGGTTTTTTACTGCCCTTTATTTCAGCTTCTCTTTGTTTGAAATTGTCATTTTTGATTCTGCCGCTACATTTTGTCATTTTCGTTTTTCTGTTTAGTGTCTGGCCCCTAGTGAAGAGGATAATCCTCAAAAGGCATCAGCCTCTCTCTTGTAGGCCCTGCATAGTTAAAATAAAGAATAAGAATTTGTACCATTTACCATAAAGAATTGTTTTCATGTTATATTTAGGTGGATACTGCTGGCTGGCATACCAGCAATGCCTGATTTTACAAAATATTCCTCCAACTGATTCCCTTTTTAGGTAAGCATACCCATTTTTTATTATATCTTTTAAATAAAATGTATTTGGTTTGACTCCTTTTGTTATTTTAAATGATGCTATTTTATTTCTTCTTATTTATTAGCATTCTAACATATTTTTATTTCAGGGTATTTTCTAATTACGTTCTGTGTTTTTGGCATCAATCTTTTACTCTTCATTTTTTCCAATGAAATGTTACTGAAATTTACGACACGCCTTTACTGCTTTTTAAATCAATACATGCCTTAAATTAAATTAGCCTCTAATTTTGGCACTTTGCATTCCCATCAGGCCCACAAGTGAAGTGCCATGCGTGGCATCTTAATTGTGTGTCAACAAACAACTTAAGTCATATTCTCATTTATTCATCCTTTCACTTTACGAGCACCCTGACTATATTACTGGTTCAATGGCAGTCAGTGCTTATCTCTGAAGCAGTAGGCACAAAGCAGAAACCAACCCAGGATGGTATGCCAGCCTCCTACATGGCACACTCATACCCCCGTAATCACTCACACCGGGCCTGATGTAGAGTCATCCATCAACATAACTTGCACATCACAGGAGATGTGGGTTGAAAGCCACCCTACTCTACTCTGCTGTGAAAAACCCCATCATTAATACTGCATGGCTTGTTGGTAACACTAACAGGTTAGAGAGCTATAATGTAGAAGAGCAAACTATAAATAAAAAAGTGAAATGAAAAGCACTAAGTCCACTGTGACAAAAGGGACTTGTCATAATCATAACCTGATGCTCAGCGTGACTCTACATTTACTGTATACTCTTCTATAGTCATGCAAACAACGCTCTACATGGTCAGATGACAGTGGCCATTCTGGTGTTTATTTACAGCCATTTGTGACCACTAAGCCTGTATTAGCCACCCTGTTCATGTAAGAATCAACTCCTCATATATAGTAAGGATTAGTTCAATAAACAGTTCTCTGTATAGCATCCGGCTTCTCCTGCCAATAATAAAAAGACAGGCTATGATGGCAAAATAGTAATAGTCAGCAAGAAAGAAAGTCAAAAATGTACTAAGTAACCAAACCCAAAACACAAACCAGAAATCCTAGTCTAAATAACAGGCCAGGTCCGGAATCCCTAATAAGATTTTGAACAAGCTAAATTCTCTATGGGCGGCACGGTGGCACAGTGGTAGCGCTGCTGCCTCACAGTACAGAAACCTGGGTTCGCTTCCCGGGTCCTCCCTGCGTGGAGTTTGCATGTTTTCCCCATGTCTGCATGGGTTTCCTCTGGGTGCTCCGGTTTCCTCCCACAGTCCAAAGACATGCAGGTTAGGTGCATTGGAGATCCTAAATTGGCCTAGTGTGTGCACCCTGTGGTGGGCTGGTGCCCTACCTGGGGATTTGTTCCTGCCTTGCGCCCTAGGATTGGGTCCAGGAGAAACCTATGTTAGGATATAGCGGGTTGGACACTGACTAAATTCTCCACATTTTTAGGTTTACCTAAAAATGTACTTACTACCAAAAGATTAATGCCATCTTAAATAGGAAATGGACCGTGACTTGACAACTTCTGCTTGCCTGGTTACAATGGCCTACAATATGGCAGCATCCTAACTAATTAAATTATGATAAAAAAAACTTGCAAATAATTATCATAATCTCAAAATGAAAAGGAAATTACAAAAGAAGTGCATAAAATGGACTCAGCACATTAAAAAAATAAGTAGTCAGGAGGTCATTGTTCACACAAATGTCTACAAGTGGGCAATCTTTGTGCCATATAAACTTCTAACATGGTTATTGTTGTCCCTCCCCTGGCTGGGTTTCAAATGCTGTTGTTATGTTAATTCTGTTCATATTTTAGGTTAACAATGTCGATTATTTAGTGGTTCTTTGCATCCATGTTTATTCTGTTTTGTTCAGTTCCCCTACAGGTGTGGTCACCTGCCCGTCACTGTCAAGGGACTGCACTCAGCCCTATAAAGACTGGAGCAACGCAAAGTCCCAAGTGGTTCATTGTGAATGTGCTTGTGGTGTGCTGAGTGCACTTGAGTTATTTCTGTGCTTTTTGACCTCATATTGGGACTTTTTTTACTTTCGGGATTGCCTTTTGAAGTCATTACCTTCCTTGCCTTTTGTGATCTTTAGGGCTTATTTTTGCCAGAGAACATTTTTGTGAAAATAAATCTTTTTACTTGATAAAAATTCATCATTACCCTTTTTGTTTCTAGCTGGGATCTGATGGTAATTCCCATCTGTGGACACTTTTGAGACATTGTTTGGACCTTTCTTACTTGGGATCTCTCAAATTCATAACAGTCATCTGTCACGTGACCAGAAATTTGATTTAGTGGACTGAATCTTCATGGAAATTCAAGCGATGTGCAATTTTAACAGCATCATAGGCCACAGACACAAAGTGCTCATGATATCTTCAAAGGCCATGCCAGTCACAGAAAATTGCCTGCTAGTTTCCCAGAAACAGCTAACAGTAGCATGTGACAAATAGTTCATTTTAGCTTTGTGCTTGTGGTAGTCATGAATTACTTTTGGCAGGGGTTTATCAAATAGTTGTAAAGAACAACAACAAAGATAACAGTTTGATTATTAAAGGAAAACATATTTTAGTCCTAAATGATAACTTAACACTGGACTTTCTAGTTTCATGAATGTAGGTGATGATGAATTTGCAGATGACCAGGTGACTAAGAAGCATTCATTGATGCCAGCATTGAGAACATTTTTGCTACAGGAGATGACCTGGCCAGTGTGGAAACCTTCACTGGTAACAAAAAGACCTGTCCTCCTCCTGAAGCTGTATGTCAGTACAAGATATTTCTCAACTCAACTCAACTCTTGTTATGCAGCCATAACATTCACGAAAGTGAACAGCTTTGAACTGAGTAGGCCTTTTTGGTCCTTGACTTGGGCATTGAAGATGGAACTGGTATCTTTTTAAGTGCATTTGCTAATTCCATGACATTAAAACTTGGTCTCTCTGTCATTTATAGTTTATCTGAGTTCCAAGCTGCTCTGAATTGATGCCCAGCACTGAGCAGCTAGAAGATTTATTGGCACTATCATGTCTTTCAGATATGCTGAAAAGTCATACTTGTTGAAACCCATTCACTCGTTTCTAAATCCATAATTCATGATCATCTGGAGATGGAGCTCATTCCAGCAGCATTGAGCATTCAGCAGGAGCTCAATGTGGATGGGGCTCCAGTCCATTACATGGCATATGCACACAGCCAAGGCCATTACACAGTTAGTAAATAGTGCAACATGCATGATACTTAACATGTGCCACAATTCTCCCAGTGTCAGGCAATAGTTTGATCTGCATGTCTTTTTCACATGATGGGTCACCAGACAGAATGGGTTGGGATTTGGAACTAATGCTGTGGAACTAGGAGGTAGAAGCATCGCCATGCTCATGCAGTTTTCTACTTGATATAAATGTTAGAGGCCTGGGAGACGGTTCAATGCAGAAGGATAGCGACGGTCATTTTCTAATGAGGTGATGGGGAAGACAGGGCAGCAGGATTGTGGTGCTGATGGTGGTAATCACAGCTCAGAGAGAATGGCTTTGAATCTTAGCATGGTGTTTGCACATTCTCTTCATGAAAGTGAGCTTTTCTCCATATACTTCAGTCTTCCCACTTCCTAAACATGTGCCTGTTAGAGTTATTGGTGACTTAAGATGTGAGTAATTATCAGGCTGTTCTAGAGTAGACTGGCAACTCATCTTGGACCAATGCTGCTGTCCTAGGATATGGCCCACTATATTTGAATTAGCATAATAGGTGTCATGCATGGGGGTCTGAGGATCACCTTCCAGGCTCAGATAAGGTACCAAGCAAAACACCACACCGGGAGGAGAAGCTCATAGCATTGTCTTTTTTTCTTGCCAGTGCAGAGAAGGCACCCAATAAGGACAGCTAGTCCCCACCCACTACACCCTAAGAAGCCCAGCCTCTTTTGGTAAGCACCATATAAGACCTGGTGGTCCCAGGAGACAGCGGAAGTGATCCTGCATAGTGGAGTTCCCCAACATTGAGCCACTGGAGAGAGCTGATCTTTTGGAGAAGTCTAATAGGCTATGTTGGCATTTAGTATGCCTGTTTTAAGATGCGCCACCACATACTCATTTTGTTCTGTTTTTTGGACTTTGGTAATAAACAGGGTGGACCAGTTGTCACCCCAACTATTCTTTAGGTCTCCTGTGATTCCTTCCACTCTGACATAGGATTTGAAGTTGGAGGAAGTGGAAGGTGGCACTTGAATTCTAGCAATATATGGAAAAACTAGATTAGCTTCTATCAAACCGATCAATGCACTTATTATACTGCAGGATCAAGGGGAACAGGGTCCTATGTATTGGGCTTGAATATTTCTTAGGTTCCCAGTAAAGAACAGACGTACTGTAAACACCTCGGGAGAACAGGTAAGAGTTCAGTGAGCTGCAATAGTGGAGGAGTTTCATTTTGCATGTTTTCTTACCAAACCTCAGTCAGACTGGCCTCCATGACCTTCAAAGTAATCTTGCCTTTTTGCTTTGTATGCAAATATGAGCACTCACACACACTTTACTACCATGTAGCAGATTAATGATCATCTATTAAATAAAAATGTAGTTATTTACGATTGGTAATTAACCACTATTAAATTAAAAAAGAGACAGTAAAGAAAACCTTTCAACGTGATGCTCCATACACTGTTTAATTTCATCTCCTATCATGTTCCACTTCTAGATGAAGCCTACGTTAAGGGCCATAATGTCCTTGTCCATCTATTTGGAGCTACCTGTCAAACTCCATTATGGCTTAAATGTGCCCCATTGACAAGCATTAGAATGAATAATGTGTATCATATTCATAGCAGTGCACATAACAGCAGCCTTTAGTTTAAAAAGATAAGATTTTTCAAGTCTGCATCCCATGGGTATTAATGGAACGACTAATTTATGTTGAATGAAAGTGTGTCGGCATTTCTGTAGTCCGGCGTCTAAGGTATTATGTGGACCAGATATTCTGCACAGGGATTTCTAAGTGATATCTCAAGAGCCTGACTTGACATATTTCATAATTAGCTTAGCACTGAAGCGCAGTGCCACGAGTATAAAAATAAGCAGGGCTTTCAATAGTAAAGTAACATTTGCCATGAAAATGAAGTGTACTGCCTTCCCTCCAAGGGTCAGCACCACTGTTTGTTTTAATCCTATCGACATGTCAGAAATTAATTCACCACCCATATTTTACTTTTTGTTTCTATTTTTTGCGCAATGCTTTAGAAGAACTTAAATGCTGATCCTATTACATTAAAGTCTTTTGTTGGTTTAATGTTTGAATATATTTAGAACAACTATTCATTATTTACTATATGAGGACACACATATTATATATATATATTGCAAAAAAGAGCAACAGACAGTATAAAGGGTTGGGGTTTTCCGGCCCCGTATATTGTAGACAATTCCACAAATTTCCAAAAAGAACAGGTCAAAATATAAACAAAACAGTTCATATGCGCGACGCCTTTCAGAGGCGTCGGTGGCCATTTTATAGAGGCGGGGCCGGAAGTGGAGGAATGTTGGGAAGGAACCGTGAGGGAGGATGGGACTGCTGACGTCAGGAAAGATGGCGGAGGAAGGCCGGAATTGGACATACTGCGGGCAGGCTATGATGGCGGAGCGTCTCTTTTTCTGGAAGACAAAGGAGAAAGGTTAGTACCCCACCACTCCCCGCCGGCGAACGTCTTTCGAAGCGGTTTGAGATCCGTTCGCGGCCTCCTACTCGCACATGCGTGACACGACCCCCCCCTTAGCCCAAGACCGTCAGGTCAGGCGGACCTAATCGAGAGGTCGTGGATGTAAAAGAGAGGGCATCGGCATTGGCGCGAAGGCCGCCGCGGCGATAAGTGCCCGCGAACTTATAGGGCTGTAAGTCCAGAAACCACCTGGTGACCCACGGATTCGACTCTTTGTGGAGGGACATCCACTGAAGCGCAGCATGATCAGTCACCAGAGTGAATTCGTGACCCAACAGGTAGTACTGGAGATAATTCACGGCCCACTTAATGGCCAGGGCTTCCCTCTCCACTGCCACGTACCTGGCCTCTCGGTCCAGCAGTTTCCGGCTTAGGTACATCACGGGTGTTCGACACCATCGACGCTTTGGCTCAACACGGTGCCCAGGCCTGTGTCCGAAGCGTCGGTCTGGAGGATAAAAGGCCGCCCAAAATCAGGGGTCCTTAATACAGGTGCCGACGTTAGGGCCTTTTTCAGGTCATTGAATGCATGTTCCGCCTTGTCGTTCCATACCACATGCAGGGGAGCGACCTTCTTTGTGAGATTAGTCAAGGGTGCTGCCCTTTCGGAGAAACGGGGTACGAACCGGCGGTAGTACCCCGCCAGCCCCAAGAAAGCCTGCACCTGTCTCTTGGTATTCGGACGGGGCCATTCCAGGATGTCTTTGACTTTGGAACATTGGGGTCTCACCTGTCCTCGTCCCACAAGGTAGCCTAAATACTTGGCCTCCTTTAAGCCAAAAAAACACTTACGGGGGTTAATGCGGAGGCCGGCTTTAGCCAGGGTCGCGAGGACAGCAGAGACCTGCAATAGATGCTCCTCCCAGGTGCTGGAATAGATGACGACGTCATCCAGGTAGGCAGCACTATAGGATTGGTCAGGCTTCAGCACTCTATCCACCAGACGCTGAAAAGTCACTGGGGCCCCGTGCAACCCAAATGGGAGTACCTTGTATTGCCAATGTCCACTAGGGATGCTTAAGGCCGTCTTTTCTTTTGCAGATGCCGTTAAGGGAATTTGCCAATACCCTTTCGTCATATCAAGAGTAGTCAAGTACCGAGCCGCACCCAGCCGCTCGAGCAGGTCGTCAATGCGGGGCATCGGGTAGGCGTCAAACTTGGAGGCCTGGTTTAGACGTCTAAAGTCATTGCAGAACCTCCAGGAGTCCTACTAAGTCCACCCCTATTCGGTCAAACGGAATGTCTATCAAGGGTATTGGGACGAGAGGAGCGCTGTCCCTCCTAGGAATCTGGCGAATCTGACATTCCGGACAGGATTGACAGAAGTGCCGGACCTCCTCGTTGATCCTGGGCCAGTAAAAGCGGAGCTTGATTCTCTTCTCGGCACCGAGGTGGGCGCCTAGGAGGTGAGCGTGAGCTAGTTCACATACCTCCCGCCGGAAGGTACGCGGCACTAGCAGCAATTTCCGCACCTCACCCTCGTGGGTTGCCACCCGATACAACAGATTATTTTCCAGCACAAAGAAGGGCTCACGTGGCATGGAATCGTCAGCTTGTGAGCTGCCTGGAAGAACAATTGCATTCCGGGCAAATCGCAGGGAATCGTCATTCCACTGCTCCCTTTTAAACGAGGCAGGCGTGGACCGAAATTGGTGGTCCAAATTGCTCAGGGTGTCTGGGGTGTGGGTTGGCGGAAGTGTTCCCTGGCTCGTCCCTTCCCCGGTGGATGCTTCCGGGTCAGAGTCCGTCGCCTGAGAAACTTCCCCCAAAGTGCCTGCGCCATTTTGGTTTGCCTCAGACTATAGCGTGGAGACCGCGGGAAGGGTGCCTCGCCCCCTCATAACCAGATCTAGCGAGGCCCCGGGAGCAGTGTTTGTCTTACCGCTTTTCCTGTGCGACCAGTCTTGTCCCAAAATTACTGGATAGGGGGGATCGGGCAACACCGCGACCGTCAAGTTGGAAACTTGCCCCTTCCATGCGATGTATCAGTGGGCGGAACGGTAAGACTTGGTCTCCCCATGTACACAAGTGACTTGCAAGTGCTGCGTAAGCCACTGTTGCGGTAATACGTAACAGCGAGCGACAATTGTAATGTTGCTGCCGGAATCAAATAGAGCCACCACCGAGTGCCCGTTTACTAACAACACTCCCATGTTTGGACTTGCCAGCGGGTGCGACAGAGTACAGTACCTTTCAGCGGTGGCCCAGGTGCAGTCCATCGGCTCCGTTGGGGTGTTGAGGGGACAGGTCCGCAGTAGATGGCCGGTCTCGGCGCACTTGTAACAGCGCGGTGAGGCCAGCTTTTCCTTAGGCCTCTGCGGTGCTTCTGCAGCGCGTCGAGAGGGCTCGGGGGTGGCCGCCCATCCCTGTCGGTTCCCACGAGCTTGCCTTTCCGACCCCCCGGCTTGGTAGACCGCAAGCTGACGCTCCAGGACTTCCAGGAGGCCTGGCATGTCCTTATAAGGGTGGCACCGGACCTGCTGGGCGAGGGAGCTTGGAAAGGCGTTTACCAGGCCCTCACAGGCCACCGGCTCTACGACCTTCCGGGCTTGGGGACCTTCGGGCCATAACCAGCGTCCCATTTTGCCCCAGAAGTCGAAGGCCTGTGCACGGGCCGGCTTCTCCGGGTCAAACTGCCAGCTCCGCCATTCGGTCGCCTGCTGGCCCGGCGTGATGCCGTAGCGTGCCAGGATCTCCTGTTTTAGGAGGTCATAACTCGCGGCCTCCTCCTCAGGGAGGTCGTAATAAGCCCGCTGCGCGGGTCCCTTCAGGTAGGGCACCAGAATGGACGCCCAGTCGGACCGCTGCTACTTGTTCCGGGTGGCCGTCCGTTCGAAGATGCCCAGGTAGGACTCGATGTCATCCGCCTCTGTCATGGGCACCAGAGGCGGAGGCGTTGGACGAGGCGGATCGGGTCTTACCCTTCGGGCTTCTGCCAACCTGACCTTCGTTTCCTCCAACTTGCGGGTGGTTGCGGCTTGTGACTGCTGCAGGGCCATGATCTGGGTATTCATCCCCTGCAGCACTGTGTTAAGGTCTTGCCCTTCAGTCATCTCTCTCGGGCTCTAAATCCTGCCGACTACGCCACTGTAAAAAAGAGCATATATATATATATGTATTTATATATCTGTATGTATATATGTGTATTTATATATTTTTCAGTGCATCTGGAAAGTATTTACAGCACATCACTTTTTCCACATTTTGTTATGTTACAGCCTTATCCCAAAATGGATTCAATTCATTTTTTTCCTCAGAATTCTACACACAACACCCCATAATGAAAACGTGAAAAAAGTTTACTTGAGGTTTTTGCAAATTTATTAAAAATTAAAAAACTGGGAGAACAGGGGAGAACAGGGAGAAAAACATGAGTTTTTTGTGGTCTTGAAATCTGGTCTGTGTCTGGCAAATAATATTGTCCAGAATCCTGACATGGAGTTGGCAGTAGTGCATGCGAGGATCTTGCGCTTGACCTCTTCGTGCGTTCAGAGCGCCTGCGGTGCGTTCAGTGGCCTCAGACTTCCTCAAATCGGCTTCTATCTCGCTCAACAGTGTCACAGAACTCATTTACCCTAGCCAGACAAAACTGCACATCCAGTTTTTTGTCCTGTAGTATTGAAAAGAGCACGTCTGAATACTCAAAAATGCCATTGAATGTGTGAAGCAAAAAACAAAACTCAAAATCACCCAGACGTGCTTTAAATCCATCAGCACAGCGCACTGTGTCCTCATCATACTCGTTATGATGCTATTACACCATCCTATCCAATCAATGGGTCTGAATACGGTGACATACGCCTGCTAGAGGGCCCTACTGACACCAACTCGAAATCTGATTGGTTGAAGCAACAGTTTAATCGACATTTATTTTGTGTTAGAGGGCCTGCAGAACGGATTGTGAAGGCCTCTTTGACTTTGACTCTTCCAGGCAACAAATGATAGCCGAAATGTGATTAGTTAAATGCTTTAATACGAAAATACATGTCTGGAAGCAGCACAACCATCGGAAAAGCTATGAAAAGAAGCAGACAGACTATTTGGAATTATTTAATAAGTATTCTTGGACAAAATATAATTAACATCAGTTTGTAATTCAGATATTTTTTTAGGCCAGCAGAGAAGGCCTTGCAGGCCCTGACGGCCCACCACTGATATATATATCTCGTGCCTCGTCCTGCTTCCAACCGACTCTAGCCTTGAATGAAGGGAGACGGCCCCTTTTATACTCTCCCGGATGAGCTCCAGGTGGTTCCCGGCATTCCCCTCTTGGCCACGCCTTAGCGTGGCGGAAGTGGCGGCTGTCCTCTCGGCAGCTCTCCGGGTAACCTTCTAAGTCTTCCCCCCAGCACTTCCTGGTGTGGCGGAAGTGCTAAAGGCAACATGTCCCCAAGGCATTGGGGCGCCTCCTGGCGGTGACAACGGGGCCCTACAGGGTGGGGCTTCCATGCCCTGAACCTGTGGCCCCCAAAGCAACCAGGAAGGCGACCCCCACGTGATCCAGGGTGGGCGCAGACCCACATCCGGTCCCTCATGGCGTCCCGGCCTGGTCATGGCCCCTGGCATCCCTGACAATATATATATATATATATATATATATACACACATATGAAAAAGGTTGGGAACTCCTCTTAATTCTTTGGATTTTTGATTATCATTGGCTGAGCTTTCAAAGTAGCAACTTCCTTTTAATATATGACATGCCTTATGGAAACAGTAGTATTTCAGCAGTGACATTAAGTTTATTGGATTAACAGAAAATATGCAATATGCATCATAACAAAATTAGACAGGTGCATAAATTTGGGCACCCCAACAGAGATATTACATCAATACTTAGTTGAGCCTCCTTTTGCAAATATAACAGCCTCTAGACGCCTCCTATAGCCTTTGATGAGTGTCTGGATTCTGGATGGAGGTATTTTGACCATTCTTCCATACAAAATCTCTCCAGTTCAGTTCAATTTGATGGCTGCCGAGCATGGACAGCCTGCTTCAAATCATCCCATAGATTTTCGATGATATTCAAGTCAGGGGACTGTGATGGCCATTCCAGAACATTGTACTTCTCCCTCTGCATGAATGCCTTTGTAGATTTCGAACTGTGTTTTGGGTCATTGTCTTGTTGGAATATCCAACCCCTGCGTAACTTCAACTTTGTGACTGATGCTTGAACATTATCCTGAAGAATTTGTTGATATTGGGTTGAATTCATCCGACCCTCGACTTTAACAAGGGCCCCAGTTCCTGAACTAGCCACATAGCCCCAAAGCATGATGGAACGTCCACCAAATTTGACAGTAGGTAGCAGGTGTTTTTCTTGATATGTGGTGTTCTTCTTCCGCCATGCAAAGCGCTTTTTGTTATGACCAAATAACTCAATTTTTATCTCATCAGTCCAAAGCACTTTGTTCCAAAATGAATCTGGCTTGTCTAAATGAGCATTTGCATACAACAAGCGACTCTGTTTGTGGCGTGAGTGCAGAAAGGGCTTCTTTCTCATCACCCTGCCATACAGATGTTCTTTGTGCAAATTTCACTGAATTGTAGAACGATGTACAGATACACCATCTGCAGCAAGATGTTCTTGCAGGTCTTTGGAGGTGATCTGTGGGTTGTCTGTAACCATTCTCACAATCCTGCGCATATGCCACTCATGTATTTTTCTTGGCCTGCCAGACCTGGGTTTAACAGCAACTGTGCCTGTGGCCTTCCATTTCCTGATTACATTCCTTACAGTTGAAACTGACAGTTTAAACCTCTGATTTAGCTTTTTGTAGCCTTCCCCTAAACCATGATACTGAACAATCTTTGTTTTCAGATCTTTTGAGAGTTGCTTTGAGGATCCCATGCTGTCACTCTTCAGAGGAGAGTCAAAGGGAAGCACAACTTGCAATTGACCACCTTAAATACCTTTTCTCATGATTGGACACACCTGTCTATGAAGTTCAAGGCTTAACGAGCTAATCCTACCAATTTGGTGTTTTAAGTAATCCATATTGAGCAGTTACATGCATTCAAATCAGCAAAATTACAAGGGGACCCAAATTTTTGCACAGCCAGTTTTTCATATTTGATTTAATTTCATACAACTAAATACTGCTTCACTAAAAATCTTTGTTCGGAAAACACCCCAGTACTCAGATGTTCCTAGGAACATCTTTCTATCTTTTCTGTTGAAAGTAGAGTAAATGATTATGCAGGCTGAGAGGGGTTCCCAAACTTTTCCATATGACTGTATATACAGTATATATATATATATATATATATATATATATATATATATATATATATATATATATATATATATATATATATATATATATATATATTGTGGACGTGGCCCGGACACAGACAGGTGGACATGTTGTAAATCACCACCACACATTTATTTACACAAATATTTACACGTCAAAGTGCACACACAAACCCCAAAGTCCTGGCCAACACACAATGCCTTCTCCTTCGGGCAGCCCCCTCTCTCTCTTCTCCTGCCTCGTCCTGCTTCCACCCAACTCCAGCCTCGAATGAAGGCAGACGGCCCCTTTTATATCATCCCAGATGAGCTCCAGGTTTGTCCCGGCATTCCTCCCTGGACACGCCCCAGTGTGGCGGAAATGCCGGCTGTTCTCCCGGAAGCTCTCCGGGTGTCCCTTCTCTTCTTCCCCCCAGCACTTCCTGGTGTGGCAGAAGTGCTGAGGTCCAGGGTCCCCAAGGCATTGGGGCGTCCCCTGGCTGTGACCACGGGTCCCTACAGGGTTGGGCTTCCAAGCCCTCTACCCGTGGCCCCCAAAGCAACCAGGAAGGCAGCCTCCACGTGATCCAGGGTGGGCATTGACCCTCTTCTGGTCCCTCAAGGCGTCCCGGCCGGGTTGTTGCCCTGGCATCCCTGACAATATATATATATATATATATATATATATATATACATATATATATATATTGTGACACACATTTGCTTGGGAGGCAGGCTAGGAGCTTAAACAAGGGCGGAAAACAAGGGGAGGGATTGACGAGGTGCACTAACCTGCCTTCTTCCTTTTTCTGCAGAACACCTGGAGAGAAACCTGACTAAAACTCCTCCAGTTCTTGCACTCCCTTCCTAGCCATGACTCCCACCGACAATCACTTCCAGTTTTAATCCCACGGACCCTCCTCTTCCTTGCCTGTCACTATAAAAGTCGAGCATCTTCTCTTCCTAGTTTGTCCTTATTTGGATGCTGAACCAGACAGTTCTCTGGAGCTATTACTTTTGTTGCCTGCTTTGTGTGCAATATACGGATCCCAAACTCTTTTTCTGCCTTATCTTGTGTTTTCACAATACTAGGGGGCTTCGTCCCCTGCTCGCTTAGCTCGCCAACCCCTGTGTTTGGTTAATCGGATATACAATTTTACATTTTTTTTTCCTTTGGAATTGTTTCAATTTCATTATTTGCATTTTTACTTTAAAGCTTCATTAAAAACAATATTTTTTGGAGGCACATTGTGACAACGCAACATATAACTGCCCGTGAGTGACTATTGTTTCTGTTTCTCTAATAAATAATCCGACTTTTTCTAATGTTTGTCCCTGTGATTTATTGATTATCATAACAAAAGTTATTCTTATGGTAAACTGTAAACATTTTAATACGAACGGCATATCACAATCTCCTTTGGTGTGTAATGTTATTCCTGGAATATATACATTACCTTTCTTTTTGCCTGCTAAAATTTGCATTGCTTCTCCATGATCATCAATATACACCTGACCGATATACACCTGACCGAATTGTGTATTCTTTGCAATTCAACTTGTTGTTGCTTTAACTGTTCCAGGACCACAGATTCTCATAGCGTATGGTCCATTATTGTGTAAATCCATGTTTTGTGCATTGAATGATGCAAATGCGAAATGACTTTGTTGTATACTCTTTGCCTTTTATTTCTGACTTCACTTTGTCCTACTATTTTTTCAATTACACCTGGTCCTGATGATTAATTAATTAATTCTTTTCTTTGATACTGTAGCGACTGACATGATAAAGTGTCACAAATGTTTTACTTGATCACTGACTTCCTAACCCCAAACACAACTTTCTAACACCCTCTCCAACCCCTCCTCCCCCGGGTCTCGCCCCCCCTTACTGCATCAATCAATACCCTGCTATCAGTCTTCTGTGCTGTACTCCGCCCTCCCTCAATCGGACCGAACAGTCACTTAAAACCAAAAAGACCTGTCTGGGACGCTACAATACTTTCGAATTTTACTGCTTCATATTCTGTACCTTTCCCTGCATGTGTATCGCACCATCGTTTGTTTGAGCCTTTTGAATTCCACTGCTTTCATAATCTCTTATCTGCCTTTTCTTCTGTCCAACACCTTTGGGTCTCTATTCTCCGTATTGTCCTTATACGCTTTATATGCGCTGAGAGCGCAGGATGTATGTGCGCTACGTGCTTTTACATGACTGAGTGTTTTTTGAAGGGTGTGCTCTTATATGATATCTTTTGTAAGTAGGGCGTGTCTTGCAAGAATCTCATGTTCCACGTCCCCGCGAGACGGCCCTGGGACAATCCCTTGGCACCAAGTCTCATGTTTACGATCCCCACGAGACGCCCCGTGGCAAATCTCTTTTGTCTCGCGGGTCTTTTAAATGTCTTCCAATAACTTCCGAGAAGATCATGTATCGTCACCTTGCTTTGCTTTCCAGGATTTTTTTTATAATAGATATATATATATGTATAGTACATATAGTGTTACGGGCGGCACGGTGGCGCAGTGGTAGCGCTGCTGCCTCGCAGTTAGGAGACCCGGGTTCGCTTTCCGGGTCCTCCCTGCGTGGAGTTTGCATGTTCTCCCGTGTCTGCGTGGGTTTCCTCCGGGCGCTCCGGTTTCCTCCCACAATCCAAAGACATGCAGGTTAGGTGGATTGGCGATTCTAAATTGGCCCTAGTGTGTGCTTGGTGTGTGGGTGTGTTTGTGTGTGTCCTGCGGTGGGTTGGCACCCTGCCCAGGATTGGTTCCTGCCTTGTGCCCTGTGTTGGCTGGGATTGGCTCCAGCAGACCCCCGTGACCCTGTATTCGGATTCAGCGGGTTAGAAAATGGATGGATGGACATATAGTGTTAATGTAATATACTGTATACAGTCGATTCTGAAAGTATTCAGATCCGTTCAGTTTCTGCACACTTTATTGAATTGTAGATTTAATTTTAAATGGATACAGTTGCCATTTTTTCTGCTTCAATCTACATTCAACTACGCATAATGGCAAAATGAAAACATGTCTTAAGAAAGTTGTGGAACTTTATTAAAAATCAAAAACCGAAAACTTTAATGGAGTTTTTCAGTCCCTTAATTCAGTACATTGTAGAAGCTTCTTAGACAACAATTCCTGCTTTGAGTCTTCTTAGGTAAGTCTCTACAAGATTGCACCCCCACATTTGGGAAGTTTATTCGGTTCTTTTGGGCAGATCCTCCCAAGTTCTATTAGATTGGACGGAAAATTTCTGTAAACTGCATTCTTCAGGTCTCTTCACAGATACTCTATGGGATTTCAGTCTGGGCCACTCAAAGACAGTCAGAGACCTAACCCTAACCCAAAGCTTCTCCAGCATTGTCTTGGCTGTATGCTTCAAGTCATTGCTATGCTGGAAGGTGAATTGTTTCCCCAGTCTGAGGTCTCATGCACTCTGGAGTGGGTTTACTTTAATGGACTGCTCTGTATTTAGCTACTTCACCCTTCCCTCAATTCTGACCAGTCTCCTTGTTCCTCCTACTGAGAAGAACTTTAACAGCACAATGCTGCTTCACCCTAGGAATGGTATTAGGGCAGTGTTGAGAAGTGCCTGGGCTTCACCAGACATGGTGCCTGGAGTTCAGCCAAAGAGTTCAATTTTGTTTCTGTTTTGACCAGAGAATTTTTATACGCCAGCTCTTATAGTCTTTTAAACTCTGATATGCCTTGAACTAAAGAGTGCTTTCCATCAAGATGCTTTACTATAAATGGCTAATTGATGGAGAGCTGTTGAGATGGCCATCCTTCCAAAAAGGTTCTCTCATCTCAGCAGAAGACATCTGAAGCTCTATTAGAGTGATCATTAGATTCTTGGTCACCTCCATTACTAAGGCCCTTCTTTGCCGACTGCACAGTTTAGCTGGATGTCCAACTCTAGGAAGAGTTGTAGTGGTTCCAAACATCTTCCTTTACACAATTATTGAGGTCACAATGCTTTTGGGAAAATTCTAAGCTTTAGAAACGGTTTTATCCCTTTGCCCTGATCTGCACCTGACCACAATTTGATCATAGAATTCTACAGAGTTTCCTGGACTTCATGACTTGGTTTTTGCACTGACATGAAGCATGAATTGTAGGACCCTATATACACAGGGATGTATGTGCCTTTCTAAACAATGTCCAATCAATTCAGTTTGCCACAGGTGGACTCCAGTCAAGTTCTAGACACATCTCAAGGATCTTTAAAACAAACAGGATTCACCTGACCACATTGTGGAGTGCTGAATACATATTGAAATGAGAAATTTCAGCTTTTGATTTTTAATAAATTTGCAAACCTTTCTGAGCACCTGGTCCCGCTCTGACATTATGGGTTACTGAGTGTAGATTGATGGGCAAAAATGCAAATTTACCCATTTAAAATTAAATCTACAATACTAAAGTGTGCAGAAAGTGAAGTTGTCTAAATACTTCCTGAATGAATCCACTGTGTGTGTGTGTGTGTATATATGACATATTTATACCAGAAAGTATTCAGACATAAAGCAGTAGTCATCCCTGAATGCTACACAACCCCGAAGTAGAGGCACATCCACAGTGAGCAAGTTTCAAATCCCGTTTTTCTGTCACATCCCCAAAATGTATATTAAGTTAACTGAAGACTCTGCAATGTTTCAGTATAAGTAATATGGGTGTGCCAAATGCACACCTGATGTTTCAGGAGGGACTCCAGCTTAAGCAGGTTTGAAGATGGACTGGAACAAAGTGAATAAATGAGTATTCTTTGACTACTGCTTAAGGAAAAATGGAGTCTGCTAAAAACACCTTAAGCAAGCAAATTACTATATAAGAAGCATCACCTGAATGCTCTAGGATGCAACATGAGTGATGTATCCTGAGGTCATTGGGTGTTTCGTGTCTCGCAACATCATTCACCCTCGCTCAGGTGACCCAAGCTGTGGTTGATCAATCCCCAACTTGCGTCCCAGTAGCGATCCACAGATCAGCCCTCTTTACCCAAAGCCACCTTGAGGCTTTCTCTGCGGCTTCACATGTGGATTTAATGGGCCTATTTTTGGCCGCTCCTGTAATGCCCAGCCGTGTGAGGACTCTGCAGAGTGAGCGTCCTGCAAATCCTCTGCAGCCAACTTCTATGGGCTCATAGAGTACCCTCCAGCCTCTGTCCCTGCACTCCTCCACCAGCTCTTGAAATGAAGCAAGTAATAAGAAAATGAGCAAAGATGGAATGATTGTCGGGTACTACTGTGTCACAGCTTTAGAGCTCTGAATTCAACTCATGGCCTGGTCACCCACCATCTGTGTAGAATTTGATTGTTCTCCTGCGTCTTTGTGGATTTTCTCCGGTTATCCAAAAGACCTACAGGTCAGGATGACTGCTGACTTTAAACTAGCCTGGCATGTGTTTTTAACATGACTGTACTCATAAATCAAAGTATTTCTTTCAAGTTTCTCAATTGCTGTGCCTACAGGGCTCATATAATGGACACACAGAACAACAACAACTACATTTATTTCTATAGCATGTTTTCATACAAATGAAGTGCTTTACAAGATGAAGAAAGAAAAAAGAAAAAATATAAAAATAAAATTAGGCAATACTAATTAATTAAGAATAAAGTAAGGTCTGATGGTCAGGGAGGACAGAAAAAACAAAAAATCTTCAGAGGGTTGGAGAAAAAAATAAAATCTGCAGGGGTTCCAAGGCCACGAGACCACCCAGCCCCCACTAGGTATTCTACTTAACATCAATGATCTCAATCAGTCCTCATAGTTTTCAGGCTTCATGTGGAATTAGACAATGATAGTCATGTGGCTGGCAGTAAGCACCTTCCTTTTGAGGTTACAGTACTGTTGAATATTTTCTATTTGCGCTTTTTCCCATGCAAAGAGTAGATTTTAGAGCTTTGGGGTGAAAGGCTGAAATACAATGCACCCAACAGGAACAATAGATGTTACACAAGCTATCACTAGTGGGGCTCACGAGGCCTGCATGGTTGCTGCACATCTTAGATGGATCTACGACAGGGACACCAACATGAGTCTAAGAGCAAAAGAAAGAAAGAAGGTGTGAGGTTTTCCAAGAACGCAAGGGGACAGATGATCCAATACAGCTGACCAAACAGAGGCGGCAACACCTCTTGGCTGGTAGTGGGCACATGTTCCCAGAAGAAAACATATGAGACCATGCTGCTCCTGCAATAAAGCAGCCATCTGGAAAGCTTCTTTAGAGACCTGGTATTTAAAGATAACAGAATGTACATGACACTAGGAACCTCTAGAAAGAGCTCTAGCCTGGTGTTTTGTAGAACAAAGAAATGGCTGCCCCTGATCCAGAAAATCATTCTTGTGTTCTAGCAGAAGTGATTCTAGTAGGGTGTTTAAAGCTGCCTGACAACTAGTGGCTTATTGAGCGTAGAGTCAGGAGGAGAGATGTGGACAAGCATTTCACTAGCAGAAGGAAGAGAAAGTGCTAGAAAGTCAGAGGCAGGAGGTGAAAGAGGGTACACAAAAAAGGCAAGGGAGTGGGCCGTTCTACTATAAAGCAATGTAGCTAGGCCCAGAGAGGGTTTGGCATTTTGTTACTTTATTGTTACATTATCTCACCCTACTATTGTTACATAATATTTGTCTCTGGTATTATTTTGGATATGGTCACAGTCATAATCTTTTTATTGGGAACCTGGTCAGAGGTGAAACCATCATGCTGATAGCTAAGCATGTATTCCTTTTGGAGGTTATCAAGGTGGTCTTACAGTGGAGCAACTGCACAGCTATGCCTGCCGTTGTCAACTTTAAATGTTAACTGAACATTTCAATTCTTTAGATTTAGACAAATGTGAAGAGTGTACAGGGGCTTACCTTGACCACTGCAGCCCATGGCAAAAAGGACTTGCTGTTCACATTGGTGGGGGTGGGGGAGGTCCATGTACTCTTATTAGGAAAGCTACCTGCAGCAGATTAGATGTTGCTTCATCTTGTTGGTAGGAGATTCAATTGCATTCTCATAATGAAGGGACATGCATAAGAGAAATGAGAGAGCCTGCAAGGGCTGATTTATAAACAATTAGCCATCCCCCGTGGCTCCGCCAACATAGAAGTGAAAAGCCGCTTTTCCACTGCATAGTACGGCACAGCACGGTTCAGTACAGCTCACCTTGGTTCGGCTCAGTTCGGCTCGGTTTTGCGTTTGACTGCAGTTTAGTACCGCTTTAGAGTGGGCGGGATTATTCACGTGTCGTTATAGTTGCGCCGCCTCTACTGCCGTGACACCGTGGAACTTTTACAACAACACGCAGACAACGACAACACTTTAGCTCGACGACGCGCAAGGGTAAGCATCTAAAAAAAGCACATCACTAGCTAACTTTTATCACTGTTGCAAAGCATAAAATGAACTTAACTGCCAGTGTAACATTAAAATGCTGATTCTGTATATTACAGATCTTCCACATTTTGCTAAAAAATCGCCGCAACAGACCATCTGTTTGGACATTTAACCGTGCTTCAGAGTGGTGGGATGTGATCGTTCCCGGTTTTACAAACACTCAGTGGCTGGAGAACTTTCAAATGTCTGAAGAAACATTCATCCACTTATGCAACAAACTGCGTCCAGCGATGGAGAGACGGGACACAAACTTCCGCGTGTGTGTACCTTCAAAGAAAAGAATAGCCAGTGACGCAGTAATGCCGATTTTCTCCGGCCAATCAGTGACCAGCAGAGTTTACACGTCACGTTTTGGTAACGGTTCGGCACGCTTGGAACCTCGGCTGAGGTGGTACTAAAAAAAGGACCAGGTACCAGGTACTGTTACCTGTGGAAAACCCCCCAAAAGTGAGCTGAACTGAACCGTGTCGTGCCGTACTATGCAGTGGAAAAGCGCCATAAGAGGACAGTGAGGAGGGTCTTGCCCGGCTCCCTACTCCTGACATCATGCGTGTCTCTCCCCTCGGCCTGGGGAGGCTACTTAACTATGTAGACCATAAATTCACCCTTTCAATAGGGTACAGTGTTATCATAAAAGACATGCAGATGAGCCATCACTTTGCCTTTTACCATTTTCCTTGTTAGCATATTTAACTGAGAAAACGGAACTGTCCTCCTGCTATCTGCATTACGCTGTGTACCAACAAAGCAATTTGTCAGGAATGTATTATTAACATTTTAACTGCGTTCTGCTTTTGTTTTTTTAAGTTATTAATATTTATTTCCATTTGTAAATAGTCTTAATGCTACTGCAGATGACATCTTATAATTACCAAGACATTTACTTGTCTTTTCATGAGCACCAACATTATGTTTGCTTGTTTCTATGGGCGCCATCATTTTAGGCCCCTATAATACTGTGTGGTTGCTAGGCATATAATGTGCATTTCACCGCATCCAACTTTAATTCAATTCAAGGAAAGTCTCTGCAAAAAATGAGCGCTGAACAAATCATTATTTTACAAAATAGATCTTGCTTTAGATTTTGAGTTTAGTTTTGAGAAGAATTTTATACCTTGTGTATCAGCTTTTGACGGTTTCTCTGGCTAGATCACCACGCCAGTAATTTTTTTTCTACATTAATACAATACATAAATTGAATAATGGAAAGGTTTCTAAATCAGTTTCAATTGACAAAATGGTTGTGCCCTCTCTGATCCACTAGGCAGCTTAGTGCGCAGAGCAGCCCTTTCCTTGAACCTGTCACAGTTGAAGTCAGGCTTACGAAATGAGTCCAGAGGTCAGGCTCGTTATTTTATTTCAGTTTATTTTATCCATGACAATGAACTGCTCTTAATGGGTTAAAAATTAGTGGCTGTATGGATGGTTTATTTTGTAACATGTGATCTTATAATTTCTTATCATGCTTAATGTTTTGAATTAACTTAATTCTCAATGTTTGTAATTTTTTTTTTTGGATTAGATAATCTAAATCTATGGCGTACTGAGAAGGACACTACAGACGGAGAATTAATGCAATAAATTCAAAGTCCAAAAACTGACCTGCTGCTGCCTGCCTATTCATCCTTTTACTACTAAACATTTTAGTGGCACTGAATGATGTTGAGTGTGTAAGAACACGGTAACGGATGACATCCAATTCATTACTTACTCCTAAATTGAAAATGTCAGGCATATTTAGAAAATGCATGAACTTGTGTTTGTCTCTATATGTCCTGCAATAAACTGGGCTCCAGTAACAAATATCTCGGCTCCTTTTGAACGTGAGAAGCACTGGAAGAGGAGAACATTCAGTACATCAAGCTCACTTGGTTAAGCTATCAGCCAAGCTGTCCCAATACCTCACTCAGATACTTTTAAAAAGTAGTAAAGGTTTCTGCTTCAATGGCATTACTTTGTAATTTGTTTCTGTTTTCTACAATTCATTGTATAAAGGAATGCTTCTCAGGTCTTGTACTCTCCCTGAATTCCCACTTACCATACATACTTGTGGATAAGTTTTCTCGCAGATAAATTGGGATTTGATTTTACCATATAATTTCCAGTATTTTATAATGTCGGACGTATAAGTCGAATGTAGAAATCTCACATTATTGGTCCAAGAGATTATGATAAGCTAATGCCCTGTGAGAGAACCACGGAGCACACTGCCTTTTTTTTTCTATGTATTGTGCCTACGTGACCACACGGTAATACCTGAAATATTCTGAAGCAACGTTTGCACTGCTTTGTGTTTTTTGTGTCTCACAGCCTCATACACCTTTATTGTAAGAGCATCCCTTATCCTAGATGGATCATTTGACCAGAAGAAAATATGAAGCTGGTTTTAAATTAAACATCGTTGAAGTAGCGAAAGAAATTGGTAACTGCGCTGTTGCAACAAAATTCAATGTGTCTGAGAAACTGGTGTGAGATTGGAAAAAACAAGAAGATGTAAATAAAAATTTAAGTGTCGCATTTTTGAACAGGCGTATAAGTCGGGGTCTGATTTTATGATCGATTTTTCGTGTTTCAAGACCCGACTTATACATGAGCATGTATGGTAGTTATTCTCAAAGATGTGATTCACTCTTTAACAGCAATAATTCTGCTGGATCAGTTTTTGTATGCCTCAGGGTGTCCAAGGCTGAAGAACTTCAAGGACTCTTCCTCAAGTCCCAGCCCTGTTGAATATGTGCATGGAGTCTGCACATTGTGACCAGCGTTTAATTAGTTTTTCTCTTACCTCAAACACAGTAAGCTTACCTGTGTTCTGAGTAGAAATTTGAAACATAGAAAAATGGGTGTGAGCCTTCCTAAGGGAATCAGGCAGGGTCTTAACCTAATCAGCTTGCCCATGGAGACTCCCAACAAAGCCAGCTAGCCTCAAAATTGCCAACTGCAGGCTGCTGGCCTAGCAGGCTCCAAAGAAGATAAATTGACAAAATAATTATAAAATGTCCCAAAAATATAACAGAAGCCCCATAAGGGAAGGTGTGATCTTTAACCTTTCGCTTCTGTTCAAAACTTTAACTAAGGAATCTATGGTAATAAAGAATGTATTAACAAAACACAGAAAATGCAAAGAGCTGCTTAAAAGATAAGCCTACAAGAAATAAGTCAAATTCCACAATCCAGAAGAGAATACCAGAAAATCCAAAGAGAACAGCAGCCAAGCCTTTCCTTCTCCGATTAAATAGCCGGAGAGGGGGCTCAGGAATGGTGACATCAGGGTGGCTCCACCTCCTGGGGCTCCAACCACAAATCACAGGGAATTTCAGGACACTGGAATGAATGATACATAATTACAAACATCACTGAAAATGCATAAAAATATGAAGTGTAATCATTCAAAAATAATAATATAACACATTAATACATAACAACCTAGCAATTGTGCTTTGGTATGAACAAGTGTGCTCTGCAGTGCACTTGTGCTCCGTACTCTCCTGGTTTTTGTCTCCATTGTATTGATTATACTGATTAGCAAACATTATGCACATCATCAAGGATGTCACAATACCAGCATTTTTCTATCTGATAAAAATAATAGTGAAATTTAATGCCACAGCAAAAAGAAAAATTTCCATTCAACAGCTTTTTATTAAAAGACCTCCATCATTCAAATGAAAAATATTGTACATTTCTGTAATAGAATCAAAAATATATGTAGCCCCTGCAGTCCCTTTCAGCTATACGAGGGCAGGGCCCTGTGTTTTTAAGCATTGTTTCCACCTCTATTTTTGACAATGGCATTTGTCTTTCTCATTCACTTTCCCAGTATTACTGTCTTTGACTATTTGTTACCCAACACAAAACAATCTACTCCAGGTTTAAAATCATAAAAACTTTTATATTTACTTAAGTGTTCAAAATCACTGCATTAGATATGTTACAAGAATACAATTACATACAGACTTTTAATAAAAACAATATTAAACGCCCCACTCAAATACCACACTATTAGAAAACACCAACTCACCAGCAATTTGTCGGAGTTGAACCCGTGTCTTTGACCCTCCAAAACTGTCCTTTCATCCACCCGTCTTTCTCTTTATTCCTCTCTTTGTATCCTTTCTTTTCTCTTCTCTCGCTCACCTAGACAGTTAAACTACTTGTTGTCTTTCCCTTCCTTTTGTTTTTGACACTTCCTTTCTATAAATGTACTTTTGTGCGTCCTGCTCTTACTTGTTGTCAGCCTGGATTGTTTTTTTTGTTTTTTTTGGTTGCCCTCATCTCACCCTTCCTCCTCTTTTCTTTTTTGCCTGTCTCTCCCCTCTCTCTCTCCTTTTTCAACCTCCAATCCCATCCCTGTTACTATCCTTCACAGACTGGGATTGGCCAATCAGGAGGCACTAGCAGCTATCAGCCTAGGTTTCATGCTCCATAATCTGTCTACTTTCACCTCCCTTCCGCCATCTTGAATTAACTTTATTAAAGCATTTCACAGTCTGCAGTTATTTTCATCAAAACCTAAGTCAGGTTACATATGTAAATACTAATAGTAATAACAGCTTTAAAACAGTGGTTTATCCATTAAGAAGTTACCCAACTTTCTTTAACCTAAACTAGTATTAGCTTCATAAATGGAATGCAAGGCTTTTAATGTGTGAAGGACATGGGGATTTCCCCAGTGTGACAACAAGTGGGGGCAAAATTTAATCTTGGAGGATTTTAGCATAGGGTTTATAATGAAAAATATCATCATGGAGTACCTGATTTATATTATCATTTGCACATTACAAATTTATTCTCTGACATTTTCTCTAAAGTAAAAATCCTGCTTAAAGTCACTGCTAAAACAAAAATTCAGACATTTTTATATCAGAACTGTTGAATTTGTGAATTCCAAGTTAAATCAGGATATTTTAATTTAAACACATTTTATAAAGCTGCTTTTCTAACAACATGCTTCTAAAACCTGTTTTGTCACAGAATCCCTCAATTAGGTTTGTAACATTTTCTGTTGTGCGATTTGTATCTGCATCATTAGCTGGAAATAAAACTGACCAAGGAGTAATCTATAATGGAGAAGTGAAACTGATTACACTTTCAAATGTCACAAAATCTGAGTGCTTTATTTTTAATTTTTCCCTTCTTTCTTTTTATTCTTTTTAAATTTTCAACACTTTAAGGTTTCCTGTGTGAAATCGGCCATACCAGTTTAGCATGAATTCGTTGTTTCAGGATTCTCTCTGTTGTTATATGAGTGATCAGACTTTTTTATTTCCTTGGCCTGTATACTAATCCAGAATTAGATTATTAAATGGTGTAACTGATAGACTGCATTACAGTCGCCAACATTCCTTTTCTATACTGGTGAATATTAGATTGGCTTCAAAAACCAAATGAATGACACAGATTTAGCATTTGCATATTCTTATTTAGCAATGAAGTGTGCCTTTTTGCACATCCTGCTATCTTACATAACAACAATATTTTCTGCTTTGAAGCACTAAATCAATTTTATTTTGGCAATAATAAATGACGCGGCTCATTTCTTCACTGGTGTTGACAAGCCAAATAGTCACTTCATCTGAAACCTGCCTCGATGCACTGCTGGCGTGCAGTTTCCTTCCTCCCACTTCACACGGTGCTAGATCTGTAACTGTGGGTGTGTGGCAGGTTTCCCCCGTGGCCCAACTGTATAAATCAGTTAGAAAATGGATGGATGACCATCTGTAGATGTGCTCAATGAAATCTGAGAATGAATGTGCAGCCTGCATTCCTTTTTAGGGACTGTGCAGGACACTTTATTAAAAACAGATTCTTCTCACCATCATTTTGTGTTCTCTTACAACTTTGTGACACTAAATGAGTATCTGATCAGTCACATTATTTCACTCTGAAGGCACACATCAGTCAATGTCTGGACTAGCTCCATAGCAGCCTAGAAGCAGTGATAACGAAAGCTGACGTGTTTTTATTTTGGCTTTGTTTAAATAATAATTCCCACAATTATACACTGAAATTCTCTTCCCTCAAACACAAAGCATTTGCAGCCCTGACTTGTGCTGTTTTTCATGTTGACATGTGTTGATCACCACTGAGCCATTTTCATACGCAGTTTTCACGTTTTACTGTGCCTTCTGAATTGTTTTGTCATCTTGCAGTCACACATAAGTACAGTAGTGACTTTCATTCAGGAATACCAAAAGTGTAACAAAGCTAGCAGAATTTTGATATTGGGGTTGTGGTTAACACTACTGCCTCACAACTTCCAGGCCTGGCTTTCAAATTCTGTGCCAACTGTTGTGTTTACTGATTTCTCCCATCTCTAATTGCTTTTTTATTTTTTTGGGGTATTCTGCATGCCTTCCACATCCCAAAAGTGTATAATACAATTTTAAATTGCTCTTGGTTTTTAAATTATGTTTTGCTGTAACGGACTGGTGTCCTAACTTGTGCCCAGTGCTCAGAGGCAGCCTTAGGGGTGTGCAGGGCCTAGGGCTGATCAACCCTTCGTGGCGCCGGTTACGACAAACGCTGTTTCCGGTATATGTGGACTGTATAAACCTGCGTGCAAATTTAATACAAAATAATGTTAACATACACCGGATTTTCTCATTACAGTATTCAGCTAAATTTTTGCAAGATAACATGCGGACTTTATCAAAATATAACAATATAATCTATTAAAAAAGTGCAATTCATAATTCATGACAATACCATTGGAGAATATAACCTGTCAAATCCGCTCGTACAGGATACGCCGACCTCAAAAGCGGGTCCTCTTAGGCGCAGGGCATGGGGCGGTCACCCCCAAATGCCATTCTTGCCAATGCTGCAAGCTGGGCTGCAGCTCCCTGTAGTCCCATAACAAATCTGCAGAAACATATTTAGTAAAAGGATGGATGGATAAAATAAACAACTTGATTAATAACAAGATATTTCTTTACATGTATATGTAAGCATATTTATTATATATAATCTTCATTTGGATCTTGATCTTTGTTTGTCCACGAATGAATTAGAAGAAGCAGCACTAGATGGCAGTAGAGAGACAGCTAAAACATAGGCATTGCATTAAGAATCTCCTCCAGGCTTATACTACTGAAGACTGTAGTACTCCAGTCACACCTCAAAACACCGACATTCAAACTAAACAAATTGTTGTGCTTTAAATTAACTAAAGAGATCTTCATTTAGATCTTGATCTTTGTTTGTCCGCGAATTCCACTTATGCGTAGACCACCTTCCAGTTTAGTACGTTGCTGTTACTCACGGATGTCAACAATGTGCCGGAATAACGAACGGGATGGTGGACAGTGTTACGCTGGTTAGCTCCTGAGGGCTGGTTAGAGAATGAGATTGCCGAAGATAAAAGGTAGTTGCCTACGTAACATATGAATGAAAGAAAGACAGTGGGTAAAATGAATGACAACGTAACAGCACGTTCCGGAAATGATTATTGCTACATTGTAGCCGTCGAGTGCTGCGCGTCTCACAGTGGTACCGTGGCTTGCTCACATGTCAGTGAAGTGATCTCTATTTATGCTTTAAAGTGCCTGGATACCTATGTGTCCCCCTTTTATAACCATTGCTCCGTGTATATTGCCTTACTCTTTGGATTGCCACAAAGCAACCTGCAAGATTGAAGAAAGGTTGAGAAGAGATTGTGAGAGGAAACAACAGCACCGTAAAAACGAGACGGACTGTGAACGGACAGAAGCAGAAATGCTCCTACGCCACCACATAATTACGATTCGGACAGTGATTCCGGGTAGGCCGTTCCTATCGAATCAATATCCAAGGGTTTTCTTTTGTAATTTTGTTTCCCTTATAAAAAATAATGATGCTGTGCGACAAAGGGCCCAGTTCACGACTGGCAGCCATGTTTAAACAAGGAGCCCTTCACAGATAACTTTAACACGCACAACATAGTTGGGCGGACATGGCTAGTTTATTATATTTTCTTTTAATTCCCTTGATCTGATTGGGACTAATCTGGTAAAGAAAATGAATATAATTATATGAGAAAAAAAAAAAACCACGATCAGCTTGTGTTAAGTTCTTGACTCTCATTTTCATCTTCAGCCTTGATTTCATTAGCTAATATTTGGCAATGGGAGTCTCAGGCAAACATTTCATTACAACATATTGATTTCAGACCAGTAAGGTTAAGAGGATTTTACGTGGAAGGAATCCTTTGAAAAAAGTAAAATAAATAAATGATCATTTCAGGCACAAATGCTTTTTTGCCACGCAACATATCCAGTGCCACAGGAGTCCTTCAGATGGACCAAGAAATGATGCGCACATTGGCTGCCATGGACAGCCCCCACCCCCTGGCGTCCGGCCCCTCAGTTGGCCTTCTTGTACATAATCTGCAGTCCTCAGGGTAATACATCATTTATTAGTTGGAACGATGTATCTGTGCTTTCAATTCTCTAATTCATCTGCTGCTTTTCACCAAATACAATGGCTATAGCAGTGAAATGAAAAAATGTCGGTCCTTGTGGACCTCTGAAAATGTGAGAGGTTAACAATAATTCTTTGCTTGACGGATTTTCTCCTCATAATGCCGCAGTGTACACATTGTAAGAAAGAGCAGATGAAAGAGCTTGCGCCGATGTCTTAAAGCAGGATTAGCCCTTCTGGGCCACGCATGTGATCTGCAGAGTGGCATCTGTGTCACCGCTAATAGGATCATCTCTGCGTCTACAAATTCAATTAAAAAAATTACACGATCGCAGAGTGCTGCGCTTGTTTTGGTGGGAGACGTGAAAGTTGATCATATCTGCGTACACAATTTCACTGTTTACTCTGAACTTTTGAACTTTGCAACTGGTATTTTGGTTGACTGTAATGGACTGGTGGCCTCATGCCGGTCTGATTCCTGCCTGGTGCCTGATGATGCTGCTGTCAGGAAAGGCTTTGGTCTGAATTAGATTTGGTGACTTTGAGAATGTTATATTATTTGGGTTTATCTCAATTATTAATTTGTGCGGAAAGTTTTACTTTGGAATGCAGGGTGGTATGGTGGCACAGTGGAGTTAAAGGTGCTGAATGTGTACAGTCTTCTCGGGTCCATGAAGATTTTCTCTGGTTACTAAGGCTTTCTTATGTGTCGGCCTGTATTTGTTCCCTGGTTTATTGCATGATTTTGTGATGCTCTATGCAATGGAAGCTTTGTGCATAGCTCGGATTCTGGGAATCCTCGAGTTGGACTCAAGCAACCAGAATGAGAGAATTGAGAGAGACACACACACAAAAATATAAAAAAAAATACAAAAGCTGTTTATTATAAATGTTGTGTCAAATCACAAATTTGTGCCATGCAAAAACTGTAAAAAAAAAAACAGTTCTTGTGCACTGCCACAATTAAAAAGTAAGGTACAATAAAAAAGGGACAAATAAAGAAGAAGAAAAACCAGTTGCTTCCTTTTCCTACTTTCTCTTTATACTAAAAGCTACTATGGAAAAACATCTCTGGCATCCCCACCATCAGCCTCACATGCCACCACACTACATTCATTCACCTACTCACAACTCTGACAACAATATGGAGCAGTGAACCTGCCAACACATGCCTGCCAACATGCAAAATGGATCCACGGTTCTGTCACTTTTCCCCAACACCACTCAGTTAACTCTCTCTTGAAGATTATTGATAAACAAAGTCTCTTAAGTTATTATCAGTCAAACTCAGATACAGAATGATTCCCTTGGATGAACTTTTAATTAATTTTCATAATTAACGCTAAGCCACACCGCTAGTATCCCGACAACAAAACCGCAAAATGATAGCATCAGAATAATTGAATATCTATAATTATCAATGCACAAGTACAGGGTGCGTCAGAAATAACTCCCACATTTCAAAGGGGATTGAAAAAAAATGCTACGAGGTATCACCAAAAACTTTTTATTTCCCAAATGTAAATATAAAAAAGTTTTTTTACTTTACGTTTTAAAAATGATATCGTCCAAATGGTGGCCTTGACGGCTGATACACATTTGGAGCCGTTCTTGGAAGTTTTCCATCACTCTCACTAGCATGTCGGGCGAAATTCCTTCAATTTCTTCTTGAATAGCCTCCTTTAGTTGTTCCAAGGACCGAGAACGATGTTTGAAAACCTCCTGTTGCCCTTACTCTTTGAACCCACAGCAAAATCGTTTTCCGGTCTGGAACAGTTTCATCCATCCATTCATCCATTTTCCAACCCGCTGAATCCGAACACTTTCAGTAGCACATAAACCGAACCGCGTGCAAAACACCCTCTGCGTCACAGTTACAGATTCGCCATTTTTGAAAAAAGCCTCCACTACAAAGCCTCGATGCTCACCCGACCACGGCATGGTGATGACTGAAAACTTTATTATGTACCGTACCTAATGGAACGGGCCGCACCCCTCTACCTGCTTTGGTGACCCCAAAGTGATTTTTCTAAATGTGGGAGTTATTTCTGCTGCACCCTGGTACAACAAAATTGGGTGCAAACTTATCAGTGCAAAAGAGCAAGAACTTTTTTCACTACAAAAAAATATAAATATGAAGATTTATAAAAGAGATTCTAAATGTGGAAAAGAAAACAAACATAATATTACACAATGAGACATTTTTCATATTCTGCTGGTATTTATAGATCAATTCATTCCCTTTAACGTTTCACCGTGTAGAGCAGGGGCGCCCAATGCCCAATGACTGATAGATTGCAAAGGTAGTGCAGGTAGATTGCGTTGCATTCAAAAAAATTTTTTTTTAAACGTTAGTCTATCATATATCCTCCCTATGGCATTTGCCACTTGATTGACATACAGGGCAGCCAGTCTGAGATCTCTTTTCTTCTAACACACTGGTCTTCCCGCACGCACAATCAAACACATGAGCTACTGCAAAACTCCGGCTATCTAAGTGATCTAGTTAACCTTCCAATTTATATCGACTAAAGAAGGGATTAAAAAAATTTTTTTTGGGGAAGGTTTGAGCTGGGTTTGGAATTGGAAGAGGATTTTTTTCTCACAATGTCACAATCGAAGTGTGTTTGTCTGATCTGTCAATCTATCATTGCTATTCCAAAGAAGGAAAATGTGGAAAGGCACTTTCGAACTGTTCATGAAAACTACAAAACTGACATCCTTCCAAACAGCGATCTGAGAGAAAGTAGAGGGAACTAAAATCGCAGTTAAACGGACAGCCGTCATTTTTCACTCGGCTGAATTCAAAAGCTCCTTAACTGCATTATTCTGCATTATATTATACTTATTTATGCTAGTCAGCCTGTATAAAGTATACTCAGTATATATATAGTATATATATATATATATAACATTTTTAATGTAGGTAGATCATTTCTACCTGGTCATTTTAAAAGTAGTTTGCAAGCCGAAAAAGTGTGGGCACCCCTGGTGTAGACCATCATTTAGTGCAGTCACAGCTTTTGGGTAAAAGCTATTTTTTAGCCTATTTGTAACCTTGTGAAAATAATTCTAATCACTAAACAAACATGAGAAATGGGTTCCTTGTCTTCAAAAACCCCAAAATCCAAGTTTAAACGGTGAAAATATCTCAAAGACGAGTACATAATAATTCAGTTCCACACAGGCTCATGACAGCTACTGTATATCCTGACTACATCTTTTCTCTGCTCAACTAAAACAGAATATCCCTGTTATCGACTTGTTATTTAACTCTATGGCTAGTCAGTGATCTCTTTCTGCCACATCAGATCTTTACTTTTCACATGTACTCTTTCTAAAATTTATTAAGACACACATAAGTGCAAGTGGGATCAAGCTAACTGTTAAGTTGTTGTAGCCTTAGTCATTTGCAACTTATTGTTAATTGGAATTTAGACAATAGTTAAATAACAGTTAAAAGCTGTGCAGATTTAAAATGAAAGGAAGCAATTAAGGCCCTGAAATCTTAATAAAAGAGTGAAGTAAGCCCAGAAAAAGATGTGACATTGTAATTAAGAAATTGGTCAGAACAAAAAATTGCAGCCATATTGGCTCTTCAGCAGCTCAGTTTGAGAAGCCCTGCTATAGTGAGATGAGAGGGTTTGAAAAGTGAGTGGGTGACTATACTCTGAATTTATTTTCAATGTTTTTTTACAAGTTTTTGCAGAATAAATTACAAAGGATGTCATTAACTATTAATTCATTAATGAATTCATAGTTAATTAATTTTCATAGATTAGGCTTGTTCCCAATTAACAGTTTCCCTAGGCATTAATTCTGATTATTGTTCCATGTTGAGAGATCTTTCAGTTGTAGAGTGAAACTACAGCAAAATTCTGCTATATGGCAAATTTAAATGGTAATCAAGCTAAGGTCAATCAATCAATCAATCAATTCATCAATCATTAAGCCAGTCGATGAACTTATTTGTCATTTAGTCTCATACATCATCTTTAATGCTGACCACACATATAAAGGTCTTAAGAAGGCAATTAAGAATAACAACAATGTGTAGCTGACCTTAGTAATAATATTTCTGACATTATGACAGAACTTGAAGAGCGCTGAATTGAACAGTTAGGCAGACACACTTGCTCAGACACTACTGTATATGATGAGGAATATCTTCATTTAAACCTGCTTCCTGTGACTCACCCGTAATGGATGTCTGCTCTCTGACCATCCCACAAGTGTCAGGATTCTCTACAATACAAGACTATGGCCATGTCAACACTACTACGTTCACTTTTAAAAAATGGCATTTGTAAATGAAAACAAACTCCATCCATGCTAGCATTTCCACATCGTTTATGAAAGTATCTCTGCTCACACTAAAACAACCAAACTCATGATGCAGTTGTTTTCCCACACTACGCATACGGACATTAGTGGAAACAGGAAGAGGAAGTCCATTCATTTGCAGCTTACATTTACACACAGAAAACAAGAATGGAGAAAACTGGTGGTGAGGCGGAATTGTCGTTGAGAGTAGCGCACAAGTTTAAGGCCTGCAAAGCAGTTATGAAAATGTAAAGAGCAGGATCCAATCAGGGAAGGGGCCACATAATTAGCATGAACCAATCAGAGTGTAATTAGAGTGTGATTTACAATATTCTCTGCTACGCTTACCCAGCTCTTTCAGAAATCCACTGGCCTCACCGAGCACATTCAGGCTTTCACTAACCATTAAAGGGCTCAGAACGATGCACTAACTACAGCCAAGAACACACATTATGGCAGAATAATAGCAAATGGTCAGGATAACCCAAGGGTTTTGTTCTCTGCCCATTTACGTCCACTATCAAAGTCAATGAAAAATTCCTCCACTTTTTCCACAATAAAATTAAAGTTGTACATAACTTAACTAACATAAATTCATCATCCATTTATATCTTTTCCTGTTTTGCAACTCCATCCAGCTCTTTTCCTAAATTTTCACCAGTCAGATCTGTACTTGTTAATGACCTGCTTTGTAAGATGAGGCCCACTATCAGTGTATTGGATCCCATCCTTACCACACTTCTTAAATCCTGCCTTCATGCCACAATCCCAGCTGTTATGACAATAATAAATACATCCCTCGACACTGGCTTTGTGCTAGCCACTGTTAAAATCGCTTCTGTAAGTTCACTGTTAAAAAAGTTTGGTCTTGATGCTGACAGTCTTAACAATTTTTGGCCTATTTCTCATTACTGTTTCTGTCAAAGGTTGTTGAGCGTGTGGTAGCCTCCCAACTCATCAATTACTTAACCTCTAATAAATTAATAGAACCCTTTCAGTCTGGTTTCAGTGCACAGTACAGCTGTGAAACTGCTCTGCTTCAGATGACAAATGATTTGCTTATGACAGCAGACTCTGGACAAACCAGCATATTGATTCTGTTAGATCTCAGAGCAGCATTTGACACTGTCAGACATGACATTCTACTGTCCATAATGGAGAACATGCTGGGTATCTCTGGCACTGCCTTCCAGTGGTTTAAGTCCTACCTGACAGACAGGCAAATGTTTGTTAGTCTTGGCAACAGCAGATCCAGCTCTATGCCAGTCACACAAGGGGTTCCTCAGGGCCCTGTGCTCGGCCCTCTGCTCTTGTGTATTTGTATGCTTCCCCTTGGCCATATCATTCATAGCTATGGACTGGGTTATCATTTTTATGATGACGATACTAAACTTTTATTTCAGTGTTAAAAATGAAACTTTATCAGAGCTTTCTCAGCTCACAACTCAGTGAAATTAAAACCCAGATGGAGCAGAACTCCTTAAAATTAAATTGCAACAAAACTAAACTCCTGAAATTTGGCACTGAAACACAACTTAAGAAAATGAGCTTCTTCTCAGTCACTCTTGATGGTGATCTCATCGGACCTTCTTCTGATGCAAGGAATCTTGGAGTAATTTTTGATTCCAACCTTTCTTATTCTGCTCAGATAAACCACATTAAGAAACTTTCCTGCTTCCACCTCCGTAACATATCCTGTGTTCACTCATTCTTCTCCTTTTCTAATGCTGAGAAACCTATCCACGCATTTATCACATCCCACATCAATTACTGTTACTTCCTACTGGCAGGTGCCACTTCAAATCTTATATCACAGCTCCAGTTGATTCAAAACTCTGCTGCAAGAGTCCAAACACAAACCAACAATAGCGAGCACACAACACTCATACTGCTTCTCCTCCACTGGGCTATTATTAACCTACAAAGCTTTAAATGGCCTTGCACCAGACTACATCAGTGACCTTCTCCATCACTCTGCTCCTGCTCACCTACTAAGGTCCCCTGATTCTGGCAGCCTTGTTTTGCCCCACACTAACCTGCACTCTCTATAGGTGACAGGGCCTTCAGGTGTATAGCACCCAGACTTTGGAATGACCCATCAAAATTAATTAGATCAGCTGACTTCATTAATTCACTTATAAAACAACTTAAAACTCATCTGTTCAGGAAGGCGTTTCACTTAACTTGACATTCTGCCTCCTCTTTCAGTCTTCCTTTCTGTCTAGATGCTCAATATAATTTGTATGCGTGTTATATCACAATTGATGCTATTTGTTAGGCTTTTCTTTTAGTAATGAATTTAGTATTTTAGACCCGGGTTCGCTTCCCGGGTCCTCCCTGCGTGGAGTTTGCATGTTCTCCCCGTGTCTGCGTGGGTTCCTCCGGGCGCTCGGTTTCCTCCCACGATCCAAAGACATGCAGGTTAGGTGGATTGGCGATTCTACATTGGCCCTAGTGTGTGCTTGGTGTGTGGGTGTGTTTGTGTGTGTCCTGTGGTGGGTTGGCACCCTGCCCAGGATTGGTTCCTGCCTTGTGCCCTGTGTTGGCTGGGATTGGCTCCAGCAGACCCCCGTGACCCTGTGTTCGGATTCAGCGGGTTAGAAAATGGATGGATGGATGGATTTAGTATTTTACTCTGGTTATTGGCTTTTATTCTATGTAATGCTTTGTAAATCCTTTGTATCTGTTTTAGTGTTCTGAAACATTTGTATCCACTGTTTCATATACTTGCTGTCTTTTTGTGAGACTCTGTGAAGTTCCTTGAGCATGGGAAAGGCACAATAATGTGTTATTGTTAGGATTTTAGAAGTCTTTGTTTATGGGTGTTAAAACCATTAGGGTAGTGTAGCTGAAAGACAAAAAAGGTGAATATCTGCATTTTTAAACAAAAATGCAGTAAGTCCTCAAATTCTTTCAGTAAGACTCCCCCGACTGCACTGCGTCTGTTCCTTACCACAAGACACAGTTCAAGGGTCTGTCATTTACATTATAAACTCTAAAATCACAGTCAATGCCAACCAGTAAGGACCTCCAATCAGGTCTTATTTCTTAAAACAAATATTGAAAGTATACAGAATCTTTGTTTTTTTTTACAAAATTCAAAAGAAATCAAGCCAATGAGTAATGTTTAAACTGAGCAAAGATAGAGACAGCTTCACATATCCATACATTATCCAACCCACTATATGCTAACTACAGAGTCATGGGGGTCTACTGGAGCCAATCCCAGCCAACACAGGGCGCAAGGCAGGAAACAAACCCTGGGCAGGGCACCAGCCCACCGCAACAGCTTTACATATTTTATACAGAATTCCCCTTAACTGACCACGCTATTGTTCATGTGTCTATTTTCTCAACCTGCTATGTGATTCACTGGCGCCCCCCCAAGGTGGATTCTTGTTTTGTTCTCTGGCTTTTCACCCATAGCTCTGTACTGTAAGAAAGTAGCTGCAGAAACTAAATAAATGAATACGTTGATCCTATTTTTCAGTTTTCTCTTTGGTTAGTGCATCATGGCTTTGCAAACATTTCTCTCTACCAATACTTTCATATTAAATTAAGAGCGTCAACAGCATAAGTCAATTGCTATTATTACTTTTCTGAAACTCATTTGGAATTACAGGCTTGAATGCTCTCTACAATATCAATTGTTAATATGGTTATGCTAAACCTTTAACAGGCTGCATTATAGTAAATATGTATTGATTTCAGTTAAATAAGCATTTTCAGATGCGTCTAATGTATTCTGTGTGTGACCTAATTGGTGCGAATCATTCAGAGAGGTAAAGCGGCGGACACAGAGATAAATTAAGATACAGTGTTGGCATCGGCTCCTGACCCCGTGCAGACAGATAAAAGAGAGATTACTTTCTCCAGTAATGTTCCTAGTTTATCATGCCATACCTGGCTAATATGCTACTGTATCATTTATAATTGTCTTCACCTTGCTTTGCTGCCTTAAATAAGAAGAAGCTGTGAACCAAATGAAATTTTTTCTTGAAAATGAAGACTGTTTGATGCTAATTAAAATGCCTGCCTCATAACTGCCTAATGCACTCTTATCACAGGGGGATTGTCTGGGCTTGGTGACGGAAAAGACTTGTGAGAATAAGGAAATGTTTCCTGTAAATGGTGGCAGGCACGCAAATGTGATATGGAATACAGAGTATCACCAATTAACCAGTTGAAAAGAGATGCCAACCTAGTAGGGAATACTGCTAAATCTGGCCAGAAAACATTTGCAAGATCCAGATGACCTGAAAAGTCTTCCTTGAAAATTCGGAACAGATGTTAGGTAAACTGGAAGACATGTAAAATTTCTTCTTATCTTAATATATTCATCCCATATAATGCAATATGCAGTATATAGCTGGAACCAAAAATATTAGGAAATGGAAACCACCCATCAGTTAAAGGTGTGAAGGTTATGAGCAGAAGAGTAACATTCATCCATCCATTCTCAAACCTGTTCAGTCCTAGTTTCAGACTCGGGTATCCATCCAGTAGCTATTTTCTGAACCCAATGGACTAATGTGCCATTCTTCTCAAGGAGAAGTCAACAATGAGTGGAATATTAGTACCCTGAAGAAGACAGTCATGCACAAAATACACACACCATGCCAATTTAATGTCATCTATTATTCTAACTAGCATGTCATTTAGAGTACCAAGAGACTTGAAATGAGGGGAGAATATGCCAGAGAGTAAGAGGGTCAGGAACTGAACAGAGGGCTCCTGTGCTGTAAGGCAGCAACTGTGCCACAATGCAGCCTCCGCTCAACTCCATATCAAAGTCAAAGCAAAACTTAACTGTCATCTCAACCATATACAAGTATACGGACAGACAAAATTGCGAAGCTCAGGGTCCACAGTGTAACAATATGAAGTGCAAATAAAAATTAAAATTAAAACACAAACAAGACATTGTGCAATAACAAGACAAAGAAGTAGCAGCAATATTGATGTGTAGTTAGCAATATGAACATTGATGCAATGTATGGTAGATACATAAATGTATTCAAAAAAGTGTAATATAATAAATAAATAATAGATAATACAGCACAGTGTGAAGTAGTACAGAAATAGCAGCATGACTCAGTGTGTGATAATAGTTGTTTAAGACGTGTGTAAACAATGACAGGTCAGAATGTTTCATAGCAGAAGAATATCAAAGAATGTCAAAGTACAGTGTGCAAAATACTTAAAGGTCAGTATGAGATTTTCAGTTCTTTTCTATATGCAAACTAGTCTTTGGAGGAAAGTGGCTTGCATGTAAAAAAATTCTGTTTTTAGAAGTGGTTGAGGCAGTGTGGAAGATCCCAGGGGGCAGCATGGTGTTAAGGAATCTGACAGCTTCGGGGTAAAAACTATCCTGCAGCCCATCAGGTCTGGCTTTGATGCTGCAGTATCTTCTCTTGGATGGCAGAAGTGTGAAAAGTCCATGTCAGGGGTGTAAGGGGTCCAGCACAATGCTGCAGGCCTTGCAGACACTGCATTTGTAAAATATGCCCTGTAGTGAAGGGAGAGGCACCCCGATAATGTTCTCTGCTGTCTTCACTATCCTTTGCAGGCACTTGTAGGCAGATATTTTGCAGTTGCCATACCAGACAGTGATGCAGCTGGTCAGAACACTCTCAATGGTGCCTTATTTGTTTAATGTTAGTTCATTTGATATTTATGATTATGCTATTTTTTAATCATGAATTGTTAACCAGTCAACATTCAGTCATTATATATTTACCTATTCATCCAACTTCCAGTTGATTGAGTCCAGTTCAGAGAGAAATAAGAGAGTGGAGCTATTCTAGCAGCACCAGGCCCAAGGCAGGAGCCTAGAGGTAACTTACAAAACTGGACCTCAAGTTTTTTAACCTTCAGATGTTAAAGAACACATACATGAGGCAAAAGCTTCACGTGAAATGTGGTCATTTGTGGAGGTCCTCAGGTGGACCTGTCTTTGGAATATTACTATTTCTAATTTATATTAATGGCAGAGTTCAGTATACTTAGTAAACTCGTGAATTTTGCAGATGATCCAGACATTGGAGAAATGACAGATTTGAACAAGCTTCAGACCTTGGCAAACACTTGGAAAGTTAATTTTAATGTGGAAATGTGAAAACTGAAGAAGAAGAAGACAAAGATGAAGAAGAAGATTTTATTGTCATAATATGCCATACAAAAAAATTTCAATATGCATCTCCCTCAAAAGTAAATCTTTGTAAATAATAAAAATAGGCAATAGAAAATAGTATAAACACATAATGAGATAAAAATATAGAAAAACAAATTATAAACTATATTGCAACTTAAAGTGCTACATTGAGGCAAAAGGAATGTCAATTATAAATACAAGAGGGGAGACGCTATCCTACAAGGAACAACCTTTGAACAGGATTTAGGGGTTTATATTGACACAGCATTTTCATCATCTAAACCATGTGAAGAAGTGATTAAAAAGGCAAATACAATTGTAGGATAAATCATAAGTATAAGTACTGTTGAATATACCGTAAATCAAGGAATGTTATGCTAAGACTATACAGGTGGTGCAGGGAAATGGAAAATTTTGGAACTAGGTGTTGGTGACTGTTTCCTTTAGAAGCAAAAGCTCCCTTGTTGGAATAAGTTATTTGCGGCATTTTAAGTAACTGAAAATATAGAGATATGATATTAAAAGGCGATATCCCTCCCATAGTGATTACGGCGGTACAAACAAAGAATCACATGAGAGAATTATACTTAGCTTTCTTTAATGACGATTTTACGCGGTATAACAGACGAAAGGAAGCCATAGCAAGACAATATCAAGGTATGATCTTGATCTATACAGTCTGCCATTTTAGTCACTGCGCTGAAAGGTTTTTCCGGACGGATGACATCATCCATCCATAGGCTTCAAAGGGTTTGGCAGCAGTTCAAGCCTTATATACTGTCTGCTTCATGTGCTGGTCTTCTCTGGTCTCCAAACAAGGACAGGGAAAGCTCAAACCCCACCTCCAACAAGAATATCACAATGCTCACACTGCAGCTTGTCTCATTCTCCAAACTGCTAGACTAATGGTTTCTAAATGCAGCCTAGCCCCAGTGTACCATACTTGGTCTGCCAGTATGAATGAATCCATAACAGTGTGCACAGAGACATTAAACTTAATATTATAACAAACTGCTTATAACAGTGACCCTGGGGTGTCGGCAGTTGTTTGGGACCACATATAGAACCCCTTGCCATTAGTTATAATGAAGCAGTGGAGTGGTGCACAACAAGCATTCACTGTGAAAGCCTTTTATAAGAATGGTGATGGTGTGACTGCTGCGCAAATGGAATTTCCACGTCATTACCATTCCATGGCCTCCGAGATCCCCAGATCTCACTGCTTGTGATTTTTTTTCTGTGGGGAAAAAAGCCAAGTGTACCGCACTCGTCCTGCAACCATTGCTGAATTAAAAAGAAGGACTAAAAAGGAAATCGCTGGCATTCCACTTGATATGTTACGTCATGCAGTACAGAATTTCCACAAACACCTTCAAAACATAAAATAAATACTGAATGAAAATTGATTACCAACATTAATTGCATATCCTGTACAATACATTTCATCATTAAGGGTATTTTGTAATGTGTTTATTCGTGTATTGAACGTCAATTAAAAATTTCCCGTTTCCCTGCACCACCCTGTATAATGCTTTAGTGGAGTATTGTATGCAGTTCTGCTGACCAAACTAAAAAAAAAGAAATAGCAGCACGTGACACTCTGCAGAAGAAAGCAACCAGGTGTATCTCAGGACTTAAGAACATGTCCTGCTGTGACAAACTCCAAGAATTAAAGCTCTCAACCATAGTAGACAGTGTTGTGGCCTAATATAGATCTTCAAAATCCTCAAAGACTTTGATAAAGTAAATCCAGTACAATTCATTCATCTTGATGGTGAATCACATACTCAGGGACATCAGTGGAAAATAAGGAGACATGCATTTAGGACTCCAACTAGGAAGCACTTCTTTATGCAAAGTGTTGTGGGAATCTGAAACAAACTACTGAGACAAGTAACTGAAGCAGAAACCTTTTAGAAGTATCTGAATGACACACTGAGACAGTTTAGCTATTAGTTAAACAAACAGGCTTGATGGACTGAATAGTCTCCTCTTGTTTGCCAAATTTCTTATGTTCTTATGTTCTAAGAGCTAATTCTGGAGTGGCAACTCACATACATATACTCATTTTGGGCCAGTTAAGCTAATACACCTATTGTATCTTTAGAATATGGGAAGAAAGAAATGGAGAATACATACACAGAAAGAACTTTGATCCTCCACAAGGATAGTGACAAGCTGGGATTCTGTAAAGGACAATGAAATTCAAACAGAATGAAATAATTCACACTAGGAACAAAATGACAAGATGGGCACAAACAAAGAGACCAGTGAGATAGATGACACCCTCAAAGATTTAAGGTATGCAGTCTTATCAAGAGGTTCCGACGGTGACCTAGGCTGCAGTACAACAGATGTCAGCCTTTATATCGTCAACCTGAATAACATTTATAGGTGAAACATCCCACATGTCAAGAACTGTCTGCTACTAATGTGTGACAAGCATGCAGAACACACACAGAGCATTGGAGTTGAGACCAAGCGCAGGATGTGTAAGACTTGAGTGATTCATTCATCATCACAGTCAGCAGCAGGAACAATTGGTGTCAACTTGGCAGCAGTACAAAATTGCTGAGGTCATTTAATCCAACACAACTCTGGGCCTGACAAGAAGCCTTTTTGGAGCTTTATCTGGCCTTAGTGAGAAAATGGGTTAACTGTTACATGAAGCGTCTCACCATATGTAGCTCCATCATTAGCAATACAAAAAATAACAAATCCCATGGCAACAGTGCAAAATTATCATTGAATTCTGTTGTCAGTTATTCATTTCTTTTTATATTTTCCTTAATACCTTTAATTATTGCTGCCTGCGAGATTTATTTAACAACACTTGCGAAGGAAATCAGCAGGGATTTTAAGAATTGACACTAATGAACCAAATCTAAAATTTGTGACTAATGCTATGGAAAAAGTACCACTATCTGCAGAGGAGAAGAAAGCACTTAAATGACAAATCTTATTAGGTCAGGAGTACAGAATTTAATATTATAAAGACACAGATTCAATCTGTACTCAGATGGTGGGTTTTAACGTAGCTCATATTGAATTCTAAAATCAGAAAAGTAGCGTTAACCCACTGCTCACCCCATCCCCCTGCCAAACGACCTTAACGGCCCTAGAAAACGGGCACTTTTACACACATCAGTGCCGTCGCAATTCCACTTGCTCCTCAGCTCTTTCAGCATATGGTCTGATGGCACCATTCCATTTCGCGGCTCTCTGGAGAGCAGTTTTGTGACTGAGAGAAACGGTGCAGCACATTTTGGTTTATGGAGTATTAAAGAGGTGGCAGTGAGTGGTTGCTGAAGTAGCACAGTGAATTATTAATAAGGTAATGGTGTTGCTCTTCAGTGACACTCTCCACACAGGTCAGGGTTCGCCTATTACATACGCAGGGCTTGTTAGGACAATTTTACAGCATTGCTGCTGACGTTTCCTTCAATTCCCTCAATTCGGTTCACGTTGCCAAGTGACCTTCTTTTAGCTCTTATTTCACATTTTGAGGAAGACCAGATTCTGGTAGCCATAAGCCAGCTAAATTCACTTATGAGAAAATTCACTAAATTCACTTGTGAGAATACACTTTCTCACATACCTCACCCTCTAAAGCAAATACACTCATCTATCTTGTTTAAACATATCATTATTTTAATTAATATCTTTGCACTGTATATTAATGTATTGCTACTTTTATTTTTAGTTCAAACATTATTTTATTGGTGCCTTTTTTTATCATGTATAGTCATTACATTTTAGCTGAATGTGGAGGCATGTAGCAGATTCCTTCACTTCATCACCAATGAGTTGGTCTTTTTAATAAAGATCGAGGCCTAAAATGGCCTCCCATAGTCATTTAATTAAGCAAAAAATACAAAATTAGTTTTATAATATTAATTCAAGCTAATCTGTAGTGAATTGCAAAAAATGGGCAATAATAATAATTATTATTATTGTTATTATTATTATTTAAATATATAGCACAAAGCAAAAGTAAAAAATCAAAGAACGGATGAGGAGACTAAGAAAAAAATAAAAATAAAAAGAGAATCTCTTAAGCTTTTTCAGCCGAAAACGAAAATCCAGACGCATAATTATTAAGCACAAAAGAATGGAAAAAGCCAATAATATGAAAACACATAAAGTCTAACTCAAAATTTCTAAAAGCCTGAAGGCAAAAGCAGTAATCTGAAGAGCAACAGTAACATTTACCTAAAGATATGTTAAAATAATTTAGAGCTATCTTCAAAGATTTAAAGATATCTCTAACACCCAAAGCACTATGTGCTAATCTCAAACACGGCATTCCTGAAAGACGTGCAACAGAAATGCAAAGTTCCATGTAGTTCACGCCTGATTGATCGATTAACAAGAGTTGAAATAATTATACTGAAGTTTTTCTCTGGGATTTTTCCACAAGGAATCAGGCACAGAAAACAAGTAGAAACTGGGGTGAGGAGTACATCAGGTAATCTGATTTGTGTCAAGTAATGTGTTTTAATCCATTCTTTCTTATTTGTGGTGTAGCCAACTTGGAAAATAAACAGAACCCTGACTAGGAGCTGGACTATAGGATATCTGCATGGATGCAGACCATGTTTTGATTAGAAGCTAAAAGGAGGTCAGCCTCAAATGTGTGTGTTTGTGGGTGTGTGTGTGTGTGTGTGCATGTGTTGCCTGTATTACATAAAGTTTCAATCTGCCAGATGAAAACATTTGATTCCTTAAGATCTGTGAGACTCCATGTCATTTTTGCCATCCCAGGCAGGGATAACCGTTACAAACTCTTTCTTTCTTGCCCTCTATTATACAGTCTATAGTGCCCTTCCTATGTATGTCTGTCTATCTGTTGTCACTCATTCACACCAGAGGGTCACCTTTCAGGTTCACCTAAATTAAGTAGTACAACCCCGGTATGAGAGGGGGTGCTGTCGTTAACAGTCTTCTCTCCTTTTTCTCTTATATCCTCAAGGAAGCATTCCTAGAAGGCCCTGAAGCAATGGAAGCCCCGCCCCTTCTGGTCCACCTGGTATAAAAGCAGAACCCTTCTAGAAAAGCAGCATCTCATTTGATTGCTGACCTTGCTACTATGCAGATCAAGACCAGAACTTGCTGCCAAGTCATCTTGAGAGAACAACTATACCTCTCAAACAGTGCACTAATTACATGAGGTATTGCCCAGTTGGCACCCCAAGTATTTGGCTTTGCCCTGCCTCTTCATTTGCCCTGCTACACTATCTACAGTGCCTAAAAAAGTATTCACTCCCTTGGAAGTTCTTTTGTTTTATTGTTATACTAGGGGGTTCACTCGCCAACCCCCCGGCCTGTGCTATGCGTCAGCCGCTTTGTATCTCTGCCGCTCGCGTTGTGAAGAGTGGGGCTGTGGTCACTCCTCCGAAACCTCTCTTAAACGGTTATACAATGGGAAACAAATACAGTTTTGTTTTTTTTATCTCCTCTTTGCTCGATCAGCTGCTGGCTTGCTGCTCCCATGTTGCATGATCTGCATCTCACACGGCGCTGCAAACATTTAAAAGCCTGTACAGCAGCTGTCCTACTCTTTGTCTTTTACTACCGGCCCCAGGCGTGGTTAAATCTCTTGACACAAAGTGATGTGAGTTCTTGATATTTTTTAGTTTATAATTTAAAAATGGAATAAGAATCTGAAAATCTAACAACATCACATTAAAGTTTGATAATTTTCTGAAACGAATGATACCAAACATATATATGCAGGTTTTAAAATAAGCCCAATTTAAAGCATGACAAAAAAGTGGCATAAAAACATCACATAAAATCGTTGCACAAAATCTTTGCACTTTTAGGCTTAGGATTTTATAAAGCACTGTAGTAGATAACTTTGAATCACAATGGATTTTATTTGACTTTTTTGACACTGATCAATAGAAAAAGACTCTTCAATCTCAAAGTGAAAACAGATCCCTGCAAAGTGGTGTAAAACAATTCCAAATATAAAATGCAAGTATAAAATATAAAAATTCACCCCCTTCAAGGCTGTATTTAGTAGATGCTCGTTTGGCAGCCATGACAGCCTTGAGTCTGTGCGCATCAACTCTCTATCTGCTTGACATATCTGGATGCTCTGATGTTTCCCCAATTCCTCCTTGCAGATTCTGCTCAATCTGTCAGGCTGTGTGGAGATCGAGACTGAACAGCCTTTTTTCAAGTGCAGCCACAAATTCTCAATTAGTCTGAGCTTTGTACTCTGACTCAGCCACCGCAGAGCACTTGTTTTTAAGCCATTCCTCTGTAGCTTTGGCTTTATACTTGGGGTCGCTGTCTTGGTGGAAAACAAATCTTCACCCAAGTTGTAGGTTTCTTGCAGACTTCATCAGCTTTACCTCCAGGATTTCCCTCCAGTTCGCTGCATTCATTTTACCCTCACAAGACTTTCAGAGCCTGCTGCCACCACCATGCATCAGGGACAACATGTTTTTGATAATGAGCCGAGCATGAGGCATTGTGTACATAACGTTTAGTCTGTTGGCCAGAAAGCTCCATTGTGGTCTCATCACACCATGGAAACATCTTCAGGCTGACAAAGTCTCCTTTGTGCCTTCTGGAGAACTCTAGACTCACCCGGGCGACAGTTTGTGTCTGTACAGTCTCCCCAGTCTCAGGCACTGTAGCTTATAACTCCTTCAGAGTTCTCACAGTTCTCATCACTAGTCTTCTTTTGGCATGACCACTCAGTTTTTGTGTAGCAGATTTCTAGCAGTGCAGTACTCTTTCCATTTTTTATAACTGATTTAACTGAACTCCAGGCATATTCAGTGACTTGGATATTTTCTTGTCTCCATCCCAGGACTTGTGCTTTTTTAATCTCCTTTTCACAGAGTTGCTTGGAGTGTTCTTTTGTCTTCATTGTGTAGGTTAGGCCACCATACTGACTCACCACTAGCTGAACCTTCCAAATAAAATGCATTTACATTACAATCAACTGAAACCCCCGGCAGGGACAAATTATGGAACTTCTGAACAAACTGGCTGCACTACTGATGATTTTGGTGTCATAACAAAGGGGGTGTGTTTTAAATTTGTAATTAATTTAGACCAATGCAGAGATCTGACATTAAACAGTTTTTCTGTTTGTCAATGCCAAAAGAGCCAAATTAAATCCATGGTGATTCAATATTGTATGATAATATAATATGGATACTTTTTATAGGCACCGTGCCCTTCAAATCTACCTACCACCTTTCTACAATATATACAGACTTTTCTACCCACCTGTCTATCAGCATACTGCATCTTTAAATTGTCTTTGGTGTTTTCTGCATATTTATTTTATTATCTTTAATTTGTATTGCTTTGACAACGCTTAATAAGCAGCTCCTAAAAACTTTAAAATACATGTTTTAAGGAAAAATGAAAAAGTATCTGCGCAAAGATATTTGCAATAAAAATAGTATTTTGTTCTTATAATCAGAATTTCTAATTATTTTAACATTACAGTTAGTCTGATGCAAAGTTTTAATAAAGATTCCTGCTGCACACAATTTTAAAGTATGGAAACTACTTGTCTTCTGCATACAGCAGCAAATCTCAGAGAGTTCCATTTGCTGCTAGAAGTAATTTCCATTAAATCAACTGCTTTATTCCCTTATCAAATCAAACTGAAAATTTAATTTTGTGCTATGAAAAGCTTTAGTATGACCAATTCTTGTTTTCCATGCCAGTAAAAAGAAAAGGATGTTTTATGGTGTAGTGTTGACATGCCTGTGACAAAGCTGATATCTGTAAATGCACAGCAATGACGCATTAAATCAAATCCTTTCGGTTTGCACATGCATAAAATTCTTCATGAAATAAAGGATACAAGGATTTATTTTATATGTTTCTTCTATAATTGTGATACTTGAAGTCTCTGGCCATCTTTACTTTTCAAAGTATGCATGGCAAGCTTTAAGTACCTTAATTTGTTTGGTTTTCCTCACAGAAGGTGCTCAGCGTTGCTGACTGATGTTCCCAGCCTCTTAGAATGCGATTTCTATTCTGCATTTTCCTATCAATTTGTTTTACTCTGAGTGCTTTTCATCTCCATGTATATACAGCAGCTTCCCAGCTGTGTTTACACATGTTTTTATGTAAATTACTACAGACTAAATTACATCAATTTCTACTACATAGTGATTGCATTGCTGGCTAAATTATATCCATTTCTTCTGCATTTTGTTGTTGGCTGTGAGCTAATGTAGTAAATCATGCTTGTTATAGAAAATAAAACACAATATAGGAGCAATATACAACAAGACAAAGATGTGGTAAGAAATGCTTATGCGAGGACTGTTATTTATTTTGCAGCAAAAGAAAGTAAAATTATATTGAGTTTTTTTTCTGGGAACTCTACAAATACAACAAATGTCTTCATTCTGCCTCCTTGTACTCACCGGTGGGCCTTTCCTCTTTTTTTTTTATTCTATTGTAAACTCACTTTAAATCCAGATTCGGGGGTCAGCCAAGCTCCTGAATCACTTTTGAAGTGAGAAGTGGTTCGTGTTTGGCTATGGGGATACCAGTTCATAGCTTCCTAGAAAGCTGCATCTCCATGGCAGCTCCCCAAATACACATTTTTTTTAAAAGTGGTACCATGTTCTGACACATTCAAAGTTGAGACTGTATACTGCTCATAATGACTGTATGGCAGAGTACCAGTCTAGTGCTTGTCCTTCTGAGGTTTGCCCTTGCAGCACAGCCTGGCTTCAAATATGTCTGATAGCTGCTCCATGGTATCCATCACCCAGAAGGTCTTTTGCCAGCTCTCCTTGACCTCTCAGCCTCTCTCTGACTCACCCACTCTCCCAAACTCAATGAAAAGTATCAAGCTCTCCAGCAACCGTTGTGTCATCTGCCCATTTTAACCCAGGTTGCCACTGCCTGTCTTTGATTGGTTAGAGAATGAGGTATGCCTAGCATAAACCAGTTAGCTTGCCCTCTAGTGTCCAAGGGAAGTCCCTTTGGTGCACCGTTTCGATTCCACTTTATCACACTCTGCCTTCCAAAGCTAACATAATGAGTGACCCTGTCCATTCCAGCGTGGGACTCGCTCACTTCTGAAGGTTTCCAATAAGACATCACCCTAGTGATGTGATGATTAGGAGTCAGGGTTATAGCAAAAAGGGTGCCAGGCCTTCAAATACATCATCAGAGAAGGCCAGGATCTCCACTGGCCCCAACACTTAAATGGGGAAACTGGCTTTTAAAGTTTAAAATGCTCTTTAAGTATACAAAATATTTTGGATGCTCCTCAAGGGAAATTGAAATCACTAAAAACATTTTGCTTGAAGAGACAATAAGAACCAAAGAGTCTTTCTGAATAAGAATATTTATTAAAAAAAACGAAAAAAACACAGTGAAATGCTCAAAAGAGTGAAAAGGGAGTTGCCTGACAGGCAATTTACAGAGAATAAGTCCCTAAACCCAATCTATTATCATAGTCCAGATACCAGACCAGAAAATAGTCAGAAAACCATGAAATCCTACCAAAAAAAAAAAAACATATTCGCTTCCTTCTAACGAATAAACCAATAAAAGGCCAACATTATGGTCTCATTGGATCTGTGATTATTTCCGGGGCCTTTCATCCATCTTCTACCACTTATCTTGGTCCAAGTCGAGAGTAGACATCAAGCTTATGAGGTCCCTGCCATCTCCTGTTCTTTCAGTATCTCTTTTGTAAACCAGGCAAACAATTACAATATTCATGTTAACTGTCTCACTCACAGTGTGTTACCACAACTCATTGAATTTGCACCAAGATGAAGTGTAGGATGATGGAAACCTTCAAAAGTAATAGATGTACATGTATGGATATGCTGTATGAGCGTGCAGTATTTGTATAAATGTGGTGCATTGCTCTTTACCTTACTGTTATGGAATTTTGTTGGCTAGTCTGTTAGCAGTCTGACCCTGCTGTCTCATTAGGGCACAAGTAAAGTTAATCATTTGATAATAAATGGAATTGTAAATTACTTTTTTAAAATTGATTGTTTTTGATAAACTGAACTAAAATTCACATTTACAGTATGTGTATAATTTGAGCAACAATGGTCAAATACAAAGGTGTTACAGAGATTCTGCTATACATATGACCAGTAGCAAAAATTCAATAAATACGCAAGATTATTTAGTCCTTGAATTGTCAGATGTCATCACTGTTCCTAGCTATGTGCTTTAGTTCTTTTCTATACTCTGTCTACTACAGACATCACGTGATGATCTGTGATCAAACCCACTAAATCCAGCTGATTGTTCCAATGGTCAGAGACTAACCCAAACCAGGACGGGGGTGTTGTTCCATCACAGTCTCCCATTGCACTTGCACCATCACAGGCATATTTCTCGGGGGAAACAGCGGAGTATCACACAGAGAACACATAGACTTCACATCTTCCAAATCATCCATGTTAGGTTGATTTAAAGCACTAAATGGGTTTGATATGATTGAGTGGGTGGGTGTGTGTGTATGTGTGTATGGATTGGCATCCCATTTGGATTTCTTCCTGACTTTCGTTCGATAATGCCAACATACAGTAGGTTATAAATCCTAGAATAGTTAAAAAATAAACAGGTTTAGAAAACAGGTGGATAGCTAATAGATGGACTGGCTCCACAGTTGGGTCCTACCCTTCAGTCATGTCTGCTAAGTTAGGCTCTGGTTCTCTCCAATCCTGTGATGCATAAACGGGTTTAGAAAATAGATTAATGGAGTATTCATAATGGTCTTTTTTACTGAATAAAACATCTTCTAACCACATGTATGCCTTACTGATTAGCCCATATAAAACATTTTCGCAGTGCCGGGCCTAGTCATGGTGGAATCAGTCAAGAATTAATAAGCAGTTATATTCATCCTGATTACTACCAGGCCTGTTCTAAATCTCCAGTGAATTCAAGATTAATGAAAGGTACATTTAATGAACAGATCTATTCAATTAGGCTCCCATGTCATAGTACAGTAATAAAAATTCTAAATTTCCATATTAAAGGATTTCTTGAGGATTTTTTTCTGAGGGGGCTACATTTTGGAACAAATGCTTCTTTTCTCCTTACCATAACAGATTGATTACAGGTCCTCAGTAAATCTGTGAGGTGGGAAATATAAAAAAAAAAAACATGAGGAAGACTTGTCTCTTAAGTGTTACTGAAAATAAACTATTTACACTCTTTTACCATTGTCTCATGTCTTGTGTGTCTTGAATAATGTGTTACGGTGGACCTCCTAGGCTCTTGAGTGTTATGAACTCCTCACATGCCCAATTTTAAATGTTCCTGGTGACAGATCATCCCATTTGACTAATGTGAAGCTTTTTTTTGATCAAACAGACTGTTTTTTATCTGGATGTCATTAATGGATGATCAGGATCCGAATTATTGGTAGTTAAATAGAATTTGCAGGAAACTCTCATGAGGAAAAGACATGAACTCCTCCAGCCAAGTAAGAAGTCACAGCAGATCCTATGTCCAGAGGTTTTTACTAGTTCTGGGTAAATAAATTTTGTTTTAGCTTGACACATGACCTGTGGAATATAGGATGATATAAAAAACAGGTCATTACAACAGCATGCTGTCTGCAGAAGGTATTGTGATGTTCATTTTAATGTAACAGAAAAAGCAACAAGCTCTGCATTCATTTTCAAACCCACTTAATCCATTTCAGAGTCATGGGACAGCCACACATCACTGACTGCAAAGGTTGTCAGTCCAGCACAAAGAACAATCATGCTGTTGGGTCCTGCAAGTTATTACAATCATTTTTCATTATTATTTCTATGTCAGCATCAACTTTTGTGTTTCTTTTATTATCTTCTAATCTGATTTTGCTCACTTGCAACACCACAGATTGTAACAGTTGCTGTGGATGCACGTAGTGTGGCTGGACATGTGTGTAAAAGTCTAGGAAACATCTCTAGTGCTCAGTTATAGAGAAATTCAGGAAACTGAACCAGGACGGTACTGTACAGTACAGTAACTTTGGGTTTGACTTGCCTTTTAAAGTGTGACAAGCATTGGTGGCTTCATTTTCAAGCCTGCCTGGCTTTCCACTAGTAGTTTACTTAAGGTCCACACAAATATCCACCACAGTAATACATCAATCTGCCTGGACTGATTGTTATTATTTATTTATTTAGAAGACACCTTTATCCAAGACGACTTACAAAGCAAAGTATAACACATACAGGAATAAGGGGGTGCAAGGATCAAAGCAGCAGAGAACTAGATAAAAGAGCAAACACAAGGAAGTCGAACTACAACATAATTAAACCAGCAACTAGACTGAGTCACAAATCGGTATCTTAAATTCTTTGTCAGTACAACAGCAGCTATTTTGTTAGGATCAAACCTAAACATGGGGAATTTGGGTGCATTTTGAATAGACAATCCATTGATTTGGAGCAAGACCAGAAAAGCATTATCCAGTCTTGCACATCTAGCAAAAGGAGTGATGGTCAGCTGATAGGCAGAGGCAGGATGGAGTGTTCTTACAAGAATATAAAGATAGACCAAGGATTGGAGATACCGAGGAGCAGAACTGCTCAGAGAACTGTTAAGTCAAGATAAGAGTGTTGATCTGGATTCTTGTAGCAACAGGGAGCCAGTGAACATACTGAAGCAGAGCTGTAGTAGGAGTGAAACAACTAAGAGAACACCAGTCAAGGAGCTGCAGTCTGAAGGAGCTGGAGAAGATTGATAGTAGCCTAAGGAAGACTTGCCAGGAGAGAGTTGCAAGAGTCCAGCCAATAGCCAGTAACTGAACAAGAAGCTGCATTGCATAATTAGTGAGGAAAGGTCAATCCTCTGAATATTATGAAGAAAGAAACTACAGGACTGTGTCATTGAAGAAATGTGTTTGATGAATGATTATGATCAAACACCAAGATTCCTGAGGGTGACTGATGGTGAAAGGGAGACCTCTTCAGAATCTAAGAGATATATCTGAGAAAGGAGAATCCGAAGGCAAGCACATGATATTGCACTTTGAAAGCATAAGGTGATGACCATTCATCCAGGATGAGATGGCAGAAAGACATCTGAAAATCTGGGCTGAAACCTGTGGTTTGTAAGAGAGAAATGAGAGGAAGATCTGTGCATCTCCAGCATAGACTTCTTAGGAGAACTTGTGAGAAGAAATGACATTGCCTAAAGAACAAATGCAGAAGGAAAAGAGAATTGGACCCACCACTGATCCTTGAAGCACACCTGTAGGAAGGTTGACCATAAACTGGATTAGATTAGATTACCCATGACAGACACAGGACCACACGCACTTATCCAGAGTAATTTAGAGTTTCCATTTAACATGACACGAACATCTTTTGGGTGGAAAACCGAAGTACCCAGAGAAACACCCCGCAACACATGCAGAGAACATGTACACTCAGCACAGACATCAACAGGACCCAGGACTCTGAAGGTGTGAGGCAGAAGAAAGGATTTACTAAACTAAATTCTTTTTAATCTAAGTGTTTATAAGTCATACAAATCAAAAATTCAGAAAACAAGGTTATTTTCTTCTACCTTTTATCCATGAAAATGCATCCAAAGATGGGAAGTGACACTGTGGTTTAAAGTTTGCTCTTCAGTATTGCTTCACTCATAACCGTCATTCTTCAGAGGAGGTGAAAAGTCAAACATGCATTTAAAGTCATCCATCCATTATCCAACCAGTCAGTCATTATCCAACCCACTATATCCTAACGGGGGGTCTGCTGGAGCCAAACCCAGCCAGCACAGGGCGCAAGGCAGGAAACAAATCCCTGGGCAGGGCACCCACTAGGGACAATTTAGAATCACCAGTGCACCTAGCCTGCATGTTTTTGGACTGTTAGAGGAAACCGGAGCACCCAGAGGAAACCCATGCAGACACGTCGGAGAACATGCAAACTCTATGTAGGGTGGACCCAGGAAACGAACCCTCTCCTAACTGCGAGGCAGCAGCATTACCACTGCGCCACTGTGCAGCCCTGCATTTAATGTTTTTTTTTTGACAATTCTGTTCGCTTCTAAAATAAGTATATAAAATGAAATATTTTGACTACTATATTCGATACTCTGCTTTTCTTACGGACTTGCATCCACAGACTTAATGAGTCGAAGATTATGATGAATTCTTTTTACGAGGTTAACTTTTCTCCCTTGAGATTTTATTTTTTTAAACAAACATACACTAGCTAGGGAAAATGAAATTTAACTTGCATAAAGAGTTTTTTTGAAATGACTGAATGTTTTTTAAAAAATCATATTAAACCTTCAGATTTGTATGAAAGCTGAGGATCTGGTCAGGACAGCCTGAGTGATTTGGGTTGAGGGGGCTCCAGTTCATCGAACAATGGTTGGGGAGGCAAAATTGAACAAAATGAGAGTCTCTCTTTTTTTGCAAAGTTTTTTCTGTTTCTTTTTGTGTTTCTCTTTTTGCTGGACTTCTCCAGCGCGGTCTCTTCTCTGTCCTGGTTTGTTAGATAAGTGTAATAGAAAGATTAATTGTATTTAAAAAAAAGCTGGGTAGGATGGAGGCAGGAAATTAATTTTGTGTTTGTGTTTGAGTTAATCATTTGTGACTAGCCACATTTTCACTTCTTCCTGTACGTGCACAGTACAGTATGGAGTAAGATCGCTCTTACTCCACAGTACAGTTATGGTTAAAATTTTGGAACGTTACAGTTGAGTAGCTCCTCAGCTTTCACAAAAAGTTTAACCTTAAGACAAAAAAGCATTAAGAGGGCATCACATTGCTCTAATTACAACATGACTGCCAATTTCCATGTCTACCTTTGCAGATTATCAACTTCTTTATGTAGCAGTTTTGCTGAGTTAGTAATTATGACCAGCACCATTGTCCAGGCCCTCTTCTTGGTAGACAGGCCAACAATGTTTCTCTGGTATTTTTCATATATTACGTTCTCCGACGTCCATATGAAGTGGTCACAGATGTCTCAATCTCTCGTTATGTCTTTGGTCCCTCAAATAAAATTCCAGGACATGTGACATTATACAAATTTGATTACTGTAGCTATCTGATCAGAGCCTTTGATCTTTTAAGTACCTCCATAGTTCTTCCTATCTGAAGCTATAAACTAATTCTATAATTTCTAGCACCATCCATCTGTTCTCAGATTATCAATTTCATTGAAACGGGCTCGGTGGTGTGTACTTGCTTTCTTGCATCTACACCATTAAGTTGTAAGCCAATTAACACAGACTAGAAGAACACAAGAAGAATTTAAAAGAAAGGATGCTTTCAATGCCTGCAATTAAAGTTCTATAGATTCAATTTATCCAGGTTTGTTTGAGCAAAATAATAAAACTTAACATAATCAATCTGCAGTTCAAAGATTGAAGATTTTCTACTCCAGGACAGTCAGAAAAAGTGATAACTTAAAACTGTGACACTGGCCTTACTTAGCAATGTTCTTTTGTACCTTGATATTGCTTTAAACACTTACCTTTTTGTATTTTCGCCTAACCCACTTGAGCAACAAATGAGGAAATCTACCTGGATCTATTAATTAAAAAAAAAAAAAATCAGTGTTGAAGTCTCACATAAAATTAAGTCTGGGGTGAGACATTTGCAGCACTAAGAGCTCACCTTGAGGTGCAGGCCACTCCAATTGGCACACGCAAAATGGATCTGCGTGAACAACTTGTCAGCGAACAGACATGGAGGATCCACTTGGGTTTAGTTGCACAGGCAGAGAGAGCAGAAGGGATTTCTATCTCTTTTGATAGGGACTTGTGATAACCCTAGAAACTAAATAAAGAGATATTCTATTTGCAGAATTTGTTTATGTTTATTTGTCAACATTTTACACAAGCCTGCAAAGCTCCCTAGGTAAACTGGAAAATTTCCAGAAAGCTTCTATTATAAGCAACTGATGGAGAAACATACTGAAAAGAGAAAATATATAACACTGTCCGTTTACATCATGGCAATTTAATCATCATTGGTGGTTATACACACTGAGCCATTTATGAGCTATCAAAGCATTCTAATTTAGCAAATGACTGCAAGGCGGCCTGCACCTTTGTATAGTAATTTAATACACACTAAAAATGTTCTAGTGCTGCACCTCCTGCAGGGTGCAGAAAATCAAACTGAGGGCCTAGTCATACAAAAAGAATTTCAATGAGCAATAAACTCCGATGCAGTTCCAAGTAAAATTAAGGAGAATAGCTTACAATATTTGAAAGACCCTAACCTTCTAGTTATAAAAGTGTTATCTCTCAGTAACTTGTCATTTTCTAAACTATAGGCTGTGTTTTTTGCACTCTTATGTCTCTTACTTACTTATTCATTTTCTAAAGTTGGATTATCAGCTAAAGACTTGCAGACAGGACATCAGGCCATCAGAAGACACAGTTCAACTGCCCACCCTTCCTCACATCTAATCACGGGATGCTATTGTTGTAGCGATTTCAAATTTATTAAAAGAATGACTTTGGCAGTCAGTTAAACCAAAGTGGAACTCCATCAATTCAAATGACTAATACATTCATTTCATTTTTTGATTCATTCATTTCAGGAATAAATGTCACAAGAAAAACAGAAAGAATTAAATATAGTGACAAAAATACTGATCTTTCAAAATTTCTTGAAAAATAAATTCACACTTTAAAATGTTTTGGACAACAGAGAAATACCAGAAAAAATGGCATCCATATTAAAAAAAAAAGTTAAATTAATATCTGTCATATTTTACTCTCTTGTTAGGATGAAACTCCATAGAGCCATATGTCACAATTAACTTTCGCATGAATTCATTTGGCATTTTCTAATGTCTTGAACGCTGTTTCTTCCTTCTTTCACTGCCATTTTGAGAGCCGTCTTTGGCACCACTATCTGCATTTTTAGGGGTGTGGCTTCTAGGGTCATGACCCACAGGTAACTGGCACAATGAGATAAAAGGTTAACTGGGAGTTCCTTTAGTTATCCTAATTAAAAAAGGAAAATAAATCTTATTATTATTGTGCAATTCTTGACTTTGCCTGTTTTCTTCAACTTCAGATCTTGTTACTAGGTTTAATTTTTTTGGTTTTGGTTTCATTTTTACTCACTTCTCGCAGTTTAGCTCAATAAATAAATCCCCTGTCTGTCTGCAGGACACCATAGGAGTGAGAACTTTGTTAATTAGTTCTTTGTAATATTTGGTTGCTTCTTTTTATTTTAATTTGCAGTTCAAAGTAAAAAAAAAAAATTGAAAAAGCTTTAATAACTGAAATCCATTTTATTTTTTATTCCCCGACAGCTCCCACCTGGAAGACTGCAATATATCAAATTCATCTTCAGAAACTCCCAGCGAGTTGGCAGTGAACTTTCAGCAAAATTTTGTTACCTAGCAAGTCAAGCATGGAACAAAGTGACAGGCGAGCTATTTGAGAAATACTCATTAAGCAGAGGGCAAACTTTAGCTGCAAGGTGGTCACCTCATACAGTATTGTGCCAGTCATCTGAAAGCTGCCAGAAATCAAGCAGACGCAGTGCAACAAGAGTCAGCGTTGAAATAAGATTTGGGGTGATGACAATGGAAGGCAGATGCTTTGTGGATGAGAACAAGTGAAGGCAGAGTTCCAGGCAACATGGAGGTTTTGGTCATTATCACTGGGTGATTACTGCTTATCACTGGCAAGCCCTTATTTTATACTTCATCAAATTTTAAATTGGATTTCTTTTTATCATACATTTAACACTTACTGTTAAAAATAAGCTGTTAACGATAAAAATATACTAGAGGAAGTTAAAGAACCCAAATGTGCTGGGTTTGTCACCTTTTAGTGACACAGCACTTCAATTCCATCCAACTAAGAACAGGCCAGTTCTAATATACTTTGTACTTATTAAGCCTTATGAATGTGAGTGTGTGCGTGAATAGGCTCAGCAATGAACTAGTACCCTGACTAGGCCTGTCTCCTACCTTGAGCCCTGTGCTGATAGTACAGTCTTTAGCCCGCCACCGTGATCATAACATCAATCAAGAGGCCTTGAGAATTGCATGTAATCATTCACATCATACCAAATCATTTCTTACTGGATACACCGGACCATCACAATTTTATAATCTCTGACTAAGGAACTGGACCATTTGGAAAAAGTCATCAGGGACTGAATGATGACTGTATGAACCCACCCAGGATGTATAATAATTTGTATTACTAGTACTTGTTGCTATTGGTTTGTATGTAAATATAATTTTTAAGTAAAATCTTATCCTCTATGTCTCTGTATGTTTATTGATTCCTAGCGAAGGCGAGCACTGATTGATTATTCCTTGTCTAGCTGTTGTCACTTAAAGGTACAAAGCACACTTTGTAAGGTCCTATGTCGATAAACTGGGCTGAAGTAAAGGAAGAAAAATAAAAAAAACAGTCCCAGTCAGCATGCCATTAGAGGTTCCTAGGGTTGAATCCGTGAGACAGATAAGAGGTTACAGTTAACAGTTAAGTACCTGGTTTTGACACTTCTTTCAATACCCAACCAAGAAAAGAACCTAACAGGTTACTTTGGTACCTTTCATATCTGGTGAATGTCATAGGTGATCTAATAAAATATCCCGCTTCGCACATGTATATATGATGTCACTACCTGATCTGTACACACAGTATTTTTATTTGAGGGGTAAATTAGCTGACCATGATAAAAATATTATGAGTATTGCTGCGGTATATAAAACGGTCAGTAGCTGCAATGCCATGTAGCTAATTTCCTGTGCCAGCTAAATGCTTGCACAATAAGCCACATGGCACAGTGACCAGTCAAAACAAACCTTAAAGGAGCTCTCCTTCTCAATGCACAAGTCAGAAAACACATGAAACCGTGTGAAATAATAAAGCTAACAACTAAAGATTTATTACTATTTACAAATCGTTTCTATCTTCTTGATTGAAGAAAAAAGTTCAAAACATCTGTACGGATATATCGGAAACCAAAAAGACATTTCAGCTGCATGGATCCTTGACTTCGAACAATGGAACAAGCTAGTCCCATGTCACCACTTTGTGGCATAACCAGTGAGTGCCTTGTGGGTTGAAACTCTGAGTGCAATGATATACTGTATATATATATCTATACTAATAAAAGGCAAAGCCCTCACTCACTCACTCACTCACTCACTTACTTACTCATCACTAATTCCCCAACTTCCCGTGTAGGTAGAAGGCTGAAATTTGGCAGACTTATTCCTTACAGCCTACTAACAAAAGTTAAGTTAGTTTTGAAATTCTACACGTAACGGTCATAACGGTCGATAACGTCCGCCATGTTCAATTTTCTTATTTATGGCCCCATCTTCACGAAATTTGGTAGGCGGCTTTCCTGCGCTAACCGAAACCGATGTACATACTTATTTCGATGGTATGATGCCACTGTCGGCCGCCATATTGAACTTTTCAACGGTCTTTGTTACTTATGGGCCCATCTTCAAGAAATTTGGTACACGGGTTCCCAACGTTAACTGAATCCTACTTACGTACATATATATGTCCATAGCCTGCAGCTCGGTCACCGTGTGAGGCGGCGTGGGTCCCTCATCCCAACGCCTCCCACGTTGTTGGCTGCCTGCCTATATAAGGCCATCCGTCGCACCAGTCTCTACATTCCCTTCCTTGCTTCACCACGGGATTCACGTCTCCCTGCTGATAACTACAGCCTTTTATTTAATCCACGGTTTCTCCACTGTTTTATTGTTCGTTTATTACGATTATAGTTATTGTTTAGGTATTTTAGACTTACTTTACATTGTTCAGGTACCCATTTCCTTTATCATTCCAACCATACCCCCATTAATATGTCTATCGAGGTGATCACCATCGATCAAAGAACTGTCACTTACCGAGTGTTTTTCATGCCCGGAGATGGCACCTATCTTTTCCGTTCTCTGTGTTACATATTGCACGGCCATATCAGGCTCACTCTTGATATCCGGAGGAACATTGTGTCTTATGTATTGAATGACTGGAACAGGTTCAAGGTGTGGACTGATGACGGTACAGGAGATAATTATACTACACAGGAGCACTAGAAGAGTGAAATGCTTAAGCCCTTCACCTATGCATCCGCATGTGAGTTGATGGCTGCTGCTGAATTGTTCAGTTGTCGCTTTCAAGTGTACTGAAATGGCCAAATATTTTACACCTTTCGACAACCGCCAATGCCTCTTAAAAATCTTAGATTGACAGGTGACGATTTCAGTAGTGGACACTTTGATGTTTATGAATGTTTAAACTCTCAAAAGCTGGATGTGAAGTTATCGATGAAACCGGTTGTATACTTACGCTTGACAGATGCCGAATGTCTCTTCAACACAAGTCCTACAAATACTGTCGTAATTGAAACAAACCATGAAACTCAAACTGATTATGACAGCAGCATTCCAAGCTGTGAGATTTGAAACAAGATTACTGTTCACATGGCCAACTGCACATTGCATGCTCAAGAGTAAGCTCAGTGCACAGCTTGGTCATATTACAACCGGAGGGCCGAACTGACAATTTGGTATACAAAGAGATCCTTAACAAATAATTATTGGCATATTTTCCCTCAGTTTAAAAAGGTGTAATTTTCTCCTTAATAACAATTTTAAGGCAGTACTTCGCCTCTGCGAAGTGGGTATATATATATATTGTGACGGACAGCCGGGTTCCAGGGCTGCACTGCAGAGGGGCGGAACCGTCACGAGCCCTCCTAGGAGGGGGCGAAGAGGCAGGGGTTCCTTGCCTACTTCCGCTCACACCAGGGCCGTACTGGAGGGGGTCGGCTATGTTTTAACTGTGGCCGCGGTGGCCATGTCTGGCGATGTTGTCCCGAAGGACATCGGGGTAATACTCCCAGACCTGTTCATTGTGTTTTCTTAGGGCACAGCCGTGGAACCAGGGATACCGACTCCCCATCCGGGAGCAGACCGGCCCTCGCAGGGCAGGCCGATGAGCCCCACAAGCCTCATCTGAGGGAGGGGCAGTGTGACAGACAGCCGGGTCCCATGCCTGGCCGGGATGCCTCTGCTGCATACATCCCGGGGGAGCCACCATGGACAGTGCGATACCTTCCCCGGGGCGCCTGGGGGCAGTCTCACTGGCCATGGGTCCTTCCTCAGTCTCCCCCGTGGCTCCATGGGACATGGAGTCCACCACAGCCCAGTTGGGAGATGGGGTGGCTGCTAGGGGGTGCTGCAGAGAGCCAGCCACAAGGGACGACTTACCAGCCCCACCTGGAGGTGCAATTAAGACCAGCTGGTCAGGCACCTGGAGCACTTCCGGGTGGGCTATAAAACTTCCCAACCTCCGTTCATTCAGGGCCAGAATCGGGAGGAAGAGGACGAGGTTGCCTGGGAGGAATGGTGGTGCCAGGAAGGGTTGTGTAAAGTCTGTTTTGTGCTTTTGGGACTGTGTTGGGCCTGTGGGACACGGGGAAGGCGTGCCCCACGGCTGAAGAAAAGAAATAAAAAAACCTGTTTGTTGTACATGTGCTTCTGTGTAGTCTGTGCCGGGTCGGGCGCTATATAGCGCTTTTACTATATATATATATATATATATATATATATATATATATATATATATATATATATATATATATATATGTATGTGTATATATATATATATATATATATACATACTGTACATATATTTTACTTTTACTAATTTGTGGCCATTAACTGCATTCTGTGGTTATTGTTCCATCTGCATCTTTACAACCAATTTTTTGTCCCACGTATTTGTCCGTGGATGTTAGACAAAGACAAGATAAAAAAACACAATAATGTCAGTAATGATGTAGGACTGGTCTTGTTCCAGACTAATTCTCTCTTCATGAATTCAAGGTCTAATCTGATAGGGCTGGTAAGATCAGATGACCTTATGAAGTGGCGGGAACAGAAGGGGTGCAGCATTGGTCGACTTGGTTGGAAGTGGCATTGCGATGTCTTCATATTGTGTTCCTCCATTCTAAGGCAAGTGGAAATTCGATTAGTGGCAGCGGTACATCTAATAAATTTCCCATTAGGTAAAATGACCCAAATCAGCGAGTGACTCATCCCAAACAAATGTGTTTGACAACCTAACTTGCACATCTTTATTTTAATTATTACTGTAATAAGCAATTACGTATATTAAAAGGTTATTGACTTTTTCCATCTTCTTTTCTCCTAATCCATTTTGTATTATTGTTTCCTTTCTTTGGTTCTACTTCTGCTTCCTTTCTAGTTTGTCAATTCACAATATTCTTTGTACAGTCATTTACTGTTATGGTGTTGGGATGGATGGATGTTGAATAAAGGGAATGATGGTATCTGTACTGATTATAACGCATCAACAATAAAAAAAAAGACAATGTTTAATTAATTTACCTTTTTGTAAAGTTAAAATTTGCAACTCTGAATGTGTGAACTGTTTGCCCTTTGACTCTGAACGTAAGCCTATTTGGCTAATCTGATGGTGAGCCTTAAATCACAGTCTTAAACCATACTGCAGCTTGTGGTAACATGCTAGTTAAGGGTTTTAAAGTAAGACTAAACCTTCATTACAGAGTTTTATTTCAATTTCATTTAAATTGGAAATTAATCTGCCACTCTGCGGACAGACACCCTTGTAACGCCTTGTACTGATCTGGCACCTTAAGGTGAATTCCTTACCCAAAGCACATTTTGATAGCTCTTTCTGTGAAATGTGCTATAAAAATAAACATCTATTGGAAATAAAGATTGAGTTATTATAACAGTGATTGCTTGGTGAAGTGCTTTTGTGGTCGCATGTAAAGAAGAGGAAGTTCAGCTACAGCTTTCCCATGTAAACTGCTTGTTTATCACCAGGCAGTTACATTAAAAATGGCTGCACTATCAGAGCAATAAATCACTGCATAACCTTACTTTAGCCAAAGTCATTTTTAATGCTTTGTTAGTAAGACGCCTTGCATATATAAATAACTTGGGATTATAACTGTCTACAAAAGGCTTGTGTTTAAACTACTTGAACTTATTATTCATACATTAAACAAATGATCACAACTGGGCCTAATCCTTGTCCCCTGGCATTGCTAATATTATTCACTGTGTGTGCTTATTCTTCATGGGGTCACATGCATCGCTTGCTAATGTTCACTTCATAAACTGATTGTGACTCCAGGCACAATTCAATTACCCCCAAAATAATGCAGGTGCATAGGTCAATATCATAATAACATCCGCTACGTCAAAGGTGCAGCGTTCGTATATTTTTTATTATCCAGACAAACTTGACATGTCTGCTGCAAGCAAATGCAGATAACCCTAAAATATTTTGTTCCAAGCAAGAACCATATACACTGGCCCATATACCACAAACTGCTTAGGCAAGATGGGGGGTTAGGGTGAGATTTTCTAGGCAAGAGAAACATTTATTTTCTTGTCTTACATACATTAATTTTAGTTTGAATGAATTAGTTTTATGGAGTTGACATTTTTAATTTGACACAAGAAACAAATACCATATTTACTCCTGTACCATGCGCCCTTGTGTCGGGAAATCGGGAAAAAATCTTTTGCCCCGAGTACAACACGCATTGTGATTGTATAGGAAGTGAGTGAGGTTGGAGTAAGACACCGATGTGAATAACTGTAATGAAGAATAATTATGTCTCATTTAATTCTTTCTGCACATAATATAGTATATCGTACTAACTGTAAGCAGTACCCCTACTGCAGAACGTTCAGTGTTTGTCACACCATGCTGTGAAAGGTTGGAATGACAAATAGCCCTGTGAAATGAGAAAAGAAAGAACCGAGACAATCGGTTAAGGACTGTAATGGCAAGTGGAAAATTATTGTGCTCACCAGAATATTCCAGTTTAATCATCATCTTCCGATTCGCTGCTGGATTCGTCACTGCTACTGACGTCCCATACTGTACACGGTACACCACTGCTTCTCTCTGCCTCCCGTGCGTACCGGGACACTCCCGTCTCCGACTGCATTAACAGTAGTGTTTAAGGGGTTCTCAAAATAAACTGGCGTTTGATCAGCATTACCGATTTGCCCCATTAAATACATTTTCTGCTGCCTCAACTGAATAACGTATTTTTGGAAAGCTAGTAGCTTTTCTTCATGTGCGTCTGGTAGACACTGTGAAATGGTCGTGTGGCGTCTTATTGATAAGCCATTCCTTCTCATGAAGCGCGTAACTTATCGGTGGCTTGCTTTGAACTGAGTGATGGGTATTCCACATTCTTTCGCTATATCACGAGTTTTCACCTGAATCATTTCTGTGGACACTGCATATCCAAGCTGATGCCTGCCTTGAATGTAATCAGCGAGTGCAACTTCAACTTGTGGGAACTGGGAACGTTTTCCGCGAAATGGCCATCTGTTTATGTTGCATGACGAAAGTTTTTCTTTCTTCTGTTGCAAATCTCGAACACATTACTCTGGAACACCGTACTTGGGACCTGCTGCCCGATTTCCTATCTTCTCTGTTTCTAAAATCACTTTTAGTTTCTCTCCCGCCATGAAGGAGTGTAAACGCTTACTATCCATGCTGAATGACGATGCCAAACTGATTCAAAAACAAACCTACCCCCCTACTGTATACCTCGTGTATGACGCACGCCATTTCCTCATGTATGATGCACACCTGATTTTCTAATGCTCATTTTCAGGAAAAAATGTGCACGTGCTACACGAGTAAATATGGTAATATGCTGACACTTTAAAGTACAGGTATATGTTGTTTGACACTTCCAGAGTCCAATGTGAAAGAGACACAGAAGGAAGAAATTCAGGATGTCCAGTGGCTCATTCATCCCCTGCTTTTGCCCGCAGTCAGGAAGACCCTGAATGAATAGATAACGCGTACTGTCGTGAAAACCCTGCGTGTCATGAATTCTGACTGAATTTCATTTTTTTTTTTCTTGATAAAAGTACATTTTTCTTGTTTAAGATAAACATCCCTTGTGTTTTCTAATTTGGAGAATATTTTGGCAAGATATATATTTCCATAGGGAGCCTTTATCAAAAGTATACAATATTAGTCTTTTTGAATTTTTTTAATTTTAACTAGGAAAACAAAAAGGAAAAGATAAACATATCAGAATGTTTAAAAGAGAAAAGCATTAGAAAAAAATCAACCTCCACCTGTGAGAAAGAGAGGAGACCTGACAGCATGGGGGAAAAACAGAATAATATATATATATATATATAAAAATACTTTTAAAAACCACACTTATATTAAGTTAAAAAGTATACAAAAAAGTAAAAAATAAGTCTCTCATACATCACTCGTAAAATAAAAGGTGGGCGTTTTTGTTAAGATTTTATTTGAATATTGATTGATGAAAAGCGCCCACGGTTTCATTTTACAACTGATGTATGAGAAACTTATTTTTTACTTTTTAGTACACTATTTAACTTAATATAAGCATGGTTTTTAAAAGTGTAATATAAATATATATATATATATATATATATATATATATATATATATATATATATATATATATATATATATATATGTATGTATATATATATATATATATAAACTGCTCAAAAAAATTAAAGGAACACTTTGAAAACACATCAGATCTCAATGAGAAAAAGAAATCCTCCTGGATATCTATACTGATATAGACTGGGTAATGTGTTAGGAACGAAAGGATGCCACATCATTTGATGGAAATGAAAATGATCAACCTACAGAGCCCTGAATTCAAAGACGCCCAAAAATCAGAGTGAAAAAATTATGTGGCAGGCTAGTCCATTTTGCCAAAATTTAATTGCAGCAACTCAAAATTGTACGCAGCACTTTGTATGGCCCCTGTGTTCTTGTATACATGCCTGACAACATCGGTGCATGCTTCTAATGAGATGACAGATGGTGTTGTGGGGGATCTCCTCCCAGATCTGGACCAGGGCATCACTGAGCGCCTGGACAGTCTGAGGTGCAACCTGGTGGCATTGGATGGACCAAAACATAATGTCCCAGAGGTGTTCTATTGGATTTAGGTCAGGAAAGTGTGGTGGCCAGTCAATGGTATCAATTCCTTCATCCTCCAGGAACTGCCTGCATACTCTCACCACATGAGGCCAGGAATTGTCGTGCACCAGGAGCCACTGTACCAGCATAGGGTCTGACAATGGGTCCAAGGATTTTATCCTGATACCTAATGGCAGCCAAGGTGTCTTTGTCAAGCCTGTAGCGGTCTGTGTGACCCTCCATGGATATGCCTCCCCAGACAATCATTAACCCACCACCAAACTGCTCATGCTGAATGATGTTACAGGCAGCATAATGTTCTCCATGGCTTCTCCAGACCCTTTCACTTTTGTCGCGTGCTCAGGGTGAACCTGCTCTCATCTGTAAAAAGCACAGGGCACCAGTGGTGCATCTGCCAATTCTGGTATTCTATGGCGAATGCCAATCGAGCTGAATGCTGCTGGGCAGTGAGCTCAGGGCCCATTAGAGGACATGGGCCCCTTGGGTCACCCTCATGAAGTCTTTCTGGTTGTTAGGTCAGAGACATTCACACCAGTGGCCTGCTGGAGGTCATTTTGTAGGGCTCTGGCAGTGCTCATCCTGTTCCTCCTTGCCCAAAGGAGCAGATACTGGTCCTGCTGATGGGTTATGGACCTTCTATGGCCCTCTCCAGCTCTCCTAGAGTAACTGCTTGTCTCCTAGAATCTCCTCCATGCCCTTGAGACTGTGCAGGGAGACACAGCAAACCTTCTGGCAATGACACATATTGATGTGCCATCCTGGAGAAGTTGGACTACTTGTGCAACCTCTGTAGGGTCCAGGTATCGCCTCATGCTACCAGTAGTGACACTGACTGTAGCCAAATGCAAAACTAGTGAAGAAACAGTCAGAAAAGATGAGGAGGGAAAAATGTCAGTGGCCTCCACCTGTTAAACCATTCCTGTTTTGGGGGTCATCTCATTGTTGCCCCTCTAGTGCATCTGTTGTTAATTTCATTAACACCACAGCAGCTGAAACTGATTAACAACCCCTCTGCTACTTAACTGACCAGATTAATATCCCATAAGTTTCATTGACTTTATGCTATACTCTGATTAAAAAGTGTTCCTTTAATTTTTTGAGCAGTATATATATATATATATATATATATATATATATATATATATATATATATATATATATATATATATATATATATATATATATATATATATATATATATTTTTATTTTTAGTCTTGGGTTTGTTTTAGTATAATTTTGTAATCAATATTTTAACACTTCCTTTAATAATTCTATCCATTTCTATCGCCATCTGTTGGTGAAATCTTTAACTATTCTTCATATGAAAATTTCATTTTTTAATTAACATGGATTAATTGATCAATTAGTGAAACTGATTATTGATTCATGTATTTTCATCGGAAGTGAGTAAGTGTGCAAAATTTCAAGTCATTTGGACAATAGGAAGTGGATTAAATATCGATTACAAAATTTGTACCAGACAACAAACAGGTGAAGTTAAAATAAGCGTGGTAAATAAAAAATAAATAAATAAATAAAGATGGGAAAATGCCCTTTCCCTCTAATATAAATGCTTATTCTAAGATTTGATTAATTAGATCCTGTCATATTTTAAAAATGTTTTGGACAGATTCTCTACTGTAAGTGAGAATTTAACTTTTTCCAGCTTCAAATAGTATAGAATATCAGTTACCCACTGACTTATAACAGGTGGGCTTGGATTCTTCAAGTTGAGCAAGATAAGTCGACGTGCTCGCAGTGAGGTACAAACAATTGCAATCAATTTGTCCCATCCGGGAGACCACCAAACACGGCTCTTAATGGGTTAGGAGTGATTGTGACACCAAGGCTGTCTCATAGGCATTCAAAAATGTTTGCCTAAAATGATGTTCATTTGGTGCAGGCCACAAACATGTGGTCCAGTGATTTAGTCTTTGTTTTTAATTTGATCGTGATATTTTGTTCAATGCTGGCCACCACCACTTTGGCTCAGTTGCTACATGTAACCTCAGTTGCTAGTGGTCTACCCTTGGAAGCTGCAAGTAATTTTGTCATCGATGTGATGCTATAAAAACCCTCGATTGCAGTTAAATCACTGTCCAACTTGATGGATTATTGTAAGACTTATAAGCAACTTTATGTCGAGCTACCACCCTGCTTTGTTATAGACCTCAAATTAGCTTTCACTCTTGGCTTTGACAATCATTTATTTTGATTTTCGGTCCTATTGTTTTCGTGCACTTTTCAGATCTGCTATTCAAAGCAATGATACTAAGGTGGCAGCTATCCTGTGAATGGCAACAAGTGTCATTGACTTAACATGCGCTGGAAACAGTGACGATACCACTGACAGTGATGGTGTCACCATTATTTTTCAATTCATTTCATTTTATGTTTATTAATAAAGCACTTTAAAACAACAGGAGTTGAACAAAAAAGTGCTGTACAAACCATATACCAGGTAACACAAAAAGTAAGAATTTAAGCAACAGTAAATAAAACAACAAACAACTTTAAAATCAGGAGAAAGGGTAAACAACCAACTCTCAAATGGAGTTAAAAGCCAGGGAATAAAAGTACATTTTAAGATGTGATTTAAAAACAGGCAGTGAGGGGGCCATCCTAACATTCAGAGGTAAGCCATTCCACAGTTTTGGAGCCAGGACAGAGAAGTTGTGGTCTCCTCTCTGTTTCAGGCTAGCCTTTTGAGCAGTCAACAGACCTGAGAGACCTTGCTGAGGTGTACGGAATTATTAGGTCGTTAAGGTAGGTGGGGGCCATTTCTTTTAAAATTTATTCTAAAATGTATTGGAAACTAATGTAGGGATGCAAGTATTGGGGTGATATGGTCTTCTTAGTGCATGTTAAGAGACGTGCTGCTGTGTTCTGTACCAGCTCAAGATGGGAGAGGAAAGCATTACTGACCCCAGAATACAGGGCGTTACAGTAATTAAACCACGGTGAGATAAAGGCATTGAAAGCAGCGGACCCTGTGTTAACAAAGGACAAATGCTAGGAAAGAAAAAAAAAAAGAAGATTATCAGATACTCGTGGTATCAGTCTGTCTACATTCCCACAATCGCCATTCTTTATGAGCATTGGTTATCAACTGAAAGTACGGATTACCAGTATATTTAGGCAATATGAGGTTCTTGATTTGGATTGCTGGGTGTGCTCTCCGTGAGAGGGTGAGGATCTTGGCAATATAGGAGAACTCTTGAGTAGAACTGTTGTCTCCTCAGACTGAAATCTGTGGTTTAGACATTAAGTAGTAGTTAAGATGGATCCTGCATGCCTCCCTCGTGAGATGAATAAGACATGACCTACTAAGGATAAGTCCCTGGGAAAGACCCAGAATATACAGGAGAGATTACACCTGTCAAAAGTGATTTTGAAATACAGTGTGTGTGTGGGAGGAGGGTCTTACTATTTCCCCAGTGTTGGCTGAACATTGACATCTTAATCTGGTACTATGAAATATACAATGTATTAGCTACACACAGTGCTATCACTTAGGATATGCCTATCTAGAGTAGATTAATCATATTTTACATGATACAAACTCTGCAAAGAAAAGCCACACCACTTTGTACTTCTGAGCAGCATCACAAATAAATTCCATTTTTTGTGACACATGTGCATTTAGATGTTGTGTTTGAACAGCTGTGATCTGATTTGTTCCTACTACATATTTAATATGAACATCTTCATCCTCCTTCTCAAATGCTTGTGATTTAAAAGATGTCATCTCCTTTCTTGGAAGATGGGCTAATGATCCTTAAACATCCAGTTCTGTCTTGCTTGTGAAGTGCTTAATGCCCTCTTCAACAACATTTTCTTATAAACTCAGTAACAGGCCGCATGTGATACATAACACATGTCATGTTTTTAAAATGTATTTGCAAGTCTCCCCTGAGGATAGGGAAGCCAGGTCAGCCCAGCTCATGTTATTACCATTACCAGGAAAATTGAAAATTAATGGACACTAGTAATGCTCAGATCTCTGGTGTTTAGAACATTAGAACATTAGAACACTCCAGACAAGAACAGGCCATTCAGTCCTATCCACTTATTTCTTCCAAGAAAATATAAAGTCGAGTTTTGAAAATTCCTAAAGTATTACTGTCTACCACACTACTTGGTAGCTTATTCCAAGTGTCTATGGTTCTTTGTGTAAAGAAAAACTTCCTAATGTTTGTGCAAAATTTACCTTAACAAGTTTCCAGCTGTGTCCCCGTGTTCTTGATGAACTCATTTTAAAATACAAGTCTCGATCCACTGTACTAATTCCCTTCGTAATTTTAAACACTTTAATCATGTCCCCTCTTAATCTTCTTTTGTTTAAACTGTAAAGGCTCAGTTCTTTTAATCTTTCCTCATAATTCAACCCCTGTAGACCTGGAATCAGCCTAGTCGCTCTTCTCTGGACGTTTTCTAGCGCTACTATGTCGTTTTTGTAGCCTGGAGACCAAAACTGCACACAGTACTCAAGATGAGGCCTCACCAGTTTGATAAAGTGCCTCTCATGAAACACAGCACCCCAGGTCATTCCACCACAGTGGCTGCCATGTTCTTCCCTGCCATCTGATGTCGTCACAGCTCTTTTCTAGACAGGTGCCGCATGCTCTTGTGGCCATTCTTTTAGTTGGTGTGCAAAGGAAGGAACTAAAGTACAATAGCGTGTTGGAGAAAGGCCAGACCTCCTGCCATCCAACATGGCAGCGACAATTGATAGACTGTGCCATGTGCTTCACTGTCAGCAGAGCTCATTGCAGTTGTTTCCCTGCCACTGTCACCATTCGCCAGTGTTCTCTTTCTGTCAGCAATAGTGTGTCATGTTACGTGCAGCTGCTTTTCTCCTGTCAGGTATGATGAAGTCTGCGGTGCAACTTTCTGTGAGAAGGACCCAAAGCAGAAATTCATGGCTGAGGTAGTCCAAGCAATCAGTTCATGGGTTGTGTGTCATGGCATAAGCTCTCAAATGAGACCAATGTCAAGATTCAAAGCTCAGTGGTTCACAGGTTTTTTTTGTAACAGATAGACAACCTTTACCATTTTAAATATATAGATAAAAAAAACGCAAAAGGAGCTGAGTCCATTAGTGACAGACATACCTGTAAGGCAATATGTTTGCTATCAATACTCAGCTTACAGGCATTGTCAACCTTTAAATCAGAGTCATTCTGGAGCAGAACCTTGTTTTTTTCTCAATTGTCCATTTTAGTATTGTGATGGATGAATGAGGGGATGAATATACTACACGTTACATATTCCCTAGCCAAGACCTCTTAGATAAATTAGTCTTGTGTCTTATTGGCTGCGGCAGGCCCCATCTTGTTTGTCAGTTAAGCAATTGAAAGATGCAGTGGCTGTGCATTATTTATCTAGAAACCAGACTGGCCCTAAACTATCAAATCAATGGATTATTAGATATGGCAGATGACTGGATTGTACCATCTCTCCTATTAATGGTGTATGTTGTGGACCAGGTTATTTTTTATTACTTGAAAGCACCATTAACTTTAATTACATGTCATCTTTTGAGAGTAAGAAACAAAGACATCTGAAGTACACTGTGTACAGTACTTCACAAGCTGTAACATAAATATGTGATTACTGTCAGAAAAAGGGGGCCTCTTACTTACCTAGAGTAATAAATGTAAAATGATTAAAGAACTGAACATGCTAGAGTAATGAACAAAGAAAAAATCAAAACAGCAAATAAATGGAATAAACTGACAAACCTACAGCTATCCTAGGCTGTTGACCCCATGCTCTGTCAGGTGGCTGGGTATGTTTTCATACTGCCTTTGTAATCTGGCAACTTTTTCTCTTGCCCGTTGTGCCCTTGCCCCGCCTCACCTCATATACTGTATCAAGGAATTTCTATTCAAGTTGCAAAATTACTTTGGGGTTCAAGAACAGACTTACTTTTAAAGCAGACACAACCGAATGAGGTTCACTCTAGTAGCCCCTTATGTTCCTAAGCCTTCAGTGTCCTTAGAAAGTCCTCATCTCCAATGCAGTCATATCACTCTTTGCTCTCCAGCCAGTGGTGACTCTGAGGCTAGGGATTTGCACTGGCAATCGGAACGTTGCCAGTTTGAATCCTGTAAATGACAAAAGTGACTCTACTTTGTTGGGCAAATGAGTGAGGCCCTTAACCTGGGTATGACATTAATCTGCATCCGGCCCTGCATGTAGGCCCTCCAACCTGCAGGGAAAAACCTGGGGGGTTGGTGGAAAAATTGGCACTCCAGCCACCATAAAAAACCTCACACTGTTCCATTCCATTTGAACTAGTGTAGTGCAGAGGTGTCACCCGTTGCATGCCTGGCACTTAGGTCCTCATCTGGGATCCTGAGTTGGTTTGTCATGTGCTGGGGGTGACAATGTGCTGTATCAGCTTGTGTTCCTAACCTCTCTCTCTCCAGCCCTCCATCACCCTTCAAGCAACTTTTCCACCTGCTGAGTTAACTTTCCTTTTCTTCTAAGTCACTCTTTCGACTCTTCTTCCTAAGTACCTAACCCGAACCATTCCAGAGAATCGAGAATCTCGTGCACAAACAGGACATACCAACCTCATACCTTCCTCTGGTACTGGAATGATGACATTCATCATCGCTGTCAGCATTTGCACCTTCTTTCGTTCGAGGTTTCCACTCAAAAGACCATCCATGAATATAAACAGTATTCGACTATGTTTTGATTTCTGTAAGTATATACTGTATTTACATATCGAGGTTGTTGCTTGCAGTGCTTAGTGATGAATAGAGTTATGTTTGGTCTGGCGGTGAGGTAGAATGGCTTCAGCACTAAACTTTAAAACCGAAGGCTGTCAGCTCAATCTGTGCATCTACCTCATTGTAGAAATATTTCACTTACCCTGATGTTCTCCAACAGCAAAACAATTGTAATGTACCATCCCAAAAATACTGTATAATAATAATCATAAAGTTTGTCATGGACGTGAACATCAGGAGTATCTCACATGTGTTGGGTCAACTGAAAATATGGGAAAGGTATTTAGTGTGCCAGGCGGAGTGGTGGCTCTGAGGCTGTTGAATTGCATTGGCAATTGGAAGGTTGCCGGTTCGAATTCCGTAAACACCAAAAGCGACTCTACTTTGTTGGGCCCTTGAGAAAGACCCTTAACCTGCAATTGCGCCTTTCTGGGTATGACGTTCATCTGCATACCTGATAACTGGGCCTCAGATGGCCATGTGTGATAACTGTTAATTTACCATTGGAAGGAAAAACCAATTTATGTGCATTTTTTTTCTCAATCATTTTTCATGACTTTTCTCTTTTAGAATTGTGTTATTGCTTGCTAGTTATTGCAAAATTGAATGACACTGAAGACTATATTAAGGTTTTGTCACTTGCCTTGCTGCAATAAAAGGACAGCACTTTTTTATGTCTCTTTTACTTGCCCGTGTCTCTCACTCACCCGCTAATACATTTGGTCATGAACTACAAGATGTCAGTGTGGCGTATAACATTTGTTTTCATAATCCTTCCAGAACTTCAACTTAGGAATTAAAAGGGGTGAACCCTGGAACTCCAACCTTTCTTTTTGGTGTTTCTCACTTAATTATACATTATATATTGTATATATACTTTGTTCTGAAAAGCATGCATAAATTAAGCAGCATTCGTTTCACTTTTAAGTGCCAAAGTTCAGTTTCAAAGGACGTTTTTTTCCCAAAAAGTATAATAAATGTATTGCTTAATATATTGTACTGTATTTTTTAAAAAGTGATCCTATGAAAATAACTAATTTATTTGGTCAAAGGTCATTTTGTGGCTTCTCTCGAGCAATACTGCTATTTATTTAAAGGTCTTGTTCAGCATTAAACGTAATTGAGTTTAAAATCATAACCTGAATTAAAAGAGCATTTGTTGCCCATCATCAGCTTTCTTAAGGGTCACATTAACTGCTTTTGATGGTGCAATCTTCTTTTCCATGGAAATAGCCTCATTACCCTAATAATCTATTATATTTGCGGAGCTTACATGATGATGTACCAGGGAACTGCAGTTCAGAAATTAATTAGGTGTCGATATATTGCAGCCCCTATCTGGCTTTACATGTCAGTTTATTCTCCCATTTATAATGAATGTGAGGTTAAAAGAAATCCAGGAATAGTAGCAGCCAGCTTTACTACAGTATCTGCTTTTTCTATAAATTAAAACCCTTATTTTAAAATATAAGAAAATATTACTTTAGAGTTCAATTTTATTGCAGGAAGAAGATCACACATTTTTCACGCTAAAGTACAGTGGCTATAAGAGCTGAATTAGCTCTCATGAGTTCTGTTCTCAGGTCATGTAATGGAGAAATCTAACATTGGTTGACCTTTGGGGTCAATTGAATTGCTTTTTCTCTGTCTGTACCATTAAATATAGAACCTTGAGGAAGAGTAAACATGTGCCTTTTAAATAAGTATGTTTCTCTGAAGATGTACAACGTGCAGTCAAATAACTCCCATTGCCTTCATAGTAGGAATCCCCTGATTAACTTTAAGCCATTGCTGGTGGCTAGTTAAACTCTTTAGTTTAATGATTCTGGCTCTTGCTCTCATGAAAGCCAATACATCCTTAAGTGGGTTCATTTGTTTTTGACTGCTGACAGAATACTTGAGCGGTATGTTAATTTATTTATTTAGTTATGCATGTATTGATTTTCCTCTTTATTAATGGACTCCCAGGTGCTAGACAGTAGTGAGAAGGTTTTGATTGGAATGGACGATGTGCTTCTTGGCCTGCATATATTGACTGATTAAGGGCCCTGTAAAATTCATCATGACTGGTAAAAAAGTGCTGCAGAAGGAAATGATGCATTAAAAGAGGGCAACACATAGTGCCACCCAGAGTCTAATGCTCCTGCGTAAACTATAGTGCCATGCAATCCTTGAACTGTCTTAATACTTGCCATGATTTGGGTTGAATTATTGTGAGAAGTAATCCTTGCAGCATCCTTGATTCGCCCAGCCTCTAATGACTGCTATCATACATATTACATCCAACTTACATACCGTAGCTACTCACTTGTGATAAACTATTCACAAAAGTCTGGATATGGATCAGTACTTTGTAAATGTTTGTTGGTAATTTAAATAGCATTTTAAGTTTAAATTCAAGATCAGTGAGATAAGATTCTCACAAATGTCCTTAGACTAGCAACAGGAATATAATAAAAACAAGACATTGAATACAACACCAAACACAAAGTCCATCTGAGGGTCCATGTATGCACGCACTCTCACAGATACTTATAAGTAGCTAATGTTGTCTTGCCATGATGGGAAAATATGGCCGGTCCAAAGGGTGCCTCAGAATAGATAAAAGGACCATTCACTTTCCTAAATCAATGGTCATCCAACGTCACTTCATAAGGAGCATTAGCAGACTGCAAGAGGTATGGAGCATCACCAAGAGTCAGTGACCTCCAGTGCACTAGATCTTTGTCCATCCTATATATAAATGTCTACACGTGGAAGGGATAAGTGTACTCATCACGTTCATTACTGGGTTGGTCTACTTTTGCACCTTAAGATTAACACATACATACATAGATATACAAATGCAGAATCAGAACCCAACCACAAAAGTACCGTATGAAAGATATATACACGTGCACATTATTTCCTAGCACTTTAATGGACACAAGAACCATATGAATAACACATGCACAGTCTGCTTTCCCTAGTACTCCAAGAGACTTACCTATCGTAGGCATGAACAACATGCGATATCTTAGATATATCTCAGACCCAAAGGTGGGTAGTAACAAGTTACATTTACTCAGTTACATTTACTTGAGCAACTTTTTAAAAAAATTTGTACTTCTAAGAGTAGTTTACTGCACCATACTTTTTACTTTTACTTGACTACATTTGTGAAGAAGAAACGCTACTCTTACTCCGCTACACTGGCCAACACTCGACTCGTTACTTTTGTCTATTTACACCTTATACTCTATTTTTGCCAGAGAGAAGTCACCAGTGGATCTACTGCATGACTGTTCCACCAATCAAACGTAGCAACAATAATCACATGACTCTGTTTCACCAATCAGACGTAACCATGCAGTCACATGACTACATACAAACTTCCTGCGTCTGCTGCCTGTGACAGTCTTTTTAGTCATGCGGGGCTCCTGTTCACTGCTTTACTGCAAGAACCTTGAGACCCAACTCTTGCAGAAGCTTAAGCATCACTTCACTGAGTGAAGAAGAAGCACATTTTAACCAAACATGCACAGACAGTCTTGGTAAATTGAGACTTCTTGCACGTGCACAAGCTGCTTTGTGTTCTAATGTTATTTTCTATCAGCTGTGCTATTTGGAAGGCAAGTGTATGACGATGCCGGTCCCCTACAGACTCCCTCTTCCCACATGGGAGTCTGCTGAACCCACACCGTCGATAGTTATGACTGAGATTAGCTGACATATGAGGATAATTCACTGATGAGGCCAGAGGATGATGGTAAAAGTGCTCAAGTGCTTTTATTAAAAACCAGTCAAAACAAAAGTAAAATAGACAAAAGTGTCAATGGTGCAGTGTTCCTGGCTCATCCATTGCTCATGTAGCCAGCAGAGACTCAGCAGCCATGAGCTCCTTTCAGCCAACCTCCATCTTGGCTGCCTCCAGGCATCACGGCCAGACCGTCTGAGGCTGGCTCTCCTCCCTTCTTCCTTTGCACTCACGTTGTCGCACCTCGGAAGCCTGGGGAGGGCACCTGCCTTGCTCACCACACTCCACCCAAATGTTCAGTGGGGCAAACTAGCCCCTAGAGCTCCTCAGCTTGCATTGCTTCCTCTCTCCAGGTGGTCAGATCGTCATTCCCAAGCCTGCCTTTCATGTCTTTTAACCTCATATCTTTTCTCCTTTTCTTTGATTCCCCCTTCTTTTTTTTTGTGCTGACCCGTATATATGCACTCCCGTCTCCGTGGGCCTTAATCACATGCCGGAGGAAGCCAATGAAACAATTGAGAACAATCGCATCCGCACATGCAGGTGCGACTCGCTCCAACTACCTTATTAACTTCCCACAGTCGTGCAATTACGCCCACGAAGAGTGACACGGCTTTATGGATTTGAAACTGGCCTTTTTTTTATGAAGCTCTGGACCCGCTACACCACAAAGTGAATCTGCAGTATTATACTGTCAGTGTACAGGATATCTTGTCAATGTAAGTAGTTTGCACTGCTCAAACATACATGTTACCTACTGTAGGTAATGGCTTCAAAAGCTTTGTTGTGAAAAACCGAGATTTGGAACTTTGTGTTATTTTTGCATCTTTATTTTGTAAAGATGTTATTTATTTGTACTCATTTTTTTATTTTATTATTTGAAAATAGCAGAATTTGCACATTATTTTATATTTTTGTCTGTCTTAGTACAACATTTCTAAAAAATAAATCATTTATTATGTTCAAACAGTTGCTCAGTACTTGAGTAGTCTTTTCACCAAATACTTTTTTACTCTTACTTGAGTAATTTTTTGGATGACTACTTTTTAATTCCACTTGAGTAATATTATTTTGAAGTAACACTACTCTTACTTGAGTGCAATTTTTGGCTACTCTACCCACCTCTGCTCAGATCTAAATATTACCTTTGGTCTCCAAGAATATATTCAAACATACAAAGGCTCAACATCCTTGGCTATAGGTAATTTATCAACCAATGAATGTCTTACTTTAATGCACTGTTCATTATAGGCCCCTACATCCTTAGCTTGATAAACCTTGCAGATTGGATCATGTGGCACTTCCGCACAGCTCCAGGGGCCTCATGTATAACGCCGTGCGTAGAACTCGCACTATAACATGGCGTAAGCACAAAAGCCGAAATGTGCTTACGCACAGAATAAATCCAGATGCAGGAATCTGTGCGTACTCCAACTTCCACGTTCTTCCGTTACATAAATCCCGATCAGCGTGAAAACTAACGCTCGTGCACGCCAAGATTATGTAACGCCCCAAATCCTCCCAGAATTACGCCTATTTGAATATGCAAATCAATATAAATCGCCCTTAAGCGCAGCCTTCTGTGAAAAGACAATGGGAAAAGCATGGGGAAAATATAAGAATTTCAGCGAATACCAAGTGGAGGCAAAGGAAAAACATACTATTTGTTCAAATAAACCGTGGTATAATCAACAAAATGAAGTTGATCGAGTGACATAGCGTGTTGGAGAAACTTGAAAGCTCACATTCACAAAATCGCACAGTGCCGGAAATAAAAAAGAAGTCACATATCAAAGTTGCCATGAAAAGAAGAGTTGTAAGCCCACTGTCTGAGTGTCATATGAAAGTTTATTAGGGTACAGAGAAAAAAGGCACACAGTGGGGAAAACGAAATGTCAACTTCAATCTCGACATTTCCACTTTAATCACGTAGTTTATTTTGTCATTTAGTAGAACATTATAAACTTCATCTTAAAATCGTTTAATTAACCAGTTTCTCAAATCACATCGTAATTAAAGTAGCACGTTAAATGCTTTGTTTTGTATTTGATCTTCTACTCGTATGTGCTCTATGTGTGTGAATCACTACTTGCTTCTTAAACTGGCTCTCTTCCTCCAACTGGACACAGAATCAATTACATTTGTGATATTACAGCTCTCTGAATAACTAAAATACTGAGATGTATACGTGATGTCATTTTTATGATGATAGGAGTTAAAGCACATTATTAAACATGGGTTTCACTTCGATGAAATAATTTATTGTCGAAATTTGTCGCTGTGTTTTTAGCTGTGTTGTTATTTTCTCTTTCTGTGTTATATTCAATATATATTGGCGTAGCCGTCACTGCAGTCCTTGCTTTTCTTTCCCCAAGTAACCGATCGCCATACAATCAGCTCTGTAATAGACGTTAAGCCATCTGTAAGCTTAGCGCAGATTCTTCAAAACGTTTAAAGAACATTGAAATATCTTCGTAGTACATGTTTAATTATTCTATCCTTCACGACACTCCCAGTGAAGAATATAGATTATTTAAATGAAGTTAAAGTTTTATGTGTATAATTTAACAAACATATTTTGCTGCATTTCACCTTAAAAATGATATTGTCATCATATGTAAATAGCGCTTTATAAAGTGGCCCAGGTTGTGAGATATTATAACTGTAGTGCAAGTTTACAGTGGGGTGATTGTACTTATAAGTACAAACAGTTCTACAAGGTGCAATTGATTGAGTTTCTGAAACTGTTTCTGAACCGCGAGGTCCGTACAGGAAAGGCTTTAAAACGTTTTGCAGTGGCTGAGACAGCGTGTGCTTAATGCCGTATACCGATAATTCTCTTTACGATCAGCTGCTGCTGTGATTCACACTCAGATACAGTGATATAAATACTCCGAGTGGTGCAGTGAGAGTAATATGGAAAAAGATGATCCGCTGTGGCAACTCCTAACGGGAGGAGCTGAAAGAAGAAGAAGAAGAAGAAGAAGGAGAAGTGAGAGTAACAACGCTAAAGCAGTTATGGTATTTGGAATACTATGGCTGTTCCCTGAACCATTATATTGTTACGTGTTAATTACAATCAGATGCATTACACTAATAAACAATATGCGGTTAGTTTCTGTGTATTTATAAAGCCGCGTCATGAAAATAATGAGTAATCACACAAGAACAGTACCATTGCTTTGACGCTGGGTGCCGCCAGTTTGCAAAACCGAGCGGAGAACTTGCGTAGGACAAGGCATGAGGTACCGTGGAAAAGTGCGTGGCTTTACGCCAAGTGTAGGTTTTATACATCGCGATTTGAACGTGGAAAAGTTCTTACGCAACATTTCTGTGCGTACGCACCGTTTATACATGAGGCCCCAGGTGCTCTAAAAAATTAACCTTATTACTTCAGTCACTCTAAATATAAAGACAAAGTATAGAAAGTTAAAAGCAACTTGGTATTTATTAAAGAACAATAATATCAATAGAGAAAAGAATAAAAAATGTGGATAGCAAAGTCTGGGTATATATAGTCTTTAGAAAAAGCTTACGAAAAGTTAAAGATGTCCCAGGGTGGTGGTGATTTAGCAATTGATATCCATGGAATGCTTTAGCTGACAATCAGATGAAAATGGTTGCATGATGCTGATGCCCTCTCCTCTTGGTGTCTTTTCCTCTTGACGTCGCTTTCGCCCTATCTGATGTCACTCTCTTCTTGTTGTTTAGTCCATCATATTTATTTTAAAGTTCCACTGCAGCTTCACAATGCATGATTGTTACATACACATGAGTGGCTGGTTGTCAATATGATGAATGAGTTTGCTCAAGCTCTTTAATCTGTTTGAGCATGACTGTTTCCCAAACTATAAAGTATTTGATGTTTTAAGAGCCTTCCTGTCCCAAAACTGTTTTGGCCATTTCTAGTCCCACGGCATCTCCTTCTGTTTGCAGGTTGTAAAGTAATCAGATACAGCTTGAAGCATTGGTATGTCTTCCTTTGCCAAGCTGTAAACCAATTTAGTGCTGGTGCCACATATGTTACTGTGCTTTGATTACTAGTACAATTCAGGAAAACAGGATACTTTGATGTTAAAACGGCCCATGCAAGTGTCCTGTGTTTAAATTCATCTTATTTGGCTTGAGCAAAATATAATGGAAATATAGACACAAGTTTGGAGATTCTGCACACCAGAACAGTCTGTCACAGTGCATACTCACACAATCAGTCTATTAGTGACTAAAAGTAGCCAATGTTGTTCTACTACAATTGAAAAATATGGCCAGTCATGCTTACTGGCACCAAAACAATAATACTAAACCATAGGCAAGGACAATAACTACACAAGAAGTCAATAATTCATACATTTCACAAACGAAAGCTTTAGAAAAAGTTGCATTGAGAATATCCAAACTCTAGGGTGAAGTACTGAGTGTTGATCGGCAAAATTCGCCAAAGTGTTTTTCGCAACAAATTTGTTTGCCAAATTTTCCCCTGAAAATTCGCCTGCGGCCATCTTTTCTCCCAGCACCCCACAAAGATTTGGAGGGCCAGAATGACATCATAGAACTGTAGCAGCCATGTTGGAGGGGGAGATTTGTAACCAATCTGAGCTTCCTGCCCAATTTGTGTCGAATATGCACAGAACTTTCATGCATGCATAGGCCTACTGTAAACACACTCCACCTCACACACTATGGTGCAGGCCATTCTGCTTCAATAATTTACACTCTATACACACATGTGTGATGTCAGTACCCATTCAGTACTCCTGGATGCTTTAAAAAAAAGAAAAGAAAAGAACTTATAGTATTTGAGGTGTAAATTAGCTAACCATAATCAGAATATTCTGATAATTCTTTTGTTGGGCTGTATACATTTGCTGTACTTTGTGTCTTTACTACAGGATGTTATGCTCCTCACTAAGCAGTGCATATCAGGTAGTGACAGGGACAGCCCCCTGAGTATATAATGATGATCCCCTGCATCACAGGCTCTGTGGGTGTTAGTTAGTCAAAGTGATAGGAGCTCCGGAGATACCAAAAGAGATGAAGAGTTTTGTGGACTCAGAGTATAATTTTATTTCATGGAGGCAGTGAGGCACAGTGCTTAGCACTGTGGCTTCAAAGCTCTGGTCAATTTTTTGCCACAATAATCTACGACCATTATAACCCAATCAAAATTGGGTTTTAATGGGCATTTCATCATGTTCACCAAAATTGCCAAACCTTTCCATGGTGTTGTCGCACTCAAAGAGGGGGCAAATTTAAGGAGGTTTGTTCTTCACTAGAAGTAATGTACATTGTGAGACTTGCCCGGACACCACCAGTCAGAAAGCACATATTTATAAAAGTGCACATTTTATTTATTCCAAAATAAACACATTCCCACACAGCACACAGTGCTCCCAGCACCAATCACCCCTATTCGGGCTTCTCTTTCAATGTCCATGGCCGCCTTTCTTATCCTCATGGGAGCTTTGACTTGCTCCCAGTCCCGACTCAAGCTCCCTGATTGTAGGGAGGTGGCCCCTTTTATTTCCACCCGGATGTGTTCCAGGTGCCTGATGACGTTCTTCCGGCAGCACTTCTTGGTGTGGCAGAAGTGCTGCCCTTTGCATCAGAACCACTCTGGGCGTCCCCGGAAGGATCTTCTTCCATCTTCCCGGGTGTGGTGGAAGTAAATGTTTCCCAGGTTCCACGAGGTTTGAGGCACCCCCTGGCAGTGGCCACGGGTCCCAACGGGTTGGAACTTCTTTACTCCTCTCCCGTGGTCCTCTCCTGGTCCAGGGCGGTTGCCCCCTTGTGGCCCAGAAGATATAAATGCCACCTTCTGGTCCTTACAGGTGTCCTGGCTAGGTAAGAACCCCAGTCATCTGTGACAACGCATTGTTATTTTTTTATGCCACTTCATGAGTAAAGGACCATCATGTAGCTTCCAAGGCCACACCCGTAACAACCGATTGTCATGTAATTAAGACAAAGCCATAAAATAGCGACACCCAAAGAAAAATAGAATAGTTTTATGATAAACAACAACACATAATAATAACAAAAGTGAAGATATTTAAAGCACATTCTTGCAAGGAGATATTCATAATTTCTGCATGTCCAAGTTCAAAAACACCCCCAAAACTGTCTTTAAACTCTGCAAGAAAAATTTATCGGACGAAAAGTACATTTTTATATGTCCACATGTCATTACAAATGTAGAGAAGTCTTAGTTCACTCAGGAAAGTAACTTTTCAAGGTGGTAATCTGGGCAGGATTAACTTGATTGTGGAATCAATTTAAAGATCAATGCAGTGAAAAGCAGCAAGATCATCTTCTGTTTTCCAGGAAAGTAACCTTCTTGGGTAGCCTAAGACATATTCACTGTAAAGTATATTGGCGGGGTGGCACAGTGGTGCAATGGTAGCACTGCTGCCTTGCAGTAAGGAGACCTGGGTTCACATCCTGGGTCCTCCCTCCATGGAGTTTGCATGTTCTCCCCGTGTCTGTGTGGGTTTCCTCCGGGTACTCCGGTTTCCTCCAACAGTCCAAAGATATGCAGGTTAGGTGCATTGGCGATTCAAAATTGTCCCTAGTGTGTGCTTGGTGTGTGGGTGTGCCCTGCACCAGGTTTGTTTCCTGCCTTGCGTTGCCCTGTGTTGGCTGGGATTGGCTCCAGCAGACCCCTGTGACCCTGTAATTAGGATAATGGGGATTGGATAATGGATGGATGGAAGTATATTGGCAGAATATACAAACCTCACCCAGACAGCAAGCCAAGATCTGTGGACTGCACTGACTACTGCTGCACCATACTGTCAACATCCATGCACATTGTGGTTTCAATTAAAGTTCAAAAATGGAATGTCTGACATTTACCATTCTTCTTGACTCAAGAAAACTGGTGATCCAGTAAAAGGAATATTAAAAGCCATTGTAAGCAAACAGCAGTCAAGTAGTGGAGCCTTCTAATCTGAGCATCTGTCAGCAAATTTGGACCTGTGCACTCAATGTTTTGCTTTGGTAGAGCTATTTAACAAAGTGAATTTATAGGTGGGCTGCTTATAATCTATCCATGACAATGTCCTTGCAGTCTGTCTATCTATCTATCTATCTATCTATCTATTGTCACACACATGCACTTAGGGTTCAGCCAAAGGGTCCAATTCAGAGTGGTCAAATGGTAGAAAATGATTGGTAATGAATATTAATGCCTTCCTACAGACCTACAGAAGAATAACTCATTCTTTCAAACACTTCCATCCCGTTTTTGATGACCTCACTTCTGTCCCGCCCTGACAACTTCACTTCCAACTTCCTGTTGCCACAATATAAGAACCCTCCATTAACTCATCTTTTTGTCTTTTGTTATTTTATACTTCCAAAGGCCGATTTCTGTATCTTTTTCTATAATATACAGGGAGGATCCCCACATCTTTTTTTTGTGTCTGCTTTGCCTTATTACACTATCTATCTATCTATCTATCTATCTATCTATCTATCTATCTATCTATCTATCTATCTATCTATCTATCTATCTATCTAATATAGCACCTGTGCAGTCTGTATATCTACCTATCCATAATGGACATTTCCATGCACACTTACTGTTTAAGTTATGGAAGACAGGGACACACCTCACAAGTGAAAACACCAAACAATACCCTCTAAATAAAACCAAAAGCACTTTCTCCCAGGGAGGTGTCTCCATAGCCTATTTTACAATTAAATGTTCAAGGCTATTTATGTCCAGTATTGATTCTTCATGACAATAGTCACAATGCAAGTAATTGGGCCCTGCCTTGATGGGCACGAGTTTAATTATGTCGGCTGAGTCGGATCGATTCAAAGGCTCTCACGGCAGCCATATGACAGACAGCGCCTGCCATGAGTACTTTGCTTAAGACTAGATCATGCAGGAAGATGGTAATAACAGCCCACCCGTCTAGCACTTTTAAAATTGGCCTGCTCATATCAAGCGTGGCAGCACAGCCCAACAGTTATATGTCAAAGGCAGTGAAATTGAAAACTGCTTCAACTTGTTTTAGCAAACTGTTAGGGAGCTCGGCTCACATTTTGCACATGGCTCGTCGTGTTTGTCAGTGCCGTATAAACTCTTACATCAGCAATTGGCTATAATTGTACAGTCCATAATAGTCTTGTTTCCAAGAAACCAAAGGTGCATGATACACAACAATTGCATTAAAACAGTCATTGCCTTCATTCTAGTTTTCTGGTATACAGTAGGTTACAAAAAAAGCCTTGCCTTGTCTAGGCAGAAAAAAAACAAATACACCTCATCTCAGAGTGGACGCAGGCACATCCGCACCTACACTTGCACCATTTAAATCTGGAGGAGAACATGGAAGTTCACAAACAGCATTCATACCTGCAATGTAAGCAATATGAAACAGCAATTCATTATAAAGTTTGAAAGTGCCCAAGCTTAGAAATGAGTGTAGCTGGTAATAACGGCGTAGCAAGGTTCACAGGGGCCTGGGTGCAATCATTCACTGGGCCCCCAAACCTGCACGCTTCGTGTGCTCGCACTCCGGAGGGGGGGCTCTCGCTGCTAAAATGCTTGAAGACAAGATAGATTGAGAAGGAAGCCATTAAAAACGATGTTCGGAGAAAAATATAGTTTTGTTTTGTAAAGCGTAAAAACAGACGTGTGTTGGCGACTTGGCGTTATTGCCTAATAGTGTATATACACTGTACTCGTCTGTTGTCTCAGCCGGTACTATAGAACAATAAAAATAAAGGATTATCTATGTTTACATATCAAAATCACGACCGATAAAACTTTCAATACGGGATATAATGAGCACTTCAGCATTCCGTTCAATATTCGTCAGGGGCTCAGGCCTCACGGCAACAGCAAACGGGACAGACAGGGGCGCCGAAATACGAAATTGTCCCAATAATCCCATACAATACGGAAGTATGGAACGTCTATAATTATGTAAAAATCAGACAATTTTAATCTCTCATCTCTTTATATTTCGTCAATAAAAATTGTTATACAAACTTACATACACTAAATACCATTGTTATGATTATTATGATATAAATTAAGTACATGTAATACTAATACGTGACTGATAACCTGACAAGTAAGTTACCTGACACTGCAATGTTTGCACACATCAGAATTTTTGTTTTCTTGCTTTCTTTCTTGCAAATTCTGCTACAAGCTCATTGGTGTCCAATTTAATGGCTCGTCGACTTTCAATCGATAGCACGAAATGTAAGAATCCGTTAAGTAGGCTATTAACAGAATTGTACTTTCTGTGCAGAAAACCTGAATCTGACGCTACAAAATACGTACGTTACGGTTACCCGTGCACTCACCTGTGGAAGTGAAATCTAAGAAGAAACAATAGGCTAATCCGCCAAGTGGCTAGGCCTAAGAGCCTAAGATTCACTAATTTGGCAGTTGGCACAAGGCATACGTGATTGCGCTGTTCGACATACGGCCATTTGATGTTGATCGATTAACTTACCTAACAGAACTGACTGAGAAATAGACGGAAGCGGGAAGCCGTTCGTCGACGATCGTGCGAAGCTGCTTGCCTGCTTCATAACTAAGCTATAGCCTTTCGGAGAATTAAGTGAACATGTCGCTTTGTTTTTAGCCGCCGTCGTCTGTACACAATGTGCCGCCCCGCCCGGCCAAGTCGGACGGCGCTAATGAAAATAATGTAATTGTGGGAAAATGTAAAAATGCTGACTGACGGTGGCTAAAATCGCTAAATACGGACATGTGAAAGTCCTTACTACAAAGTTACTTAAATTAATAAGCAATACGATCAGTCTAACTAATTTGACTGTGACTGATGGTCTGATGCCCTGATCACCTGATGAGTGCGCCGCAAAAAAAAGAGGCCTGATGGGCCCTCCCGAGGCCCAGGGGGGCCGGGTACATTGCACCTCTTGCCCCATTGTAGCTACGCCACTGGCTGGCACTCTGTCCCCTTGTTATATCTGCTTATACTGTTCAATTCTGTAGTCCTTTTATCTTTTTCAATCATTAATTACAAGTGATTTAAATGAAAAGTTTGATATCTAGTGAAATATTTAATATTGAGTACTGTACAACTTTATCATTTTGAGTAAGTAAAGTAAATGACTAGGGGTCGACGGTTTTAAAAGTTTTTGGTAAAGGGGTTTGCGGCCGAAAAAAGTTTGGGAACTCTTGGTGTGCAACTGATGCCTGCAATACCTATGACGTGAGTCATATAACACCCACAACACCAGTTACGATATGACCATCGCGTGTCAACAGAGTCTAAGTGTAGACCTCTAGAGCTCCACTACGTTGAGAAGGTTGTCGACATTAGGCAGTATGTCCAATTACACTCTGGTTAAGATTAGGGTTGTGGGAGGACTATCTGAATCAAATAATGATGACTGTTGACTACACAAACTGACATAAAGATGTTGTTGAGTTTGACTGACATTATAGGTGTTTGGTGATGTTGTGGGTGTTATGTATCTGATGTCATAGATATTGCAGGCTGCAGAGTTAGATCCATCTCAAGTAATTTGATAAGTTGATTCAGTGAAAGGGTGTCAAAAACTCTGGCTGTGTAAGTCCAGAGTCTTAGGAAGGCTGTTTAATGTTAAATCTAGGGGTTTGTCTTACTTGTTTTGTGTCATCTTTGCTTATTCTAAAGTATTTTCATGTGTTTATTGTAAGTGCAGTGAACAATAAGCTTTTGCAGGGGTAATGCTGCTGGGAAACAGTGAGAAATTCAAAGAAATAGGTGGGTGAGATTCCCATGACCACCAAAAACTATAATCTTTCGCTAGAGATTGCTCAAAATAAACTTTTCTGTATATAATTCTTTACACCAAAACATTATCTCTGATACTATGCACTTTTGATAACACAGTAAACATGAAATACTCCATAAAAGGCAGTACACAAAATAAAATTAGCAACATGCAAAAGATTTTTTCTTAATAGTCATTCCCTAGAATTCTTTGATGTTTTGCGCTAACATCTCAATACAAATACCCTTAGTCACTGCTGTTGGAAGGTGCCAAGACTGGAGAGATCTCAGCGTCACTTCCGACAATCTACCCTTCACAACTGGTGGATAGCGTTGGAGGTCATGAAGGACACACCAGCTTGAAGTAATCTGACAGTGAAGTCTGCTTTGTTCGCCGCTTGAGATCCTCAAGAGTCTAAGCGCATGGGTTCATAACAGAGGTAAGTTGATGTTTAAGCTAGAGGCTGTGATTGATGATTGGATCAGCAGTCTCTATGTCTCTAGCCAGTGTCTACTTTCCTCCTTTTCATGGATATAATGAACCATCAATTCTTTAACACCAGACATTACAGCACAATGTTTATCTAACACCTTTATTTTCTCACTAAGCCACATCACTGACTTAACAGGCTTAGAGCCCGAAAGGATTTGCTTTACACTTTGGGAGCATAATTGCAATACAAAGTTTGATTTTCTTAAGCAAAACAATGAAAATATGCAACAAATGCATAGCAAGTTTGTTACTTTACATAGGTGGGGTTAACAGGACCAATAAAGCACCTGAAAGGATACTAGTCGCTCCCTAAACTTGCACACATCTTACTCTTCATTTTTTTCTCTACTGTCCATAGCATTGAAGCCCACAACTGTGTGTCTTTCCCAACGTAAAAATAAAAAAAAGGTTATTTATAAAATCATGACAATTATTTACAAAATTTAAAATGAGTGCATGTTGAGGATCTACTATATGTAAATTCTGTTAATTTTGTTCTCTTTATTTATTATTAAATATCTTTGTATGATACTTCTATGTTGCTTATTGTTTGTGGGTGGGACATCAAAAGGCAGGGTGTTAAGCTGTCAGAGGGTAAAATGAAAAGTGCCCAAAAGTTAAAGATTTAATCCAGGAACTGGAAGCAACAAAAGGAAAACAATTAGTCCTCCGAAACTTTACGCTTTTCCGTATCACTCTCTCTTTTACATCTTTTTTATCTCCACCTAGTGGCCCAAGTACAGAACATAGCATATCCTCCCTTTACTTAAGAAAAGTACTACAATTACAGTTGGTAAGTTAAACATCACTAGCATTCAAATGATCACCGAATTACATCAGACATTCAAATTTATGTAACAAAGTCCTCAAGCCAATGAGGGGTTCTTCTCATACGAACTGGAGGACTGTGAGAAACCCTAAGTATTGATGTCAATGTAGACTGGGCGGTAATTCCACTGTAGCATCCCCTAAAGCATCACTTGTCACAGGTGCATTTGGCTTGGATAAATGGGAAGAATGACATTTTTTTCCATCTGCCAACAGGTAAGTACATGGACCATATTTTTTTGAATTTCCACAGGTTGTGAAAATCTTGGGTGTGCTTTTGGAACATGTATTGGATTACGCATACGCATCTTGTCCCCTTTTTGAAAAACAGGAATCCGTGCTCCACGTCTGGTATCTGTATACTTTTTCATTTTCTGTTGAAGTGAGGAGACTCTCCTACCAACAGTATCATCATCGGCCTTGCAGGCAATATGAGGAGGAAGGACATTGAGGCATGTTCGCATTTTCCGGCCATGAAGCAATTCAAAAGGAGAAATTTCTGTAGTAGCATGTGGTGTTGCACGATATACCTGAAGGAATTCTGAGATAGCAGGTTTCCAGGGTTTCACTTGTAAGATAGAAGATTGGATGCAGCATTTGAGAACACGATAAAATCTTTCAATGGTACCATTTGCAGCTGGATGGTACACTGAAGTGCATATGTGTTGTATATCTCTTTCTCTCAGAAATCCTGCAAAGTCTGTTGATGTGAATTGACATCCATTATCTGACACTATGGAACATGGATTTCCAAATCTGCTAAAGACTGAAGTGAGGAAATCTATAAAATTCTGAACAGTGATAGAAGCAGTGAAGGCAACTTCTGGCCATTTGCTATGATAATCAATGAGGGTTAGGGCGTTGGCCTTGTTGACCTTCATGAGCAAGCACGACAAAGGTATGGCTCAGTGAAACAGGAGCAATGAGATGAGCATCCAATCAGCCTCAAACTTCTGTTTGGATTTACTCTGTCTGAGGCCGTAACTGTACAGCTACAGTAGTGATATATTATGAGCATGTGATAGTTATCCAGGCCTTTGGGCTAACAGCTGCTGTGTTTCTTGGGCTGACCGCCTACACTCCACAGTCAAAGAGGAACTTCAGCAAGCTAGGCACAGGCCTTTTTGCTTTCTTGTGGATTTTGATCAATGCAAGTTTCCTTATCACTCTCTCTTTTACATCTTCTCTATCTCCACCTATTGGCCCAAGTATAGAAGATAACACAGGGCATGGACAGGCTGAAGTTGGCCAGTAAAGTTTGGGCTCAGGCTCCCTTGGGAGTGGCCTATCTTTTGGCAGGCCATTGAAGACCCTGGCTTGTTTCTGTGGGTCTTTTTGAGGCCTAACACCCTTTTTGATATTCTGAGAGCATTTGATTCTACCATGTTGCTGTTCACTGATAAGACATAACAACCAGTCTAAATCAAATGTAGCTGCCAGTTTTACAAGCGTGCTCTGCTACAACATCCCTGCTTCTTTGTGTGAAGTTATACAAGTACATATCAGAAGTGTAAAGTTAATTTAATGAGGTCCAGGACTTAGGTACATGAGTCTAGGACAACGCCGGCTGAAAACTTAGCTTTATGAGCTCCAAGAGGGGAAAGCCACTTGAGAGACGAATGTTAGATTTATGACCTGGAAGAAATGGAATCGGACCATACTTAAGTATAGTTATACAAGACCAAATGAATGAGCTCACCATAAAAGCAAAGAGAGAAGATAGAGAAGAAGAAGTAAGTCGCTGCCAAGACTTCAGGCATTGACAAGATAAATCACCACCTGTATGTGGACACACCTATTGAATGTGTTGCTGATCTTCATTTGCTTTCACAGCTACAGGACAACCAAGGCTGTATAATGTGGATTGCCAAATTCTGTTTGCTTTAAGTTTATGGAACTAGCTCTTTGAATAATACTTAAAGAGTAAAGATTGTTAAGCCTGCTTTCCTGTTTGCACATTTTGCACTGTTCTAACGGATTATTCTCTATTCTTTATTCTTACCAAGTGACTTAGTTAATTATGTCTGCGAGTGAAGAGGACACTGCAATACAATTATGTAGCATGATATAGAAGAAAGTGTGGGCTGTATAAAATTGATACAATCGCACAGTATAGAATAATGTGCAGAGTGTATGGCCCAAGTCCAATTTAAAGTCGGAGCAAGTGCACTGTGAATCTGAACTACTGTGTATATCCTCAAAGTTTGGTAAGAATAAGAACAGGCAAAAGAGAATAGTGACAAAAGTGCAACATATTACTGTAGGTCTACAGAAAAAGTTCCTGCCCATTTGAGATGGGGAATGTTTGAAGTAGAGGTTGCCCCAGAAGCGTTTCCACCATAAAACACTGCCTCTTTATACAAAGAGTAAATCTCAAGGCCTGTGTGTCTGCTTGGGTCACCAGTAAAGTGAACAAGGTGGCTTTGCTGGGGAGTAACCTATTTGACTAAGTGAAATGAAAATCTTGACAATTTTTGAAATGTATCAGGATGAGATATAGAGACAGCGTAGGTATTAACTAAACAAGTGAGCTAGACTGAATTATCTCCTTTTATTTACTTAAGTGTCATGTTTCGTCCAGCATGTCTCCCCTGGCTGGGGTTCAAAGTGGTGTTTCTTGTTTGTTTTGTGTTATTTTATGCCAATTATTTGTATTCATGTATATTATGTACATTTTTCATTGTGTTTGTCTATAAGTGAATGTGACCTTGATTATGTCCCTTGTGTTTTGTGGGTGGGCTCCCCAAGTGGTGAGGCTACCTGCCAATCACCTCCAGGAATGGCTCTCCTTTTATATACGGAAGGGCCTCCCATAGTTCCTGGCAGTTCACTGAATGCGTTGGAAGCAGAGAGAGTGCTTTTTCGTGAGTTAATGTTCTATTGCTTACTTTGTGGTTTCTGGAATTTCGAGCCTGCCTTCTGCTTCTGACTCCACCTCGTGGATTTTGTTTTTGTTACTGTGCTTATTGATATTTTTGAACCTCTTCTCTGTTTTCGACCATGTTGGAATTGTTTTGGAGCTTTCAGGGCTTCTAGATCACAACACTAAGCTTTGTATGTTATAAAGGCATCTAAAAATCTTAGTTTTCACTTGAGAGGACAACAACATAGCTTAGGGAGGTTTACTGAAGGGTACTTCCATCCACACATCTTTCCAATTTTTGCACCTGCTTTTTCCATTTCAGTGTACTAAGGAGCCATGGCCTATCCCAGCAGAGAAAAGCACAAGATAGAGACCAACCCAGGGCAGAAAATCGGACTAAACCTCAACAAACCACACTTGGCCAGTTGAGAATCATTTGTCTATCTAGTACAAGTATCTTTGGAATGGGGAGGGAACTCAGAATATCTGGTGGATACCTAAGAGAAGAATATTCAAATTCCACAAATACTGTGACTGAGCCACAATTTGAGTTCAGGTCCTCAGAGCTCTGCCACAGCAGTGCTATCCAGTGCACCACAGTGATGCCCAAAGCCAGGCCATTGCCTTTAAAAAAACGCATTTGTATAGTCAGACCCCTGGGCAGTATAAACAGTTTTACTTTTTCCTGATCTTTCATTTTCATCCAGGTTCTCTCATCAATTTCCCTCGATTTCTCCATCCATTTGTGAAAATTTCCATTTCAGGGTCACATGCAGCTTAAGACACAAGTTAGAGATGAACCCACATTAGCACAGCAGTTCATCACCCAGCATAATAATGTCTAACATGCTCATTTAGAGTAACTTATCAAACTGACATGAATGTCTTGGGACATGATAGGAACACAGACTACCCAGAGAGAGCCCATAAGAACACAAGGAAAATGTGAAAGTTACACACAGACAGCAAACATGTCACAATTTGAACATAGGTCCCTTAACACTGCTTCACCATGATGGCAATAAACCAGTGTCATACATGTGCGATTAGGAGACAGTTTACAGGCTCAAATAAGTGCATTTGCCCGCCAGACCAGGGGTTGGCACTGTCCTCTAACTCTTTCTCCTATCTCTCTTTAGAGCAACAGAAGAACCCTCAGCCTCATTATCACTTACAGTCCCCAGACAACATCACTTCCAGTTCTGGTCCACCAGATCCCGCCTCCTCCTGATATCACTTCCGGTTCCAGAATGCCACATTCTCATAATGTCATTTCCTTTTGAGAACCATATATACTACCTCCTCTTTGGTATAATCAGTTCTGTTTTGGACTCCAGTCTGTAAAGATGTTATTCATTTGCCTGACACCTACAGTATATGGGGGGATCCCCCAAACCTTTGATGTTGAGTTTGTGTTTAATTTACACCAGCGAAAAGTCATTTGTTATGATTGGACTCTGGAAGATTATTTTACTGTTTTGGGCATGTCTGTAATTTATAAAATTAATGTCCCATCACGGAAGCATCAGGTGGAAGGCCAGAGCCAACCTGGTCCTTTGGAGGACACACTCACTCACACATCCATATCACCAGTCAACCTAATCTGCACTGGCAGACCTTAAGAAAAGCAAGGAAAATGCAAATTCCACACAAACAAAGTCAATCTTGAGGAGCTGTGAGGCAGCAGTGCTAACCAGTGTGCCAATCCTTCTTCCCTATAAGTGTGTAATGTGTGTGTGTTCTGCTTGAATCTCAGCAGGTTATATTGTAGAGTTTAATGCTACAACCTGAAGGCTTATTGTCACCATAAATTGATCTACCTCAGAAGATGGCAAGCAAACCCAGTAATCTCATGATGGATATTCTTTGAGGGAGTTATTTTGTACAGTAATTGCCTCTGGTAGATGGGCACTTACCAAATATACTCACGCATAAGTCAGGTCTTAAAACCCGAAAAATCGATCATAAAATCAGACCCCGATTTATACTCCCATTGAAAAATATGACATTTACATTTTTTTTTTTGCATCTTCTTGCCTCCAGTCTTGCATCAGTTTGTCAGACTTATCAAATTTTGTTGCAGTAGCGCAGTTACCAGTTTCTTCCGCTACTTCAATGACATTTAATTTAAAACCAGCTTCATATTTTCTTTTGATCAAACACTCCATCATAGATAAGGGATGCTCTTAAAATAAAGTTGTATGAGGGTGTGAGATATAAAAAACACAAATTAGTGCAAACGTTGCTTTGGAATATTTCAGGTATTACCGTGTGGTCACGTAGGCACAATAGAGAGAGAAAGAGGGTAGGAGTACGCACTGATACAGTGCATTGCCGCACCTACATAGAAAAAAAGGCAGTGTGCTCCGTGGTTTCTCTCTCAGGTGGGCGTTAGCATATCATAATCTCTTGGACCAATAGTGTGAGTTTTCCGCATTCGACTTATGCGACCAATATTATAAAATACCAGAAATTATACTGTAAAATCAAGTCCCGACTTATCCGTGAGTATATACGGAATATGATTTAAGTGATGCTCAATTTGTGCCAGAACTATGTCTGCCATCCTGAGACTGATGTGGAACAAAAGCACAGTGGAGACTTCATGCAGTCTTCTTTTGCTTCTACACATTCAGTATACAACTATTTAATTAGCTTTGTTACTTTTTCTGGCCCTGCCAAAAAGAATTTTATTAATTGTGTCATCATTGGCAGCTCCCTCCTGCCTTCTTCCTTTATTTAGTTTTCCTTGGCTTTTGACTGGCTACTCCTGGAGCTATGACTTTTAAGCCAGTAGCTCACATTTTTTGGTAATGTGCTTTCTACATCCACTTGAGTAAATCCTGCAGGCCATGGCAGCCATCCACTGGTGATTAACTAGATCATATGGCTTTGGAGTAGCACAGAAACAGATCAGGTTCTAATAATTCAGTCAACTGAGTGACGCATCAGAGAAGTAGAGCAAACAAAAAAACATATGTGGGCTAGAGAGAGCTTATGTCAGAAGCATTGAGTACTCATTTATGTAATAGCACATTCACTTCCTCACACACCCAGAGTTCAGTCATGTAAGCATAATTCAGCATTGTCAGTCAACATAACCTGCATTGTATTTGTGATGTAGGAGACGGCCAGAGTACTCGACTGATACGTCTAACCGTGCTGCCATTTTCAAATCAAGTCAGGTCAAGTCATGTGATTTTATTGTCATCCCATCCATACACAGTAATTAAGCATACAGTGGCATGGAGTAACGTTTCCCAATACTGCACTTTGACCAGTTGGACATATTGTACAGAACCAGGAAAAGTACTAGGGCACCAACCGGGCCACCCCGTTTGAGTTGTAACTGACATAATAAAAAAGACGCACTTGGCACAAAATAAAGATGGCTCTTATCTGCCTGGTACGTTTTATAAAAAGGTTTTATCAACAGAAGCTCTGACCTCTTTGTCATGATGGTCAAAACGAGACACCACAATTCAGGGACCGCATATTTTAATGGTGACCAGAATGGAAGGAGCGGAGTCTGTACTGGGCAGTGTGGGCACCGCTTGCCATCATTCTTGAGCACCATCTTGGAACTCTGGGGAAAAGAAAGGATACAGTTAGTGACAGTGCCCTCTATTGTCCCAGAGTGGCATCGCTTACCTCAGCAGAGCCAGGAAGGTGATCTCAAGGCATACATGTGTGACAACATAAACACAGGACAAGTTCAAGAAGTGCAGCTCCCAAATAAGATGGTGATGTAGCTGGTCAGATCACCCTCAATGGTGCCCCTTTTCAATGTGGTGAGAATTGGGGGAAGGTAATCTTGCCTTCCTCAGCCACTGTTGGAAGTGGAGATCCTGCTGCACTTTCCTGGCTGTGGAGGCGGTGTTAATTGAGCAATTACAGTCAGCTGCCCAGTTCACACCAAGGAATATGGTGCTCTTGACCAATTTCACGGCAAAACCCTCGATGTGCAGTGGATTGTGGACAGCATAGGCTTTTCGGAAGTCAATGATCATCTCTTTCATTTTGTCCACATTAAGAGATTACAGCAGTTGCACCAGTCTGCCAACTGTTGTATCACCATTCTGCAAGCTGATTCATTCCAATTGCTGATGAGGCCCACCACCATTGTGTCGTCAGCAAACTTAATGATGGTGTTAAATCTGTACGCATCCGTACAGTCATGAGAGAGCAGAATGAACAGAAGTGGGCTAAGCACACAGCATTGGGGGGTGCCAGTGCTCAACACTATGTTGCGAGGGATGGTGCAGATTGTCTGGAGTCTCTCTATTAGGATGACCTAGACCCAGTTGTATAGAGAAATGTTGCTGCCTAGCAGACTTAACTTCCTTAACATAAGGGTCTCTTTTGTCCGGATGGGACAGGGACAGATGGAGAGTAGATAAAATGGCATCATCAATGGAACTCTTCAGGTGATAGGCAAACTAAAGAGGGTCATGGTTTTTTTTTTTTCCCAGGTACTCTTTGTTTTCACCCTACACCCCAGATAGGTGCACATGAGATTGTTCGGCCAGTCTAAATTGGTCTTGTGTAAGTGTGAGGGAATCTATTAGAAATTCTGATTGTGCGTGAATACACCCTCTCCAGGGGGGTCTCTCTCTTTATACCCAATACTATTGGATTAGTGCCCCAACTCCACAGGCTGAAAATGGGTGAATGTCTGAGTGATGATTATACTACGATGGAAAGAGACCCCGTGCAGTGGAGCTCACTGGCTGTCAGAGGTGTTCTGTATCATTTGTAGTCTGATATGCTTCTTATAAAGTAGTTTGGGGTAATCAGCTCAGGACAATGAATGACACACAAACTCATGTTTCTTGGAATAGGAGCATTAGTCTGCCAAAGTGACACTGCTCTGTTCATGATGCTGTTGATCCTTTTGTCCTAAGGTCTGCATTATTAAATGCAGTTCTGCAAATTGATAAGGAGAGAGTTGACAAGACTGCACAGATGGATATGGGGCCTGCCTTTCACTTTCACCTCCTTGTATATAAAATCAGTCAACCCTTAATGAGGTATCCAGTGATTTATTGCCCTCACTCACACACATGCTGTATTGAAATCATTTTTCTAGTTAACATGGTGATTGAAATTCTGAGGTCTTTTGGAAACCTTTGGACTTTTACTAATAACTGAAGCCAATTATGGAGTGGATTCACTCCTCTTTATGAACTACAGTATAGCGCTTGCCTGTGCTATAATAAAACTTAGTAATATCAGGGGCCGTAAAAGCTACACCATGTATGACGGCTTTTGTTCACAATGTCAGCAATATAGTGGATTTTCTACAAAGAAGAGTCTCATGCAGAGCAGATGGGCATGATGCTCCACAGCTCATGAATGTAATTGCCATTGACAAGCATAAAATTTCAGGCCTCTATACACTCTATAATAGTAGAGAAACGATATGCTGAAAAGCAAAAGTATTAACCAAGATATGAAACACAATCTACACTATATCCTTCACGTGCAAGATCAAAATCCACTATCAGCGCATCTTTAATAAACAGTGACGCCGTTACAACTGCAGCAGCACCCGCCACCCACTTTTCTATTCCTATTACTCTTATTTTCATTTATTTCTGTATTTGACATTTTTACACTTGGTCATTACACGCATTTTAACAACAATAAAAAAGTGTATTTATTCTTCTTTTCTTTCTCAGTTGATAAATCTTTTTTTACTGTATGTAGCACATACCACAGTGCACATTACTGCTAAGAATATTACAAATTCAATTAATGTGTGGGACATTCTGTTTTACTGTTCATTTATGGTCTATGTAAAGACCTTCAAGGTAATGTTCATTGAGAGTCACTTAGCGACTTTGCAAGTGATATACTGTGTCTTACCATCAAGACTGGCGCAAGGATTCAATAGAAACAGTGACATGGTTCAAGCAGTGTTGCTTCTCCTTATTTTGTCGAACTTTATCTGTAAATACCAACCTACAAATGCTGTGAGAGAGTGAAGTGTGAAGAGAGATCAAAATATGTGCGACCTTCACTGGTCTGCCCAAAGGATGCTCACACCAAGTCAGCCAACCCTCTACCTGCTACTTGCAGGCTGTGGTCTATGCAGGCCTAACAAGGGGACTTTGCTTAAAAAGTTAAAAATACAAAGAAAGTCCAAAGAAGAGAAAGTGCCTTACAAGGGAGAGAAGCTGGAAAAAAACTCTGGCCTATAGATAGATAGATAGATAGATAGATAGATAGATAGATAGATAGATAGATAGATAGATAGATAGATAGATAGATAGATAGATAGATAGATAGATAGATAATCCAAACTATAATATCTATCATTGAAGAGTTTATTAGTAAAAAAAGGAAATTATAAAAATAAGCAGAAACCTAAAAGGCAATCCACTAGCACTATCCACAATCCACAAAGCACTATCCACAAGCAAACTCCAATAACAGAAGTGTAAAAGTCCATAAACCAGAAATCAGAAATGAAACAACACTTACTTAAAAAAACTTCTAGCAAATTTAATGCAGTTCTACACAGTTCTTTCTGGTCAACCCAGCAGCAGTGATGTCAGGGTTACCCTATCACATGGGGTTCCATCCACAAATTGCAAAGCATGGTAAACTAAATCTTAAAAAAAAATAATAGAAAATACACAAAAATCTGAAAAATAATAATACAAAATTAAAAAACAACAGCAGAAAATCAATACAAGCCAGGGAAAGAAATCCTGGCTGTAACGCAACAGTAAGCCCTCCATGCCACCCTCACAATTCACTCAGATAAGCGTTAGCCTGTCTCATGACTGATCTTAGAGCTCCGTCTTGTCTTACATGGAAAAGAACAGACAGCTCAGAGAAAGACCTGCTTCAGACCGGCACTGGGGGACACAAGGAAATGCAGAGATTAATGCAACATGCAGGTATGCCACCAACTCCTCCATTAACCCGAGGTCCCTTAGGGCTTTGAACTATATTTCAAGAACAGCATCATGGCTCCATATTGAGCAAAATTGTTACACTAATCAGGCACTAATTAATTGGATTTTCAAAGTTTGCACATACAGTATATTGTCTAGACTCTTATTTCCCACATCACTCCTCATCCTATCCAGTATGGAAATGGCCATTCACTGAGCGGAGCAGACCAAGTAGCTTTATTCCCAGCCAAAGCCTTAAGATAAGTCTGGAGTATTCTACAATGCTTTAGGTGAGTCATTAGATAACAAACACACACACACAATGCAACTTATGCAACTTGACGCAACCTTCACTTAGAAAACATAGCCCTTCACAAAAAGTGCAAGGAAAGTGACTCGATCAAAGAGAAAATTGGACACTTCACATGCATGTAATGCATGTACAAAACTCACACAAAACCTCTCAAGATTTCTTAAACACAATAAACACACTTGTTACTTTAATCCTCTGCACTCTGCCTGTCATTCCAGCCCTCCACTGTGTGTCTTTCTGGTTCTTTGGTGCAAAACAACAACAACAACAACAACATTTATTTATATAGCACATTTTCATACAAACAGTAGCTCAAAGTGCTTTACATATTAAAGAATAGAAAAATGAAAGACACAATTATAAAACAAAATAAAAAGACATGTAGTCAATGCCTATTTATATTTTATATACGTCGAGGCGTGATGAGCCTTTTGGCATTTAACAAAATGAGTTACTGAATGTACTAAATGTAGTATTGTAATGATTTTTTAAGTATTTCCTCCTCATATTTTTTATTTGGCAAACACTTTCATTAAGAGCCAGTTACAGTAAAAACAGCTTGTGGAAGGTAGATCAAATGTGCCCAGCAGCAGCTCGATTTGTAGAGCAGCATCCTGGTCAGGTCCACTGGGGGTCCAGAATGACATACAAGATTAAACTACAGAGTTACAGATTCAGCAAAAAATAACACATGTAACCTTAATACTTATTTTTCTTTTAGCCTTTGCTTTAGGAATTATGTGTGAAGCCAGCAGCCTCCAAAAGACACGCATGGTTGAAGGGAGCTAAGTATGCTGCCCTGGTACTGAAAATGCTCTTTAAAATAGTAATGTTAAAGCTGTTATAATAATAATAAAAGGAAAATTGAAAATATGGCAGTTATTTTCCATTATGTTTAATGGTGATTAATTGTGAATAATTAAATTAATATTAATTTAACAGTTTTAATAAAAAAACAACAGCAAATCGGAGATCTCAGGTACAAGAGTGAAATGAAGTAGAATGAGGAGCAAAATGATATTTTTAGGTCACTGGAGGAGTGTTTAAAATCTGTTAGTATACCCATTAACCAGTGCGGTAAACAACTGTGTCCAATTTATAAATAACAAAATTAAAACTGTTGACCAAGGAAATGATGTTTAACATAATGCCAAATTCAGTGCGAGGTAAAATAAAAGACCATTTGTTTACAATCGAATGCTGGTGTTTGCCTTCAATTAAGAATTTCTGCATACAGTATACTGTAGATTCAAATTATATTTCAGCTGTGATGTTCAATCTGACAGTCCTAATAAACAAACACACACGACTGTACATAAATACTACAGTATTTACACAAACTCGCCTGCTTGATAATAAGTCATGGATGATTGGCCTACCATGCCATTTACATCTAACAGCAAAAGCGCCAAATACTTTAAATGCAGCAAAACTGCTTTTACATGGAATCAAGCTAACTTTAATTGTAACTGTTAGATGGAAAGAAATCAGTTTATATTACACAGACATATATATATACAGTATATATATATATATATATATATATATATATATATATATATATATATATGTATATATATATACATATATATATTGTAAAAGATGCAACAACAAGCAGCACAAAGGTTTGGGGTTTTCCGGCCCCGTATATTGCAGACAATCCACAATTAATCAAAAAAAACACTGATCAAAATATAAACACAACAGGTTCATATGCGTGATGCTGAAGATGGCGTCGGCGGCCATTTTATGTACGAGGAGCCGGAAGTGGAGGAATGCTGGGAAGGAACTGTGAGGGAAGATGGGATTGATGACGTCAGGAACAATGGCGGAGGAAGGGCGGAAGTAACGTGCTGAGGGCAAATGAGGCTTATGGTGGCGGAGCGTCTTTTTTTTCTGTAAGAACGCAAAGGAGAAAAGTTAGTACCCCGCCACTCCCTGCCGTCGAACGTCTTCCGAAGCGTGTTAAGGTCCGTCCGCGGTCTCCTATTCGCGCGTGTGTGACAATATACACAGTGTATATATATATATATATATATACAGTATATATATATATATATATATATATATACAGTATATATATATCGTAATAAAACAAGAATCTTCCGCAACGAGAAAAAGAGTTGGGGACCTTCCCCGCATAATATGCAATGCACAATAAATGCAAAAAAGGCAAAAATATGATCAAAATACTATACAGTAATTGACAATGGAACATGACAAAGATGGCAGTTTTATACAGTGAAAAAATGACTGGTGGAAGTGAGTTGGCAGGAAAAGACGTCATAACTGTCAGATGGAAGTGACATCATCAGAGGGAGAAAGAAGTGAGGTGAAGCCGGAAGTGACATCATCGAGATGGGGCCAGAAGTAACGTCATGGTGAGGACAGAGGAAGTGACATCATCATTGGGAGTCAGAAAGCGGCTTGACTGCTTTCGGGGTGATGATTGACCTCCAAGGTTATTCCTCTTATTTTTTATCTTATTTTATTGTAGAATCAACTCTAGGCAGCAGCCAGCAAGGTGGTCATGTGGCAATGTGTATGGGCTCTGTTCTCATTCCCTACCAGCTTCGTCATCACTTCCCCTACCTCTTCATATCTTCAATCATTTTTGAGGCAGATTGAAGACTTAAGTGCCAGCTTAAGTGTAAAATTAAAGAAAACATACTAAGTAATTGCCACACAAACACAGACTTAATCAGTTTTAACACGAAAATATACCAGCGAAAGAGAAGAAGCGGGCCGCTAGGGTGGAGAGAAGAAGAGCTGCTCAGGAAGCAGCAAGCGCATCAACCTCTGAGCAAACGAATGGTAAACATACAGAGAAAGAGTCTGAAAACTCTGGTATCTAAATAATTGACTTTCACTCCTAATTCCTTACTCCATCATGCACTCAGGGTGGGAGATCTGTTGAAATTCGGAATTAGCTGCTTATTTGTGCCAACACACCAAACAACAGACATCACCCAGGATGATTGAGATGTAAGTATTTAAAAACAAAAGAAAGAAAGAAAGAAAGAAAGAAAGAAGCAAACAAACAAACAAACTGTTTTAGTTGCTTAATGGCTTGACTCTACGTTTAATACGTTTAATCTGTACAAAGACTGTAGCCATACTTATAAGTGGAAACATTACAAATACACAGAAGATCTAAGTATGTACACTGTGACAAGAAATATCAGTTGGCAGCCGTTTACGGTCAGACAAAACGGCAACACTAAAAGCAGGTTATACCCGGAGCACAGACCTAATTTCAAAGATGTCAACAGCCTAAGAAATTGCCGCTGAAGCATAACTACAGTGTGCACTAAAATGGAAAAACTCAGAAAGGCATTTACAGATGGCAATCCAACTAAAAGGAGCGAACCCTTACTGAGAAAAAAGAAAAACAAAAAGCTGTTGATATCAACAAAAACAAGGACAAACTTAAAATAAAATAACAATTTGGAGCTCAGAGATTATCAGGGGAGACATTCCCGTGTGAGTAATAGTGTGAAAAAGTCAGAAATTCTTCAGTGGCATTTGTAGATTCCTGGGACACCAGTGGCATACCTTATCTAGGATTTTCTTTGATGAAAAGAAATTTGTGGAGGAGCGGTTACATGTTTTAGCTCAGTGATAGCTAACCGCTGAAGATGTGCTAAGTCTGCAGGGGAAAAAAAAAACTTTTCAAAGTCCTCAGATCAGTTCAGGATGGCCAGGCATCAAAATTTGGTAAGCTGTTGTCACAATTTGCAGTTTGATGTTTTGCAGTTGTGTTATTCTGTACTTTATAAATAATTCAGTAATGCTTATGACAATGGCCGTTAAAATTGAACTTCTTCTGATCAAACCCCATGCTGTGGTACAATTTAAAACAATTTAGATTACAATGTTGGTAGTTTTAAAACTTGTTTGGTTCACAATGATAGTTGGTTGCTGAACAAAGCTCAGTGATACTTACGACACCGACTATTAAAATGGTGAACATACAACCTTGTGGTCCCCAATGCCATCCAGTGGTTGGGAAGTGCTAGAAAGGCTTTGGGAAACAGATTTCATGAAAAGGAGTTTTTATTTAAATATCAAGTATGATGTGTAAAATAAGGGGAACATTAGCAAGACAAAGGCCTCAGGTTCCAACTGGAATATGCCAGTTCCACATATTTTGCATGCAAGGTAAAAGAAAAAAAGGAGATTATGGTGCCCTCTGGTGATGCGATGGAAGAATTGCAGGAGCATGTGTAGATCATGAGCTCTTCTGGTCAAATGGAGAATGATGCTGGCCAGCTGTCATTTTTAAGGTAGGAGTACGAGTAAACACATTTCCTCAGTTTTGCTGATTCAAGAAACTGACCCTTAACTTGACCAGGATTTTAAAGAACTGTTCTAACTCGCTAGGAGCTGCGACATTTACTGTGTGTTACAATTCAATTCTACTGCATTAGGATCCCAAGTTGGCCCAATAGCCCTGTCTGATTCCTTCTGAACTTTCTGTTCCTCTGTTGCCAATTAGCGCTCGGTTTCCAATACGGACTTCCAACCCTTCATTCCCATGGATAATAATTCAGATGTCCGAATGAAGTGTGTCCCAAAGTCCCACCATGGACTGACTTCATTGTGCAAGTCATTCAGTAATTGCATGACTGTTGACATTAATCTGTTAACTGGGAAAATCTTGAAGAAAAGCTAGAAGAAATCCCTAATATCTACAAAAAGTTTAAAAATATCACTAAAAGCAGCGTGTTTCTTTTGCCATACTACTTAGCTTATTTCTTTTGGGCTTGCTTGTAGATCTTGACATAACCTGCAAAAACTCAACTAATCATTCATTTATTAACAGAAACCAGTATATGTTGAAAAGGCAATACAGTAATCTTCTTTAATGTGCTGTTTTTCTTTAAGAAAGTAATAGTGCGCATTGAATTTATGAATCTTTGTGACTGGTCTCGACCGAACCTGGCCAATCAGAGCGTTCCATTTTGTACCTTTTAGGTGGTGAGTTTGGTGGCAAATCAGCAAAACAGCAGAAGCTCTATTTGTTAAATGTAAAAGTCAATGTAATTATATGTAACACAAGTATAATTTAATTGTCTGCCCTTAAAATATGTTATTTATGTGATAAAGTTTGTATATTTGAAGATAAAATGTTTTAGTACAATTTCTAAAGTAGCCTACAGAGGATTTAAGGAGTATTCAAACGGACACCAATTCAGAGTTTCATGCATATTTTTTTGTGATAGAATTATTTTCAGTGTGTCTATTAGTGTTAATTTTTTCTCATTTTACATACACTAATATTTATTACATATTTAAGTGGATGAAATATTTTATATTTATTGATTTTTTTACATTCCATACCACATGCGCCTTAGAAGAGGTCATTCTTCTGAAGCTAAGTATGTTCAGGCCCGGCCAATACTTGGATGGGAGACCATCTAGGAAAAAATTAGGTTACTGCTGGAAGAGGTGTTGGTGAGCAGGGCGGCGCAGTGGTAGCGCTGCTGCCTCGCAGTTAGGAGACCTGGGTTCGCTTCCCAGGTCCTCCCTGCGTGGAGTTTGCATGTTCTCCCCGTGTCTGCGTGGGTTTCCTCCCACAGTCCAAAGACATGCCGGTCAGGTGGATTGTCGATTCTAAATTGGCCCTAGTGTGTGCTTGGTATGTTTGTCCTGCGTTGGGATGGCACCCTGCCCGGGATTGGTTCCTGCCTTGTGCCCTGTGTTGGCTGGGATTGGCTCCAGCAGACCCCCGTGACCCTGTGTTCGGATTCAGCGGCTTGGAAAATGGATGGATGGAGGTGTTGCTGAGGACAGCAAGGGGCGCTTACCCTGTGGTCTGTTTGTGGATTCCAGTGCCGCAGTGCAGTGATGGGGACAATGAGCTGTAAAAATGGTGCTGTCCTTCCAATGAAAACGTAAAACTGAGGTCATTGGGTTGATTACTGGTGGGGTGGAGACGGAATATAGGACAGAGGTGGCAGAACTTGTGGCCTGGTGTCAGGAAAACAACCTCTCCCTGAATAGAGATAAAAACAAGGAGATGATTATCGACCCAAGGAAGAGTACACTGCAGCACACTCCCATTTACATCAGTGATACTGAGGTGGAGAAAGTAAAAATCTTCAAATTCTTTGGAACCCACATTAGCATTATCATCTTACAATACACAACAACACATTAACCGAGCACACTGTTCTGTCTGAGGAAGTTGAATAAATTTGGCATGGCAACCAAAATTCTCACCAATTTGCCAAGTTATCACCTGCTCTATTATTGTATGGCACGGTAACTGCTCCTTGCAGGAAAAGAAGGCACTTCAGCATGTAATTAAAACTACACAGCACATCTCTGGATCAACCGTCTCCTCCCTACAGGACATCTACACTAGTAGGGTCATCAGGAGGGCACGCAACATAATTAGAGACAATACGCTTCCTCAACACACGCTTTTCACGCTGCTTCCCTCAGGGAGGCGCTACAGGAATGTGAAATCACACACCACAAGACGGGCGCATAGTTTTTTTTCCACAAGCAATCAGACTTCACAACAATGCTAAAAGTTAAAGTCAATCCAAACCATAACTCATAGCCTCATAAATGTACTGACTGCTGCGGTATGTCTTCAGGCACTTTGCACCTTATTTTCTAATCTTTTAGTTGTAATTGCTATTTATTTTTATACTTTCTTTGTCTTTGTATATGAAGGTGAGCAAGCAAAGTAAGAATTTCATTACATGGTTTCAACATGTATTTTTACTGTGTATATGACAATAAACTTCTTGTATCTTGTCTTGACTCTCTGTGGACATAAAAGATCCCTGGGAAGCCTTCGTAAAGAGTAGGGCGTATCCTGACGTCTTGGCTAAATTGCCCACCACAGACTTGTTATTCTGGCCCTCTAATCATACCCTGCCTCAAACTGGCCATCTCTCTCTCACTCCTTCACCACCTAACAGCTAATATGCGGTGAGCGTACTGGTACAAAAATGGCTGCTGTTGTGTCATTCAGGTGGATGCTGCATACTGGTGGTGGTTCAAGTGGCTCCCCACTCACTATGTAAAGCACTTTAAGTAGCAAGAAAAGCACTATATAAATATAAAGGTGTATTGGCACTATTATATAATTCATTTCCTCTGTATCACCGGTGTCGAACTCCAGTCCTGGAGGGCCGCAGTGGCTGCAGGTTTTCATTCTTGCCATCTTCTTAATTAGTGACCAGTTCTTTCTGCTAATTACTTCTTATAATTAACTTGACTCAGGCACCTTAGTTGTTTCTTTTCCTTTAATTAGCAGCCAAACAATAATGAGATACAAAACAAGATGCCACATGACCGGCTTATATGTTCCCATCACATATTATCTGAAAATAAAGAAAGGCGATGGTCTCAGTAAGGTTGATCTCTCAGGTCACCAAAACATTTTGACAATGCGCTTAGAAAAAAATAGAAAAACAACAGTTTTGGAAATGTCTGCTGTGGCAGAATGAGAGCAGCAACAAGCCATGGGATTAAAGAATGAGTTTAACTAACAGCAAAAATCAGCTTCTAATTAAGAAACTGGTTGGAGTGAAAGTGGTTGGAGTTTGAAGCCCCAGTTTAGCCGGTCATCTGTTAGCTCGTTTCACATCTCATTTTTGTTTAACTGTCATTTAATGAAGAAAGGAATGAATTCAGAGGGCTGAACTCTTCTAACAGGGATATTAAAGTGATGGGGAAAAAGTTAATCAGCAGTGAAAACTGGTCAATGATTAGGAAAAGGGTCAGAATGAAAACCTGCAGCCACTGTGGCCCTCCAGGACTGGAGTTCGACACCCCTGCTCTGTATGGATGTTATCCTGAGTGTAGTGTGCCATCTAGTGGATTATTAATGTAACTGTCTAAAATTATTTATTGTTAGAAGTTAACACTGACATTTAATATTAAAGAGATTGTAATAGCTACCTTATGTTCATTTGTTTTCTTTAGACCATGCTTTCATATTTATGTAACTTTGGAAAACTTTAAATAGCTATTAAAAGAAGATCTTCATCCATCTCAGATCAGGTGCCTTTATTGGTTGTAATTTAATTCTCAACCAACGTAATTCTTCACAACAGTATGTGTATATCCATGTTAGTCTAGGACACTGGTGTCCCCCTCATTGGAGGAGAATGTAATTCAGTAAAGTTTGTAGAGTGGGAGGCAGAGGAGCTGTGAAGACCCCTGTGCATGCAGAGAGAGAGAGAGGCAGCATGCGTTATAAAAAAATAAATCAAAGACAAGCAGCCGTGGCCCCTCAAACAGAGAAGATTTAACAGATTAGGAGCATGACAACGGTGTTTTTAAAAAAAATCTAGAAAACAGAAGCTTAAAAGTGACATCCAATGAGAAGAAAAGAAAAAGTTAGTTGAGCACTTTGAAGTAAAGCAGTGGTAAAATTAATACAGCAAAAGCCGCCTCACCAAGTGCAGCAAACAAGTTTGTGGTATGGAAAAAAGAAAAAAAAAACAAAACAACAGACAGTGGGCATAAGAAAGAGTTTATAGATGTGCAAGGCCCATTCATAGTTAAAACAGTTGAATTAAATTACATGGAAGTTTTTCTTCTTTTTCTTAATGACGTGCTGTGTATGCAGGCCTTCATTTTTTGTTCCCCTGCCAATTTGTGGATTGTGAGCTGAGAAAAAGAAACTACTAGAAGAACTATGGACCCACAGGACTGATTCTGGAAGATTTGTTTTTGACTAAGATGAGCAGGTACGTCATAATTGCACTTTATTTTTGAATACATCTGGGCTGATACGGAGAGAAAAATTGCACAGTATGCTTTGTGCAAATGGTTGCTGTGTAACATATATACATTTTATATTGTAATTCTATTAACAAATTTGTTGGTAATTAAAAGCCAATAACATACAGCTATGTATGTTGTTTTAGTCAAATTATTCAAAATATAATAGGGCCTCTCAGAGATGAATAACATAAACATTTGACATTAAGAAACACACCCTAAAATTTAAAGGGCGGTTGAAAGGCGCCTAATTTTTTTCATTATTCTAATTAGTTTTTTACTTTTCCCCGACATTGAGAAGCCATTCACTAAATCAGGAAGCTTACCAGCACATAGGCAATATGATGGCACAGGAAGGCATTGAAATTCATGTGTTCTTCAGAGCATTTCTACAACTCCATCTGTGCATGTGGTTTTAAGTTAAGATCCAGAGTTGGGGGCTGATCTTGTTGCAGGAGGGTAGACGGCTCCCTCTTTGATCTAACATGGCAGGACAACTCCTCCATTGTGGTGACAGGGTCATCTTCGGCTTGCTGGTCAGTTGAGTTCTTATCATTTGGCTTGATGGTGCTTAATGACCTATCAGTAGCTCAGAAAGGCAAAGCTGGAGTGACCTCGTTCTGCCAAGACAAGACAGAGCTTTAGAGACACTGCTTATTTGGGATTTGGTCAATATTTGCATTCATTTCAAAGTCTGGTACACAAGATATTCTATTTCTTCATTTTATTTAGAGATGTTGCTTTCATTTGTGTGTTTAGTGTCATAATGCTAAATAAAATAACAACCATCTCTTTCAACATGGTGGCAAAATGGTTAGTGCAGCTTCTTCACAGCCCCATGGACGTGGGCTCAGGTCCCAGCTTGGTCACTATGCTTATACGTGGTCTCCATATTGGTGGAAGTTTTCTCCGTGTCCACCAGTTCCTTATCACATCTCAGTGACATGCAGTGTAGGTTGGCTGGAAACTGTAAATTGGCCTGACATGACTGAGTGTGTGTGAGTAGTTTATACTACGATGTAATGGACCAGTCCAGGGTCTCCACCTGCTTTGTACCCGATATTACAGACTCAAAATGATTCAGAGCATAAATTCATGATGCTGGGGTGGGGTAGGCTTTCATGATCCTGGAGTGACAGGTCTACTAAAGATTATTTTGCAACAAAGATTCTTCTTTAAATGAAAGGTGAAGCACTTTGTTGATTTTTTGCGGCTGACCTGTTTATTAGCATTGCATTAAACTGACAAAGCCATACTTTTTGACAAGCTCTGCTTGAGGCCTCCAAAGAGATAAATACAGTTAACAGCATTATTACTACTTCAAGAGGACAATGGCCAGAATGATGTTAAAAAACAAATTTGCTCAAAGAAAATAATGTTAGATTTGGTTAAAGTTTATATCAATGTGTGCTTAAAAAACTAAATATTGCCAATAGAATTGTGATTTTTTCCCTTGGGATTAATAAAGTTATCTATCTATCTATCTATCTATCTATCTATCTATCTAGAATTATTCAATGTTTCTAAATTTGAAGCCCTGGATGCTTAAGTGACTTTCATATAATGTGGCAGTGGTGGGAATCAAACTGGGAACATAATGGTGTACAGTCCAATATCTTTCTTAACACTAGCTAATAATACTTATATCACAGCATTTAGATTTGCTACCTCACAACACCTGCAGAGTAGATTTAAATGCCAATGTCTGTCTGGAGATGGCATGTTCTCCCTTTACATTCACATGTCTATGCAAAATGCACTGTTTTTCTACTCTCATCATAAAGACATGCAGGTTAGATTAGCCAGGAGTATAACTGGCCCCGTGTGGGCAATGTGTGTGTATGATGATCTGCTGTACTTTCCAGGGTTGTTTTCTGTTTAGCATCAGATGCAGCCAGGATGGGCCATGGCTCCCTGTGACATTAAAACTAAATTACGACACATCAGTGAAACACAGAGGCATTAAGTCATTTTAACGTATGTTGTTCAGGTTTGCACCAATTGGTTCTTTCATTATTCTGTCTCTGTATATTCTGTAGTTCACTGTTCACAGTGTGTTACTTGTCAAAATATTAGTGACATAGATAGACCTAATGGAAATTACATTTTCAAAAGAAGCAAGCTACCAATAAATGCAGATTTTAATAGGCTGTTTTTTTTTTTTTTATTTTCCATGGAAGAAAAGAGCTTCATGCTAACGATGACAAAATAAACCCATTTTGTTCTGCTCATGGAATAAATCAACTAATCATTATGGACAAATCAGATTCTTGTATTTCTATTTTCTAACTGCACACTTTGCTTCCTCGTCATGCATCTTCTGGGGTACAATTTCAAATTAGCAAGTCATTTTCACCACTTCTTGGTCTTTGCACTTGCTTTCAAATTGCAGCCAAGGGGAACCAGTGTACAGCTGTCAGCTAATGCCTTTCCAGATCCAGATAATTTATCTGAAAAATCACCAAGAAGCCAAAAATTGTCACTTATGATCCTGAATTCATTTACTAAGGTACCTAGATGGCTGGATTTTTTAATTAAGACAAACCGCAGGAGGGCAGAATGAAAGGTAAAGGTCCATATGTGCTGGGTAAGGGCTGCTACTCCACTGCTAACCTCTTAGACCCAAAGATGACTTTTGTTGTGACAGTTAAGTCAATTTGACTCTTAAGAAGTGTGCATAGTATACATAAAAACAACATGACAGTGGTGATGCTTATCATGCTTATGTCCTTTTATGGATTTTTAGATCTGTGCATAACAAAGCCAGTGGTGTTCCGTTAGAGCCTGGCAGATGAATAGAGATATTGATCAGGAAATCACAGTTTTGGTAGCAGTTCCACAACTTCACAGTGAATGTCACTTCAGCAAATTATCAGTCACCTCTCCGCAGCAGCATCTTGTATAAATGACCTCTGTCCTATCATTAGTAAATCCATTAGGATAACTAAAGCCATCTGTCCACTCTTGTATTTAAAAAGAAGAGTGTGTAATATTTCAGAAGACTACACACGGAGCTAATGATGAAATAAAATGCAAGTTATCAGTCAATCTTTATGGTAGTTTGTACACTGTATTTGAGCAGTGTCAGGTGAAGCCTCTAAACCTCTAAACTATAATTCAACCTTTAGTTTTTACAAGCCAACTTACTATCCAGCATCTAACAATTTATAAATTAGAAGATGTCAAACAAAATCATGCACTCACCTATTTTCTAAATGTGATGGGTTCAGCAGCAGTAGGCACAAAGCAAGAATTATTATTGGATGCTTCCTCACACCTACAATAATTTATGGCAGACTGATTTAGAATCATCAGTTAACACCTACAATAATTTTGGCAGAGCAATTCAGAATTATCAGTTATCCTATTATGAACTTCTCACGGACAAAATAAATAAGGCAGCAAAATCCCACATCGACACTGGAAGCACTTCCATACTTCACAAAGGCTGCAACTGTTCCAGCAATCAAATTGGGACCCTGATGTGCCGAGACAGCAGAACGAAGCACTGCACCACCAAGCTGTGACACAATCACATATTTGTTCATCCAATACAATACAATACAACTTATTTTTGTATAGCACTCTTCACTGAGTGCAGGCGCAGAGCTCTGAACAATTCTCAGTTAAAATACAAGAACAGATGATACTAATTACTAAATACCAAACTGGTACACTTATAAATGCAGATTTGTTAAAAAATATAAAGAGCAAGGCAGAATTAATTAAACATAAATGGAAACCAACAATAACTGTCCATTAATTAATTGATGAACTATGACCAGTTGACAATAGTGGATATTAAAACTGTAAAAGAGAAAGACAAAAATAAAGTCACAGTCCTGAAGACCTTGGCCAATTGGCTGCTTACCTGCTCCATGGGTTTTTGATAGTAGGGTCTGTACTGGCCATTCAATCTGGTGAGAGAATCTTTCCATCTGTTGATTCAAACGCTCCTGTATCAGAGATGGCTTTTCCATCTGCAGGAGAGCAGCCTGGTAGTAGAGCAGTGGCACCAAGAGCCAAATCCAGATACTAAGAAGAGAAACAGAATGGAAGAGGGTTAGTAACAGTTTATAAATACTGTGAATCTCATATTTCTGTACAGTATGCACAGCTAATCAGCAGCTCTAGTCAGGGTATGCCAGAGTAAAGCAATGAGCTTTCAGAATGGATTTAAAAGCAGAGACTGAAGGGGCATCTCTTATTTTGGCTGGCAGATCGTTCCACAGGTTTGTTGCCCTGTAACTAAAAGCTCTATCTCCCAGTGTTATATTATTAATCCTTGGAATCTTAAGCAGGCAGGCATCTTGAGATCCCAATGTGCACTCTGGTTTGTAAGTAATGATAAGCAGGGTCTTGACCATTTAAAGCTTTATATGTTAAATGGAGGATTTTGAAATCAGCCCTAAGCTTAACTGCGAGGCAGTTTAAGGACTTAAGAACTGGAGCCATGTGTTCGTATTTTCTGGTTCATGTAATAATTCTTGCCACAACATTTTGAGTTAACTGAAGGCTGCATTTGAACAGTCAATGAATAATTCATTGCAGTAGTCAACTCTACTAGACATCCAATTTCTATACTTGCTTAATACCAGGTGACTTGCTCTACTCAAGAAATCAACTACCTAATAGAAGCTGGTCTAACAAAATGAAATATCTTTCAATCCATTTCTCAAAACCATTTTCTCTGTTTCAGGATAAGAGCCTACTCTGGAATATCTGGATATAAGGCAGGAGCCAATCCTGGAGGAGTGCCAGTCTGTTGCTAGGCATGCTTCTGATTAAACCCACATTAACACACATTGGAAAGGGGTGTGTGGCGCTCCTAATATCTATGCAAAAGGACGAAGGTCCAAGTCTTTAAAGTCCTGGTGCTCCCTGTCCTGCTACATGGTTGTGAAACATGGATGCTATCCAGTGACCTGAGATGAAGACTGGACTCCTTCTAAGCTGTGTCTCTTCAGTACCGTTGGTTTGACTTTGTTTCAAATGAGCACTTGCTCATGGAGTCTCGAATGAGGCACATTACCTGTACAGTAATCCCTCGCTATATCGTGCTTCGACTTTCGCGGATTCACTCTATCGCGGATTTTAAATGTAAGCACATCTAAATATATATCACAGATTTTTCGCTGGTTCGCTGATTTCTGCGGACAACGGGTCTTTTAATTTATGCTACACGCTTCCTCAGTTTGTTTGCCCTGTTGATTTCATACAAGGAACGCTATTGGCGGATGGCTTAGAAGCTACCCAATCAGAGCACGTATTACATATTAACTAAAGTAGCTTGATTGTTTGCTTGTCTCTGCCTCTCTCTCACCCTCTCTTACATTCTCTGCGCCTGACGGAGGGGCTGTGAGCAGAGGTGCTGTTTGCACAGAAGCTATTTGCCTAGTGGATACGGACGCACCTGAAATGCCGCTTTATCGCGGTGCTTACAGAAGCACACTTATTGATTTTTTGATGGTTTGCTTTAATCTCGCTCTCTCTCTCTGACGTTCTCTGTGCCTGACGGAGGAGATGTGAGCAGAGGGGCTGTTTACACAGTGGCTGTTTGCTTAGAAGATACTAACACTCCTCTAAAAAATGCCGAGGCAAACTTAAAAGCACAAGTATTGATTTTTTGATTGTTTGCTTTTCTTTGCGAGCTCTCTCTCCCTCTCTCTCTGAAATTCTCTGCTCCTGAAGAGAAGATCTATTTCCATTCTTTTAATTGTAAGAAAGAACTGTCATCTCTGTCTTGTCATGGAGCACAGTTTAAACTTTTGACTAAAGGGTGTTATTTCATTTCTAGAGGGCTCTAATAATGTTAACAGTGTGGGAGAGTTTATAAGGGCTTAAAATATATAAAAATAACTACACAAACATATGGTTTCTACTTCGCGGATTTTCATTTATCGCGGGGGGGTCTGGAACGCAATCGAGGAGGGATTACTGTATTATGAAGGAGTGTCAGTTGCGGCTCTATAGCCATGTGGTGTATTTCCCTGAGGGTGATGTAGCTTGCAGGATCTTCATTGTTGAGGACCCGAGTAGGTGGACCAGGCCAAAGGGATGACCACGCAACACCTGGTTGCTGCAGATAGATGGTCATCTCCGGAAGGTGGGACTGGACTGCGTGTCTGCCTAGGGGGTTGCCAACCAAGATCCCACTGTGTAGTGAATGCGGTAACACTCTGCACCAGTGCATGCTCCCTAACCTGTCCTGACTTGACCTGGAATGATCAGTAATCCATGTGACTCAGAGATATGGGAGGAAAAGCAGAGTATCTAGAGAAAAACCTATACTACAAATCAAATAAACTTGATCATTTGTCATGTAGTGCCTATAAAAAATATTCACATCCTTGGAACTTTTCATATTTTATTGTCATAAAATAATAAACCATAGTGAATTTAATATGACTTTTTTGACACTGATCAGAAAAAAAAGACTTTAATGTCAAATGAAAACTGATCTCTGCAAAGTGGTCTGAACTAATCACAAATATAAAATGCAAAATAATTGATCTCATTAGTATTCACCCCTTTTAATATGACATACCAAAATCATCACTAGAGCAGCCAAGTGTCAGCGTCACAGATGACTGTAGTCTAAAATGCACCTTCTTTAGAAGGTCCAACTTGTGGTGAGTCATGATGGGGGGCTATTGTACACAATTAAGAGAAAACAACACTGAAGTAACTCTGTGAAAAGGTGATTGAAAGGCACAAGTCAAGAAATGGAGATATGAAAATATTCGAGTCACTGAATATCCCTTGGTGTCCAGCTAAATCAATCATTAAGAAATGAAAACAGTATGGCTCAGCTGTATATCTGACTGACCATTCAAAAGTGAGGGAGGCCACCAAGTGACCTATGAGAATTCTGAAGGAGTTATAAACTACAGTGGCTAAGACTGAAGAGAATGTGCAGACAACAACTGCTGCCTGTGTGCTTTACCAGCCACTGCTTTATGGGATAGTAGCAAAGTAAAAGCTACTGTGAAAAATGACATTTTGGAGAAGCACATGGGAGACTCTGAAGAATGCTGGAAGAAGGTTATCTAATGAGACCAATATTATTTTTTTTGCTGGAAGTATCTCAGACTCACACAAATTAACAGAGTGTTTAAGATCAGCAGAGAAGAATGAAAACTTATCAGGGGTGGAAAAACTAAAACCAAAAAATAATGTCAAGTTGGAATAAAAAGACGACACCAGACTAGGAATCACTCACCCTGCTGATTGGCTCTGTTAAAAAATAATACTGAAAATGAAAGGCGACAACTGACGCCTGATGAGCAAAAATGAAGTACTAATTAGTGATAGTATGACAAACATTAAGTGAGTAGAGATACATGATGAACGACCAGTGATGAGTGACTACTGATACATGATATGGAGTAATACTGAGGTTTCATGATTGGAGAAGTGAAAAATGACGATGTCCTAAAATGGACATTGTACACCAGAGTAAAGTCATCTAGTTGGTGATGAAAGCCTAAATGTCAGCCAACCAGCTGAACTCCCTGGCAAAAGAGGTATTTCTGTAGTTACTGAGAATTCAAAAATAAATTAACTTGGTGTTAAGTGCAAGTTTGATGAGTTCTCTGCCTGTTGGAGCACATTTATAAGTTGTGAACCCCACAGTATGTACAGCTTAGGATTTCCTGTAGACAATACAGAGCTGGGGTTTATATGCTTTGGAGAACTGCATTAGGATCCTGACAGCTATTAGGCAAACTATTAAACTGGATTGACTTGGTTTGTTTAGACAAATCAACCATTTCTGATTTGACTTCCATCTCTCCAGGCTCCACTGTAATCAATGGCCAAAAATCAGCAGAATTAATTCAGTCACAGGGCTCGTGGGTTACAATGAAATGGGCTTTAAAAAATCAAAATGTAGTCCATTGGTATTCTGGTCACAAATTCAGACAAAGAATAGATACTCAGCACTCAACTGAGGACAACCAAGTGCTCATAACTGGAGATTCTATGGTGCGTCAGAATTCCAAACTATGTTAATCCAGCAGTGAAAGTAAAATGCCTCCCTGGGGGTGAAAGCATCCAATATAAAGGCTAAATTGGATTTCCTGGCCATTGATGAAGGTCTACCTTATTGTTACATGTCAGCAATAACAATATCTATTTGGAGAAATCTGAGGTATTAAAGGGGAACTTCATATCCTTATATGTCAAACCTACAAAGCCATGCCGAGGGAATGTAGTCTGTAGCAGAATATGCTCACCTGGTGTATAAATAAAAATATAGCTCATGTTAATAATTGAGGTGATTCTGGATTTTTCAAGAGAGCTGGTGTTTACTCGAACTGGAGAGGATCATTAAGACATTCCCAAAATATGGCAGGAAAATTGTCAGGCTGAGTAATCAGAGCACCACCCAGGCCGCCACCTTGTGATCTTAAATCACAGGCTGTTGTTTATCCCACCTGTTATTCTGTAGCTGCTACCCAGAATACCTGTTGTTGAGTATCGTAGGAATTTATTCCTGTAGCAAAATATAAATCAATTAATAACCAGAAGATAAAGAGCATAATTAGACTGAAACTTAAAATTTGATCCTCTACTAAGGTTATCTTTATTATTATGTTAATTCAAATTAAAAACAAAATTATAATGCCTGTTCAAAAAAAAAAAAAACGTTTAATTTAAAATTCAATTTACAAAACTTTTCCTGTCTGGAAAATAAAGCAGCTTTAGTAAACAATATTATATATTAAGTAGTAAATTTGATTTGTGTCTTCCAACTGAAACTGTTCCCTTAGATGAGGCATCACCAAATGGTTACACATTCCACCAAAAATCAAGAGTGACTGGTCCAGAAGGGGAATGTGGATAATTCTGTGTGGACAGTTCTGCAAACTGCATGTAAAAATGTAGATGATTTTACATCCTTTGAGGAATTTGTATTAAAAATTAAAACAGATTCCAGCAACTGGTACCGCAATTCCAATTGTAGTACTAGTCTACAGACCAGGACGGCTCTATTCATTGTTCATGACTGAATTTGGCAGCATTTTATCTGATTTAGCTATAAATCATAATCCCACATATACACATATTAGCAATACACTTTTAAACTAACATATTTAACAAATATGTTTTATATTCTAGATGAATAGATGAAAACAGAAATAATTCTCATGCACTTTTCAGAACAGTTGCTAATCTAACAAATGACTATTCTGAACTACAAAGTAAAACACCTAAAGATTTTTATCAGTGCAGACTTTATTAATTATTTTAGTGATAAATTTGACAATATAAGATCTCAGATTTCAGCAGCGAAAACTAAATATTGCAATGTCGTACCCTGTATCGCTTTGCATACACCACTAGTAATTTTAGTTAAATGAATTCATAATTTTAATTTCTAAAATGAAACATAGTACCTGTATCTTAGGACAAATCCCAGCAAAATCAGTATAAAGCTGAACTGATGTTCTGGTAGCACACGTTCTTAACATTTTCAATAGCTCATTACTGGCACAGTTCCTGAAAAAGTCAGAGCTAGACCCACAAACACTTTACAATTTTAGATCTTTTACATATTTAGCCCTTCTTTCAAAATACTTGAAAAAGTAGTCGCCACTCAGGTTCAGTCTCACCTCACACATCATAATTTCATGAACTCCAGTCTGGCTTCCACAATGGCGACACCACAGAAACGGAACTAACCTGTGTTATAAATGACATTCTAATATCCTCTGAAGGGAGTTAAATAGTAATTATTTTGTTAGCTTTAGATTCAGCATTTGATACCTTCTATTTTATTACACAGGCAGGAAAAAGACACAGTCCTTGTTAGTTCATATTTATCGATTTCATTACATACAGAAATATGCTGACTGTATTTTATCAATACTGTATACTTAGAAGTTAAATAAGGTGCCCCGCAAGGCTCAGTACTGGGACCTTTATTGTTTTCACTTTAAATGTTTCCATTTTGAACCATCATTAGAAACCAAAAAATTAATTTTCACTCCATGCCAAACAATGTTTATCTGATGATGCCCTCAATTAATTGTGTCAGCAAATTAAAAGAATGTAGAGATAAGAATTATTTGTCTCTGAATACAGAAAAAAAATAAATGCTAGTTATTGGTAGAAATGATGCATAGCACAAGAATATTCTGTCACTTATTTATTGCAGTTGGCTTAACACACAATTTAGGTGTCTTTTAATTCACAGATTACAAAATTATCCAAAACCTGTTTATCTGTCTTACAAATGATGGAAAATTTTAACTTTTCCAAATATTAAGGATACACTGAAAAATTAATTTATGCATTTATTTCTAGTAGGATTGACAACTGCAATACGTTAATCACTGGTTGCTCAAATCATTCTTTAGAGAGCTTTCAGTTATCTAATTATAAGATGCTGCTGTAAGAATTATTACAAAAACTACAAAGTATGAACACATAACATTCATTCTTTAAACTGGCTTTTAGCTTTCAAAAATCCCCCCCTTTAACTTATACAGCCTTAAATGGCCAAGGCCCTACATACTTATCTGAGCATATTATTATTTATGCCAAGCATTAATACAATAACAACGGAAGGCCAAGCCTTTTAGTTACAGGACCCTGAAGTAATGGAATGATCTGCTGTGCATACTGCACCTTTATTTGTTTGTCATTTGTACAAAATTGTAAGCATTACAATAATTACAAAACTGCAACTAAACATCTATTTTGTTGCTCTTCTTGCTGCCAAGCTGTTTTCCTGTCCATAGAAAGACACCGGGGCACTGGGAGCCTTGGAATCTTCGGATTGAAGGATTCTGTGAAGTTCCAACGTGTCCACTCTGTCCTGGATGAGGATCCCAGGAGCATATTCTGAGTAGCTGCCCATCTGCCCTTGGAGAGGGCCGATTCCGTTAGCGACACGATCAGGTCCTAAAGTGTATAGCAGAGACCATTTCACATGCAGTGGCCAACAACAAATATGTTGGCAGCCAGAGAAGAATTGCCTTCATAAGGGCTGGTGAGCAGGCGCAAGCAAAGCAAAAATCAACCAGCCTCCTTTCATCTTCAGCAGACTGGGAACTGCGGGTTGACCTGGGCAGGCAGCTCAAGTTCCCGGAATTTGTAACATCAACCTCATTGAGACCCGATATAGTTTTAACATCTGCATCGTCCAAGCAAGTCCTTTTGTTGGAACTGACAGTCCCATGGGAGGACTGCATGGAAGAGGCAAATGAGCGTAAGCGGCTCAAGTACCAGGAGCTCATTGAGGACTGCCGAAGGAAGGGCTGGAAGGCTTGCTGTGAGCCCATAGAAGTAGGGTGCAGAGGCTTTGCCGCTCGATCCCTGTGTAAGATCTTTGCCAGGCTTGGAATCACAGGAGCTGCAAAGAGGAGAGCCATTAAGTCCATCACAGAAGCCGCAGAAAGAGCCTCGAGGTGGATTTGGATCAAGAGGTCCGCAAAGTGGGCCAGTGCTGCTGGGACACAAGTTGGGGCGTGCTCAACCCCGGCTGGGTCACCTGAGAGAGGGTGTCTGATGTTGTGAGACCCGAAACACCCGATGATCTCAGGAAACATCACTGATGATGTGTCCCAGCGCATCCAAAGATGTATCTAAGTACTGTCATCACATTTGATGGCTCAGCATTGACTGCTGAAAAATGGGTGGGCACCCAGTTGGCAGAGATCTCAATGACTCTGTTTTGACCTTGTCTATTATAATTGATTGTCGACCTTCCAGAGGTTTATTTTCTGCATTGTCGTCATGCCCACTAAAAGTGTATCTACTAAATACTCACTTGAAGGGGTGAATGCTTATCTGAGAAATTATTTTGAGTTCTAAATTTGTAATTAATTTAAACCACTTTGCAGAGATCTGTTTTCACTTTGACATGTCAATGTCTTTTCCTGTTGTTCAATGTCAAAAAAATCCAAGTAAATCTACTGTGATTCAATTTTGTGTAACAATAAAGTGTATAAACTTCCAAAGGCATGAATACTCTTTATACGTACTGTATATAGAAATAAAGGTTAAACATGATTTTTTTCCAATTTCTAGCTTTGTAGTATGCTGCATAAAATGATACACAAGAAAAGCATGCTGCCTGCAGGACAGGACCTCGTCATGTAGTATTAAACAGTCTTTGACACTAATCAAAAGCAGGCAGTGGGGTGTAGTGGTTAAGGCTTTGGACTTCAAACCCTGAAGTTCTGAGTTCAGATCCGGCTACTGACACTCGACCTACCTGTGCTCCAATTGGAAAACTAAAAGAAATGCAACCAATTGTATCATAAATGTTGTAAGTTGAATTGGATAAAGGTGTCAGCCAAATAAGTAAATGTAACTTTACTAGAAAACCAACCATTTTGATTATTATATGTCACGAAATGTCTGAAGTAAAACAAAGTCCTGGGGCCAGGTACTAACAGAGCAGCTGGGAAACTGTTGTTAGACATTTAGTTTTTATAATCCACATTAATAAAAGGATAAAGGTCTGAGTGTCTGTCCTGGTGTCTGTCTGGTTGCTATGTCTCTGTCGTTCCAACAGATGGAACATCACAAACATTAACACTGCTTTTACCAATCCCATACAAAATGGCACATAACAGAGACGTACACATTACATGGTGCTCTGCAAACACTGACACTGAGGTCCATGTTGATCACTTTGATTTCAACCCACCTTAGTCCAGTACCCCTGCCACTGTAGTTCTTTTAACAAAGTATAACATGACTCTAGGTGGTAGTGCTCCCATCAATTCATGGTGTCTTTCTTGAAATAACCTTTTGGTAATCTGATTTCACTGTGGTCCTTTCTTCATTTGTTATCTTTCAAGGGGTATACCATCCTAACATCCTTTCCACGTACAGCATATAAAACACAATATGTAAAGATTTTTTAATGTGCTTGTTGCTTGGCTTGTTCAGTGACATGTTGTGTACTTGTTCCGCTTCTTGGCCTCTAAGTTGACTCCTTGTCAGATATAAAGAGTTAATGCAGTGGTATCCAGCCCCATTCTGAAAGGCTCCACAGAGGTGGTTGCACATGCAGTGTAGCCCTTTAGCTCCTACTTCTTTAAAATAAAAGGAGTCTGGCAGGACTGCAGCGTGGTGCGCCACATTTTAAAAGAGCTGAACAACAGATCTGACTGAGACAACTTCAAAGAAGCAAATAGAACATAATAAAACAATTACCATTCAAAGTAACTGTGATCTTAAGAACAACTGCAAAACAGGATGATATTCATGAACAAATAGACCAACAAGAATATGCATGTACTGCTTGGGGAGAAAAAGCTAGTAGCAAGAATTTGAAACGATCAGGAGAAGACATGTAGTCATTTAAATAAGCCAGAATCAAAGCTGATAGTTCAAAACTATTTTTTATGAAACCCTAAGCATGAATCAATAATCAAAGTGCGTTATGGACACCATACATACTGACATACTGGCTGGGATGGTTCAAGGCTCCTTACCTGGCAGGGTGGTCAGTTTAAAGGAAGAACAGGAGGAGACAACATGCATGAACTACTTGTTCCCCGATAGCATAGGTGGCAGTCTCCAAGAGTTATGGCGCCTGCACGAATACCTGCAAGGCAGGCTGGGAGCTGCCGTCTCGTTAAACGGCTCTGCTGGGATTCATGGGTGCCGTCAGGTGGAGCTGCAAGGACAGACTGTCCCTACTTTAAGGAAGTGCATTCAACGTGTAATGCTATAACACCAGGAGTACTCCTGGGACTGGCCTAAAAGGTCTCCATCACCTCACCTCAGGGAGATGGAGTTGAGTGTGTAGGACAAACAAAGCATGCGTGGGAGGGACGGAGCAAAGGAAAGAGACAGACAGAGACCACTGTGTTGTGTCTGTGATTACAAAGAAGCCTTTTGTAGGGTATTTGTATGAATAAATCTTTTATTTGAACCCAGAACTTGTGTCGTGGTGGTTGTGCCAGGGGTTTGGGGTGCTGAACTGCCTCTACTGTTTATACAATAGATTCATTAACCAAAGAATCAAGAAATGATAGCATTTTGAAACACTAACGTGTTAGGAGTTTGCCACCATCTCAAATAAAGGCAGGGTATTAATAACTACATTTAATCCCACTGCTCTGATGATGTCACATGCCATGCAGTTCCGAATCATTTCACAGGAAACATATAAACAAACGGCAACAGCCATAAGAAAACAAATACGGCAACAAAATAGCATATTATTTTAATAATTGAAAATAGATGTCAAAACAAGAAAATAACACTATGATCCAAATCTTCATGAACAAAAAATCCACACAAGGGGGGGAAGAAGCAAAGAAAAAGGCAAAGGAAAGGTCAAAAAAAATGAAATAAGAAACCTTATTATAAAAAGGCTAAAGTGTCCAAAAAGGCATAAGACTAAAGTGACTCCAAACCCAAAGAGAAGGTCTTCCTGGCCACTGCTACCATGTGACTGACCCCAGGCACAGACCCTAGAAGGAAGCGTTTAACTGCAGGTCAAAGGAGCGGCCTGGGAGTGAAGTCCTGGCCAAATCCTCACATATTACGACTTACAATTCACCAGCCACCGCTCGTCCCCGATGGCCCAGCTTGATTCACATTATCAGTCCACTGAGTCTCATTTGTGGCATTAGCACTCTCTGCCTCCCCGATCCTAAAAATGAAAAAATAAATAGTAAGTTTAATCCTATGCACTGCCCTTCAGAGTGTGCAAAGCACTTTACAGAATAATCCAAAGAAATCTAAAAGAACTTGCTAATGCAGAAGCACAGACTTTATGTATAGAGTCCCAAATTGCTGGAATGATCAATCATGTTGTTAGAGACTGTGATACCCTGGCCTCAGCATTTTAAAGACAGATTAAAATCATGATTTTCACATAAAATACTTTCTTTGAAAATACTGGAGGAATTGTTTACATGGCTTTTTATTAATTACTAGCCATGATACCAGTTGGAGACAAGTAATAGAATAATTAGAAAATATTTGCTCTCTTGCCTTACGTCTACCTTCAGCACCTTTCCTCTTTATTTGTGTGTGTGAACATCTCTTCACTGGCGCTCCTGCTCTCGAGCGCATTCCTGTAAAGGCCACTTCTCATTATTTTGGAGGTGCCTTTCTTGCTGTCTTTAAGCCAACTCCTCGCGTGTCTCATACTCGCACTTCCTTTTCATCACGTCACCAAAGCCAAACTGACCAATCCGACTGCTCAGAAGATCTGGACACACAGGCCTTAGTGTTTTATTGTATAGTAGATGGGAATTCATTGTGATCAGTGGTTGCTAGCTCGTTTTATGTTGTCCCCCTTCTCTGCATCCTGTTGTGTCACTTGCAATTGCTGGTAACTTCTTTTAAGATCTCAGAATGGATAGGAGATAGTGGCATCAACATTAACATACCATCATATTCCTCCAACATAAAGGACACCATTTTGCACAGTAGGCCGTTGTAAAATACCCAAGCCAGTGTTTCACGTGACGATATCTCAACACACTTTGTGCCGGGGATTTTCAGCGTAGGAAATGATCTCTTATGTTGCTAACTTTTGGCTTATACAGTAGTTAATCATAACCAGCAGCGCTTTAGAAAGCAGCACCCCTGGACCTTCAGATTACAGCTTAGGCACATTAGGTGACTTGGAATCCAATCGTGACAATCCATATTGGAGTGAATGGCTGGCTGTCATCAATAATGTTTAATTTGTTCTTAACAAGTTTTGGCATTTTCAGGTTGAGAATCTCACACAAAATTCTTCAATACTGATGGATGGTTACTAATGGATATCTCATATGTCAAATTTCAGATACCTTTATGCAGGATGACTGTGACCTGCCTCACACTTGGCCTCACCAATGAGTGACATTTTGTTAGCCTATCAGCACACATCTTGTCTGTTGTCACTTAACAATTCGTCACCTTAGGTTGTTCTGAGCCTGAGTTCAGCCTTTGCTCAGTCTTTGAAGCTTTAAAGACTCACTTCTTAAGACTTTGTCTCTTAACGATTAGACTTTATGACCTTTTGCTTTGTTGAATTACTTTGACTCAAATCCTTGTGATTGGAATCTCACACTAAAACTGTCAACTGTGTCCAGGTCCTCAGAGCATTCTGATTGGTCCAGTTGGCTTTAGTGATGTAACGAAAGAGTCGGCTTCAAAGACGGTAAATATAAAAATGTAAAATAATGACAGAGACTTAGAAGCAGGCTTTCCATAAACATGCTAGATAGGCAGAGTGCCGGTGAAGAGACTTTCAGACACACGCAAATGTAGAGGAAAGGGGCTAAAGGTACACGTAGGGCAAGAGACAGGAAATATTTTTTAATTATTCCATTACCTAATAGGTAAAATGGCTAGTAAAATAAAGAATCTTTATTAACGAATAAGAATTAACAAATAAAGAAGTAGGATAATTAACAAAACCTAGAAGAGCTAATAAATGAAAAAAGAGAAATAATGAAAAAGGAAGAAATATCAAATATTCTAAACATATACAGTAAATTCAAGAGAACAGGAGAAAACTGATCTTTAGACTCCATTTAAAGACCTTCTGTAAAAAGTCGAATTTCCCCCAGGGACAAATAAAAATCTATCTGTCTATCTATCTAAATAAGCAACATTAGAACTCAAATTGCACAGACTAGAAATCAGCTCCCAAACAGATTTCCTGCAGACTGACTCAAGTGATACACAAAAGACAAAGCGTATCCCCAATTACAAGGCCAGATAAACAAAACCAGACAAATCTGCTAGCGATGGCACGTTTGAGACAGTGGCTTGTAGCACTTTAATGAAGCATTCTGGGTCAAAAGAGCATATCGAAGCTCCATTACCGTGTGATTAATGAAGTCTGTTAAGCTTGGAACGTCACTAAAGCACCAGAAGTAGTCTGACTGCTTTGAAGCTTTGCACTGTCCCACAATACAGCTGGAATTTTATACAGAGAAGATATTGAAGTAAATATGGAATCCAGAAATGGGCACAAAGTAAATACATTTCTGTTCTTCTGCACTAGAACTTACAGCATGTCATTAATACTCTAGCCCAGGGGATCTCAAACTCGGCCCTGGGGCCCACTGTGGCTTCAGGTTTTTGTTCCAACCAGATTCATAATCAGTGACAACAACAAATAACACTGATATCATTTAATTAGCTGCCGTTTTTTACTCTTCTCATATTCTACATTACGAAAGCACGTGATTTTTTAATTTATAAGACATTTAAAACTATTTCTATTTTTAATACAGATTTAAATGCTTAACTCACTTTAGTTGCTTTCATTATATTTTGTCCTTTCTCTGTGCAGTTTGCTCCCTTCATTGTATCTTAATAATGACAATTAAAAACGAGCAGAGCAGACATGCAGGCAAACAGCATTGAATCATGAAAGGCAGCGACTACTTTAGCATCAGATCCACTAATTAGTAAAAAATTGATTAATTAAACAATTAGAACAACTGGAAAAGTAGAATGAAAATTAAGATGAAAATATTATTAAAAAGAAAAAAAAAACATCATTCACATATAACTGCTTAGTACATTTTAATATATATATTTTTTACCATACTTAGTTTTCTAATTTCTTATTTTGTTTCCAAAAATAAAAGTTCACTAAATTAGCCCAGGGGTCCAATTAAAAAGAGAAGCTGGCTGGAACAAAAACCTGCAGCAACAGTGGGACCCCAGGACCGACTCTGAGAAGCCCCTGCTCTAGCCTATAGCAGACACATTCTCTAAACCCCACTGCTCAGTTCCACAAGCCCTAAACCCTGTTATGATCTGCCCCTTAGCACAATTATTCCTCAAAACTGCTGGAAAAATAATAATCTTTCACATTGCCTCACAGCAAAAATCCTCTGACATAAAAATGGTGTCACATAATTATGAATCAGTGGAGGCTTATAATGTATTGTAGCGTTAGGCCGATGCTCGCTGGCTCTGAGTGCCAGTGGATTTTTGTTGGTCATTTCACTATTTTATGTCACTGATCAGCTGCATCAGCCTGGGGATGTGCCACATGGAATATGCTGACAGAATAAGCTGGCATCCCATTATGAAAATAAGCAGCTTCAGAGCCTGCCACAAGGGAGCCTATACAACTGATAAAGTCTGCCAAAGTTGCATAAGAATTCTAACGAGTGTAGCAACAGTGAGTGGTCCTTGTAAGGACAAAAAGCTACCTAAAGAGTGAGAAACCATCAGCACTCCGTGCAGGTGAGCAATGCTGCCGTGCTACAATATTTACATCTTTAGGACAACATATTTAAACCCTATTTTATACTAGAATATATTTGCTCATATGAACATGTACATTTATTGCAGTATTTTAATGACAACATGATTATCATAAGATCAAAATGAGCACACAGAGCGTTCTTAGATTTTTAGTGCAGCTGTCATATTGAAACTATGAAATTAGCTATGGCCTGTAAATGGAGATGGGCCTAACTGCAACCCACAATATTCACGGTGTAGGTCATGTAACACCAACAACACTACTGAACACTCACAACATCAGCCACAATATGCCCCCCGAGTCAGATAACCAGACAGCTTGGTACACAGCAGCTTGGTCTGTGGATAGATGGTTCTCATTTTGAAAGAAATTGTCGCCAAAGACTCCTAAGGGCAGCTGATGCTTATTCGAACTGATTTTGTATCCCCATGCTTAATGTTGCATTTTTCGGAGAGGATTTCTCCTTAGTGTTACATTTTTTCTCAAAAAACATGTAAAAATCATAGCATTTGTTAGCTCGAAAAATAACATTTTTATTAAAGCTCATCTTTCTACTGTAAAATGTGCAAAATACTAAAAGTACAAAGTCAGAAGTGTAAGAAGTATAATGATAAAATAATAATGATGATGAATAATAATAATACTAATATGAATAGCACACTGCACGTGTGCGAGTGACACAAGTGTCACTTTTATACTCCTAGAATCACTTTTGGTTTCACTGCCTGAGGGCAGATTCACTTTGTCATCACTGCTGATGAAAGGCATTTCGTACGAGATGCCATTATGAGGCTAGGAGAACATCATTACATCATTGCCCAGGTAACGCTAGGGCCTGAAGCTTATGCGAGACATGCCTATAGTGTTGCCTGAATAACACTTGGCACTTTTACAGCCCGAGTAATCCTCAAGTCTTATGTGAGACATGTCTATACCATTGACCGCGTGACACTCGAGACTAACAGTTTTAGCACTGTTGTTACAGCCTGAGTGACACTCGGGTCTAACGCTAAGGAGGTTAAAATGGCGGAATTATTGCGATCTGATTAAGGCTGAGTGTAAAGACCAATAAGGACAGCCTGAAGGTCTTGAGAAGACTGAGCCACAAGAGTAGAGTCATCAGGACCCTGTAGCTCCAAGACATACACTTTAGACTTGGTGACCATCTGGAGCCTCCTGATGCTAAACAGGTTGGAAGGAAGAGCACGATGATAACAACACACAAAAAGCCCAAGACACATTCACTCATTTATTTGTCAATCAATCCAAAGCCCATGTGTCAAACTCCAGGAAAGACGCTCGACACAATAATTCAACTTTAAAAAAATATTAATGCTGTCAACAAAATATTTAAAAACTGGTTTGAAATGGTGCAAATCTTGGATTTCTTGGACAAGGTGAAATAACAATTCATATATGCCACCAAGGTGGGCTCTGAGCCCCCCACAGCCCTGAACGAGTTTCATTGGGTTTGAACAATGGATGGCTAGATGGACACATAAATAAAAATTAAAGGAGCCGTAATGAAATATTAAGAAGGCCTTGATCTTGAACAGCTCTTCAATAAGTGCGTGACATGACCTCAACAAAATAATGTAACTCAAATACGTAGAGTGCTGACACAACAGATGTTCGCAATAAGTAAAATACAAATATTTCATATTAAATGTAATCAAACAACATGAGGGAAGAGAAATACTACATTTATCTTTTTCCAGATTATGTGCCGCACAAATGAGTTCCTAATTCACTGCTGGAATTCACGCTTATTGTCTTTCTTGTTAAAAGTAGCTTAATTAATTCATGCAAATGTTTAACTTTAGGCAGCTTTTTCTTTTTTTTCTTTTCACTTCTCCGAAACCAAGGTTTGTTAACTTGCAGCACTCGCGTTTTGGTCAATTGTCAAACATTTTATTAAAATAAATCAGTCATTTATATTCAGCTGAGTGAGCCTCCAGGGCTTTCTCTCTGCCAGCGGGTGGTGGCGAGCCTGAGGTGTGAACAAATAGAAAACCTCCACCTGCTTCCTGAATCCGGAACAGCCCAAGGAAGAAGCAAATTAGCAAATGTGACAGCTTCACAAAATCTCAAGCGGGCCAATTTTAAGGTTCACTCTCCCTGTTTCTCTGCAATTTCTGATGTAAACTCACAGAACGTGAAGTGACTAAAATGCTAGATGTGTAGTTTTCTCTTTAATCAGATTAACCCTTTAAATATCTAAAGGATGTCCCACTTCTTTTTTGATACTGTGTTTCTGATACCTGATCACAAAAGAAAAACTAACCTTAAGTTTATTATTTTAAAGTTGGGCAGTGCAACAGTGATGGCGAGACTGAACAGGCCTCACTAAGTTGGAGCTCCAATGTGATATTAGACACAGAAAAGGCTCCGTTGACAATGTAGATGCATTCCAGGACTTTTGCTCGTAATAAGGTACTTTGTTATTGGAGGTACTGTAGATTTAACACAGAAGTACTATAGATACATATTGTAATGACTTGGAGAGGGGATTTGGGCGTGTGTTACAGGGCTCATGCCACCTACTGTTCTCCTTTCTTAGCCATCCTTTAACACTGAAGCAATGTGTACTTCTTTTATGCAGCTCCGTACATGGCTATCTGCCTCATCCACTGACTGCACATTCACACTGCAAGTTCTACCTCACAACTCATCAGGGCTCAGAGGCAACACCATCTGCCTCACTTTCCACAACTCTGTGAGATAATCCAATCCAGGATCCTTAAAGAGCATTGTCAGGCCCCCGAATCAGACTGCTAGACATTAGCAGCAGAGGATTGTCTCTGAAGGGCTTCCAGGTAAGAACTGTTTATCTGTGCCTCCTCTTCCACACTCTGCACTGGTTCCTTTCATGCGAACCCCAATGATTCTGCAACTTGGCATTTGTTTTGTTGTGCTAGGGTGACCCTATTTCACTTTATACTACTCTTAAGCCTGAGTTATACTTACATGTGAAGCCTGCATGCAGACTGCATCTCAAAACATGTACGCAGAGAACGATAAAAATACATTAATAATTGTTGCGGCCCATTCGATCGGAACGTTGATAGTCTCCTAGTCAGTAATGACAGTGTTTGGTCAGTGTTGTATAGGTAATAATGTGACAGCAGAAGATGCAAGACTCTGCTGATGGAAGAAGAGCTGCGTCTACTACAGTATTGATATTAAGAGGAGGAAAAGGAGAAGGTGGGGTGTCAGACTAATTGACCATAAAGGTGGTGAAGGAAGGGTGTGTGTAATATTCTTATGAGTTGGGGGAACTGCCTGATTAGCAGATACATTTCAAATGTTTTTGAAGGTCATCTTTTCCAGTTTGATGAGCTGCTATATTATATTCAGCCCTTCATGTATTACCCTGACAAGCATGTAACCCGTCTTTCCAAACATCATTGTCATGGCACAGATGCATCACGTATAAACCAGGCTTTATCATACTGTCAGGATTAACTGCTGCTGTAGTTCAGCTCTTCCTCCTTCCTTTTACATTCGTATCCCTAGACAATTACATCGAGTACTAAAACAGGCAGGAGAAAAGTTACACATTTACTCAGGTATTATAGATAATATATTTTAACTCTTAAATATGATAACTAGTCCCATAAACAAAAAGCAAATAGAATGTGGCTGTGCATGGCGTGCAGCCTGATAGTGCTAGATGTGTAGTTTCAGATGACACATAAACTAGTAGTTACACTTGATTCTCTTCTTAGCTATCTCATCGTCTGCATAAGGCCAAGCAGCATGCCTGTCTAAATATGGCTGCCAAGAAAGAGTCAGAATGGAAAATGGCAGAGACAGAGAGAGTTTCTTTATCTCCCTCTATGTACCTTCTGGACCAATAGGATAAGCCGACTCCCTGCTTCATACCAATCCTATTCTGCCACACCTCCAGCCACACCCCCATTCTAGCCCAGGCTGTCCTCCTGGAGGGGGACAAGGCTTCATAAATGCTACTTACCTATTCCATCTATTCCAGGCTGAAATGGCCTGTTAATGACCTTTCATCTCAGCCCACCTGTATTCCCCCAGGCTGGTGGACCAGACTGTTTCTGAGATTTTAGCACTGCTAGTTTTTACCTGCGGTAAATACAATTGGTTTCTGAAGTATTCTTTTAAGTCCATATTTTTATCATGTGACTCCACCATCCTCGTGACACTGTTATGTTTCTTTCACTTCTGCCCTCTTTTAAAAGCTCAATTTTGGTTTCTAAAGATATTGCTTTATGGTTTTTTTTATCAATTTGTTGTATTGCTTTCTAAAAATAAAGCTATAACTGCAATACAGTTGTGTCTCACTCAGTGATAACATATGGTTTAAACCAGCGCATTATTAGTCAATTTGGTCCTTAATCGCATTGATATTCATTAAGGTGGTTGGGGGCGTGCCATGGTGTCAGATGTCATTTTGGCTGTGGTGACTTTGGATACAAGGTAGTGCGTCTGCATAGCTACATTCTGTGTGCAGCATATGGTGAAAACCTAGCCTTGTGCCAACAGCACGCAGGGGCATTCCTCTGTGTCTGATGTCATTTTCATCACAATGACATGTCAAGTATACATGTGACCCGACGTCACCTACTCTAAGCTAATCTAAGCTCAAGTAACCCAGCCTAGCATTAGCATAACACATACATCATATAATTATTGAACTACAGTTATAATACATTAATAACAATATTAATACTGCATTACGACCGCTTACAGCGGTGTTTCAATGCTATTCAATTTACTTTCTTGTATCTCTATGGAAGCTCCATCGTTAAAGTGTGACCTCATTAGTCAGGACGTTCATGACTGTACACCTGAAAACATGAAGCACTCATGTTTAATAAATCTAATCTAAAGCACAGACAATAACTACCACAGTATTCACGCGGACTGGAACCTGAACTTGTACATGCGGCATAACAGGCTTTATACTGACTTTCTTATAAAGGAGGTATTAATCTACCATAAAACGGCCTGGCAGTTAACAGTGAAGTTAAACTCATTGAACACTGATTCTTATTAATTTGGTGATGCTCATACAAATATGACATTAGCACAGCAGCAATTATCATTCACCAACAACCCAGCAAAACACTTGATAATCAGTAATGTGGATGGCAATGCAGCACAGCCAACATCATCAAGCTGAAAACTGCCAGAACAGAGGGTGTCATGCTGTAGGGCACTGTGTCTTTGGACAGATGCTGCTCTGCAGGTATTTAAGTGGGCAGGTAAATGTCTTTCATTTTAAATCAGAGCCAGTGCTTTTTTAGTGTATACAGGGTACATGAAGGCACCAAAAGTAAAAACCCAAATTAAACATGAAGAGCCTAAAAATATCAATTAATCATATGTCATGACTTTATACATAGAGCAACATTCTCAACTCCACTTAATTCAGATGAGGGTCACAGCGGGGGGTCTGTCTGAACAGCATCAGGCAGAAGACAGGAGCTGGCTTTTGTGTCATGGTACGATTTTATACGCTTTTATACTCTTTATTATGTAGAACTTAACAGAATGTGTCAAATCGCCACAATGCCAGGTACTGCACAGTAGTTCAATGTTTCTCCCTTCTTTTTACATCTATGACCTCTATCATCAAGACGGCAAATGTCTGCCTGTTCTGGTGCTCTAAGTATTATTTTAACAGATTGTGCCATAACACAAAAACAAAATAACGTGTGAAGTGCACACAGCCTGCTGCTACTCGATCTCTAGTCTTTCCAAGCAGCCCACTTCTTTCAAATGGTGTAGTAACACAGCCTGTTACAACTCCGCTTTTAAGTGATCACCCGAAGTTGGGACACCTATGCAAATTGTTTGCTTCTTTGCAAGGATTAATTTACTTTAATTCCTGCAGAACATTTGTAGGTTGTAACCTATTAGTTGTTCCCTGAAAAAAACCCTTTTGTAATATTCTAAAATTTCCTTTTTCTCCACTTTTTCCTAACCTAAACTTTACATTTAAACCTCTGCCAGTTTACTGCTTACCTTTTCACCATTTTAGGTCATTTGAAGAAAAACTTAGGTGTTCTAAAAACTTTTGACTGGTAGTTTATATGCACTGACCAATACTGCAGCATCCTGGTAATAAATGGTCCAGCAGTCAGGGTGTTAAAGTAATTATCCGAACTTAAGCAAACACCAAAGCATTAATGGACAAAGTACACTTTCAGTAGCCAAGTCAAATGACTTGTGGCTTTAACATAAAAATAAGGCATATTAAGGAAAGATCGCTTTCTTATTTCCAGAAAAGGTCTGCTCCTTTCTCCAACACCAGTCCTGGACATGAAGCCATTGTAGAGTCCATTGCAGGGCTCACTCTTACACACACCTATGCTCTTGGACACATAGACTGTTCTACCTAACACGGCTATCTTTGGGGATATAGGAGTAAAAATGGAGTACCATGAGGAAAACCCACGCAGATGCAGGAAGAAGGAGCAAACTCCATGAAGAAAACAAGCAGACATGGGATTTGAACTGAGGACACTAGATCTGTGAGGCACTACACTTTCCCACTGCACCACCATGTTTCCCACTTTATACAGTAAATAAACACTAATAATAAATTAAATTAATTTTACAGAAAACAACAGCCTTGCATTTAGAAACATCCAAATTGAACTGTGCCCCTTCTGGAATAGTCCCTTGTAGAAATTTATAGCCATGAGGGGACGTGTCACAGCTATAAAATATGCAGCAATTAGCGTGGTTTGGGTAAAGGCAGTTTACTTTTCCACCTGGGCTTGCAGTGTGCTTGTGCCAAGGTCAGAGTGAAACATTTGAGATGAGATGATTTGAGATGATAGCGGACATGACGAAGGAGAGGAGACCTCACTGGCCACTGTTCATCCAAGGGCTTGAAGTGAAGAGGGTGAGCAGCATTGAATACCTGGGCGTCTACATCAGTGAGGACCTCACTTGGACACTTAACACCACACAGCTGGTCAAGAGGGCTCAACAGCGGCTGAACTTTCTGAGGAGGCTGAGGAAGTTTGGTATGTCGGCTAAGATCCTCTGCAACTTTTACAGCTGCATTCTTGAGAGCATCTTGACCAGCTGCATCACCGTGTGGTACGGCAACTCTACTGCTATGGACCGCAAACACCTGCAGAGTGTGGTAAAGACTGCTGAGAAGATCACCAGGACCCACTGCCCTCTCTGCAGAGCATCTCCAACTGCAGAGTCCGCAGGAGAGCTGCCTCGATCCTCAGGGACCCCACCACTCCCAACATGAACTGTTCACACTTCTACCCTCAAGCAGGAGATATAGTAGTATGAAATGCTGGACTTCCAGGCTAAAGAACTCTTTCTTTCCTAAGGCCATTAAACTCCTAAAGAACTGACTGGAGTTTATAACCATGGTTCACCTCATTCTATCGACCTCACACAACTGTATTTGACTTGTCCATCACACACCTACCTGCACATTACACTTTATATTTCCATTCTGTTTTTATACTTTATGCTGCCTCTGTCACTTATTATCTATCTGCTACTTTTTATTTATGTTTATCTTTATACATTGGTTTTGTTATTTGGTGTGGACAGCAAAAAAAGAATTTCATTGTACAGGGAAACGTGTTTCCTTACTGTGCACATCACAATAAACTTTGAACTTGAACTTGAATTTTAACTTGCAACACAAGACGCTTTATGGGGCCACCATAAGCCAAGTCTCAGTCCCCCTGAGTGTGGCCATACCTGGCCTAGCTGCCCAACCGTTGACGTTTCTTCTGGAGAGCACAACAGCAAATGCAGCTCATTGGCTTTCATTCTCCTGTGTCTGAAGTCCTATCACATTGCAATCTAAAAGTCCTTGAGGGTCTTGTATTAAACACCCTGCTGGGTCACTCATCACTGAAAGATGGTGTACAGTTAGGTGAAGAGACCCTCTGAGTCATAAAGGAAGTAAGATGTGGGGTTGAACCAGAAGCTGAACTAACAAGCCACACTGGCCAGAGGCTAACAGGTCATAGTGAGAAGATAAAGTGGAATGGTGGGAAAGAACACCTCCGGCTGAAGAAGAGATGGCAGCTGATTTCAGAGACAGACCTGACTGCAGCACTGATTCAAAATGGTAAGCCTATTTGATCAGAGCCTGCCAGTCTGAAATACAGAGAAGTGCCACGGTCCAGTAAGTGGATTAACACATAACAGCTCAAAGTGTCATAAATAATAAATACGGGTCACGTCCTGCAGGGCATGTCGCTGATGCAAGGATATGAAGCTCGAATCAGTGCTCGGCCAGCTGCATTACAAGCTCAGAAATGTAATTATTGGCCTGAAGTAGATGAAGGACCCAAAAAGAATCAGATTAGCCATTGAAATGGCAAAAATAAAAGTTTACAGATTGGAAAAATTAGAAACGATTATGAGGAAAGGTATTATGCACCCACACAGTCAGTGGTTTTTTATTAGGTGAGATAAGTGGATTTCCAGATGGCCTGGCTTATAAATTCAAGTCGAGGGGTTCACTGGAGGCCGCAGCGAGCACAGACATGCTGTGTTTTATTCATTGGTCTCAAAATTTCCAAAAAGAAAGAACGAAAAAAGATTATTCTCTTTAGATCTGCTGTAGCAGCTGTTCATACTAAAATTAAGAAGAGAATGAGACTACCCCGCTATGTTGTCTTCCTTATAAATGCCACAGAAAACAAATGTTTGTTCTATGTAGCACCTTTCAATGGCGAGCGTCACTGTAAGCCTGGCCCAGAAGAAATGCTTCTTTGTTCTTAGAAATGACCTTCTGGAAGGTTACAAGGCTCACCCAAGAATCGTGAATATCGACTGAAGTGGCATCCTTTAATACTCGGCCCCTCTGACAGCAGGATTTAGGAGAGTTTAGGAGAAAGACTTGAGAGTCGCTGTGGACTCACCACTGCAGTATCTACATCCAGACAATGTAAGTAAAGCTCAAAGGATGGGTTAGGTTACATAGCTCAGTGTATGGAGTGTAAGTCAAGGGAGGTCTCCATTTAGATTTCCTTGCAAATTTCAATGTCATGCCAGTCCAGTAAATTAGCAGGTTAAGGTGGACGTCATGTCGGTGGGTTGGTTCCTGCCTTGTGCCCCATACTTCTGGAAAGGCTGCAATCTCTGCAACCATGAACTGGATTAGTCCCCTTAGTGTTATGTTCATCCTCAGAAAAATAAGCCAAAAATTTTGAATTTTTTTCAACATAAAAAAATGTTAACAAGTGTAACAGAAAGATGTACCGTATATACTCGCGTTTAAGTTCTCCTACAGATAAGTCGGGGCTTGATTTTACTGTAGAATTTCCGGTATTTTATAATGTCGGTTGTATAAGTCGAATGTGGAAAACTCACGCTATTGGTCCAAGAGATTATGATATGCTAACGCCCAGCCGAGAGAGTAACCACGGAGCACACTGCCTTTTTTTTCTATGTATTGTGCCTACGTGACCACACGGTAATACCAGAACTATTCCGAAGTGACGTTTGCACTGTTTTGTGTTTTTTGTATCTCACACCATCATACACCTTTATTTTATGAGCATCCCTTATCTACAAGGGAGTGTTCGATCAGAAGAAAATATGAAGCTGGTTTTAAATTAAAAGTCGTTGAAGTGGCGAAAGAAATTAGTAACTGCGCTACTGCAACAAAAATCGATGTGTCTGAGAAGCTGGTGCGATATTGGAGGAGGCAAGAAGATGTTAAAAACAAAAATTAAGTGTCGTATTTTTTAACCACCATATAAGTTGGGGTCTGATTTTATGATCGATTTGTTGGGTTTCAAAACTCCGACTTATATGCAAGTATATACGGTAAGTAGCAAAACCTCAAAACAGTAGGAAAGCTCTGCCAAGTGTGCACTGCTGTATTGATGCAGATTTACAAGTACTTGGTGTCAGTTGTTTTTGGAGATTCACCAGCGCACAGCCTGAAATTGCAGTCCAGACAGCAGAAGCGTCTTACTTTGTGCAATTTTTATAATACGAGATAATAGAATGTCAGCGTCTGAATCGTATGATCGAAACGTCCCTTGTTACTCATAGGGAAAGTATTGTAATTGTCCAAAAATTTGATTTTCAGAATTTGATGAATCTCAACCTTTTAAGAATTCCCAGAGTCCGAAAATACCATTTTTGGAATTATGTCTTTGTGTGTGTATGTAAACACGATAACTTGAGTACGCTTTCAATTGGGTCAACCAAACTTTGCATACAAGTATTAGGTACAAAACGTAGATTTCTATCAATTTTTGTGCTATTTCCGCTAACCGGAAGTGTTACTTTGCCTTTTATTCATGCAGCTGCAGAATCCGATTTATTCAACTTTACTTTTACAAATATTATTCAATATATTATTAATTTGATTTGATTTAATGTTGATGGTTCTTTAATGTACATAATATAAAAATATAATCATTGTCTTGTGGTTTACTCCTCAAATATCCATCCCCATATCTGAGTATACGAGTAAGTCTCGAGGAGACCACTCCTGATTTTGTTATTGCAGGTTACCACAGCACAAGGCTTGGCAACTTCCACATTTCCACTGACACACATATTGACAGTTGTATAAGAACAGTGCTTAGGGGGCTAACGTTTTTCGTGTCCTTCCACTTGATTACATTAATTTTGCCACTTCAGCTTTATGCAACTGAAGTCTCCAGGCATATCATGGCAGTTCGGTCATATGGTGCCATACGCATCAGTTTCAGTATCCGTGTCAACGTCTGATGACCATATTGTCATCACTATCGCTTGATTTAGTTTCAGTTAGTTCTAAAACTAAATTCCAAAATGTCACTATTAATACAGTATCTAAGTATATCGAGTGTCCACTCCTGTACTGATGCAGATTTAGGACACGTTCTTTGTGTGATATGTTTTGAAATGGTCACGAAAGCACAGCCTGATGTCACAATCGTGACAGTAGAAGTGCGTTTCTCAGCACACTTTTCTTTTAATATTGTTTCTCTTGCTTGTGCATGAGAAGGTAGAATGCCAGCACCTGATCCCCATGATTGCTGTGCCCCTTTTGTTATTGGGGGCTACCACAATGATAGGCTTAGTGACTTCTACATTCCCCCTGACACAAACAATGACATTGGCTGCATTGTGAACAGTACCTAAGGGGGCTAGTGTCTTTCTTGCTCTTCTACTTAATCACAATCAAATACCACGCAAATACTTGCACCAAGATGAACCTTCACAAAACATATCATGGTGGTCTGGTTATATAGTGCTGTATGCATCAGTTTCACTATCCATGCTAATGTCTGAAGACCAATCAGCATTGTAGTCACTATCACTTGGTTCAGTTTCGTTTGCTCTAAAACAGGCCTTACAGCTTTTCATTTACATGCCATGGTGTGTTTTAGCTGAAGGCCCCGACCCACTCATAAATACTGGTGAGTTGCCATAGAGTGGCAAAATACATAGAAATATTCATGATTTTTTTGCTGCATGATGTTATTTTATTCAGAGAGATAGCAACGGAATACTGTGCCAAGCATTATTCGGGCTTAACACTGTCCATCTCATCATAACAATTTAATCCAAGCGACACCCGGGCTTAACCATTTTTACATAGAATTCCAAGCCCGATGAATGCTAAGGGGTTAAAAATGTTCAAAACTGGATTGATGGACTGTTAAATCAATATAATCAACTGTGGGTGTGTATGTGAGTGTAGGCACCACGTCCAGGGTTGATTCCTGACCCTTTACCCAATAACACTATGATTTGTCCAATCAGTTCTTGAGCTTGGATTGGGTGGATGATTTCTAGTATCCACTCAGGATAGGAGCCTGCAAGTTACAGTGTAACAAAAAGATTTAAAGTTCACAGACACCCAACCGCCTGTGCCTGAAAATGTCCTCTTGTATATTTTGTCCCCTATTTTGATTAATTTTACTTTGTGCACAAGTTTATTATGTATATTTATTACAGTCTTTTATAACGACAGGTCTAAATCAATCAGTTTATTATACAATAATGGAGGTTGCTTACTTCATACACCAAGTGGTGCAGTTCCAGGTACATACATTTAAGATCACGCCGCTTATCATCTTCTGTTTTCCTCCTGGCATTGGCTCTGATGCTCAGCCTTGTTGTTCGGATGTTGGTCCATAGAAGCCTTTATCTGCTGAAGCTGTTTGCTTTCAGAGCATTTCAGGATCTGTCTGGTTGGCGCACACTGAGAGAGAAAGAGAGCAGCTAATGTGCACTGGCATATGTCAGGAAAAAGGAGACGAAGAAAATGACAGGCCCCTCAGCACCAAAGGCCACTCTGCGAGCCCAGCTAGCACAGGTTATTCATCACGCTCGCATGAAGCGGAAGGATGCTCTTTAGCTGCAAGGTAACAGGATGAAAGTCATTAAATGTTACAGCTTTAACGGAGCCAGGACTTATGTATCCTGTCTCAGTTCAATGCAGAGTAATACTTCATTTTAAGTGGTGGTAATTACGTGTAAAATCCCATGTAGCTACATCGGTACGACTAATATTAACACGTGTGCACCTTCACAAATGGTGACTTTTATAACTGTAAGATGTGTCTTTGGAGATGAACGGCAACTTGTCGGCCTGCCTCGACTTGTAGGATCAAACCCTGGGCAGGCTGGACCTTGTCCAACATGGATCATAGCTCCTTCTGGATGTCAAGTCTACAAGAGTTCAGATTCAAATGAGGAGAAAGAAAGAAAGAAAGAAAGAAAGAAAGAAAGAAAGAAAGAAAGAAAGAAAGAAAGAAAGAAAGAAAGAAAGAAAGAAAGTGTGGACTATGGCCGGCAGCTTATCCCAGCCAATACCCCCAAGCCGTCAGAGGAAGACTTCCTTGCGACGTGCAGATGCCCCGAATTCCAGCAGGGCATCATGGAGTTTTTATACACAGCCCTGCTGGATAACGTCAGGGCCACCAGGGGATGCTGCAGGGAGGCACAGAGACGTTTAATTTCCATACAGTATGTCCCAGTCACTTGGACGGAAGAAATAAAGTGCTTCTGGGCTGACGATGAAAATGAGTTTTCACCTGACCCAGAAGTGCTGGATAATCACATGGACTGAGGGGTCAGAAGCACTTCCGGGTCAAGGAATATAAGACACTGTGGGAGATCCCAGACGGGCGAGCGGTGGCGGGGTGACAATGTGTCTGGGTGTGGATGATTGGTTATTGTTTTTGATTATTAGTGTATTGCTTATGAATATTGTGGAGTGGAGGGTGCTTTGTGCACTGTTTAGTCCAAATAAATTTAGTTATTGGACTTTTACCTGGTGTCTGGGGTCTGATCTAAGGGTTCAAGGAGACGACAGCGCCCCCTATCTGTCACAAAAGAAAGAAGTAAAAGACGTCTTCAAAAATACTAGAGCAAACCCCAACCCAGCAAACAAGAACGAATGAATGAACACATACCTCACTTGTAAATGAATTATTGATTCCCAAAGTGTAGACAGCACTCCATCTACATGAAGGAGTCAGGCACTGTCGGACAAAATTAAAGTGTTGATAATGTTACAATTTTTGGCCATGGAGAAAATACAATTTTGCAATAGTAATGATTTGGATGTGTCACAACCAACCATTTCTCAAATTTTGTACCAAACTTTGAATGCCCTTACAACCCGTGACATAATACGCAGATTAATACATTTCCCTATCACTCCACTTGAAGTAATGTCAAAGCAAGTTGCAGTCATGCAAATTGATGTTTTTTTCTGGAGTTGTTGGTGTGACTGGCAGCAGGCACATAAAGATCTTTCCCCCAAGTGTGGATGAGCAAGCGGATGTGAATTGCAAGCAGTACTCCAGCATCAACTCATAGGTGGTCGTAGATACAAATGATTATTCTTGATGTTGTCGTAAAGTGGCCTGGCCGGTTCAACCCACGACTCCAGAGCGATCCATGAGAGTGGCATAAACGTTTTATTTGAATGTAATCACCAGCCCCTGGATGTCATCTTCTTGGAGAAAACGATACCCTGATGACTCCTTTGCCAAACCCAAGCTTTCCAACTTTGATTATTATTGTTATTATTATTATTCTCTTTGTGGTGAGGCCTGAGCATTAGGAGAAAACTACAAAACATGATCATGAGTGCCAAGTTAAGTACAAGACGCCTTCATGATAACCACTTTATGATGCTAGAGACGTCATTCATTCTCAAACGTGATCTCCTACTGCTTGCTGGGAGTGCATGCAGGATTCCTCACAAATACTTCACATTCCCTACTCTGTGGTAGGACAAATTCGTATCCTAGTCTGGCATCAACAGTATACCTACTGGTTCACTTTAAGATGTCGGGGTCTGCCTTTAGTGTGCTAAACTACAGTAATCTTGTGTCTCATGGCACCAGAGAGTGGCAATGTGCTGCATGTTTGTCAGACAGGCAAGTAAGAATTTCACTGTCCCCTGTATATGTGACAATAGTACTATTACTATGACGACTGTGATTACTGCTACATACCGACAATACATCTGCCTTAATTATCAAAGCCCCGCCCACTAAGTAATTAGTTCAGAATTAATTAATAACTAATTAAACCAACCTGGAAAGGACGGCAAATCTGAACACAGGTGACAATCTGCAGAACATGAATTTAAACAGACCTAAAGCAGGGATTAACATACTGGGCAGATCCCCATACAAGATCCTGCTTAAAAACCAATAAAAAACCAAGAGGGACGAGTCACTTTGGGCACTCAGGCCACATCATGACCTTGGACTGTTGTCACTGAGGCTGCTGCTTCAGTTATGAGGATCCAAGTGACAGGCCCGACCATCCAGCGGCCTCTGGACATTCAGCACTTTGTGTATACAATATCGCCCATTCATTTTGTGATTGTATCCTCTCCTGGCAGCACTGAGCACAAGATCGGTGCCAGGTCAGGGAAATGCCTGGGCAGTTGACGACACAGTCACGTAGGCACAAGCACACTCACTGACACTGGGACAGTTTTACAAATCCCACTTTCAGTAACCAGCATGGCACTGGGATGAGGAAGGAATGTGCAGCACCAGAGGAGAGCCACACGCGGCATCACGCGCCCAGGGAGATTACGTCAATGCCTCAGAGACGGGGGGAGATTTGAGCACAGGACTCTGGGGCTGTGCAGCAGCAGTGCGGCAGCAGTGCCAACCATGGTGGTATTTGGGTGTGATTGTGCAAGAGTGCACGCCATGATGGACTGGGGTCCCGTCCTGGCAGTGTTTCCTGCCTTGTGCCACCAGGACAGAGTGTTGTTCCTCATGAGTTGCTTGAGTTTGTCCAGGTGTTTTTCCTGCCCGGTGCCCTATCCATGCTGGGATAGGCTGCAGCTGTCCTGTGACCCTGCTTAGGATGTGGTGGATTTGAAAGACGGACAGATTATTTGCAGTCCACATAACACACGTTCCTGACAGTATGTTGACATCACACGCTTTTTGTCCTCACATTATTGAGATTTTGCTTATTTACATTGTGAAATTAAAGATGGCAGGGGGCACAAACGTGACTTTCAGTGATAGATGAAGCGTCTGTCAGTGTCACGCATGCGCATCAGTGGCTCACCCTTTGGGCTCATCTGAGGTACGTAATACCACTCTGGGGTATTACGGGAGAGGGCACTGGTGCTAAACATGTCCTCTTCCATTTGCTTCAGAATGTCAAGAAGACGCCCAGCCCTTCCGCTTTTCCGCCTATAAATCACGGGGTGTCACTCCGGGACCAGAGCACAGTGCAGGACGGAGCTCCTCTCTCATGGCCTCCTCTGAAGGAACGGATCCCTTGAGCCCTAACTGGCTCTCCGTTTTGCTGATTTACTTTCCTATTCACGCCACAGAGCACTTGGTTTGTTTTCTGTTTTGCCTCGGATTATGAGCGGATAACCGGGTAGACGCTCTAATGCTTTGGACTTGTTGCTCCTCACTCGACCACTTCCAGTATTTATCTAAAATACGATCAGATTAATTGAGAAGTGTGCGTGTGTGTGTAAAATCTATAAAGTGTTTTGGGGTAATGCGCTTTATAAAGCTAATTGATTAGAAGTGGCACTGCGCTTACTTCTCCTGCCTGACAGCTCCAGGGACTCGGGTTCAACTTCTAGCCTGAGTTTTCATATTAACCATATGGGAGGGTCCCCAGCTTGCCGGATTTAGGCTAATTGGTGCCCCTTATTTAAGCTGTAATGAGCTGGCATCCCATCCAGGGATAGTTACTACTAAAACGGGCATAGCATAATCCTCTAGGGTAACAAGCAGCTTCACAAAACGAAAGGCTGGATGAACGGAGGTTTATTATTAAAAATGATACTGTAATTAATAACATCTTCTTTATGAAGGATTGCCGCAGGGTTGTACCTGAAGCAGCAGTGGGACTCATCTTGCTGGGCTGCTTTATTTGATTTTTAGTAATTAGCACGAGCTCCTAATCCTTTGTGACTCAGAATCTTCAGTTCTGCGGACTGACCGCCTGATAGATGTCATGTTCATGTTTAGTTTGAAAAGGGACTAGCCGCATTGTTCGTTGAGGAAGAGCCGTGCGCAGAGCTCTGTGGGTCTCAAAAAACGCACAAGCATTCAAAAGATAATCTAAAGGAAAACAGAATCCTTAAAAAAACGCAACTGAAGACCTAAACTGACAAAGTCACGGTTGCCCCCATTATCGCTAAACTTCAAAACAGCATTGCCAGCATCCAAGTTGAAAGTGGAACCGGGGAAGCAAAATTCGAATGCGTCTTCCTTTTCTAATATTGAATTTTTATTAGCATAGATTGCAGAGCTCCCTGCTTTTACGGGATGAGCAATGAGCGCTGTGCGCATTAGGAATCCAGGATATATACAGCCTATTTACAAAATCAAGCACACATTTCTGTAAAATGAATATTGATTCATGCTCCGAATAAAAAGATTAAAAATGGAATGCATTTTCTGCTATAAGACTGGACTTCAAATTGCATTTTACTCGATATGTTGACTTAAATAAAACAAAAAAAAAATCCATTGGAATTTGACTGATGCGGAGAAACACCAGGAATACACACACTGTGCGTAAACGTGTAAGACAATGGAATGTCATCACTTGGAAGTTCTTAGCTGACTCTGTCGGTCACCTTTACTAATGTGGGGTTTAAAACCCTTTAGCGTCTTTGTCAGATTCACAACTTTGGAATAAAACGGACAGCGTTGTGGTCTCCTCTTTATAAAACGCTGGAGTATTGAAGACTGAGATTTGCATTTACATTTACATCTGTTTGCTTAGCAGATCATGGTGGTGCAGTGCTAGTGCTGAGAGACCAGGCTTTGCATCCCGTGTCCTCTCTGCATGGAGTTTGCATGTTCTCCTCATGTCATGGTGGGTCTCCTCTCACTGTGCAAAGACATGCTGGTTACGTGAACTTGCAATGCTAATTTGGCTCTAGTGTGGGTTTGGTGTGGGCGTGTCTTGCGATGGATTGATGCCCTATCCAGGGTTGGTTCCTGCTTTGTGCCCTGTGCTGGTCAGGATGGGCTCCAGCAGACCTAAGTGGGATAGAAAATGAGATGATGTTTTTCTCCAAATCGATTTACAAAAGCGGTCAACAGAATCAGGCTGGGGGACTGTTTGAGTACAAGTGTTACAGGACCAGTTACTGAATTGGTGGCCAGAAGTGAAGAGTTTGGAACAAAATACAAGTCCAGTGGATCGAGACTGAGACTTTAAAACGAGTTCATCAGGGACACAGTTGGAAAACTTGTTAAGAGTAAATTTCGCATAAACATTAGGAAGTTTTTCTTTACACAGAGAACCACAGACACTTGGAATGAGTGACCAAGTAGTGTGGTGGACAGTAGGACTTTAGGAACTTCAAAACTCAACTTGATGTTATTTTAGAAGAGTGACGTGGATAAGACTGGCGAGCTTTGCTGGGCTGTTACCATCTACAATGTTCTAATGTTCTAAACTATCCTGTCGCACATTTAAGAATAAAAAACAACACCGTAGATTAGGAAAAACACCTTGTTTTTATACTGTTCTTGTTCAAATACGAGCTCAAGTAAATTTACAAATCACTCCACTTACTGGAATTGGAGTTGTAAGAGGTACCCTGGAAATCTTAAATACAGAACACTGGACAATGAGATCGTAGAAAAATGACAAAATATATAAGAAGTAAACAAAGAACAAACAAGGCAGAGGAGTGATATACAAAAAGATCAAAAGAAAAAAACGTGAACAGCAGTTACTGAGTAGGACTCCTGACCAATGAATGAGAGGGCGGGGGGTCTTCAATTCAAATAGATAGATAGATACTAAGGGGAAATTCACGTCCTCCAGCAACAGCATACAGATAAAGAACAATATTAATTAAAGAGTGATAAAAACGCGATGCAAGTTAAAGAATGCAAGGTGGCGAGTGCCAGGTAGGTATAGCAGTCTATAATCTTATATAATGTTAACGTTTACCCTTGCGGGTGGAATTGAAGAGTCGCATAGTGTGGGGTCTCTTCAGTCTGTCAGTGGAGCAGGACGGTGACAGCAGTCTGTCGTTGAAGCTGCTCCTCTTTCTGGAGATGATCCTGTTCAGTGGATGTGGTGGATTCTCCATGATTGGCAGGAGCCTGCTCAGTGCCCGTCGCTCTGCCACGGATATCAAACTGTCCAGCTCCATGCCTACAATAGAGCCTGCCTTCCTGACCAGTTTGTCCAGGCGTGAGGTGTCCCTCTTCTTTATGCTGCCTCCCCAGCACACCACCGCGTAGAAGATGACGCTCGCCACAACCATCTGGTAGAACATCTGCAGCATCTTATTGCAGATGTTGAAGGACGCCAACCTTCTCAGAAAGTATAGTCTGCTCTGACCTTTCTTACACAGAGCATCAGTATTGGCAGTCCAGTCCAGTTTATCATCCAGCTGCACTCCCAGGTATTTATAGGTCTGTACCCTCTGCACAATCACCTCTGATGATTACGAGGTCCATGAGGGGCCTGGGCCTCCTAAAATCTACCACCAGCTTCTTGGTTTTGCTGGTGTTCAGTTGTAGGTGGTTTGAGTCGCACCATTTAACAAAGTCATTGATTAGGTTCCTGTACTCCCCCTCCTGCCCACTCCTGATGCAGCCCACGATAGCAGTGTCGTCAGTGAACTTTTGCACGTGGCAGGACTCCGAGTCCCTATTGGAAGTCTGATGTATATAGATTGAACAGGACCGGAGAAAGTACAGTCCCCTGTGGCGCTCCTGTATTGCTGACCACAATGTCAGACCTGCAGTTCACGAGACACATACTGAGGTCTGTCTGTAAGATAGTCCACAATCCATGCCACCAGGTGTGAATCTACTCCCATCTCAGTCAGCTTGTCCCTAAGGAGCAGAGGTTGGATGGTGTTGAAGGTCCTAGAGAAGTCCAGAAAAATAATTCTTACTGCACCACTCCCTTTCACAAGCCCACATGAGCTTACTTACTGTATTTGTTTAGCTGCAGAAGGTCTTATGAAATACCTCAAATGTAAGACACTATTTAAATTTAAGATATTAAGACATTATTAAATTTTAAACATTCTCCATTTTTCAGTTTGGAAATATTGAATCAAGTGCTTCTTAAATTGAAACAATACGATATTCCAGCAAAAGTGCCTGTATTTGGGATGTCGCATGCCACTGGATACCTGACATTTGGATTATTAAACACAAACGATCTTTTGAAGCCCACTGTGTCAGAAATTCTGTTATCTCCAATCTTCATGATAACATGAAGCTAAACGCTTTTCTCAGCCATCATTACAAATGAAATAGGGTGTAAAGAGGTACGAAGATGGTCATTTTGTGTGAAATATTGCTCTAAAGAAAAACTGAGAAAGGTATTAACTGTAGAAAAAATTAAAGAAATTATTTAGACAATGTGTAAGTACATAAAGCAAAAGCAACGTGTAAAGTAAGTAAAGAAAACGGATTGGTATGTGGTATAATTCTGTATACTGCATTTGCCATTCCATTAGAAGGACATGGGGAAGCATAACCTATTGTGGTGACATCTGGTACAAGGCAGGACCAACCCTGCCTGAATGAGACGCCACTCACCATCATTCTCATGTGCACATTTCTGGGATTTAAGCACAAACATGCAATGTGCAAACTTGAACTCTAACAAGAGATGATAACCATCAAGTACATGAAGAAAAGCTCAAGCAGAAACAAGGAGAACATGCAAGCGCCACACAGAGAGTCGGCAGGCTGGCAGTCAAACCCAGCACTCTGGAGTTGTGAAGGAGCAGCTCTAGCTACTGAACCAGCATGGCATCCTTCCTTCCTTCCTCTTTTCTCTGTATTAAGAACATTAGAACAATTCTGACAGGAACGGACGATTCGGCCTAACTCACTCATCCATCCTACTCTCCTAAATGAAGCCATCAAGCCATAATCTGAAGGTCACAGCACCTCCTCAACAAGTACTATGCGATTTTTAGGATCTTGATGTGAAGGGATGGCACTTCTGCCATCTCTTATAAGTGACTGATATGACGGGCATACTTTGATGTATGTCACTGTGAGTATAAATAAATATTTGTTCGGTGAAATTGAAAAGTGCTTGTTGTCTTGTCCACCTCCCACAGCTGCTCTGGTGCCACCTTATGTTTTTGACCTCACCTCAGAGGTCTCCTTGTCTCAGCTCTGCCCTTCTTGAACCATTAGAACTGAACTGAGAACAGGCCCTTCATACAGGCCCAGCAAGCGCATCCATCTTACTCATGTAGATTGTCCAAAATAACATCAAGCCGAGATTTAAAAGTCCCTAAAGTCCGGCTCGTCACCACTCTACTTGGTATGAGGAGAAGTGAGAGAAAAATGTGTTTATATTGTGATGTAAGACAAATAAAATGAAATGTGAAGTTGCAGGACTGGCATCTTGCCCAGTATTGGTTCCTAAGCTGCTAGGCTAAGGTCATCCTTCCCACAATCATGCATCCGTCCGTCCATTTTTAAGTGCACTTGATGCATTTCACAGTTGCTGTATGGAGGCACAAGTTTGGGGAAACAAATCTCACCATCATCACATAATAAAAGGAAAATTCAGAAAATATATAAATGGAGAACTTGGTTACCATTAAAAGTGATGGCACCATTAAGCAGAAAAAAAAGTGATATCAAAACTGTTCAAAGCTTTAAACATGGCTCAACACCTACACACAGAACATTTCAAGACACCAAGCAATTAGGAGCCAACAAATGGAGTGAGAAGAAATGCAAATGTCGCCGTCTATCAATTGTCCTTTGGTAATAGAATGTGCGTCTATATGCTAACAGCCGAGCTGCATAATAAGAGGGGGGCTCGCTCTGAATGAGGTCGACGGATTGTGATTCCCACGGGTGTCCTTTACAGTTTGCAGCATTTTTTTGCTATGAATGACTCCGTCATTCTGTTCAGAAGTGGTGCCCTTACCTCAGGGTCACATCATTTAATGACTGCTATGTGTCAGTATTGTGTTGTATGAAAGGTGCTATAAAAGGTGCCCGTCCTCCAGTCCCTTTGGCAACTCACTTATCCAGGTCAGGGTCACAGGAAGGTGTTGGCAATCTCAGCCTCCCTGGGGGGTTAGGACTCGCTCACGTCAAACACACAAGTCTTTAGGGTGTGAGTGAAAAATGAAATACCAGCCAGAATGTGCACAGTGTGAAGATCAGCCCGGACACGGACTCACAAGTCCCAAAAGTACACGTTTATTTCTCTTTTGCCTCTACACAGCACCATGCACAATCACAGCTCAGTCCTTTTCCCTCTTTTCCTTGGTTTTCTCTTTGTCTTTCTTCGCCTCTGCTGCCCTCACTCCTCCACTTGCAAGCTCTGTCCTCTGCCTCCCGACTCCGGCTCCCAGAATGGAGTGAGGCAGCCCCTTTCATAGTTCACCCGGATATGCGCCCTGACAATCTTCTGGCAGCAATTCCTGGTGTGGCAGAAGTGCTGCAGTCCAAGGCTTGTGGGATCGTCCAGGCACCCCCTGGCGGTGGTCACAGTCCCCAACAGGGTTGAGTTTCCAAGCTCCAGTACCGTGGCTCTGATGCAAACCAAGGGGGCTGCCTTCTTGTGTCCCGGGGATGGCACTGCCTCTCTCCCGGTCGCTCCATCTTCCAGGCACCACAACAGGCAGGAGGAGAACCCAATTTGAACCCCAAATGCTGCAGCTATTTGTCAATTTATTTATATTGCAGTAATGCTGCGGCCATAGTGCTTTACAATAACAGAATAAATAAAACATAAATAGTAATAAAGTATATGAACATAAAAGGATGGCCAACCAGCCAAAGCTGCTGGCTCAACAAGAGGAATCTGCTTCTCATTGTAATGCCTCAAGTTTTCCGGGACGTTGATAGTTATAGCCGAGGATGGACTAAGACAACGAGGACACAAACAAGAAGCCATGGGGCAAAAAGAGCTCAGTGCAGTTTATTCAAAATGAACAAAGTGTCAACAGTGTGGTGCAGTCAAATCTTTAAATAATTAATAGACTGATAGATTGATGGATAGATGCCATACTAGAACTTGTCTATTTGTCCCTATGGGGATCCATAAAAAACAAGTGCAAGTGAAGATTAAAATGATTAATAACTGAGTTTAAAAAAAATCCAAGGGTGAAACACAATCAGAAATCAGATTCCTTTTCTTTCTCCCCAAGCGCAGTGCAAGTCTTTCTACCATCTCCACACCGGCACACGTGGTAAACCCTTTATCTCCTCAGCCAGTACCCAGTGGGACGCTCTGAGCAGGACGTCACAATTCTACCATCATCCTCAGGCATCCATAGGACGACCCTCAAAGCCAGCAGCCACTCCTGACCCTACAAGTGCTCAACTGGTGCGGCCTACCGCTGGAGCGCCATTCCTCTCAATTCCCACAATCACGTTGCCTCCTCTCCATTGCACCGGTTCAATCTCCCGATTCCTTGCTTTCTCTTGAACTTTTTCCATCCTTCTTTCTCTGTCCCCTAAGATATTTTGAGGGTGTAGCTGCTTCTCTTAATGGTACGTGCAGCACCATTGAGGAATGGCAGAACTGATCACACTTCCACGTGAATGAACAAGCAGCTACTTTTCCCCATCGAACACTCCATAGCCATACGGCTTTCCACCAGCAGGCACCGTTTTTATTAAAAAAAAAAACCACACACTCTACCACGGACCCCTGAAAGGTTAAACCACACTCACTGACTTTTTTTGTGACGGTATATACAGTAGCATGTTGGTGTCTTTTTCAAAAAGAAGACAAAGAGGTCACCAGGCTGGTACCACCGCCACCTCAACTTGACACAGACAGACGTGGGGCACACGTTGTTTTACCTCGTGGGAAACGCCTTCCCCGTTTGCCACAAGTACAGCACAGTTTCCAGCACAAACACAATTCTCTTTCCCTTCTTCTTTTCCTCTTTTTCTTCCTCCACTCCTCCTGTCAAGCTTCGTCTCCCTCCTCTTGACTCTGGCTCCCCGAGTAGTGACTGCTGGCTCCTTTTATAACGTACCCGGAAGTGCTCCAGGTGCTTGATTACTCATTTCTGGCAGCACTGCTGGGTGTGGCAGAAGAACTGCCCAAAACGGCTCAACCCCTGGCAATGCCCGTGGATCCCAACAGGGCTGCACCAAACTCCAACTCCCATGGAGCCCTGCGGGAGTCTGAGGCACTGCTGCAACCCAGGGGGGCTGCCATCTAGTGTCCCGGGGGTGGTAATGCTCTGGCCACCCCAGTCCTCCTCGGCTGCACGCTACACTGGTTTATCAAAGTTATGCCAGATGTGAACATTATCTCACGTATTAGATTTGTTAAGCTGCAGAGTAACATTCTTAAAATAACACATATGTTATTATATCTCAGCGTGACAATAATGTTTTGCACAGTATTAAAGAAATAACCTTAGCGAGTTCAAATGACATCATAATCAGAAATGTGTTTGGTTAACATGAGCACATGTCACACCACTCCTTTGCAAAAGAGGTGATTTACGTCTCAGAACCATCCAATATCACATTATGCTCTCCTCACCTCACCAACAAAACGGCCATTTTCATTACCAGTCACTTGACTCTTGGCCCGTTACACAAGAGTGATGAGCGTGCGTGGCTCTCATCGGAGAGAAGAGGTGTTTGGCCTGTAACCCGGCTGGCCAGCAGACGTACAGCACCGGGTCTGAGCTTCGCCATCAGAACAGGAGAAGACAGCTGGTGTGGCAAATGAGAAGGGAGGGAACGAAAATGTGCAACATACTGAAACTTTCATTTGCTTGGCAATCCGCAGTACACACTCGATATTCTGTAGAATCTTACATATAAACGTCTACGCGTGGAAGTGTGGGTGTCTGACCGGCCTGGAAGTGAGAGGTGGAGTTGGGGTAAGGGCACCACTTCCGAGGAAACAGAAAACTCTTAGCTTAGCCGCTGATAGCACAAGCGAGGCCAGCACATCAGCAAAAAGAAACCTCAGAAGAAAGACAAAGTCGCTTAGCCGCTAACATCGGCGAATCGGTATCCCTTTTACTTTTTCCTCCCACTGCTGATACACAAGTGATGCGAGCACATCGGCACAACAAATCCTCCTAGGAGAGAGATACCCAGAGTACTTCCTTTCAATTACCTGACATCTCAACATTTCAGGTTTTTATTTTCACAATTTCAATAGTTCCTAGGACCCTGGGCTTTTTACACCACAGGCTTACACGGCTGCCATTTTATATTAAGCTTTAGCTCAGTTAAGATCTACACTACCGGTCAAAAGATTCAGAACAACTCAGTTTTTCTTCAAATTTAAATCAGTTGAAATGCAACACAAGAACTAAAATGGTGAAAAGTTAAGCAGTAAACTGCCAGAGGTTTAAATTTAAAGTTTAGGTTAGCAAAAATTGAACAAAAATAAGTAAATATGAGAATACTTCAAATGGGCCTCCTTCAGGGAACAACTGATAGTTTCCAACTCTGCAGCAATTAAAGTAAATTAAGCCTTGCAAGTTGAAGTGACAGTTTGCACAGGTGTCCCAACTTCTGTTGATTATTTAAAAACGCCAGAGTTAAAACAGACTGTGTTACTACGCCCTCTGAAGTACAGGGTGCGCACAAAGTCCATATACCCCTACCTTTAGGAGCATTTACAGGAATAACCATAACAATTTGGTTCCTGTGGACATCAGCCCGAGTCTTCCTGGTATTTCGAGGTGTGTTTCCGACATCCTGTCTGGTGCTGCCACCTGCTGCCGCTCAAGAAATCGCAACAATGTGGCGGTCGTTCCAAGACAAAGTGATGGGTGGCACAAGTGTTTTCACGATTGAGGAGCGTTTGGTGGCCACTGTGTGGGTTCATGAGTGGCCCGTTACTGGGAAATCGATCAAAAATGTCATGGATGACTTTGCTGTGCATTTTGGGAAGGCATCGCCGACAAAAAGGACGTTGTTGCAGTGGGAGAAGAAGGCTTTTGCAACGGGCAGCGTCCGAGATGCACAGCGAAGTGGAAGACCATCCACAAGGCATGAAACGTGTGCAGATGTGGCAGAGTCTGTAAAACGATCCCCAATGAAGTCCACTCGTAAACGTGCTGCTGAGTTAGGAATAGTGGAATCGACGATGCGAAAACACATCAAACAGGACTTGCAAATGAAATGTTACCGTCCATTGCACGTTAACGAGTTATCAGATGCCGACTTGGACAGACGTCAGGAAGCTTGTGATCTGATGCTGCACTAATTTCCAACAAATACTGAGAAGGAAAAGGTTATGTTCTCTGACGAGCGCGCGATTTATCGCAGCTTCCGCAATCAAAACATGTTTTTCTGGGGAAAAGAAAATCCACATTTCTTTGAAGAAATTGAGCATAACCCACCACATGTGATGATCTGGGCCGGAATGACAGCACAGCATTTGTTTGGCCCTTATTTTTTTGATGGTTCTGTTAACCAAATCAGTTATGTGGAAATGCTGAATGGCTGGCTCATCCCGCAACTGAGAAAGCAGGGCGTCCTTGAGAGTGTTTGGTTTCAACAAGACGGGGCACCTGCCCATTTCAAAATCACAGTGCGTGATCGCCTCAACAAAGTTTTTGGGAATCGTTGGATTGGACGAGGATCAAACAACAATCCCGCTCCTCTTCTGTAGCCTCCGAGAAGCCCTGATCTCACAACTCCAGATAATGCACTCTGGGGGTTTATCAAGGAAGACATGCGGAAGCCCCATTATTCATCAAATGATGAACTGAAACATGCGGTTCGCGCAGCGTTCCAGAAAGTCACCCCGCAAATGTTGCAGAACATGAGCAGGAGAACCTGGCAATGCATTCAGCAGTGCAGAGATCATGGAGGGGCCCATACAGATGTTTTGGAGTCCTAAGAGGTAACCTTTAGCTTTCAAAATCCTCCAAAAGATAGGGGTGTACGGACTTTGTGCGCACCCTGTACAACTTGGAAAATTGTAAATCCCAGTGATAATGGCAAGAAAACGGCAATTAAAAAAAATGAAATGAGACAGAGCATTATCACCCTTAGAAGTGTAGGCGTGAAAGTGTAAAAAAAAAAAAAAATTAAAGTGTCAGTGAGTACAATGGGGTCTTAAACAATCCAAAAACAATTTGAAAGTGACAGAAACTCTGCTAGGAGAAGATCTGGCAGATCCAAAGTCACAACCCAATCAGACGACAAGTTGCTGAGGGTCTCCGGCTTGCGTGATTGACGCCAAGCAGCCCAACAGCTTAAACACAAACAGGGCAAATGTCAACACTGCCCCCCACACCCTTGAAGCTTTATTATTTCAGTATTCTTTCTACATGGCAGGTTTAAGCAGGTGCCTGTCTTTGAAGGTGCTAATCTAATAATAAGTTGCCTACGCCTGACTTATCCACATGATATTCTTTGTACATTAGCAACTTCTTCACAAATAGTTAGTGAAATGGCAACCTGCTTCTAAATGTGCCAAACGCACATGAGGCGAGTCTAAGCCTAGCAGTCATGTGCAAGTGTCACGTCACCATAAGAGTTCTTTCACACCTGCAAATGGCACCTCGCATTTTTAACTTCACTGAGTAGCTTCAGGAAATAAAGTCGGGTAAGGATGTCCGACTTTGAAGTAATCAACTGTAAAAATGGGAACGCTCAGCCTTGTTTAGTTCACAGCTGGCACAGTGCTTAGTGCTGCTGCCTCACGGCTTCAGGAACTTGGGCTCAGTTGCTGGCCCGTGTGGAGTTTTCACAATCTCCTCCTATCCATGCTCTGGACATTCCAGTTATCCACCAACATCCTAAAGATAGGCAGGTTCGGTTAATTGGGCATTTCTAAGTATGCCTCCTATGAATGTGAGTGAGTATTTGGGTGTGCCCCGTTATGGCATCCCATCCAACTTTTACTTGTGCCTTGTCAGAAGCTGCCAACTCTGAAGCTGAGAGATGATTAGATGAATGGATGAGATATTCCAGTTAGATTTCGATACACCTATTGCTGGATTTTAGCAGTATAGTTAATTTCAGAAAAGCAAATAGAATGTTCCCCAATAACAAACTCATTTATAAAATATGCAAAACCAGAAATAAATCTCACCATCTCTGTATCACACTGTTTTAAGACCCTAAGTGTAATTTCAGGTGTCGCTGACGCCGACTCTGGACATGTGAAGTTGGTGTCTTGTCACCCTGGTTTAACTGCACTTCTTGCTTTCCAGATGGCGATTTCTGAAGTGTTCTTATTTCATGAACTGATGCAGTACTTGTCATTAATGAAAGGGGTGCAAATGCTGTAATGAAAGGACAGGCATCCCAACTACTGTAGGTTGGACTACAACACCTTACCATAATGGAGGAATCATGTGATCATGTGGATGGAGATGCAGCCCGGCAGGCTTGGTTCCAAATTCAGATGGATTGGGAGAGTCTGTATATCGGAGATAATTTATCCCCCAACGTGAGAGGTGTTGGTGTTCCTCTCCTTGTGGTCACATTGGCGTAGTCAGCAGGACTTCCTGACCGTCTGGTTGGCAGAAGCTTGTTTTTAAATAATTGTCATGTGACCACAGGGGTGCACCACTGAATGCCATACCCCAAAACACAACAATACCAAGATAGTTTCAAGCTTCAAAATAACACACTAAATAACATTTGCAGGCCTACACAATAACGTTGTCTCTCCTTCTCACCTCTCACCAGTGAGTGTTGTCCCACTTGTTTGTCTTGGATTGTCTTTGTTGTTTAAGGCAACACCGTCTGGCCCTTTTGTGCTCCATTTCATTTTTGGAAAAATACAAACTTTAGAACGATTCTTTATCTGCTCTTTATGTTTTACAGGCCAGTACTTGATGGATCCTCCTACTTGCTAGGCTTTTTGCTACAATGTTAGGAAGTCCGTACTTCATGATGTTAAATGGCCAGAGGTTACAAAAGAATGACAGCAAAAGTGACACAACCCACCTTCAGTCCTGATTATCATTCAACACTTTCAGGAGTAGGAAATGTAAATGTAAATGTTTTCTTTTCTCTTCTTTTATTTCATTCTTTATTTACTGCAGATTACAAAAAATAAAGTGAAGTTAGTGAAGAAAAGAACAAAAAAAATTACAACTAACAACCGCCACCCCCTGCTGTCCAGACGGTGAATTTTGTTTTCAGGCATACGACACACAGAAGTAACTCACTGACACCCTCAAGGCAAACGTCCTCACAGCGTCATACATTTCAGCCACTGCAGTTCTGAAGCGCGAACACGGCTGCAGATGGTGACTCGGTCAGCTCATTTAGCAGAGACGCGATTCTGTGGACAGTGTAGCTAAAGAATAAGCACCAGACTTGAGTTACAGCAAAGTGAGCACTAGAGACAAAGACTGGGGGGCTAAACGCCATCAGAGAGGAGATCTAAAGATCAGACTGTCACGCAGTGCTCATCAGAGGGTGAGCTTCAGGGTCAGCCCCCTGGCACAGTGTGGCACTCGGCCGGGACTCCTCTTCTTTATATGGTCTCAGGGAGCAAGCCTGGCCAGAACAGTACCTCCCCCGGGATGCTAGATGGCAGCCCCCCAGGGTGGCAGTGGTGCCTTGGATTCCAGTAGGGCTCTATGGGAGATGGAATTCTCTGCAACCCTGTTGGGATCCGGGGGTGCCACCAAGGGGGTACTGCAGTTGTTCCTGAGCCCCTGTGGGCGGCTCTTCCGCCACACCCAGAAGTGCAGCTGGAAATGGTTCATCAAACACCTGGAGCACTTCCGGGTGGGCTATAAAAGGAGCCAGCAGCCACCACTCCGAGAACCAGAGTCGGGAGGAGAGGGACTAAGCTTGCCGGAGAGGAGAGTGGAGGAGACAGAGTGAAGAAAAATAGTGTGTGTGTGTGTGTGTGTGTGTGTGTGTGTGTGTGTGTGTGCTCAGTGCTTGTTGGGACTGTGGGAATGGGGAAGGCGTTGCCCACAGGCAAAGAAAAATAAAAATAGAAAACTTATGTTTTTATAAGTGTGCCTCCCGTGTCTGTTTGTGTTGGGTTGGGTGGCTGGCATGCCCCCTAGTAGAATTGTTACAACAGTTAATGATGGGCTTAGTGGACTAAGGAACCAGTGAGGAAGTCTCAGACTTGGCTTACTAGAGGACACCAAGTAGCTGTCAGATATAGTGACACAAAACTTGCACAAAGGAGGGAACAGCCCTCAAAATCAACAAAAACCAGGGCAGGACCCCACGGATCTGCCTCAGAAATTGGGCTTAACACAGGCGGCCCGGCCCCAAACTCAACGGCCAGGCTTCAAGGCCTGCACAGGCCAGAATTGGCTCAGGCCTTTAAAAGTTCAAAACACACAAAAATACCCTTCAAGGTAGAGGATGACAGTAAACTGTTTGGCTTGGAAGACAAACACAAAGCAAAGTTTCTTATATATTAAAGAATTCATTTAAGCTATCAAAATTAAGCAAAAGCTAGGAAAATGGAAAAAGGAAGCAAAAATGCTTTGCCTTAAAATGCCACCAAAGGCTTACAAATGAAATCCATAACCCAATAATCAGAAACCAAAGATAAAGCAAAAATTCACTATAACTAGATAAACAAATCCAAAAAGTACAAACCATAATGAAGGGCCGATGGACCTTATCTTCAGCCTGAAATATAAAACACAAGTGTGATGCAATGGCGGTCCCGTCAGGTGGGGGCCGAAAACAAGAACCACAGGAAAACATAAAAACACAATAAATATTATTGTCTATATGCATTATTATTTATGTTTTTGTGCTCCTTGCCTTTTTAAATAATTTGTAACAATGTTATACTGCTGTGCTTGGACTACTGGAATGTCCCTGAGGATATTAATAAAGTATCTATCTATCTATCTATCTATCTATCATATAGTGCCTTTCTATCTATCTATCTATCTATCTATCTATCTATCATATAGTGCCTTTCTATCTATCTATCTATCTTATATTGCCTTTCTATCTATCTATCTATCTATCTATCTTATAGTGCCTTTCACATCTATCTATCTGTCTATCTATCTATCTATCATATAGTGCCTTTCTATCTATCTATCTATCTAAGATGCTTCATTTTGCATTTGAAAATAAATCTGCTGGACACTAACACAAGCAGTCATGGGGTCTGGACAGGGATTAAGATACACACAGAGGCCGTGGATCGTGCAGATTGTCAAAGCACAAGGGCCTATGAGCTTGGGGGGCCCTCTCGGGCTGCATAGATTTTGACAAATTGAACAACTTCACTCACTTGCCCAGTTCATTGCGTTAATAATCACAGCTACAGTGACGTGTTTGCACCATCGCCAGGCCAGGCCAATCCAATCCATGATGATATTACGTATTCAGCGGGCCTACAGTTTACTCGAATTTAGACTTTGGGAGCTCAGAGTCTGATCGGAGGCACAGCACGTCCTTGTCCGCCTTACAGAGAAGTGCCCCTTCCCAAATTTGGCGACCTTTGGTGTGTCATAGCGGATGTGAATGGGAGAAGTTTTGAAGGATGTCGCATGAATAGTGTAAATATACATTATTATCGTAAATAATTGTTACCTTTGTACTGTGATTTGACGTCAGTAGGTTTTGAAATTTGAAACGCCAGGGGTGGACAAACAAGACTCCCCCTTCACGCTTGATTGTTTTATGCTGATGTTGTGCGTGTAGATATATATTCGGACAATTATTCAAGTTACATGTAATAGAAAAGTTCAATCATTTAGCTTACAACAATACAAGTGAGTGTTTTAATAGCCGCACGCTCCACGCAAGTAGATATTGTGCTCGTGTCGTGTGAAGCACGCTTGTCAAAGGGGGCCGGCAGCAGCACGCTTCTTAAAGACAAAGGAGAGCCAACGCTGATGTCCTTGAGCTTGACGTTGAGTAGTATGTTTGTTGTACAGGGTACGTGGATAATGGATTGACTTCTCCGCTGTAATTGAATACTTCCGTTTCACACACACAGGCGCTGTTCTGTCTCAGACAACAGCGATACTCTTGTGTACTATCGTGGATGTTGACGTGTATGGTGTAGCAGAAGGCCGTCTCCATAATTTGATAATTCATTCGCTTGGGTGTTTATTGTTGCCTTTGACGCAGTGACGAATGTGCGTTGGTTTTGTGTGTATCACTAAAGATTCTGGATCACCCAGATGTTTTGAAAACTTTGAAGTTCGATACAGCAAGTTACCATACTGATTGTACACCATGTCGATAACCCTAACCGTTAGTATATATTAAAATGTTCAGATGTTACTCCTATTCATTGCATTGGTATAATTGTATCGTTACACGTTAGATAATACATAAGCCTATCTCATTAATGTATTGTTTCAATTCCGTTAGCACTGACTTTCCTTCTCGCAGTCAAACTTTAATGTGCGAGAAGGCTTAACTCATCAAGTATGGTATTCATAAAGTCAGCATCGTCGCTGTCGGATAAACTACATTTCGATCATTTTGTATACGTATTCGAAGGTTTTGACATGTGGGGACCCGGGGGACGGCAGAGGGGCCCACACGTACCCAGTTGTCTGGGGCCCAAATATTTCTAGCAGCAGGCCTGCACGTTAATCGGAAAACGCTGAATATTTGAACAATTTGACGCTTTTTATACTCTCACCAAACAACGCCACGTCGGCCAGTAGCAGCGGATCCGGCAAACATTATAAACACAAGTGTGGTGCTGCTAAACGTCAGGCACACCCGGAACAGGAACTGAAAAACGCTAAGCTTAGCAGGATTTCTATCCTTCTCAAAACTGAGCAAAGGCCAGCGGTGGTAACTGAGAATGCTGATGCTGGTGAATCGTCGCAACGGTTATGCAGACAGTTCAGTGAGTGAGAAGGTTGCAACTACTGAGTCTGGAAGTAGAGATACAACGGCTTCAGATCAGGTGCTATCTGCTGAAACTGTTAAAAATGGAGAAACTACTGAAGACAAACAAGCAATATATATGACCAAGAAAGCTCCTACCGACAAGGCAGATTTCTCGGAACCATTGACACCTCACTTTATGATGTCCACTTTCTCAGAACTTGTGTAAAACAGGCCGATGGTGTAGTAGTATCCTGTCAGCCGGGGTTACCGTTTTAATTTGTTACAAATCGAAATGGCTTCATTTTATAGTATAGGACAGTTTCTACTTTCTAGCTTACCTTACATTTTAATCATCTGCCCTCACAAAGGCGGGTCCACATCTTACATGTATTTATGTACTACTACTACTACCCACACCTCCCACATTGCATTCCCACAACTTATTTTATTTTTGCTAACCTACAGCTGCTGTAATAAAGCAATTAAAAAAGTTATGACAAATTCCATTTAGAGAGCCGGTTTGTTTGTCACCAGTCTGTGATCTGACAGTGTCGCGGTCACGGACACCACGGCCCAGACAGCCCCTAGGATTTAGTTGTGACTAAATTACTAACAATTATGTGAGACAGGAGGGGCCCACCTCAGGGCGCTGAGGATGCCGGAGTCACAGCCATCATGTCGGACATGGGGTGTCATGTAAGGTCTTCATCGTCCTCAATGCCAACACTGAAGCGACAGTAAAGCTCTGCTCGGACTCGGGTCGCCACGTCCTGTCGTAGGGCTGCAGTATCGCAGATCGGACACTTCACGCGGCACATTGCTGGTAAATCTCGGACACTACTGTGTAGTGTTTTGGGATCAAACATTAAATGCTGCACCTTACTGATTCAGTCCTGGCCACTGGTCACTATGGGGTGACATGCTGATGTCGGACGCCTTACGTCTGGTGGCTTTAAACTATTGCGTCTTAGCGAGGACTCCTGCAAGTATCTGTAGTTCGTTCGCCAATAAGTTGACAAAGTCTGCCATCTAGCGGACACACGGAGGAATTTCATGGCAGCTGAACGTTTAATTGTTGGCTCGACCCGCTCCTGCTGTGCGTTTCACAAAGAGAATCGCTAAATGAACACAGGGCAAAAAATAACACACCGCGTTGTTTGGATTTCTGCCAATTTTAAAGCGTCATTCGATGCAACAGGAAAATAATAAGAAAAAAATTATAAAAAAAGAGTGAAGGTTTTTCTACCGGATAATAGTCTCAGACCTTTTGTTTTTTTTTTTACTTTTTTAGATTTGATCCGTCGCATTATTAAAAATTGAATTACTGTACATACCGGAAGATGTCTCTTAGTTTTGTAGCACCTTTTTTTTAAATCAGCACAAGAGGAAAACAAAACCTCTTCAGGTAAAAGGAGCTGCATAATAATAATCAAAGATAGCACAGAACCGTGTGAACTCGCCCTGAGATTGCGGATCCTCAATCTGTCTTCAGTTAATAAATATAGCGCCCCACAAAGTCAGCACAAACACCTGTAAAGAAAAAAAACAAACAAAGCCGTTATCTGAATATCCTCCGATCGAGAAGGGGGCACAGGATCCCTTCAGTGTGGAGTCTGCATATGTTCAGAAAGCTTCACCCCAAAGCCTATGTTGTCACTTCGATTGTCTTAACGACTCTGGTGTAGCTGGCCATTGCTGTTTATTTCAAGGGTCTGGCGCACTGCTCCGGAAGAGGCTCAGCTCGGACAAAGTGGGTTTAGAAAAAGGATGGAGAGATTGGAAAGCAAAAACGCAACGACAAAGCGAGGACACTTAGAGCAGTACATAGACTAGGGGTAGGGGCTCCGTGCCGCTGGTAGGACAGCCTGCGAAAGGCCGAAGTGAAGCCGTCAATTTAGGTATGGGCGGTATGTGCCACCCGCACCGAAAAGTTCGGAAAGTTACAGCCTGAGCCGGGCAATCGATGAGGGGCTCCGTTTATGATCATTAAAGGGACACGCGCTCCGTAAAGTCCGCTTTATGTGCACAGTGGGGCGCGCGCAAGTGACACCATGAGGGACCCCCGTCGAACTCTAATACGGACCACCCGCTATGGACACCGACGGGCGCCGCGCCGCCCCCCCCATCATCATCCGCTTAGGGCTCCAGATCGGCTTCGACTGGCACTGATCGCGAACGTATGAATTGCCGACCTTCTTTAATTTGCCTTGTGAATTTCGTTATTAAGAAGTATTAGTCTCTTTATAAACGCGTAAGCTCTGGTTGATGGCTGTCCGGGTCACCCAACGGCGGCTGTTCTAGAAGGCCTGCACCTTGTGTCAAAATAAAATGACACCCAGCGTGTTAACAGTGTCGTAATGCAGTACATATATTCGTACATGCGGGGCAGTAAGATTTTTTGGTGAAGTTGTAAATGGCGCTCGCCACGCCTGTTGCTTTGGGGGGAACCATCACTGCCAGACCTTCACATTGAGACCTGGAGACAGGACTGAGGACAGGAGCTCGAATGCACAGTTTGAGAATGTCGAGTTATAGCAACGTCTGTTCACAAGGTTTAGAAAAAAAACAGACACAAGGGATGCCATTTCAGAAAATAAATGGGAATCGGAATATATTTATAGTCTTTGTTGACTTTACTGTTTCTTTAAAGATGAGCAAAACACTCTTTCCATTACAAAATTCTTTCGTTTTGGTTCTATAGTGAGGTATTTAAACCACCAGCTAAACGTATGCCCTTTGATGATGGTGATATTTTTATGTATTTTTTTTCTTTAATTAGGACATTCCTGTAACATATACATGCCATTGAAATTAATAAAACCAAAACTTAGCATAATGACAGCATTCACTGGAATTGAAAATACAATGATTAGCTTTAAAGAGGAATATTTACCCATAATTCCTATTTACCGTATGCTCCTGTATGCAGATAATGCAATCTACTCGTCCAAAAACGCACAACTGCTTTTGCGTGCGCAGATTGAATCTCACAAATGGTGGTGTGTAACAGAGTACGATGTTTGCTAAGTTTTAACACAAGTTTTCACGTATGTCGATTTGGGAGATGACCATAGTTTATTTCGTCATTTCTGTCTCTTCTATGCTACAGTTTGAGGAGTATTATTATTGGCGTCGTCATCATTGTTGTTTTAGTTCGTGCTATTGTTGGACTGTGTAGATCGTCAGTTGTTAAGACTGAACATCGCCAGTATGCGAAAATAATGTAAAACAACATAATCAGACATTCGCTTCGAGTCCGAGTGTTCGTAGGTCTGTTTTGTTTAAAAAAGGTGTCGCGTCGCTCAGGACCGTTTTTAGGCAAGATTGTGCTATGCAGTGCAGGCGCTGCTGATGCTCACAACATAGAATTTCTTTGTGCTCCGGTCCGGACATTTTTTTCTAAACAAACTAAAGGCACATGCTGGAGAGACCATAGACATAGAATTACTAGACACCGCATAACCAGCAGCATCGCACGTCAACGTCACCGCCATATTGCGAGTGGCACTGCTGTGGAGTGAAGTAATGAATAAAGATGCCTCACACATGTGCTGCTAGGGATTGTACAAACCGCTGTATGCTCCAAACCAGATCCCGAGGGACTACATTTCATAGGTAAGGCTGAACAATTGTTTTGGTTATATTTGGCCATTAGAAAATCCCGTTTTATTATCTTAGCACTCAAGGTCACCTTACAATAAATTTAAACAACATTAGTAAAATTAAAACAAGAGAATGATAAATCAAAAAGCAATAATTAGCAAACAAACAAAGATAACTGGCAGTAACAGTGCAAAATTCACAATTGGTATGCCAGTTTGAAAAGATAAGTTTTGTGGGCAGTTTTAAAATGTGTTGTTGAATCGAGCTGACGTATACTGTATGAGAGAGAAGAGGATTCCCGAGTTGCGCAGCACTATGAGAGACGCTCGAGCTCCCATAGCACAGAGTTTGATGTGTGGTACAGAAAGTAGAGCTGTAGATGAGGATCTGAGTGAGCAAGAGGAGTGTAAGTCTGTCGGAGATCAGTGAGGTTGTGGAGAGCTTTAAATGTTAAGAACACCACTTTGTATTGTATTCTGTAGTTAACAGGGAGCCAGTGAAGTTGAGAGAGAATAGGTGTAATATGTTCAGTGGATTTAGAACAGCTTATTTTCCTGGCAGCAGAATTTTCAAGAAGTTGTAAGCGATGGATACGTTTTTGTGGGATGCCAGATAGAATAGCTTTACAGTAATCTATACGTGAGGTGACTAGGGCATTAACCAATACTTTAGTACTGTGTTGCAGGACGAAGTCTAGAAATGTTTCGGAAATGGAAGAAGGCAGTCTGAGAAATGTTACTTATATAGGAAGAATTATTTAATAATTGCCATTATTAGTGTATAAATGGATATAAATAATTGCATGTAAACGATTCACTAAAATCTGTTGTAGGTAAACGATATTGTTTTAAACATTATTGTTTTTTCATCAGAAAACCCGGTTTCCACGTCTACCTGTATTAGTTTAAATGGCACTTTTGCCATTCGCAATAGGGCGGACGCGCTGACGTATCGTGTTGACAGGGCAACACAGTGAATGCGACGTCTACCTCTATATGTCTATGGTCTGATAAGCGGAAGGATGGATTGATGGATGAACTAAAGATAGCAATCTGTACATAGGGCTGCAGTAACGTGCCCTGACCACCAGAGGCACTTGCCCAGACCGCCTATGCCCAGAAACGGGCCTGCACCACTGTGCCGTGTCATAATTTAGAAACACTAGGGGCTCTGCTCCCTGCTCGCTTCACTCGCCAACCCCCGGGTTTGGTTAACCAAATATACAATTTAAAGAGATTGTTATTTTCATTTCATTCATTTTCCTTTATTTTTTATTTCTTGATATTTGCCAGTAATAAAGCTGTAGTGAATGAGTTATCCCCAAGGCTGCTAGTGCCGTGCTGTGTGATCTGCAGGTCGCACTGCGCGTCGATCATTTAAAAGCCTGTATAGCAGCTGTCCTTTTGTCTCACGGCTCGTTTAAGTGTCTCCGAGAAATTGTTTGTAAGTAGGGCGTGATGTGCAAGTAGTCTCGCGGGACTTCAAAGTGTCTTCCGAAAAGACCTGCTGTGCATGTGTACCGCAGCAACATTTCTGAATTCTTTACAACATTCTACTTTGTCATCTACTCTTTGTCTTTTATTTCCGGCCTCAGGCGCGGTTAAAATGTCTTTCTCGCAGGACGTGTAACGCTGCTCGTGGAGTGAAGGGTGGCTGAAAACACGCTAAGGAGATGCAGTCGGATCAGCTGCTGTCTTGCTGCTGAGCTGCGTGTCCCGCTTGTCGCACTGCGCGTCCCTCATTTAAAAGCCTGTACAGCAGCTGTCTTTTTGTCTCACTGCCTTGTCTTGCGTGATGTCAAAGTGTCTTCTGAGAAGATCACGTCACGTCTTTTTTTTTTTTTATATAATAAAGAGATATGGGACCCAAATGCGTTCTACATGGGACAAAATATGTCTTCCATATGGGTGGTCCACATGGGACCCATTAAATTGGCCCATATGGTTTAGCACACTATTCCTGATTGCCTGGCACAGGTGTGCTGGGAGTGAGTAAAAAGCCGAAGAGCCTGGGGAGCCCCATCTCTAAATAACATGCACCTCAGCTTGGAGCAATCGTTTAATGACAGATTTATTAACTTACATTTACTTCTTAGGCTGGCACCTTTATCCAAGATGGCCTACAACGTTTGAGAGATACGAGTGATTACATTTCTTTTCTGTTTCTCCAATTGGAGTACAGGTAGGTGAAGTGACTTGCTCATGGTCACACAGTGCTAGCAGTGGGTTTTGAAGCCTTAACCATTATGCCACACTGCCATCCTCAAACCAACCTAATCCGCCTTTCTAGATAGCTGGAGACTAACCCAACAAGTACTGGGCACAATGACTGGAACAAACCCTGGAGAGGGTGCCAGTCCATTGTAGGGTTAACACACACACACACACCCCAAGGGGGCTTTCTGGCAATGCCAACACACCTAACCTGCATGTCTTTGGACAGATTTATATACAGCAAGTTAATTCTGCTTGAATGTCACTAAAGAATACACTCACAGCGTGAAGGTTTATCCAGTTACTGTACGTCTTTTAATCTGTTTTGGCTAACAGAAGGTGCCCATCATTTGTGAATTTCCTCCATGCAGTACAAGAACATGACTCTTTTACAGATGGCATACAGTAATGCACCGGAAATTTACAAATGATTTTTCATCAGCGTAATTTAAAAGTATTTTATTATGATTATAGCCTGAGCTAATTAGTTAACCAGGTCAATAACATAATTCACTTGTACAAGTGACAAGACCTTCCTTTACAATACAGTAGTAATTGACGGCCCAGGGCTGTTTCAAAACTGCAGCATTAGACTAAACAATATTTCAAGAGATTTACATTTTTTAGAAGGTGGACAGGAAACTGACTTGCTGATGGGGTTTGGGGTCTCACTGCAGTATCTGGCAACGCTGAAGCCGACTTCTAGAGAGGACCGGCGGTCTGGTCAGATGTAGGTGCTGCTGGGTGTCCGAGTCAGTGTTACCGCGTAGCGTTCACAAAGACCAAAGCAGCCTGTGCACTTACTGTGCTGACGCAAATTAGTGCATTGTGGTACTGTAGGGGGCAAAGTTTACCCTGTCATGTCATTTTCTAATCCGCTTAATCCAGACCTGACCTGCAATGTCTTTGGGCAGTGGGAGGAAACACAGACAGAGACACAGGGAGGACTCAGGATGCTAACCCTGGGCTCCTTACAGCGTCGCAGCAGCACTACCATTGCATCACCATGTTTACCTTGTACAGTGAGGAATAAACTATCATTACTAGGAAATTATATAGGGATAAATATTGTGGAGGACAGCTGGGACCCTTGCCTTTCCAGGATGCCTCGATAATGGAAGGACCGGGGAAGAGGACATATCCACAATACCCCCCTCGGGGACACAAAAGAGGGCAGTTTCCCTGGATTGCATCACGGCCATGGGCTTGGAGGCTCAACCCTGTTGGGGTCCATGGTCACTGCCCGGAGGTGCCCAGCTAGTCCCCGAGCCATGGACTGCAGCACTTACGGGTGTGGCCAGAAGTTGATCTGAGAACATGTGGACTACTTCCAGGGACCTTTATAGCACTTCAGCCACACTCACGAGTACTACTGAAGGAAGATCGGAGTGCGCCAGGAACACTATAAAAGAGGCCGCTTCACTCCATTCCAGGAGCCGGAGTCGGGCGGCAGGGGAGTGGAGGCGGCAAAGGAAAAGAAAGGACTGAGAGGCGAGTTGTTTATTTGGGATTTGTGCATTCTGTGTTTATAAAGGCAGCGAAGAAAATAAAAGCTTGTGTTTTGGACATTCTGAGTCTGTCTCCGTCTGTGTTCCGGGCATCTTTCACACTATCTCTCCATTATAAAAAAAAAAATCTTGGGATGAGAAGAGACTTTTTATCCTGCGACAAAACGTGATCTTTTGAAGAGAGACAGAGACAGAGTGACACTTTCACGTCCCTCGAGATGGTCAAGTCACGCCCTACTTACAACCATTTTCAAACTAGAAAAATAGTATTTCTTCCCAAGGAAGAGGCGTAACCGCGAGAATTAAAAGATTTGTTGTTTGGCGAAAGTTAAATCCACATACGCCATCACGCTTGGGTCACAGAGTTGCACAGATACACAGGAGATTTTAGAGACAGAAACGTTATTCAAACACTTCAAACAAACATAAGTCTCTTTCAGGAGTGAATCGAGCTGTGTGTGTAGTCGGAGGGGACAGTTCTGTCACTCAGTGCTGAGCGAAGCGAGCAGGAGGCAAAGCCCCCTAGTGTATATATACTTATTTAGAGTTTCATCCCGAGTGTCTTCTGTGCCATTTGTCTGTGTCATCTGCATTAACAGCGCCATTTTCCATAGGGCTCAATACAGTTTGCACACGTTTCTGATAGCTTCTGTATCCATACAATACTGTATATAGCTCTCCGAAAGTGTGGCTGTCCTAATCTGTCTCAGATTTACTCCTTCACAAATCCATGCCTGTACGTGTGACTAAACACAAAAGTTAAAACTTGCGATGGCAACAAAATGTGTCATTTTGCAACTTTTGCATGACTTGGATTCACAATTTATATTAATGTGAAAGATGAGTCTGATACTAAATTGATGAATCACTCATTTCATTAATGAATAACACAAAAATAGTTGGAACAGGATATAAGATACAACTAAAAACAGAAGGCCGTGATTTGTAAATGCTCTTTCACCTATATTTAATTGTAAACAGGACAACGATGAGATATAGGCTTAAACTAATCAAGTTCATTTATTGTGGACAATACGCACTCATTCCGAGTGTGATGCCTGTCGCACATTCCAGACAAGTTTTTGACAGGAGTGTCTTTACCACAGAGTCACTGCACGTCTCCTGGCCTTTTAATAACATTCAAGAATCATGTGGGAGCTGAAGACGCTAACTGCTGTAGTGTTGAAAGTGGGATTTTGCCCCATTCTTCCTCGGGAAAGGACTTCCACTGCCCGACAGTGCTGGGTGACTGTTGGCGTATTCTGCACTTCATAATGCCCCACGTTTTCAGTAGAGGACATTTGTGGACTGCAGGCAGGCCACCATGCACCCGCACTATCTGTTTGCAAGGCCACCCTGTTGTAAAGCATGCTCAGTGTGGCCTGGCGTTGTCTTGATGAAATAAGTAAGAACATCCCAGAAAAAGACGTCTAGGTGGCAACATATGTCGCCTCACAATTCATATGTATAGCACTCTTCAGCATTAATGGGGTCTTCACAGACGCCATGGGCACTAATACCCACCCACCCCATACTGTGACAGCAGCGGTCTTTTGAACATGACATAGTTAACAATCAGGGTGACCGTTTTCCTTTTTGGCAAAAAAGAACATGATGTCCAAAAACAAGCTGAAAAGAGGACTTGTTAGACCATAGCGCCCGATTCCATTTTGTGTCGGTCCATCTCCGAGAAGTCACCAGCAATTCTGGACGTTCCTGATGTAAGGCTTCCTGTTTGTATAGTAATACCACCTTGTATTTGTAGATGCCATGAAGAACAGAGTTTGCTGTCAACGGTTTTCCAAAGGACTCGGGAGCTGCAGAGGTTACATTCATTACAGAAGAATATTGGTTTTTATGCAGTGCCACCTGTGTGACCTTGTACTTTGGGTACACCAGTTTCTTTAAATCTACTGATGAAGTTCTAAGACTGTAGATGGTGAAATTCATAAATTCTTAACAATCACACACGAGAAATGTTGTTTCTAAATTGTTCAACCAGCAGTTTAATACGAAGTGCCGCACTTTGCCCAATCCTAGCTTGTAAATGACAGAGCCTTTCAGGGACACTCCTTTTACAGTGCCACCTGTTACCTCTTTACCAGCAGAATGTTCCAAACAGGCTTTCAAGACACATTCCACAGATAAACAGGCACCTGGCCCAGCTTTTGTGGAATGTGCTTATCGTTCACATATTTTAAGTGTAAGTCTTTGTACCGTTTTCATTTAAATATGGGTAAAAGGAAATTGAAAAGTTACTGCGTTCTCTTTTTTTGTTTGCATTTTACATACTGTTACAGCCTTTCTGGAAATGGGGTTGTATTTTAAAAATGGTCAAAGAGAGACCCCTTGATTGTTTCCTCCCTTGACATTACACAAAAAAATGTGTGCTGAGATTTTAATAGGTAAGGAGTCAGAGAAGATGCTACGTGTTGATTGGCACAAACTGTATTCTGACCGCGTGACAGTAAAGATCCTAAAATGACATGAAGTCATATTGCATTGTGTATGTTGTACAGAACGTACAAGTACATGTTCTTCTGTCATTTTAATTGTTTTTGTTGAAAGGCACTGTACACAGTTACTTTAAAATAATAAAGTAAGGAGTATATGCTTAAGGGCACAAGTGGAAACTGAAGCCACTCAGGATGTTATAGCTCACTTGCCACTGAATCTGACAATTCTGCAATAATACTATCATGAATGGTTTTAAAAAGCAGTGGGATGTGATAAAGATCGAGATTTTATATACTGCTGTTTCTAGCATACACCATCAGGAGTCTCCAGTATTTGTTATGTGGTACCGCTAACCAGGATGCCCAAAGGGATAATTAGCATTAAGAAATTAAAACCACGTCAACCAATGTTTTTATATCTTATTTATTGTCCAACTTCATGTCAGTCAAATCATGTTCCATACTTCCTTTTAAACAAAATATAACATTTTAACTCAACTGTTAAAAATACAAAACGCATACAGGCAAGAGAGCGTCTTTCTAAAAGACATAAATATACAATATCTATTCAAATCTGGAGACAAAACATGACTTCTTCAATAATACTTCAGGTACAGACAAGTGCAGAAAAAATATTTTTGCTGCATATTGTTGCAGTTGTGCAGTTTGTCCAATATTGATATTTTTACAATTTCTTACACATATCACAGAGTGTAAAGCAAGTATAGTATTTTAAGACAAAAAAGTTTGCCAGTGATAAAGAATTACTTAAAAAAAGAAGAAATGATTCCAGTTTAATTGGCAGGATCTCTCTCTTAGCTTGGCAATATGGCAGGTGCTCAGGTTAAATCCTCAGGGATATCGTTTCATCATGCGAGCCTACAACCTGCAACACTTCTGTCTCTTTCATGTGTGTTTTGTCAGGTAGAGAAGCCACACCAAATTAGCATTTTGTTGCATCTGCTGCTCTGAGCTAAACTCACGTGTCAAACACAAGCATCTACCCAACTTCTACACATCCCCTGTTGTAAATAAAACAGAAAGCCACTCATTTGGTGCTTCTTATTTGTACTGCCATTCAATTTCTGACCTTCTCCCAATACAGCAATCCTGCTGGTCATTTAAGAAAAATGTCCAGAAGTAGTTTGAGTTTTTCCCCACCCACACTCATTTAGGGGTGAAGTTCAGCATGAAGTCTCTCACTGGCCTATTTCTAATAAAGCTGTGCGCAAACATATAAGCTGTTTGAGGCTCAAACTTATGCTAGGTTGCTTCATAGCATCCTAACAGACTGCTCCAGTTGTCATACACACTCTCTTGAGCTCTCTGCCATCACTCGGCAGTTCTGCGTTACTTCACATACTGTACTGAGAACAATGAATGGTAACAGGAGTGTCTACAAAAGTTAAAACATGGCAAAATTGGTTAAGTTCTGACCATTGTTTTAAACTGAAACAGTCAAGGTGCAACTTTGAATGGGTTGGTTATAATAATAATAATAATAAAAACACAATAAAGGCTTATTTCAGGGTACTTTGTCCTGTTTTTACTATTTGCCACAGTGGCAGAGGAGTGTTATCTCTTTAAAGCTGTTTACTACAGTATATACAACATCGTGTCCAGTTGTTCCCACTGATCAATATGATCAGTTGATTTAAAAATGAAACATAGCAAAGCAAGATGCACAGTACAGAATGTACAGAATAGGTTTAAGTTACAGAATATAGTTTAAGTTTTAACAATAATACTACATTTTGTTTAGGTTTTGACAGGAAATGTGCAAAGTTCCATAATGGCCTGAAAGTTTACAAGCTATGCTGGCTCCATTCCAGCATATCAATAAAAACATGGATCAAGTTTCAGATGTAGTTAAACACATAACTGAATCTGATTCTTGGGCCTGTTTTTCATTTACAGTACAGCGAACAGTAACATTTTCCACTTTGTGTAATGCAACTCCAAGTCCTCCACAAGGTATTCTAGTTTAAAGCTCTGAAACAGTTCTAGAAAAAGCTTAAAAAAAAGGAGCAAAAACTATAAGAGGGTACGGAGGAGGCAGTCATTTCCACAAACTTTCATCCAGTGCTGCCCAGTCTGCACTTTACAAAAATAAAATAAATAAATTCAGAAGCCATCTCTTCCAATGATATGCCACACTATTATTTACAATGCTTAGGTGCTAAATAACAACCTTTTATCTAATTCTAGGAATTATTTAATACAAAAGTTTATGTGAAACAAAGGCATCCTGCAATGCTGCCTGAAAAACCTCAGGCAGCCACAATCGAATGGCATTGATATGAAATATTAAAATACAGTTTTCTGTAGATATATTCTTTATCTGTACACATTCTCAAACATGTATATTAAAACAAAAATATATATATTACCTTTAATGTATTCAAGTTTGTTTTTGACATATTGGCAAAGAATGGACATTAACAATGAATATAGCTTAATAATACACCACCTACATCTATGGTCTATATTTAAACCAATATATTACAGTATTTTTGTCCACTCCATATTTTTGTGGAATAAAAGAGTGATAAGATGCTATGGGCCCAGTCCGTGAAGAACAGGAGATGACTCTCTAAACCCCAGCCTTACATCTTACATAACAAAGGCTTGTGTGTTGCAGCAGGCACTTTTAATCAGGTGATGGAGTGTTCACGCAGCTTGTCTGATGTCTAAAGGGTGAGAACTTAGCTTCCATTCATGTTGCTAGGATAAATTAAGAAGGACACACTGTGGCCATGAAATACTGGGGAATATTTCAGATGACCTCAGCTCTGCTCTTTTCATGGCAGCAATGAGCCTGTCTTATGAAAAGAAAACATTTACAAGCATATAAAACCTCCAGTAAAAATCTAAATCTTGCACTAATGTAAAGCCTCATACCCTGGATCAATCTGCCCTTTCAGTTTTTCTTGGCGGTACAACAGCCATATATAATATTATTTTTTTATGATTTCTCACCAAAGTGCTTTCAGTTGAAGGACAAAAAAACTTATTTTGTTTTTCAATTTTGCTCCATAAAATGTGCTTTGAAAGTCAGTATTTTCAAATTATTTTAAATTAGCAATAAGAAGTTAAAAAAACATAATGTGCCTCTGCACTAGTCAATGCCATGTTGCTGTGGTCTCTTCAGCTCATTCTGATCCCTATTGCTAGAATGTTGTAGATAAACTTAAAACATATACATTACATGAAAGCGTGGGCCATATTTAATAAACATTATTCTAGCACAGTCTCAAAAATTTTACTTGGTAAAAAATAATTTCCCAGTTTTGCATGTATTTCCATTTTGTATTTTTCCCCTTAAAACAATTACTAATATCATAATATTATTACAGAGAGTTTAATGCTTTGTTCTAATATATACAAGCCATAAAAATAAATTTCTTTTGCAAGAAAAGCAGCATGTTGATGTAGTTAGCTTATTATACCACAGGTTTCTTATCCAGTGATACAATGAAGTCCTTAAAATCTGGAAAAATGTTCAGTGCTCTGGTCCAGTAGCCTAAACTGCTGACACTTGCTCTTCTGCAAGAAATAAATTTAAAAAGAGATATGAACATAACTTCTTCACAATGATAATAACAATCAAAATATATCCAAACTTGATACAGGCAATGTACAGTAAGTGTACAGGGTAAATCAAATAAATAAAACAACTCATGCAAAACAAAAGCATTTAGTCTAACGTCCTGTTCGGTTTCTGCTTTACTGTAACAAAGAATCTAATAAGTACCATACAAAGTGCAATAAAATGCAAACATTTATTTAACTGCATCACACAATGCATGCTCACATTGGATACAACTTGACTGCATACCAGTTAACTTTGAAAAGCAGCAGCACCAGCAAAGTAGCTGGTTTTGTGCAACTGAGCAAGGACTCTTTTTTTTTTTATAATTTAAATTTAGTGCTTAATGACCAGTAAAAAAATGCAACTTGTTGGCTTTAAACATCAGATATCATTCATAAAACTGCATCCAATAAAAAGGAAGCCTTTCCTTTGCCTAGATTGATTCCAAAAATAAATCTGGAATTAGGATAAAATATTATCTGTAACATTTTGTTATGTAAATAAAGTTTCTACCCTCTTAAATAAAACAATCGCAAGTAGTGCTAAATTCAAGTAGTTTACATACTTTTTCCACAATGCACTGTAAATTTTTAATGGATGTGCTCAATAACCACATGAAAGATTGTCCGTGTGTTATTTGCTTAAGCATATTGTGTTTGCCTACACTGACTTGGGTGAAGATCAGATCACATTTCATGACTAATTAATGCAGAAAACCAGGTCATTCCAAACAGTTTGCATACTTTTTCTTGCCACTTTAATGAATGCTTATTTCCTTTAACCTTCCTCCAGTTCAGCACTACTTGCGATTGTTTTATTTAAGAGGGTAGAAACTTTATTTACATAACAAAATGTTACAGATAATATTTTATCCTAATTATGCAGTCTGTTCTCATACATTGTTTCAATACAAGCATGAAAAACAGTAGCACTACATTACACAAAGATGTTCCAAAATGTGACCAATGGGGGAAAAACACATTTGGTTAGTCATAAAACAATGTAGAATGTTTAAATGGCGTACTATCCAATAAGTAATACATTCAATATCAAATTAAAAGAAAAAATGGTTTAGTAACACATACCATCCTCATGACTATCTTGTGCTCCCTGTAGACTAACATTTGCTAGTTTAGAGTCATGGCTGTGCCAATTGTGCGTCTGGGACTGAACTAGCATCTTCGACTGAATGCCAGCTTCTGGTTGGCAATCAATGGTGCCATAGGGAGACACCATTTTTGACCTGTGCACTGCCACATTATAGTCTGGAGGTTTTAAATGCAGCTGCTTGCGGGAAGATCCTTCCTTTACATCCACTAAAGGGATTCCCAGGTATCCTGGAGGGGTGGGTGGTGGGCCTCTATATCTACTGTCCTTCTGAGGTGAAGTGACACAGTACACTGGGCACAAGAGACAAGCAGTGGGAATGTTAATGAGAAAAGAAAGTGACAAAAATTAAAAACAATGAGATGTTAACCATGTTACTACAGGGTATACATAGAGAAAGCAAGATGAATGACAGCAGCAGATTTTAAGAATAAAGGTCCCTCCCACCACATTTCCAAGATTTCTTGCAATGTAGCTCATTGCACTTGATAATGCAGCAAAGGCGTAAACGTTTTGTTTCATGGAACTTTGGTGAATGAACAATGACATACTGTTAAAAACTGCACCTCCTAATTTTTGTGGAGGTGTTTAAAATAAACAACAATCACACAGGGAGGTGTTTTGGGTTTTTAAATTAAATTCTAGTAACCGTAGCGAAATGAGGGCTTCTATTGATTTAGGGTGTTTTCTATAAATAGCAACCTGACTACTTTCAGAGTGTGTGAAATTCTTCAATTGTATACAGTTGAAATGTTGAGCAATACCTTTTATTATCTTATATTTATAAGATTGTATTCTGAAAGCAATTAAACCTTTCCCCCTTATCATAAACATGAATTATTAAAAATAGTGAGATCAAAGGATATATAAAAGTCTTTACATTATAGCACAAGACTATAGACTGTAAGATTTTCTCATAATGGCTCTACATGCTAAGACATATGCATTTGTTATTAATTATTTAGATACAGACTTGATGTTTCAGTCAAAGTTTACAGGTATTGGTCTAAGCTAATTCTATATGGAATTAATGTGGAACTTTACTATACTTCCTGTATCAGTGGCTACAGATGTTCTAGATAGATTTTGTTAACTTGGTTCTTTCAGTATTATTATCAAGTATAATCTTTGAAACATTGAAAGATTATTTGCATAAGGAATCTGTTATTTAGTATATGAAAGTGTTCAGAGCACATTTTTAATTTTGTTTATTGTATATAGTATAGTAATTGGGAATATAATTAAGAATAATAATTCTCTGTTGTAACTCCTTGATTATCTGTTTTATGTGAAAAATAAACTATAGCATTATTTTTATTATACATTTTTGAATTATAATTTTGCTACTACTACAATTGAATTTTAGTAGAAACACTAAGTCCTAAATAGTTCTTTTACATGACAACTTTAAATAATCATTTAACCTAACTAATATGTCTTTTAGATGTGTAAGAAAAACCAGAGTATCCACTGAAAAAGCCATGCAGACAAGGGAAGACGGCACAAACTTCCCAGGGATAGTGCCTGGGCAATCAAACTCAGCATAGTGGATTACTGAGGCAGCAGAACAAACCACTGCAGCTCCTTGCAATCTCCAATTTAATGTTTTTTTGTTAATCTAATTGATTTAAATTAGATTAAACAATACTGCAGCAAATTCCAAATCAAAAATAACTGGGTATGAAAGGGCAGCTTTAAAACTAAAACCATCCATTATTCAAACCGCTATATCCAAACTACAGGGTCACGGTGGTCTGCTGGAGCCAATCCCAGCCAACAAAGGGCGCAAGGCAGGAAACAAACCTCGGGCAGGGTGCCAGCCCACCACAGGGCACGCACACACACACACACACACACACACCCATACACCAAGCGCACACACTAGGGACAATTTAGAATCACCAATGCACCTAACCTGCATGTCTTTGGACTGAGGGAGGAAACCAGAGTACCCGGAGGAAACCCACGCAGACACGGGGAGAACATGCAAACTCCATGCAGGGAGGACCCGGGAAGTGAACTTGGGTCTCCTAACTGCGAGGCAGCAGCACTACCACTGCACCACATTGCTGCCCATGGAATATACAGCAATATCATTAATTCATAATAAAGGCAAATAATATACTAGTGAATATTTAAATTTGGCTGTCATAAATATGCCACTTAATTAATTTAGGTGAATTAACTGCAACAAAATGCAGAAGGCCACAAAGTTTTTCAATGAAAGCTCTCTATTTTCTCTAATACTAGTGTCTTCCTATAATTTTCTTAAGTATATATGTATATTTTCTTTTTACTGGCCACTATGACACTGACTCATTCCAATCATCAATTTTACAGACTTGATTTTTTACTTTGGAATAATATGTTGTCTTCAGCCTATCCCTGCAGTAGTGGATACAAGCGGAAACCAAGTGTAAAAGAAACACCAGTGCCTGTGCATCACAGGGTATGCTAATGAACTCACCAATATTCACTCAGTCACTTGACTGGCAACCTAAAATGGCCCAATAAACAAATGTTAAAGGTCTTTGGGATGTGGAAATAAACCAGAATTCCCAGGGAAAAAAAGGGCAAATGCAACTCCACCCAGATACTCATTAGTACTTGAACTGGGACCTAGGACAACTGTACACAACATGCAATCAGCATTTAATTTCATTATCTAAAATTGCTTTATTTACAGTAATATACAGAATCTAAAACTGAATAAAATGCAATGACATGTTAGAGGAAAGAATTTCAAGAGTATCAAATTTTTGTCCTATCGTTAAACAAAGATTTTGTCCACAGAGAAGAAAAGCAGTCAATGGGGTTGGTTTGGATTGCGGAGAAGCATCAAGGACTTTGTGTGTTTAGTATCAGGTTAATATAAGATACAGTATGCGAAAGGGAGAAAAAGCACAGTGTTCTTTTTAGCCCCAAATCTGCTGGTGTCATTTCATTTCACATTCTCATAATTCATAACAGAAAAATTATAATAAATTCTAATCAGCATAATCAAATATTAGCTGACATACCTATAAGTCCTTTGTCTGTGCTTGAAGTAACTGTTTTATAAGATGGGTCTGTGGCTGGTTTAGAGTCTGAGGGATCCTCCTGAGCTGATTGAGGATTTTCAGTAACTCTGCGTTTTATAGTTCCATAATTTCCTTCATAGGTATCAGAAAGGGAACTTGATGAGGCCCAACTTTGCCTGGACTGGTTCAACTCTAAGCTACCTCTGGAATGTCTATTAGTTCTGGAAAGGTCTTCTGAGCAAACACTGCTATTGTCTGCCCATTGGCCAGTTAGCTCCACCTCTGCAATTGGTCCATCTACGTGTTTGTTACGAAAGGGGCTGAGGTCCCAGGCCCGTTGGCACTGTAAACTCTGAAAGTTGTCATGAGAGTTACTGGAGCAGGAGGTCCAACTTCCACGGCCACTATCCGCTGCATCCACTGAAATAAATTCATGAGCTAGCTCTTCATTGCTTGCTGAGGAGGCAAATGTTGAGCATCTAGCAATGAAAGGTCTTTGTATGGAGTGACTGACAAAGAGAAAAAAAATTAGACTGAAGTTTGATTGATCTTTTAACACAACTGCCAACTTAACATTTAATACGCCTTTTTATTTATGCATGACTCTATCACCGAATGCATGACAGTTTTAAAAATCAGAACCCAAAGTTCATACATGGCTGTAATATAACAGACCATACTGTTAGGCAGGATTATATTTGTGGGATTTAAAGAAAAAAAAATTATAAAAGCTGTGGCAAGGGATCAAGAACTAAAAGGATAGAGCGTTCATTTTATACAGAAACATAGTTCCTTCAACAAATGATGCTTGTATAATATGTATAAATTTCAAGACACAATTAAACATTGATATAATACAATTCGATACAATTTTAGGGTGCCATCTTAAAAACCTCAGGGGATAAAGCAGGAAACTGCCCTTAGCGGAGTACCAGTTTACTGTGAGGAATACTGGTACACGCACTAACATCACAACAACTATGGAGTCATCTAATCTAGCATACATGCCATTGGGAAGTAATTTTTTATTCTGGACATTTGAGAGGTAGGGTTCAGATATTAGAGAAATGTACTAAGTCCACAAAGACATAGACTCTGTCAGTAGTCAAACCAAATTGAAGTAGTGAGTTTGCAGAACTAACCACTGCATTTGTATGATGCCAGACAGCCAACCAAACTTCCTTGGTCAAATAATAAAGAATATACCAAAATTTTGAAATAAGATTGTGTATGCTGCTGGCATGGTAAACAATCAGGTCCATTTGAAAGTATTTTAAAAATCTATTAAAATGTTCTTTTAAAGATGGCAGGATATCTATTTAACAGAACAGACAAGCATATTGTGTGTAAAGATATGCCAGAGTGAGGAAACAAAAAATATTTTGCTATGTTGTACTAAACCTATTTAAATTCATTTTCCCCCCCAAAACAAGCAACACTTGTTATCTTAGAATGGGAAATAAAAAACAGGATTACATAATTTTTTTGCAAATTTATTATAAATAAAAAAATAGCTGCAACAAAGCAAAATGTAAAAAAATAAATAAAAAATTGAAGAGGTCTGAATACTTTATGAAACCACTGTAATAAGCACATAGTAAAAAAAGTAATTTGTTGTACATTTACTGAATGTTGATTATCATAGTCCATAAAGTATAGTTCTGTTATGGTCCAAACTTTTCATGAAAAAACAAAAATTTCTACATTCTTTGACTCAGTTTAGGTACAGTTCTAAAGATTTAGTTTTGCCATCTCAAAGCTCACATCTGGTCAGAACCCACTGTATAAGTACTAAGTAGCATAGAGAATTCCTTTGGACCACTTCTCAGTTTTTATTAATCACTTGCATCAGCTCTCATGATACAAACTGGAAATCATTACTTTTTCTCTGTAGATCATCAAAGGAATCTTTTACTTTATTTTACAATCTGTACGCATATTCATTCAGCTATCACAATTTATATGCTGTTTGAGACTTTCAATCTGCTATTCGAGTGATACTGGGATTAAAACAAATACTTAAAAAAAATAATCTTTAAAAGTTTATTTTTCCATATTATCAAAACAACTTATGGCCAGTTTGTCAGAGCAAAGCTGTAGTACAACTTACCTGGCACAAGGCTGTTTACATTCAGCTGTAGTTGGCACACTGTTTCCTGTTCTAATAAGCTCCATATGATTAGGTTGCTGAGTCAAAGGGTGCTCTTCTGAAGTTGTGGCTGATATCGAATCCACAGAAGAATTACTAACAATGCTGGACCGGGATGAGATCTCACTTTGACTCAGATCAGAGAAATTTTCTGATTTTGCACTTGACAGCAAGGCATGACCTAGAAGTTTGAAAACAAAATGGTCACACATTTTTAATAGTGTTCCTGAGATAAGTAGGAAGATTACAGTGTAGAAAAGAAATCCTATTTAACTGCAAATGAAATGAAAAAAATAAATTGTTATTAATTCTTCCACTGGCTTTAAGAAGGCCAGAAAGTACATTGTGGTATAAGGTTTAAGACAAGTCTAGAATCAACCTTTTATAAATATAGATATTTTAAGTTGCTGTAATTTTACGTCACCTGAAATTTAGTTTTTTATGACAACTCCATGGTCTAACAGGTCTCAAATAACCAAGTTTCCACTATATCAATTTTTCGTGACTTATTTAAGGAGTGTAATCGCATAAATCATTTTATTCTGTCAATTTATAATTAATACACAATGTCAGTTAATATTTGGAATCAGTAATTCCAGATTAACCTTTTTCCTATCATATGTATTGGTGCTCGAAATATGTCCAGGATTTGGTGAATACTGTATACAAACAAATATAGCATGGAGAACTTTTACCATATACACCACGCACATTGCTATGAAACATTGAACTAAACGTTTAAGACTATGTTCAAATGTTAATTTCCTGTTTTAAGATTGTTATCTACCTGAAACACATACAGCATGAGGAAATTATTATGTACATCATGATATTAGCGTGTTTAACAATATACCTATACATATGAAATACACAATCATTTTTCCTTAACATATATCATCATACAAATAACAAAACTGAAATATACTTTAGATATCTTTTCTAAGACAAAAACAAATTATATATCTTGTTAATATGTCTTCTTGTCTCTTACGTAGTCCTGTCCCTATAAAAACTCAGCCTCATATATGTCCGTTTTCTGTTACTTACATTTAACTGCCTATAACTTCACCACTCTTCACTCAATATTCATGTTATACTACTCAAAATAATAGGCAGACATTTCTCTCCAAGTAGTGTGGCAGACAGTAGTCATTCAAAACTAGAGCTGATGTTATATTGGAAGAATTAAGTGGATAGGACTTGTGAGCTTCGTTGGGCTGAATGACCTGTTCTCATGCAGATTCTTCGAAAGTTGTAATGCCCTTAACAAAAGGAGGTGGCCTCTTAACCCTAACTTGTGTTGGGACCTGTTGAGTACCTTTAAAATTTTTTCTTTTTTTTTTTGCTTTATATATCAAAATTAGGAGAAACCACATATTTGGAATACATTATATGACAATGATTTACAATATAACAGAAAATACTTTTTGAGAAAAAATTTTCCAGGTGTAATAAGCCCCTATCGAAAAAGTTGCAGATTGAAAAACAATACTGAAGTAGTCTGCCTTTACTAGTCTGTATCTAAGTCGGTTGTAATTTTTTAAAATTACAAAAATAAACAAACTGCAAAAAATGAAGGTGTAAAGCAATTATGGTAAGATAAAATTAAGGGTTTTGGATGTGGCTACATTGAGTGAATTATAGAATAAATCACATACTTGTGACCACATTTCTACAATTAAGAGTACAATGCAAATAAATTGACAGTGTAAACATTAAAAAAAAAATCCTTCAAATGTTCATTTTTTGAATTAAATTGAACGTCTTAAACATTAAAAAGGCACAGATACTCGCTATCAGCATACAGTGACTCATCTGTACCACTGTATGTGTACATGTGTATGTACATATACTGTGTGTATGTGTCCTATATATGTACACATAAATGTATATATGTGTATATATACATGAAGGCATCTAGTTACTCATATGAAGACAACTCAAGCAAAGACAGAGATCTTCTTGGAAATTAGCATGATCTGTCAATAGACTGAATCAATTTAAACTATGCTCTAAGGTTAAAGTACATGAATTGTCACTATGAAAAGTAAACCTTAGTTGTTTGTTCCTACATGAATAAATATTCCTGCATTTTACAGCATCAGGTACATCACCAGTTCTTGATACATAGTGAACAAACACCATCTTGCATTAGCTACTACTAAGGTCGCTTTATGCTAGCACTAATTATGTACTCTGAATTATGTACTTTGAAATCTTTTAAGATAAATTTACATGTCCTGTAGATTAGCCTGTGGTACCATCATATTTTGTATTACATTGTGATGTATAATGAAGCCAGTTTGGGATATAGTTCATTTTTTTACCATCATGAGCAACACTAATGTACTTTCTACCTGATACTATACTATTACTATAAATAAAAAAAAACATTCAAAAGTGCAATGTACATTTTATTAAAAAAATAAAAATATCTATTATTTTTAACAGTAGACTGGACAGAACTATAAAATATTTGCAAGCAAATTTAACAAGTACTTCACTATTAAAGTGCTGAAAGTTTAATTCTGTCTCAATAATAATTTAAGACTTTCACACTCCTGTTTTTCATTTTATACAAGTCAATCTCCTGAAATGAAAAGAGCTGGTGCAAAAAGTGCACTGTGCTGTTCAAAAGGGTAACTACTAAGACCAGAAGAATTCTTAGATTTCTTGGGATGCAATCTGTAATCTTCATATACTCTACTGTCTCTTAATAGGCTCTGCTCTCTCCCTAGATGAATTTCTTTTCCAGTAAAATGGTCTGACTTTCTTCCTTATTTTAAGCTCTTGGCTGGCTCCTTGGAGTGTATCCCCTTCCCCTGTCCTTGTGCCTGTGATCTGCTGGATTCTCTTTTGTAATAAACTCCCACCTATTGTGCCGGAGCGCACTCCACTGTTCTTAGTGCTGTTTTCACTTGTCAGAGATGAGGAAGAGCCAGACAGATTCACCTGGCTAGAGTTTTGTGATCTTGGGATATTCCCAACTAAAAAAAACAAAACAAAGAAGAAGGTAACAATTTTAATACATTAGCCACAGTTTTCTTGAGGATTTTTATTAATTTAGTGGCAATATTATGTCACTACTTGAAAATGCTTTTGATGTTTCTGCTTTAAACAGAAACGAAGAATACCATGAATAATGAAAAGTTACTCAAATGACCTATAATAAAATATGCAATAACAAGGTAATTCTTCCTTCTGTATTTGCATGCATGGGTTAGTTTCCCCTTTCTTCTAAGCTGGCAGTAAGGAGTGAAGATAGATCACAGTTTTGGATTATTACCCTAAAATACCATGTAAAAAAATCAAACAAACAATAACTGAGAATATTCATAACATATAATATTGCATATTATGCATAAAATGAAGAGGAAGTCATACCATCTCATAAGTCTGATGTCAAGGTTATATTGGCCATCAGCCACACAATATTATGAGATGAATTAAACTGTCAAAGGTAAGAAATAAAACAAGCAACAATACAGTAGGTGCAGTTTGGCACTGTCCTATTTAAAACTAGATGGTGCACAGACACTATTTGTTTAATATCTAAGAAGAAATTAAATATTTGAGATTGATGAACTATTAAGTAGTAATTTAATAAAGATATATATAATTTAGCTATCTCAAAATGTATATAAGCATATTAAAACACAACAAATAATCTAATATAATTCTTTCTTCTGTTGTAGAAAGATGTCAAAGGAACCATAATTATCCCAGATCAGGAAAAAAAATTCAATATTATAAGTGTTCATGGTCTTTAACTATTTCTGAAGAAAAGTGTGACTTCCAGGGTGGGGAGGATTACATTTGATATTTAAAAACGACCCCTCCAATTTAAAAATAATATAAGCAATAGTGGTTTATGCTTCACCTTTATTAATTAGACAGACATATTGCAAATAGAATGGAAAAGGATGGATCCTACAATTAATCATTACATTCTAATATGGTTATTTACTGTAAATACTGAAACTAAATGACACTTAACGTAAGTATAACAAAACATACAAATTGTATAACTGGCAGCTACCTTAAACCCATTTTGATTTTAAATGTAATTGATTTTTCTAATTACATTCCAGTGAATAAGACACAAATTAAGCAAGCAAGTAATCAGTGCTATACACCACACATTGAGCTTCTATATTAATCAACACATATACCCTATGTTATTCAAAGAGCTGTGTAATCAGCAAACTTGATATGAAAAAGGTTTTTTTAGCTATCCTTCTGGAATACAAGAAACAGAAGATTTGTTTACCTTTGCGAGGAGATCCCTGTGGGGATCCAGGAGGGCTAGAATGCAAAGAAGAAGTGTTGGATATGGAATCTTCTGGTGCTTTCTTGTAAGGTATGTCATCAGATAAATTTAAAGGTTTTTTAATGCACTGGGGAGAACTTGTACCTAAAAATAAACAGCATTATATTATTTGGGGCACAAAGTACATTATCTTTCAAGTAGTCTTGTGAAAAAATAATTTTGTTTTAGCATCTTTGCCAGATTAATTTTATTGCATTAGAAACCTCTGGGCTATCTTTCAGATTCTTCAATGTCTATCAGGCAGACAATGCTAAGTGAATCATTGCATTTAAAAATTATAAACCTAAAAATGTAAACAAAGAGCAATATCTTGTAAATTACAATATATAAGACAAAGATGTTCATGATTTGTGCATTTTCAATCAGTGACATAGCCGTCCTAGTCTTTTAAATGAATAATGTCATATAACTAATGCTTGTTAAATGACAATGTACATATAAAAATTACAATGGATATGACAGAAGTTAGTTATAGTGTGAGTGTAGTTTTATTATTATGAATATTTTGCAAGGAAGACGTTTAATTTTTTGCTACGTAGTAAGGCAGTACTTCATTTCTGCAAAATGAAAGAAAAAGAAGCTTGAATAATGAATGTTGTTTGAGATTTTTCATCCCACTGCATTCTAGCTAAACATACAAGAAAGACCATGGGGACATGGTAGAAATAAGATTGGGACCCATTTAAGACATATCTATTTTAGAAGACACCCAGACTTACTGGTTGAGGCAGTGTCCTTTGCTGTGCTTTTATTCCTAAAGGGGTACAGATTGACTGCAGGGACCTGGAGGACTTGGCTCATTCGGTGTTGCTGATGAGATTTTCCAGATGCGATGCCAGACCTCATTGATACTGGAGACATGTCAGATTTTGCTGATCTTCTTTCACTCAGATTTTTGGACACTGTTTTAGTGAAATAGGAAATAATTAATCTTGCATTATTAGTTGCAAGATTATTATGTTCCCAACAAAGACAATAATCAAAACAAAGAAAAAATAACACTTTGTAAAAACATCTGCCGGGCAACTTTAGCATGATGAAAAAGGGGAGATGAAATGGAGTCAAATCCTTAGAGATTTTAAGTATAAAGAAGATATATTTTTTAATATTTATGAAGATTTAATGGACGGGGAGTTAGGTGAAAGAGGAAAAGGTGACATATAGCAAATTTTAAATTTGTACAGATGACAGAAAGATAACAACTTGAAATACTTGTAAAATAAACAGGTTTGATTGTGTTTCGCAACTGTCTTAAAACATAATTGCTACCAGTAAGAGGAGACTACAGACTAAATGATTGAACTAAAAATTGCACCATAACTGTTCACCTGCTATACAGTCAATTAACAAACTGTCTAAAGGAAAAAAAAAAATTCTAAACAACAATGGAAATGCCAACTGAAGCAGTTTATTCCTATACAAAAGACAGTTCCTCTAGTACTTAGATATGCCATTTTTGGTCCAGATCAGCTTCCCTCACACTTGGAACACCCTTTTGTTATTACTTCATGCTTCCTCTCCCATTGTTCATATTTCTTAGCTATTTTGGTTAGATTTTTAGATTTTATTTATACTGTACTACAAAGTATTTATGAAAGGAAGTTAGTTCTAAGGTAACAATACCTGCCCACGAGATTTCTTGTTAGTCTATGGGCAAGACAGGGTTTTAATTGAAGAATTTGAAAATATATAGTAGGTGTGATCTAGCCAGTGTCTTCTTGGCCAATACAAACTTAACAGTGGGAGAAAAAAATAACACAATTTTTGTTTTGTGGATTACTTTTAAGTTTCTATAATTATTCTTCATTCTTGTAAAGATTAGCTTTAACTTTTATAGTTACTTACAAATTACCAAGTTACATGTGGTAAAATACTACTTCTTCTCACTTTGTTTTTATTTTTTTATTTACAACACAACTCAGATAATATAAGTAGGATTTCCAGTAACATGGGAGAGTTATGTATTGTCATTTTTACTGACTTTATTCATTAGAAGCATAGCACACCTATACTATACCCAATATCTAAAAACAGCATTCAGACTATAATGAAAACATACTGCAAGTATTGTACAGTACAATATAAAAAAAGATAATTTAGCTTGAACTATATTCAAAAAAACAAACTTCATATTTATCATGTTTTTATGTAGTCCATTAGTGCAAAGACATTTTACCACAGATAAAATTATTTATTACAACACTGTTTATAAAATTATTGGAACTAATAATTCATTAATTGTATTAATATATTGTTGGCAATCCTTATTTCTTTACAACTTTACTAAGATGACCTAGTAGATAAATGTTAATTATTTTATAAAATTCTATTGTTTTCTTTGTTAATAACCTACTTATACTCAACTCAAGAGTAAACTGTTAGAAAGAACATAAAAGGGATTATGAAATTGTAAAGAAAATTGAAGTAGATGGCAGTGTATATCAAAGTAAAAATTATTTTTTTAAACTTTGAAATAACACCCTCTTCAGACAGTAAAAAGCGTATGGTTTAAGAAACAGTGGTTTTCGATACTCGCATCTGGGCCAATATGTAATTTTTATTTTAAATGTTCATTTTGAAAAACAACATTAGTTTTTTTTTGGTGTAATACATTGTGGTATATTTGATACTCACAGGTACTGTAAGCGGGTTCACATTGTAGAGACATAATCTGAAATTTTTCCTCATCGGTTTCTACATTCAGATTTGAAAGATACTGCTTCACTTTTCGTGCCATCTGAGCATCCTCATACAATTTCTTGGCATTCAGAAGAGAGCTACGTCTGACACGTTTCTTGTGAGCTCCTCCTTGTACATCAAGCATATTTGAATTTGTACTTCCTTGACTGAGAGACCTAAAAAAAAAAAAAAAAAAGTAAACCTTTTAAAAAGTGTATTTTTACTTGATTATGTACACATATTTACACTGAATTTTAAAAATTTGCATGCAAAAATGACACATGCTTTTCCTTGAAGCAAATAAAAATAAAATAAAACATGTACTAGACATAGAATGAAGATCCATAAATAAGTGATTCCATAGGGTTATAAAAGTTAAAAGTCCCAAGAGTCATAGATTCCTGTGTTTATCCAGAAATAGTAAACATACTCAACAGAAAAAATATGTAGCACTGAAGTACATAGTGTGTACAGCTACTTCTAACAATTTATAATAATGTCAATATAATTGAAATAGGAGAGAAGACAATTAAAAAGAAAACTGTACATTCCTAAAATATTTCATGGATATTAGTTTTATGTTTCTGTGCAGCTACTCCAGTTCCAAAATACTACAACATAAGTTTAGAAATGCCAAATTTCAACTCTTGTTTGTTATATCTTTAATTTTCATTTTCCCTATGTGTTCTCATTGAATAAGTAAATGCAAAAAAAGTTCTAATTATACAGTACACTAGATTATTATCATATGTAAAGCTTTACTAATGGTCAGAGATGATGAATGGAGGTCTTTAAATTGATTATGCTGAATGAAAATGGAAAAACTAACCTCAGTACAGTAGATAGCCAACATAAAAGGGGTTCTCTATATTTTTTACCGACTGAAAAAGACTGTGCAATTGCTTCTGCAGCAAAAGAATTCCCCTGTGGAATTTGCTTAATAAATATACAGTATACATTATAATTCAAAGTATAATTTAAAGTAGTTGTTGTCACTAACGGTAAATTGACAAATATTGGACTACTGACATTCTTTTCTTTATTTTTCTTTGTAACCAAAGGTACTAACATTATTTCCAAGTCTTTTGTAATTTCATTCGTATATTTAGTAAAATGCATGTGTATTTGTGTAATAAATATTAAATGTTATGTCTGCTTTCATTCACACTTATTTACAGTGTCAATCTAATGCATGCACAAAACCAAAATTAAAACAATACTTGTTTCTGATCCTCGAGATTATTACTTTCAAGTTACTTTCAGTTATTATCAATAAACCTTCCTTACCAAGCCTATAGGTACAGTATAACATGCCAGGGAAGTGAAGCAAAGTAATATTAATGCAATACAATATTTCAAGCAAGAAGGATATTACTGAGTGAAGTTACAGTAGACATTTCATTTCATTTATGATTTAACCTGTATCCAAATAGAAGGTTTTTTTTTCCTTTAGTTTGCTCATTAGGAGATGATGCTGAAGGTGAAGGGTTGTAGGTATGTCAGGATTATTATGATATGATGCATGCTGTTTATGCAATCAAGATGCAATGTGTTGCAGGTGCTAGAACCACCATCCTATCTTATACACACACATACTCACCCTAAACTCTTCCACCTCTTCTTCCTGAAAGCAAGAGCCATGAACATTGAAGCATGATTTTTTTTCCCGAAAAAGTAAGATTCACAACATAAAACACAAATCAGAAAAGAGAAAGAAGAAATGCATGAGATGTAGGAGAGACGAAAACATGAAAAATAATGGCAAAACAATATTCAAAGCTAACTTATTAAGAGAAACAAAATTCTACACAATGACTTGAGAGAGAGACAGACTCAAGCACATCTCTGTGACACTCCTGTAAAAGACAAGGCATGCGAAATATGGCCTATTGTATTAAGCACTCTACACAGCGGTACATATAGCTTACCAGACCAACACATTTTACATATGAAATTCAGTTTACTTTTTTCACTTTCTGTAATATTTTAATAATAAGCATTTCTATAAACAATCAAATGACAGATATGCGAATGATGTGATCCATATTTTCATTATTGCAATTTTTATAAAAAAGTAACTGAAGCCCTTAATGTATTAACATTTCAAGTTCAAGAATAACACACTACTCAATTTTAGAACTACGTTACCCTTCCTTAATAACATGAGTAACACAAAGTACCCTCGCCTCCATCATGACAAAAACCTTGAAGAACTAGAGGCCTACGTGAAACCAGTATTTCTATAAGGTAGTGCTGTTGTCTACACAAGGGTCTTGTCTGTTCTAATCATGCTCAATAAACATGTTTCCTGAGGTGCTCTGCTTCATTCATTTTCTCATATTTACATCTAAATATATGTATGTTAGCTATTACAAATAGGTCAGATTTAAAACTGCTGAGAGGTAGAGATAGCAGTTGGGCATCTCGGTTCTTTCTACTACATGTAGCTGTGTTCTCTTATTGCTGGACTGTTTGTGCTTTTAGGATCTAGATCATCTCCCTGTTTGGGACTAAATAACTGAGAGCTGGGCAGAACTTGTAATAAACTAATAATGATGGACAACCATAGTACTGTATTTGTTAGGCCTCCTCATTTAATGGCAAATCTATTAATGAAAAAGATAGGTGCATATCACAATAAAAATAATGGTATTATATTTATTCTGGTGTATTCTTCCCTTATGTATCCATTAATACGCAAGTACAGGAATTAATTCATGTTAAAAATATGAAGCTTTTCACATTAGCAATATTGCCTAAATTTTTTTTTCATTTAAACCACTTTCGTCCAAATGGCATTACTTGTTTACCTGACCACTTATATTGTCATAATGATGCACTGTGAAATTTTGATAATGTTTGAAAAATGATTTGCATAGCAAATCTAAATGTGTATTTGCTTCACATTACTATAAATGCAATATATACAATATTCACATATTTAGAATTACTCGTGTAAAAAGATTGATCAAGAGTTTCAAGCCCTAATGAAATCATATTTAAAAAAAAACATGTATTTCATTGTTCAGCTTTTTAAAATGAAAGCTTTTATCTCAAAATGTGATAATGCCACATTCCTTTTAGTACTGGAAAAACTCCTTCTGCCAATATGTGCCCTTAAAACATCATGCAACATAAGGTTTTACCATTGCAATGCTTATTGCTAATCACTGTCTGAGATGCACTTCAGGACTTAATTCATTCTTAACAGTACATACAGTCCTGTTGCACATACCCACACAACAAGACATGTACACTGTATACCGAAATGCTTACACTAGCTACTTAGATATTTGTCTCATAAATTGCATAGTTAATAGACTACATGAAGAATATGAGAATACATTATATACTCACAGTATCCATTTTTGGATGTCATAATTTTTCATGTCTCTTATCATCAAGCATCAGAATTACTTGTGCCATGCATCAATTGTTGCTTTTCACTAATCACTCATCAGTTCTTATCTGTCCCTGATCACTTACAGATTTTCTCTCTTATTCTGTTTAGATTTATGCGTTTCAGTCCAGAGATGTAGTCATTAACTAGACCTTCGGTGTTACAAAGATTTCAAATCTTGAAAGGCAGCAGGAGAACTCTGTCGACAGAACAGTTTCTATGCTTCAAGCGGAATGCTTCCATATGTTCAAATTTAGCCTGGCTTTCTGGTTACAAATTATATTTGTAACAGAGAACATTTTTGATTGTAACTGATTTAAAATGCTTCAAATTAAGCATGCCAGATATTTTTAATTGCTAATGCTTATGGCTGTCCGCTAAAAATGTGACATTTTACAATTAACTATCAGCAGAAATATCTAGGAGGTTGTGAATATTGTGCAGTATTATATTTTTTTGGTGCAGCAACTATGTACTATTGAAAATAACTTATTTCCTAAACAGCACTTCATAATTTTTTTCTTGATCTTTCTGTGAACTGCTTGATGACATCCTTGACCTTCATTGCCAAGCATTTCTGAAATTTCATTTATTCTTATAGATATGAAAAGAACAGTTTTTCATTGTTTTAATTAAATATTTCAATATAGATTTATTAAAATTATTTATATTGACATTGTCAGTATTCTCCATTGCATTTGTCACAACATAACGGGTAGTTTTTCTCAGTTTGGCTTAAGTATATATATAAAATGCTATACATATAGCATTTTGTGATCGGAAGTTATCTTTTATTTTAAAGCAATAATGTTTACATGTTACTAAAGCTCCACTACTTGTAGTGCATATGATGCTTGAATAGCTATATACTGTCATAGTGAATGTATTTTTGGATTTTAGGTCAGAATTTTGGGTTGCATTCAAGGTCCAGAGATAAACTGAACGGTGTAAGGGAATTATGGATTAAACTGTACAAAACTTATAGCACAGAGAAAAGTATACACATTAACAAAATATGAAAACTTCTTACAGAGTCAATTGATAAACTACAGGTCCAAATATCTGTTCCTTGTTTCAACATCAGATTGTTGTACAGTACATTATAATATTTTACTAAGTTGCTGAACTAATGACAATATGTAAAAGTTAAAGTAATCAAACTTGATGCCGAATTACAAACCATCCACACAGAAATAAACCATTACATCTTTAAGATTGCAATTAACTGCATTTAGGCATTGTATTTAGAGTACACACAAAAATGTAAAATAAATACTTATTCTGCAAGTCACTTCTCCTGGTATGAATAAAGCATATAAAATGAATAATTCTATAAGATCGGTGACCATGCAGTTTTGAATACTATTCACCTATCCCAGTACACACCTCTGTCGGAACATGACCGCTGGGTCCATGTTGGCAGAAGTCATCCGAATGACATGACGAATCTCTTTAGCAATCATACGCAACTTTTCAAAATTCACCAAACCTTCCACACTTGAATCATTACCTGTGTAAGTAAAAAGACACATTATTTCACAAATAAAAAAGCAAACAGAACAACATATATTTATTCCCTAACTTAGAAACTGCAATATAGGCACACTTTTTTGTAGCAATAATAATAAACATCCAAATTTTAGTGGCATATCTCAGTACCGAAAACAAAAAACTCTGCTTAATGAACATGGACATATTTAAATGAAGCAAATTCATACAGCAATAAGGGAAAGGCAGAAACTGACCCTGGTCAGGCTTCCAGTTCACTGCAGAAAGCACACAATCATTTCACCTTTTAAAATCAACAAAAAGAAAGTCTTTATAATGAAGTTTAGATTGAGAAAAAGCATATCACTGTTATTTCTAAGCCATTGAGATGGATAATCAAGATACCTTTTGTTACAGGGGAAAATTTAGCATGTAACTCTAGCATTTCTAGAAAGTTAACTTTTTATTTAATTCAATGCACCATATTTTTGTGTAGCACTCTACTTTGACTACATTTTCTGAGCATGTGCACATATTAACAGCTAAATTATAGCAAGAGTAAATTGTAAACCATAAATGTATATTGTATACATAAGCACACAAAGTACATTAAATATACAATGAAACAGAGCACATTCATAGATGGCTCTGCATTACCGACATTAAGCTCCAGAATTGATTACAGGCTGGGATGCCTTGAAAGTGTAGATTTCCCCTGCATTTGCATAGATTTCATCTGGGGATTCCATTTTCCCTACTCATTTCAGGAGTAGTAGGAAAAAAATTATTATGTTAATCCAGGTATAAACATGATATATGACCCCTGAACCCCATCTTCCTCTGACATCAGAAAACTTCTCTACTGCAGGACAAAATGGCTTTGCTCATTTTTCATTAGGCACTGCATTTGAAACTTTCACTTCAGCTCCTTACTTAAGCTGAAATCAGCGAGGGAACGTAACAAATTTGGTGTCCCTAGGATGGGTGTTCCTTGAGTTTTTTTTTTTTTTTAAATAATGATTCAATAGACTAATAAAACTTTACATTTTCAGTATTCTCCAGTGCATGAAAATATAGTCTGAACTTAGATAACAAAATGCTCACTAAGTACAGTGAAATGCTACAGGCACAACTTCAGGTGGCTCTAGAGAACAAACATTGCTTACAGAATGAATGAGTAGACTTGTGTGCACATGCTGATAGCTGGGAGCTGTGCTCAGCCATACGTGAGAATGCAATTCACTGCAACTGGATGAGGGTAAAGCATATGAAACCCTGGTAAACAAGAGTTATACTGGTAGCTACACAAATGGCAAATAAGAGCTTGCAAAGGGGCTCTGCAACTCAAAAGAAGAGAGAAACTAGTTTCCTTAATGATAAACTATAATTCTCTGAAGAGGGTAAAAGCAAATACTACTTCAATTAGCTAAATTACGCAAAGAAAATGCTAATCAACAACAGCAGATAGAACCAGTTGTGATCCACTCTGCATAAACATGAAAGACCTTTGCACATGCTATGTTAAGCCAAGTAAAAACCCAAGCACAACTCTGTGAGCCATTAAAATCCAAACTAATGGAAGCTGAGAGCTGCAAGTGTCATCCCCGGTATATTTTAACTTACACTAAGGCACAGACGCAAGTCATGTTTACTACATTGGCGTCCTGTAGCAGCACATATGAAGTTCAAATCCTTGATATTTGCCTACAGTGTAGTTAATGGGTCAACAGCTATATATAGTGACACCTGTGAGGTCCTACACTCCTTCTGACCACTCAGGTCTGCTAATGAATATTGTCATCTGATGCCACCTCTGGATGACATTAAATCTGGACCCTTTCATGTGTATCTACTATCTGCTGCAACAAGGTTCTCGCCTCCATGCAAAATTCTATATCCCAAAATGTGTTTAAATAAACTATTTGAAGCCTCTCCTGTTCATTGAATTTCTAACTGATATTAGTTGTTAGGTTTTGTAACCTAGGAATTTCACTTGTGATGATCAATTTTGTAATCTTGCCCTGTAACACTTGTTCCCAAACAGTCCCTGAGACTAATGCATACTAGATTATGTTGATATCTTTTGCAAGTTGCTTTGGATAAAAGAACCTACTAGGAAAATAAATGTAAATGTAAGAAAAATGGCCAAATATGTAGAAACCTTTATCCTGAACAAAATAGACAGCAAAATAACTCTTGCACAAATACAGTAAGTCCTAGAGTGCATTCCTTAAGCCACAGAAGAAGACAACCTAATTCTTATCCATAAAACAGAGAACAGATCCGTTAAGGAGGGGGATAAAAGCCAACATTTAAATATTTGCATAAAGATTCATAAAGTGTATGAAGAACTCATAACAGAGTACAAAAAGTTGACAAGGTAGCTGGCACAGTAACAGCAGCCAATCTGGTCAAAACAAAGGAAGGACCACAGCCCAAGGCAGTATCATGAAAACACTGTATGGAAGTTACTTTGCAAAAAAAAAAAAAAAATAGAAGTATTTAATTGTTCAATAATGCTGTCCAGGAGGAAGTGCTTAGCTGCAAGAATGGATCAGATTCATTGTTGGGAAATATACAAAGGAAAAGTAGTTCTACTTACAGCACTACATCAAAGCCAAAAAAACGTGCAAAACAACAACACAAATGATAACTTTGTACTACTTCACTTTAGTAAAAAATATTACTCAGCATAAAAGCCATATTAGGTTCTGCCAGGAAAGCACCACTTTAAATTTAGTAGAATGAATGTAGCTGCACTGGTTAGGACACTTGTGTCCTCTCCCTCTCACTCACTATTTTAGCCAAGGTGCTCTGGCCATTATATTCTCAGTGCTGTCAGAGTATACATTGGTTTAGAGAGTAGAATGTTATGGGGGACTGCATTTTAAAAGTGCCAGGGATTAACATACAATGTTGGTTTGGCACAAAAACTGGGAGATTTTCTCCCTTTTGTTAGAAATCCCCGGAAACGAAAAGCTTTCTCAGTGATAATCTCAGCCGACCCCAAGGATTACTTTTGTCATGACTAATACAGAACAGCAAAAGTAATGATAGGTAGTTTTCTCAATTCATAAATAACAGAAAACTAGAAAGTGAAAAACACTGACCAATAAGAATCCACAATTAATACTTTACAAAAAATTATGTAGAGCGCCTTGAAAGTTCAAAAATCACATAGAGCTGAAGTGATTGTCTTCCTAATGAGAAGTTATGGCAAAGAAAACTACTATTAATGATTGCTCTGATATTGTAAAAGCAAAAAGGCCCTGGGTAATATTCATAAAGATCCATTAATGTGAACTGTGAAAAAGCAATAAATCTTTTCCATGACAAACACACATGAAAAACCATTTACTTTTGAGAAGCAGGATGGCAGTGTTTCGTTAAATACTGCTTTGCATTCTAATCCACTCAGATACTCTTAACAAAAAGAAAGAAGTGAAACTGAAGTTGCAGCTTGATTGTAAGAACGATGCAGAAGTAAAACTTGAGTCAAACTTTCGTAAGGAAATGAAGAAAAAAAAAAAATTCTGAGAAGACAGTTTAGCTGCTCAACATAGTAATATATAAAACAAATATATAATTCATATAAGCACAAAAAAGTGTACTACAGCATGGAAGCTGTTAATGTAAGTAAAACTTGAGTCAAACTTTCGTAAGGAAATGAAAAAATATATTTTTTTTCTGAGAAGACAGTTTAGCTGCTCAATATAGTAATATGTAAAACAAATATATAATTCATATAAGCACAAAAAAGTGTACTACAGCATGGAAGCTGCTAATGTAAATGAAGCCTTACTCTGTGAGCTGCTAGGTAAGGTAAACTCAAAACAGATAAACTGCTCACCTTCATGTAGAAAGGTCAGATCTTTTTTCACAACCGGAAACAATGGAATAATTGGGGGTTGCATACTCTGGTTTGTCAACACATTTCGGTACTTGGCCATGTTTCTTGAGGGGTCAAAAATTTCTTGCAGGTCATCAAAAAGCTTTTCATATTTGTTTGGGAGCTTTTCCCAGGTTCCCTTTAAACGAGTAACTGGAGCCAAATTTAAACCACTACAAAATGGAAAGAGCAAGAACATGAAAAAAGTAAAGGGAACTCAATGATTTATAATATAAACTGGATATTATTAACTAATTTATAATTACATTTCCAGCATATTACCAGTTGCCTTAAATTTCTTTCCAGTATCTAAAAAGCAAGAGTTTTGTCTGAAGTCATAAAGTAGGAATTTACTGTAATACCTTTAATATACTCTAGGTGAAAAAATTCAGAAGTGGATAATACTTGACCCCTACAATCCTGTTCAGGATAAGTGGGTTATGAAAGTGTATGGATGGATAGTACATAATGCAAAATAATGTATTTGACATAAAATAAAGGCTAAGGAGGCTAGCATGCAGACTCCTAAAATAAATAAATAAAAATCTGCATTGAGCTTCTTATCCATTGGGGCAAATTCAAAACATCTCGGTACCAAAAAAAAAAAAATTCACTTGCATGCAACAAGCCAACATTATCAAGGTGCTATATTGTGAGGCATCTTAGCGGCCTAAACTTGTATCAGACACAATTTTACTTTTAAGATTAGGGATCATCATGGCTCTACACACAGAGAAAAATAAAATGTGAAGGCCACAAGACTTGCAATGCTTTACATCAAGAAATTCATGCAAAAAACGATTAATAATAAGAATGTAGAAAAAGAGGATGACATTGCTATCAAGATGAGCACAATGACACATTTATGGCAACAGGGTAATATAGAAAAAAGGTAATATAGTCTAGAAAAAATAATTACTGTATCAGAGTATTATCTTTATAATTAGTTTTTAACACTATAACTTGTTACTACTGTAAAACAACACCATCTGCTTCACAGCTATTGCATTTGCTCATAGCGTGTACCTGCACACATTGAGAAGTTATGCATAGCATATAAAAATTGGAAGTTATAGTTATTAGGATTATTTTATTATACAGCATTATTTAAATATCAAACATTATAAACAGATACAAAAACTGCACAAAAATCATGATAGCACTGTTTTTGACTACAGTAATTCGGAGAGGGAACAGGAAAACGTTATAGTGTTACTGGACCTTACCTTATAATTGCAAACATGGAGTTGAAATTTTTGCATTCCTGGCAATGTAAGGCAATTTTGATGAAGTGTTTAATTATCTTCATTCTCTTGATCTGATTAGACTCCCTTAAAATTTCTGTGGCCACCCAGAAGGTTTCTTGATTAATAACCTCTTCAAACTGTTTCAGATTGGCACAGCCCTGTTTAGAGTCTAATCTGAAGAGGTCATCCACGTACTCTGTTGGCTCAATGTTTCGGAAAAGCTCAAAATCTCTCATGGACAGCTGGGTTGCCACTTCTACAGTGCTGAGCTGCAACAGAGAAATCTGGCTTTCCCGGAGAAGCTCCTGTGCATCGTCATCAGAACACAGTGTTTCTGTTTCCATGTTATTTTTCAGATAGTATCTATAACAAGAAATGAATATTACATTACTACATGGACACTAGTGTTGGCAATACATTTGGTCACTTTATGGAATGTTAAATCTGATATTCAAAGTTTGAAAGATTTCTTACACTGTAAAGTGGTGGACACCATCTAAGCTTTAAGGTCAACATGCTTTATAAATAATTTGTGTGTTCTACTGATACTCTATTTTCTACCTTAAAATTTAACTCTTTCTTAGTTAAACATGTGTCTTCTATATTTTTTACATTCATTGTGTTAATTAAAACATGGCTTAAAAGTCCTGTTCTAATTTTCCTTTTTGTTCAGAATTTTTTTGGGGTTAACAAGTGAATTAAACAAAACTAATTAGAAATAATTGACAAAAACACAGAAACCTCCCCCAACAGCACCTGGCACAGAGAGAAAGATTATTAGATAAATAAAGACAATTCCTTAAAAAGTGTCACATTTTAAAAAGAAGATTTCAGTAGATTAGCAGAAAGTTAGGAACCTTTCAATAATAGGCCATTGGCATGTTTCCAGCAATGATACCCAAGGAAAACATTAGAAACTGTTAGAAACAAAGCACCAGAATGGCAGTGGAACAGTTCCTAAACATAAGGAAGAATGTGCCAGGTGCACTTAAAGAACAATTATGGCAATCCTGTTTAGTGGCCAGTCCCGTGGCATAATGTTGATGGTTTGTAAGATCTAAAAAGGGGATGCATTATTGAACTGAATATATAACAATACATAATATACATATATATATACATATATATATATATATATATATATATATATATATATATATATATATACATATATATACACACACACACACACACAATATATATATATATATATGTGTGTGTGTGTATATATATATATATATATATATATATACATACACATATACACACACATATTAATCTGGTCAGTTAAATAGTAGAGGGGGTTGTTAATCAGTTTCAGCTGCTGTGGTGTTAATGAAATTAACAACAGATGCACTAGAGGGGCAACAATGAGATGACCCCCAAAACAGGAATGGTTTAACAGGTGGAGGCCACTGACATTTTTCCCTCCTCATCTTTTCTGACTGTTTCTTCACTAGTTTTGCATTTGGCTACAGTCAGTGTCACTACTGGTAGCATGAGGCGATACCTGGACCCTACAGAGGTTGCACAGGTAGTCCAACTTCTCCAGGATGGCACATCAATACGTGTCATTGCCAGAAGGTTTGCTGTGTCTCCCTGCACAGTCTCAAGGGCATGGAGGAGATTCTAGGAGACAAGCAGTTACTCTAGGAGAGCTGGAGAGGGCCATAGAGGGTCCATAACCCATCAGCAGGACCAGTATCTGCTCCTTTGGGCAAGGAGGAACAGGATGAGCACTGCCAGAGCCCTACAAAATGACCTCCAGCAGGCCACTGGTGTGAATGTCTCTGACCAAACAATCAGAAAGACTTCATGAGGGTGACCCAAGGGCCCCATGTCCTCTAATGGGCCCTGAGCTCACTGCCCAGCAGCATGCAGCTCGATTGGCATTCGCCATAGAATACCAGAATTGGCAGATGCACCACTGGTGCCCTGTGCTTTTTACAGATGAGAGCAGGTTCACCCTGAGCACGTGACAGAAGTGAAAGGGTCTGGAGAAGCCATGGAGAACATTATGCTGCCTGTAACATCATTCAGCATGAGAAGTTTGGTGGTGGGTTAATGATTGTCTGGTGAGGCATATCCATGGAGGGTCACACAGACCGCTACAGGCTTGACAAAGGCACCTTGGCTGCCATTAGGTATCAGGATGAAATCCTTGGACCCATTGTCAGACCCTATGCTTGTACAGTGGCTCCTGGTGCACGACAATTCCTGGCCTCATGTGTTGAGAGTATGCAGGCAGTTCCTGGAGGATGAAGGAATTGATACCATTGACTGGCCACCACACTTCCCTGACCTAAATCCAATAGAACACCTCTGGGACATTATGTTTTGGTCCATCCAATGCCACCAGGTTGCACCTCAGACTGTCCAGGAGCTCAGTGATGCCCTGGTCCAGATCTGGGAGGAGATCCCCACAACACCATCTGTCATCTCATTAGAAGCATGCACCGATGTTGTCAGGCATGTATACAAGAACACAGGGGCCATACAAAGTGCTGCGTATAATTTTGAGTTGCTGCAATTAAACTTTGGCAAAATGGACTAGCCTGCCACATAATTTTTTCACTCTGATTTTTGGGGCGCCTTTGAATTCAGGGCTCTGTAGGTTGATCATTTTCATTTCCATCAAATGATGTAGCATCCTTTCGTTCCTAACACATTACCCAGTCTATATCAGTATAGATATCCAGGAGGATTTCTTTTTCCCATTGAGATCTGATGTGTTTTCAAAGTGTTCCTTTAATTTTTTGAGCAGTTTATATATATATATATATATATATATATATATATATATATATATATATATATATATATATTATATATACACACACACACACACACACACACATTACATTACTCAGCAAAAAAAGAAACGTCCTCTGACTTTCAACTGTTTTTACTTTCAGTAAACTTAATGTGTAAATATTTGTATGAACACTAAAAGAGTCAACACCGGAAGACATAAACTAAAAATGTTTCACAATATGTTCCTGAATGAAGGGAGGCTCAAAATCAAAAGTACCAGTCAGTATCTGGTGTGGCCACCAGCTGCTTGAAGTACTGCAGTGCATCTCCTCCTCATGGACTGGACCAGATTTGTCAGTTCTTGCTGTGAGATGTTACCCCACTCTTCCACCAAGGCACCTGCAAGTTTCTGGACATTTCTGGGGGGAATGGCCCTAGCCATCAATCCAAATTGATCCCGCTCCAGGGTACAGGCCTCGGTGTAACGCTCATTCCTTCGACGATAAACACGAATCCGTCCATCACCCCTGGTGAGACAAAACCGTGACTCATCAGTGAAGAGCACTTTTTGACACTCCTGTCTGGTCCAGCGAAGGTGGGTTTGTGCCCATAGGTGGCGTTGTTGCTGGTGATGTCTGGTAAGGACCTGCCTTACAACAGGCCTACAAGCCCTCAGTCCAGCCTCTCTCAGCCTATTGCGGATAGTCTGAGCACTGATGGAGGAATTGTGTGTTCCTGGTGTGACTCGGGCAGTTGTTGTGGCCATCCTGTACCTGTCAATCAGGTGTGATATTCGGATGTACCGATCCTGTGCAGGTGTTGTTATACGTGGTCTTCCACTGCGAGGATGATCAGCTGTCCTTCCTGTCTCACTGTAGCGCTGTCTTAGGCGTCTCACAGTGCGGACATGGCAATTTATTGCCCTAGCCACATCAGCAGTCCTCATGCCTCCCTGCAGCATGCCTAATGCACGTTCACGCAGATGAGCAGGGACCCTAGGCATCTTTGTTTGGGTGTTTTTCACAGTCGGTAGACAAGTCTCTTTAGTGTCCTGCTTTTAGAACTGTGACCTTAAATGCCTACTTTCTGTAAGCTGTTAAGGTCTTAACGACCATTCCACAGGTGCATGTTAATTAATTGATTATGGTTAATTGAACATGCATGGAAAACATTGTTTAAACCCTTTACAATGAAGATCTGTAAAGTTAATTGGATTTTTAAAACATTATTGTTGAAATGCACAGTCCTGAAAAAGGGATGTTTCTTTTTTTGCCCTATATATATATATATATATATATATATATATATATATATATATATATATATATATAGTGGAACAGAACATGGACACAGACAGACGGACATCATTCGTTCATTTACAAACTTTAATGCACGTCCCAGTGCCTCCAGCACCGATCCCCCAAAAGTCTGGGCCTTTCACAGTCTTTTGTGCCTTTCTTCCGGCCACCTCCAGTCCTTTCTCCAGCTCCGTCCTCTTCCACCAGACTTCTGCTCTCGAATGCAGGGAGGCGGCCCCTTTTATACCAACCCAGATGGGCTCCAGCTTCTACCAGGCACTTCTCCATGAACACGCCCCCGTGTGGCAGAAGTGCCGGCTGCACGCCCGGAAGCCCTCCGGGGGTCCCCATTCTTCTTCCCCCCAGCACTTCCGGATGTGGCGGAAGTGCTGGGCTCCAGGGTTCTTCAGGCACCGGGCGCCACCTGGCGGTGGCCACAGGCCCCAACAGGGTTGGACTTACAAGCCCCCTACCCGAGGCCACCAACAAAACCAGGGCGGTCGCCCCCTTGTGGTCAGGAGGCAATAGCCCCCCTCCAGTCCCCTTGATGTTGTTTTTTTAAAATGCTATTCCAAGACAGAGTGGCAGAGGATGGGAGATCACACTGCTAAACAAAGTGAAGAGGTAAAGGCTGCTTTGCATAGTGATAAGAACATGAGAAAATTAGAGAAAGATGGGATGGAAGGACTGAAGATAACTGAGCCCCACATGTTTGAAGGGCTGACCACAGCCCTTGCACAATGTATAATATATCACTGAATTAATGAGCTTATACTCTTAATTTTCTGCATTCAAAGATGCAAGTTAGAAACTATACCTTAATAAGGAGTTTAAATAAAGGCACAAAATAGCATACAATTAAGTAGATGGTTAGATCAAAATACATTACGTTAAGAGAATCCCCAAGGCCCTAAAACAAATAAACGGCTTGGATTATTAATTTTGTTACTACAAGTTATATCCTTTAAATTACTTAGAATGTTTAAAATGAAAATCCCTAGCAGTTCTAACTTCTCAAAGTATCTTTTGTCAATCAAAAGCAACTGCTTCCATGTACAACCTGCAATCCAGCTAAACACCACCTTTCAGATGATGTAACACAAGTGATAAAATTAAACTGAATAAATACTTTTTAGAAGCAACGGCTGATGCAAATTTATCAAAGCTGGACAAAAATTGCTTGCAAAGAAATATTTCATTAAACGGAAATGTTTAGTAAATGAACAAGACTAGCATTCGAACATTTAATTCTGATATGTGATGAAAGGTCTCAGATGATTTTTGGCATACTGTACCTGCCATTGAGCTGGATTCGATCTGCCAGTTTTGACAGTTGGTCAGGAAGCCTTCTTTGCTTAATGACTCCTTCAGGACTGATAGAAACCTCACAGAGGGAATATGTGTCAGGGGCTGCAGTGAGGCCAAACTCATTGACTGCATGGGCTACCACATCCTTTGCTGTAGTATCCTTACTTATAATAATGTAGCAGCTCTGTTGATCCACTTTAAAGACTCTGATAACCTGGTCTGGAATATCTGTTAAGAATAAGAAACAAAACTAATCTAAATGCCTTGCATGGAAGCATACAAAGAGTAAATCCATGTAATTCTATGCAAGAATATAGCATAAGGATATAATAGCAAAAAAAACAACTGGTAAGAGTGTACACATTTTGATTCTTTTGTTTAAGACAAAACATAAATATGAAAATATAACAAGATAAAGAAGGAAAGAAAATATATTGTGATAACTATTACAAAATGAAGACAGGATTAGATGTAAAAAAAACAAGAAAATATTTAGCTTTCCATTGAGAGAAAACCAATTATCAAATAGGTCATAATGCACAATTATTATTCTAGTTACAGATACAAAAGCAGTGAAAATATTAAGTATTATTTTATGATCAATGCATGTAAATAAGGGAGTTATGTGTGATACTTTTGTGTACGTCAAGTCTATTCTGAAATATAATACTGCAAGGTAAAAAATAGGCTTATATATTTATGATATCTCATCAGCTATTCTGACTGATAATGTATTTAATTTTAGTGTTTGCTCACATACAACGTTACACTAAGTAAAATTGAACTTTGAACAGAAGACGACATGGTTACTGAGTAATGGTTCCAGACAGTGGCAGTAAAAGGTCACATGCTTATTTTCTGTAAGAAAGCTTTGATGGCTAATATTTTTTTTATCATATTGCACCCTCATTTAAAAATTAATTTTATCTTTTAAAAAGAAATGACAGACATCTCTTTAGCAGGAAATACTGACATAGCAGGTGGCAAAGTAGTTAGTAGTGCTACCTCACTGCTCGATCCTAGACATGGTATCTACAGAGCTTGCACATTCTACCCATCTGCATTGGTTGTGCATTGCATTAATTGTATGGTTTTGCTTCTACATCCCAAAGATGCACAGGTCAGGTTAACTGGAAATTTTAAACTTGCCGAGGATCAGTGTGTTATTTTGCGGTTGACTGCTTTGTGCTTGATGCTGCCAAAATAAGCACAAACAGCTCTAAATTGGATTAAACATGTCTGAAAATATATTTTGCATGTACACAGACATGAGATATTTATACCACACCATATGTGAGATTAAAAAGCAGCATTACATTGGCTCACTGATATGTAAATAACTGTGTTCTCTAAAGGCATTGATGCCAGCCAAAGACTGGTTAATACCTTGAATTTGACTCTCTGACGTCTTTTTATGAAATAAAGTATGTTGGGAAAATGTATGAGTGAACACAAGGAGAGAAGCAGTGAGACAACACAGGCAAAGACGAATATAAAGATAATATCAGTATATATTCCATTGAATAACGTGAATATGAATTCATTTTGGTGTGTATATGTTGGGTTTATTATTAAAATACTAAATTATGATATACTGCAAGTTTTGTTTAACATTCTATTATGCAGTTTTGCTTTACCATTATCTGTAAAGGAGAATAAAAATCTCCAAAATAGTACTTCTGAGTGGCAGAAATAACTATTCAGTCATTTTTAACAGAATATGTTTAACACAGAATAATTTATTACTCATAATGAAGCCACCTTGATGTTGTAGCAACAACACTAATGGTCTCATGTGGTTTAGAAAAAATATGAGATTAAATCTCTGTGGTATCCACCTAACACAATAGTTATGACAACAGAAATCTGATTTCATTCATGCTATCAATTAAACACGAATACATTTTACTTATGTTATGATCATTAAAAAGTTAGCAGAATGTGATAGATGATTAATTTTCTTAAAAATTTAACATATCCTCTTCATCCCAACCAATCTGAAAACAATAAATCTAGCTTGCAAACTCCAGTTAGAAAGTGCTAAAGATATCCAGAGAAGTAGTTTTTGTGCTGTGTAAGTTACTAATGTACATTGCAAGTAAAAGGGAGTGTCTCATTCATAATATTTTAAGATCAGTAAGTTATACTTCAGCTCAAATTTAAATTGCCCAATAAACAGACAGGAATGTACTTGTGATGGTGCGGGTTTGCCATGCTACTGGGTCCCATCAGTAGCCACTTCAACCCTCCACTGCCAATAATGTTTCTGAAGTATAAGCTAAGCAAATGAGGACACCACACAAAGCAAGGAGAAGGTGAAACAGTGCTCACTGCTTTTATTAAATCAATCCTCACAAAAATGTCCAAAAAGTGCAGAGCAAAGTTCAGTAAATAAATAATCCAATAAAACTGAAAGCGGTAGTTAAAATTCAAATAAATAAATCTATTAAAAACAAGGTTAAAACCCATCCTTTTCTAAAAGCCAAGTGCATCTTTCTTAAAGTTGATGTCCCCTCTGTTCATCCCATATGGGCTTCACTGCAGTGGAGTCTCATTGCCAACAGACACAGCGAACCTTCCACAGATCTGGGTCCATGCTGTTCCATGGCTATAGCAAGGCTTCCACTCCAGACTTAGGTTCAGGTCCCCAAAGGCTATGGCACTCACAATGGGGGGTCTCAGTCCAAGCCTCATCAATCCCTGCTGCCTTCTTTGTCTTCTGAGGTGAGTTAATCACATACCTAGTCACTCCCGCTCCTCGTACATGCTCACTTGGAGTGCCCTATTTCAGAGAGGGCAGAAAGGAGGAGGAAGAGAGGGAAAAAAAAAACGGAAAGACACGGACGGACGTTAAAAGAGAGAAGAAGGAACGAGGCACTAAAAGAGAGTGAGCGAGCGAGCAAGACAGAGCAGGTTTGCTGCAATATGCAGGCAGCTGGAAGGACAGCCCCGGAAAGCAGTGTTTGGCTGGCACTCAGTGGCAATAAGAAGCTGTCGCTCCAGCTGAGAGGTTAAGAGGAGCTGGCCTGACCAAAAGTGTGGATGACTCGCCGTGTAAGGCCAGAAGAAGCACTGGGAGTCAAGGAGGCTTGGGAGGGAGAGCCCCAGTGTGAGCGCCCTGGTCACTGGGGACCCAAGTCTTGGTCTAGTGAGAGAGCTGTACGTAGCCAAGGGATGGAAGGCAACCAGACCAGAGGCAACTCCCCTGTTGCAAGACCTGTATGGGAGAAGCAGGGGAGCCGCCAATTAAAAGGAGAAGGCACAGAGTTTTTAAAAAGGGACTGCTTCCAGCCTGTTGATTTTAACCTCATTTTAATTGGATGTATTTATTGGATTTTTAACCTCCAATTTTTACCTCATTTTAAGGATTATTTGTGGCTGATTTTTGGAACACTGCACTATTTATTTGAACACTGTTTTGTTTTTGAATAAAACCACTTTTGGACTTTACACCTTCCCTTGCTTCATGTGGTGTCCTCATTTATCCAGCTTATCTCGGTCATGACTACTATGATGGTGGCGGGTTCAAGAGGCTACCAAAACTGGAAGGGGGAGCATGGAGTAGGACCTGCACCATCACAGACATCTTCTCTTTCTTTATTCTCTGCTCTGATGTCTGTTTTATTTCCCGATCCCTTGTATTCCCCATTTATGTATATGTAGGGGATGCATGCATGTGAAATTGCCTGATTGCCTCCCTGGGCTAATAATGAGACGATCTGACTGCCCACACATGCTGATAAGGCAATGCACAGACAGGTAATTGTCTCGCACCGACCCTGAGATGAGCTGTCTCCTCAGCAGACCACTTGCACCTGCTCCACACCCCAGTGCAAACGCATCCAATTATTTATTTAAAATGTCTGTTTTTCTGAGCCATACACCTACAATACCACAGTACTGACATTTAAGTGTTAAAAGTAACTGATGACTCAGTTTTAGGTACAGTATGAAAATTGAATACAAAATATATTATAATTGGAACTATTGTTATGATAAAAAAGTGGTAAGAAATCGTTGATTTCTTGCAAATAACTATTCCTACAAATAACAGTATTTACTGCTCCAACAAGAAGTACATTGTCATTTTGCAACACATTACTTCAAACTTCAAATTTCATTACAACTATGCAGTAAATAATTTATCAATCCAAAGAGAAGGAATATATTTGGCTGTTGTGAAATTTTATAACATATAAATTATGGAAAATAAATTGAATTTTACAATGCAGAAAAACGGATCACCTGAACTGTTAATTAAGCACAAAGTTTAACAAGTGAAATTGGATATTGATTAAAAACTTGAAACAAAAATCTACAGGCACTGCAATCTGACTGGGTCCAGATGAGAAATTAAAGTTTAAATAAAAGTGTCTGCAACTGATAAACAATCCACATAAAAAATAAGCTAAAAGTTGTTTAAAGTGTCTGAAATTTATTAAAACACTAGCAAAATGTGAAATACTGTCTGAATATTTTTATTAATAAAAAAGTAAACATTTTTAGACTGAACGAAAATATGTAAAAAATTAATTGTTAAGGATCTCTCTGTATACCACGTTGTCAGTTCGGCCCTCTGGTTGTAATATGACTAAGCTGTGTGCTGAGCTCACTCTTGAGCATGCAACATACAGATGGCCATGTGAAAAGCAATCCCGCCTCAAATCAATGCCAACCTTTTGTAGTGTTTGTCCCTGAGACTTATTAATTGTTATTGCAAAGCAGAGCCTTACTGGAAATTGAACGCGTTTGAATTGAAATGGGAGATTAGATGGTATAACGGGGATGCGAGGAATAAAAACTGTCACCTGAGGCACTGCCAGTAAATATAGTTGCTTCAATTAGGTTGTTTTGTAGAGATGTGACCTGAAGTCTTGTGCCGTTACAAAGTTTCGGTGGTTGTAAGTTTCTGCTTCCTTGGCGAAGGTCGTAAACGAAAGAAGACACCGCAGTGAACACAGAAGAGAACCCGTGGATTAAATAAAACCTACACAATAACTGTAACAATCGTAACAAATGAACAATAAAATAGAAGAGAACCCGTGAATTAAATAAAAAGGTTGCTTCATTGGTGAAGCAAGGAAAAAGCACTTTCTTATATGTCGTTCGTTTTTAAAACAGTGCAGAAGCTGTGAGAAAGCTGCTTCCTTGGCAAGCTCGTAACGAAAGAAGACACCGCAGTGAACACAGAAGAGAACCCGTGGATTAAATAAAACCTACACAATAACTATAAAAATCGTAATAAATGAACAATGAAACAGCGGAGAACCCGTGGATTAAATAAAAGGCTGCTTCTTGGCAAGCAAGGAAAAAGGACTTTCTTATATATCGTTCGTTTATAAAACAGTGCAGAAGCTCTGAGAAAGCTGCTTCCTTCGCAAAGTAAGGAAACGACTGAAGAGACGGCGGACGCTGTAAGTGTTCGCAAGGCAGCTGAAGCGCTGCATTATGGGATCTGTAGTTTATTGTGTTACCAGTGCTTCATATCCCCGGGCCATTAATAACAATAATACAGTATATAAAATGATCTCGGGCGGATATAATTACACGCCGGGCGGATGTTGCCTCGGGCCTTGAGTTTGACACATATGGAGTAAATAGAACTTGAAAAGATATATTTTTCATACATCGAGCCCGTGCTATTGTGGTTTTGCTTGCATGCCTCAATAAGTCATCCTCCCTCGCTCTTACTTTTTACCGTTCATCTAATGAATACACTGAGTATGGCTTTACCAAAACAATCATTGATGGCTAATAAAGTATCCATTATTCGAGTATGTAGATCGGGGTATATATATATACATATATATATACCCGCGTATCGCAGCGGAGACGTAGTGTGTTAAAGAAGCTATGAAAAGAAAAGGGAACATTTTAAAAATAACGTAACATGACTGTCAATATACAGTAATTGTTTTGTGAGTTTTACTGAGTGTTGCTGTCATCAAGGATTTGATTATCATTATTTCTTTCAATCAGGTTCGTATTTGTAGGATGTGTTGTGTTCAAGTTACATTCCGTGTTTGTCAATCGCTGTAAAGATGACAGGTTTCATTCATCGATTCATTTCTTACTGCATCAATAAACAGCTCGTCTTCTTCTTTATCTGAGACCCGACACACTGCATGCACGGGTTTTTTTTTTACACTGTCTTCCTTTAGCGGGACATTGACTTTTTCCACAGTAGCTGCATTTATGAATATGCTTGTATGTATCAGACGCTTCATATTTTTTTGCTGCCTTTTCAATTGTGTAATTCGTTTTGTTCAGCTCTTTGGAACTGTTGCTTTTGTCTGTGCACTGCGCCAGTTCACGTGAGCCGCTCGTGTACATGCATCAAGTTTCCCAGCTGTGCTGGTGCATGTCGTGCTATGTCCATGGCTGTATCTAATGTTACCGAAGTCCCGGCACTTAAAACTTTCTCTCGCAGTTTCGCCGAGTTTGTGCCAAACACCACCCTGACCATCTCATTTTCCTCTGCATAAGGACAGTCCTTCACCCGTGGCAGTTTGCTATTGGATTGCCGCTGACGGACGGCCTTATATGGGTAGGCACTAAATTACAAACGCCAGCGACAGCCTGTCTATGAACTTAATTTAAAGTTTAGGTTTACATCGTGCTTTGTTTCCGAAGTAGCAGAACTCATGAATATGGTTGTATATGTCACTCGCTCGCTTCTTATTGTTTCGCTGCCTTCTCAATTATATAATGCATGTTTTCTTCAGCGCTTTTGGGCCTCTTCCTGGTTTTCTACGCATGCGTGATTACGTGGAGGCGTGGTGATGTCACACAAAACTCCGCCCCCACGGGTTTCAAGCTCATCTCCATTACAGTAAATGGAGAAAAACAGCTTCCAGTTATGACCATTACGCATAGAATTTCGAAATGAAACCTGCCCAACTTTTGTAAGGAAGCTGTAAGGAATAACCCTACCAAATTTCAGCCTTCTACCTACACGAGAAGTTGGAGAATTAGTGATGAGTCAGTCAGTCAGTCAGTGAGTCAGTGAGTCAGTGAGTCAGTGAGGGCTTTGCCGTTTATTAGTATAGATTTCTTCCAGCTCTATGACTTGTTGCTTCTCTGAACTACACCAAGAGCTATATATATAGTATAATAATCCTATATACACTGGCAAATATGTACAGTGTATAATGAGCATGAAATGTGTGGTAAGAATTATTTAGGGGCAGATCTAAAGCTGACTTTTAGTGACAAAATAATAATCCACAAACCTAGAGATTGTTAAATATGACAATAATACATATAACACAGGCCACAACCATGTACTTACAGTAAAATCCAACCACTGTGAAAGCAGGAAAAAAACAGAGAAGATTAGTTTTATACAGGGATGACTATTACATTTCTTACCAAATTCCCCTCTGTATATGGAAAATATTTAGAATTTTAACACCATCCGACAGTAAAATCCCTTGTTTTCTATCGTGCACATGTCATGATTTCAGCATTTGTAAAGATACAGAACATAAGCCACACATCTCTTCTTTGAAAATGTGATCATTTTACAAAGGCAATCATCTGCTAATATGTAAAAAAAAATCATATGTAAATCTGTTTGGAAAGATCCGCTGAGACAAAAGAATGTGTAGCAATGGTTGTTCTACATTCCCATTGAATACACAATTTAACGCTAACATTAAACAGTTTAATAGTATGGATTCAAAGAAAGCACTTGATATGGTGCAGGCAACTTTCCGGGTAGATGGGAATCAAGACCTTAAAAAAGGAGTCTGCATTTCCATTGATTTACTTTGTACATTTGTGTTCACCCTATAGACATACATGTACAAAACTGCAAGTATTTCAGTGTCAATTTAAATATCTAAACAAGTATCGAGGCAACCAATTTTAATTTTATAAGCATGCCAGGCATATCTGCAAACATCACAGAGTCCTACTATATACTATGTATGTGGATTGTTGAACAAAACCTTCACTGAAAATATGAAAGGAGAAAACACTGCACTTATCAGCTATGAAATTCAATATATTACTAAGTGCTGATGATACAGGAAATATTACAGTGGATGCATCGAAATAAAATTTAATGAAGAGTCACCATGGCAGGAAATGACAACAGCACAAATGTGTTCAACAAAATTTAAAATCCATTGTAACAATAATGTCATGACTTTCTGGACTGTAACTGTATATTGAAGCCATTATTTCAACAGAAAAATTACACCTTTTTAATGGTGTTTGCAATCTACAGAGAAAATACTATTGTTGATGATTTTACATACCTCTTTAAAAAAGAGACAGTAACACATTATAAACTTGCCACAATGCTAAAAAGATGGTTAAGCAAGCTTTTAAGACTATGAAGTATCAAGGTGTATTTTTCCTGAGGACCACTTAATCTAGTAAGTTAACAACTGTAAATCAGTGTCCGTAATGTCTTTTAAAGAATCCTAACTTTTCTTATGATTTACTGCTATATTTCACTTGATGTCTAAATGGTCTATTGTTGCCTGAGAAGTACAAAGATAAAGAAAGAACTTAAATCTCATATACTGTAACTTACAATAAAACATTGTAGAGAAAAGCCAAGCAAAATGACACCTTTTATTGGCTAACTAAAAAGATTACAATATGCAAGCTTTCAAGGCAACTCAGGCCCCTTCTTCAGGCAAGATGTAATATAGAAACTGAAGTTCCCTGTGTTTATATCCACACACTAGGACAAGAAACAACATTGGTAAATCTTTAAATGAAAAATCTTAAATGTAAAAAATTAATAGGTTAATTCAAGATTAATTTAACAAGAGAGGGATGAATAATGTATGGTCAAGATCTGACAATAGTGTATTATTAAAGTATGCTTTAAGAAAAGAACATGTACAGAGATAAGGAGAACAGAGTCTAACCTGCAGGATTGGAGAAGTCCAACACACTGGCTGTGGGCTGTAAGAGATCTGGACTACTAGAGGACAAAGTGCCAGGAATAGGCATAATAGCAACACTGTGTCTGCACTGCCTTGTTCCAACAACGCTGTCATCCTGGGACTGACTTACTCCACCATCACTGAATTGGGGGAAAAAAAAGTTAGTGCAGGGAAACCACTAATCAGTTACTACCTCTCCTTATAACTGTGGCAATAAATTACATTTTGACTGCTTAATGCAGTATAGACAATTTCATAAAGTCTTATACATTATTTGTTCTTGCTTTTATTTGAACCTTCTCATCTGTTCAATTTGCCTTTTTTCCTATAATCATATAAAACCCAATCCTTAATGCACAGACGTAAAGACACATTTCAAAGTAAATTTTAAAGGTGACAGTTATGTTCTATTAACCATAAAATAAAGTGTAAAAAATAAAATTAATGAGGCCACGGAGCAAAAAACCCTATTTCTGAAAGTTTACGATTTCAATTTATTTGTTTTTAATTGACGTAATCCTCAATAAAACAAACAATCCTCACAGATTTTTCATTCTATTCTCTTTGGTAAAAAAAAAGTATTATGTCACCAGCAAGCACATTTATAACTGCTCTAGAAATGACAATGGATTTTAGGTATCAATTCGACTAAAGTAACCTTGTTAACAATGACTGGAAAGATATGATATATTATTTAGAGATGCATCTATTAATAGTTCCACCAATAATATTAGAAAGATTTGCTATGGGGAATTTAATGCTGTGTTTGACTAAAATTCTTGTTGGGAAGCCTCAAGTAGAATACATATGTACACATTTATGTATACACAAGCATTTTATATATATATATATATATATATATATATGTATATATATATATATATATATATATATACATACACACACACACACACACACATATACATATACACACACAGGGATACACATATAGATATATACAAACTGCAAACTGTGTACACACCCACACACACAAATTTACATTCTCACTAGCAAACACATGCCTATATCATATAAATACAGAATATACACAATATACTTAACCACCCCCAATTAAATAAACTGGAAATACATTTAAACATGAGTCTTAAACTTCATGGAAATGAACTTCTCCACAAAAATGCAGGGTTGGGGGATATGGGTTATCAGTTGAAGAAACAAAAATCACAGGTTTTAAGTGTAAAAACCTGTTATTACTATTTATGTTTTTAGTTGGTAGATTATTAGTCAAGTTCAGTTTAAGACTGATACATTTAAAGAAATCATGCACCTTTGCTTAATTACTGACTTGAGTGGCCTGTACTGTTCTGACTTCTCTTTTAACTGTATAAAACAAACCAGTGTTAATTATACAAGCTCTTACCAAAAAAGTCCCCTGTGCAGGTGATGCAATCACAAAGAAAGACAACATTGGAAAACATGATGAGAACGGATACAAGACCAGATTCACTACAGTTAATAACAACAACATTCAGCACAATAATGGTGCAAGAAGCAAGATCTTACAAAAATGCAACAGCACATAGATTAACATTCAGAACATTCAAGATGCGTGCATCTTGTAAGTTGGGAGCAAACTATGCCAGGACGTACAGGAAACAGACCATTTTCAATTTGTTCTCAGGCGTCTTTTCATGTTCAAAAATTAACTTACAACTTTTAGGATACAGTGTGCAGGATGGGAATATATGCCTGGAGAGTGCATTTTTGGCTAAAAAACACAACACTGTAACTGAAAGGAAGCACATAAAACATTCAGGCAAAATGGGGTGACATGGTCAAGAAAGGCAAGGACAGACTGAAACCAAAACACAAAGATAAAAAAAAACTAAGTTTTGGTTTTGAAATGATTGATAACTTTTAAAATACCTGTTCCATTACAGGTGATGAAGACTTCTAGCATTTGAAGACCATTTTAATAAAGAAAAATAAATAAAATCACCTGTCTTCTATTAATGGGTCTCATACTCTTTGGAATCTTACTCTCTATGTATTCTGCCTTCTTGCTCATAATTATTTTTGATTTGTAGTCCCATTTCACTATTTATTCCTGGATTTTAGCTAAGGAGGTTGGTGGTAATTATTGTGCAATTACAATAAGCATCACAGAATATTTCCAGATTAAAGAAAATACCAACTGCCTATCATGTCAACTTTTAGTATTTGTTTACTACACTTCTAAAAGAATAATATTAAAAAATATATTTCAAGAGGAACTTTTTTATTTCCAAGACATTATACACAGAAATGCAGCAGCAAAGCTCCTTACACATAAACAACAAAACTGAAAATTTTCAAAATAGCTATTTCTGCAGAAAATCCAGGCAAGCACAGCGTGTTGCAAATAAATGTGAATTTGTTCATCAAATTATCATTTGCTTCATGAGGAGTGCCGATTTCTTTTTTGTAAGCTTATAACATGTTTTATGTGCATACATGAACAAGACAGAAAGCAGACTAAGAATGCATGCATAACTACTGTATGTCATTATTTATAGTTATCATAATGGATACTATATAGATTTGGGGATGTTCTCATTAACACAGCAAATGCTGAAAAGTTAGCAGATAGCATTTTTAAAGAGACTATTACAAAGAAAACTAAAACTAGAACTGATAATCTATTATGCAGTTTGGTTTCAGTGGAATCCAGAATTATGAATTAAACTGATGATATTTCCCAAACATATGATACTTACATTCTGGTTCTGCTTGATCTAATTATAAAATTGGATATAATTTCTTGCCTCTTGAATTATTTTACTGTGCTTGAGGTACAAGGTTTTATATTTGCACTTTTCTCCTACAAACAAATTCATCTATGTGATTAAAAAAAAAGTCTAACCAAAATATGAATTTTCCTAAACCTAAATTCTACACTATTATAAAATATTAAATAAGTCTCTCTCTCTATATATATTATATCCTATTTAATAAAACCCCTGTGTGCGTCCAGGTGTCCATGTCTTCTGGTGAAGTGCGCAAACGCGGGGCCACACGGCACGTGTTCAGTCCGTTCCTGTGCATTCCTTGTACAGAGAGAGACACACACACAGGTGCGTGCGCGAGAGAGACACACTGTGAGAGGTGGCTGGCTTGTCATCCCGGCCAATACCCCCAGGCCACCAGATGGAGCCCTCCCTGCAGTATGGAGGTGCCCCGAAGACCAGCAGGGAGTCATGGAACATGTAGTTTTTATACAAGACCCTGCTGGATACCACAGGGGCTGCAAGAGGGAGCTGCAGGGAGGACCGAAGACTTCTTCGTGCCCTATAACCTGGAAGCGAGTCAGAGGAAGAGCGACGTGCTTCCGGAGTGAAAAGAAAGGACTTGTACCTGACCCAGAAGGGACTGAGAGTCACATGGACTGGGGATTGGAATGCTTCCGGGTCAGGGTGTTTAAAAGGACTGTGGGAGCTCCCAGACGGCGAGCTGAGCTGGGTGGAAGGGTGGCAACGCGTCTGGGAGTTGGAGGATTGTATTATTGTGTTTATTTGTGATTTATATGAGTATAGTGGAGGAGAGCGTGCTTTGTGCACTGTGGCGATTTAATAAAGTCAACTTGTGGACTTTTGCCTGGTGTCTGGAGTCGTGGACAGGGGTTCAAGGGAGCAATAGTGCCCCCTATCTGTGACACACACACACACAGGTGTGCGCAAGACAGACAGACACACACAGGCGCGCGTGAGACAGACACACGCACACAAACAGGCGTGCACGAGACAGACACGCACACACACAGGCGTGCACGAGACAGACACGCACACACACACAGGCGCGTGCGAGACAGACACACACAGGCACGAGAGAGAGAGAGACACACACACACAAGAGAGAGACACATACACACACACAGGCCCGTGAGAGAGACACACACACACGCAGGCCCGCGAGAGAGAGAGAGAGACACACACACACAGGCGTGCGTGTGCATTTTTGCAATGTTACTTTTCTTGGTTGTTTATTAAATTACAGATTTTTCAAATGTTCATGTCTTTCCCTGTGCTTAAAACTCTTTAAAAAAAAAAAGTGTTTTTAGCAAGCGGTTCATAAGGCTATAGTGCGAACTCTTGTAGTGTTAGTTTTCTCAGTGTTGTTCAGTGTTTTTACATTCAGTTTATTATTATGCTGTGCATTCAATGGTATAATCAACTATATTTGTGCTTAAAAACTTAAAAAAATACATATTTACATGCAGTTCATATGGTCTGGCAAGGATTAATTTTATTTACATACAATCCTATGGGGGAAATTACTTCGGTTCCACTGTATTACTGTCAGACAAAATTACAGGCATTTTACAGAAATACAAACCAGTATTACTGCGAGAGAAAATTAAAGGCACACAATACAGTGACGCATATTACAGCCACATACAAGGTCCATTTAATATAGACTATTCCCACTAATGTTTATGCACTACTGTTCTAGCGCCCGTTATTGTAACGGGCTTAATGTCTAGTGTATATATATATATATATATATATATATATATATATATATATATATATATATATATATATATATATATATATATATATATATATATATATATATATACAGTAATCCCTCGCTATATCGCGCTTCGACTTTCGCGGCTTCACTCTATCGCGGATTTTAAATGTAAGCATGTCTAAATATATATCACGGATTTTTCGCTGGTTCGCGGCTTTCTGTGGACAATGGGTCTTTTAATTTATGGTACATGCTTCATCAGTTTGTTTGCCCAGTTGATTTCATACAAGGGACCCTATTGGCGGATGGCTGAGAAGCTACCCAATCAGAGCATGTATTACATATTAAATAAAACTCCTCAATGATACACGTTTGCACATTTCAAAGCTCTAACAGCCCGTATTGATTTTTGAGTGTTTGCTTTACTCTGCGCCTGACAGAGGGTGTGTGAGCAGAGGGGCTGTTTGCATAGAGGCTGTTTGCTTAGAAGATACGGATGCTCCTCTAAAAAATGCTGAAAAGACTACCTTCACATTGATCCCTTCACTGTGGCAGCTTTATCGCGGTGCTTCGTTTACTTAAAAGCACAACAGCCCTATTGATTTTTGTTTACTTATAAGCCAGATCACCCCTGGGAAACGTACCACATGACCATAGTGCCGTAACTGACACTCCCTCATAATGCAGGTAATGTGCCTCATTCAGGATTCCATATACAACCGCTCATTCGACACAAAGTCAAAAAGTCAAACCAATGGCACCCAAGGATTTTCCGGAGAGACACAGTACCAAAGGAGTCCAGTCTTCGTCTCAGGTCACTGGATAACATCTATGTCTCACAACCATATAGTAAAACAGGAAGCACCAGGACTCTAAAGACTTGAACCTTAATCCTTTTGCATAAATATCGGGAGTGCCACACACCCCTTTCCAGCGACCTCATGATCCGCCATGCTCTCCCAACCCGTCTACAGACTTCACAGGAAGAGTCACCAGAGACATGAATGTCACTGCCAAGGTAAGTAAACCTCTCAACAAGGTCAACACACTCTCCGCAAGCAGACAAACTGCTGATGGCTGTGCCCAAGAAGTCATTAAAAGTCTGGATCTTGGTTTTCATCCAGGACACTCGCAAGCCCAGACACTCAGACTCTCGAGCATCCCGATCAGAGCCTCCATTGACTCCGCAAAGATCACAGCATCGTCAGCATAGTCGAGATCCGTGAATCTTTCTTTACCAACAGATGCCCCACAGCCACAAGACCCCATGACCTTGCCCAACACCCAGTCCATGCAAGCATTGAACACAGTAGGAGCAAGAACACACCCCTGATGAACCCCAGAATCAACTGGGAAAAACACAGAGGTCCTGCCTCCACTCTGCACAGCACTCACAGTACCAGTGTACAGGCCAGCCATGATATCCAGCAACCTCTAGGGGATCCCGCGAACCCTCAGGATGTCCCACAGGGCAGCTTGATCAAGTGAGTCGAACGCTTTGCGAAAATCGACTAAGGCTGCAAAGAAACTCTGCCGATATTTGCGTATGCGCTCTATGAGAACCCTCAGTGCCAGGATGCGGTCGATGGTAGACTTCTTAGGCGTAAAACCAGACTGTTCCGGTCGCTGGTAGGTGAGCAAGTGATCACGGATCCTATTGAGGACGACCCTAGCAAGGACCTTATCCAGCACAGAGAGCAGTTTTATTCCCCTGTAGTTGCTGCAATCCAGGCGATCACCCTTCCCTTTCCAGATAGGGATGACAAGTCCCGTTTTCCAGTCAGTTGGGATGATGCCAGACTCCCAAATGGAAGCAAAGATTGCTTGCAATGCCAGGAGGACAGCCTTAGGACCACCAGCATGGAGAAGTTCACCCCGGATACCACAGATCCCTGCAGCCTTAACCCCTAACCCCCCCAGTTGTTTCACCACCTGTGCAATCTCAGTCAGATTGGGTGGTTCATAGCTAATTGGAGGATCAGCCTCAAGAACCGTGGACCCAGAGATATACAACATTCTAACCGGAGGATCAGCTTTGAACAACTGCTCAAAGTAGCCAGCCCAGTTGGTCACAACTGCAGTGTCATCCATATGGACCATTCCATCAGCCGCCCTAACTGATACTCTGAGGGACAGATTCTGATGTGTGTAATGCTTTGATTCCTCTGTAAGCTGGATGTGGGTCACAAACTGAATACATAAATCACATGCAAAAGAATGTTTTTATTCTCAGACATTATCCAAAGATTCAGGAAACATTAAAAATTACTATCATGTAAATAAAGGTACATGACATAAAACCTTACCATTATGCCATAATTTAGGCTAAGGAGTATGTAACAAGCCAAGAAATGCTTACATAAATAATATTCTAAAAAATATCCCATTATAATGTAAGTTGGGGTAGAATAGCAAAGTAATAACTGTTTTTGTTTCTTCTGTGTAGCAGTATAGTGGAGAGTGTGCAAAGCAAGACAAGTCTAAGCTTACATTATACCCCCCAAACACATCTGTGAGTAAAATATTTTTATAAATTCTGTTTCTTCCTATGTACAGCATGCATTAAGTAGCTTTCCAGTGAGGAAAAATAATACAGTATTTGTATATATATTTTTTAATTTAAATTATTGCTGATTATTTTTAACACAAAAAGTATAACTGGTTAAACTGTTTTAAAAACATATGGTTTATTCAAATGATTTAAATAACTGTGGCAGACTCAAGATATGCTGTACAAAGATAATGATGAAGTTTTTTGATTAAATGAATCAGAATTTTTGTTACTATATTTGGTATTATACTTTGCACCTGGCTTAAAAATAGTTCAATGAAAGTATAGATACATGCCATTGTAATTGATTCATCAAACCTCTCAGAATTTGCTATTTTGAAACACACTTTCAACAAGAACAACACAATCTTTGAGAAAGCTTTTTTTGATGTCATACTTAAACTTTTGTTAAAGAAACTGGTCATTCTAATAATGCCTCTACACAAGCCCCCCTCTCTGTGTCATGGTTTTTGATATTGCTGATTTCTTCTTATTGCCACTATTTGACATTGTGTAAGTTTTTGCTTGTAACAATAAACAGTTAAAGTGATTTGGGGAATGTGAAACAAATTTTACATATTATACTAAAAATATAAGGTATGAAAATAGATTGCAACTGTAAACATTTAAATATTTAATAGCAGTATCTTTTCTGTATGTATAGCAAATGAGCTACTTACAGAATAACCAATTAGGATGCCTCACATGCAGCAATGCACACATACCACAACCAGGCACAAGCACTCAGCTCCAAATGGCAAGTATTTATTAGCAGGATTTTGAAACAAACATTTTTGAAACCTTTACTAGAGAATGATAAAGCTGCCATATGGATTTTGATTCAGTTTTTTGATCTGGATTCACAAAAACTCAAAAAGCAATAGACTTATAAACTCTTATTGCCAGTGTTTAAGGTGTTCTGTTTTCTTGAGGCTATAGACCCCTGATGAACTCTAAATTAGTACAGTGTACTATCACTATTCATTATTCTTATCTGTATAAATCCTAAGTATGTGTTTTTGGTTACAACAATAGATATCACTTCTTTTCACTTGAATTATTTTATTTAAGAACCAGTATTTTATATTTGTATATTTCTCCTGTGAACAAAATTCCCTCTGAGACAGGAAAGTCTAACTACTGTATAACATTATGGCAGACATCATTTTCAGTTTTAAGTGATTAATTAGTAGGCTGAAGCACTACTGTCCCTTTTTAAAATTTATCTAGAAGCATGCTTATCTGCTTATGTAGGCTACTTAAACAATGTCATAATGGCTTTTTTAAAATCGAAAAACAAAACACAAGATTTACCACAGCATTAACTTTACCCTCATTAAAACTGTTTTAACTGAGACCAGGATCTCCCTTAGAGCACACCTTAGCTTATCTCCCACCTGGGACTGAAATATAGCTCAAATGCTCTTAGTGCTGCTATGGCACAGATAAACAAATCAGTTGATCTCAACAATAAAAATATGGTTAGCTGAAAACAGTTAGTACCTTTGTAGCCTAAGGAGGAGATGTCATCAATGCAAAGTAATAGGTGTGCAAACTAAAAGATATTATACTACAGAACAGGAGTGCTTAGAAAATTTTGTGTTATTAATACTACATACATTTAAAGCTGTGCAGTAGTGTGTGGCAGTAGCACTCAAAAATTAGAGCAGACATTACGAAGATGACATGAGACAAGGAGAGTTGTTACAAAACACATGGTAGCAGTATTGGGTAGAATGCAATGAAATGAATGGGTTTCGTCCCTAAAACTATGTACTACGAAAATGAAATCTGGAGTGAAACAAACTAACTAAGGGTTTTAAATGTTCTCCTCATATCTGAAAACACCAAAGTATGGAAAGAAATTTTACAGAAGAAATTCTGAAACACTTCAACTTTGGTATACTTGTTTACAGTTTAAGGGAGATACATTGTCCTGTAGTGTGCACAAAATGTTGTAATAAAATCTAAAGATAAATATGTATCTCTTGCTGGGATACTTTATTTTCAGTCTGAAAGACATTCATTTGCATTTTGCTACGAGTAAAAAAATAACTCTTTATCCAAAGAATTTGTTCAGCAAGTTGTGATATGATGTGTACTTACCTGAACGGCTTTGGTGGCAAGATGCTAAAACGCGTCTTATCTAAGATTTTTCTAATTTTATTCCTTCCTCCAGATACTGTGTTTGCTTTGATTTTCTTATTTCCCTTTTCAGTAGGAAACATCTGCTCCATATCTACAGGAAGATCTGGAATGGAATAGCGATTGCCTTTCTTTTCCTGGATTTTGGGTATATGTGCACCTCCATTGTTCTTCTCACTTGTTATTCTGCTCAGTAGCTCTTTAAATACTGAAAGTAATAAGAGATATTAGTAACTAACCAAACTTACAAATTAAATAAAGTTATTAAAGTTTAACTGCAGTAAACTATTACTATAAAGTAAGCATTAGAACAAATATTAACTTGGCCCTCGCCAGGGAAAAGTAGAATGAAAATTATGATGATTATTTTTCATATATCAAGATAAAAAACCAAACAAAAAAAATTATTTAACTTAAGCAGCAACTCAAGAGCAACAGAAAAAGATGCAGGTATTTAAACCTTTAAAGAAGTTTCTGTCAACTTGGATGAACCTCATAATAGTTGCCAATTTCTATCTCTGAGAGCTGAATGAACAGGCAGAGCAAAATCCAGTATCCTTCCTCCACATACTTGAATATCTATATCTGTCCTTCTTAAGTTTTGGACGTGGACCTGTTGGTTTTTCTTCACAAGCATTAAACAAAATTACTGAGCTTCCTTGGGGTACTGACTTTGTTGCATCAGTTTGCACTTATCATTTTATACCCTACTTGGTTCTGACTTTCTTTTAAAAACTTTATTTATTGTGGGATTATCTTAGAAATTGAGATTTAGATTTAGTCTGCAATTGATTGCACAATGCAGAATCACTCTTAAATATCATTTACGTTATGTCAAGTAGAATATACAGTAGGTTAGTTTATATCCTGTGATGGCCTAATTCAAGAGATATTAATGCATTTTCCTTTTAGGCACAGTACATTGTATTTCATGATAATGCAACTACATATGATGATACAGTTTAAATATATTAAAATAAAATTACATTAATATTCTTATTTATCATTAGAAATGTATATTTTTTATCTCTGTGATTTAAAAGATAATGCAAAAGTCATGTTGTGGGTAAAATAAAAAAAAAGATTAGTATTCCTTCAAAAACTTTAAAGTAAACACGAGTAGAGAAATATTTGTATACACATAAAACCTACTTAAATTAAGGACAGTGGGATCATGACAAAGCAAAAAGCTCAAAAACAAAAGAAAAACAAACAAACAACTCCTTTAAGGTCAAATAAAACCACCTCACTCAACCCAGTCAGGCTGAGCTTCACTTCAGTTTACATTGTTTTTCATGCAGGTGGATAATAATTTGGTGATGCAGACATAACTAACTTTGTGAATAAGTAGTGCAATGTTTAAAAATTGTTTGGAATAGTGTTTATGTTGTAGCACTACATATAGCAGTAATTGGGCTTTTGAATTAAAGACAAGATGCTTGACCAGTGAATGATGGGGAAAGGAGGGTCTTCAATTTAAAAGATCCTGTGTAAACAAACCAAAAAATTATTGTGTATTGCATTTATGGACTGTGGGAAAAGAACAGGAATAATGGTCAGGGATGAGCATGGGTTATCACCTGGAGAAGAGGCACAAGGGCAGATTGGCCAGATGGGCAGAAAGATAACTCTGTACTCGGCCGTTAAAAAATAATGGATGGACCAGCAGAAGCCAGAATTTGGGAGTGGATTCATCACCCATGCGCCAGGTGGCAGAGGTCCTTGTATGAGAACCCAGTCAGGACACCCACGGGGTGCTACGACGATGGAGTCCAGTAGTGCAGCCCTGTAGGGGTCCCTTAGGATCGATAGAGAGCGGGTCATGGGACAACCTCCCTACTTTCATTATGGCCCAGAAGTGCTTTCTGGAAGACGTGGCGCAGCTCCAGAAGCATTCCCTGGTCCAGCATAAAAGGAAGTCTGCTGCCACACATGGACAAATCAGAGCGGGAGGCAGGGGACAACACTCAGCATAGGAGAAAAGGAGGGAAAACTGTCTGATTGGTGTTTATTTATTGTATAATTGTGGCTTGTTATTGTGAGGATTGTGATGATATACCTGGGAAAGGAATAGAAATCCTTTATTTTTTTTGCTTTATTTGTCTGTGGTTTGGGGTTCTTTGGCATCCCCTAGTGGTTACAGTTATATAACTGAATGATGTGAATATGCAGCAAAAGCAATATTTTTTCATGGACATTTTCAATGTTTGCTGTTGTCCATCAAAAACACTGTTATCTCAGGTGGAATGTCCATTTAAGGCCATTTTAAATTCAATCTCCTCACTAGGCTCTTCACAAAACAGAGTTAGGTGTCCATAAAAGCTACTGCCATCTTTGTCTCTTTTACACTACAGTGCATATTAGGTAAGTCTAGGCAGACTTGTTCTTATACATGTTTACTTCCTTTATTCTCACTACAATACCATTTAACCACGGCTCTTTCCAGCAGATCGTAATGAGGTCTTGAACATAACCAATTCAGACTTAAGATCCTCAGTTTTCACTAAGATATGGAACAGACTCTTTTGCAGAATGAGCTTAAACAAGCCAACACAAAAATATCCAATAAGCGTTCCCAGGACACTAACATTTTGGTAATGCCAACACCATTCTTCATTCCACGGGCCCAGTTAGCACAAGGTAGTGTAAATGTTAATGTTCAGCACCTTTTTTCACTCAAATGTTCATAATATATGGCCTTTCATCAGTTTTTATAATTAGAAACACAATCATTAATCTTTTGCTTATGGTGCAATGAGAAAAATTATACTTAACAATCAACCTTGTTTGAACATGATTTTAATTATGGATAATCTAAGACCACCATAGACATCTAGTAAAGCTCGTCACTAAGATTCTGATCAGATGGGCTATTACTACCATTTATACATTCAATATATTGGCACTGTTCCTCATGTGAGTGATAAAAGTCTACAAGTTGGACTACCTAGTCAGTAGGTGATGCCCTATCCAGAACCATAACCTAACAGGCATACTCGCACATGCAAATCACAGCTAAACTCTTTCTCTTTCTATCTAGAATTTATATTTGGGGCAGCCTTCTCATTCACTGGTGCAAACTCCATATGTATATGCTCCAGCTTGGTGATTTTAGGTATCCCTACAAACACCTGAGTACTTTCTTATGAATAAACAAAATTCTAGGAGAAAGACTAAATCTTATGACATTTGTTGGGCCCACAGGTAATGCTGTTCATACAGGTTAGTCACTCTATATTTAGCCAACATCTCTTACTCAAACTCTAGGCCTTTTTTCCCCTAATTAAATGGTGTTCCATGCCACTGCAGCCATCTTTCATAGTTAAGGTTTGCTTAGTTTGTTCAGGTTTATACTCAGACATGTGGATGGTCCAAAACATATTACTTTATAGTTTAAAAAAAACTTTATAAAACTTTATAGTTTTTTAATATAATTTTTTTTCAGGTTGAACTCACACAGCTGTATTGGTAACGTGCCACTAGATATCTGGCAGCAAGCCTCCTTGTATGTGTTTCCCCCTTGCACCATGAAATGGTCCTGGTATTTCTAATCTAGTGTGGTCTTGTTTTTTAGACATCAAACACACAATTTTCCCAGTGCCCCAGTTCTGAAACATACTAACACTCGAAAATGTCCATTTAGCACAAAAACGTAAATATGCTAATTCAGTTATCAATGGCTAATTTATTGAAAATAATATCAATCAGGTGAGAGCCTGACTAAAAACAAAGAATCTTTATTTTCTTATACACAGCTTAATGAAATCTAGTGAATTAAATTATCTTTTATACTCACCAAATATATTTGTTTTCACCGCAATGGAAAGATGTGTGTTATTTCTCAATATCTCAATAGCTTTAGAGTAAGAAATATTTTCAAAATTTTGACCATTTATTTCCATTATCTGAAAAAAGAGAAAGTTGCAATGTTTTCAAACAATTTCTACATTTTAATTTTATCCCCAACCAAACATGTGCAGTAATGAAATGCACCACAAATGCAATACACATTGACACACACGTAATAAGCAGACAAGAACTAAGAGCTATTGGGTTAAACAGCATCCCAACTGAAAAACTGCATTCAGAAAGATTTCTATTTCCACAATTTTTATATTTTTTTAAATACACAGCAATGTTTATGCAGTGTTTACCTGACATACTGAGGCTCACTACTTCCTGTTTTTCTAAAGTTAACAGAATATTACTGAGGTGAGATTTGATTGTTCTCAGGCTGTTATTTTCAATTATACTACTTAGTAAATTGTTACAGTACAAATACAGTATCTATAGTTTTCTATGTGAAGAAATACTAACATTTTTACAAAACCATTTATCTTTAACTAGTTTCTCCAGTGTTCTTGAATTAATAGTGTCAGGGTCGTGCAGTGTACCGTTATGGTACCAGCATTTCGGGATTTTTGGTACTGAAAGTAAATGTCAGCTTTACTCTCAAATCCCTCATACACATTCCTCTACCTTAGACACTCATTATTATAGCTTTGGAAAAATGCAGCAAAAAGTACACACTTGTGAACAGAGCTTCACAGGGGAAAATTGCTTTGACACATGCTGGACTTCACATTGTAAATCCAAACTCCCCACCCCAATGCTTTGACTGTACTTAAATGTTATAAGGAGGGAAGAGAGGCATTGTGTGGCACAATGCACCAGGGAGGCAAGCAATTGTGCAGCACACCAGAGAGGCTGGAGTAAGATGAGGGGGGTCGAGTTATCCGTAATTTATTTTGGAGTTGTTTTTTGTACTGAGATCTGAAAACCGGGATCACTATCATAGTCAAAATTTTAGTACCAATCCAACACTAGTTTGTATCTATGTCCTTTTATAATTTACTTCATTTATTCCTTCCAGTTGCACAAATTGAGAAAGTTTAGATCAATCAATCTTTCCTCACATTTCATACTATGCATTCCCAGAATAGGCTGAAAATTTAAAGAAAGTCAACCATATTTTAAATAATACAATAATTGTGCTGGAAGCTGCAACAAAAAAATACATATTATTTGGATACAAATTACGAATAATTGTACAATTATTTGTAATAATACTAATAAAAAATGTTTTTGAAAATAAGTTGTTGAGTACAAATCCTACCTGGTCACCTCTTTTAAGACCAGCCTCAGCTGCCTTACTTCCTGGGTCCACAGCCTCAATGAAAATGCCAAATCCTCTTTCACTACCACCAAGGAGGCTAAAGTGCAAAGGGGACTCCCTAGACGACTTTAGCAATGTGGTCTGTCTCCACTTTGCCTTTGCTGCACATGCTATATTTAAAAGTCTGAGGTGTCCTTTCATTTTCTGAAAGAGAAAGTTAAGGAACGTGAATGTCATTGCATTTACTGTATATATCTCAAGTTTCTAATTAAAAGAATCACCCCACAAAAAGTGCTAGTTAATCCTAGAGTTAACAAATTACAGAATTAAACATTGGGAAATTGATTCACTCAGCATTTTAAAAGATATTTCTTAAAACTTATGGACTATTAACAAATGAATGACACTATGAATATTATTGGATTAAAGATCAGAACTTAAAAAATAAATTAAAGACTTGACAGGATTATAGATTAAAATGAGGCGATTTTCAAAATTAGACAGTGATAAAAAGGTTATCATGTCTGACAGGTGCACAACATGTACCATTTTTTAGGAGCTGCCACATCAGTTTTATTTTATATATCATATTATATTATATACAGTATACACATACAGTATATATCAATAGTGCCCAAATTTACTATACTAAGACCTCTCTGGATCCAAATACAAGATAAAGCTTGCATGTTTAGAACCCTTGATTAGATTTCAAAAATATCTTTTGAGCAAGCTTTGAAATAGTATAAAGGTAGGGCTTGTCTACAATTTACATTTTTCGATTTCAAGAGACCAGTTGGACCAACACATAACAGATCTTCTACAGAACAGTGAAATTAAACAAAAACAAAACTTTACTCTAAGAAGTTAAATTCTGAAACCTGAGAAAGTGTTTTCAAAAACAATAACAGAGCATTACTGCTTTTTTGTTTTGCTTAAATAGTACTAAAAATTCTCACCGTTGTTTCTAGATTATTCTCAAACTCTTCAAGGAACTGGGTCATTAAAGGATCCCCTTCAAAATCGTTAAAGTGATTATTAACCCACAACAACACAATTCGTGTTACCTAAAATCAAAAATGAAGAAGTCACCTTTAAGCATCGGCTTGATTTCAGTCACACAGTATACTAAGAATGTCACTTGAACCAATACATTTGCAATTAAAAAACTATTTACAGTCAGTCAGTCATTGTACAACCTGCTATAGCCTAACACAGGGTCACGGAGGGTCTGCAGGGGCCAATCCCAGCCAACACAGGGCGCAAGGCAGGAACAGTAAATCTCATATAAATGACTCATGAAGCAGTATAGCATGTGGTTGAGTCATGCATGCTCCCTAGACTTATTAAATGCAAAATGTGTTTCTGTCTATAGATGGTGGCAGTATTAAAATTTTTAGGCTCAGTCATCAAGCATTTATCTTTATATATATATATATATACATTTATCTTTATATATATATATATATACACACACATACACACACACACACACAAATACCAGTAACGGCATACTGCACGATAACGTGCAGTGAGTACACTTGACTTGATAGTTTTCAGACTCTTTCTCTGTTTAGCATTCGTTTGCTCAGAGGTTGATGTGCTTGCTGCTTCCAGAGCAGCTCTTTTTTCCTCCACACTAGCGACCCGCTGCTTCTCTTCTTTCATCGGCATCTTTTAACGTTAAAACTGATTAAGTTAGTTTTTGTGTTGCAATTACTTAGTACGTTTTCTTTAATTTTTCACTTAAGCTGGCACTTAAGTCTTCAATCTGCCTCAAGAATGATTAGCGAAAGTGGTAGGGAATGAGAACGGCACCCACACGCATGTGCCGCATGGCCACTCTGCTATATATATAGGCAATTTGCTGCATTTATGTGTTGTGGTAATTTTCTTAGTTATAACTTGTTACGTCTCACCTTTCTAATTTATTTTCTAAACATGAACTTCAGGTACACATTTTAAGAGAAAAGCAATGTCTCTGTTGATTTTTGTCACAATCTATGCAAAAAGATATTTAAGATAATCTTTTTCTGAAAACAGAAAGCAACTAAATACATTAAGTGTGTATTATACTGTATTAATCCTATTACAACTCATAGACTTCAATATACAATATGTTATGACAAGATACATCTATAGAAATATGCTGCCACTTCTGTAACAGAGTTAATATATGCACTCAACTACTGGGCAAGCTACATTACAATTAAAATATCCTGGAGATATTTGGTACCAGGTACAATTAAAATCAATAGCTCATATGAGAGCACACATCTTATATACTTAATTTAGAGAGGGTATTCAAATTAATTATGCATACTGTATGAGGCAAAGAATAACAAAAGTGATTTGGAGGTGTGAATCATGATTATAGAATAATAATTTAATATTAGAATATTAAAATGACTTTGCCTCTTTTATGTGAGTATGTAAAGCTTGTAAAGTTTCAGTTGAGATTCAAATTGCTACTGAAGTACAAGACAACAAGCTTAGTGAGCAGTTTATCTGGTTGTACTAAGTAACCCTTTTGTGTAAGGTCAGCAAATCCTCAAATTGTAGTCAGGAGAGTAGTGCTTTAAGTGATCCACTGATTGCAGAAAATGGCATGCTATTGTTTTCACTTCATCTTACTGACATATGTAACCATGAACAAATCACAACACATACAACTTCACAACCTACAATGTGCTTAATTGCTACAGTAGTAGTGGGCAGATAATAGAGTAGATGCCTGTTCTCTTGAAGTTAGTGAAGTTTATATTTTGTTTTTTTTATTTGGTGTTCCTAACAGTTTGCTTATTGAATGTATGCTCTGTGTGCATATATGCATAAATGCATTAAAATGCATATTTAAAACATTAATGCTTTAATGACATTTGAGAAAAGTGAAACCTTTGCATAAATTTGACGAGGTTTCTTGAAAACAGATCTTCTCATAAAGCAGCTTATGAATGCTCTTAACATGTAAAGACAAGTAGTACCCTAAATGTATATCAGAGAAAGCCTGGAATTAACAACACATGGTTAAGTGTCGGACTACCTTCAAAAAAGCAAGTTAATATAACATCTTTAACCAATCACAAGCTATTTCTTCAGTGTTTAATCTGTGTAGAATGACCATAGTTGTGTGCAACAGGTGGCTGAGACAATATACAAAATTACCACTGCTTTACCTTTTTTGATTAATCTGTTTTTGTCCATAGATTATCTGAAATTCATCTAAACAAGAACTGTCTATCACCCTTACAGTGTGCTTGTTAACAGGAGTTTAGATAAAAGAGAGCCAAGTCTTGACCATCTCCTTTAACTGAAAAGGAGGTTCTACAAAGCAGTCTGCACTTGAAAAGGAAAAGGTGTTCAGTTTATTGGTGAAAAAAGCAGCTATCCAATCAAAAATAAGAACAGATGGTTCCTGAGACCTATGGGGCACAGAAGCACTGTAGTTTATGCTGCTGCCTCAAAGACTCAGGGTTTGAATCCTGCTTCCAACTGAGGTGTGCAGGAGTTCACATTTTCTCCCATTGTGTACATGAGTTTTCTCTCCACATGTAAATAAAAGTAACTGGCAACTCAACATCAGACCCACTGTGAATGTGGGTGTAAAAGGATCACAACATAATTAATAAAAGTTATTAACAGAAAATTAACACTATTTAACTGACCTTATCCCTGAGATCCTCATCAATGAACCACTCCAGCAATTTTTTTCCAACTTCCATGGGGCATGAGATGAAAGTTCTATATGTAAGTAGAAAATCTTCAATATATGTGGAGTCCACAACAGAGTGTTCTTCCACTAAGTGCAAGATGAGACGTTCTGGAGTTCCCTAAACATAATACATATTTTTCTCTATTAACAAAACTATATTATGCATGCAAAAAATTACACTCATTAGAAGAAGATGATCACTTAGAACACTGTAATACAAATCTCAGTATAGTAAAAAGAATTGTGAACAATGACAGAAATCCATTCCAGCACCACATTATCATTTCACTTTGTTCTCCATCTAGAAGCATATATTTTTGCTCACTGTCATAGTAATGAGAACTTCCGGTTTAGAAGAATAAGTGGATGATTAAGGACATCTTTTAGATTTGTCACAGCTTGTTTCCTTTGGCCGAGAAATTTATTTACAGCACTTAAAAACTACAGCTCCTTACAGCTAATATTTTACTTCAAATAACTAAATAGACTGTATAACTAAGTGTAACTTCCAAAGTTCTATTCATGAAGGTGGTTTTGAAAGTGACAGTTATTTTCAACATTTTGTAAGTCAGCCCAAGTTAGACTGAGGGAATTTAGATTACAGTAGGCAAACTGTGAGACTTAGAACCCTATTGGCCACACAGGATTATGAATGTGTACGCCAGTGTGCTCTGTGATGGACTGTATAGCGCTGATATCTAACTTGTACCTATTTCTGCAGAAATATGTTACAGCTTCTTGCAACCCAATAGTAAAAACAGCAAATTCATAAAATGGACAGATATATGGATTAACAGATATCTACACTTAAAAAATATAAATATTTTTACAACTCAATTTGATTAAAAGAATTGTCATAATACAGAAAAGCCACTAAAAAAACTATTGCTTTTGACTTCAATTTCTCTTTATTGCATATGAGATGCATACTGTTTTGTTCATTAGTTTTAATGATTAAAATGCATCAAATATTTGTCTTTATTATAGGTAGTTGCCTAAAGCAGTATATTCATCATACATACTTCTGAAAACTAACTGTTAGCTGCTATGAAAAAGCACAGTTAACAAATAAATATTTCTCCTGTAAATGTGTAAGGTGAAAGAAGAAGTAAACTGTTCTTTCAAAGCTTTCATAATGTGTAACAAAGTTACAAGTACAATGCTTTCAAATCCTTAAATTTATGAAAATTTATAATACATGTACACATTACCACAAACATACTGAGGATCAGAAATTGTATTTTAAAAGTGTACCCACTTCAGCACAGAGGCATATTACGACACACATATACCTCTATATGTGTACAAACACACACAGAGACTGAAGCAAAGTGTTAGGACAGTGATGAAAATGAAACAGATAGAAAAAGACAGTAATCTAGACACAAGCTTTATATAACAGAGATATGAAAAATTTAAAAAAAATCGAAATTATCTTGACAGCAGATAGAATGCAAAATGTATCTTTTAACTAGTCTTAATATATGACAAAAAAGAATAAAAATCCATTTCATACAACAAAAATGCACAGCCTTCCAACTGTCAAAGGATAATTAATTAAACTTACAATCTTTACTTTTGGAAGGGGAAAATAACTTTATCCCAAGAATGAAGAATAGCACATTACCTTAATGACAATGTGTCCTTTTCTTGTTCCACTGCGGTCCAGTTCTCTGTGTTCTTTCACCATCACAATTTCACCTTCTTCCTCCACTTTGTGTGTATTCTTCTCCACATGGTTCAAAATACGCCAGTAATCTTGCTGAGCTATACAAACAAACTGATCCACAACAATGTGAGGATATTTTATGAACTGGTAATGCATAAAGACATTGCTGCATACCACCATTGGGTGCTCGTGCAGTAATACCATACAGTCATGTTTCTTTTGCATTGAGAAGAAGCTTGTGGTTTAACTTATCTTGTACCAATTTAAATTTTTAAATATAGTTTAATAGCAACATAAAAATGAATAAAAAAGCAACATAACTGTTAGGTTAATTACAAAATAAGTGATCCGAACTATGCATAGTGTTAAAAGGAGAAGCAAAACACATACATAAACAATGTTGTGGACTTGCTGACCATAATACTGAAACACTTCCTGATTACTGGAACATCTCCATATTAAGAAACAGTTCTCATTTTATTTTCAAACTAAGCAAAAGTTAATCCTTCCTTCTTATTTTGCTTAAATCGTCAAGTTCTGTACAAGATATTTTTTTTATAGTTTTCCTTTACACAATAAAAATATAGCAATAATAATATTTTTAGTCATTATCAAATGCACAACCTCTTCAAGGATTAAAATTTGGACATATTGATGGTGTAAAAGAAGTACAACAACAAAGATAGGCTGCACACAGAATCAGTGGGATGAGAGGTTGATAGGAATATGAGACTATAAAGAAATTATTTTAAAAGATTGAAAATGTGGTAGGGTTAGGGGCAATCCTCATTTATATGTAATTAGCAGAAGGCTATGATGTTTCATGGTCTATTAAAATCAAAGTTTAATACACAAAAAATGATATAACAATACAAATTTCCAAGAGTTCACATGAGACTGAGTGAATAATAAATTTAATAATAACCACAGGTCAGGTCAGGGAGCATGCTCAGATACAGCATGTTGCCACACCCACTACAAGACAAAACAGCTTGGGATCCTGGTTGGCAACCCCCCAGGCAGACGCACAGTCCAATCCCAACCTGAGACATCTATCTGCCGCAACCAGGTGTTACATGGGCATCCCCTTGGCCTGGACGAGCTGCTCGGGTCCTCAATAATAAGGATCCTGTGAGCTGGATCACCCTCAGGAAATCATGCCACATGGCCAAGTGCCGTAACTGACGCTCCTTCACAATGCAGGTAATGTGCCTCACTTGGAACTAAATGAGCAACTGCTCATTCGACACAAAGTCAAACAAGTGGTACACGAGGATTGTCCAAAGAGACACAGTACTGGAGGAGTCCAGTCTTTGTCTCAGGACACTGGATAGCATCCATATATAGCATAACTATATAGCAAAACGCAAAGCACCATAAACTCATACACAAAATGAATCTAAGTGTATTTTTTTAAAGTTTGTAGCTTATTTTAATATTCAATACAAAAGTAAAGAAGCCATAAATATGTAAAAGCATGTTAAAAAGAAAAAAAAATTATATATATATGTGTGTGTGTATACACCCTCACCTGGCAGTCGTCTACTTTTGTCCGGACAACCCCATTCATATACTGCTTATCCAGAGATGGAGAAATCCCAAAGCTGTTTCCCATACAAAGTGTTTCAGCCCTTCCATCCAGATGGGTAATTTCAATTGCACCATTTAAAATAACATACCAGGAATCCAACTGTAGGAACAAATAAAAAATAAATAAATAAATAAAAAATAAACAACAAATGTTTCATTATTGTTGGCACTCTTTGTAGCACAGATTGAACAGTGGGCAGAAAATGCTAGAACAGTTATGTCTTAAACTGAGAAAGAGCACTGCATGGGTCTGTAGACATTTAGGATAGAAGAGGATACCATTCAGATCATGTGGCTTACTTCCCTTAAGATACTGTATTTTTTTAAAGCTGTCACCTTAAGCTTGTCTTTTTGACTAATATGCACTTACTACCTGTTATATTAATATTTTTAACAATATTTTAGGGAAACAATGCATGCATTTTGCCTGTCATGAACATATGAATTAATTACTTGATATGACGGGAGTAATGCGAGATCTGTTTATATTGTTTGCTGTGGTACAGTATTACTCTCTAAAGATATCATTTACATCAGAAAGTTTGTCCATATGTACCGTGAAGTGTTGTCCTATACACTTCAGAATTAATCCTGCTACTTCCACCAGCAGTTATATAGTCACAGCCATGCATGATCATGACATAAAACTGCCTCCACCATGTTTCACAGATGATGTGGTATTCCTCTCTTCTTCTTGCTCTTCTCTTTCCAACATTCTTGTATATATTGATCTTAGTTTCCTTTGTTCAAGAAAAATTGTTCTAGAACTGGACAAGCTTTTAAAAAATGTTTTCTGGCAAAGACTAATCTGCCCTTTCTATGCTTGAGGTTAAAGAGTAGTTTGTACCTTGTGGTAAATCCTCTGTCTTTACTTTCATGAAGTCTTCTCTTGATTGCAGACTTTGGCAATTTGGTTTGGCTAAATGTTGTGAAGAGGTTCTTCATCATCAAGGACATAATTTTGCAATCATCCAGCACAGTTGTCTTCTGTGGTTTTCCAGGCCTTCTGGTGTTGCTGACTTCACCAGTGTGTTCTTTCTTTTTAAGAATGTACCAAATGATTTATTTGACCACTCCTCGTTTTTCTGCCATCTCTCTAAACGGTTTGTTTTGTTTTCTCAGCCTAATGATGAACTGTTTATTTGCATGGAGAGCTCTTTGGATGTCATACTGAGAGCTCACAGTGACAGTTTCCAAATGCAAATTCCACACTTGGAATGAATTCCAGACCTTTTACCTGATTAACAGTAAATGAAATAATGAGGAAATTGCTTCCACCTGGCTACAGAGGATCATTCAGTCAAATGTCTATACATATGTTAGCTCCTGGAAATGGGGGGTGTGGTGCAGGCACTATGCAGAAAAATGGCTGTCATTCCTAAATGTGATACAGTATTTTTGGTAAACCCCTTAAATTAAAGCTGAAAGTCTACACCTCAATCACATAATGAGTGCTTTATTTCACATCCATTGTGGTGGAGTACAGAGCCAAAATAGTTAAAATTCTGTCAGTGTCCAATGGCCATGAGTAAATATATTCAAATGTTCACTTGTAAAACTAACTTGAACATGTTCAAATACAATCAGGGATGACTTTATACCACTAGCATGTCTCTAGAATCCAGTGATACTAATACTGTGATTTAAGATTTCAATTTAATTTTTTCTTTTGACAGGCTTGGATTCAGGCTCCTACACTAAAAGAGAAATGTATCCATGTTGTCCATTACAGTGGTGTAGCTAATAGGGAAAACATTGGAACTTGTTATCTTCTATTTACTCTCAAACTGTTTGGTAAATGACTTAGGTCTAGTAAGATTTTAAATACCAGATTACCCACAACCTATGGGATACATAATCTTATGAAGAATATAAGTAATTTTATTTTCAGGAATCTTGAGCAAATTAAATTCCATTTAACTGAAATTATAACAGTAAACTAAACTAATTGCATATAGGTTCTTTCCCATATTAAAAAAATAATCATTTCTATTAACTGTGCTATAAAATGGGTAAAACTACTATGATACTGTCAAACATGGATTGTATTTAAGCAATCAAAATTCATTTTACATAAAACCTTTTATATATAGTACAATGATGAACCGAGTAAAGAAAATTCTTTACACTACACTTTTTGTTTACAGTTAATCCATTTTAGGAATTTGGCCAAATGTGTTTGCTTTTCAGACCCATTTTATTTATTTGGTAGGTTTAATTTAGTTTAATAGAGGAACCTGTATAATCACCCAATGGCACCTTCAGTAATACTAGAGAAAAATGAACTTCAGACAGTAGATTCTGGAAGGGGGCCAGCACCAACTCATCTGCATTCTGTAATCAGGTTTTTATGACTCACTGGTAATATGCTCTGTTTACATGATATTGGAACTTTCTGTATTACCACTTATAATGTCTCACCTTTCTGCATTTTGTACATGTGAATTACCCCTTACTGGTGAAAATAAAAGCAACTAAAAATTAAGCATGTACTGCAATTCCATAAATATAATATGACCAAAAATAATAAAAAGGTGTGCAGGTTTTAACATACAGGCCTACTGTAGTATGATGTGACATGAGCATCCCGAAGAGGCACATACTAACTCTTCCATAGCATACTGTACAGCTATGCAATTACTTAACAAAAATGTACCCATTATTAAGGGGGGGAGAGAAAGAAGCAGGCTATATCTATATCTAATCTATCCTTTTAATCTTTATAATTATAACTACCAATGTAACAATAAGCTGCATGGCAATAACTCTTGGGGAAATAGGAAATTAAGGTTAAAGCTGTCTCACTTCCAGTTAAGACTATAAAATGACATCAAAATCAGATCAGAATCAATGTCTCCATGATGGGACTCTTAACTTTGTGAGCTGGAATGTTAAAGACCTGAATCACGAATTAAAAAAAAAGAAAGTACTCTCTCACCTAACAGGTTTAAACACTAAAAGAGTATTTTTACAGGAGACCCACTTACTAAGCAAGGATCAGTTCCGGCTGCAAAAAGACTGGACTGGCCAAATGTTCCATTCCAGCTTTACAAAGAAAACTAGAGGTGTGGGAATTCTTATACACAGAACAGTGTCATTTGTAGCATCAGATGTAGTATTGGATCCTGAAGGGAGATACGTGATGGTCATGGGCAACTTATCGAACTGTAAAATGATTTTGATAAATGCTTATGCACCTAATGTCGATGATCAGGAATTTATACAAAATTTATTTGCATCCATTCCCAATGTGAACACTCATAAACTTATAATGGCTGGGGACTTTAATTGTGTTTTAAATCCTCTCTAAGATAGATGTCATCCCCCCCGTGATAGAAGTCCTAACACTGCAAAGATAATTACAAGGTTTATAACTGATCACAACCTATCAGACCCCTGGAGGTTTTTAAACCCAAACTCAAGAACATATTCTTTCTACTCACCAGTACATCATTGCTACTCAAGAATTAATAATTTCTTTATAGATAATTAATTTCTTGCCTACGATTAAATTTTGCACATACGATGCTATTGTTATTTCTGACCATGCACCTCTGATCTTGGAGAGATCTTCGAGAATTGTACAGAATTTATATACGAACAAATCAGTTTCTTCCTAGAGACAAATACATCCTCAAGAGATTTCTGCAGTAATACTCTGGGGAAACTCTTAAGGCCTTCTTAAGAGAACAGATTATCTTGTATCTTTCCCACAGAAATAAACTAGAAACCAAGAAAGTAGCAGAGCTAAAAAGCGAAATTACTAGAATAGATGAAGAACATGCCAGGCTTCCAAGCGAGGCTCTATATAGGAAAAGGCAGGCTCTGCATTCAGAACTAAACCTCTTGACAACTAAAGAAACTGAACAACTAATTTATAAATCCAGACATCATTACTATGAACACGGAGAGAAAGCTAATAAGCTTTTAGCTCAACAAAGTTACAAGTAAGAAGTCCGCAGCGCAATCCCAATAATCACCAACATGAATGGAGATAAAATCATCGACCACAAAAATATAATGCACACATTTAGAGACTACTATAAATCCTTATATTCTACTGAGTTTAAAGAATACAACACACAATCTAATGCATTTCTTGATACATTACAGATACCACAAATAGATACTCCTAGTGCGGAGGAACTGGATAAACCTCTGGCGTTACCAGAATTACTAGATGCTATAAAGTCACTTCAAGGCGGAAAAGCAGCAGGTCCTGATGGCTGCCCTGTAGAATTTAATAAGAAATTCTCCACTCAGCTAGCTCCCCTCCTATTAGCAACATTTACAGAAGCCAGAGACAATCAAACTCTTCCTCAAACTTTTCGCCAAGCATTAATCACCGTTTTTCCTAAACAAAATAAGGACTTATTACAATGTGCATCATACAGACCAATTTCACTTTTGAATAATGACGTTAAGATACTCTCAAAATGTATAGCTAGAAGGATGGAGAAAGTGCTCCCCTCGGTAATATCACAAGATCAAACTGGATTTATCAAGGGTCGACACTTATCCTCAAATCTTTGACGCCTGTTTAATGTAATATACTCACCAACTAAGTCAAACACCCCAGAAATATTATTATCATTGGAAGCAGAAAAAGCATTTGACATGATTGAATGGAAATACCTTTTTACTACATTGGAGAAATTTGGGTTTGGCCCGAACATTTGTGCATGGATCAAACTACTGTATACCAATCCAGAAGCTTCAATTTGTATCAACAACATCTGTTCAGACTACGTTAAACTAGAACGAGGTACTAGACAAGGATGCCCCTTGTCATTGCTGCTTTTTGCAATCACCATTGAACCACTGGCAATACACTGTCGAAATGCTGCTCAGATAAAGGGATTATCAGAGAAGGACTGGAACAGAAAATTTCACTATATGCAGATGATATGATACTGTATATATCAGACCCACAAAATTCTGTGCCTGCAGTCTTAACAGCACTCACAGAATTTCAAAAGATCTCTAGTCTCAGAATTAATCTGAATAAAAGTGTACTCTTTCCAGTGAATTCTCAAGCATGTAATATTAGATTATGCACCCTGCCTTTTATCATATCAAATTTTGCCGTCTGCATGGAAATAATTAAGCAAGATTTGCATAGATGGTCAACCCTTCATCTTACTCTAGCTGGAAGAATTAACACTGTTAAGATGAATATTCTTCCTAAGCTCCTTTTTTATTTCAAAACATTCCAATATACAGTACATCAATAAATCATGTTTTAAGCAATTAGATTCAACAATAACCTAATTTATTTGGAACTCGAAACATCCACGTATCCAAAGAGCAACCCTACAAAGACAAAAGGCAGAAGGTGGCATGACTCTACATAACTTCCAGTTTTATTACTGGGCAGCAAACATACAAGCTATAAAAACCTGGACACAAATAGATGAACATACACAGGCCTGGTCCGCAATAGAACTAAAATCCTGCAGTACTTCTTTATATTCCCTGCTCTGTGCCCCAAAAAATGCAAGTCATCGGCAATATACTAATAACCCAATTGTGCTTCACTCACTCAGAATATGGAACTAATGTAGAAAGCATTTTAAGATGGAGAAGCTTTTATCAGTGGCACCTCTGCAAGAGAACCACCTCTTTCAACCTTCGCAAACATATACAGGTTTTTAATATCTGGAAAAAATTTAGGATTAACTTGCTTAGAGATCTTTATATAGACAACGTCTTTGCATCCTATGAACAATTACATTCCAAATTTAACATTCCAGCTACACAATAAAATAAATAGCAATGCAGAGAATTCACTCAAGCTCCATATGCGCAAAGCATACAATTATCTAACTCAAAATTATATATCGAGCACATCTGTCTTGTCTAAAACTCTCCAAAATGTTTCCAAGGCAAGATCCAACCTGTGAATGCTGCAATCAAGTCCCAGCCTCACTGGGTCACATGTTTTGGTCCTGTACCAAATTAACATCAATCTGGACCAAAATTTGTAATTACCTTTTAGACAGCCATGGTCTCACAATCCCTCCTAACCCATTAACAGCTGTGTTTGGGGTTCTTCCAGATGAGTTTAAAGTGGAGAAGGACAAACAAACTGTGATTGCATTCACTACACTTTTGGCACGCAGACTGATTTTGCTAAACTGGAAGAATCCTAACTCTCCTCTTTTAAGTCAGTGGGAAACCGATCAAATCAAATACTCAGTTAGAGGATCTGTACAGATTTTTTTCAAAACATGGCAGGATCTAATCAGTAATATTTTAGAATAAGCTCTTAAAGTACAAAGGAATTATTTCTGCATTTCTTTTTCTTCTCCATCCATCTCTATTGGCTTATCAAACTCATCAATTTAGGTATGTTTACAAGCCTTAAGTTTTACTCCGTTGGCCTTGCTCTCTCTCTCTCTCTCAGGGGTGGGGGTCGACTTGTTCTTTATCCTACTTTTTGTAAAAATTGATTGGTTTGTATGGAATGAATGCAATAAAATTAATAAAATTAAAAAAAAAACAAAAAAACATTTGAGAGATCCTTGAATAGTTTTCTACCATTTAGAATTTAAATCAGTGCAGCACAACAGTCCATCAAAAAGCATATACATATACTTATTTTAGAGATGATATTTAAAATAGCTACAAAAGAAAAAAGTAAGCATTTCTGTAGCATTTTTTTCACAACAGGGATTTGGAAGCACAAATATGCATAAAACACATTAGACCCTTCTAATTTTACATGGGTGTGCAAATTCTGGAATGAGTTCTAAAAAGTGTGACTTACTACAGTGTATGTAGGATGAAAAGAATAGTAAGCATTTTTTTTAGTTAAGCCTAGATTACATTACATTCTGCAGTTTCCCTGCATTGGTGAACTTGCATATTGTCCAGAGCTACTTTCTCTATTGCATTTGATGATGTCAGTATAGGATCTGCCAAAACTCTGAATTTGATTAAATATGTTTGAAAATACAGTACTAGCTAAAGTAAAACACCAGTTCTCTTTCCAAACTCAACCACTGTTTAACTGCTACACCAGCTTGGCTTGTGTGATACCAAGTATTAAGTTAAGTTATGGTATTTGGCCTGTCTTGATATAATGAATCTTGTCTGGACTCATTGCTAACAGAACAGAGTTCAATGCTAATCTCTTATGTTGGAAATGTGCTTAAGGTTACTGAAGAGACATAAAGCTATAAGATTTCAAGAACAAAATCAAATCCCACCTCCAATGGCGCCCATTTGCAAGTCATTTTACTAGCACGAGACCCCTGTATGACATTGGCTTCACTTTTTTTTTTGATAAATGAATGGTATTTATACTGAACAGACAATGCAAATGTACATATAAGTATGTGAGTGAATGAGGGTATATGACCTGCACAATATGCAGAATTTTAAGGTTTGTTTTTTTTTTATTGATAACTTCACAGCTGTAATTATCTCCCAAATTACATGAAGGACTTGGTTAAACTGTATTCAAGTACTGGGAGCTCCCTGCATGGAGACTGCAAGTTCTGCGCATGTGCACATGCGCTTTCTCTCATAGTTGAAAAACATGCAGGATGGTGGATTGAATACACTAAATTGGCCACTGATGTATTTGGGCTTGCTGGGATAAGCTTTGCCCTCTAGTGGCCCTGCTTTAGATAAATAGTTTTAAAAGATGGATGAATGGATAGACTTGATTAACGCACCACTCAATTCTTTCAAAAGATATTGCAAAGCTTTCTAACAATGTAACGTCAATTTTATTTGAAACCTCAACATCTTTTTAGATTATTCTGATTATACTGGCAGTGAATATTATGTTTTATTTAATATCCTGTTTTTTCTGAAAGCACTGCGTTAACATATAAGTAAATAAAAAGATAAACATGACAAAGGTATTGCTGGCTTCTATATACTTCTCCACGTGCCTCTACAAAAGAAAATTCCTTGCAGAACTTACTTCTTGTCCATCTTGAAGAATTACAGCTCCTGCTTGTTCCACAACTTCAGATACCATAACAGAACACAGCTCTCTTCTGACAGACATGGTCATGTTTGCGAAGGCTGGCAGTTGATGCATGAATTCCAGTAATTGTTCTATAAAGGCAAAGGAGAAAAGAGTAAAGTACATGGTATATATAACATAATCACATAAACGCAGGTTTCTAATACAGTTGCCCTAAACTTCACTATTCATTTTCTCATGAGGAATACCTTGATGACATTTAAAGCCCTATTAATAAAAGGGGCCAACTGTGCACCACAGGAGCTTCATTTGTCATTATCATTTTCCAAAAATATATACTGACACTGATTCCTGCTTCAGGAAGCCCAAACAGAAATATTAATCCGAATGTCAGTAGTAAATTCTGCGGTTTACAATTTTCCTCATCATAAAACATCTTTTAAACAATCTTCAAACTAGAATAAATTTATAAACACACTTATAAAAAAAGAAACAAAATATGTAAAAATGTCTTAGTAAATTAAAATTCTTAGTCTTCTAAATTACAAAAAATAATTTATGTAAAATATATCTTTATATATAAAACAAAAAATATAATGGTAGAGAATTAAAAGTTACCAAAATAATTTACATGTTTTTTTTAGATTTGCTGAAAAAAATGTTGCATGCTCAGAATATGCAATTGCAATTTGACAACATAGGGGGGTGCTGCCTGCCAAAATTAAAATAAGGATACAGTATAATGCAGCATTCAATTTTTAAATTATTACATTAAGTATTCAAAATCATATTAAAAAACAGTGCATTACCATGTTTAAAAAATTATTAAAAATTATTATACTTTGTAATGCAATGTTGCTTGCCAGACTAAACCACATGAAGATATGAAGTTGCTATTACACAATATGAGACCTGCACACTACATTCTAACTTAAGTTTCAGTTTCAGTAGGATTCTTTTGATGGAGAAAAAATACAGACTTCATTCCTGCACATGGGGCTAAAAATTCCACCAAAATAAGTCCCCATGGTATCAGTTCAAAAAGTGGCACCCAAGATTTAAGGAGGAGGAGATACTCAATAGAAACAATTTTATAGTTCACTTCTAGCTGTCATTTCTCTTTGTTAAGTGGAATGGTAAGAATTGAGGTTATTTAGCACACTGTTTTCTCCTTGAAAATTAAAATATTTTATATTTTGGTTGCCAGAATGAAGAGTATGGATGCAGTATTAACTTAGTGTGAAAGTTAATAATTGCATATCAATATACCCCTCCTCCCCCAATAACAAAATTACATCTGTAACACTACTTGTTGACTACAACTGCTTTCTGGTCTTATTTGAAGATGATGCCACGCCATTGCCCTGAGACTGGAATATATGGACAGGCATCCAACTAACACACTGAGAGAGGGACAATATTTCTTTAGAGATACTACTGTATATATTCAAAATATACCACATGCACAGGTTTAGGTCTTAAATGTGTGTAATTATTTGCACTTTGTTTTTATTATTTCATACTTTATGTTTTATGTTTCTGCTAATGCAAATAAATATCGCTTTGGGAATTATCAATCTGAACTACCCCTCCTGATAAAAAATTACTATCACTAAATCTATCTAGTTTATTCTAATTTCTGTACTTCTACATTTCAGCCTAATGTACTATTCAATAATTACAAATTTTTTCCACAATATAAACACAAAACAATTTTGAAACATCACACAATTTACCAAAACATGCATGCCCTACATATATGTACATATGCTGTATATACATATGTACACTTAAACTGGATACTCTGTACATGCTCTACATACACACAAATGTATAAAAACTCTACACAATATTAAAATAACAAATTAACATTAATACATTAAAAGGCAACAACAAAATCTTTTAAAATTCTCTTAAAATGCAAAACTGAAGCATTCTGCTTTGGTGAATTGCTTTGCAATATTTTCAAGTAGTCCTATGTCTTCTTCTGTTTTCAATCTCTTTTTGTTCTTTTTCCTATCCAAGTGATTATACACAGCTTCAGTTATGTTGTGGATGGGATTATGGGGTTTTACTATTCCATTTACAGATTTCTGCTCCAACACCTTAATTATTAACTGGTATCATTATTCCCAAAGGTATAACATAATGAATCAATATCTGTTTATTTTTCTCAGCAGAAATCATTCCATAGATTTTGACCAGATCCCCTCCACTGTTTACCCGAAATGCACCCCAAGAACATGACTAAGCCATCATAATGCTATACAGAAGTCTGCAGACAAGTATCACTGTATTTCTTGTCAACTCTTCGTCTTATATACTATTGTCTTTGTGAAGCTAAAATTTTAGATTTGGATCCATTGTTCCATAAGAGTTTCTGAAATTGGCTGTTACTTGATGCTTTGTGATATTTTGCACGCTGCACTAGGTCAACTACTTTTCTGGATGTATGGCTTCTTAGCAATAAAATGTCAGATTCTTTAAAGACTACTGTGCATGGTCTAAATGCATTCTCTGGTGCCAGGTAACTATGCCAAATGCTGAGCAAGGACTTCACTGGATTGGCCCTTGAGGAAATGACCTTTAAAACCTTTCAAGATGCAGATATCTTTTTTGAGCCTTACACTGCTTCTGTCTTTATTACAGTTTGAACAACATATCTTCAAAATCTAATTTGATATGCCACTGTTCATTACCCATAACTTTATGTTAATTAATCTGCGTTACCGTAGCCTTTTTCATTTACCGTGCATCCGGAAAGTATTCACAGTGCATCACTTTTTCCACATTTTGTTATGTTACAGCCTTATTCCAAAAATGGATTAAATTCATTTTCTTACTCAAAATTCTACACACAACACCCCATAATGGCAATGTGAAAAAAGTTTACTTGAGATTTTTGCAAACTTATTAAAAATAAAAAAATTGAGAAAGCACATGTACATAAGTATTCACATCCTCTGCCATGAAGCTCAAAATTTAGCTCATGTGCATCTTGTTTCCCCTGATCATCCTTGAGATGTTTCTGCAGCCTAATTGGAGTCCACCTGTGGTAAATTCAGTTGATTGGACATGATTTGGAAAAGCACACACCTGTCTATATAAGGTCCCACAGCTGACAGTTCATGTGAGAGCACAAACCAAGCATGAAGTCAAAGGAATTGTCTGTAGACCTCCGAGACAGGATTGTCTCGAGGCATAAATCTGGGCAAGATTACAGAAAAATTTCTGCTGCTTTGAAGGTCTCAATGACGACAGTGGCCTCCATCATCCGTACGTGGAAGAAGTTCGAAGCCACCAGGACTCTTCCTAGAGCTGGCCGGCCATCTAAACTGAGTGATTGTGGGAGAAGGGCTTTAGTCATGGAGGTGACCAAGAACCCGATGGTCACTCTGTCAGAGCTCCAGAGCTCCTCTGTGGAGAGAGGAGAACCTTCCAGAAGGTTCTGCAGCAATCCACCAATCAGGCCTGTGTGGTAGAGTGGCCAGATGGAAGCCACTCCTTAGTAAAAGGCACTCAGACTCTCAGACCATGAGAAACAAAATTCTCTGGTCTGATGAGACAAAGATTGAACTCTTTGGTGTGAATGCCAGGCGTCACATTTGGAGGAAACCAGGCACTGCTCATCACCAGGCCAATACCATCCCTACAGTGAAGCATGGTGGTGGCAGCATCATGCTGTGGGGATGTTTTTCAGTGGCAGGAACTGGTAGACTACTCAGGATAAAGGGAAAGATGACGGCAGCAATGTACAGAGACATCCTGGATGAAAACCTGCTCCAGAGAGCTCTTGGCCACAGACTGGGGCGACGGTTCATCTTTCAGCAGGACAACGACCCTAAGCACACAGCCAAGACATGAAAGGAGAGGCTTCAGGACAACTCAGTGTGTCACTACAGGTGCGGGGACGCTGGCGCACGCAAGTTGCTGCCGCTCCTCCCTGTTAACAACACTTTTCACAAAATTCGCCTTAATTCTACACTTTCTCATGCTTGTTTTATTTCTTTTATTGTACGTATAGTTAGTGGATACAGCCAGCTTGAATTGCATGGACTTGGCTTAATATTTACAGATTTTATGGACTCTACTTTGACTGGGAACAGTCGAGTCTGTGGATCATGGGACGAGATTTACGAACATTTCTTTGTACCTGGCGATCTTTGACCTCGGGATGATCTGTCTCCGTGATTATATTCGCTATGCTGATCTGCTCCCAATTCATTTTACAGTACTGTACGACTGGGATCTGATCTGATGCTCATACTAACCTGGCTTATGGCTCCGGGCGATCACGCATGAAATTACCAAGCGTTACTGTTTATGGCTGTGTATTGGAACCTCCAAATCCTGCTACCTCCTCCTGCTATGCTTTCTGCTTCTTTGCTATCGCCGTTCATCTCATCTACTCCAAATGGTTCCGCTATGCTATGCTGCTTCTCCACTGCTTTTCAGATAAGTATTGCCAAGTATCATGCTCAAATACTCTCATGACAAACTCCTTCTTATTAAACAGTTTGTCCAGAGCAAATGGTCTGATTGGAACATCATAAAAGACGCCAGTAGTTTGCAGCGCCTGAAATATATACATCGTGGGTCAGGTCGCCGCCACCGCCGGGCTGCGAATGAATAGACAACCGGCAGCATTTGCTCAAGAATAAGCCTTCCTTCTCATGGCCCTGGAAATACAAGTGTCAGTGTGCCAAATTTACATTGTGTGGAAATAAACCCTGATCATGGCTCTGTGCAAAGAGATGCCTCATTAACTAATATTGCTCTGTTTAACTCGAGATCTCTTAACGGCAAAGCATTGGTGCTGTCAGAACTCATCACTTACACCAAACTTGATATACTGTTTTTAACGGAGACTTGGCAAAAACCAAACGAATTGACGTCTCTCACGGAGGTGACTCCACCTGGTTTCACTTTCCATACAGAACCTCGCAGCTCTAGACAAGGAGGTGGGCTAGCGGTAATTATCAGAGCAGACTTAAATATCAAACGAATCCCAATTGACTGTCCACTGTCTTTTGAGTGCCTGGCTCTTAAACTAATAACGGAATCAGGTCCTGTCTCACTCATTGTTCTTTATCGTCCCCCAAAATACAATGCATCCTTCTTATCTGATCTGATTGAACTTTTAACCCACCTAAGCTCTTACTCTCAGAGAATTATCCTTCTTGGTGATTTCAACATCCATATTGACATTACTACATCTAAACTGAGAAATGAATTCCTATCCTTACTGGACTGTTTTGACTTGACACAACATGTTGATTTTCCCACCCACTCTGGTGGTCATATATTGGATCTGATCTGCACTTCTGGACTATCTGTTGCCAATATTTACAGCACTGATTTGGGACTCTCTGACCATAAAGCAGTATTTTCACTGTCTCACTGCCTTTACCTCCTCTTACCTGTAAACGACAAATTTCTTACAGAAACCTTAAAAATATCTGTCCCTCTATCCTTTCTGGATCCATTTCTGATCTTTTACTGTCTGCACCTATTCCGTCAACACTAGATAGTCTTGTTGACCACTATAACTCAGCCCTTCATTCAGCATTAGATAAAACAGCTCCTTTAAAACATAAGGAGGTTTCCTTTAAACGTTCAGCTCCTTGGTATAACTCAGAATTGTGATCTATGAAAGCAGCTGGTCGACGCCTTGAGAGAATGTCACGTAAGACTGGCCTCACGTGCACATCCAGGCTTTCTCTGACCACCAAAGAGCTTACAGAGAAGCACTAACTGCTGCTAAGAACACCCACTATGGCAGAATAATAGAAAGTGGCCACAATAACCCAAGGGTTTTGTTTTCTGTAGTTAATAAACTACTGAACCTGCATCTGGCCCAACTACCTCTTCTACTGAAGTCTGTGAGGATTTCCTCCACTTTTCCGTAACAAAATTAAAGATCTAAATAATTCAACTAACATAAATACATCATCTGTTTATATCTCTCCCTGTTTTCCCACTCCATCCAGCTCCTTCTCTAAGTTCTCACCAGTCACATCTGCGTTTGTTAATAACCTGCTTTGTAAGATGAGGCCGACTACTTGTGTACTGGACCCCATCCCCAGCACACTACTTAAATCCTGCCTTCATGCCATAATCCCGACTGTTACAACAATAATAAACTCATCCCTTGACACTGGCTCTGTGCGCTCACTTTTAAAATCGCTTCTGTAACCCCAATGTTAAAAAGTCTGGTCTTGATGCTGACAATCTTAACAATTTCCGCCTATTTCCCACTTACCTTTCCTGTCAAAAGCTCTTGAGCGTGTTGTAGCTTCCCAGCTCACCAATTACTTAACGTCTAATAATTTGATGGAACCCTTTCAGTCTGGTTTCAGGGTGCAGCACAGCTGTGAAACTGCTCTGCTACGGGTAACCAATGATTTGCTTATGGCAGCAGACTCTGGACAAACCAGCATATTAATTCTGTTAGACCTCAGTGCAGCATTTGACACTGTCAGACATGACATTCTACTGTCCAGAATGGAGAACATGCTGGGTATCTCTGGCACTGCCCTCCAGTGGTTCAAGTCCTATCTGACTGATAGGCAAGAGTTTGTTAGTCTTGGCAACAGCAGATCCAGCTCAGCGCCAGTCACACAAGGAGTTCCTCAGGGCTCTGTCCTCGGCCCTCTTCTCTTCTGTATTTATATGCTTCCCCTTGGCCATATTATTCATAGCTATGGACTGGGCTATCATTTTTATGCAGATGATACTCAACTCTACTTCAATGTTAAAAGTGGAACTTCATCAGAGCTTTCTCAGCTCACAACCTGCCTTAGTGAAATTAAAACCTGGATGGAGCAGAACTCTTTAAAATTAAACTGCAAAATTAAACTGAACTCCTGCAAATTGGGACTAAAATGCAACTTAATAAAATGAGCTCCTTCCCAGTCAATCTTGGTGGTGATCTCATCAGACCTGCCTCTACTGCAAAGAATCTTGGTGTCATTTTTGATTCCTCCCTTTCTTATTCCGCCCACATAAATCACATTAAGAAACTTTCTTCCTTTCACCTCCGTAACATATCCTGTGTTCGCTCCTTCCTCTCCTTTTCTAATGCTGAGAAACTTGTCCATGCTTTTATCACATCCCGCATAGATTATTGTAACTCGCTGTTGGCAGGTGCCCCTTCTAATCTTATATCACAGCTCCAGCTTATTCAAAACTCAGCTGCAAGAGTCCTTACTCGAACCAGCAGCAGCGAGCACATCACACCCATCCTGCTCCGTCTTCACTGGCTCCCTGTGTCTTACAGAATCGAATATAAAATCCTACTAATAACCTACAAAGCCTTAAATAACCTCGCGCCAAACTACATCAGTGACCTCCTCCATCACTATGTGCCTGCTCGCTCACTAAGGTCCTCTGATTCTGGCAATCTTGTTGTGCCCCACACTAATCTGTACTCCATGGGTGACAGGGCCTTCAGCTGTATAGCGCCCAGACTCTGGAATGACCAACCGAAATTAATCAGGTCAGCTGATTTCATGAATTCGTTTAAAAAACAATTTAAAACCTGTGTGTGTGTGCTAGACCATCAATTCTATTGTCTGTTAGGCTTTCTCTGAATTCACTGTCTTAATCTTCTTTATTTATTTATTTGCTTTGTACTATGCTATATACTGTATACCCTACCATTCTTTCTTATATTCTGTAAGTGCCTTGAGCATGAGAAAGGCGCTATATAAATAAAATGTATTATTATTATTAACTCTGTGAATGTCCTTGAATGGCCCAGCCAGAGCCCAGACTTGAATCTGATTGAACGTCTCTGGAGAAATCTTAAAATGGCTGTGCACCGACGCTTCCCATCCAACCTGATGGAGCTTGAGAGATGCTGCAAAGAGGAATGGCGACACTGGCCAAGGATAGGTGTGCCAAGCTTGTGGCATCATATTCAAAAAGACTTGAGGCTGTAATTCCTGCCAAAGGTGCATCGATAAGTATTGAGCAAAGGTTGTGAATACTTATGTACATGTGGTTTCTAGGGTTTTTTTTTTATTTTTAATAAATTTGCAAAAACCTCAAGTAAACTTTTTTCATGTTGTCATTATGGGGTGTTGTGTGTAGAATTCTGAGGAAAAAAATAAATTTAATCCATTTTGGAATAAGGCTGTAACATAATAAAATGTGGAAAAAGTGATGTGCTGTGAATACTTACCGGATGCACTATATTTGTTATACTGAATCAATAGTACAACTTGTTCAGGCAATTCATTTGAGTCAGGTGTGCTGCTGTGAAATTTAACAAATACATGGAATGGCCTGTATGCTTTAAGAAAATGTTTGGTAATCAAACTTGTATCATTGTAGTCATCTCCCAAGATACCTCTAGGTTCTTAGAAAACAAAAAAAAATTCTTGTTACGTTTTATTGTATCAGTATTTATTTTTGTTTACTTTAATTTTATATAATTTATAAGACCAAATTCCAACCATCCTATGAAAGCTAAATTCTAAAATAATCATTCCACAGGAAAATGACAATAATTTTTATTTAGATAGAAGTTGCCTAAAAAAGTCCCTCCCTTCCTCCACTTGTAATTTACAAGCTGAGTGTGAGCTGCAATAAGCCATAAGTGACATTTCCCCAAGAACACTTAAACACATTAGAAACTGCTGCAGTATAAAATGGTTTATTAACCTACATTGTATCGGGACACAAAGAGGAAGTAAATTTGATTTGATGTGCTTACAGTTCAAATGATGGTGTGGGTGCTCTGTGGACAGTATTTAGAACTTCTCTATTATAGATATGATACTGAAAAAGGGAAACTCAAGATGAAGACCCAGCTCTTGGTGTAGCTGACTTGGTACCAAGCTGGCTGGAACTATAGCTTTGGCAAAAAAAAAAAAAAAACACAACAGGGAGTCTGGAAGTTATAAATACACTCTTATAACATGTATTGCAAAAGGTCCTATTATGCTTCACATTACTTCCTATCAGCATCGATGCATCTCATATTAACACTGTCTAAATTTTGCATTCTACTCAATTTGCAATTCTCATACCAGAATATCACCTTTTGCAAAATTCACCTATCTATGTCATATGCAACCTAAGACCCATGCAGCTCTGTCAAAGCTTGGCAAGATACCAAAGCAAGGCAGTAAAACAGTAAAAGCAGGTCATTTCAACTCTGACCTATTGAAAGTGCTACAAAACATGGAAGGTGGGTATGAAATTTTATGGGGAAGAACAATGAAAGAGAACCTGTGTCTCATACTCTGAATCATCTGCAGTGCTAAAAGCCTGCAAAAATTATCTAAGACCATCAAGAAGACTTTCAGTAAAAACTCAGCAGTTACAAGTAAGGAACGTATTACTCATAATCTTTAGGAGCAGAGCCAGACATTATAACGAGATTTATAGACAATTGCAAAGATGCTGAGTTAAAGGGGTTATTCTGAGGAGAGCATGCTAAAAAACAAATTAAATCAGATGGAAGACAGTGTTCAAATTGCTCAGAATGAACATCCTACACTAGATTTTGGCTTTCAACAAGCTGTGTACTGAGAACCAATTCCACATTATACTAGGGGTTTTGCCTTACATATTTTCAGATCATGATGGTAGGGATACACAACAAATGCAATCATAAATTAGAAAGGAAAAAGACACAATAAAGGAAAACTACCCTTTTCCATCCAATATAGATGTTTTCAACAATTTATATTTCTATTTGAGGACCAAAATTCCACTTGACATTTCTTCAAGTAAGAAAAGAGAAAAAAATAAGAGGCTGCATTCCATGACTTAAAGGAGGAGTTCTCCTTGAACCCAGTCCTATGAGACTCTGATTTCGCAAAGGATTTTATCATGAAAACTTATGCTCCTCAATATGTATTATATGCCTACATTTTACAGGAGATGGGGGAGAGCACTTAGTTAGGCATTCACAGCCAAGAATAATAAGTGCACTACTAAAGATGAAAGGAAAGACAATAAAGACCCAGGTTCTCTTCCCAGGTCCTCCCTGAGTGGAGTTTGCATGTTCTCCCCATGTCTGCGTGGTTTCCTCCAGGTACTCCGGTGTCCTCCCACAGTCCAAAGACATGCAGGTTAGATGCATTGGCGATTCTAAATTGTCCCTTGTGTGTGCTTGGTGTGTGTGTGTGTGTGTGTGTATGTGTGCGTGCGTGCCCTGTGGTGGGCTAGCGTCCTGCCCGGGCTTGTTTCCTGCCTTGCGCCTTGTGTTGGCTAGGATTGGCTCCAGCAGACCCCCGTGACCCTGTAAGTTGAGATACAGCGGGTTGGATAATGGATGGATGGATGGAAAGACAATAAGCAAGTAACAAAAGTTAACAGAGAGGGTGTAACCTCAAGTACATTTTTTGAGATTTTTCTCCCCTATCTAAGGGCAAATAGCAAAAGAAATCTAACACAACCAAAGTTGTGAGACCCGCCAAATGTGACAGTTTCTGTTTAAAGGTGGAAGCTGATAATTTACGTATTTTTACTTTTATGTTACAGAATCCTCAAGGCTTAGACAGTGTAAGCAGCTAAGAATGACAAAATGGTGAGGCTATTTTTTATTGAACTACTAATCTCATTTATTCAAAGTAAAAACACTCATTTGTGGCGCATTTTTTGATACTCCAGTTGAGTCATATGTGATGAATTCAACCAAGCCATTAATTTTGCACTTTGCACACTTTCTGAAAACAGAAGGAAATAAAAAAAACAGCCCTTTCAATTGGTTTACTTCAATTACCATATTTTGCTGTGGAACGGCAAGTTCAAATTGGCCTGACAAATTTTTGGAGTTTTTCTTAGCATCACAAAACTCACATTTAGATTATAATATAAGCTTGTTTGATCATTACCAACATCATCCTCAGTTCTGTCAATTGGCAGCTTGTCAAGACAATCTCGCACTACATCTCTGCCCAATAATGTATCAGAGGCCCTTTCAATGTCTTCATCTTCCTCTTCTTCCTCTTCGGAGTCAACAACTGCCTCAGGAAGTCCTGACAAATCCACATCCCCCACTTCACTCTCTGTTGCCTGAAACAAACAAGACAGATTATGAACTTATAAAAAAATACTACTGATGTTTCCCCTCTTACCCAATAGTCCATTGGATTTTTGTTGCCTTGGAATTAATTTGGACTTATTTCTGGAACTCAGTTGTCCAAAACAATAAAAAACTGCAAGCAAAAGTAAAGCACATGTTTCTTAGGGACTGCTTTCAATTTATCACTACATTTTAATTTTCTTTTCCCTTTCATTTTAGCCATTTACCAAACAATTGTGTTTCTTTAAAGTTTTATATTAAAATAAAATACTTAAGAGAGACAATAACTCAGATACTGATGAAACATGATGCATACACTAATATTTGACTTACATCTGACTTTGAATAGCATGTCTCAAAGTAAATCAATAGGGATACTATTTGGGCTACTTACACTTCTTTGGAACTATTTAATCATTACAAAACCAATGCTATTTGATTTTACCCCTTTAATAAATATGCACAATAATGATTTTCCTACATTGGTAAACACTTTCATTTAAATCAAAAATTAACATCATTCACATGAAGCCTTCGAAATCACAATCAAATAAAACATACTAAAACACAAGTACTTTAAACATATATTACTTCAAATATACACTACTTCTACTATTGTGTTCCTCGATTCACTGATGATACAACTCTGTATATTTTTGTGGTATGTATGTTAAATTACCTTGGGCTAGGAAAAATGAACAACTAAATACAGACCTGTGCCAATTTACAGCCGACTAAGTTGCGGTCATTTTGTTCTTAAAGCTGATGACCATCAGAAAACAATAGGGTAAAAATATTCAAGAAATTGCCAAAACCAACCACTACAGGCCACAAAAGCCATATGTCTTCTAATTATCAGGTAAATATGTCAGTGCTGCCAGCCATAGAATGAAACACTCTGCATAAAAACAGGGAGAGAATCAGTGGTGGAGCTGAAGAGGTAGCAGTCTGTTGGATGTATTCCTTCCTGAATAGATGCTGCAACTTACAAATGGCCTCCAGATAGCAATAAGAAAAAGAAAAAAAAAATTCATCGAGCTCACAGAGTTTCAATCTTCATAACACTAATTGACTATGTCACTTAGGGGACTGGGCAGTCTAATGGTCTGGAATCCCTACAGATTTTATTTTTTTTCTCCATCCATCTAGAGTTTTTGGACCTTACTCTTATTCTATGTTAATTAATGTTGTCTTATTTTATTTTCTTACTGTGTCTTTTATTTTTCTATTCTTCATTATGTGAAGCACTTTGAGCTATTTTTTGTATGAAAATGTGCTATATAAATAAATGTTGTTGTTGTTGTTGTTGGCATTTTATTGAATTCACGCTTCAAGTAGCTGGCATTTCTTTTTGGTTTCTGATCTATGCGGATGGTTTGCACTTTTTTCTTCCTTCAATAAGATAGAACACCTTGTATATAGTAATACATCTTTTATTATTATTATTTCACAGGGTCTCATATTTTTTCTGATTCTCTGTGGAGCCTTTGAGGTTTGTTTTGATCGGCACTGCTCCACGTGACTAATTCTAATGCATTCAGCCCACATTAACTTCCTCTACTCAGACTCGGTCATGCATCTGCAGACACTCGGGTATCAGTATTTGCTACCTCATACTGGCAGTTAAAGTATGCATACTAGTGACCCATACAAGACCCAAAGAGCCTCAACTGCAATGACCTGCACACTTTGTGAATGACATAAAGTCAATATGACATATGGCCAAATGCCCCAAAAGGAGTCTTAAGTCTGTGCATGACTGTATATTAATCAAAGACAAAGTAGGAGATGACTAAAAATAAAAAAATAAATTCTTCTTGGTTCTTACTACTTATCAGTTCCTGGTGACATTGCAGGAAGCAAAAGAAAAAAAAATTAGTAAAGGAATCAAACAAAATGTGTACAATTACATGAAAATTTAGATGTCTTTCCTACTTTTACAGTTGTAAAAAGAAAAATTTTAAACTACTGTACTGCAATATTTGAAATAAGGGCAACAAACCATACAAAACAACCAACTTTAGCCACATCACTTTTTAAAACTAAAATGCCAAAAGAAACTGAGATTACATAATCAAGAAATATTCTAGTAAAGTAATAATTAGGTCTGTTTTAAAAAAAAAAAATAAAAAGATTGCATCGATACTGTATTAGTTATTGCTGTTAAACGTTATGCCTATCAAAAAAGCATATGCGGTTTGCTAGGGATATCTGCTAAATGAAAAGTCAGGAGCCGTAAAACCACAAATTAATTTAAATTCTTATTACATGCCGATATTGAACTTAGAATTATTATCCATTCCCAAATTCCACACTAAATCTTCCTTTTTAGAATCCACATTTTTCATAACAATCACAATCACTAATGTTATAGCAACTACAGAAAGCAAGTCAGTGGAAATGTGAGCTTAAGGTACCCAGTTTCTACTTCAATATTTGGACAGCCACAACAACAGAAGGACTGAATGAGTTAAACGCTTACCTAGCACTGAAGCATAGCAGTGACAGAGGAGTGGTGAAGAGTTCCGTTCCCTACTCTTTCTGCCTGACCAGGAAGGATGCTTTTTTCCTGTTTAACCTTTAGCACACAGCTGGGATGAGAGGGCATTGGTTCTCATCACCAGGACGCACAGCAACAGGAAACCAAGTTAAAATAAAAAACATTAAAGTAAATGTGGGAGTGGGAGGTCTTTATTTTTTTACTTTTGCCATCCTATGTGAATCTTGTCAAACACATAAGAACAAATTCACAATGAATACTACAATTCTCTTTTTTCTTTTTGGGAAATATTTAAAAATTCTTATAAAAAGGGTAAGCGTTACAAGCAGAAAAAAATAAACTAATTATTCTCAACTGTGACAAAGATATAGTTCAAAAGAAATTTCTATCAATTTTCTATATCCATTTTCTCATATTCAAGTTTGTTAGGAGATACAATTTCTCCAAAAAGTGACCGGCACAAAATGTTATTAAATTGACAAACAATAATTAAAAGTCAGTGAGAGAAGAAACACAATTATATAAAAAACAGACACATAACGGATAAGTTAAACTAAACAATTCTACTCATGTCAGTGTGAAAGCTTTTAGCAAAAATAGTGTTGATGTGACTGACACAATCAACTTAGCTGTTCAACATCAGAACTCTGTGGTTTATAATTAGGGTGTCACACCCATACAGGCATAAAAGTGAGCCTATGGAAAATGAGGAGATGAGAAAAAAGAAAAATAGAAAGTAGAGTTTGCTGTCAACAGAAAGAGTGCAAGAAAGTGGGGAATCAGGACACCAAGTGGTGCAGAGGAGAGAAGGCTTGGCAGTTGGGAGTTGGCCCCACAGTGAGTATTTAGCTGGCGCTTACAGGTTAGGGTTGCTCCATAGATGTTGATGTCTCAGCTCCCAGCTGAGCATACCTGATGGGTAAGCTGGAGCTGAGAAAAGAAAGAGAGGCACCTGAGCTCGTAAGAGAAAGAAGTCCCAGTTTTAACTCTTTTTAACCTGATGTTGGATTATTTATTGCTAATTTTAACTTTCATGAAAGCATTAGTTTTTATCTTGGATTATTTATTCATGAAAATGTTACTGTCCTTTACATAGTTTGAAAATAAAAGCATGGAGCACATTTACACCACACTTGGCGTTTTGCCTGTCCTCATTGCCCGGTCCATCCTCAGCAATATTTCTTACATTTTTGAGGGTGAATGAGCAAACAGAGGGAGTAATGAAAGCTCATTATCTGTTAATGAAGGCAGTTTTTGAAAGCTTACAGAGCTGCAGACGATGCTCATCAAGAACATTCAAAATTTTCTAGTAAGTTGCAGGCAATCAGGAATGATTTAAATAAAGCCAAACTAAATAAAGCAAACCATTGTTCGTCACCAAAAAAATTCACCTTGAAACATTTTGAAGTAAAATCCCACAAAATGTCTATTAAGACCAAATTGTTTAACCAATTAGAAAGCTGGTAATAATAAAAACAATAAAAATGGTTAACAAAGGTAAATAGAGCTCATCACTAACGTTAGAAAAATTGTAGAAATAAAAAATACAATTTAAATAAAAACGATTCTGGAAATATTATGTAATATGTTATTGACTTGTTCAAAAAAAATATCCATAATATAATAAATACACTGGATAGATGAATTTACTGGCCTGTTTTTGCCATAACTGGTCTAATGATCTAATATTCTAGTATTTTATAATCCATCCATTGAATCTGTCAAGAGTAACTACCAAAATATACTTTTGGATATTAAGTTGCTTCTTTGGAGAAAATGTGCAAACCATTATTAACATGCACCACATAATTTTATCTGTTTCCACACTGATTTACTCAATAGAAATCCACCTCATTACATGATATAATAAGAAATCATCTTTCAGCCCCTCGCTTGACACACATCTGATCTCAATTTTTTGCAGCTAATGCCTTCATCTGAAACACACATATTAAAAATGAGCTTCTGAGACAATCAGGATCTTTTGAAATTTTCTTACAGTCTCTAGGTCTTGATGCAAACTCTTAATTAACAGCCAGCAAGCTTTCCACACCAATTCTCTGCCTAAGTCTCTGTTTTCAAAGCTCCTAATGCAGTAACTGAGGCTTAAATTCTGCTTTACAATGCACTGTACAATTTATTATTACTTCTCCTAATAGTTACATTTTACTTTTTGCTTTTCTGATTGTTTACTTGTTTTCTGTCTCTATTGATATGATGTGATTGCAAATCTTTTTCATTTTATACCACAGTTGGCACTAAAAAGAAATATGGGTCAACACACAGATAAAATTTATAAAATATATTTTGATTATGTTTTCTTCATTGGTTATTGTTTTTTTAAACAATTCATTAAAAGGTACCCATTTACAAATGCTAGTACCTATAAAACACAACAAGTTTAATGAAGAACTGTGAAATAAACAAGATGCAAGGCACTACATTTAAAAAAAACGACAATTCTTGTATGGTCACCAAGTTTATAATTTAATGACTCGCCTCACTTTTACAATTGATTTTTGATAAGCAGGTCTACATTATCTGATACTATTATTGGATGTTGTGCAACATTTACAATTCTGTAAAAGCACTATGATATTAATAAGCACCGTCATTAAATTTATTGAAATCCTTTCTTGATGGTGGAGTTGAAAAGATAATAACCGATTTTCTTAATTTTAAGAGAAAAAATAAGTAAAAATGTATTGTAAAAGCACCATAAATATTTTTTTTGTAATATAAACATTAAAATGGATAATCAGTCTGTTTGCTGACTAATTATTTAAATCTTAATGTTTGCTACATAAGAAGGCGATTCATAACTTCACTTATGTGATAATAATGTATACACATGGAATGAGCACTTGTTATAAATATTGGCCAAAATGGTACATTTGTTATGAAAATATAATAAAGCTACATTAAACTTTTGGGTTTATACACAAGCCCAAAAGCATTCAAAAGGCTGAAAGATGATAATTTCTTTTACTATTACTGCTTTCAATTTTACCTGATAAATATCAGATAAGCTGCTGCTTCCAGAGTCGCTGGCAATACTGCATCCTGATTGGCTGGCAGACACATGAGTCATCTGTGAATGAGGACTATCAGTCAGGTGCATCTTGGTGAGATCCGCTGGTAGCTACAGAACAGCAGAAGCAAAGCAAAACTTTCTTAATTAAATATTCTCTTCTGATTCCATGAATTATACTGTATGTCTATATATCTAAATCTATCTGTATAAATTTAATTATCAAGATATAGATATATACACACACCTACATACACACATACACACAAAAAAACCTTTGCTTTTTCCAATAACAATAGCAGCCCGAATAGGAAACCTGCTCCAAAGTTAAATATATTATTTAATGGTATTACAGGTAATGACTTGATGAAAAAGTCGTCACAGTTTAACACTGGTGCTATTTAACAATTATTTATTTAAAATTTTCTTTGTACTAGACAATTAAAATTTCACAACTACTAACAATGACAAGCACAGACAGCAAAACAATTAGCAAGCTTTAAACATGTCTGTTTAAACCAGCATATTGTTACAGTGGTTTAAAGGCTACAGACAATGACATAATCAAGATCAGGATTATGTAAATTCTTTTCTTTTTTTATGTGGGTTTGAGAATGTGTATATTGAATCTTTTGTGCATCTTAAACCTCTAAGCAGCAACAAAAGCACATTTTGAAAAGCAAATACACAACAATAACAGTGTCTATAAATTAGCATGAAGTAACTTTGAATGCCACCAAATAGTTCTTTCACGTTTAAGGATATATTAATTTCACTGCTGACAAGTGACATTTCGTTGAAAATGACAACTCTGGCATTTTTCCAACAATAAGTCTTAATTCCAACTGCATTGAGAACTTTACTTCCCGAACTATCCCAACTGACAGTAACAGCTAACACAGCACTGATCAGAATTATAATGTTTTGGGTTTAGACTGAAAGCAAGACATAATCTGTTTTACTTTATATTAGAGCTTTATTACAAATATAAATCTGAAATTTTAAAAACTAAAAGCCCAAAAGCAAAAATATTTTTTCCATGATATACACTGAAGAATTTTTGAAAGTAATTTGTGATACTACTCAATATACAAGGTACTGGAAAAATGAATGACAACCCCAGTCTCTCTTTGGACATGTAATACATTAGAAAAATTTTGACAACAACAGATAATTATGTACACCAAAGCTGGTCAATCCTATCCACCTAATTTCTCCAAAATAACATCTAGTCAAGTTTAGACAGTCCACAAAGTGTATTATCTGCAACACTACTTGGTAACTTGTTCCATCAATCTATGGATTTCTAGAATATAATAATAAAGTAAATATAATAATTCTAAAAAAAAAAAAAAAAGATTCTAATGTTTGCATGACATTTACTCCTAACCAGTTTACTTCTGCAGTTACTAAACAGAGTATCCCAAATAACATTCACTAGTGCGTTATATAGCTTAATCATATCCTCCCTCAAACCTTGCTTCACATATTGGGCTGTATACCCTAGCATCTTATCAGAGTTCTTGATTAGATCTGTGCACGGTGAGGACGTAGATAGTGGCAAGTATACTATGACTTATTTTCTTAAGTTATATTTATGTGTGACACTGCGGCAATCCTGTAATTTTAGTTGCTTCTTACATTGAAAGTTGAGTGATATATTCTAACTAGCAAAATACCCGCGCTTCGCAGAGGAGAAGTAGTGTGTTAAAGAAGCAATGAAAAAGAAAAGGAAACATTTTGAAAATAACGTAACATGACTGTCAATGTAATTGTTTTGTCACTGTTGTGAGTGATGAGTGTTTTTGTCATATATATATATATATATATATATATATATATATATATATATATATATATATATATATACATTTACACACACACACATAAACATATATATATATACATATCTATACATATACACATATATACATACATATATATATCTACATATATACACATACATATGCATACACACACATATATACACACAAATACATATATATGTACATACACACACACATATATAAACATATATATACATATACATACATATCTACATATATACACACACAGCTATTTTGTATCAGTGCAATACGCTGCTTGTTAAAACGGATAACTCCCGCTCTTACGTGCAAGTCTGCATGGATATTATGAATATCATATTTGTTCAAGTTCTATTTAAATTTTAAATAGAAGGAATTTTTATTTAGTCGACAGAAATATCTTTGGTAGGAATGGTAAAAACAGACAGGAATATTATTTGTGAATAAATCAACTCAAACCTTAAACAACTTATAATATTTTGCTCTCCATAAAAATATATCCTGTCTAAATTATACAAGTTAGAAATAAAGTAAACGTTAAAAGAACAAACATTCAAATTTCTTTACTCTTATGTAATTTTATATAAAAATAAACTTAGATTTTAAATATCCCAAAAGATTTTGCTCTCCATAAAAATATATCCTGTCAAAATTATACAAATTCAAATATGAACATGCTGCATAACAAAACCTGGAAATATAAATAAAATGTGTTCCTTTCAGCAATAACAAATCAAATCATTCAGTTGTCTTTGCTCATATGTCATTTTAGAGCTGGACGCCTGGCATCTTTTTTTGGCAACAGGTTCGTTTATGTTTGGTGTGAGGTTCTGTGTTGTGGAGATTCTCAGGATGGATTGCAGGTGCTCATCAGTGAGGCGACTCCTGTGTGCTGTTTTGTTAGTCTTTATCACTGAGAAGAGCTTCTCACACAGATATGTGCTACCAAACATGCACAAGGTTCGAGCCGCATGTAGACGGACTTTTTGTTCTTCAAAGTCACCAAAGCGCCGTGCAAACTCAGTGCGCGCCAGTTTGTCAGCAAAGTGCGTATTTGGGAACACCGTAGTGACGACTTGGTTTAACATTACTTGGCAACAGGGAAAGTGGGGCAAGGTGCACTGGTGCATTTGTGTCTCCCATAAAAGCAGCTTCACTTGAAATCACTTTGTGATTGTGCACGGTAAAACGTCCGCTGAAGTGTCAGATTCTTATTTAATTATTCTGCTTTCTGTATCTTCTGCATTGCATTCAGGTTACCCTGATGTTTTGTCTCATAGTGCCGTCTTAGATTAAATTCTGTAATTACAGCCACATTAGCTCCACAAATGAGACACACGGGTTCAGTAAACATATACTCAGCCTCCCATCGGTTTTAAAGGCTCTATTTTCAGAATCAACTTTTCTCTTCAGCATCGTGTGAGCTAGCTTCGCAATAACTTGCAGCATCATAAGCTAGACTTGATTAACGCGTAAGTGTTAGGCAAGGCAGCTGAAGCGCTGCATTATGGGATCTGTAGTTTATTGTGTTACCAGCGCTTCATATACCCGGCCATTAATAACAATAATACAGTATATAAAATGATCTCGGGCGGATATAATTACACGCGGGCGGATGTGGCCCGTGGCCCTTGAGTTTGACACATATGGACTAAATAGAACTTGAAAAGATATATTTTTCAAATGTGATCGCAATTCAGATAGAGTTGACGCGCACTACAGCCTGCATGCCTCAATAAGTCATCCTCCCTCGCTTTTACTTTTTACCGTTCATCTAATGAATACACTGAGTATGGCTTTACCAAAACAATCATTGATGGCTAATAAAGTATCCATTATTCGAGTATGTAGATCGGGATATATATATACATATATATATACCCGTATCGCAGCGAGAAGTAGTGTGTTAAAAAGCTAGAAAAGAAAAGGGAACATTTTAAAAATAACGTAACATGACTGTCAATATACAGTATTTGTTTTGTGAGTGTTACTGAGTGTTGCTGTCATCAAGGATTTGATTATCATTATTTCTTTCAATCAGGTTCGTATTTGTAGGATGTGTTGTGTTCAAGTTACATTCCGTGTTTGTCAATCGTTGTAAAGATGACAGGTTTCATTCATCGATTCGTTTCTTACTGCATCAATAAACAGCTCGTCTTCTTCTTTATCTGAGACCTGACACACTGCATGCACGGGTTTTTTACACTGTCTTCCTTTAGCGGGACATTGACTTTTCCAACGTGTGCTTTGTTTCCGCAGTAGCTGGATTTATGAATATGCTTGTATGTATCAGGCGCTTCATATTTTTGCTGCCTTTTCAATTGTGTAATTCGGTTTTGTTCAGCTCTTTGGAACTGTTGCTTTTATCTGTGCACTCGTCAGTTCACGTGAGCCGCTCGGTGTACATGCATCGAAGGTTCCCAGCTGTGCTGGTGCCATCTCGTGCTATGTCCATGGCTGTATTTAATGTTACCTTAGTCCTGGCACTTAAAACTTTCTCTCGCAGTTTCGCTGAGTTTGTGTCAAACACCACCCTGACCATCTCATCTTCCTCTCCATAAGCACAGTCCTTCACCCGTGAATATTTAGTGGCAGTTTGCTATTGGATTGCCGCTGATGGACGGCCTTATATGGGCAGGCACTAAATTACAAACGCCAGCGGCAGCCTGTCTATGAACTTAATTTAAAGTGTAGGTTTACATCGTGCTTTGTTTCCGAAGTAGCAGAACTCATGAATATGGTTGTATATGTCACTCGCTCGCTTCTTATTGTTTCGCTGCCTTCTCAATTATATAATGCATGTTTTCTTCAGCGCTTTTTGGAGGTCTTCCTGGTTTTCTATGTACTGCGTGATTACGTGGGAGGCGTGATGATGTCACACGAAACTCCGCTCCCACGGCGTTCAAGCTCATCTCCATTACAGTAAATGGAGAAAAACAGTTTCCAGTTATGACCATTACACGTAGAATTTCGATATAAAACCTGCCCAACTTTTGTAAGGAATGAACCTGCCAAATTTCAGCCTTCCACCCACACGGGAAGTTGGAGAATTAGTGATGAGTCAGTGAGTGAGTGAGTGAGTGCTTTGCCTTTTATTAGTATAGATACAATAGACAATGTTTCAATAACAATATTTTCACATGGTTTCCATGATTTACTGAAACATAACTATCTTTGAATTTTTTTTACTTCATAATTAAAAACAATAATTTTATTAAGGTATAATGTTTCCCCCTTGTTTAGAGCCAATGAACTTCCAAATGTCCAGAACATGGTTAGCTGGTTGTTGAATTGTCAAAAATTTGATTTATTATATTCAGTTGTGCAATGAGGTATTGCTAAACACATTTCTTAAACACAGCTGGACAATTCAAAAGATCCAAGATCCAATATTTATTACCTTTGAGAATTTCTGCACTTTCCATAGCAGTTTTCAGTTTTTTTTTTTTCTCTTTTTCTAGGATACAAGAACAGGTTCCGAAATCAAGTAAATACATGCTCTACAGTATACAGCTGGTAACATTAAATGGATATTCTTTCTTTTCCTCTAGCATATTCTCCATCACAATATAAAACTATCTGCCTAGACCACATCTCACAAATGAAAAGCAGTTTCCTTACCTGAATTACCACCAGAAAATGGAATTTTAAATGGTTTGCTGTTACTTGTGCATTTACTGTACAATCTGCTGCTAGTATTTCTTTTAATTCAATTATTTACTTAGAAAATCTGCTTAGTACTATGTGTCACCAGCTGTAAGCAGAATCCAAACTAATGGGAATCGGACTATAAACTAATGAAAGAAGGACAAAAATTAGTAGAACTTAAATTAGTAGAACACATAACAAGTAACTTTAATTGGTAGATCTTCACACTTGATGAACTTGCCATTCAGTTAGCGCAATAAATATGTACAGATTGCTATTAAAGAAGGGAGACAGGTACCGCTAAGTGCGTAATATAAAAAAGCAATATAAAAGATTTAAGTAGAGTTTGATCATAATATATGATAATAGATATGCCAGGGTTAGAGGATCAGGAAGAGCAACTCTGAATTTTTTTCCACACAAAGTGATAACACTGGCTGGCTCACAACCACCAGCCAAAAGATATTCTACAGTCAACAATAGACCCACACAATAAAAATGGGCTATGGTTAGACAATTTAACAGTAGATTACTAGAGTATAGTTCAGTACTAAAGTAAAAAAAAACAAGTAAAATGCAAAACATGCATGACCTTCTCATAGATGGAATAATGTATTAGGCAATCAAACTGAGCTTCACTCTTTTCAGTAAAAACAAAACAAAGCAGTAGCAGTGAACTAAGAAACACTAATAATAAGATGTAAAAAAGCTCGACTCTTGTCATTAAATTTGCTGATGTTACTGATACAGTGACGTCAGTACAAAAATATTTCTCAATGACAGCAAAATCAAGGAGTTGGTAACAACTTTTAAGAAGTAGGGAGAAAGACCACCATCTGCATTTGAAGGAATGCTGTAGAGGAGGCCACCACATTTAAATTTATTGGAGTTACCATCAATGAAAACCTAAAGTGGGCACAATGCTACTCAGTTAATAACAAAAACATGCAAGTAAGAATATAATTGTACAGTACATGACTATCAATGGCATATGAACTGATAAAATCCAAGTCAATAATGAAGTTCTCTCTTAAAGTAATCCTGTTACTGAGACTGGAGTCTTGGGAACTAATGCATATTCAAGAAACAAGCACAAAAAGAAACCCTTCCTTGTTGAAATTAATGTCCAGTCCAACATTGTTTTGGAACATGCTTCTCCAATAGAATTAAGAAAAAACTGTATGCATTAGTAATCTAGTATCTGGTGTCTGACTATTGTGGCTGGAAAGTAATAGGGTCAGGCAGGTAACAGCTGGTAAGATATCCTGTGAAGCAATCAATAAGCAAGATAGGTCTAAAGTAATTACAACTTTGAAAAGACTAGAGAAATAAAGTGTAATAATGCCAGGCAATACTGAACACTTAATATCACATGTCAACATCTAAACAACATAATTAATTTAAATTATTACTTTTATACCTCTGCAGCTAAAGTACCTTATTTCAAGAAACAATAACACCTCAAATACCACAATATACAGCAAGTAAAATATACTGGTAATTTACTTTAAAGAAAAAAATATATTTTCCAGTTTGTAAAAATGCCCTGCGGTGGGCTGCTGCCCTGCCCAGGGTTTGTTTCCTGCCTTGCGGCCTGTGTTTGCTGGGATTGGCTCCAGCAGACCCCCGTGACCCTGTAGTTAGGATATAGCGGATTGGATAATGGATGGATGGGTTTGTAAAAATACACAAATTTGGACAAACCATATTGTGTCAGATAGCACAGCCTATATCATTAAGAATTACAGTTAACTTTAAAGTATGTGATTACACACTATGACATGTGCTTCTTCAATACCCTGAAAGAGTCCCTTTAAGAGAATAACAGTTACACTTTAAAAGCTACTGGTTTTAATGCATGTTTCTCAGCTTCTATGCCAGATTCCCTTGAGAAACATGCAATGCTCATGGTGGTAGTGCATGAAAGAAGATAATGCATTAGATCTGTATAAACCTCTAGAAGCCACATAAACTCAAAGCATAAGCAGTAACAGAAAAAATTGGCCACCAGTAAGACAACCCCAGAAAGATAAATTAAGGGTTCAAAACAAAAAGCTCAATTGGCAGATTTTTAACAGAAATATTTCAAAGGCCCTTTCCATGGGCTCACCACCTGTAGGAGGGGCCAAGGAGGTTGGGTACAGTGCGAGTTGGGTGGTTGCCGAAGGCGGGGATCTTGGCGGTCCGATTCTCGGCTACAGAAGCTGGCACTTGGGATGTGGAATGTCACCTCTCTGAAGGGGAAGGAGCCTGAGTTAGTGCGTGAGGATGTGAGGTTCCGGCTAGATATAGTCGGGCTCACCTCGATTCACAGCTTAGACTCTGGAATCAATCTCCTTGAGAGGTGCTGGACTCTCTACCACTCTAGAGTTGCCCCCGAGTGGGTGTGGGCATACTTATTGTCCCCCGATTTGGAGCCTGTTCACTGTGGTTCACCCAAGTAGATGAGAGGGTGGCCTCCCTCCGCCTTCAGGTGGGGGGACAGGTCCTAACTGTTGTTTGTGCGTATGCGCTGAACAGCAGTCTGGAGTACCCACCATTTTTAGAGTCCCTGGAAGGGGTTTTAGAGGGCATGCTTTCCGGGGACTCCCTCGATCTGCTGGGAGACTTCAATGCTCACGTGGGCAATGACAGTCAGACCTGGAAAGGCGTGATTGGGAGGAATGGCCCCCTTGATCTGAACCCAAGCGGTGTTTTGTTGCTGGACTTCTGTGCTCGTCATGGATTGTCCATAACAAACACCACGTTCAGGCATAGGGGTGTCCATATGTGCACCTGGCACCAGGACACTCTAGGCCTCAGTCCGATGATCGTCTTCGTGGTTGTGTTGTTGGACTTGCGGCCATAGGTCTTGGACATTCAGGTGAAGAGAGGGGCGGAGCTGTCAACTGATCACCACCTGGTGGTGAGTTGGCTTCGATGGTGGGGGAGGATGCCGGTCAGGCCAGGTAGGCCCAAACATATTTAAGGGTCTGCTGGGAACGTCTGGCAGAGTCCCCTGTCAGAAGTAGCTTCAACTCCCACCTCCAGCAGAACCAACCACGTCCCAAGGGAGGTGGGGGACATTGAGTCCGAATGCGCCATGTTCCATGCCTCTATTGTTGAAGAGGCTGAACGGAGCTGTGGCCGCAAGGTGGTTGGTGCCTGTGGTGGCGGCAATCCCTGAACCCGATGATGGACACCGGCGGTGAGGGATTGCTATCAAGCTGAAGGAGTCCTACAGGACCCTTTTGTCCAGTGGGACTCTGGAGGCAGCTAGTAGGTACTGGCTGGTCAAGCGGAATGCGGCTTTGATGGTTGCTGAGGCAAAAACTCGGGCGTGGGAGGAGTTTGGGGAGGCCATGGAGAACGACTTCTGGATGGCTTTGAGGAGATTCTGGTCCACCATCCGGCTTCTCAGGAGGGGGAAGCGGTGCAATGTCAACACTGTATATTGTAGGGATGGTGCGCTGCTGACCTTGACTCGGGACATTGTGGGTTGGTGGGGGGAGTACTTTGAAGACCTCCTCAATCCCACTAACATGCCTTCCAATGAGGAAGCAGAGCCTTGGGACTCAGAGGTGCTCTCTCCTATGTCTGGGACTGAGGTCACCAAGATGGCCAAAAAACTCCTTGGTGGCGGGGCCCCGGGGTTGAATGAGATATGCCCGGATCTCCTAAGGCTATGGATGTTGTGGGACTGTCTTGGTTGACACGCCTCTGCAACATCGCATGGGCATCAGGGACAGTGCCTCTGGATTGGCAGACCGGGGTGGTTGTCCCCCTCTTTAAGAAAGGGGACCAGAGGGTGTATTCCAACTACAGAGGGATCACACTCCTCCGCCTCCCTGGAAAAGTCTATTTGGGGATCCTGGAGAGGAGGGTCTGTCAGATAGTCGAACCTTGGATACAGGAGGAACAGCGGTTTTCGTCCTAGTCGCAGAACAGTGGACAAGCTCTGCACCCTTGGCAGGGTCCTGGAGGGTGCATGGGAGTTTGCCCAACCAGTCCACATGTGTATTGTGGACTTGGAAAAGGCGTTCGACCGTGTCCCTTGGGGAATCCTGTGGGGGCGTGATCTGAGAGTATGGGTTACTGGATCCCCTGATAAGGGCTGTTCGGTCCCTGTACAACCGGTGTCAAAGCTTGGTCTGCATTGCCTGCTGTAAGTCAAATCCGTTTCTGGTGGGAGTTGGACTCCGCCAGGGCTGCCCTTTGTCACCGATTCTGTTCATAACTTTTATGGACAGAATTTCTAGGCGCAGCCAGGGCGTTGAGGGGGTCCGGTTTGGTGGAATCAGGATTGGGTACTGCTTTTTGCAGATGATGTTGTCCTGTTTGTTTCATCAGGCCGTGATCTTTCAGCTCTCTCTGGATCAGTTTGTAGTCGAGTGTGAAGCGGCTGGGATGAGAATCAGCACCTCCAAATCCGAGACCATGGCCCTCAGCCGGAAAAGGGTGGAGTGCCCACTCAGGGTTGGGAGCGAGATCCTGCCCCAAGTGGAGGCACTCAAGTACCTCGGGGTCTTGTTCACGAGTGAGGGAAGAATGGAGCGGGAGATCGACAGGCGGATCGGTGTGGCGTCTGCAGTGATGCGGGCTCTGCATTGGTCTGTCGTGGTGAAAAAGAGCTGAGCCGTAAGGCAAAGCTCTCAATTTATCAGTCAATCTACGTTCCTACCCTCACCTATGGTCATGAGCTATGGGTAGTGACCAAAAGAATGAGATCGTGAATACAAGTGGCTGAAATGAGCTTCCTCCTCAGGGTGTCTGGGCTTTCCCTTAAAGATAGGGTGAGAAGCTCAGTATTTAGGGAGGAGCTCAGAGTAGAGCCATTGCTCCTCCGCATCGAGAGGAGTCAGATGAAGTGGCTCGGGCATCTGATCAGGATGCCTCCCTGGTGAGGTGTTCCGAGCACATCTAACCGAGAGGAGGCCCTGGGGAAGACTCATGACACACTGGAAGGACTATGTCTCTCGGCTGGCCTGGGAATGCCTCGGGAGTCTCTGGGAAGAGCTGGCAGAAGTGGCTGGGGAGAAGGAAGTCTGGGCATCTTTGCTCAAGCTGTTGCCCCCACGACCTGATCTCAGATAAGCGGAAGAGGATGGATGGATGGATGGATGGATATTTCAAAGGTCACAACCAAATCAACAAAGATTCTAATATTTTTATGGCAAATTTTCTATCCTGTCAGAATTCTTCTGCTGTGATTCTGTACATTATGGAAACAAAGGACACATCTGCACCAAGTAAACATACAATGTAAATCATTTCCTTAGCCTGATGTTCATAGGCAATGACATTAAAATTTAGTAACTCAGAAATGGTTTTCCTTTTTAAAGGTACCAGAAAAAAAACAATACTATGCATGTTTGCATTTAAATACAAATAAATCTGTTTTACACAGTTTGATGGTTATGAAATTAAACAAGAAACAATTATATTTAGAAATACTCAGGCAAAATTTACCATTTGATTTTTTTTTCACTAATGTACAGCAAAATTCCAGTCTTCTACTAGATCAGATTAAAATATTACAATGTAAGCAATTGCTGAATTTTTAAAATACCAACAAAGTTACTTTTGCAGAGAGGTCTTTGAACATTTTTCCTCACTGATAATGCTCTTAAGTTAAAACTATATATCAAGTAGCTGAAGAAATACAAATGAACACCACTGCACTACATATTTAACTATGAGGGAACACAGGCCTATTTCAAATGGTTAATGAGGGTAACGTAATGATTCATATACTCAAATGCCATAAACCACCAGGGTCTGACACAAGAGTCACTATACAAAGTGAAGTTTTATCCTAAAGTCATTTTAAACAGTCAAGAAAAATCCATTTTTCAGTCATAAACAAATAAATACATACATTAATATGAATGACATATTAATACAGCTGAAGCAGAAATTGAAAAAGATAACAAATGACTTAATAAATGTAAATGAAAACACAGGCAGAAAAATGCAAACCACATGATCATATAAAATATTGCAGAAGATCAAAAACACATACATGCTATATATGGCTTCAATTTTGTGTAAGACAGTGAGGGAGACCTTACCCAATGTAACAAAAAATGGGATTTTGTTTTCACTAGGGAGGGGGAATTTCACTGTATGATTCATAATGAATGCTAACAATCACCTTGGACTACTTGGTATATATATATATCCACTGACATTTCTACTTAAAATCATTTCAAAAAACTGTGGTGGGCTGGTGCCCTGCCTGGGGTTTGTTCCTGCCTTGCGCCCTGTGTTGGCTGGGATTGGCTCCAGCAGACCCCCCGTGACCCTGTATTAGGATATAGCGGGTTGGATAATGGATGGATGGATCATTTCAACAAAAAAAAAGCTTCTGATGCTTTAATTAAAAGAAAAAAATCTTTATTAGATTTGCCCTTAATTAAAGGTTACTTGTGTGAAATCAGGTTTGTAATTAACATGACTATTTCAGAATTCCTGTAAAACAGCATTTGTTCAGTTGTTTTCAACCTATTTTTACTATTGCTTATGCCTGTGTACTAACTCAGAACTGGCCATTTAATTGGACTTTAAGTGTCATAATTACTTTTAATTGGAGATGCCATCTCATTCACTTCCTTTCAAATATGTGTCGTATGTGCTTTGTCTATGTTATGCATATTTTACTTGTTATACTAATGAACATTACTCTTGCTTCAAAAACCAAACGAACAACTGCAATTTAGTATTTGCTGATTCATTTGTGTTATGTTTCTTTTGGCAGCCTGGCTAACTTCATGTATTTGTAATTAAACATTTTCCTCAAAACAAGATATTTCACATCACTGGAGATTTTCTCCTTGTGCTTCGAAGCATTATGAGCTGAGCCACACAAATATCTGGTCAACGAGAGAATTTTCAAACACTAACTACATAAATTTTGTTTTGTAATGAACACTGAACACATCATTTTGTCACCTATGCAGACAGATATTTGTGAGGGTTGTGCCCCATCCAAGGTTGGATCTGGTCTCATACCCAGCACAGCCAACACTGGCACATGCTCCCAGAAATGCAAATCAAATGAGCCACTTAGAAAATGGACAGTGAGTTGGATAAACATCCATTTTCATAATGACTGAAAGATGAAAGTAAAACTCTTTTCTTTAACAGGTTTATGTGTGATTCTTTTTTTAAAAGACTTATAATCTTGCCAATCTTTTAACTTGCTCAAAAGTGTGACACTATAAGGTAAAATGATTTTAACTGACAATTGATTGGTCACATTTTTGTGCTCATAAAAGCATATTTCGCAACTGCGCAATGGAAATAAAGTGGCAATAACAACCAACCTTTTATTTGCCTGGAAAGTTCAGCATAAAGACAGGAAAGGTTTAAACTCTATAATAATGTTATGCAGCAAATATACAGAACAGCAAGGTTGCAGAAGCTGAAAAATTGAACTCTCCTTATGCAAACATGTAAATATTATAAAGGCGGGGTGGCCTAAAGGAATAGAAGCACTGTTTATTGTCTACATTAGATATGAGTGACTATATTCTGTTGTAAATAATTCTGATGTTTCACATTAGTATTATTTTACAACTTTGAAGAAGGCTTCAGAATGCCCTATGTTTTACTTAGTGATTAGAATTAAAACCATATTGTATCTTGTTAATGTGTTTATTTTTTTATACAAATCCAATAAATTCTATCTGTTATGCTTTTGCCATGTAAAGAACATACTACACTTGTTACTGTAGGTAAAAATGAAAACACTTCAGTGAATTTATGAAACTTGGTTTCCAGAGGCTTGCATAAACAACAGGATGAGAAAGACAAATTGAACTGTGAATTAAACATGACAAGAGGGCAGCAAAAGCTTTACTGAATAAAAATGGCTATAGATGGGAAAGCACATGGAAAACCGTGTCAAAGTCTATTTTCATCCCTCTCAAACAAAGCTCAGTGGACAATAATGACAGAATCAATGGAATAAAAGGGTAACTTGAACACCTACAAACAGACTTCATATTAATGCATTTGTGTTACATGTTACTGATAAAAGAGCTTTTTTAACATGTATATCTATATGCATTTTAAATGAGAATCACTCAAGTATAATAATTAAATAGACTATCAGAAAGTGCAAGTATCAAAATAAAATTAAAAACGTTTAAGATTACAGACCTCAATGGTATCATGCATAAAAAGTACAACAGGACATGGTGTGCCACATTTTTAATCTGCTCTTACAAGCTTCAGATAAGGAATTGAAGGTTGGCTGGTCTAAGTACAGGGTGAAGTAAATGGCATACATTTTTAAATAGTTGACTAGTCTTCAATAAGCTGTTAGCCTGACATATTTATAAACATAAACAAAATAATTCATTTGAAATTAATCTTGCTCTTTGATTTTTTTTTTATTTAAAAATATCTTTTCACATAATATCATTAAACAGTTATAACAAGATCCTTGAAAATACCATAATTCTTGCATAACCATTAAACCATCCATACTTTTTATAACTCACCTATTCATTTTATCATTACTGGGAACCAGGGCTTACTGCAGGAGCAGTGGACATGAGGCAAGAAGCTAGCCTTAAAAATGTGCTGGTCTATCCCAGGTCAAACCATTAATGAATTACTTAAATAAATGATGTCTAGTATTCCTAGATGACTACACCAATAAATATGATTTCTTATGCTAATCGAGCAGGTATAAGAATATATGGTCTGTAGCCTGTAGAATAAAAATATTGCAGATAACTTATAGCAGGTAAAGTAAAACTTTCTCTATGCAAATTCTGAAACTGACATTCAGGTATTATTTTATTTTACCCCTTACCTTAGGCTTGGTTTTTGATATAATTTATAACACTATTGCAAAGTACTTTATGAATTTTATATGGTTTGTAATATTAACTTCATCATGCTTTGGAACAGACTTAGTACTAAATCATCACTGATTGACTTAATTGACTGGCACTTGAAGTAAACCCATCTTGAACGGATTATGCTGCTGACTCGTGACACAAAAATTCATAGGACAGTATATGGTTCAAGTCCTTACGTGAGAACCCTAAATCCAAAGAGGACTGTTTCATTTATGTTAGGTAGAATGCCCAGAGGGGACTGGGCAGTCTAATGGTCTGGAATCCCTACAGATTTTTTTTTTCTCCAGCCATCTGGAGTTTTTTTTGTTTTTTCTGTCCACCCTGGCCATTGGACCTTACTCTTATTCTATGTTAATTAATGTTGACTTATTTTATTTTCTTATTGTGTCTTTTATTTTTCTATTCTTTATTATGTAAAGCACTTTGAGCTACTGTTTGTATGAAAATGTGCTATATAAATAAATGTTGTTGTTGTTGTTGTATATGGTGTGTAATTCAAGAAAACAGTAAGGTCAAATACCTTTTAAAGTAAAATTAAACGTAACATAAAATGTGTGCAAATTTTCGTTGGGCATTGTAGCTATGCTGTGATCACATTTCCTCTAAGCCACCTCAATAACATCACTGAATCATTTTCAGAACTCTGCTAGTGAATGATAAAATTTTTTCTACGAATAGTAACATTAGGTTGCCTACAGAACTTGCTTGTTAAGGCAGTTGAGATAAGTGTGATTCTACATTGAAATCCAGACTACAGACATGCTTATTTCCTCAAGTTTTTTTTCTTTATAACTTACAACAGTCAAAAAGATAGTATGTTTAAATTTAATAGTGACAGTAAAAACCCTTGCTGGTAGTTTTGGAATCTCAACTTGCAGGTAACCAGTTTCTTTGTAGCTGTTATTTTGTTTCTAATATTTTCATTGCTTGCATGGACTGGGTGTTGGTCAGGGTCGTGGGGTCTAATGGCTGTGGGGCATCTGTTGGTGAAGAGAAATTCACCGATCTTGACTTTGCCAACGATGCTGTGATCTTTGCGGAGTCAATTGAGACTCTGATCAGGGCTCCCTAGAGACTGAGCAAGGAGTCCGAGCGCCTGGGCTTGCGAGTGTACTGGATAAAAACCAAGATCTAGGCCTTTAATGACCCTTTGGGCGCAGCCATCAGCAGTGTGTCTGTCTGCGGAGAGAATTTCGACCTCGTCGAGAGATTTATGTACCTCAGCAGCGACATTCATACCACTGGTGACTCTTCCTATGAAGTCAGTATATGAACTGGGGGAGCATGGGGGGTCAGTAGGTCACAGGAAAGGGGTGTGTGGTGCTCTCGATATCCATGCAAAAGGACAAAGGTCCAAGTCTTTAGAGTCATGGTGTTTCCTGTTTTGCTACATGGTTGCAAGACATGGATGCTATCCAGTGACTTGAGACGAAGACTGGATACCTTTGGTACTGTGTCTCTTCGGAGAATCCTTGGGTACCACTGGTTTGACTTTGTGTCAAATGAGTGGTTGTGAATTGAGTCCCGAATGAGGCACATTACTTCCATTATGAGGGAACGTCAATTACGGCACTTTAACCATATGGCATGATTCCCCAAGGGTGATCTGGCTCACCAGATCCTCACTGTTGAGGACCCAAAGGGATGGATCAGGCCAAGGGGACGCCCACGTAACACCTGACTCTAGCGGATAGATGGTCATTTTCAGAAGGTGGGACTGGACCGTGTCTCTGCCTGGGGGTTTGCAAACTGGGATCCTGAGAGTTTCGTTGTGTGGTGGATAAGGCAACACACTTTATCGGTGCGTGATTCTTAACCGGACTGTGTTGTATACTTCTTTGCAGTATTATACTGTACTTGTATTTGATTTGATACCTCCTTTAGATACACGCTACTTAAAATTTGTCAAGTTTTATCATTTTTTTATTAGTACTTAACATTTGGTTGATGCCTTTGTCCATGAAGTGCAGGATACATTTTTTAAACAGTTGGAGCATTGGCAGATCAAGTGACCTGTTCAAATGCACATACTTAGTCATTAGCAAGAATTGGACTGGCAGCCCTGGCATTTTACATTCAATGCCTTAGCCACTTCAACAAAGGTACACTTTCCAGGCTAGTCTAGATATTTGTTAGCACCCCATTTTTTGTGATTTCTTTTTAATTATTAAATTGAACTACTTATCAAGGACTAAGCTAATTATCAGATACTGTTGACAATGTTAATAACAAACATTTTTTTTAAAAATATCTCTATAGTGGATTTTTCATTTACATTTTCAAAAGAAACCTATTACCGAATTAACTTGAAGAAGTCAGCAATGCTACTATAGCACTGTCACTATAAAAGTGGTTGAGAGAGGGTGGAAAAATAAGAGGGGTGGGGGTTCAAAATTAAGTTTAGGACCAGTTTCTTGACAGACATAAAGGTAATAAAAAATAGGCTAATTTAGCAGACTATACCAGCACAATACATATACTTCAGAATCTGAAAAGAAAACATCCAGGTGTGTTAGAAGACATAGTTAACTGAACAACAGCATTGTGCATCATACCATTGTGTCATGGTTTGTCACAGAACTAGGGTAACTGAACAGTAGAAAACAGAAAGGATGATTAGTAATTCACTTTAACTGAAAAAGGTTACTATTACCAAAATCAAACCACACATTTTTTTTTATCACAAAGCAAGTGCATGTGGACATGTAATGCATTAAACTAATAACTTATAAAAGCAAAAGCATACATAGTTCAGTGAACTGGGCACAGTAGGCTGTGTTGTAACAAATTAATCTACCCTTACCAAAAATCACTGAAGCTTACCACATCCTGTCAAATTACGTAAGGCTACCCATAGTTAAAATGATTACGGCAGCTTGTCAGAGTGAGCGACTCTTACCAAAAATGATTAAAACTCACCATATCCTATAAAACTGTACCCAGCATTAGAACATGTTTCTAAATAATAAGTATTTAGTGACTGCAAAATACCACAAGCTCCCACGCATTTGTCGGCTCCCTAAAGTTAGCGGAGATGCAGTTCAACTTAATATGTTGTTGGCAGCATATTTTTGATGTGCTTAACCCTCACCATATGGAGAACAGTCTTTTCAAACAACTGCATAAGAATAAACAATTAAGCTCATCATTCTATTGGAAATATCAGATAATATGACCTACTTCAAAAATTGTTTATTTTATAATCAGTTCACCCTGTTATTGTGTTACATAGACTATGTTAAGTTAACTTATTTAGCCTAAAAACAAAAAGCTGTTTCTGTAAACCAGTACATACATACTATACCCTTGTTTGATTAACTACTGAGATATATAGCTCATCTTGTAAGAAAATATAACCAATGGGCTGTACTGTTTACCGGGTTAAACAATGCAAAGAGTGATATATTCTATGTTTTTTCTTCATCAGTGTTCATTATTTCTGCTTATGCTATCAAATTATTTAGGGAGCCAGGTGCCTTTCAGAAGTATAACATTCATGTGTCTTATAATGATAAAAAACTATTTAAATGGTTGAATAGACAGACAGACAAATATCAAATTTCAAGTATATTTCAATAAAACACAAATATACCACCTATGACCTTTGACTCTGGACAAATATTTTGATTAAGGACATGAGCTGCTCATCACGGTTGAGGATCAAGGCTTAGGATACATTCTATTGTCATGAACACACTACATGCCACTAACATTAAGATAAATATGAGAAAATTTCCCAGAGGATGAAATAATTCATTAAAGCAGCTATGGAGAATACTGCACTAACAATCACAGCCATATACTTTTGAAAATAACAGATAGGTGTTTCAGTGTGGATGGGTGAAAACAGTTATTTGAAAACAAAGAATCTAACTGCACTCAGATGTTTTTATGCTTATTATGTAACTCTCACCAATTGGATCTTGATCATAACAAAGTCTCATTCCCTAATATGCCACCCTCCATGGAAGAAAAAACAGCAGGCAAAGAAGAGGTGCTTTCCATGGTATTTGCTGTGTTATTTACCTGCATAAATTTAAATTATACCTTGTACAGTTTGAATGCTGCATACTTGCACAAAAAGCAAATAATTTACCAGTCACTACAGCTCTGTGATAAATCCCGTGGCCGGCAGTGCTACCGTTGTAAAATTTAGATACCTGTAAAAATAGGATTGTAAATAACTCAGTTGACAATCTCTTCTCAATATTTGTTACTTAAATTTGATCCACTGAGTAAGGAGGGGCATCTTCCTATAAAGACACTTAATGAAGTGGATGGGTGTAGAATGCAGACAAGCTCACAAGAATAAAGAACAAAGGTACAAACCAAAATTCAGTGAAGCCTAGACACTCTTGTGCTTTTTTTTATTAATTTATTTCTATTCTCTATTGATTTAGTGTTAAAAATGTTGCTTGGTACAAGACGTATTCTGATTGCTGTACACTGCTTATAATCAATGAATGAACAAAGACCTGATCACTTTTTTTAAGATTCTTTTTAACCTTTGCAGTGTTTCAATTTAAAGACAAGACTACCATCGCCAGCTCCTTTAAAAATTTCCTTCATTTTTTTATGCTATGAATAACGTGCATGCTAAATTATTTTGAAAGAACATAACGCACGATGCAATCCAGTTTTCACAGGGCTCTGAACGTTTTACTACACCATCTCTTCAAGGATTTTTCCACAAGATGCAAGCATGGCTAATGTAGGCAAACATCTACCTCAAATGTGTTTTTGATCATTTTACTGTTGACTAGGATACTTTTGTAAATAATGTGAAAATGGTAGTTTGGATAGAGATCGTTTTTATTGAAAAATGCCATTTTAAGATGAAAACAGAATAGTTTGGACATAGTCTTAAACTTTCACCTTGATTTACTTTCTGTTATAATTTTAGTACTTTTCTAGTACTTTTCAATGGTTTTACTTTGTACATGGATGTTTTTGTGGATAACACTGTCTGAGGGGTAATAGCTGTTGAGCTATCAGAAAAATGTTTACAAACATTTGCAATTTTATTTTGCTTGTTTTTCTTACTACAATAGACAATTTACTAAACAAATAAGGATGAATGGATTAATGAACATATGTCGGCTGGGATTGGCTCCAGCAGATCCCCGTGACCCTGTAGTTAGGATATAGCGGGTTAGATAATAGATGGATGGATGGATGTATATCAGTAAAAAATATATCAAATTAACCTAAATTAAAGGATTATTCACACAAACATGAAGCAGATACAGTACGCAGAAGTAAAATCAGATAAGAATCTTACTGCATAAGATACAAAGTGCAGAGTGATGCAAAAAAAAATTCAAAGAACCATTTGACTCACTGTACATTATATTTACATTCTCAAACCAATTTGATCCAATGTGGAGATGCAGAGGACCAGGTCCTAACTCGGCAGTACTGGGTACAAGCCAGGAAACAGCCCTTTACAGTGCTCCAGTGAATTGTTTGGCTATTTGACTGTGCACTTAAGCAAATTTAAATATAGTCATATCCATTCATTGACAAACTACACATTTATTGTATATTGTCTGGTTTCTTGGAGCAAATGTCTATTCCACAAGACTTAATGAGATGCTAACCCATCGCTGAGCATACTCACATAAGCATGCATCCAGCCCACTGATACACAGATACTGAACCATTTAAGAGAGTTTAGAACATACAAAAACACACACATCAGGAAAGAAGGAATGTGTGTTCAAAGTCAACAAAGAACGAACTGGAGATGTAAAACCAGGTCCTGGGATCTCCAGGTCAGCAGCATCCACAACTACTCTACTATGCTTTCCAACATTTGATGCAATGAGAAACATGAAATCCCATTATCATACTATATCAGTAACTGCACAGACATAATTATATGCAAATACGAGGGGAAAAACAAAAATAACAGTAATGCAACACAAAAAGTGCTTAAAAAAGAAGTGCATGGTAAACTATTTCATTAATGTTCTCACTCTTTGTCTTCTCACTTTTGTTTGCATTTTATTGTACAGTACTTAATTTATTTTCTGATTCATAATTCTATTTCAGCTTTTATATTATCTGTTTCATATAGCTGTATGTCTTTATATGTATAATTTACATGCCTATATATATTTCATGTGTTCTGATTTCAAGTATATTTTCTGTACATTGTTATTTTTTGATACTTTCCTGTCATTGTGGTTTACTGTGCTACCTCAGGTCTTCCTTTCCAAAACAACTGACATTTCATTTTTTTCTAATGTCATTAAACTAGGCAAAGTCAGAGTCAGAAACCAAATGCAAGAACAAGTAAAGAACCAAGTGTAAGCTGTCACATGTCAGCCATTTTTGAAAAGTACACAGCCCCTGGGGATTGGCCATGTTGGAACGGTCTATAATGTCATGCAGGTCAGCCATATCAAATGTCTTAAAAACGACAAAGGAAACATAGAATGATATTTTTGCATCACATAACCAAACATAGCATAATATGAACAAAAGAGTGATACAATCTGATCACAGCACCATTCATTTTCTGATACAGCTTAAATTGGAAGACACTTTGGTGTTTCTAAAAAGTTATGCATTATAGTATAGATTCCAGTGGTTCAACAGATATTTGTTTCTATTCATGCCTTAACATCAACCTGCATGGTTTTCCTACTATGTGTGATGCCCACACTTCATAGAAAATACTAATTCTTTGCTAACTCATCTTTGGTCTAGCTTCTACTCATCTTCAGACATCTCTGTGTTCTTCTCAATAGTAAACAAAATATGTAATACAAGAAAATAATCTTTTTAATGAAAACTCAAATTACTAACATGAAACAATATAGTACTATTAATCAAAAAAAACGTACTAATTTTCACTTGCAAAAATCAGGTTAAAGGAGGTAAATCTAGCTTAGCAGAGAATAAAAAATGTGTAAACAGGAAACTCTACTCTTAAATGTGCACCTGCTACTCTATATGCACTTATTTTCCTTCTCTTAATTTTGCAACCGAAAGGATGCTTAAAAAAAATAAAAGAAACAGATAATTAAAGAAGATGGACATAAGCTAAAATGAATGTCTTTTCATTAACACTTATTTTAAAAAGCATCAATGAAAAATAGGTGGAATCAAAGACATCTGCAGTCACTATATAACTAGAGTTTAAATAAATAAATAAATAAAATGAAAAATAATTTAATCAAATTAAAACACTATATTTTATGTATGCATGTGAATATATATCTTATATACTGTATATATACATAAACATATTCAACTGTCTGCTTTTATCATATTATGCTGTTAGCTTGGAAAGAAAGGCTTTTAAATGTTTGTCCCAGGGAGACATAAACTATCAGATGGTCAGGAAGTGCTGGCAGCAATCAATACAGTGCATTACAGCGTGTGTTCTTTAAGTGATCATATTTCAATATTAGCATTCAATCACCATGACACTTCTTGATCCTGAACAGCTTCACCCTCTCCTTGCACACTGTCTAGAATGTGGTGTTTCCATCTTTCAAAGATCATACTTCTCCATGGTGAAACTGCAACTTTAATTTCCAGTATAAATGTTGTATTTAAATATGTTTTTCTAATATTATTCTCAGTGTATGAAATACCACTTTCATTGAAAGCATATGAACCTCAAAGCTTTCTATGTAAACATTGTTCTTGCATATTCTCTTACATAGGTTTTCCTCTAGATACTCTGGTTCTACTCATACATTGCAAAGACCTGTGATACATTAACTGCCAGTTCCAAACTGGACTGGTTTGAATGTAACTGTGGGAGTGTGCTGGAGTAGGAACTGCCATAGGCTGGCAACATATTCAGGATTGGTTTTTGTCTTGTGTGTAACACTGCCAGAACAGGCTCTTCCTCAGCTGTAACCCAAAATCAGACTAAGGAGGACAGGATATGTCAAGTTAGTTTCCACCTCTAAAGACTACAGGCACAAATCAAGTGAAACACTGGCAAGTTAAACTGCTTGCTCAGGAAGTGACAGAAACTAAACAAGGACTTTGTGGTTTAAAACTAGTATTTTGCATATGAGCTCTTGTGCCTTGATGATTTAAAGTATGCAATGCAATTTAGTTTATTCTTGAATAGTGTTCTTCACTTAATATTGGAAATCTACGGATCTACAGTAAAATATATTTACAGTTACAAATGTCATTTTTATTACAAAACACATTTGGGTCATTAGGCTTTCTTGAAAACAGGACAATTACTGTAAGAGGAATGTTACAATCAGTACAAGCAATTCAATACACTTGCTATTTGATAACACTGTATAGTGATATGAATTTTCTTTTTTTTTTTTTAATAATTTTATACTAAGCAGCAGAACACGGGTTGCACAGTCTTACAGTGTAGTTTTTTTGCAGTTCATTAATGAAATATGAATGCAGATAATTTTCAACTTGCTCTCTTTTTCTTTGCCTCAGCCCCCCTCCCCCACATTCCATTATTAAGCCATATGTTATTCTGCATATGGAGAAGAATGGGTATGAAGGGCAGTGAATAACTAAGCAATGAATGAGGGGATTACAATAAAAGATCCGAGTTTCTAGTGTATGAAGATAGAAAAAAAAACACTTTCAAAACAGTAGATACAGTATCTTTACCAATTTTAAAGTAAAAAAAACTCCTATAAATAAATACTTGGTTCACCTACTTATATCATACTTTGTATGTATCATACAACCAGAATTTATATGGAAGTTGACTATAGCCACACTGAATACAAAATCTAAACACACAATCCTTTTAGCTTGTATAATTTTTGACTAAAACACATGAAAACCAAGTAAGAATGTTAGACACCAGAAGCTGGTATCGTGGAATCATATCTATGATTTTATTGGTTGACACATTTCAGTCAGAAAACATAGACATGACCTTGCAAACCACACTAATGCTGGAAAGATATATAATTGAGCAGACATGGTTGTACAGAATGGGTGAAGGGTAAAAATTTAATGGCCTGTTATTTACAAATAAATGCCCTGTAAAATTTTGAATTAAATTTACTTTAATTTTGATTTCTCAGACAGCATCAATATATCTGGAAAGTTTACATATTTTTTTCAGTGAGAGCAATTTATTTTTTGTGACAGCTTGCTTTGTCACAGTACTTTGAGCTGCCCTTGAAAGCACAATGAGAAAATGCATTATGTCTGCATACTATATAGATTTAAATGGCACATTTGCATAAAAACCAAAAAAAAAAAAAAAGTTAGAAGTGAATGCAGATGGAGAAAAACACATTACTTATCAAACTTTACTGTGTAGGTATCATTTTGTCAGCTAATAGTCTCATATTATTATTTTGCCTGAAGTATGCACATGTCCACCCCAGGAACATCTATATCATTACAAAAAGAGTTATAGGATTTGTCTAGCCTGGTGTGGCTATTCTATATACAGTATACTCAGCGCATGAATAAAAAAAAAAACAATGCAGGCAGGCTTTAGTAAGAACTTTAACTTTCCATCAGGTACTTCTTTCGTACCATGTAGTAGTAGTAGCAGTAGTAATGTGTACAAAGTTGACAAACATGTCACCACTCTCTGGCACCATGATAAATAAGAATGCATTAAAATGCATAACTTCATACTCTTACTTAACAATTTATAATTCACACTTTACAATTTATGTGAAGGACTAAAATGGTTATCTTTTAACTCTTTACAAACAAACTAGGATTCAAACACCTCTTAGACTACACTACACACTATAGGAAAACATATTAGAACCAATCATATAAAGAAAAAAATACATTTTAAAAGTCAATTTTGTAGATTGCCCAGAGGGGACTGGGCGGTCTCGTGGTCTGGAACCCCTACAGATTTTTTTTTTTCTCCAGCTTTTGGAGTTTTTTTTGTTTTTTCTGTGCACCCTGGCCATCGGACCTTACTTATTCTATGTTAATTAATGTTGACTCATGTTTATTTTTTATTGTGTCTTCTATTTTTCTATTCATTTTGTAACGCACTTTGAGCTACATTTTTTTGTATGAATATGTGCTATATAAAGAAATGTTGATTGATTGATTGATTGATTAAGACTACAAACTAAATAATAAACACTAAAACACTATGTTAACATGTTATCACATCAAAGTCATGGTGTAATGCTTCTCAAATAGAACTCAAAGAGCCAACTCACAGGCTAAATCTGTGCATCTTTTTAAAAGTCTACGCTTATGACAGACTTTTTTTCGCTCTTGTATCTTCAAATACTGTTTGCTAAACCATGGAAATCTTCCAATGCAAAGTTCAGATTTCTTGTTCAAAAAAGGAGATTGGGTATTCCAGGGCTATATATTTGGATTGCCATCTGCAAAAGATCTTAAATGAGATATTGTCATGTTTTGTTTCTACAATAAATTTGCATTTTCTAATTTTAGAGGTTTCTATTTGTAGAATTTCATTTAATCTACTGCAACTGGGAGATTCTAACTGCCAATCTGCCACTCAAAATGACTACTGTACAATGTCCCGCCCCCCTTTAACTGTGGATTCTCCATCTGGGGTTTCAGTTATCCTCAATGAAAATATTAAATAAAAAGAAATCCAAAAATTAAAAATTCATAAAATAAAACATGCCCAATCTGTTGAACTGCTGTGAACTGCTACCAGCATGAACGATCCCATTGTCCAATGTTTTTAACATCACCTGCTCAAACCACCCAGTCAGCCTCCCTCCTACTGTTGGTCACACTATAGCATCTGCAATGTAAAAGTTATTGATGCACATTGTTTTGCTATAAATATAACTTTTGTTCAACTTGCTTAGTACGGTAAACCTTACTATGGATATATGCTTATCTATATGTATGAAGTGTAACCCATTTTGCGAATCCCACATTTTACCTGTGTATGTTTGTGGCCATGCACAGTAGAAAACAATATTCAGAGAAGCTTCTCATGCAGCAGCAATAACAGGTCTGTGATACCATTTGAGAGCTAAGGGCTGCACATGTTCAGCACTGAATGGATCAACAAGTGTCTACCTAGCATGACAGGTGTGCTGAACCCATTGAACCTCATTAATGATGAGTGTAGGAGTTTGCAGTTATTCACCACAAACAAGGTATTCCCAATAAGTGTGGGTTATAAGACTGCACTAATTAAGTCCCTGCACTTTGTATACATTGGATGGTTTAGTGAGGTCCTCAGATTGGCACTGCCACAGTTTCTCACAGCCTCTAGTGGAACACCTAGAATATAATTGAATTTTACTATAGAGTAAGTAAAAGTCATAAGGTTTTTTTATGGGTGAACCTGTGAAAGGATCATTACCAAGTCTTGAGGGGTGACAGCAGTGGAGCAGTGTGCCTGCCTGACCCTGTCTCCCCATGCTGGTTTCTCCTGAAACATAACTCAGTTTTCCCATAGGATCAAAGCTTCTCCAGTATCTGCATGCAGTTTCTATAACCATGGGGTTTTTCAGGAAGATAGCCCATGTGGATTGAATGTATATGTAGGGTTCAGTATTATCCACAGATTTCACTCATCTGCAGGGGGCACAGAATGCATCTCTTACAGATACAGGTGACTACCTTATTTGTAAAAGTACAACTAAAGAAAACAAAACATGAAGATATTCTGCTTTACATAAAAAGTAATTGGCTTTGACATGTTCAGGTAAAGAAGCTTTTAGTTTTTGAAATGTTATTAAGATTTAAGAAGTATAAAAGTAACTTGCATAATAAAATGATTTAAATAATTCCAGAACCTACATAGGGAATAACCTTTTTAATGAAAATGTTTTGTTTTAGCCAAAAACTACATTCTTCTCCACTGTGCTATCATTAAAGTTTGGGTTTTGGTAACAACCCATCAGGAGTATGGATCTTCTTAAGAGCTTTTAGTGAGGTTGAATACAGCTACTACTGTGGTGGTCACATTATACGGGATTTGTGTCTTTCAATAGCTTTATTCAGATATATCTTTAAAATAAAACAGCCTTATAAGAGATTGTGATCTAATAAAAGTATTAATTTAAATAACTTAAGAATAAATGTATTAACTTTAATTGAACCAAATGCATTTAAAACACAAAGCGATGACTTCAACATATAGTTAAGGCTAAACAAAAATCAATTAAATACACAATTTACACATTATGTTTTGTGGTGATGTTTCTTAGTGAAAGCTTCCTAATGATAAGGCTTCAAAATCTATGCAAGAAGGAGAGAATATACAATATATTTGCAGATCACATTTAGTCTATTAGAGGCCATGAGTTCACTGAAATGACAACTATAGCTGCATATAATGCAGCTAGTGAAGATACTGGCGATGTTGGTGGGTTGATATAACTAAAATCAACTATAAAAATTATAATGCATAGATCATTCAAGGTCTTTAGCTGCTTTTGAAAACAAGTGTAAATTAAAGTTATGACTCATCTTACTCTATAGATTGACATTCCATATTTTAAGCATCTTAGTAAATCCACAAACACAAATTAACATAATATTAATTTCCAGTAGGTGCACTGCAAAGCTAAAAAAGGCACAGAGATGAAAAGCCAGCATTTGAATGAGGGTGTGCATGCGAACATATAAAATGACTTATAAGTTATCTTTAAAACAATCACACAAGGTCCATCTTTATAGAAAATAAAGAAAACTATTATTCTGCCCTGCTGGTAAAGTTAATTCATAAATGCTCATTAAGATATAAATCATAAGAAATGAAAGACTCAAAAATACAAAAATGTAGCAGGTTGCTTTGAATTGATATGATAAATAAAGTCCCCATAGCACTCATACAGCACAGTCGTTGAAGTGGGGAAGGGAAAGTGGGGCGCACTATTTCATTCAGCATTCATCTTGCACAAGGTAACAGAAGACTATTAATACCATCATTAACACCAACATTCTGGTCCACCTGAAAAGGTGCACTGAAACTTAAAACAAGCAGAATCCTTTCAAAGCAGTGTACTATTGGACAATTATGTTGGTCAAAATATTTTAAACTTAGTCTTGCTTCTACAGTAACAAATCAAACACTCCTTAAAATACTGTGGTGAAATGATCATGTACTGTATTTACATAGATGTAGATCAATTTGTTATGATTCCTTTGATACACTGTAGAAAACAATGCATGGTATACACAATACATTCTGAAATAATGGTTACTCATTAAACTTGTGTCATGCATGTTATGTGACAATTAACACTTAATCATATCACTTAATACAGGAAAACATACATATTGACAGTATCATCAGCTACTGCAGTGTGCATACATAAATTAGTAAATACCAATGTTTATTTACCTGTTTACCTATTTACCTGAGGAGGGCTCACTTTACTAACATGCATTATTAAGACAGTTTGCACAAACACTGATGTACGGTAATTGACCAAGACAAAGGGAAAAGCAAGTATCTCTTATTGAATTAAAAAAAGGTACAAAACACAAAACAAAAGGATGCATCAATCTTCTACTCAAAAAATTGTCTATCACCCACTCATAATTACAATTGTAACTAAATGTGACGTATCTAAAACAAGCCATTCCACTGGTTACTGACAATATTATGAAATTGAATATAACAATAAGCCATCCATGGGATCCTTTCTTAGAGATTTAGCAACCAATACTTGGTTTATATAGCACCTGTCATGGCAAACACCATTAACAAAGCATTCTACTCTTGGATTAATACTTTAATAACACAGCATTTAATTAAAGAATCTGAAAAGAAATATCATAGTTGTTTTCCATGGCTAGCTGTCCTCAGATGTCAGAACAACACCCACAGATATACAACAGACACTCACCTTTGATAAACATTTACCAGAATGTACCCAAACTGTAAATATTACAAGACTACATCAAGTGTCTAAGAATATTTTTTTCTAATAAAGCTGACTTGTGCCAGACAACATGCCTTGCCAAGCACAAGACCTCTGTGGTAAGTACACTTCACAAAGCTGCTATGCTGGAAATCTTTGGAATCTCTTTGCTTCACAAAAAGTGGGGAAGAACCATGCAAAGCTATGACAAATCTGTGCAGACTAAACTGCAGAATGATAGCCACTTTTTTGCCATATTACAAAGAATATAACACAACTGAAAATACAAATACTATATAATTTAGAAAGTAATGAGACACACAAAAAGACATAATCTTATTCATGAGGGTGGCTGCAAACCCAATGAGGATTTCCAAATCTGCTTACTTTGGAGGACCAGGGCTGCAAACAGTTGGCATAGCAACGGACAAGGAAAGCCATTTCCTAGGCAAGGATGTAAAGTTTCTTCTTTTTCCAGGAAAAAAAATAACTAATAAGCTATAGCTACATGCTATCCTTTGCTTTTGTTATGTAGAAAGGGTTTGCTTTATAGCAAAACAAAAAAAAAATAAAGCAGTTGCATCAAATTATTGACTTCCTTCAGACAAGGAGATGAAGGTGAGGAAAGAGAAGAAACTGGTTGCTTCCAATGGCAACTTCCCAAGACATCAAACCTCAGCCGTTAACAAATGGGTTTCAAGAAATGAAAGGTGTGCTCAAGGATAAAATGAGAAACAAAAAATAAATAAACTATAAGAACTGTACTAAAATAGTATGATACAGTACTGCCAAATGCAACTTTTGGAATCAGGCTCAGAGATATTCCATAAAGAGAGTTTAATATTCCTGGTAGGTCACTTGCAGAGAGGATAGGGAGCTGAACGCATTTTGTCTTGTCTCATAGGTGTAATCCACTTGAAGACTTCAAAAACATGCCAGTCTTGCAGTTTAGCACACATCTTCAATCCAGAGATGTTAGCAAAAATCTGCAATACCTTTTAAAGTTCTTGCATGCGAGTATATATCTCCAAAAAAAAAAAAAAAGAGAGTGGTGCAGGAGACCTGCTTTCCTTTAACTGTCACTAACTAATGCAGAAGCCACCCATTACTTCAAAACACCTCTAAAGAGGGAGAAAGTAAATGCCACATAGCTGAGCCTTCTGAATTATCCAAAGCTTTGCCATCTTTCTGTGAACGTGTTGATCTTGCATACATATGTCGGCTTGTGCCTCTAACTCCTACTGAATCCCTCAAGCAGTTGTTAGATATTTTCTCTTCCTCTCCCGGTTGCTCCTCTCAGAAGAAACTCCCATCGATTGGGTGCTCTGCTGCAAGATGAAACATCTAATAATGTGGCAGGGAGAAGAGGCGGGGGGAGTGGGAGGAGAATAGAGCTAAAAAGATGACATCACCTGTGTAAGAGAGCAAGCACTTGGGAAACTGCATTAAACCAATTGGCTATCTGGCAGATGCAGCTAGCAATGCTTTTCTATTGATCATGCAGCACATTGCTGAGTGCAGTTATTTATATATTAAAAAATAAAATGAATCCACTAGTAATTGCAAACAATGAAAATGATGTATTTATAAGCAGACACAAACACCACACCTTACACAGCTGTTGCTTAACAGAAAAAGATTTTTTTTAAATAAATCATAAATAACCACTTCCCATTCAAAAAAATTCTGAAAAAAATGATTCCTTTGGATTTTATTTTTCTCCCTCTAATTCACAGAATATGCATTTTTGAGGAAGGAATTCTCAGCAGCTTGTTTTATGAAACTAGGTAAAAGGCAAACATTTTCAATTAGCCTTGAGAAATGAGTGTTTGTGGTGTGTTATAAGGGGTGCTGTCACGATGCATCTGTAGATTAGATCCTAATCATCTTAACCCCAAATTCACCAGGGACACAATATCACTCATACCTGCTGCAGAAGCATGACATTTTTATTAATTGATTTATAATACTGGTCTTAACATCCCTTTGAAGCACATGGATTATACTATGAAAGCTCCTATTAAAATATTGAATAATTATATAGATCTCATTTTCTTAAAAATTTTTTAATGCTCTGTAATGCATTCATTTCCTTATTTACCCCTATTGATTTATTGGCTGGATACACTCAGTATTTTACTTGATTAAGACATTTAATACTTTGTTACTTATTTATCTATGCAAAGCTTTGAGAGTGTTATCTGAGATGGGTTTTGTGATAATACCTAATATGAAAGAAACCATACACAAAACAGATATCCTGAGAAAATAAATCTTTATTTTTATTTAGTCCAACCATAACCTCGCCATTTCCAACTTCTCATATAAGGTTTTTTTAGTGGCAATGTGATATAATGTAGTTTTTGATTTGAAAAGCTTTTAATATCAGCTAGAAGGTAGAAGGTATGCCAAACCATAAGAAATTAAAAAAATAAAGGCTGCAGTGGAGGAGGAGTAAACAAAAAGGAAAAAAGAGCCTGTCTGCATTCATAATTATGTATATGCAGGGTTCTAACTTAAAAGATAAATTGTATAGCTTCACTAACAATGCATAACATATGCATTACATTATTGTAGTTTGTGATAAATATTACCATATCAATTTATTAAAAAAAGCAAATATAATATTATTTGAACTTTTTAATATATAATTTACTAGCTAATTTACAATAAAACATACAGTTCAATCAACACAATACTCACATGCTTCATAGCACATATTAACAGTTCACCTTCACATAAACAGCATCTATTTGCATCACAAAAAAAAAATCAAAACCCAGACACACATCATAAAAATTACTGTAGTCAAGCACAGGAAACCTCACCCCCAGTGTAAACTGATTGATAGTAAAGTATTTAGTTTCTCATGGTGCTGCCCTGATAAGAATCTTTAATATAAAATAATAAATCTAACACACTAAGAAAAACAATGTTAATATCTTCTTTCTTGTACCAGTCTTGCACCAGGCTCAATAATGGGAACTAAATTCTATTTCCTTTCTGTCTGCCCTCCAATAAAGGATGACATCATCCTTTTCCACCAGCAGCCAATCAGTGGGCAGCACATGTAACTCCCCTGAGAAGCTTATCCAAGAGCAACTGTATGCAGTGCTACCAAGCCGACGAGAGATGCAAGTAGAAACACTGACCCTGATCTAGCGTATTGCTAACCACATACCTTAAAATAAGCCTCCTAAAGTGTTAGGTTCAATCTAACAGACAATGGCTAAAGCCTGCTGAAATTCAATACTAAGAAACATTAATATGTTTACTAAATAACTGGCACACGTTCAACTGAATACAGTTCTCTAATATGCATGCATTTCCCCTATTCATGTTTTATTTACCACAAGCTGCATTTTATGCTTTTTTTACAGCACCACAGTATATTCAAAGAATACAACTGTTATTTTCTTTCACTTAAAATCCATAAAAATGTTTTAATTAAAGCTTGTGTAAAGCTAGGTAAAGAGTCGTCAGTTACTGCTTTGTTTTTTCCCCTTCATGTATGAGTACACTGCATAAGCTATCTCAAGGAATAAACTCCATTAAATATAAGGAAAGTAATACATACATTTTAGTTTTTGTGTTTTGCCTTTAGATTTTATTCTGCATACATCTTAAAACATTTTGCAATGTTTCTTGAAAGAACTGTGTCTATACTATTCTGCTGTGATCCCCACAAATCTATATATCACTCAACTTTCACAATGGGTCCCAGTGCAAAGCTCTTTAAAAAGCAATTAATGTTTCAGCCTCTTGCTTGTACAAGCAACAGTTTCTGATTTCCAGCTATTCTTCTGAATGAAAAATTTAGGAATACAAACCGAACAGGCAGATATGTAATGTTTCTTAAGCCTGTACAATTATTCATTCATATGTGTGTGCTCTCAGAAACATTGGTTATGTTGCAGTCGTATGCTAAAATTGTTTGAATTAATTTTTTTCCCCACATCAAGCAACACTCAATACCCAAAAATACCCAATACCCAGGATTTTAGAAATGTTTGCTAGGTGTTCTTTGCTATCTCAGATCCTTTCCTGTTATCTTATTTCTGGAATATAACCCACCATCCACAGCTCCTAAAATTGCCTTCTGATTCTGAACCATAACCTAATGGGATATTACATGTTTTACTTATTCCTTATGGGGTTATATACATAGCCCCACTGAAGTACATAATTTAACTTAATCTATTCCTCACCAGGTCCAAAGATAAATCTAACACAACAACACATAGCAAATTTTATTTTGTCATTATTCAACAAAAATACAACAACATATATAAACCATGCGTGAAAAAGTATGCCCTTTCTGCTTCCACATCACTTAAAGTAATTAAAGCCAGGTGCTGCTACTCCAGTACATCAGATTAGCTAATGATCACAAATCACTGTCCCCCTAACATGGAGACAGAACCTTTGCCAGTTCAGACTGGAGCATTTACATTCATAGTAACAAAAAGCTAAGGCCAAAATATATTTCTGATTATTCTGTTAAGGGGCAGGTGGAAGCTTCTAAACAATCTGAAGTCAATCACTTACTTTCAAAGACAGAATATTCAATACAGCTGAAAATCTTCACAGAAGTGAGCATCTAACAAATTCAACCCAAGTTATGACTTGCAGAAATCAAAAAGGCTACACCCAGGTATCTCAAGGCCTCTGTCATGAGGCTAAATACTATACAGTAGTTGACAACTCTTACTACACAAAGGCTAAACAACTTTGACTTTCATAGACAGATACCCAAGAGAACATTCTTCTCTGCAAAAAGTGAGAACCTCAAAACACCCAGGGCAACATACTGAGAAAAAGGCAACTGGTCATTATACACACTGTAATATTAGGCAAAAATCATACAAAGTGTATTACCAAAATTATCTCATACGAACTGTCAAGCACAGCGAAGGAGGAATGATAATTTGAGAAGTACATGAATGTCTCAAAATCATTCAGCCACTATAAATGTCTTTTTATTCCATTCTAAAACTGAATGGCCAAAAAAAGGCAAGTAATGGAAAAAGATCTGATCTCACTTCACAAAGATGCTGTGGCAGATCCATTAGAGAACTATGTGCAAATGAATGCCCAAAAACACTAATAATCAGGACACATGTTATAAAGTGGAGTGGATCAAATTCATTGAATACAATGGACATACTTGCATAGAATACATAGAGAGGCAATTTAAGGATGGCAATATTAGTATTTCCTCTACTAAATTTTCTTCTGAGGCTTCTCTAAATTGGCTTACTTGTCACTCAATATTACATTTACTTAATTGTAAAACTTCTGAGTATTAAATTATCATTGTTATTTGCAAGCATCATAATGGCAAATTAATTTCTTTGAATACTAGAGCTTTGTTTTCTATTTTCAATAGTCAACTTACTTTAGCTTTATATTCTCTTACTTTTTACTCAATTTTAATAGACATATTAAGAACCTAATTCAATAAATAAAACAATCCATGGTAACACTACCAGAGAAAGGTAACTTAGGAAGGCACTGTGTCTACATGACAGTATATTCATCTTATTCCTGTTAATACAGTGAAAGGGGACATTACCTAAACATAAAAGAGTTACAAACTGCTTATATGTTATTAAAGTTGAATGAGCTACCACCTTATCAATATGAGGGACTTTCAGCCAGGCTATTCTCTGGATTTTTCCTATTATCCGATTCCGACTTTTCATGGGATGTATCATTTTTACTCTTAATTGAACCACATTTGTTTACATAAGAACATATACAAAATTCCTGAACCATGTTTGTTGTCTTAATTGCATCTTAAATAATTTCTTCACAAGTTCAGAGGACATAAAGTTCAGTTTATGTTGATCCACTTAAAATGGCTGCAAGCAAACAACAGGGAGGGGGGAGAAGCAAATGTTCAATAAGTCATTCCTTCATGCAAAAAGAACTCATTCAAAACAGTATAATCAAACTAACTGAAATAAGAAAAACACTGAATGAAGAGCAGAAGTTGTCACCAGAAACACTCCAATCTATATCTGCACTTCTGGTCTGTTAAAATAACACCACAAAATCTTTCCAAAACATAATCTTATTTTTCATTGTCTAGCTTGATACACTCAGGAATTCCTCCCCCACCCAGTTCCTGAAAGGCACTGTGGACAAACAGGCAGGCTGCTGCTATGGGGGCACCTCTGAAATCCAGTTGCATCCTCCAGAAGTTGCTCACTGATGTGCCACAAAAGCAAGTCTGATTTGAACATCACCCATATTTGAAGTGCTAAATAAAATGAAAATATGATCCATCCCCAGGGTGACTGGGGAGGGGGTGCAGGTTGGCATCTCGACAGGGATGATGTCATTGTCTAAAATTAGCTACAGCAGCAGCAGAGGCAGCTGCTGCTGTGGTAGAGGAAACGATAACATTTAGTTTCATTAGACCATCTTCGTTTCTCATAACAGTGCCATTTCCAGGGTGCAGATCTGTCCCTGTGGTGTGCATATGTACTTTAATTGGAAAACTTTGTATAATCATTTCTGTTCATAATTAAAACTCCAGAATCCACATTCTTTTGGACACAAACATGCACCAGCTGGATCTTACCTCAGAAAGATTTTCTTAATGAAAAATCTCTAAGTACTACAAAATCATGTAACTCTTACCACTATAAGCTAAATTTGTCATAATTTGTAAACAAAAATAAACAATCATAAGTTAAGAGATAAATGAAGTCTTCTCAATGTGGGACCTGAGGGTGAAACATATTCAGGGTATGGACCTGCCTCTCCTGTTCATTCTAGCCTCAGGCTGAGAATGGAATGAAGAAAGTTTGAAAAGATGAAATACACAATTGCTGCAGTTCAAAAAAAAAAAACATAATGCTATTTATTAAACAAATCCACCACAGTTTTACAGAAAAAAGAAGTGTACAATTTAAATAATGCATTGGGTAAGTATGATGCATGATAGCCTTTTTTAACAATCAATATATATTAAAATATAAATATAAAAGTTGGAAATAATAAAAGAAATCAACAAGGCACGTAAACACTAGTGATGCTGACAGCAGCTGTCCTCAAAACATCTATTTGGAGAAACAAGGATTTTATGACATATGCAGACAGGATAATGTTTGAAATCACTCTTGCAAAAAATTTAGATAGCAACATTTTTGTAAGTCGTGATAACTGCTTAACCAAAAACAAAAAAGGAACCACAGACGATTTAACAAAAAAGGTTTACAACAGCAGTCAACTTATTGCTAAAGATTATGTTCTATGTGCATTATCAGGTACAGCAGAAATGGTGCTCATGTGTGTGTTTACACAAAGTGCCACAGGAAATGTGGCAAGACAGACTTGACTGGCAAGTACCTATAATTATGATCTGACTAAAACGAAAAAAAGACAAAATTACAAGCACTGGAACCTAAGGTAGCTTTTTCAATTGGTTTTTATGAAACAGTATAATCAACTTATTTGCACTGTTCATAAATGCCAAAATCTTAACTATATTTTAAAATGATTGAGTTTCAATTCATTCAAGATTTTCAATGGACAATCTAATCTTCAGAAAAATATATTAAGTATATATGACCTTGAATTTGCAATTCACACTTAAGCAAGATTTATGAGGCCCATGCATAATATCGGTACACAAGTCAAAAATATAGTCAGTATAGCAAGGAAACAAGAAATAATACTACTTCTGATAATGAAGAAACATCATTAGATGGGCCTGGCTATGCAGCAGTAGTAATGTCTTATTTCTTTCAAGGCCATACCAGCATTTGCACATAAACATTGTGCAAACAGAGCAACTCTGCTTTTGCAACAAAACAAAAGGTCAGAGGAAATATGTCAGTTAGAGAAACCTCTTAGTACCTGTCTATATGGTTAATAACTAGCCTTTGGATGGCAACTGCAGGTCTTGCTTTAGACACCTTTTATATTCCACAGGAAAATGATTAATTTACAATTGGTGAAACAATTACAGCAATAAGTAGAAACCTAGAACATATTATATGTGCATGTTGACCATGGAAGAGAAAAAGATTTAAGCTGCGCTGAAAGGCAATGCACCATTACAATTACTATCTAATGGCCAGAATCCCAATACTTCACCAAAGTCATTTTCCTTGTCTATTTAATGGCTTTTCAGCAGTACTCAGGGTACCAAATTAATATGTATTCCAAATGATGTAAGAACTAAATCTATTTTTACGTGTACATTAACATAGTCTGCTATAATATTTAATAGGTGTAAACACTAAAAATTATATCTTTCTACAGTAAAATCCTTGAGTTTATGCAGAGCTAAGGGAAAATTAGGATATGCTTATCCTCCATTTAGTTTTTATCCCATTTTTTACATATATGGCTGTAGGTAGCCAGAATGTAGCCAGCAAATTAGGGCAGTAGCCACAAATCAGCCCTGGAAGTGTCACCAACCCTTCAGAGGGAACTCCTGTACACAATGGCTAAGTTTGAGTTGCCAATTAACCTGTCATGCAAACCTTAAAACTTAAAATTACAAAAGTGTAAATTGACTATTCAGCACAATTTGGTCATTAAGCTATTGTCATGCTACAGCACTACTGTAGGACAAAGTGGGCACCATCCATTCAACTGGGCTTTAGTAATAAGAAACCATATTTAACAGGGATGCAAGCATCCAGCTGTGCCTTCCCCCACTTGCATTCCAAATTAAGTTACTGAACTCCAGCTTGAACCAGGATCTGTCTGGATTTCATCTGACAAAAAAGTGTAAAACGGGGTTGAAATGACATCGCTCCAGAGGCTCCACTGCAGACTTTCTGAGCCAGAAGGAATGAAATTGACTCAAGCCGCAATAAAGACCTATTATTCCAGGGATGACAATGAAGATGAACAAAAGAACACAACTATTAGAACATATTGATTTTGTAACTGGAAGTGACTTTAATCCAAACAACAGAAGGTTCAACCTTCCTTTAAAACTCTCTGCACTATCCTGAAGAAGCTCTCTGGGATAATTGCTAGATCCTCACTAAACTCCCTAGAGATTATCCCTGGGTACCCAGTTGGGTATTCTATCAGTGAGAGAGAAATATGTAAAATGACCTTCTGACACCTGGTCTCTGAAACCAAAAAAGCTATGACCTACTCTTCCTTGGAGAAACAGCCATCACTTCAAGAAGGGAACTTCAGCATCTAAACTCTTCTGCCAGAAACAGTAATGCTTTTCCCTAAGTTGCTGACAGCACAGTAAAGAGGCTAAAAGCAGAAAGCAAGCCGAGAAAGCAGCAGTACAATACTGACAAGGATCATGCAGCAAAGAGAAAGAGTGCACTCCACAACACATGAAGAAACCTCCTCTTGAATAAGGAACATAAACAAAGTAACTACTCCAAGCAACTTCGGACCTCATTCATGAAGACTTTGTATCATAAAACTATTTACCATTGCCAAGATAAAGTAGAATTCTAAATAACCAGTAAACAGCCAGCATGAATGTTACAATGTTTGTCTGTTTAGTGTGTCTTACATGTCAATACATATATCCATTTATGATCCTTCCATAATCATTGTGTTTATCAATAAATTGTGTTATTCTGTTCTTTAAAACAAGTGTGCTTCAGTTACCTTGATACAACCTGTCTATCTACAAGTCTAAAGACTAGAGACCTGCCGCCTACAACACAGAAAGGTAAGGTAAACAAAGTATAAAGTACTGCCAAAGATATAACTGATAATTAATCAAACAACTTACAATTTCTTTTTCAATCCCACATTATCACTCCATCTTCCTGGGTTAATTAATTTAAAAATATCATACACTACGTTGCACACACATCTATGTTTACTCTACTTTGCAAAGAATATACATTTGAAATCAGTTTTCACTTATGAACATTAATGCTTAATTTTTGTTTTTACTATATTTTACTATATTTTTCACTCTTCCAGTGAACTCGCATTTGGGTTTATGGCTCTTAACCTATGAAAGTATAACCAGCATCTTCTAAGTATATTGCATTGACCGTATTTCCATCCATCATCCAACCCGCTACATCCTAGCTACAGGGTCATGTGGGTCTGCTGGACCCAACCCCAGCCAACACAGGGTGCAAGTCAGAAAACAAACCCCGAGCATGGCGAGCACACACACACACCACGCACAGACTAGGGACAATTTAGAATTGCCAATGCACCTAACCTGCATGTCTTTGCAATGTGTGAGGAAACTGGAGTACCTGAAGGAAACCCACACAGACACAGGGACTGACGGTATTTATTCTTTGATAACATTTGCAAATAATTCAACTAGAGAAAATACACAAAGGTCATTTAAGTTAGCTGAATTTACAAAATAACAGAAGTGAAATGGGACTTGGACTGCAACAAAATACTATATCTTCTGACCTGAAAGGCTGTCTATCGAAACAAGGAATTCTGAACATTTCTCTCTGAAAAAGTGTGGGCATCCCCCATGAAAGGATGTTAAATATTGCTTCATTTGTTGAAATTTTAGTAGCAGTACTAGTAGAAATAGAAACAGCACTTTCAAAAGTACAGAACACAGTGAAATTCTTACTTGTATATTGGACCAACATGCAACACATCATCATCCTCCGATGCACTGATACACTTAAGAGGAAAAGCCATGTGGAATTATAGTCAAGAGTCCCTCTTCTTCCACATTTAGTTGTCATATAACAAATATTAGAAGAGTAAATGTGTGTGACTCAAGAGCAATTCTGCTCTAGTCCATATCTTAAATGCAATCAACTCCTAATTTAGGTTAAAAAATGCAATTTGTTCAAGGCATATTCAAGCCAGGACTTTAAAATCCATTTTTAAGGTGGCTGAACTGAAACAATGTTGATACCTATGGTTTAGACTTGTGTCCATATATTTTCTTATTCATTTTTTTTTTTTTTTTAATTACAGCATTATGGGAAAACTATGAAAAAGAATGATAAAATAAGAATAAGGATTCAAATCTATTGCACATATGTCCCTGTCACTAACATTGAAGTACAGTGCTTCAACAACTTTAAGGCTGCAATTAGTTTTCATTAAGCTTTAAACCAGGGAAGAAAAAAACACTTGAGATAAAAGCTGCAAATGTGTGAAGAAAACTTTCACTTTCAACATCCGGCTAACAAGGCTGATTTGTAGGGTAAATACGTGACATGAGTAAGGTATATTGCTGTGGCAAAACCAGAAAAAATCCAACACATACGTGCATATCATTGTTATCCTGTTTTATTACTCACAAAAGCCATTGTATATCTGACACAGAATGAACCAGGAAATATTACACATTAGGTCTGAAATATGTGACGTTCTTCGTGCTGTCCCCTACCAAGAAGCCACATTATACGCATAGAACTGACATAATCCACACACATACTATTATATATATATATATATATATATATATATATATATATATATATATATATATTTTGGTAGTAGGGGGCGCTAATGCTCCCTTGAACCCTCCGGTACAACTCCAGACACCAGGTAAAAGTCGAAGACTCTTTATTATTTTGCACAGTGCACCAAGCACCTTTCACACTACTCATAAACTCGCTAAATCCCACACAGTACACTAATCACTCCTCCACGCCCAGACACTTTGCTCCTCTCCCTCCCAGCACAGCTCGTCGTCTGGAGTGAGGCACCGCCCTTTTATAGCCCCTGACCGGAGGTGTTTCTGTCCCAACAGTCCACAGTTCCTTATTCCTTCCGGGTCAGGGCAATCAGTCTTTTACTTCAACCCGGGAGCACGTCGATCCTTCCCATCACATGACCGTGACGTACTCCCGGGTCATAAGGCACAAAAGAGCCCATAAGCCCTCCCACAGCGACTCCTGGTGGCCCCCAAGGTATCCAGCAAGGCTGTGTAAAAACATTACATAGTCCATAAGGCCCTGCTGGAACTCGGGGCACGATCCTGCTATCGGGAGAGCTCCTCCTGGCGGCCTGGGGGTGAGGGCCGGAGCACGAAGCCGGCAGTCCTCCACAATATATATATATATATATCTATACTAATAAAAGGCAAAGCCCTCACTGACTGACTGACTCACTGACTCATCACTAATTCTCCAACTTCCCATGTAGGTAGAAGGCTGAAATTTGGCAGGCTCATTCCTTACATCTTACTTACAAAAGTTAAGCAGGTTTCATTTCGAAATTCTACGCATAACGGTCATAACGGTTGACAACATTCGGCATGTTGAACTTTCTTATTTATGGCCCCATCTTCATGAAATTTAGTAGGCGGCTTCCCTGCCCTAACCAAATCCGATGTACGTACTTATTTCAGTGGTATGATGCCACTGTCGGCCGCCATATTGAACTTTTCAACAGTCTTTGTTACTTATGGGTCCATCTTCAAGAAATTTGGTACGCGGGTTCCCAACGCTAACTGAATCCTACTTACGTACATATATACGTCCATAGCCTGCAGCTCGGTCACCGTGTGAGTCGGCGCTGGGTCCCCCATCCCAACGCCTCCCACGTTGTTGGCTGCCTGCCTATATAAGGCCGTCCGTCGCTCCAGTCTCTACATTCCCTTCCTTGCTTCGCCACGGGATCTCCCTGCTGATAACTACAGCCTTTTTATTTAATCCATTCTCTGCTGTTTTATTGTTCATTTCTTACGATTATAGTTATTGTGTAGGTATTTTACACTTACTTTACATTGTTCAGGTACCCATTTCCTTTATGGTTCCAACAGTACCCCCATTAACATGTCTATCGAGGTGATCACCATCAATCAAAGAACTGTCATTTACCGAGTGGTTTCCATGCCCGGAGATGGAACCTGCCTTTTCCTTTCTCTTTGTTACATATTGCACGGCCATATCAGACTCACTCTTGATATCCGGAGGAACATTGTGTCTTATGTATTGAATGACTGGGACAGGTTCAAGGTGTGCACTGATGATGGTACAGGAGATAATTATTCTACGCAGGAGCACTAGAAGAGTGAAATGCTTAAGCCCTTCACCTATGCATCTGCATGTGAGTTGATGGCTGCCACTGAATTGTTCGGTTGTCGCTTTCAAGTGTGCCGAAATGGCCAAATATTTTACACCTTTTGACAACCGCCAATGCCTCTTAAACATCTTAGATTGACAGGTGACGATTTCAGTAGTGGTCACTTTGATGTTTCTGAATGTTTAAACTCTCAAAAGCTGGACGTAAAGTTATTGATGAAACCGGTTGTATACTTACAACACATGACAGATGCCGAATGTCTCTTCAACACAAGTCCTACAAATACTGTCGTAATTGAAACAAACCATGAAACTCAAACCGATTATGACTGCAGCAATCCAAGCTGTGAGATTTGAAACAAGATTACTGTTCAAATGGCCAACTGTACGTTGAATGCTCAAGAGTAAGCTCAGCGCACAGCATGGTCATATTACAACCGGAGGGCCGAACTCACAATGTGGTATACAAAGAGATCCTTAACAAATAATTATTGGTATATTTTCCCTCAGTTTAAAAAGGTTTAATTTTCTTCTTAATAAAAATTTTAAGGCAGTACTTACGCCAAGCGGCGCAGGTATTTTGCTAGTATACTAATAAAAGGCAAAGCCCTCACTGACTGACTGACTGACTGACTCATCACTAATTCTCCAACTTCCCGTGTAGGCAGAAGGCTGAAACTTGGCAGGCTCATTACTTACAGCGAAAACTGGACTTACAAAAGTTGGGCAGGTTTCATTTCGAAATTCACTACGCATAATGGTCATAACTGGAACCTATTTTTTCATCCATATACTATAATAGACTTCTGCTCGATGGCAGAAAACTGGATGGCATAACTCCGCCTCCCACGTAATTTAGTGCCTGCCCATATAAGGCCGTCCGTCAGCGGCAATCCAATAGAAACACTGCCAATAAATATTCACGGGTGAAGGACAGTGCTTATGCAGACAAAGATGAGATGGTCAGGGTGGTGTTTGGCACAAACTCAAAAGCGCTGAAACTGCGTTAGAGAAACTTTTAAGTGCCAGGTCTTAGCTAACATTAAATAAAACCAGGGACATCACACGAGATGGCACTAGCAGAGCTGGGAACCTTTTAAGTGCCAGATGCATGTACACGGAACCTTGATGCTCACGTGAACTGGCGCAGTACACAGACAAAAAGCAACAATTCCAAAGAGTGCTGAACAAAAACCGAATTACACAATTGAGAAGGCATCAAAAAAATATGAAGCGTGTGACACATATAAGCATATTCATAAGTGCAGCTACTGCGGAAACAAAGCACACAGTGGAAAAAGTCAATGTCCCGCTAAAGGAAGACAGTGTAAAAAAAACCCGTGCATGCAGTGTGTCACGTCTCAGATAAAGAGGAAGACGAGATGTTTATTGATGCAGTAAGAAATGAATCGATGAATGAAACCTGTTATCTTTACAACGACTGACAAACACGGAATATAACTTGAACACAACACATCCTACAAATACGAACATGATTGAAAGAAATAATAATAATCAAATCCTTGATGACAGCAACACTCATAACACTCACAAAACAATTACTGTATATTGACAATCATGTTACGTTATTTTTAAAATGTTCCCTTTTCTTTTTCATAACTTCTTTAACATACTACTTCTCCGCTGCGAAGCGCGGGTATATAAAGCCCCGGACAACATAGCTCCTAGGATCATTGGGACACGCAAACCCCTCCACCAAGATAAGGTGACGGTTCAAGGAGGGGGTCATATATACACACACACACATACATATAAACATATATATATACATATCCATACATATACACATATATAAATATATATATATATATATATATATATATATATATATATATATATATATATATATATATATACCCTGATCTACATACTCTCAAATAGACAATCCACACGCAGTGGCGCAATGAAAGAGGCTTCGCCTCTAGCGCCGACATCCGAGGTTCGATTCCCAAGAGGGGGTGTGTGGTATAGCAGGTCCACAGCTCATTGAGCAAAGACCATTCATTTTTAAATAAATAATCCCTGCTCTTGGCGGCGGGCATAGCGAGAGGGCGTTGGGCCATGACGAGCCGTGGGACGCTCGGGGTATGGGCGTTTCTCACCAAGTGCACAGGTGAAGAACTGCCCACATCCGTGGTTGCTCCCGTGGCTAATACGTTACAGCTGTAATGGTCCTTCTCCATTTAAAAGAAGCACGAGTCGGTCGGGAGAGAAAGGTAAAAAAAAGGTGGAAGGAAAAAGGAAAGGAAAAGGGGGAGGAAAAAGAACGAAGGAGAAGGAAGAGAACGGAGGTTAGAGGGAAGGAGGAAGCAGGCGAGCAAGTCGGTGCAGGAGGAAGCAAGCGAGCGAATGCTCGCAGGCAGCTGAAGGCCGCCTGGGTGTTTGGCCAACACCCGGGAGAAGTGGTTGTGGTCGCCCCCGCAGAAGATTGTTTTGTAGGGCGGGAGTGACTGGGAAGGTGCAGGACTCTCTGCGGGAGTTAGCGGGAATCAGGACTTGGGATGCGGTGTCCCTAACGTGAGAGCCATGGCCATTAAGGGATTCCCAAGTCGCTGTCTGGAGGAGCCAAACGGAGCCAAGGATCGGTGAGGCAACTGACAGCAGTAGCAGTAGCAGTAGTAGGAAGAAGGTCAGCTGCAGAGTGAGTGTCTCCCTTGTTGCCGGGCCTTGATGGGTGAAGCAAGAGGGACGCTAGTTTTAAATGAAGGCACCGGGTTTGTCAATTGTTTGTTTTTAAGACTGCTTCCTGATCGTTTTAACCTTGTTTTAAAAGGATTGTTTTTCTTATTGTTTTAACCTCCACGTTTTCATTTTATGGATTGTTTATTTAATGAAGACGTTTGTGAGCACTGCACTTTATTTATTGAACACTGTTCTGTTGGATTTTAAATAAAAGCACTGTTTCACTTTCAACCATCCCCTTGCTTAGATGTTTATTGCCTCCACTGACTAGCTCAATCGGTAACATTACCGACGGTGTTGGGTTGAAGGGCTCCCGAACAGCAATGGGAGTGTGGAGCCAGAACCCACATCGTCACAGGGTGCACTGAGTATGTACGCCTGATGACCCCAAAAGTAGGGCGAAACACGTGTTGCGTACTCTTTGCATTATTTCACAGTAAAACTATTTCAATATATATATATATATATATATATATATATATATATATATATATATATATATATATACACAGTGGGCCATTGATATGGATACACCTTAATAAAATGGGAATGGTTGGTGATATTAACTTCCTGTTTGTGGCACATTAGTATATGTGAGGGGAAACTTTTCAAGATGGGTGGTGACCATGGTGGCCATTTGGAAGTCGGCCATTTTGGATCCAACTTTTGTTTTTTCAATAGGAAGAGGGTCATGTGACACATCAAACTTATTGGGAATTTCACAAGAAAAACAATTTCCATAATATCCACGCAGACTTGCAAGTAAGCAGCGTTTTGCACTGATACGAAATAGCCTGCCCATTTAATTGTTTAGGAATGGATAAATAAAGATTTTGAACAAATAATGGTTTTCATTTTTCTTCCTTGATGGATTCTGGCACCCCCAGCAACAGTTGTTCACACCCCAAAGAGTGTGTGTATGTGTGTATATATATATATATATATATATATATATATATATATATATGTATTTGTGTGTATATATATGTGTGTGTATGTATGTATGTATGTGTATGTATATGTGTGTGTGTGTAAATGTAGATATGTATACAGTATGTATATATATGTGGATGTATGTGTATATAAGTATATACATATATATACATATATAAATATATATATACATATATATATATATATATATATATATATATATACAGTGGTGTGAAAAACTATTTGCCCCCTTCCTGATTTCTTATTCTTTTGCATGTTTGTCACACAAAATGTTTCTGATCATCAAACACATTTAACCATTAGTCAAATATAACACAAGTAAACACAAAATGCAGTTTTTAAATGATGGTTTTTATTATTTAGGGAGAAAAAAATCCAAACCTACATGGCCCTGTGTGAAAAGTAATTGCCCCTGAACTAAATAACTGGTTGGGTCACCCTTAGCAGCAATAACTGCAATCAAGCGTTTGCGATAACTTGCAATGAGTCTTTTACAGCGCTCTGGAGGAATTTTGGCCCTCTCATCTTTGCAGAATTGTTGTAATTCAGCTTTATTTGAGGGTTTTCTAGCATGAACCGCCTTTTTAAGGTCATGCCATAGCATCTCAATTGGATTCAGGTTAGGACTTTGACTAGGCCACTCCAAAGTCTTCATTTTGTTTTTCTTCAGCTATTCAGAGGTGGATTTGCTGGTGTGTTTTGGGTCATTGTCCTGTTGCAGCACCCAAGATCGCTTCAGATTGAGTTGACGAACAGATGGCGGACATTCTCCTTCAGGATTTTTGGTAGACAGTAGAATTCATGGTTCCATCTATCACAGCAAGCCTTCCAGGTCCTGAAGCAGCAAAACAACCCCAGACCATCACACTACCACCACCATATTTTACTGTTGGTATGATGTTCTTTTTCTGAAATGCTGTGTTCCTTTTCGCCAGATGTAACGGGACATTTGCCTTCCAAAAAGTTCAACTTTTGTCTCATCAGTCCACAAGGTATTTTCCCAAAAGTCTTGGCAATCATTGAGTTGTTTCTTAGCAAAAGTGAGACGAGCCCTAATGTTCTTTTTGCTTAACAGTGGTTTGCGTCTTGGAAATCTGCCATGCAGGCCGTTTTGCCCAGTCTCTTTCTTATGGTGGAGTCGTGATCACTGACCTTAATTGAGGCAAGTGAGGCCTGCAGTTCTTTAGACGTTGTCCTGGGGTCTTTTGTGACCTCTCGGATGAGTCGTCTCTGCGCTCTTGGGGTAATTTTGGTCGGCGGGCCACTCCTGGGAAGGTTCACCACTGTTCCATGTTTTTGCCATTTGTGAATAATGGCTCTCACTGTGGTTCGCTGGAGTCCCAAAGCTTTAGAAATGGCTTTATAACCTTTACCAGACTGATAGATCTCAATTACTTCTGTTCTCATTTGTTCCTGAATTTCTTTGGATCTTGGCATGATGTCTAGCTTTTTGAGGTGCTTTTGGTCTACTTCTCTGTGTCAGGCAGCTCCTATTTAAGTGATTTCTTGATTGAAACAGGTGTGGCAGTAATCAGGCCTGGGGGTGGCTACGGAAATTGAACTCAGGTGTGATACACCACAGTTAAATTATTTTTTAACAAGGAGGCAATTACTTTTTCACACAGGGCCATGTAGGTTTGGATTATTTTTTCTCCCTAAAGAATAAAAACCATCATTTAAAAACTGCATTTTGTGTTTACTTGTGTTATATCTGACAAATGGTTAAATGTTTTTGATGATCAGAAACATTTTGTGTGACAAACATGCAAAAGAATAAGAAATCAGGAAGGGGGCAAATAGTTTTTCACACCACTGTATGTGTGTGTATATGTATATATGTAGATATGTATATATATATATGTTTATATGTGTGTGTGTATATATATGACAGCAACACTCATCACTCACAACAGTGACAAAACAATTACATTGACAATCATATTACGTTATTTTCAGAATGTTTCCTTTTCTTTTTCATTACTTCTTTAACACACTACTTCTCGGTATTTTGCTAGTATATATATATATATATATATATATATATATATATATATATATATATATATATAAATCTCCACTTGCTGCAGGGACATCGAACTGTTGGCCGTAAGTCTGCGCCCCTATTACTTGCCCAGAGAGTTTGGACACGTGATTGCTGTTATTGTTTACATCCCCCCTCAAGCGAACGCGGAGATGGCGATTGACATCATCCATTCCGCAGTTGCTAAGTTACAAACGCAGCACCCTGAGGCACTTGTGCTAATCGCTGGAGACTTTAACCATGTAACGCTGGATAAAACATTACCTGCTTTCTTCCAGTATGTGGATTGTAACACTCGGGGAAACAGGACTATTGACCTACTATATGCAAACGTTAAAGACGCATACAGTGCCACCCCACTGCCTGCGCTTGGGAAAGCAGATCATAACCTGGTTCTGCTTCAGCCTCAATACAAACCAAGAGTGAGGGCGCTACCTACAACCACATGCTCATTCAGGAAGTGGTCCCCTGAGGCAGAGCAGGTCTCTGAGAGACTGCTTTGGAACTACAGACTGGGATATATTGCTGAGATCACATAGTGAGAACATTGAAGAGGCTGTTGAATGCACAACTGATTACATCAACTTCTGTATGGACATTGTAGTTCCAGTAAGAACAGTACGCTGCTATGCTAACAACAAGCCATGGATTACAAGTGACATCAAGGGCCTTTTGAACCAGAAGAAAAGGGCTTTTAAAGGTGGTGATAAGCATGAGCTGAAGTGCGTGCAGAAGGAACTCCGAGTCCAGCTCAGGGCGGCGAAAGAGCAGTACAGGAGAAAGCTGGAGCAGAAGTTGCAGAACAACAGTATGAAGGAAGTGTGGGATGGGATGAAGATTATCACTGGCTGCAGCTCGAGCGGGTGCCGCATCGAGACAGGCGTGGAGAGAGCAAACCAAATGAACAACTTCTTTAATAGGTTTGATCACAGTAACCCACTCTCACCTCGAGTACTGCATCCTCCAACCATCCTTCTGCTGATACCAGCATAGGTGAGACATCCCCACCCACAATTACAGCAGCCCAGGTGAGCAGAGAGCTGAAAAGACTTTGTGCCAGCAAAGCAGCGGGTCCAGATGGTGTATCGCCACGATTGCTGAAGGCCTGTGCGTTGGAACTGGGGAGTCCTCTACAGCGCATCTTCAACCTGAGCCTGGAACAGGGGAGAGTCCCGAGGCTTTGGAAAACATCTTGTATCACTCCTGTCCCAAAGGTATCACGTCCTAGTGAGCTGAATGACTTCCGCCTGTTGCTCTGACGTCACATCTGATGAAGACCATGGAGCGGCTGCTGCTTCACCACCTGAGGCCACAGGTCCGTCCGCCCTAGACCCTCTGCAGTTCGCATACCAGGAGAAGGTGGGAGCGGAGGATGCCATCATCTATATGCTTCATCGATCCCTCTCCCACCTGGACAGAGGCAGTGGTGCTGTAAGAATTATGTTTTTGGACTTCTCTAGCGCCTTCAACACCATCCAACCTCTGCTCCTTAGGGATAAGCTGACTGAGATGGGAGTAGATTCACACATTGTGGCATGGATTGTGGACTATCTTACAGACAGACCTCAATATGTGCCTTGGGAACTGCAGGTCTGACATTGTGTGCAGCAATACAGGGCACCGCAGGGACTGTACTTTCTCCGGTCCTGTTCAGTCTATATACATCAGACTTCCAATATGACTCGGAGTCCTGCCACGTGCAAAAGTTCGCTGATGACACTGCTATTGTGGGCTGCAGGAGGAGGAGTACAGAAAGTTAATCAAAGACTTTGTTAAATGGTGCGACTCAAACCACTTACACCTTAACACCAGCAAGACCAAGGAGCTGGTGGTGGATTTTAGGAGGCCCAGGCCCCTCATGGACCCTGTGATCATCAGAGGTGACTGTGTGCAGAGGGTGCATACCTATAAATATCTGGGAGTGCAGCTGGATGACAAATTGGACTGGACTGCCAATACTGATGCTCTATGTAAGAAAGCTCAGAGCAGAATATACTTTCTGAGAAGGTTGGCATCCTTCAACATCTGCAGTAAGATGCTGCAGATGTTCTACCAGACGGTTGTGGCGAGTGCCCTCTTCTATGCGGTGGTGTGCTGGGGTGGCAGCATAAACATGAAAGACGCCTCACGCCTGGACAAACTTGTTAAGAAGGCAGGCTCCATTGTAGGATTAAAGTTGGACAGTTTAACATCTGTGGCAGAGCGACGGGCACTAAGCAAACTCCTGTCAATCATGAAGAATCCACTGCATCCACTTAACAGTGTCATCTCCAGGGAGAGGAGTAGCTTCAGTGACAGACTTTTGTCACTGTCCTGTTCCACTAACAGACTGAGGAGATCGTTCCTCCCCCACACTATGCGACTCTTCAATTCCACCCGGGGGAGTAAATGCGAACATTAATTTTATTTTAATTCGTTTCATTTTTATTACTATTTAATTTAATATTGTTTCTTTGTATCAGTATACTGCTGCTGGATTATGTGAATTTCCCCTTGGGATTAATAAAGTATCTATCTATCTATCTATCTATATATAGTGGCAGGCGGCCGGGTCCCATGCCTTGGCCAGGATTCTCCTTCTACATATATTCCGGGGGAGCAACCATGGGCTCCTCATTACCTCCCCCGGGATGCTTGGTGGCAGCCTCCCTGGCTGACGATGGTGCCTCAGTTTCCCGCAGGGTTCCATAGGAGATGGAGTTCTCCAAAGCCCTACTGGGAACTGAGGTGGCCGCCAGGGTGTGCTGCATGAGTCCCTGAGCCGGCCTGGACAACTCTACAGCCCCGCCCGGAAGGGCAATTAGAAACAGGTGATCAAGCACCTGGAGCACTTCCGGGTGGGGCTACAAAAAAGGGCCAGCAACCACCTGTGGTGTAGCGGGTGCACAGCTCACGACAAAAAGGCCACTTTTAAATAAATCATCACCACGCACGCGGCTTAGCGAGGGAGCGTGACAGTGTGGTTGAAGCGGTTCTCAAGCGATTCGCAGTGTGGGCGTTTCTCACCTAAGTGCACAGGTGGGAAACTGTCCACATCCGTGATTGTTCCTGGGGCTGTTGATTTGTCACAGCTGCCATGCCCTCTTGATAAATAGAAGCGCGAGTAGGTTAGGAAGAGAGAGGAAACGAATGAGAAAGAATGGGAGGTTGTAGGAGAAGGCAGGAAGCAGGTGGAGAGAACCGGTGTGAGGGAGAAGAAGAGCAAGCGAGGAGAGCGAGCAAGAGCAGGCTCAATCAAGAGAGAGCTGGCAGCTGGGAGGCGAGCCCTCAAGGGGAGTGTTTGGCCAACACTCGAGGGGGCTGAAGAAAGCGGTCGCTCTAGCTGAGTGATTATGGAGCTGGAGTGATCTGTAGTGGAGATGAATGACCGCTGAAAGGTGCAGGAGTCGAGGAGGCTTTGGGTGTTGGGTCCCAGTACGAGTGCCCTGGCCACTAGAGAAGAAACCCAGGCCTCGGTCTGGTTTGGAGCCCGACGTAGCCAGGGATCGGAGGGCTACCGGACCCGTGTGAAAGGCAGCTGTTCCTGCAGGTAGACGACACTCCTGTTGCGAAGCCCAGATGGGTAAAGCAGGAGAGACGCCAGGTAAAAGAAGACACCGGGCTTTGTTGTTTTAAAGGATTGCTTCCTGTGCTATTTTAACATTGTTCCTTTTGGAAGATTTTTGTATTTTTTTTAAACCACCACATTTTACAACTGTTTTTATTTTGAACACTTTCACTTTTGCACCATTCCCTTGAAGCTGGAAGCATGCAATGAACCCGCATTGTCACACCACCATCCTCGGGCCAGAATCGGGAGGAAAAGGACGAGGTTGCCAGGGAGGAGTGGTGGTGGAAGAAAAGTGTTGTGTGCCTATTTGGACTGTGTTATGCCTGTGGGGTTCACAGGGAAGATGTGCCCCAGAGGTGAAGAAAAAATAAAGTCAATGTTGGGTTTTACACGTGCCTCAGTATAGCGCCTTTTATCATAATATATATACACACACACGCATATATATATATATATATATATATATATATATATATATATATATATATATATATATATATATATATATATATATATACACTAATAAAAGGCAAAGCCCTCACTCACTCACTCACTGACTCATCACTAATTCTCCAACTTCCCGTGTGGGTGGAAGGCTGAAATTTGGCAGGTTCATTCCTTACAGCTTCCTTACAAAAGTTGGGCAGGTTTCATTTCAAAATTCTACGTAATGGTCATAACTGGAAGCTGTTTTCTCCATTTACTGTAATGGAGATGAGCTTGAACGCCGTGGGGAGTTTCGTGTGACATCATCACGCCTTGACGTAATCACGCAGTACATAGAAAACCAGAAAGACCTCCAAAAAGCGCTGAAGAAAACATGCATTATATAATTGAGAAGGCAGCTTAAACAATAAGAAGCGAAAGAGTGACATATACAACCATATTCATGAGTTCTGCTACTTCGGAAACAAAGCACGATGTAAACCTACACTTTAAATTAAGTTCATAGACAGGCTGCGCTGGCGTTCTAATTTAGTGCCTGCCCATATAAGGCCGTCCGTCAGCGGCAATCCAATAGCAAACTCACACTAAATATTCACGGGTTAAGGACTGTGCTTATGCAGAGGAAGATGAGATGGTCAGGGTGGTGTTTGGTACAAACTCAGCGAAACTGCGAGAGAAAGTTTTAATTGCCAGGACTAAGGTAACATTAAATACAGCCATTGACATAGCACGAGATGGCACCAGCACAGCTGGGAACCTTGATGCATGTACACCGAGCGGCTCACGTGAACTGACCCAGTGCACAGATAAAAAGCAACAGTTCCAAAAAGCGCTGAACAAAAACCGAATTACACAATTGAAAAGGCAGCAAAAAATATGATACATACAAGCATATTCATAAATCCAGCTACTGCGGAAACAAAGCACACGGTGGAAAAAGTTAATGTCCCGCTAAAGGAAGACAGTGTAAAAAAACCTGTGCATGCAGTGTGTCAGGTCTCAGATAAAGAAGAAGATGAGCTGTTTATTAATGCAGTAAGAAACGAATCGATGAATGAAACCTGTCATCTTTACAACGATTGACAAACATGGAATGTAACTTGAACACAACACATCGTACAAATATGAACCTGATTGAAAGAAATAATGATAATCAAATCCTTGATGACAGCAACACTCAGTAACACTCACAAAACAAATACTGTATATTGACAGTCATGTTACGTTATTTTTAAAATGTTCCCTTTTCTTTTTCTAGCTTTTTAACACACTACTTCTCCGCTATGTATACGCTGGGTATATATATAGATGTATATATATATCCCGATCTACATACTCGAATAATGGATACTTTATTAGCCATCAATGATTGTTTTGGTAAAGCCATACTCAGTGTATTCATTAGATGAACGGTAAAAAAGTAAGAGTGAGGGGAGGATGACTTATTGAGGCATGCAGGCTGTAGTGCACGTCAACTCTATCTGAATTGCGCGATCACATTTGAAAAAATATATCTTTTCAAGTTCTATTTAGTCCATATGTGTCAAACTCAAGGGCAGGGCCACATCCGCCCGGCATGTAATTATATCCGCCCGAGATCATTTTATATACTGTATTATTGTTATTAATGGCCGGGTATATGAAGCGCTGGTAACACAATAAACTACAGATCCCATAATGCAGCGCTTCAGCTGCCTTGCCGAACACTTACTGCGTTAATCAAGTCTAGCTTATGATGCTGCAAGTTATTGCGAAGCTAGCTCACACGATGCTGAAGAGAAAAGTTGATTCTGAAAATAGAGCCTTTAAAAACCGATGGGAGGCTGAGTATATGTTTACTGAACCCGTGTGTCTCATTTGTGGAGCTAATGTGGCTGTAATTACAGAATTTAATCTAAGACGGCACTATGAGACAAAACATCAAGGTAACCTGAATGCAATGCAGAAGATACAGAAAGCAGAAGAATTAAATAAGAATCTGACACTTCAGCGGACGTTTTTACCCGTGCACAATCACAAAGTGATTTCAAGTGAAGCTGCTTTTATGGGAGACACAAATGCACCCGTGCAACTTGCCCCACTTTCCCAGTTGCCAAGTAATGTTGAACCAAGTCGTCACTACGGTGTTCCCAAATACGCACTTTGCTGATAAACTGAGCGCACTGAGTTTGCACGGCGCTTTGGTGACTTTGAAGAACAAAAAAAGTCCGTCTACATGCGGCTCGAACCTTGTGCATGTTTGGTACCACATATCTGTGTGAGAAGCTCTTCTCAGTGATAAAGACTAACAAAACAGCACACAGGAGTCGCCTCACTGATGAGCACCTGCAATCCATCCTGAGAATCTCCACAACACAGAACCTCACACCAAACAGAAATGAACTTGTGGCCAAAAAAAGATGCCAGGCGTACAGCTCTAAAATGACATATGAGCAAAGACAACTGAATGATTTGATTTGTTATTGCTGAAAGGAACACATTTTATTTATATTTCTAGGTTTTGTTATGCAGCATGTTCATATTTGAATTTGTATAATTTTGACAGGATATATTTTTATGGAGAGCAAAATCTTTTGGGATATTTAAAATCTACGTTTATTTTTATATAAAATTACATAAGAGTAAAAGAAATTTGAATGTTTGTTCTTTTAACGTTTACTTTATTTCTAACTTGTATAATTTAGACAGGATATAATTTTTATGGAGAGCAAATTATTATAAGTTGTTTAAGGTTTGAGTTGATTTATTCACGAATAATATTCCTGTCTGTTTTTACCATTCCTACAAAAGATATTTCTGTCGACTAAATAAAAATTCCTTCTATTTAAAATTTAAATAGAACTTGAACAAATACTTATAGTTCATAATATCCACGAGACTTGCACGTAAGAGCGGAGTTATCCGCTTTAACAAGCAGCGTATTGCTCTGATACTGAAATAGCTGTGTGTGTATGTATGTATATATATATATATATATATATATATATATATATATATATATATATATATATATATATATATATATATATATATGACAGCAACACTCATCACTCAAAACAGTGACAAAACAATTACATTGACAATCATGTTACGTTATTTTCAAAATGTTTCCTTTTCTTTTTCTTTGCTTCTTTAACACACTACTTCTCACATGGCTTGGTATTTTGTTAGTATATATATATATATATATATATATATAAAATCCAGGGACGAGACAAGACTTTTTATGTTAGATAATTTCAAGTCCTGTGAGACGAGACTTTGTGCTAAGAGATTTAACCAGGGCTGTGGAGTCGGCAGATAAATGCTCCGACTCCGACTCCTCTGTATGTATATACTATGCTAATGTATTTTCTACATCCATTGAAGGAAAGGAAGGCAACATACATGTCATTTCACCACAGAACTACTGGCTAGGAAGCCAACACTCTACTATAATGCCAGATTAAAGACTAACACAATGAAAACAAGGTTTTGTTTATTTTATTTTTTTTAAACAAGTGTCTGGATAGTAATAGCAGGCATAAAAATCAGGAACAGGAAATGTATTGGTTCAAAATCCAATGTGGGTGTCCACATGGACGGGCAGATCCAGCTTGCCGAAAATCTCGACCACCGCCCCCATCCAAAGTAATGTGATGCCTCTGTCTGCTGCAGTGGCTGTCTCCTCTGTCAGCCAGCCGGAAGTTTAGTTTATTGTGTCACTCACCGGCCAGCTGATCAGCAGAACGAGCCTCTGCTGGAGACAGGTAGAGATCTGTGTTCTCGGCTCCTTCGGCCCCTTCACTAGCGCATAGCGAAGGGGAGCCGACAGAGCTGAGAACACACCAGATGATTTTTCAGGCATTTGACGCGTGATGACTCGTTGAACGGGCGAAAATCCGGCAGTGCATCTGTAAATGTATAGGGGGCTTTAGGCTAGGTTCACAGTTCCCTGTAACAGTGGAACACGACACAATGGAAAGCGGTGCCGCACCTTACCTGTGCATTACATCCCATATAGTGACGCATACAGTCAATGAAAAGCATGCTTCATGGTTACTTGACATGTTCGTTTTGTGGTAACATTATGCACTGCATGCATTGGGCTTTATTCTTACAGCAGAGAAGTAGTTCATTATGACTGTTTGTGAATTGGGACATTTCAACTTACTTTTTTAATTCCCATTTAAATTTAGTAGGAGTCGGAGTCGGTTAACTTTTTGCCAACTCCGACTCCGACTCCAGGTACGCAAAATTGTCTCCGACTCCGACTCCACAGCCCTGGATTTAACCATGTCCATGGTCCACTCATCTCTCATTTGTGTGAATGCTATTGTCAGACACAGTTACTGTGCACTCAGCTGTTATAAATTTTTACATTTTCCTCATTTTATTACAAGACATACAATATATTTGTTTCCTTCGATGCAGTCCTTTTCTGGGCAATAATTGTATACATTCTAGATGAAACATCAACTACTAAGTAAAGAAGAAAGGGCAGCGTGTCGAAAAGATGCCCAAAAGCATTGGAGAGAAAAGAATTCAATAAAGAACAATAATTATCTCAAAGAAGAACGTCGTAAAGAGGTTCAAAAACGTTGATGCGATACACATGCAGAGCAGGTGAGAGATAATTAAAGTACTAAAATTAGAAAGTCTCAAAAAACTGATAGTAAAGATTGCATTAGCGCAAACAAACAGAAATTATTACTTTGTGAAATAATGGAACAGTGAAAAGAGACAGAATATATGGACACAAGTGATATGACAAAAGTATGTAGATATTGTTCAGCTTTAAAGTTTAAGTCGGAGACTTGTAGATCGTTTAATTCGTGTTGGCATCAGTGAAAAGTAGTGTTTTTTCCCCCAATGAAGAGGCATATCCACGAGAAATAAAAGATTTGTCATTTGGTGAAAGTGAAATCCACAAACACTACAGGCAAAATATCTAAACCTACAATAATCTGTTCGCGTTTGCATCATTCAATGGTTAAAACGTAGATTTACAAGATTCAGGACCATACACTATGAGAATCTGTGGTCCCGCAACAGTTAAAGCTACTACAAGTTTAATTTCAAAGAAACCACAATTTGGTCAAGTTTATATTTATGATCACAGAGAAGCGATACAACATAGAATTGAAAGAGTTAAACGATCTGACAAATTAGAAACTCTACAGCCAATAATGGATACAAATCCATACGTCCAAAAGTATCTCACTTGATACGAAATTTATCTAAAAAAACATGGATAAAGATGTTTTCTTGGATTTCTATATGAATCTGAAAGATCGCGCTCATATATATAATAAACCAACATGTGATGAATTGTCAGCAATAATAGTTTTAAAAGACAGAGGATATCAAAGACAGAGTTGATATTCATGTTTATCCAAAATCACAGCACGATTCGTCGCAAGAGGCAGATCCGGGAAATGACTAGCGCGTAGGGTCCACACAGGGGTTGGAGAGTGAAGAGAGCAGGGGGCAGAGCCCCCAGTATATACACATACAGTATACATACATACATGCATACATACATACATACATACATACATACATTTCACAGAGCAGTAATTTATTTATAAATATTACGTTAGACTGCAGTCTGCTGGTAATGGTGGGGCTCAAAGCTGTATTTCAATTTTGCTGACACATCATTACTGTGTTTCCCCGAAAATAAGACCTACTCTGAAAATTACCCCTAGCATTATTTTCAGGCTGCTCTTTAATATAAGCCCTACCTCAAAAATAAGCCCTAGTCAAGATCGTCAGCTGAAAAGTAAGGCGCCTAAGGCCAGGTTTATACTTCACACAATGCGACGTGTGTGCCAAAAACATCCATTAAATTCCGAGGACACCTTGCCACAATATCTCTGAAAAGGATATTTAATGATTACATTCATCAATTCGGGAATGCACCCATTCCAGCAGCATCGGCACAAGACAGAAACAAAATCTCTGGACGGGGCAACAGCTCATCGCAAGGTAAACACAAGTACACACATATACACACATATACTGCCGTCATTGTAGCTTCACCAAATCTCCAAACCTTCGTGTCTTTAGATGGAAAACTGAGCACACTGTGGAAACCCACCAGGAAAACATGCAAACTCCAGGCTGGGATCACAAGGGACGTGACTCCCTGCGAGACAACAGCGCTACTGCTCTGCCACCCCATATGTGTAACGATTTATCTGTAAAATGTAACATACATATTTTTAATGCATTTCATCATGAAAGTAATCTAAGAATTCTAAATGTGCAGAGAGCTGGAATATTATACATTTAATGTGTTCTGTGTGGCGATGCTGCTTGCCGCTGCTGGCAGGTCAAGAAGCCCCAGAAGCGCGTAGCAATTTAACAACTGGGTTGGTCTTAAGATGATGTTTACGACAGTCAAAGTAAACTACGGGATTAAAGAGGACATTTCGAGTTTAAAACAAAACACAAAACAGACATTTTCATTATGTCCTTATTTTTTTTTCTCTGTGACTCAAATATGCAGCAGTACATTCTGATGGTATTGTAATGGTGCACACAAAAAAAAAAAAAGAAGAGAAAAAAAGACGGCACAGAAGATGGTATGTGAGACTTTTAAAATGTATCGTGTCATTACTATGGGGAATATGCGATGCCTGAAGATCAAAGCACCACGAATGCTTTTGAATGTCGACATTTTGCTTTACCACATCAAACCATTCATCAAACATCGAAGCACACACATCTGGAGACTCCTAAAAGCAGCTGGAGTAGCAATAAATTCAGGCTGAAATTCAGGGTTTGAATGTGGAATGGTTATGACGATATTCCAGAAGAAGATGACATGACTGTATTTGGATAAATGTATATTGTTATACATGAATAAATATAAGATATACCCTGAAAATAAGCCCTAGTGCATCTTTTGGAGCAAAAATTAATATAAGACCGTGTCTTATTTTTGGGGAAACACTGTAGTTTCAAAATATTTTAAGCACTTAACTCCATGTATTAACTCATTCTCAAAACTTAATTGTTAGTACAGCTTGTATGATGACTTGAATCAAAAATGGATAATATAAAGCGGTTTGTTCCTTTTTGATTTCCCCCCAAGCATAGCAGCCATACTGATTATGAGCTACAGTATACTAAACAGTTAATACATTCAAGAGTGAGAAAATTAGGAACTCTGCCCTTGTAATTAACAAAATAAATGCAGCAAAAATTCAGTTAAATATGAAGTCAATAAATAAACTTTAATTAGTTAATAAGTAGACTTTGTTAAATTTATTTTGTGCAACACAGTCATGCTATCATATTTAGTCAAAATTAGAAAAGGTAAAAATATCAGAATCTACCTAAGTACCTAAAGGCAGTGTCTAACTTGGCAGCACATGAAAACTCTGGTTACTTGTTAAGCAGTATGAGAAGGCTGCCACTGTTGACACTGCACCAGCTAATACCAACTAGACAGAGGTATCCACCACTCATTAGAATTTGCAAAGCTCTATACAACCATCATATTATTTTGCAATATTTAAAATTTCATACCATTAAACTTACGAAAACCACATTTGGCAAAGGATGTCATCTTAATTAAAAGGAAGAAAATAAAAAAAAAGAATAGAGACAAAATACTCTACAGAATTTCTGTTCTTGGGCACAGTAGCCCTAGTTGCTTTGAACTTTAAAATCATAAGACTCCTTAAGGAGTTTGGTCTCGTCCAATGCGAGAGATGGACGTTTGAAGTGGAGCTCCGCTAGCAGTGGTGTTATTTTTCATATTATTTGCTCATTATCCTGAGATATCCTGTATTTATTCAACCCGAGAGGGACTGCTACAGTATATGTAAGCACATATAAACATGGCCAACAAAAAGGGGGTCCGAAAGAATCGAAAACTAAAGCTACACCCAAGCTAAGATCAACAAGCCCTAGTTCAAGATACAGCCTATAAGAGACAGACCTGGATCAGTTGGGCGAAAGTACAGACTCCTCGGAACCACGGTCCACTACATTGTCGCCGGCTGAGAGTGAAAAGTGGAGCGAAGGTGCAATCATGAGTGCAGATCTGGATAGCTCGCCGATCGGAGATCACCTGAAACTGGAAAAGGCCTTGAAGTCCGCGGCATCAATTACTCCACGCGAGCCGGGAGCAGCGGGGACACTGGCTACAGCAGAGTCTGCTGCTTCATCTACGGTACAAGAAAGCACAATTGAACAGTCTGAACTGAAGGTGTTGGTCGCTGAGCTTATGCAAGATATAAAGAAAAGCGAGAAGGCTAATGAGAAAGCAAGGGCAAAGGCAAGCGAAAAAGTGAGACAGGAGTTGAAACAGGCAAATGAATGGCTGTGACAGGAAATTCCAACAGGCAAATGAAAGGCTGCGTCAAGAGGTGCAACTTGAGCTTCGACAGGTGCTGGGTAAAATTGAAGAGCGCATTCAGGAAAACTTGGTTAAACTGAGCACGCTTACTGATCAATTGGAGGATCTCAAGGAGACATTCACGAATCGGATTGAAATGGCGAAATTTAGCTGCCAGTGCCGAGGAAAAGCAGTAAATGTCAGCTCCGAATGCAAAAACTTGGAGACAGACTTGGCTGCTTTGGAAGATGGAGTAGAAGGTATAATGTCAGAATTGAAGGTCTGCCTGAGAATCGAAAAGTTCAAACCCTGTGAAATTCGCAGCTGAACTTTTTTCTAAAATAATCGGGGACGACTTTAAAGCAGAATCTGAGATAGCAGCGCTTACAGCGTCACGTGATCAAACACCGTTAGACCCCGACCAAGATCTTTTATAGTTCGTTTTGAACGATTATCATTTAAGCTAGAGGTGATGGCACTCCTCAGAAACAAGGAAGATATTATATATGAAAATAACCACATCTGTATCTTCCTGACTTCTCTCCAGCAATAGCTACTAAGCGCGCAGCCTTCTACAACATTAAACAGCGGTTACGGCAAGCCAGCGTCAAATACAGCCTCTTGTATCCGGCAAAACTGAAAGTGGAATGGCAGGGTCAATTCTATGTCTTCGCTAGCAAGGAAGAAGCAGAAAAGGAATTAAGAAAGCTGATCCCGGGACTATTCTGATACATAATAGTGAGTCATGGCGGTTAATGATAAAGCAAGGATTAATAATCTACTGTCTGATCTATTTTTTAAAATACGGGTTTTATCAGCATATATTCTCATATATTCTCATTATTACTTAGTATTACTAGGCTATCTGTTTATGTTTTATTGTGCTTAATTATTCTTTTTTTCTAATTATTTCATCTCTACCCTAAACGAGACTGTTCAATATCATACCCTTGGTTTATTGTTATTGCTATTACTGCATTAAGACTTGTTATGCTTATTCTGGACACATTTTAACACCATCCCGGGTTTATTATCTGGGTGTATCATCTTAATGCACTAAAATTGCTGAAGACTATATATATATTTTAAGTGCAAAATTCTTTTTTTTTTTTAAAGACTTTTTTGGTAATAGATATCTCTATCTTTTAACCCTAAAGCGCCGCTGCATGGGGCTTGTTTTGCTTTGGACGTGCTCTGTCTCTGGGTATGTCAGAGGACTGGGACTGTGTGAAGTGGGTTTTAGCCTCACTTGGGGAGGCAAAAAGGAGGGTGGGGGGTTAAGGGGAGAGAAAGAGAGCAGGCTTGATCTATACCTAATCTATCCTCTCAATCTTTATAATTATAACTACCAACGTAATAATAAGCTGCATGGCAACAACTCTAGGGGAAATAGGAAATTAAGACCAAACTGTCTCACTTCCAGTTAAGACTATAAAATGACATCAAAAACTCAGAATCAGTGTCTCCATGATGGGACAGTTAACTTCGTAAGCTGGAATGTTAAAGGCCTGAATCACGAATTAAAGAGAAAGAAAGTACTCTCTCACCTAACAGGTCTAAATGCTAAAATAGTATTTTTACAGGAAACCCACTTACTAAGCAAGGATCAGTTCCGGCTGCAAAAAGACTGGACTGGCCAAATGTTCCATTCTAGTTTTACAAAGAAAACTAGAGGTGTGGGAATTCTCATACATAGAACAGTACCATTTGTAGCATCAGATGTAGTATTGGATCCTGAAGGGAGATATGTAATGGTCATGGGAGACTTATCTAACTGTAAAATGATTTTGATAAATGTTTATGCACCTAATGTTGATGATAAGGAATTTATACAAAATTTATTTGCATCCATTCCCAATCTGAACACTCATAAAGTTATAATGGCTGGGGACTTTAATTGTGTTCTAAATCCACTTTTAGATAGGACTTCCTCCACAGGGGGAGCAGCATCTAACACCGCAAAGATAATTACAAAGTTTATAACTGATCACAACTTATCAGATCCCTGGAGGTTTTTAAACCCAAATTCAAGAACATATTCTTTCTACTCACCAGTACATCATTGCTACTCAAGGATTGATTACTTCTTTATAGACAATAACTTCTTGCCTAAGATTAAATCTTGCAAATACGATGCTATTGTTATTTCTGACCATGCACCTATGATCTTGGAGCTAAAATTACTAAGCCCCATACACTCACCCGCAGATGGCCTCAACCCGCTTCTATTAGCTGACGAGAATTGTACTGAATTTATATCCAAACAAATCAAATTCTTTCTAGAGACAAATACATCCCCGAGATCTCTGCAGGAATACTCTGGGAAACTCTTAAGGCCTTCTTAAGAGGACAGATTATCTCATATCTTTCCCACAGAAATAAATCCGAAGCCAAGAAAGTAGCAGAGATAAAAAGCGAAATTACTAAAATAGATGAAGAACATGCCAGACTACCAAGCAGACTCTACATAGGAGGAGGCAGGCTCTACATTCAGAATTAAACCTCTTGACAACTAAAGAAACTGAACAACTAATTTACAAATCCAGACATCATTACTATGAACATGGAGAGAAAGCTAATAAGCTTTTAGCTCAACAAATTCACAAGCAAGAAGTGCATCGCAATCTCGTAATCACTAACACGAACGGAGATAAAATCGAACACAAAAATATAATGCACACTTTCAGAGACTACTATAAATCCCTATATACTACTGAGTTTAAAGAAGACAATACACAATCTAATGCATTTCTGGATACATTACAGATACCACAAATAGACGCTTTTAGTGTGGAGGAACTTGATAAACCTCTGGCATTATCAGAATTACTAGATGCTATAAAGTCACTCCAAGGTGGAAAGCAGCAGGCCCTGATGGCTACCCTGCAGAGTTTTACAAGAAATTCTCCGCTCAGCTAGCTCCCTCCTATTAGCAACATTTACAGAAGCCAGAGATAACCAATCTCTTCCACAAACCTTTCGCCAAGCACTAATCACTGTCTTTCCAAAACAAAATAAGGACTTATTACAATGTGCATCATACAGACCAATTTCACTTCTGAATAACGTTAAAATACTCTCTAAAATCATAGCTAGAAGGATGGAGAAAGTGCTCCCTCGTAATATCACAAGACCAAACTGGATTTATTAGGGGCCGACACTTATCTTCAAATCTTCACGCCTGTTTAATGTAATATACTCACCAACTAAATCAAACACCCCAGAAATATTATTATCATTGGATGCAGAAAAAGCATTCACATGATTGAATGGAAATACCTTTTACTACATTGGAGAAGTTTGGGTTTGGCCCAACATTTGTGCATGGATTAAATTACTGTATACTAACCCAGAAGCTTCAGTTTGCATCAACAACATTTGCTCAGACTACTTTAAACTAGAGCGTGGCACTAGACAAGGATGCCCTTGTCACCGCTGCTGTTTGCGATTGCCATTGAACCACTGGCAATACATTGTCGAAATACTGATCAGATAAAGGGGATTAGCAGAGAAGGACTGGAACAGAAAATCTCATTATATGCAGATGATATGGTACTGTATATATCGACCCAGAAAATTCTGTGCCTGCAGTCTTAGCAGCACTCACAGAATTTCAAAAGATCTCTGGTCTCAGAATTAATCTGAATAAAAGTGTACTCTTTCCAGTGAATTCTCAAGCATATAATATTAGATTAGATACCCTACCTTTTATCATTGCAGAACAGTTTAAATACCTAGGGTAAACATCACAAGTAAACATAAAGCTCTTTATCAACAAAATTTCGCGTCTGCATGGAAAAAATTAAACAAGACTTGCATAGATGGTCAACCCTTCATCTCACACTAGCTGGAAGAATTAACACTGTTAAGATGAATATTCTTCCTAAGCTCCTTTTTATTTCAAAACATCCAATATACATTAATAAATCATTCTTTAAGCAATTAGATTCAACAATAACCTCATTTATTTGGAATTCAAAACATCCAAAAAGAGCGACCCTACAAAGACAAAAGGGGCATGGCTTTACCTAACTTCCAGTTTTATTACTGGGCAGCAAATATACAGGCGATAAGAACCTGGACACAAATAGAAGAACATACACAGGCTTGGACCGCAATAGAAGTAAAATCCTGCAGTACTTCTTTGTATTCCTTGCTCTGTGCTCCAATAAACACACGTTATCGGCAATACACTAATAACCCAATTGTGCTCCACTCACTTAGAATCTGGAACCAATGTAGAAAGCATTTTAAGACGGAGAAGCTTCTATCTGTGGCACCTCTGCAAGAGAACCACCTCTTTCAACCTTCACAAACATATGCAGTTTTAATATCTGGAAAAATTTGGAATTAACTTGCTTAGAGATCTTTATATAGACAACGTCTTTGCATCCTATGAACAATTACATTCCAAATTTAACATTCCAGCTACACATTTCTTTCACTATCTTCAAATCAGGAACTTTGTTAAACAGAACCTTCCAGATTTTCCTCATCTTGCACCCTCATCCATGCTGGAAAAAATATTGCTCAATCTCAAGGACTTAGACTCCATCTCTGCAATATATAAAATCATTTTACAATCCCTCCTTTCAAAGATCCAAGAGGACACTGGGAAAAGATCTCTCAATTAATATATCAAAAAAGGAGTGGAAAGTAGCAATGCAGAGAATTCACTCGAGCTCCATATGCGCAAAGCATACAATTATACAATTTAAAATTATATATCGAGCACATCTGTCTCGACTAAAACTCTCCAAAATGTTTCCAGGGCATGATCCAACCTGCGAACGTTGCAACCAAGTCCCAGCCTCACTGGGTCACGTTCTGGGCCTGCACCAAATTAACATTATTCTGGACAAAAATTTTTAATTACCTTCAGACAGCCTTGGACTCACAATCCCTCCTAACCCATTAACAGCTGTGTTTGGGGTTCTTCCAGAGGGGCTTAAAGTGGAGAAAGACAAACAAATTGTGATTGCATTCACTACACCTTTGGCACGCAGACTTATTCTGATAAACTGGAAGAACCCAAACTCTCCTCTTTTAAGTCAGTGGAAAACCGATGTGTTATATTATTTGAAAAATCAAATACTCAGTTAGAGGATCCGTACAGACTTTTTTCAAAACATGGCAGGATCTAATCAGTAATATTTTAAAATAAGTTCATAAAGCACAGAGAATTTATTAATTTAGGTATATTTACAAGCCCTAAATTTTACGCCGTTTGGCTTGATCTCTCTCTCAGGGGTGGGGATCGATCTGTTCTTAACTCAATTTTTCTTTTTGTAAAAACTTGATTGCTTTGTATGGATTGCAATAAAATTAATAAAAATAAAAAAAAATCATAAGACTCCTATTTCAATTTCCACTTTTGACTTACTGTACAACTCTGACCAAGTCACTTAACCTAATCCAATTGTAAATAATAATTATAATAATAATGTACAGCATTATTCTACCAATCTATATTTCCAAAGACGTTTTGAATGATGTTTGCTTTATATTACTCTTTTTTACCACCAACAATTAGTTGTCTGTTTTAGGAAAACTACTAATAATTAATATTCTGTAAAATTATGTTAGCATTTGTTCAATGCTTTGGAGAAAGGACAACTACCAAGTGCAAGGGTGATGTGGCAGTCACTCTGCAACATGGCGCAGGTTTTATGTAAAGTGTTCTCCCCAGAAATTTTTTCCAGCCAGGTGGCACGAAAAAGTAGCCGTGTGGGGCAGAACAGGGAAATTTGGTGGTGGGGAAAATTAAATTTACACTATTTTTATTAGTTAAGTTTTATTAATTATTTTTCAATGCTCAATATGACTTCCTTTTTTAAGGTTTGACACTTGTGCCAGAATATTTTTATTAAATGTAAGAAGTATCCAATTCAGGATCCTGAAACCCTAACAAAAAGTTTAAATAACAATTGTCATGGCATAAACCAAGAGACACAAGTATGGTCGCTGTCGGGAAGAAAAGTGAAAACAATGAAAAAAAAGTATGGTAAATCTAATGAAGAAAAATTTTAAAATATTCTTCAAAGTCAACTTGCATATGCAGAAGGTGTCTTCAGTTAAATATTTTTTCTTCTTTTCTTCCAAGAAGCCCAGTTGTCTGCAGCTTTCCCATAATCAAAGTCTCCAGGATCTGAGCCCTCCAAGGTGATCGGCATGAGATTATTTCGAGTAGATTGATTCATGTGATTTCTCCAACATGTCTTGATCCTTTTTAGGGCAGAAAACTCCCTTTCACATTCAGCTGTGCTCACTGGAATAACTAGCCCAAAATGAGCTAGTTCGGCTAAATTTGGAAATGACTCTCTGAGCGCTGATGTCGTTGCCATTTTTAGTAAAATTTGTTTTGGATTGAAATCTTTGTATGATTGACTTCTGATCATTTTTGACGCAACTGTCCATTCTTGCCTGCTTCTTTCATATTTTAAAATTGGAGGGCTACCATTTTTGGAGTAATGATCAAAAAGAATTTCAGCAGACTCACTTGAATCGTGAGTTTCTGCATTGAAAACTTTTGAAAAGCTGGAAATGATTGGCATGTCAGGGAATCTTGCATCTAGGTGCTTGACAGCTGTCTCTAGGTATTTAACATATATTGTAGTTTTGAATGACATTACATCACTCTATGTATAAATAATGCGGAGATCTGACCATTCTTCTGCCAGACAATGATGAAGGCTTTGAAAATATCTCCCAGGAGTGTCTTTCAACTCCATGACGGACAATTTTGTGGTGAGCAAAATTGGCTTAATTTCGGTAAGATTGACACCTTGTCTTTGCCAAGACTTAGATATTTTGGGCAACAAAGGTAATATGTCTGAAAGCATCATCAGAGAGGAAACAAAATTGTACATTTTAATGCACCTGCTTAATCCTTCAGCTGTGATATCATTTTATTCAGTGGCCTCTCTTTCCAGCACAACTATGACACTCATAGACACTGGTAGTGACTGTACTGCAGATTTATGAGACGGCCATCTAGTGTCACTGGCCATTTTCAGCTTAATCTGGGGAATGTTCAGAATATTTTGGATTTCCATTAAACCAGCCATCCTAACTGAAGAATTTTGGAAGAAATAGAACAGCTGCCTTAAGATGTCATTCAGTTTTGTTAAATAAGGTACAGCAGCTGCTGCTTGGGCACAGAATCCAGATGATTTATCTTTAAGCAGTTTTGCCACACCTTTCTGTTTCCCAATCATAACAGCCACTCCATCTGACCTTAGTACAACCAGATTAGCGGTTTTCAAGCCTAGAGTGTCCACAGTCTCACTCAGTGTGTTGGTTATAGTTTCCGCTTTGCCATCAATCATATTGCGGGCTGATACAAAACTAATTCTGACCTCTTTAGTGAACTGGCAAACGTTTAATGTAAATAATTAATTTTACAACAGAGATGTCTGTGGTTTCATCACACAGAATACAGAAAAAATTTTCAGCATGTATATTTTTCAGTATGTTAGACTTTAATTCTGATGCTAAGACATCCAGCAGCTCTTGCATTATTCTTTCATAGGTGTAATGTGCACTTTTACCAACATTGAGATGTTGTAAAAAGGAACAACCCATTTCTTTACAGTGTTCCAACAGCTTTTCAAACAACGCTCTATGTGGCAACTCATTTTTTGCCAACCAATACATGGATCTTAAAGCTCCAACAAAGGCTATTGTAAGATATTTAACACAGATACAGATCTTTCAACTTGACCGATTCCAGTTTGCTCTTGTACACGCTTTCCTAACAGGTCAACAGAAGACTCAATGTGCGTTTTACTTTTTTCATGGTCCAGCAAACTTTCTTTTTGAATTCTTGTGCAAGACACATTTACCTAAGGTAACTCCCTCTTTGGGGAGTGTTTGTTTGAATATTTCATGGACAATGAGCACCACATACTACAGTAATCCCTCCATGATCGCGGGGGTTGCATTCCAGAACCCCCCGCGATAGGTGAAAATCCGTGAAGTAGAAACCGTATGTTTGTATGGTTATTTTTATATATTTTAAGCCCTTAGAAACTCTCCCACACTGTTTATAAATATTCTCTGCAAAGTTATACAGTAAACCCTCGTTTATCGTAGTTAATCCGCTCCAGAGAGATAAATGAATTTCCACAAAGTAGGATTCTTTATTTATAATCTAATATTTTCACAGTTAGAGCACAGAAAACCTGTTTACGACCTTCTAAATACGTTTTTTAACATTATTAGAGCCCTCGAGACATGAAATAACACCCTTTAGTCAAACGTTTAAACTGTGCTCCATGACAAGACAGAGATGACAGTTCTTTCTCACAATTAAAAGAATGCCTACATATCTTCCTCTTCAAAGGAGAGTGCGCGTCAGGAGCAGAGAATGTCAGAGAGAGAGAGAAAAGTAAACAAGCAAAAATCAATAGGGCTGTTGGGCTTTTAAGTATGGGAAGCACCGCGATAAAGTGGTCGCAATGAAGGGATCAATGTGAAGGTAGTCTTTCGGCATTTTTTGCAGGCGTGTCCGTATCTTCTAAGCAAACAGCCACTATGCAAACAGCCCCTCTGCTCACACCGCCTCTGTCAGGAGCAGAGAATGTCAGAGAGAGTGAGAGAGACAGAGAAAAGCAAATAATCAAAAATCAATACAGAAGCACCGCGCGGGAAGCATATCTTATATCAATGAGGAGTTTTATTTAATACGTAATACATACTCTGATTGGGTAGCTTCTCAGCCATCCGCCAATAGCGTCTCTTGTATGAAATCAACTGGGCAAACAAACTGAGGAAGCATGTGCCATAAATTAAAAGACCCATTGTCCGCATAAATCCGCGAACCAGCGAAAAATCCGTGATATATATTTAGATATGCTTACATTTAAAATCCACGATGGAGTGAAGCTGCGAAAGTCGAAGCACGATATAGCAAGGGATCATTGTATTTTCTTTGACCATTAGCCAATCAAAATCTTTAAACCACTGTTTATGCCGGATATGCGATGCTTATTAGATTTATCAATTGGCAGAGTGTGTGCTGAAGAGATTTCCCCTGATGGACCAGCTTCTGCAATGTTTTGTCTGAAACTGCCACATCAGGAATTGACGTCGCACCTTCATTAGTTTGTAGTGTCTCTTTTCTGAAAAAACTAGCAGTGCTGTTATCTGAACACTTTGTTTACTTATATTTGTAAAATGTTTGGAAAAAATTAAAAGTACCTAGGAATAAAACTTTTGAGTGGGAAAGCGGGAGCCTGTTGGAGATGGGTCAGTTTGACAAAACCCTCAGCAATTCAGTGACAAAATCTTTGCTCAGCACACAGTGTGTGCTGCAAGGGTTGCTGCTCACTTTTTGCAATATGGGCACAGGTCCAAATATGATCAAATATAAGAACGGCAGATGGGGTCACTTTAACAAAACCCTCAGTATGAGCACATATAAAAACGACAGTGGGAGTCACTTTAGCAGGAACCACAGTGAGTGCTACAAGGATTTTTGCACACACAACACACCTAATGCTTAAAAAACTGTATATGTATATATATATATATATATATATATATATATATATATATATATATATATATATATATATTGGTTTGGTATGTACTGAACAAGAAGAGAGTAGCTGTACGCTTAGCAACACTACACAGACTGCACTGACACTGAGAACAGAGGCGTCACTTCCTGATGCCCTTTTCTGATATCTGACAGGCTGGTTCCACTAGTCTTTTTTTATTTTATCAGTCCTCCTGTCGCCCGCCTACCTCCCCATACTCCTTGCTACTGTATTAAGCTGCTACACCCCCACTATTACCATGTACAGCCCCCTCTCAAAAGCCCACCTCGCCATACTCTTTGCTTGTGAACTCTGCTCCGCCTCTTCTCTTCTCCGCTATTAGCTTGTTCAGCATCGAGTGATCGGCAACATCCCGCCCCGCGCCTCTCCCCTCGCCACCTGCAATCCTGCTAATAAAATATTTGCCCACCCGTCTGCTCGTCCCTTGCCATCTCTGCAGATCATTAGATCTGCCAGTGCCAGAAGATCTGCGGCTGTCATCTCACAATGTCATGCAAGATGACAGCTGGGCGCTCAACATAAATTAGCTGAGCGGAGCGCACGGCTAAAAGACACTGGGGAGAACACTGATGTATTATAAAACAAAGTTATTATGCACGAGGGGTTAGGTATTTCACGCATATTTAAGTTATATTTTTATAATGTAATAAATATAATTAAACTAATATTTCACAAATGAAAATGATTATCTTTATAAACTAAATTGAAGATTATAAAGAAGCCGTGTAACAAAATTATTCAGGCTACTATCCTGCCATGATAGAAGCTGGTCCAGAGTGTGTAAGAAGAAGAGCACAAAGAAAACACTTACCTGCAGGAGGCACTTCTCCTCTGTTAATATCCACTGGAATGTGTGTGTCCACTAGTGAGTCTCCTAGAGGATTCTGGCTTGGCTCAGCTTAAAGAAACTGGGAAAAGTGAGGCATATGGTATTGCCACTAACCTCAAGTGAGACATGAGACAGAGTTGGCAATATGAATGTGCAAGCAATGGATGAAGCAGAACAAATGTGTGGAGTTCCATGGAAGGAACTGTGGAATACTGGGATAGCATCAAAGGCATTGGAAGGCAGCAAAGGAAGGATACGGCACTTTCAGATACTGAAAACATAACCCCCATTCTCAGCACCCCTCATACACCCCCTATAATACATCCAACTCCAAAAACAAAATTTCTTATAAGAAACTAAAGTCATGGAATGTATCAACTTCATTTACTGAGATATTACTGTAAACTAAAAAAACTAAAGATTACAATGAGTTGTCAACAGTAAATATGAAAAAACACCTTTCAGAAAAATACAGGAAACTACAGTTAAGTACAGAAACTAGTAATGAATATGGGTAGGGGAAAAAGGCACATATGATCTTAATGACTTTTCTGGTAAAGTTCAAGTTCAAGTTGTCAAATGCTATGCTAAGGGATAAATCACAATAATGAGACATATGAACTACTATGAAAGTAAATATCAGCCCTTCATGTTTTTATAATGTAGAAAGATTAGATAGGATTGTGCGAATAAATGTTTACATAAAAGTGAGTTTAACACAACTTAATTTTCTTTTTGAATGTTAACAATAAAATCATTTTATTTCTTTGAAATCTCAAAGCCATATTCCAAGTGTGATCAATAATTTATCTACCGGAATATGATAGAAAGTAGCAAACTTGTTGAAACAAGTTTGGCCATGTGACATGTCTCAAGGTTACTCATGCACAGTTGTGGCTCAGTGCGAGTCTAACATTCCAAGAAACAGGATGTCAGGGGACTCCTCGCACGAAACCTCATATCAGGCGTGCTGCTTCTTCGTGACAATGCAGCAGTTCACATGTCACGTCAATCACAGGATCCCATCCAAGAATGTGGGTTCCAGAAGATGAACCATCCACCCTATAGTCCTGACCTGGCACCCTCAGATTATTTCCTGTTCCAAGTTTTGAAGAAATCTCTCCGTAGACAGCGGTTTTCAAGTGATGATGGCATCAAGGCAGCTGTGACGTCCTGGTTTGAAGGTGAAACTGAAGATTTTTTTCAAAGGGATTAAAGTCATTACAGGAAAAGTTAAGCTTTCAGGGGATTATATTGAAATATAAAACAAACATTTTTTGAAAACTCTTTTGTTCGTACTAAGGAAGATAAATTATGGAATGACCCTCGTATAAATGCCACGTAAAATACCTAAGAAAGAGGATGTTAAATAAAATTAACAGCGCAAAGCTTTCTTGTTCATGGGTCCTGAATAATGTAAATGTCAAATTCTATTACGCCCTGTGCTATAGTAATTCTTTTGTTAAGAAGGATTATTTTTTGGGAATGCTCCACTCGATCAGCCAGCAATCAGAATCGGATGATTTCCACTAAAAAACACTTGATCAGTAAAAGGCCAACCACCAAAACAGACATATTCAGCCCATGCTTTTCTAAAATTTACAGTAATTTAGTTGCTGTGCTCCTTTCCTGTAGTCATGTAAACAAACATCAGCAAGTGGAAGCTTTTTTTTATCAGTGAACAAGATGTGAGTAGTATATTAGACTTTACATTAAAGAAAGTGGAGTAATAAACTGAAAAAAAGTGGAGAAGTAATCTTGTGCAAACAGATAAATGACAAGAAAAGCTACTTTAAGAAATTCTGAGCTTTATTTTGTCCTTTAAATTAAAATGAATACCGCTTGAGTTTGGACAGTATGCTTACAATGCAGAAGCTTGCGCTTTAAATTGGAAAAAGAAAAGATAAAGACAAATTTGAAATTGCTGCTTAATTAGCAATAGGATTTGTTTTTTTAAAGATATGTACTGTTTTTATTATCTGTTGCCGTGTGTCATACAGCCTAAGTTTTGGTAAGAAACAAGTACTGCATAATTAAAATGGTAACCCATATTTATAATTACAACCCAAAAATTACAAATGTCTAGCTGATACACTGATGGAAAAAGAACAACTGTATAACAATATAGTTAATGTATATTTTAACAGCAAAAAGCTGTAGGACAATTAATGATTTAAAACAATTAAAACCTAAAAGTGCATGTATATTTACATTTAAGCAGTGCTTAATTTCCAATATCAATTTATTGCTTGTTTGAGAATATATTTACATACATACATATTTTTGTTCTTAGAAAATTAGTGAAAAGTACTTTTTATAATTAAGCTGTGTTTCAGGTAAGTAAATTACTGAAAAAAAATTAAACAAAATGATAGCTTGTAATAATGAGAAGCATTTATTTTCATTTATACCATATGTATTATGGATAAATATTTTTTAGGGAAATTTTATTGGAATTGGCTGATCAAGTAACTTGAAAATCAGTGATCGGTATCGTCCTTATCAATACCTGATCAAAGCATCCTAATAGGGCATGATGGGGGTACTCAAGATGCAGTAAGTAACTGCTTCCACTAGACACGCTTATGTCCAGAAGAAACTAATACCTCTTTACAAATACCTGGTAATGCTACTGTAGATTATTTTCTCTTTGGGATACAATATGAAAAGTCTGAATAAATGGAGAAAACTGGATGCTTCTTAATTTACAATGTAGCATGAAACTGAGGAGTTCCTGGATTTCTGTTGTTTAAGCTAGACATGTACTTGGTGAATGGCCTACATTAACAGCACACAGAGATAGATAGAACAAGTCATCCACCTATAGCTAATCATGTTTGGGGCTGGCTAATACTTGGATGAAAGACCATCTAGGAAAAGCCTGGGTTGCTGCTAGAAGAGGTGTTGGTGAGGCCAACAGGGATCACTTACCCTGTGGTCTGTGTGTAGATCCCGGTGCCCTAGTGCAGTGACAAGGGCACTGTGCTAAAAATATCGTGCCATTCTTCACATGACACATAAAACTGAGGTCTGTGGTCATTAAAGATCGCTGGGCATCTTTTGAAAGCAGTAGTGCTCATCTCAGTGACCTGGCTAAATCGGCCATCGTGGCCTCATCCATTCTGACCTACCAATAATCCCTTGTCTCTAATTCTCTTTCTCTCACCTCTTCACCACCTAATAGCTAATGTGTGGTGAGCATACTGGCACAATAATGGCTGCTGTTGCATCATCAAGGTGAGTGCTTCCTCTCTATCTATGTAAAGCACTTTTAGGAACAAAAAAAGCATTACACATACTGTACGTAAGTAATTATTATTATACTTTTCATGGTCAAAACTATAATTTATCTCAGGATTTACTTAGACAATTGAGATCTTATTTTATAACATTAATATGTCTTCCTATAAAGATAATGAGATGTTTAGTCCTTTTACTAAACCTTATCTATAAAACCCAGAATACAACAATACAGATTAATACAGATCAGTTTAATAACTGATTAAAGGAGAGAGAAAAAGGGGTATGGGGGAGGGATAAACAGACTGTAGCAAGTCTACAGTCAATGAAACTGATGATATTTGACAACTAGTGGTATATTATGAGGAAAATGTAAAATACTGCCCATTGAGAATGAAGGTTTAGGTGTAGGGAGTGAAACCTAGTGCTATTAATACTGAAAAAAATTATACTTTGTGGAGATGAGCCCACTATGCAATGTGAGGCTGTTGTTTATGTTACTTATGGGAACAGCTTTCTAGCACTTATGAAAAATCTTTCCATTTCCCTAAAATGATGTAGAAAGGTTGCCAGTGCTGGGACTTTACACCAAGATTTGGATTTTCTGATCTTTGTCCAATATTATACAGTAGGTTTTTATTTTAATTTTTAACAAAATTAAGTTTGTCTATATATATATTACATTGTATTGTGTGTGTATTGACATTGATGGAGACTTCTGCCAACTACAGACAAGTTCAGAATGTGTATCATATATATATATATATATATATATATATATATATATATATATATATATATAAACATGGAATTCTTTCACGGTTCAGTGAGCACAGACTCTTCAAGGCAAGAGCAGCAGCCACCACATTGGCTGGAAGCAGTGTCCCTGATAGCTGGCACACATTCCTTCCCTTAAGGTCATTTGCACTTGACTTTCCCACTCTACAACTTCGCCATGTGATTGAATAGGAAAGGTTATAATGAACAACAAGTCCAAAAACACCCACATTATTTATTCCTATTCTCTTCATTATATGCATTGTACTTTCAGATGAACATTCTTTGGTTGGCAGCTCTCATGCAAACAGAACCTGCTCCTACGATTAAAGATTATTTGATTTTGTCAGAGAGAGTCTTGGACTAGCTAGAGTTGCTGGGTATGTCAGACTAGATAATTGCTTTTAACAGGAGCATGACACAGACTGCCACTGATTCACTAAAATTATGTAAATGTAGGCTATTATTGAAAATTGTTGGAAACGTCATCTCGTGTAAAGCTTTAGACATTACTGAAAGAGACTCAATAGAAACTACACATTGATGGTTATTTTCATGAAAACTTCACCCACACAGTAAAAACAGGATACGTACCCTGAAAGTACCAAGAATCTGTAAAGTTAATTGTTTCCGACTTTGTTTTGTTATTATAAACTGTAATGGATGGCCAGCCATTTATCCCGGCCAATACCCCCAAGCCGCCAGGTGGAGCCCTCCTTGCAGCGTGGAGGTCCCCAGAAGACCAGCAGGGCATCATGGACATTGGAGTTTTTATGCAAAGCCCTGCTGAATGCCGTGGGGGCCACAGGAGGGAGCTGCAGGGAGGACCGAGGGCTTCTTCGTGCCCTGTGACCCGGAGGTTCGTCACAGGAAGAGCGACGGACTTCCGGGTTGAAGAAAGAGACTATTTACCCTGACCCGGAAGGGAAAAGGACTTGTGGACTATTGGGCAGAAACACTTCCGGGTCAGGGATTATAAAAGGTCTATGGGAACTCCCAGAGAACGAGCTGAGCTGGGTGGAAGGGTGGCAACGCGTCTGGGAGCTGGAGGATTGTTTATTATTGTGGTTTATTGTAATTAAATGAGTATTGTGGTGGAGAGTGTGCTTTGTGCACTGTGGCGACAAAATAAAGTCAACTTGAGGACTTTTACCTGGTGTCTGGAGTCGTGGACAGGGGTTCAAGGGAGCGAGAGCGCCCCCTATCGTTTACAAAACCTATTTCCAAAAGTCAGAAGACACATTTGCTGAAATCAGATCCCTTGTCTTTTAGGAGTGGACAAATTGGGTATGTCTTAAAGGTTTACTTTGACATTTAGTCTGCCAATCTTTTGTAATCATATGGGGTAGAAACTTTTTAAATTTATAAACCATGATTGACTTTACAATGGTTTCCCAGGGCAAATACATACATGGCACATCAGCGAAAAAATAACCAACTTCAAAAATATAAAACTTAAAATTCTTTAAGGCCATCCGCTAGGTGGGTTTCAATACTTCATGTGTGTTTTTCTTCTATTTTGTTTTTTTTTTTTATAGCTGTGGCTATTGTTTCATTATTTTACACAATGCTTTTGTTGGCAACAAATGCTAGTGTTTCAGAGTTGGTAGTTAGGGGTGAATGAACAGCCCGGGCTCATCACAATATACCAATAAATGTGTCCCAAAAAACGGAAAAAACACTACAATAATGATGTAAAGCAGATCAAAATAATTTTTAAGGTTAAACAACACTGAATGTAACTTAAACCTTTGACCAAATACACTAGCTTAGCTACCATATAATGTAATACGCCATTAAATGTCCAAAAGATTATTACAGTATCCATCCCATCCTTTGTATATATAAATAGAATAAGAAGTAAATATCGCCCAGGACAGAGGATCTTTCTCTATTATGACTATAATTTATGCACAATGCTACCAAGTACGGCAAGTTAGACACTGAACACATATCGCCTGATAGTTACAAGAGTGTATTCCACACAGTTAAATTTACTTTAAACAAATGCAAGAAACACTGCTATACCACTTGCCAGGCTAAATATTTTCTCCATACTCAGAAAACACAAAAAGATATTAACAACATTCATGGACACCCACTACTGTTATAAAAATTTAAATATTTCTCCTACCGGGAGGTAGCCAGAAGATTCCACATTGTCAGTTATATTTTGTCTGTCTCCCCGGGAATGGAGTTTGGCGAAGTGTCGGCGGGATTGACGATGAGGTGCTTCCCGCTGTAACAGAGTTCCCTCAGCTGGATTGACATTTTCCACCTGAAACACATGTTCAGGGTCCTGATTAAACATCCAGTTTTTCCATATCAGTGACAGTCTGTGAAGCCGAAGCAAACTCATAAGGAAGGCATTAAAACACAGGTAGATGAAATAAAGGAAAAGACAAAAAAAAAAAAAACTGAAGATACAGAACTCTTTCAAGCACAAATTTTGCACAGCTGCTCAAGGCAACAGAGAATCTTTAGTAAATTTTCAAAAGTGCCTTAAAAAGTTTCTGCAGCAAGAAAGAGGTCACCATTTCCTGGAAGGAAGCTGTAAGTTTACAAATTTCCCCTCATGCTACACTAATGCTAAACAACACGCAACACGTCTTCTTTTCCTGTGTGACATCTCAAACAAAAGAGATACTCAGCACAAATACAGTAAAGTATACAGTACCTTTGAGGGAGAGTAATTAGATAAAATTATATAAAGAAAAAATCTACATACAACAATAATAGCAATAGCTAAATGTTAGTTTTTGGTTTGTTTTTTTAAACAACAACTTGGGGGAAAAAAAAGATGTTTGGTTTGTTAGCTAAAAGAAAAAAAAACAGCTCAAGACAAAAATAGGAAATCTCCTTCTAGCTACAGCAACATGTCAACAACAGTTCATTCATTCACAAAGCCCAATCATCCTGGCCTGGGAAGCAAATCAGCAGGAGAAAACTGTATAAAACAGATCTCTTCTCGATAAAAACCCAAAGCAGAAATGTGATGTTTTTTTTAATAGTTTTGCTCTGCTTTTGAATACATTCTGTTAAAAAAACCCACTAAAACAACAAAATAGCCAATAAGCGGGAAGAGGTCATACAGTCATAGGTAAAAAGGGAATAGAGAAGGGGAGCTCAGCACACTACCATGTGAAGTGACTTTGCAGAGGTTTAGCATGGAGAATGTGATGCTGCCAGTGCACATTTACTGTGGTCAGTTGGTTAGGAAGTCCAATATTCTGTTGCAGTGGGTGGGCCATGTCCTAAACAGAGGAGTCTGTCTGTCAGCTTTCCTGTTACAACAGTGTTAAATACTGAGCTGTAGTCTATAAACAGGACTCTTGCATAACAGTTTTTATTATCATGATGTGCCAAAAAGGTATGGAGTGCAAGACATATGGCCTCCTCTGTGGTGTGGCTATGATAAAATGTAATCTGGACGAGGCCAGGAAGGTCTACAATATACTGTTTAATATATTCCAACACTAGTCTGTCAAAACACTTCATCATGATTGAAGTGAGTAACAACAGTCTACAATCATTGAAACAAACCACTTTAAGATTATCAAAGATCTTGATCTCTGCATCTTAAATAAGAGTTTGACATAAATCATTAAAAATTCTCCATTAAAATCACTGTCTACAAGTCTATTCAATCCAAATGCAACAAAACCAAACACCCTTCTTCCAATTTCGGTGAGAATGATCAAAAATCATTTTTTTCGTTCTGTCAGGAGTTCACTCTATGAGATGTCCCTATGGAAAAAGAATATACAATTCTGTGTTAGGAGAAGGGCATTCTGGGAGGCAGAAGTGAGTTTAATGTTGCATGAGGAAGAAGAAGTGAACATCACAGTCAATAAGCATTGTATTTTATTATTTGTGAATATGTATTGTAAACCCTAACCCTTTACTATTGTCAATTAAAGGTTACTCATCAGCCACTTTATAAGGTACATCCTGCTGGCACTGGGTTGGACCCACGTTTGCCTTAAAAACTGCTAATTCTTTGTGATATAGATTCAACAATGTGCTGGAAACATTTCTCAAGGATTTTGGTCCATATTGACATGACAGCATCATGCAGATGCTGCAGATTTGTTGATTTGCTCTTTCAAACAAAATGAAATCAAGCACTATCTTCTGTTTTGTGCTTCATTATCATGTAAGCTTTGTGACATGGCACTTTATCCTGCTGGAAGTAACCATCAGAAAATTGGTACACTGCAGTCTTAAAATGATGGACATGGTCATCAACAATACTCAGGTAGACAGTGGCATTTAAACAATGCTCAACTGGTACAAAGGGGCCCAAAGTGTGCCATGAAAATATCCTCTACACCATTATACCACCACCACCAGCAGCATGAACCATTTATACAAGACAGGATGGACGCATGCTTTCATGTCATTGATGACCAACATCTGAATGTTGCAGCAGAATGTGAGACTTCTTAGACCAGGCAAAGTTTTTCCAGTGTTCAATTGTCCAATTTTAGTGAGCCAGTGCGAATTTTAATCTCTTGTTCTTGGCTGACAGGAGTGGCACCTGGTGCAGCCCCATGCTTGTAGCCCATCTGCTTCAAGGTTCTATGTATTGTGCATTCAGAAATGCTCTTCTGCACACCACGGTTGCAAAGAGTGGTTATGTGTTTGCCTTTCTGTCAGCTCAAAATAGTCTGGCCATTATACTCGGAACTGTGGCTTCAACAAGGCATTTTTGCCCCACTTACTGGATATTTTCCCTTTCTCGGACCATTCTCAGTAAACCCTAGAGATGGGTGTGTGTGAAAATCCCTATAGATCAGCAGTTTCTGAAATAATTAAATCAGCCCATTTGGCACTATAAACCATGTCAAGTTCAAAGTCACTTAAATCACTTTTTTCCCCATTCTGATGCTCAGTTTGAACTTCAGCAAGTTGTCTTGACAATGCCTAAATATACTGAGTTATGGCCATGTGATTGGCTGATTATGTATTTGCATTAGCTAGCAGTTGAACAGGTGTACCTAATCAAGTAGCCAGCAAGTGAATACACACATCAGCTCTTGAAAATTTATAATAATACAGTAAGTACACCCCCAAAATTTGCAGGGGTTACGTTCCTAGAGCACCCGTGAATTGTGAAAAACTATGAATTTTGGATGTAGTTAAAAAAATGCCTATTTTTATAGTTTAAACCCTAAATATGCCACCAAAACACTTTAATTTAATTTCAAACTCGGCTTAATACATTACCTAAAAAAAAGAATGTAAAGGTAAACCCATATACTGCACAGTACTGTACTGCTATGTCTCCTGCAGTGCTAGAATGTAAAATACCGCTATGTTACCGCTAAATGTGCTGTAATTCATGCAAGTGCGTTTTTATTGACAGAAGCCTTAGAAGGTGCAGGGCCTTTCGGTGGCATCTTGGGGCTTTAACTCTTAAGCTGCCACATTCTTGGGGGTTAATTCATCCCTGGATGCAAAATACTTTTTTGCTGCACTTTAAGTAAACTGCAGCACTGATCATTTTTACTCACTGCCAATGAACTGTAAAAACTATTTTAAAAAGTTACTGGAACAATATGTACAAGGTGTAACTGACGCCATGGATGAAATCACAGAGCCAACTGCGCTTGAATTGGCTGCATGCAAGCACACAGAGATAAGAGCTGATGCTGACAGGCTATAGTGCACAGGCTCAATCCCAGAGACAGTCAGGCTGCAGTGCTGCAGGGTGTCACACTTGGGTAACAGAATTGCACAGAATCACAGGAGATTGTTGAGACAGGAACTTTATTCAAACACTTCAAACAAACAGAAGTAAAACAAACTCAGTATGCAGTTAGTTATGGATTAAAAGAACAGGCAAACATCAGAGGGGAGGACAATGGGAGTGTGACCCGCAAAAGAAGTAGAGGATGTCTGGGGAAGGAGAGAGAAACAAAGCAATAAGCCAAAAAGGACACATGCTGTTCAGGCTTTTAAGTATGCGTAGAGTCGCACGAGAAGCATATCACGCGATACAGCAGCCGCAAGTAAGGGAGCAATGCGAAGGTAGTCTATCAGCGTTTTTTAAGAGGGTTTTTTTGAAAAACACTCAGCTGGGGATGCATTATAGTCAATCAGCAGCAAGGAGAAATAAATAACGCTGTAGCGGTCAGGTGCCCCTAAGATTCACTCCGTCGAGAAGACACCGATTTATTTATTTATGGTGGAGATTCCAGGGACGCACCCAGCCTTAGCCGGACCTGCACACACTCACAAACAGAGACAAAAACAAAGCAAACCGGTAATCAAACAGCAAATAAAGAATGTAATGAAAACAAATGAAAACAACGATACCACCCCTGTTCCCCTTATGTTGATTACACATTAAATACAACAAAGCACAAACAAAACACACAGAGTAAATCATAAAAAACTTTCATGAAAAACGGCAACAGATGAAATGTAATGATGAAAATACATAGTCCAGAGATCCGCATGTTGAATGGGAATATAAAGATAGTCCTACTGCTAGTTCCTGAAATGGTGAAGATGGGTGGACAGGTTCAGCAGCGCTCCTTTCTTTGCATGATGGCCATGAATCCACTTACAGTCCTCATGTACACAGGCAGACGGCAGACAATCCAGGTGCACAAAACGATCCGGGACAAAATGAATAAGTACAGGTAACCCAACAGAAGGCAGGCAGACAGGAACTTGTAACACAAATTACAAAAACTTTTTTTTTGCTTTTGGTCACCAGCCCCCTTTTTAAAAGCCGCGCTGACATCCTTTGATCCCAACAGCCCCAGCACCCTCAGCAGAAGACCACTGCAGGGACTACTTGGAGTTGCAATTTCAAATTCTATTGGCTACTTTCACCATCCCAAGCCGCATTTTCCAATATAGTTGCTTCCTGGTCTCTCTACAGTGCAGTATTGCCACGAAAAAAGGCATAAAAATTGTGAAGAATATTTGCGATTTCCGCTAACAATTATTAGATAGATTCTAAGGAAAAGTCCATGAATGACTGAGCCCGCGAACTCTGAACCGCGACTTCATGGGGGTCTACTGTGTATACTGCGGATAAAGGGTGTGGTTATGCAATAGGAGTTAACTGCACCAAAAGAGTTGTTTCCCACCAATTTTTCCAGTATCCTCAGAGCATGATAAAATTAGTTCCTCTGTTTTCCAAATCATGCTGGTGCTGTTTTTTTTTTTTTATTCATTATGATCTATGGGGCAATATACTTATGCAGTATACAGTATAACAAGGCTTGAATTTTAGAATGCTGAATACAGTATGTATAGCTAATAGGATCAGACATAGGGCAGTAACCTCTTTAGTCTCAATGCCACATGTTGGAGAAATCTGAAGCACACAACCTATATAATACACATATGCATGAATTTATCATTTTTTTGCAGCTCTGTTCTTAATGAGCACATACATTATTAATGGACAAGAGCTTCAAAATTTAAATTTAAAACTTGACTCCAAGCTGTCCTTCAGATTTTTTTTATCTTCAACTGAACTGATACTGTACAATGGTTAAGTGATCTTAAAGGGGTAAGTTTGTTATTTTTCAAGTAATAGTTATTTCTTGACAAACATAGTACTTATGCATTTACCATGCAAAATCGAGTTCTAAAGTTAAACTCTTTCTATAAATTAAAAAGAAATCTTGCCTACATTGGTACTTTTACATTGTAGTCTATGGGCACAGAGGAAAAGCTTAAAAACAAAACAGCAGACTTTGTTTATGTTTTTAAGCAAGGTGCAAACTGTTAAAATGTCAGTTAGGCACACAACTAAGACTTTATTAATAAGTCAACAAATGGAATGACTTGAAAATGGGGAAAAAAAGCATAACATCCTGAACCATAAAAAATGGCATACCAGGAACTTAGCCAATTACTAAAGAAAAGGGGAAAAATGGGAAAAAAAGTTCCCGTGGTTAGGATTTTAAACTATTCTTCACTGTTGCCTTGAGCTACAATGGCCAAAAAAAACTATGAAGCCTACTATAACAGAGCTTTACTGTTGTTAAACAATGACATCACTGATTTGGTGTATTATGCTTAAAAATTAGAAAAACAATAAAAACAGTAAATGAACAATTCTTTATACTAAAAAAAGACTTGCTCTTTCAAACAAAACAAAGTCAAGCACGATCTTCTGCTTTGTGTTTCACATAGGTAGCCTAAGTTTAAAAAAAAAAAAAGCTTTGTGTAATATCATCACAACAAGAAAGAGGAACAAACTTATCATGCTGCTGACTGCCAAACAGTGTGTGTACAAAACATGTGGTAATACCAATGCTAATGCTAATAAGCGAGCATAACAAATTTCTCTTCCTCTTTGGTACAAGCCACAGAGCTCTCTGTCTGAACACAAGCACACTCTCAAATGTAGAACAGAATTTCTTTATGCACTTATTAAATGCATATTTAACAGTAACATTCCAAATGATTAGAAATGGTTAAGCTTTGCGATGTAAGCAGAAGACCTTGGATTTTACGTAATAGCTACAGTATGAGGTGTCTAAGCATGTATAAATTAAGAGTTTTAGACCTATATCTTACAATATCTTTAGATTGATAAAAATAACAACAAGGAAATTATTGGCTCCATACACAGTAGTGTTAATTTTTGGCTCACAATCAAATGAAAAGTTTAGCAAATACATCCCATCCCTATTAAAAAATATTATACATGTTCTTATACATTTTCATTTTGAGAAACACTATCTCTTCTTTAAATATAAAATGAAATAAAATGTAGTAGCGCTGCACATGTTCTTACTCATACGTACCTGTTTATCCAGTCTGGAATTAATTGAAGAGCCTATTCTGCCTGCTTTAGGCACAAGGCTGAAGTCAATACTGGACACAGTATCAGTCCATCAAGAGATACATTGACACACGTCCATTCCCCTTTGATTTAAATTTCGGCCCTATCTACTTGGACAACTGAACTGAGCGTTTTTCTGCCGTCTGTTACGTCAAATGAGTGTGGATTGAATGTAAAGTGTTTTTATGCTCACTGCAGCAAATCAGACAGTCCACACGGGCTTTTACCACTTGCATTCGGTTGGATGTGTACTCAGATGGCATCAAAATAGCATTGCATGCAGCTTTTTCTTTGCATCAGTTTCTGTCCAAATCCTGATAAGTGTGAAGAAAACGTCTATATTGCATGTACAAGTCATTTGTTGAACGTTCTGGAGGACCGGATATGTATATGTATGCATATGTATATATGCATATCTACTCTCTATATATAAAATCCTAAGCCTAAAAGTGCAACGATTTTATGTGACTTTTATGTCACGTTTGTTGTCATGCTTTAAAATCAGGCTTATTTTAAAACCTACATATATATGTTTGGTATCATTCTTCAGAGTTTATCGAACTTTAATGTGATGTTGTTAGATTTTCAGATTCTTATTCTGTTTTTAAATTATAAACTAAAAACTATTAAGAAGTCAGGTCCCATGAGATGAGAGTTTGTGCCAAGAGATTTAACCATGTCTGGGGTCAGAAATAAAAGACAAATATGCATTATATATATATATATATATATATATATATATATAGTGGTGTATGGCCGGCCGTTTATCCCGGCCAATATCCCCAAGCCGCCAGGTGGAGCCCTCCCTGCAGTATGAAGGTTCCCCGAAGACCAGCAGGGCATCATGGACATTGCAGTTTTTATACACAGCCCTGCTGGATGCCATGGGAGACAATAGGTGACACTGCAGGGAGGAACAACGGTTATTTACCCTACGCCCCAGAAGTACATCCGAGTCACATGGACAAGGGGAATGACGTGCTTCCGGGGTGAAGAAAAGGACTTTTTATCTGACCCGGAAGTGATAAAGGATCACATGGACTGGGGATTGGGACACTCCTGGGTCAGGGACAATAAAAGGATTGTGGGAGCTCCCAGACGGCAAGCTGAGCTGGGTGGTAGGAGGGCAACGCATCTGGGAGTGGTGGATTGTATTTGCGATAGTGATTATTGTGTGATTTATGAGTATAGTAGAGGAGAGGGTGCTTTGTGCACTGTGGAAGATTAATAAAGTCAACTATTGGACTTTAGTCGTGGACAGGGGTTCAAGGGAGCGATAGCGCCCCCTATCTGTCACAATATATATATATATATATATACACACACACACACACACACACACACATACATACATACACACACAGTGCCTTACAGCAGAGCAGTATGTATGTTTATCCAGACTGTAATATTCACACCCTGTATTTCAATTATGATTAGTATTTTATTCCCGTTGGATTCATTATCTAGTTTAAATTAAGGATAAGTGTCTTTTTAAAATGCTCTCATTATAATAATTTTGTTGGTCTTAGTGCAACTACTGTAATTATGTAAATTCTGTAGGCCACCTTGAAATTGCTTCCTCATAATTGCACGTTTGATCTCAGAAATATTTTGCCAGGTGATTTTAATTTTTTGGCAGTATTTTACTTTGCTTTTAAGTATATAAATAAGACTGGATTTCCTTAACTGTTGTTTCCATCAATCTCATTAGCAAACTACAATTAATATCTTATTATATAGACCATATGAGGCGCTTGTGCTAATCTCTGGAGACTTTAACCATGTAACGCTGGATAAAACATTACCTGCCTTCTTCCAGTATGTGGACTGTAACACCCAGGGAAATAGGACTATCAACCTACTGTATGCAAACGTTAAAGACGCATACAGCGCCACCCCGCTGCCTGCGCTTGGGAAAGCTGATCATAACCTGGTTCTACCTCAGCCTCACTACAAACCAAGAGTGAAGGTGCTACCTACAACCACACGATCATTCAGGAAGTAGTCCCCTGAGGCAGAGCAGGCTCTGAGAGACTGCTTTAGAACTACAGACTGGGATATACTGCTGGGGTCACATAAAGAGAACATTGAAGAGGCTGTTGATTGCACAACTGATTACATAAACTTCTGTATGGACATTGTAGTTCCAGTAAGAACAGTATGCTGCTATGCTAACAACAAGCCATGGATTACAAGTGACATCAAAGGCCTTTTGAACCAGAAGAAAAGAGCTTTTAAAGACGGTGATCAGCATGAGCTCAAGTGCGTCCAGAAGGAGCTCCGAGTCCAGCTCAGGGCGGCGAAAGAGCAGTACAGGAGAAAGCTGGAGCAGAAGTTGCAGAACAACAGCATGAAGGAAGTGTGGAATGGGATGAAGATTATCACTGGCTGCAGCTAGAAGCGCGTTGCCACCATCGAGAGAGACGTGGAGAGAGCAAACCAAATGAACTTCTTTAATAGGTTTGACCACCCTAACCCACTCTCACCTCCGAGTACTGCATCCTCCAACCATCCTTCTGCTGATACCAGCATAGGTGAGACATCCCCACCCGCAATTACAGCAGCACAGGGGACCAGAGAGCTGAGGAGACTTCGTGCCAGCAAAGCAGCGGGTCCAGATGGTGTATCGCCACGGCTGCTGAAGGCCTGTGCGTTGGAACTGGGGAGTCCTCTACAGCGCATCTTCAACCTGAGCCTGGAACAGGGGAGAGTCCCGAGGCTTTGGAAAACATCTTGTATCACCCCAGACCCAAAGGGATCACGTCCTAGTGAGCTGAATGACTGCCGGCCTGTTGCTCTGACGTCACATGTGATGAAGATCATGGAGCGGCTGCTGCTTCACCACCTGAGGCCACAGGTTCACCACGCCCTTAACCCTCTGGAGTTCGCATACCAGGAGAAGGTGGGAGTGGAGGATGCCATCATCTATATGCTACACCGATCCCTCTCCAACTTGGACAGAGGCAGAGGTGCTGTAAGAATTATGTTTTTGGACTTCTCTAGCGCCTTCAACACCATCCAACCTCTGCTCCTTAGGGACAAGCTGACTGAGATGGGAGTAGACTTACACCTGGTGGCATGGATTGTGGACTATCTTACAGACAGACCTCAATATGTGCGCCTTGGGAACTGCAGGTTTGACATTGTAGTCAGCAATACAGGAGCACCGCAGGGGACTGTACTTTCTACAGTCCTGTTCAGCCTGTATACATCAGACTTCCAATACGACTCGGAGTCCTGCCACGTGCAAAAGTTTGCTGATGACACTGCTATTGTGGGCTGCATCAGGAGTGGGCAGGAGGAGGAGTACAGGAAGCTAATCAAAGACTTTGTTAAATGGTGCGACTCAAACCACTCACACCTGAACACCAGCAAGACCAAGGAACTGCTGGTGGATTTTAGGAGCCCCAGGCCCCTCGTGGACCCCGTGATCATCAGAGGAGACTTTGTGCAGAGGGTACAGACCTATAAATACCTGGGAGTGCAGCTGGATGACAAATTGGACTGGACTGCCAATACTGATGCTCTGTGTAAGAAAGGTGAGAGCCGACTATACTTTCTTAGAAGGTTGGCGTCACGCTTGGACAAACTTGTTAAGGCAGGCTCTATTGTAGGAGTAAAGTTGGACAGTTTAACATCTGTAGCAGAGCGACGGGCATTAAGCAAACTCCTGTCAATCATGAAGAATCCACTGCATCCACTGAACAATGTCATCAGGCAGAGGAGTAGCTTCAGTGACAGACTTTTGTCACTGTCTTGCTCCACTGACAGACTGAGGAGATCGTTCCTCCCCCACACTATGCGACTCTTCAATTCCACCTGGGGGAGTAAATGCTAACATTACTCAAAGTTATTGTCTGCTTTTACATGCATTTTTATTACTCTTTAATTAAATTTTTTTTTTTTGTATGAGTATACTGCTGCTGGATTATATGAATTTCCCAGTGGGATTAATAAAGTATCTATCTATCTATCTAGCTAAATAATTATAACTTTTACAAACACATTTTTAATGGATGCAAAATATTGTCTAATTATTGTTACATTTTTTGCCAATACCCTACGCACCACAAGTACTGGAGTACTAAGTACAACGATGCAGTTCAGGGAGCTAGAACCAGGATCCAGACATACATAGTCCCCTGACCTTTTGCAAAGTCATCACTCACTGCAGTAAGAGCATACATTAAGACAACAGAAAAGGCACCCGGAGAGTTCTTTAATCGAAGTCTCATAATATGCTCATTGACAGGAGTGATGTCAGACACCATAGGAAGGAGCTGCTCCACCACAGCAACTGCTACTCCCTAAGGATGACAGCCAGACCAATAAAAGGTTTACCCACCTACAGAGATCTGGCCAGTCCCAGGTCTGCACACCTCAGACTGTGCCACCACTAAAATATGGAGTGTACGAAGCTCCTCTGACAGCAAAGGAAGATGGTTGTCATGTTGGAGAGACAACACGTTCCATGCGTCTACCTGGATGGGCCACCTCAAATTGGAACCAAAGTGCTGCCGTGAAGTGGGTGACACCTCAGCACCACACCAGTTTCGATCCACAACAGACCTGACCCTATTGCTTGCTGAGATCTCCGAGGATGCATTTGTCTCAAGAAAATAATGAATTTGCTTGCATATGAATTCTGTACAGTTCTCATCAGCAAATTACAGGGGCTTAAGACGCCAGCTATGAGATGAGTATGTAGGATGCAGTAATGTAAGCTCCATGATCAGAGGGGCATGGTCAGAAATAACAGTAGCATCTTAGTTAGAAGATCTGATAGTGGTTATGGATGAGAAGAAGGAGTATGCTCTTAGGTTAGGAATTAAGAAACTCCTTGGGTTAGATAAGTTATGAACCGTTACAAACTGTGTAATTATCTTTGCACTATTAGACATTATCGCCAGGTCTAGATTTAACAGACAATTAAAGCCTAAGGCATTATAGATTTGTTCACATTAGGAATAGATGCAAATGCATTTTGGAAGAAAGCAATATCATCCATGTTCGGTGCATAGACATTAATCAAAGTCATTTTAGTATTAGATAAATTGCCATCACCATGACATATTGCCCTTTGGAATCAGATATTGAATCTAACAATACAAATGGGAGTGTTCTGTGTACTAAGATTCCCACACCCCTGGTTTTCTTTGTATAGCTAGAGTGAAAAATTTGGCCAGACAACTCTCTTTCCAACCGAAACTAATCCTTGCTTAATAACTGAGTCTCCTGTAAAAATACTGTCTTGCCATTTAGACTTGTTAAGTGCGAGAATACTTTCTTTCTCTTTAATTCATGATTGAGACCCTTGACATTCCAGCTCACAAAGTTAACTATTTGATCATGGAAATATTTCTTCTGAACTTTTGTTGACATTTTGTAGTCTTAACTTAAGGTAGTAAATTGTACATATTATAGGTTTACCAAGTGATACAACCATAGAGCGTATTGTTATGTTGTCACAGACGGTTATTGGGATATCTATACTAATAAAAGGCAAAGCCCTCACTGACTGACTGAATGACTGACTGACTGACTGACTCACTCACTCATCACTAATTCTCCAACTTTCCGTGTAGGTAGAAGGCTAAAATTTGGCAGGCTCATTCCTTACAGGTTACTTACAAAAGTTAAGCAGGTTTCATTTCGAAATTCTACGCATAACGGTCATAATGTCATAATCAACAACGTCCGCCATGTTAAACTTTCTTATTTATCACTAGAATTACCAGAGCCTACAAAAAAACTCATAGATCCGTCCCACCTTAAATCGCTACTTAAATCCGTCCACACATCTTCCAGGGTCTTTTGTCCTGTTAATGTGCAGATTAAGAGCAGCAAGCAGCCGGCTATTCCATCCCCCACCGTCGCAGAACATGCACGAACTTCTCACACCTCATGCCTTGATTGATTATCTGGGAGTGAAGTGGAGTTTTAGAGTGGAAATAATAGATTGTGTACAGTAATCTGTATAAACACATTGTTAAAACAGTAACTTTTTCATATTTTATTAATAAATGTTACAAAATGTTGGCATAAACTATAGAATATACGAAGCCTGATTTACAAAGATGAAATAAACACTTTCACAAAAGGTTCAAAAACAACATAGCAGCTTCCTTGTTAATGTTAATTGCAGTCTCAGTTGTTAAAAGATATTTTAAAAGGAGCATCCCACATGAAAATATAACGATCTCATTAATTGACAGTGCATACCAATTTGTAAAATTTTATGTCCTTTTGAGGTTAAAAAAAAAAAAACAAAAAACACCTCTTTCTCCTCAGCTGGGAATCGAACTCAGGTCACTGAGGCACGGCAGGAATGCTGTGACAGCATATTTTACCGCTACTCACAGGAGATATCATTCTTGAACCTTTTGTGAAAGTGTTTATTTGATCTTTGTAAATCAGGCTTCGTATATTCTATAGTTTATGCCAACATTTTGTAACATTTATTAATAAAATATGAAAAAGTTACTGTTTTAACAATGTGTTTATACAGATTACTGTAGAAATGGAACACACATGAAATACGTGTGTTCCAAAAACAATCTATTATTTCCACTCTAAAACTCCACTTCACTCACAGATAATTAATCAAGGCATGAGCTGGGAGAAGTTCGTGCATGTTCTGCGACGGTGGGGGATGGAATAGCCGGCTTTTTGCTGCTCGTAATCTGCACATTAACAGGACAAAAGACGTTGGTGGAGAGGTGAGGACGGATTTAAGAAGCGATTTAAGATGGAACGGATCTACAAGTTTTTTTGTAGGCTCTGGTAATTCTAGTGTTATGGCCAAATATTCACAAAATTTGGTAGGCTTCCCTGCGCTAACTGAAAGCGATGTACGTATTTATTTCGGTGGTATGATGCCAATGTCGGCCGCCCTATTGAAATTTCCAACGTCACTAATTCTCCAACTTCCCATGTAGAGAGAAGGCTGAAACTTGGCAGGCTCATTCCTTACAGCTTACTTACAAAAGTAAAGCAGGTTTCATTTAGAAATTCTATTCGTAACGGTCGACAATGTCTGCCGTGTTAAACTTTCTTATTTATTTACGAAATTTGTTACGTGGCTTCCCTGCGCTAACCGAAACCGATGTGCGTACTTATTTCACTCGTATGACGCCACTGTCAGCCGCCATATTGAACTTTCCAACGGCCCATCTTCAAGAAATTTGGTATGTGGGTTCACAACGCTAACTGAATCCTACTTACGTACATATATACGTCCATAGCCTGCAGCTCGGTCGCCGTGTGAGGCAGCATTGGGTCCCCCATCCCCACGCCTCCCACGTTGTTGGCTGCCTGCCTATATAAGGCTGTCCATCGCTCTGGTCTCTTCATTCCCTTCCTTGCTTCGCCACGGTATTCACGTCTCCCTGCTGATAACTGCAGCCTTTTCATTTAATCCACAGCTTCTCCGCTGTTTTATTGTTCGTTTATAACGATTATAGTTATTGTATAGGTATTTTAGACTTAGTTTACATTGTTCAGGTACCCATTTCCTTTATCGTTCCGACCGTACCCTGATTAACATGTCTATCGAGGTTATCACCATCGATCAAATAACTGTCACTTACCGAGTGGCTTCCATGCCCGGAAATGGTGCCTGCCTTTTCCATTCTCTGTGTTACATATTGCACGGCCATATCAGGCTCACTCTTGATATCCAGAGGAACATTTGTGTCTAATGTATTGAATGACTGGGACAGGTTCAAGGTGTGGACTGATGACGGTACAGGAGATAATTATACTAAACAGGAGCACTATAAGAGTGAAATGCTTAAGCCCTTCACCTATGGTTCTGCATGTGAGTTGAGGCTGCAGCTGAATTGTTCGGTTGTCGCTTTAAGTGTACTGAAATGGCCAAATATTTTACACCTTTCGACAACTGCCAATGCCTCTTAAACATCTTAGATTCACAGGTGACAATTTCAGTAGTGGACACTTTGATGTTTATGAATGTTTCAACTCTCAAAAGCTGGATGCGAAGTTATCGATGAAACCGGTTGTATGCTTACAACGCTTGACAGATGCCGAATGTCACTTCAACACAACAAGTCCTGCAAATACTAACGTAACTGAAACAAACCATGAAACTCAAACTGATTATGACAGCAGCAATCCAAGCTGTGACATTTGAGGCAAGATTGCTTTTCACATGGCCAACTGTACGTTGCATGATCAAGAGTAAGCTCAGCGCACAGCTTGGTCATATTACAACAGGAGGGCCAAACTGACAACGAGGCATACACAGAAATCCTTAACAAATAATTATTGGTATATTTTCCCTCAGTTTAAAAAGGTTTACTTTTCTTCTTAATAAAAATTTTAAGGCAGTGCTTCGCAGCTGCAAAGCGCGGGTGTTTTGCTAGTAAGGGATTAAACAGAAATACCATTGCTCTCTTTCTATCCACTCCTGTCCCAAACCCATTGTGCCTCTGCAAGTGAGGCAAGCCACACTTTGTGAAGTCCCGGTCCTCTGACATGCCAAGAGAAAGAGCATGTCTAGAGCAAAATGAACCCCCCAGTGATGGTGTGAAGAAGGAATGAGAATTTTTAATTGGAATAATCTCAGTTGTCATTAGCTGAAATACAAGTAAGCATTCGTGCTTAACTCCAAACAGTACAACCTAAGCTTTATTAAATATGTCAACAATTTAGCAGAGAAACATTTCAGATTCTTATAAGCAGCTTTGTTAGTATGCTTAAGGAAGAAAGGAGAATGATAATATATTCTAAATGTACAAAGAGTTATCAAAGTTGTTCAAACTTCAAACATGAAAAAATGACTGTCATGCATGCAATTAAATCTTTTCCAAAAAAAATGAAGTATATTAAAAGGAAAGGTCAAATTTAGAACAGCAAAAAGTCTAGAACTCAAACACTTAAGTATTTATACTTACCTTTTATGTAATGACTGTCATCATATAAATCAGTAAAATTTCACTCATTCTATTGATGGAATAAAACAGCACAATCAAGTAAAGATTTCTTTGGTTATCATATGGTATCAATAAATCTGCATGCTACACTTTTTCAATGTTTATACCACAAATGTAAATGTTCATAAGATGTTAAAGGTAACTACAGCAATAATCTTAATATAAAGGTTAATTCTTGACTGTTATAGGAGGGAATAACCTTATTTTCTGGAAAAAAAGCAGTGTCAAAGATCCAGACGGCAGCACAGCAAGTTATCTTTGTACATATGTATGTAATAGCCGGCTTTGTTATAGATACACAATTTTTTATTTCCTTTTGCTTTTAGGACCTCTGATAGCAGTGATGAAATTGCATATGATGGGCTGGCACCCCTTCTTGAAATGTCTAGGCTAAACATTTATCTTTAAATAAACTAAGATAAATTATTTCACTTACCACAATCATCTCTGATGGCTCTAAAGTGATACATTCACATCCTCTCCTTCCGCCAGACTGCTTACCAAAACTGTGAGAGATAATACAATACTAACTCAGTTACAGAAAGCAAAACAGCATCCTAGTCTTGAGGTTGTAACAGAAACCAGAGGCACATATAAATCGTTAGAAGGAATAAACAACTCTGAAAACTGACAAGTCCAAAGTAACTTTTGCAGATACAAAAATATTTCATACATTTTTACTTATACATTTACTTACATAAATTGCAAACTAAGTGCATCATCACACAATGCTTGCTTATTTAAAAAAATAAAATAAAAAATTCCACAACTGTGCTACTATACAAGTCCAGGCAAAATTTAAAATAAAATACAGTAGGTTTGATTTGCCTACAATGGCCCTGGCACCGGAATAGCCTGAGCCTGAACAGAACAGCACCAAACCAGTCAGTTACAAATGAGATCAGAATGGATTTGATGATGGCTGTGTAGAACTGGACCAATACTACTTGAAGGAGATTGAATTTCTCCAACAGAAGCAAAAAGAATATTCTCAGATTTTTTTTAATAACATGTGTGATGTTATTGTCCCACTTAAAGTTTTGTAAAAGGGAGTTATTATTCCCTGAGATTTTTATTATTATTATTATTATTAAAAGCACAGTGCCCACAAACTAAAATGACTGTCGTCGCAAATGACACAATAACACTGAGTAGTTTCAGCCAAATTATTTAGCAGAAGTGTGTGAAGAAACACTACTGGAGCTCCTTTATGCCAACAGCAATACACCTGAATAACACCTCAATGTAACCGTTTTCCAATAGGAATTCGCCAGGCTAATACAGTAGAGCACTTTAAAACACTGCTGAGAACATATTAATTTAACATGGCCTTTGTATAACTTCAATTTAACTTAATCCTGATACTCTGTATGTTCAATTCTTCATAATAACTATTCATGGTGGCTCCGTACTGACCGCTACTCTCTCTTCTGTTTCTTTTTCCGGTTTCTTTGTGGTGGTGGCCTGCGCCACCTCCACCTACTCAAAGCTTCATGATGCTCCAACAATGATGGATGGATTAAAAGGCAGAAATCTACGTGACCATCATCATCAAGTCCTTCCATGAGAACCCAAAATCCAAAGAGGACTGTTACACTTATGTTAGGTAGAATGCCCAGAGGGGACTGGGCAGTCTAATGGTCTGGAATCCCTACAGATTTTATTTTTTTCTCCAGCCGTCTGGAGTTTTTTTTTATTTTTTCTGTCCTCCCGGCCATTGGACCTTACTCTTATTCTATGTTAATTAATGTTGACTTATTATGTTTTCTTATTGTGTCTTTTATTTTTCTATTCTTTATTATGTAAAGCACTTTGAGCTACTGTTTGTATGAAAATGTGCTATATAAATAAATGTTGTTGTTGTTGCTGTTGTTGTTCCATATTTCCAAATCTAAATAAATAGAAATGCATAATAGTAAGTCATGTTTACTACTAAAAGTAAAACTTTGCAAGCATTACAATTTTGCTATAGTAAGCATACAGTTAACTTCACCCAAGAACGTTAACATTTCACTCTCTTGTTCAGTGGATTCTTATAGTGTTCTCTACTAAAAAAGGGCCGTATAATGTACAAAACATGTACTGATAAAACAAAACAAGCATTTCCTAAATAAGACCTTTTGTCGTACAATGATTATTTTCATAAAAAGTACTGAATTTGTTTCTACTTAAGCAAACATTATTACCATGGGAAAGCCAACTGGAATCAGTGAATGGGTCTCCAAAAGTGGTAAACTGGATTCAGCACGTATTATCCAAATGTAGAATTTCACAACCAGACATGATTAAGCAGACTACAGATGTGATTAAAGGCCAAAATATAAGGCAAAATTAAGGTATCAGAGCATATGCATCTGGTTAGGATTTGAAACACAATGAAAAAGTATTGCCAACCCAGCTATCTTTCTTTTCATCAGCTTGCATCCTTCAGAAAAAGCCCCCCTATGATTTACACATTTTAAGACCAGCTTGGAAAGCATGCATTAAATATAAATGTGCTGCTCTCCAGATTATGTCCTTAATGGAATTCACAAATGGAGAGGTCATCCCTATGAGAACTTTATCCCTAATGTTATACCACACTAATGTTCAAACAGACACTTCAGCCTTCAGTTCAAAAGGACAAACACTGCTAGGGGAGACATTTATCAAGTTACCCTGTGCAATTATGTTTAACATTCTTACTAAAAAGAAAATAAAACTTGCACTAAGCTAAATACTGAAGTAACCTTATCTTGTTTATGTAGTGATGACAGGAGGGAAAGTAGTACTGTCACCTCTCCCTAACTCTAATAATGCCTAAAATAATTAAACTTTGGAGTGTAAAATACTTATTTATGATTCATGACAAATAGCAAGCAAAGTGAAATTATCATGTAAGGATGACATCTGTCCAGATACAGCAAAGCAAACAAATATCAACCCAAATCTTTTCTTATGCATAGTTAATAAATGAATGCTATTTGCCATTATTGCATTTGTGTTTAAAAGTCTTTCTTTGTCAATTATCTCTTTAAAAAGAAAAGGAAAAAAACAGCAAAACCATAATTAACCTTTATGGACTGATTTCTAGATAAGCATATTAATGGTAATGCTTATTCCATCTTGGAATATAATTAAACACATATTTTGGTCCCAATACTTTTTTCTTAATATTCACTTATTTTGAATTTATTGTACTTTTCTCTTCACTAGGGAAATAAAGAACAAAGAGTTTAAGATATAAGTGTCACCTCAAAAATAATTTTTTCAATCGGCCTTGAAGGAACAAAAGGTAGAGAAACCTATTACTGCCATCTAGTGAAGAAAACCATGAACTACAGAAAATGATGCACCATCCAAAGTGAACAGGATATTCCAGTTTCTTGAATTAAACTAAAATCCTCAATGTACAGAATACAGTTTACTACTCATCATAAAAAACGTCTAATTTTCACAGTTATTTAATTAGAACTGACAGACTTAAAACAGAAGCAGTGTTATAAATGCTCATAAAGTAAACACAAAAAATACACAAAATATGTTTTTAGATAATTTTATTAAAAGCACCATTTAATGCATTACTGTACAATATGTTAACAGTACATAATAAAATATACCCCAGAACTATATACATTAGAGTACAGCGGTATGTAATACAATACATAATATACAGTACAGTTAATCAGATCTATTTGCACAATTATTTTAATCCATTTGTTTTGTGCTCACACAGGATGTTAAGAAGTTGCTTAACATCTGACTGAGTGCTAATCTCTGTAATAATGTAGATTTACTGGAAAGTTTAAAAGCAAGAAAAGCAATGTGGAAACTTTGACTCTCCATTCTGCTTTCTATAAACTTGGACAGAAATTGTATTATTTAAAAATTGACCGATTATAATTCAATAAAGCTTTATTCAGGAACAAATGAGTTATTTCCAGAGTAAACATGGTACAATTAGTGACTCTGCTTCACATTAGCAAGAACCTGGTTTTAAATTCCTGTTCATTCACAGATGTTTTTAGTGGTAGCTTTAACTATGGATAATACTGGACTCTCTGAAATGCAACAGTTGAATCAATAACTAATAATCTATACTAATAAAAGGCAAAGCCCTCACTCACTCACTCACTCACTCACTCACCACTAATTCTCCAACTTCCCGTGTGGGTGGAAGGCTGAAATATGGCAGGTTCATTCCTTACAGCTTCCATACAAAAGTTGGGCAGGTTTTATATCGAAATTCTACGCGTAATGGTCATAACTGGAAGCAGTTTTTCTCCATTTACTGTAATGGAGATGAGCTTCAACGCCGTGGGGGCAGAGTTTCGTGTGACATCATCACGCCTCCCACGTAATCACGCAGTACATAGAAAACCAGGAAGACCTCAAAAAAGCGCTGAAGAAAACATGCATTATATAATTGAGAAGGCAGCGAAACAATAAGAAGCGAGCGAGTGACATATACAACCATATTCATGAGTTCTGCTACTGAAAACAAAGCACGATGTAAACCTACACTTTAAATTAAGTTCATAGACAGGCTGCCGCTGGTGTTTGTTATTTAGTGCCTGCCCATATAAGGCCGTCCATCAGCGGCAATCCAATAGCAAACTGCCACGGGTAAATATTCACGGGTGAAGGACTGTGCTTATGGAGAGGAAGATGAGATGGTCAGGGTGGTGTTTGACACAAACTCAGCGAAACTGCGAGAGAAAGTTTTAAGTGCCAGGACTAAGGTAACATTAAATACAGCCATGGACATAGCATGAGATGGCACCAGCACAGCTGGGAACCTTCGATGCATGTACACCGAGCGGCTCACGTGAACTGACGCAGTGCACAGATAAAAAGCAACAGTTCCAAAGAGCTGAACAAAACCGAATTACACAATTGAAAAGGCAGCAAAAAATATGAAGCGTCTGATACATACAAGCATATTCATAAATCCAAAACAAAGCCGCTAAAGGAAGACAGTGTAAAAAAAACCCGTGCATGCAGTGTGTCAGGTCTCAGATAAAGAAGAAGACGAGCTGTTTATTGATGCAGTAAGAAACGAATCGATGAATGAAACCTGTCATCTTTACAACGATTGACAAACACGGAATGTAACTTGAACACAACACATCCTACAAATACGAACCTGATTGAAAGAAATAATGATAATCAAATCCTTGATGACAGCAACACTCAGTAACACTCACAAAACAAATACTGTATATTGACAGTCATGTTACGTTATTTTTAAAATGTTCCCTTTTCTTTTCTAGCTTTTTTAACACACTACTTCTCCGCTGCGATACGCGGGTATATATATATCCCGATCTACATACTCGAATAATGGATACTTTATTCGCCATCAATGATTGTTTTGGTAAAGCCATACTCAGTGTATTCATTAGATGAACGGTAAAAAGTAAGAGCGAGGGAGGATGACTTATTGAGGCATGCAGGCTGTAGTGCTTGCGTCAACTCTATCTGAATTGTGCGATCACATTTGAAAAATATATCTTTTCAAGTTCTATTTAGTCCATATGTGTCAAACTCAAGGGCAGGGCCACATCCGCCCGGTGTAATTATATCCGGCCCGAGATCATTTTATATACTGTATTATTGTTATTAAAGCCCGGGTATATGAAGCGCTGGTAACACAATAAACTACAGATCCCATAATGCAGCGCTTCAGCTGCCTTGCCGAACACTTACCGCGTTAATCAAGTCTACCTTATGATGCTGCAAGTTATTGCGAAGCTAGCTCACACGATGCTGAAGAGAAAAGTTGATTCTGAAAATAGAGCCTTTAAAAACCGATGGGAGGCTGAGTATATGTTTACTGAACCCATGTGTCTCATTTGTGGAGCTAATGTGGCTGTAATTACAGAATTTAATCTAAGACGGCACTATGAGACAAAACATCAGGGTAACCTGAATGCAATGCAGAAGATACAGAAAGCAGCATAATTAAATAAGAATCTGACACTTCAGCGGACGTTTTACCCGTGCACAATCACAAAGTGATTTCAAGTGAAGCTGCTTTTATGGGAGACACAAATGCACCAGTGCAACTTGCCCCACTTTCCCTGTTGCCAAGTAATGTTAAACCAAGTCGTCACTACGGTGTTCCCAAATACGCACTTTGCTGATAAACTGAGCGCACTGAGTTTGCACGGCGCTTTGGTGACTTTGAAGAACAAAAAGTCCGTCTACATGCGGCTCGAACCTTGTGCATGTTTGGTAGCACATATCTGTGTGAGAAGCTCTTCTCAGTGATAAAGACTAACAAAACAGCACACAGGAGTCGCCTCACTGATGAGCACCTGCAATCCATCCTGAGAATCTCCACAACACAGAACCTCACACCAAACAGAAACGAACCTGTGGCCAAAAAAAGATGCCAGGCGTCCAGCTCTAAAATGACATATGAGCAAAGACAACTGAATGATTTGATTTGTTATTGCTGAAAGGAACACATTTTATTTATATTTCTAGGTTTTGTTATGCAGCATGTTCATATTTGAATTTGTATAATTTTGACAGGATATATTTTTATGGAGAGCAAAATCTTTTGGGATATTTAAAATCTAAGTTTATTTTTATATAAAATTACATAAGAGTAAAGAAATTTGAATGTTTGTTCTTTTAACGTTTACTTTATTTCTAACTTGTATAATTTAGACAGGATATATTTTTATGGAGAGCAAAATATTATAAGTTGTTTAAGGTTTGAGTTGATTTATTCACAATAATATTCCTGTCTGTTTTACCATTCCTACCAAAGATATTTCTGTCGACTAAATAAAAATTCCTTCTATTTAAAATTTAAATAGAACTTGAACAAATACGATAGTTCATAATATCCACGCAGACTTGCACGTAAGAGTTATCCGTTTTAACAAGCAGCGTATTGCACTGATACGAAATAGCTGTGTGTGTATATATGTAGATATGTATGTATATATATATATATATATGTATTTGTGTGTATATATGTGTGTGTATGTATTTATGTGTATGTATATATGTAGATATATATATGTATATATATATATGTTTATGTGTGTAAATATATATATATATATATATATATATATATATATATATATATATATATATACTGTATATATGACAACAACACTCATCACTCACAACAGTGACAAAACAATTACATTGACAATCATGTTACGTTATTTTCAAAATGTTTCCTTTTCTTTTTCATTGCTTCTTTAACACACTACTTCTCCGCTGTGAAGCGCTGGTATTTTGCTGGTCTATACTAATAAAAGGCAAAGCCCTCACTGACTGACTGACTGACTGACTGACTCACTCACTCACTGACTCATCACTAATTCTCCAACTTCCCGTGTAGGTAGAAGGCTGAAATTTGTCAGGCTCATTCCTTACATCTTACTTACAAAAGTTAAGCAGGTTTCATTTTGAAATTCTACGTGTAACGGTCATAACGGTCGACAACATCCCCCATGTTGAATTTTTTTATTTATGGCCCCATCTTCACGAAATTTGGTAGGCGGCTTCCCTGCGCTAACCGAAACCAATGTATGTACTTATTTTGGTGGTAGGATGCCACTGTCGGCCAGCATATTGAACTTTTCAACGGTCTTTGTTAATTATGGGCCCACCTTCAAGAAATTTGGTACGTGGGTTCCCAACACTAACTGAATTCTACTTACGTACATATATACATCCATAGCCTGCAGCTCGATCACCGTGTGAGGCGGCGTTGGGTCCCCCATCCCAGCCCCTCCCACGCTGTTGGCTGCCTGCCTTTATAAGGCCGTCCGTCGCTCCAGTCTCTATATTCCCTTCCTTGCAACACCACAGGATTCACGTCTCCCTGCTGATAACTACAGCCTTTTAATTTAATCCACGACTTCTCCGCTGTTTTATTGTTCATTTATTACGGTTAAAGTTATTGTGTAGGTATTTTAGACTTACTTTACATTGTTCAGGTACTCATTTCCTTTATCATTCCAACCGTAACCCCATTAACATGTCTATCAAGTTGATCACCATTGATCAAAGAACTGTCACTTACCGAGTGGCTTCCATGCCCGGAGATGGCACCTGCCTTTTCCATTCTTTTTGTTACATATTGTCCGTATCAGGCTCACTCTTGATATATGGAGGAACATTGTGTCTAATGTATTGAATGACTGGGACAGGTTCAAGGTGTGGACTGATGACGGTACAGGAGATAATTATACTAAACAGGAGCACTATAAGAGTGAAATGCTTAAGCCCTTCACCTATGGTTCTGCATGTGAGTTGATGGCTGCAGCTGAATTGTTCGGTTGTCGCTTTCAAGTGTACCGAAATGGGCAGATATTTTATAACTTTCGACAACCGCGAATGCCTCTTAAACATCTTAGATTCACAGGTGACGATTTCAGTAGTGGACACTTTGATGTTTATGAATGTTTCAACTCTCAAAAGCTGGATGCGAAGTTATCGATGAAACCGGTTATATGCTTACAACGCTTGACAGATGCCAAATGTCACTTCAATACAAGTCCTACAAATACTGTCGTAATTGAAACAAACCATGAAACTCAAACCGATTATGACAGCAGCAATCCAAGCTGTGAGATTTGAAACAAGATTACTGTTCACATGGCCAACTGCACATTGCATGCTCAAGAGTAAGCTCAGCGCACAGCTTGGTCATATTACAACCGGAGGGCCGAACTCACAATATGGTATACAAAGAGATCCATAACAAATAATTATTGGTACATTTTCCCTCAGTTTAAAAAGGTTTAATTTTCTTCTTAATAAAAATTTTAAGGCAGTACTTCGCCGCTGCAAAGCGCGGGTATTTTGCTAGTCAATAACTATGGCTGAAAACAGATGAAGGTCTATTGCGCAATTAGAAGACCACATTCTAGTATTAAAGGGTATATAGTGTTAGCAATTACTTTTAATCTTGCCATCCTCATGACTTGACCAGAGCAGTACTTTTCATATGGAATGAAAGTCAGAGTAATTTATATATATTGTGTCCCCGATGCAACCCAGGGGGGCTGCCACCAAGCATTCCGGGGGAAGTAGTGTGTTGCCCATGGCTGTTCCCCCAGACTAAGTATCGAAGGGGTGTCCCTTCCGGGCATGGGCCACGGCCATCCGCCACACTGTTTTAACCAAAGTTTAAGCATCTCTCTATCATTGATTTGTTGGCATAGGTATTGGGCTCCTCATAATGTAAACATTATGAAATTCCTTGAATTGGAAAATGTCAAACAAAGGGGTGATCAGAAATACCCTTCCATGACAGTTCAATTAGAAATTACAAGAACCTTTGTAAGTATAGCGGACCAACTCCTGGGGAATTGCATGCTTACAAATTCTTGACACAGGATGATTAACAGTGATTATAATATCTCAATACAAGAAACAATACAGAAGTACAGTAATTGTGCTGTTTTAACACTAATAAGGTCAAAAATGATGGTCAGTTGATTAGGACTAACTCTCTTACACATTGCCTACAAATCTTAGGAAAAAGAAGAAAAAAAAAAGATGCTTTAGCTAGTTTCCATAAACCAAAAGATATACCGGTACTGTACTGTATTCTTTGCCTTCAGACTTTGAGTTTGCATGATTCTTGTTTTTCATTTTACGAGACGACTAATTAATTTTTTATTACTGGTTTTGCTTTGTACTTGTCCGATTCAGCATAAAAATCGACAGTTCAGAGAATAACAATCCAATATAGTCTTCTAGATTGTGTGATCCAGTTCTTGAAGTGATATTTTAAGTGTGATGCCAGTTACTTAACAGGCATCTGTGGCACATTTTCAGACATACTAAATTCTGGCTTTTGGGACACATAATACTTCTTCACTGGGTTTAATCTGCTGAATCTCATGTAACAGACTGAGAAGTACTGACTTGATATACAGTTGACATATCTCAGAAATGCACACTAAGTAGAATTGGTGACAAACCTTAATTTATCAGCTTTTAATTTAAATGATCATTGCATGGCAATTAGTTGCTTCAGCTTGCCAGAATGCTGCCAAGAAAGTTTTGGCAGACTAGTCTGAAGGGAGGTTTCCCGATAAATCATAGCAGATGTGGCTGAATTTTTCTTTGAAAAAGCCCTTCAAAAGCAACTGAAAAGGCCAGTGACAGAAAGGTTGAGACAGACTGAAAGGACAGTGAATAAAGAAGCAGCTTTAAGGATCTGTGACAAAAAGTGGTCAAAGCCTATAATAGTATACAGCTGCACCTTTTGGCCATTGTCAGTGGACCAAAAGGTGAAAGAAGTTATCAAGGTAAAATTGACTAATTTTCATGCATTGTTAGACAGAATGGATTGGACTAAATGTCAAAGCACAAAAAACAGAAATTGTGTCAGTGACTGAAATTATTTCCACTGAGATTCTCAAATAACCAAATGCTCTCTACCCACCCACATCAATTACATTTTTATAAAATATATTAAATATTCTAAAAAAAAATTTTGCTGACCAATCACTCTTCAACAAGCAAGTATGATATAATGCAACTTATTATTAATAAAGAATATCCATTCAATGTAGCATCCAGAATCATTATCAAGCCTGAGAAAATGCAAACTTGTTTTTGATTACTTGTAGCAGGTTTCCTGGCTAAATCAAATTTCTCTTCTCAGTACAAACTCAGTAACTACAGTAAGCTGAGGCAGAATGATGAATAGCCCTAACCATTGGCACTGGGCCACATTTACATTGACACTTCTTCACACTTAAGTGAAGCTAAGGCCTGCAGTTACTTACAGAGTACTTAACTATGAAATGTGTTCATCAGAGAAGGAGCTTTAATCCAGCTTTAACTGCACACTTTTTATTGGTATATTGAGGGTTTTATTGGTGTTGTACCAACAACCCAGACAACTTTATTAGGAATCCTGTATAAATCCAAAATATCAATACAACTATTTTAATATATACTGTGTACCTAGAATAGGCATTTCATAATCACAATCTTTATGACAGTATCTACTGAACTAAAGACATTTAACACACAATTAATTAGAAAGATAAACAACTAGATACATTATAGAAATACACTATCTACAGTCATGTGAAAAAGTAAGTACACCTCATGAAATGTTTTTATTTCCTTTTTTAACATAAGTGAACATGCCAAGATTTGATCTTCATTGAAACAGTATCTATAGACAAAGGTAATATAACAAACATCATGCCACATTTACATTTTGTTATCCATTGTAAAACTAAAATAAACATTGCATAAGGAAAAGGTATGTATGCCCCTAATTTTATCACTACTTCAAATACCTAAAATTAGAATTGGGTGTACCACGTCACATGCAAATGCACAAAACATCATTAGAAAAGATGCTGCAGAAACCTGTCTATTTAGTTTGGTTTGGTTTGCCCTTTGTTGTTGAAGTGTGCCTAAATCAAAAGAGTTCTTTGAGGCTTAAATAATGAAGATTATAGATGCCTACAAGTCTAGGAAGGTATATAAAAAGCTTTTTCAAAAAACTTTGAAATCAACCATTCCAGTGTCTAGAAGATGTTCCACAAAATGTCCAGGCCAAGGATACCTTACCAAGTTCAGGCCAAGAGCAGAAAATAAGATGCTAAAAGAAACCTCTACGAACTACAGAGTTTCATCAAAGGACTTACAAGTGGCTCTTGCCACTTTTGATGTAAGGGACACAAGTCTACCATTAGAAAGATGGCTACACAAATTTGGAGGTGAGAGGAAAACTTTGCTGTCCGGAAGGAACAAGGGGAGACAATGAACACCTAGGCAAAGAGAAGGACTTCTGGAACAATATGCTTTGGACAGATAAATCAAAAACAAAGTTATCTGGTCACAGCTCCAGAAGATTTATTTGATGAAAACTTAAGTCATCAGAAGAACCTGTCACCAACTGTAAAGCATAGCTGTGGAAATGTTATATTATAGTTTGGGCCAGTTTTGTTGCATGAGGGCCCGGGCAATTTACCATTATAGAATCTACTATGAATTCTTCTCTGTACCACATGGTGTTTGAGGATAATGTGAGACTTTCAGAAGACAGAAGCTTAGCCTAACGTGGAGCTTACAACACATTAATGATCCTAAAGAAATGGAGGTTTCTGGAATGGCCAAGTCCAAGTTCCTGCCATTCTCTCTGACACTGGCATCACTGGAAATGCTCTCAGTTGGTTTGAGCCCTACATATAGGGCATATCCTACAGCAGGGGTATTCAACTAAAAACTAAAGAGGTCCAATCAGAGAAAGTCTCTTGAAACAATGGTCCGGAAGATCATGTTGTCTAACTATTTAGTATCATATATATTTAATCAGCCTAGTAGTTGTATCAGCATGTGCATGTAATCAATACCAGACTTTCAAATCAAATGAGTTCAGTACAATTCAAAAACTTTTTGACAATATTTATTGTCACGTAACACAGAAATGTATGTATGACTACAGATATATATAATGCTCCGTCACAGTATATAAGGTTCTTCAATTTACTAAATAAAAGTAGGGCCGCATTTCAAAATAGGCAAAATAAATACAACGTGAAAATTGTGCATGTTTAAATAAAATGCTTAACTTCAGAAAAATAAAATAAATGGAGAAAAAGCTTGAATTTCCCCTTTTCTGTTTCACCCCTTGACTCAACTGTCTCAACCAATTTTACAGATAATAAATCTCAACACATCTTAACAATTAAACAGTTTTAAATGCTCACTTTCCTCCCCTCTGATATTCATCGCCCCACTTTTTTGCTCAGTGAGAGAACTAAGCTCTAGCTTGACCTGCCAGGATTTTAAACCTAGGCTTGAATGGAGTCAGAACCATTCTCATAGACATGTGGAGGTGTTCTTTGGTGAGCCTGGAACGATATTTAGTTTTGATTATGTTCATTGTGGAGAAAGCTGCCTCGCAGTTGTGTGTGTAGCCAAACATGGTCAAGATGTACAAGGCTACTATCCTCAGACCTGGGAAAGCTGTCTCAGGGACCATTTGGACCCAGAAAGTGGAAAGGTCAGTTCTTCCACACTGCTCTTTCAGGGCCACATCTTCTTAGAAATCAACCAGTTGCATCTGAAGAGGCCCAGCATTTACCCATTTAAAGTGCTGTGTGACTTCCTTTGAGAACCCCCTGATATCTGTAATGAGAAATGGGCTCTGAATGAACACGGTGAGCTGCTGTCCAAAGCTGAAGGTGTCAAAATGGTTGCTGAAGTTTATAATCAGCTTATTAATAAAGTCAACAAAAGAAGACATCTCGCTGTCCCTGAACCTGTTCCTGCACTGCTGGGAAGTGTTCACTGCCTCCCTGCAAGTCTTCCTTGAACACCTAGAGTTTCCTTTGAAAGGAGCAGACAGCCATCATCAGATCACAAGCAGAATTGTCTTTGCCCTGTAGACTCAAATTCAGTTCATTCAAATGTGAAGTGATATCAACCAAAAAGGTCACATTGTCCATCTGTTCATCATTTTCTAAAAAGAAAGAAAACTGTGATGCCTTCTGACTTGCAAAAGGTCATCAGCATTGGCATCAACTTCCCTAAGGAATTCTCTAAGCATGTGATGCTGGTAGGAAGAGGATGCTCTGAGAAAATGTATAATTTTCATAACTGTATTCATCACCTCAGCATGCTCATCTGACAGGGAGGTGCAGAGGACAGATTGATGAATGATGCAATGGTAAGCTATGAGCTCAGGATTGTCTTCTTTCAGTCTTGCTACAGCTCCTTTCTCTCTCCCTATCATAGCTGGGGCTCCATCTATGGCTATTGAAACCACCTTTTTTGGCTCTAATCCTCTCTTTGCCAACATCTACTTAATGGACATGTAGATGTCTTCTCCTCTTGTACTGGTCTAAAGGGGAGTGACACCTAACAGGTCTTCACAGAATGCTTTATGGTCAGTGTTGAAAAACCTGACATACACTAACAGCTGAGTATTGTCACATATGTCAGTGGACTCATCCACAGCTAAACCTACACAGGGTGCCTTATGCATTGCTTCATCAAGCTGAGTTAGCCTGAGTCAATATTTCACTTTTTTTTGTGGCAGATGATGCTGACATGGGTATTTGCTTTATTTTATCACACAGCTCTTGTTTTTGTTTTCCCTCAAGTAGTGTTTCAGCTACTGCACTCATGCATTCTTTGACAACCCCTCCGTCAGCAAATGGCTTTTTGTGTTGACCCAAAATCCAATCAACTCTGAGAGAACACTCATAAGCACGTTGTTGGGGAGTGAATGTGTGGCTCAGGATCCCGGTGCACTGGTCATATTGGGCTCTGAGACTATTATTTTCTGTGATCTCACTTCAAATTTGAGTGGGTATGTTTGTTTGAAACCTTTTTTGTTTCGTCTCATAATGTTGTTTCACATATGCACTTTTAACAAGTGCCACGGTTTCTGAACATGAGACACACTGGTTTAGTGCTCCCAGTGGGAAGTATGAACAGAAATGAGTTTGTCCATTCCGGATTAAATGCCCTATTATCGCTGTCCACTTTCCTTTTTATAGAGAGCGCCATTTGTTCCTTATTTTTCTGTCCCTTTCTCCGTCTCACCCGTCTTTATTTTTCCAGCGCAACTGTCTGTAACTTTCACTTTCTTCGGCTTATTTTCCCCTTTGTTTTTTGTACATGTATCACTATCTTTCTTTTTCTTTCTACTGTCTCTCTTCCTTGCCTCTAACTCTCTCATCTGTCTGCACTGTAAAGTAAAGCAATGTTCACCACCTAGAATCCACAGACTTTATTGGCTGAGTGGTATCACGTGAAATGGCTTAACGCGCATACAATTGGTCTGTGGATTTCCTCATCCACTTAAACATTACCATAAAGACTACAAAGGCTGCATCGGCTAAAATAGTATCCCCATCAGGTTTTAAATCATAACCTTCTGTTTTGGCTGTAAGTCTGGGTCCGTATGAGACAGCTTCTGGGTCTAGACCCGGACCGCGGTCCGCCTGTTAGTGACCTCTGTCCTACAGCATGACCTGGTGAGAAGAGTTGTCAGATGCACACCAGACATGCAAAAGTGTACCTAAAGGATTGGCCCAGGGTCCTCTACTTTTCTCTCTGTACACAACCTCGCTGGGCTTCATCATCCAGTCCTACTGGTTCTCTTATCAGTGCTATGCCAATGATACACAGTTGTGCCTGTTGTTCCTCCCAGAGGATAATACGGTATCACCTAGAGTTCCTGAATATTTTACCAATATCACAACCAGGCTAAAGGACCGCCATTTACAGCTCAACCTGGCAAAAACCGAGCTTCTTGTGATCCCTTTTAGCCAGTCTACTCAACTCCCCACTTCCGTACAGCTTCAATCACTGTTGCTAACACCAGCCAAGTGTGTATGCAATCTTAGGATGATGATTGAGAAACACCTATCTTTTTCTGACCAATCAAGTAAAGTGCAGTGCTTTTTATTTTCCATAAACAATCCATTAATAAATAAATAATGCAACTTCTACTGTTCAGAGTGGGCTCTTGTGCAAGGCCGGTTGTTCCTACTTTCTGGTACACACAGTAAAAATGAACTCCATCACTCAAGCAATGGCCAGGCACTCTGCCTGGGCCCATCCTTGATCACATTCTTCCTCTTCATATCAGCACTTGCTCCTTCAGGATTCTGCGGATACTTTCTCATTAACCTCTGTTCTTTTGTTTCCTTTTCATTCACTCCTTTTAACTTTCATCTTTACCTCGGTCTTTCTTCTTCATACCTCCCCCATCCCTTTTACCCCCAGTCATTGCAATCACCAGCTCTGACAAGCGAATGAAGCACTTGATTAACCCGCTCACATCTGCACGTAAATGTGCGATCAGCAAAGCACCTCAATCAACCTCAAAGTGGCATGTACATATTTTAATTTTCTAAGTACCATGGTAGATGGACTGGAATCTCGGCTAGAATGGAGGTTGAAAACTTGCCCAGCTGGGAGGCCATAACGAAAGGACGTGAGGCAAGGTGCAACCCAGTCATGATGGTTATTAATTCCTATTCCAGTTGGGATAAAAGAATAATGGATGGACTGGAGGAGACTCACTCATTGGGTTTATGGCTCAGTGGCACCCACTCTGTACTCACAACACAATGAACCTCTCTCATCACAGGCAGTAGAGTAAACAAATATTATTTTGTTAACTTATCTATCTAACACAAAAACTAATCCAGATAATACGGATTATATTCAATGTAGTTAAAGGTCACACAACCACTTATTAAGTTTAAAGGGTTTATTACTTTTTTTGTACAGACTTCAGTTTAAGACCTGAAAACAGGATAAAAAAGTTACAGTAACAGAGGAAATTATCAGGGAAGACAAAAATGTTTTCACAAGAGAAACCAACACCAACATACACACACTTACCCCAAGCTCATACTTTGATAATTTAGAATTACTAATTAAACTAACATGCACATCTCTGATATGCAAGGAAAACCAGAGGGCTGAAATTAAAAAAAAAAAAAACTTTTAATGACTAATATCCTCTATATACATAGTACGTGCCAGCATGTTTTGTGGTGGGTCACTTTTTATCAAATTAAGGATTTCATAATAATAAAAGTATGTTGCATTACACACTAACGGACAGTTACATGACTTAGCAACTTTATCATAGTTGCTCATTATTTTCAAAGCCTACAAGATTAATTCACAAATGGAAATTTATTTTATATGTACTGTATGTACACCATAACATGACAATGGCATGCTACTCAATCAATCAAATAATAATTTAACAGTTACAACCATTTACTTCGAAATGAACATAGGAAAAAAAGCCAAAAAAAAAATTCAGCGATAAAATGATAAAACAACTAATGACATGAGAGTGTTAATCACAGGCTTAGCACATTTTTTCTTAAATAATAATAATAATGAATTTAGCCATTTTTTAAAAGGTTTTGGACATATCCTGTAACAAAGAATTACATTTTTTCTAATTTGAGATAATATTGAACATTGCTTTCCCACTGAGCTATAGAAGGTGGGTTACGATTCTTCCAGTTGAACAAAATACGGTACATCTCCATACTAGTACTATGCTATATAATATTGCAATTGACTTATCTCTATGCAATTTAATGCCATGCGGGAGTACACCAAATATAGCAGTTAATGGATTATGAGAGATTGAAACACTAACGCTGTCACAAAAATATGTAAAGATTTTATTGACCAAAGTGATGCTAATTTAGGGCTTTCACATAAAATGTGGTCTAGTGAAGCTGAAGCTAGATAGCAACACTTGCAGCTTTTGTCTTGCACTGAGTACATTTTGAAAAAAAATATGTAAAATAAATTATCAATAAAAGACCATTACTTGAAGTATGGAATGCTTGACACATATACAATCAGAGGGTTTTTTTATGTATGGCTGAGTTCCACTCCTTTTCTGAGATGCCGACAGAAGGGTCCCATTCCCACTATTCCCTAGGATCTTTGAAGAGTAAATTACTTGAAATATTTTTATTTTTTGTTGAAATGTTCTCAGAATCTACATCAAGAATAACCAGTATGTTATGCAGTAAGAAATTACAAATGAAGAAAAAAATATATATTCACTGCACTGTATGTTGATCATATTCTTGATTTCCTTAATACAATTGTTGAGGGCATTAATGTGTTAAATGCCGTCAGCACATGCCGCCACAAAAAACATATACATATACACACATATATACAAACCGGATTCCAAAAAAGTTGGGACACAAAACAAATTTTGAATAAAAACTGAATGCAATGATGTGGAGATGGCAAATGTCAATATTTTATTTGTAATAGAACGTAGATGACAGATCAAACGTTTAATCCGAGAAAATGTATAATTTTAAAGGAAAAATATGTTGATTCAAAATTTCACGGTGTCAACAAATCCCAAAAAAGTTGGGACAAGTAGCAATAAGAGGCTGGAAAAAGTAAATTTGAGCATAACGAAGAGCTGGAAGACCAATAAACACTAATTAGGTCAATTGGCAACATGATTGGGTATAAAAAGAGCTTCTCAGAGTGGCAGTGTCTCTCAGAAGCCAAGATGGGTAGAGGATCACCAATTCCCACAATGTTGCGCAGAAAGATAGTGGAGCAATATCAGAAAGGTGTTACCCAGCGAAAAATTGCAAAGACTTTGCCTCTATCATCATCAACTGTGCATAACATCATCCGAAGATTCAGAGAATCTGGAACAATCTCTGTGCGTAAGGGTCAAGGCCGTAAAACCATACTGGATGCCCGTGATCTCCGGGCCCTTAAACGACACTGCACCACAAACAGGAATGCTACTGTAAAGGAAATCACAGAATGGGCTCAGGAATACTTCCAGAAACCATTGTCAGTGAACACAATCCACCGTGCCATCCGCCGTTGCCAGCTGAAACTCTACAGTGCAAAGAAGAAGCCATTTCTAAGAAAGATCCACAAGATCAGGCGTTGTCACTGGGCCAGGGATCATTTAAAATGGAGTGTAGCAAAATGGAAGACTCTTCTGTGGTCAGACGAGTCCCGATTCGAAGTTCTTTTTGGAAGTCTGGGACGCCATGTCATCCAGACCAAAGAGGACAAGGACAACCCAAGCTCAGTTCAGAAGCCTGCATCTCTGATGGTATGGGGTTGCATGCGTGCGTGTGGCATGGGCAGCTTGCATGTCTGGAAAGGCACCATCAATGCAGAAAAATATATTGAGGTTCTAGAACAACATATGCACCCATCCAGACATCATCTCTTTCAGGGAAGACCCTGCATTTTTCAACAAGATAATGCCAGACCACATTCTGCATCAATCACAACATCATGGCTGCGTAGGAGAAGGATCCGGGTACTGAAATGGCCAGTCTGCAGTCCCGATCTTTCACCTATAGAGAACATTTGGCGCATCATAAAGAGGAAGGTGCGACAAAGAAGGCCCAAGACGATTGAACAGTTAGAGAGGCCTGTATTAGACAAGAACGGGAGAGCATTCCTATTTCTAAACTTGAGAAACTGGTCTCCTCGGTCCCCAGACGTCTGTTGAATGTTGTAAGAAGAAGGGGAGATGCCACACAGTGGTGAAAATGGCCTTGTCCCAACTTTTTTGGGATTTGTTGACACCATGAAATTCTGAATCAACATATTTCTCCCTTACAATTATACATTTTCTCAGTTTAAACTTTTGTTCTGTGATTTACTGTATGTTCTATTCTGAATAAAATATTAGAAGTTGGCACCTCCACATCATTGCATTCAGTTTTTATTCACGATTTGTATAGTGTCCCAACTTTTTTGGAATCCGGTTTGTGTATATATATATATATATATATATATATATATATATATATATATATATATATATACACACACATACACACACACACACACACATTATACCCTGCAAACCTGAAACAGGTTAAGTATGAAATATAATATTATGTTATATATACAATATATCTTTAAATGAAGTATGAGTAACCTTACAAAAACAGTAAAACAATAATTAGATTGACGGTACTAGAATTTGCCATAAATGTACATAGACATTTTCGCTCAATGCTTGTCATGTGACATAACACTCAGTGCTGGCTATCAGGCCAAGACTCGTCATGTCATTTAAAAGTCATATAACATTCAGTCAATGTCAAACTGTAACATTTTAAAGGTACAGTGCATAATTAATCAGCTGTGCTTTGTTGCTATATTGAGCTGTGTGAAACTAATTTAGAAGCAGAATATGCATTTTTTTTGTTATGACAAGACACATTTACTACTGTATTCTTGCTAAAATGCTCCTTTCATTAGCTATCACTTAGTACTAGTAATAAAGAAAACAGATGAACAACTCTTTTCTCACAGATGGTTATAACATTCAGCTGACCATCTTATGAATGCATTTTCTTCTGATTTTATTTACAGCCCAAGATGCAGGAAAGATGATGACATGTTAGTCCTTGTGACAAAAAAACTTGGTTCTAGTGGAAATGTGAAGAAGGAGAAAATAGTAACAGTTATAATTCTGATTAATTAGCATAATGTGAAAAAATATTATATACAGTAGTCGGTGCAATTCCTTGTCATTTGACAGATTTCTAATTAACACATTATAAGCCATTTCTATTTTTTCAGTATATTTCAAGAATTGTATTTTATGGTATGAAACATAGGAAATACATTAAACTTGTACAATAACCTTATGCACAGCAGGAAAAGCCTACTAATCATCTTCTTCTCCTTTCAGCTCCTCCCATTAGGGGTCGCCAAAGTGAATCACCTCATTCCCCTCCAGCCACAGGGGACGCATAAACCAGTGTGTTTCTTTGTGCCGGTCCCAAGCTCAGATAAATGGGAAGGATTAAGTCAGAAAGGGCATCTGGTCTAAAATTTTGCCAAATCAATATGAGGAAAGGTCTACTAATCAGATAACTGTAAAAACATTTTAATTATGCTTTTAGGTACACAGAAGCAATTTCTGCACAGAAGCAATTTCTATCCGTGGTCCTATTTTAAAAAACTTTTCTATTATTACATTACTTTTCTCAATCTATACTAATAAAAGGCAAAGCCCTCACTGACTCACTCACTCACTGACTCATCACTAATTCTCCAACTTCCTGTGTAGGTAGAAGGCTGAAATTTGGCAGGCTCATTCCTAACAGCTTACTTACAAAAGTCGGGCAGGTTTCATTTCGATATTCTACGCGTAATGGTCATAACTGGAACCTATATTTTCGTCCATCTACTATAATAGACTTCTGCTTCGATGGCCGTGGGAGGCGGAGTTACGCCTCCCACGTAATTTAGTGCCTGCCCATATAAGGCCGTCCGTCAGCGGCAATCCAATAGAAACACTACCGATAAATATTCACGGGTGAAGGACTGTGCTTATGCAGACGAAGATGAGATGGTCAGGGTGGTGTTTGGCACAACCTCAGTGAAACTGCGACAGAAACTTTTAAGTGCCGGGTCTTAGCTAACATTAAATACAGCCGTGGACATCGCACGAGATGGCACCAGCACAGCTAGAAACCTTCGATGCATGTACACGGCGGCTCCGTGAACTGGCGCGGTGCACAGACAAAAGCAACAGTTCCAAAGAGTGCTGAACAAAAACCGAATTACACAATTGAGAAGGCAGCAAAAAAATATGAAGCGTGTGACACATACAAGCATATTCATAAGTGCAGCTACTGCGGAAACAAAGCACACGGTGGAAAAAGTCAATGTCCCGCTAAAGGAAGACAGTGTAAAGAAAAACCTGTGCGTGCAGTGTGTCATGTCTCAGATAAAGAGGAAGACGAGATGTTTATTGATGCAGTAAGAAACGAATCGATGAATGAAACCTGTTATCTTTACAACGATTGACAAACACGGAATATAACTTGAACACAGCACATCCTACAAATACGAACCTGATTGAAAGAAATAATGATAATCAAATCCTTAATGACAGCAACACTCATAACACTCACAAAACAATTACTGTATATTGACAATCATGTTACGTTATTTTTAAAATGTTCCCTTTTCTTTTTCATAACTTCTTTACATACTCTCAAATAGACAAACCACACACCGTGGCGCAATTGAAGAGGCTTCACCTCTAGCGCCGATATCCGAGGTTCGATTCCCGAGAGGGGGTGCACTGAGTATGTACGCCTGATGACCCCAAAATTAGGGCGAAACACGTGTCGCGTACTCTTTGCATTACTTCACAGTAAAACTATTTCTCTCTTTCTCTCTATTATATATATATATATACATATACATACACACACACACACATACACATATATACAAACACATACATATATATCAGCGCTTCCCGATTCATTTTACCCTCGCATCCCCTTGGTTTGAGACGTATGAAAAAAAATGCGGTTAACGCAGAAAGACAGATCAACAATTGAAGCTTTTTGAATAAAGACAGATCAACAATTGAAGCTTTATGAATAATGGAAACTTTATTCCATATCAATGATTGTTTTGGTAAAGCCATAATCAGTGTAATCATTAGATGAACAGTAAAAACGTAAGAGCGAGGGGAGGGTGACTTATTGAGGCACGCAGGCTTGATGTAGTGCGCCTCAACTCGATCTGAATTGTGCGATCACATACGAAAAAATATTATCTTTTCAAGGTCTATTTAGTCGACACAAATATCTTTGGTTGGAATGTAAGGCGAATTTACTCTTTACATTTCTATGGTGAAGAAAAATTAATGCAATGATGCCTACATTTAACTTACATTCCTACCCTATTCCTAAGATACAGTGGTGTGAAAAACTAATTGCCTCCTTCCTGATTTCTTATTCTTTTGCATGTTTGTCACACAAAATGTTTCTGATCATCAAACACATTTAACCATTAGTCGAATATAACACAAGTAAACACAAAATGCAGTTTTTAAATGATGGTTTTTATTATTTAAAGAGAAAAAATCCAAACCTACATGGCCCTGTGTGAAAAAGTAATTGCCCCCTTGTTAAAAAATAACCTAAATGAGTTCAATTTCCGTAGCCACCCCCAGGCCTGATTACTGCCACACCTGTTTCAATCAAGAAATCACTTAAATAGGAGCTGCCTGACACAGAGAGGTAGACCAAAAGCACCTCAAAAGCTCGACATCATGCCAAGATCCAAAGAAATTCAGGAACAAATGAGAACAGAAGTCATTGAGATCTATCAGTCTGGTAAAGGTTATAAAGCCATTTCTAAAGCTTTGGGACTCCAGCGAACCACAGTGAGAGCCATTATCCACAAATGGAAAAAACATGGAACAGTGGTGAACCTTCCCAGGAGTGGCCGACCGACCAAAATTACCCCAAGAGCGCAGAGACGACTCATCCGAGAGGTCACAAAAGACCCCAGGACAACGTCTAAAGAACTGCAGGCCTCACTTGCCTCAATTAAGGTCAGTGTTCACGACTCCACCATAAGAAAGAGACTGGGCAAAAACGGCCTGCATGGCAGATTTCCAAGACGCAAACCACTGTTAAGCAAAAAGAACATTAGGGCTCGTTCAATTTTGCTAAAAACATCTCAATGATTGCCAAGACTTTTGGGAAAATACCTTGTGGACTGATGAGACAAAAGTTGAACTTTTTGGAAGGCAAATGTCCCGTTATATCTGGCGTAAAAGGAACACAGCATTTCAGAAAAAGCACATCATACCAACAGTAAAATATGGTGGTGGTAGTGTGATGGTCTGGGGTTGTTTTGCTGCTTCAGGACCTGGAAGGCTTGCTGTGATAGATGGAACCATGAATTCTACTGTCTACCAAAAATCCTGAAGGAGAATGTCCGCCATCTGTTCGTCAACTCAAGCTGAAGCGATCTTGGGTGCTGCAACAGGACAATGACCCAAAACACACCAGCAAATCCACCTCTGAATGGCTGAAGAAAAACAAAATGAAGACTTTGGAGTGGCCTAGTCAAAGTCCTGACCTGAATCCAATTAAGATGCTATGGCATGACCTTAAAAAGGCGGTTCATGCTAGAAAACCCTCAAATAAAGCTGAATTACAACAATTCTGCAAAGATGAGTGGGCCAAAATTCCTCCAGGCTGGAAAAGACTCATTGCAAGTTATCATAAGCGCTTGATTGCAGTTATTGCTGCTAAGGGTGGCCCAACCAGTTATTAGGTTCAGGGGCAATTACTTTTTCACACAGGGCCATGTATGTTTGGATTTTTTTTCTCCCTAAATAATAAAAACCATCATTTAAAAACTGCATTTTGTGTTTACTTGTGTTATATTTGACTAATGGTTAAATGTGTTTGATGATCAGAAACATTTTGTGTGACAAACATGCAAAAGAATAAGAAATCAGGAAGGGGCAAATAGTTTTTCACACCACTGTATTTCTGTCGACTACATAAAAATTCCTTCTATTTAAAATTTAAATAGAACTTGAATAGATACGATAGTTCATAATATCCACGCAGACTTGCACGTAAGAGCGGGAGTCATCCGTTTTAACAAAGAGCGTATTGCACCGATACGAAATAGCCTGCCCATTTAATTATTTAGGAATGGATAAATAAATTAAGATTTTGTACAAATAATGTTTTTCATTTTTCTTCCTTGATGGATTCTGGCACCCCCAGCAACAGTTGCTCACACATATGTATATGTATGTGTGTGTGTGTATATATGTAGATATATATATGTATGATGTGTTTATATATATGTATATATATGTGGATGTATGTTTATATATATGTATATATATATTTATATTTATATATGTGTATATGCATGGATATGTATATATATATGTTTATATGTGTGTGTGTGTGTGTGTGTGTATATGACCCCCTCCTTGAACCGTCACCTTATCGTGGTGGAGGGGTTTGCGTGTCCCAATGATCCTAGGAGCTATGTTGTCCGGGGCTTTATGCCCCTGGTAGAACCACCAAGGCAAACTGGTCCTAGGTGAGGGATGAGACAAAGAGCGGTTCAACAAACCTCCAATGAAGAATAAAACTTGGACACGTTTTCCCTTGCCCGGGCTGGTCACGGGCCCCTCTGGAGCCAGGCCTGGAGGTGGGGCTCGATGGCGCGCCTGGTGGCTGGGCCTGCACCCATGGGGCTCGGCCTGGCACAGCCCAAAGAGGTAACGTGGGTCCTCCTCCCCATGGGCTCACCACCTATGGGAGGGGCCAAGGAGGTTGGGTGCAGTGTGAGTTGGGTGGTGGCCTTGGCGGTCTGATCCTCGGCTACAGAAACTAGCTCTTGGGACGTGGAATGTCACCTCTCTGAAGGGAAGGAGCCTGAGCTAGTGCGAGGTCGAGAGGTTCGGCTAGATATAGTCGGACTCACCTCGACGCACAGCTTGGACTCTGGAACCAATCTCCTTGAGAGGGGCTGGACTCTCTACCACTCTGGAGTTGCCCGGTGAGAGGCGCCAGCAGGTGTGGGCATACTTATTGCCCCGACTGAGCCTGTGCATTGGGGTTTACCCGGTGGGCGAGGGTGGCCTCCCTCCGCCGGGTGGGGAAGGGTCCTGACTGTTGTTTGTGCGTATGCCAACAGCAGTTTGGAGTATCCACCCTTTTGGAGTCTCTGGAGGGTTGCTAGAGGGCATACCTTCTGGGGATTCCCTCGTTTTGCTGGGAGACTTCAATGCTCACGTGGGCAATGACAGTGAGACCTGGAAGGGTGTGATTGGGAGGAATGGCCCCGATCTGAACCCGGCGGTGTTTTGTTATTGGACTTCTGTGCTCATCACGGATTGTCCATAACGAACACCATGTTCAAGCATAAGGGTGTTCATATGTGCACTTGGCACCAGGACACCCTAGGCCTCAGGTCGATGATCGACTTTGTGGTCGGTTCGCCGGACTTGCGCCATATGTCTTGGACACTTTCGGGTGAAGAGAGGGGCGGAGCTGTCAACTGATCACCACCTGGTGGTGAGTTGGCCGATGGTGGGGAAGATGCGGTCAGACCTGGTAGGCCCAAACGTGTTGTGAGGGTCTGCTGGGAACGGCTGGCAGAGTCCCCTGTCAGAAGTAGCTTCAACTCCCACCTCCGCAGAACTTCAACCACGCCCCGAGGGAGGTGGGGACATTGAGTCCAATGGGCCATGTTCCGTGCCTCTATTGTTGAGGCGGCTGACCGGAGCTGTGGCCGCAAGGTGGTCGGTGCCTGTCGTGGCGGCAATCCCTGAACCCGTTGGTGGACACCGGCGTGAGGGATGCCGTCAAGCTGAAGAAGGAGTCCTATAGGACTTTTTGTCCTGTGGGTCTCTGGAGGCAGCTGATAGGTACCGCAGGCCAAGCGAACGCGGCTTCGGTTGTTGCTGAGGCAAAACTTCGGGCATGGGAGGAGTTTGGAGAGGCCATGGAGAGCGACTTTGGACGGCCGAGGAGATTCTGGTCCACCGTCCGGCGTCTCAGGAGGGAAAGCAGTGCAGTGTCAACACCGTATATGGTGGGGATGGTGCGCTGCTGACCTCACTGACGTTGTGGGTCGGTGGGAGGAGTACTTCGAAGACCTCCTCAATCCCACTAACATGCCTTCCAATGAGGAAGCAGAGCCTGGGGACTCTGAGGTGGGCTCTCCCATCTCTGGGACTGAAGTCACCGAGGTGGTCAAAAAACTCCTTGGTGGCAGGGCCCGGGGTGGATGAGATACGCTGAGTTCCTTAAGGCTCTGGATGTTGTAGGACTGTCTTGGTTGACACGCCTCTGCAACATCGCATGGACATCGGGACAGTGCCTCTGGATTGGCAGACCGGGGTGGTGGTCCCCTCTTTAAAAGGGGACCGGAGGGTGTGTTCCAACTATAGAGGATCACACTCCTCAGCCTCCCTGGAAAAGTCTATTCGGGGTTCTGGAGAGGAGGGTCCGTCGGATAGTCGAACCTCGGATTCAGGAGGAACAGTGTGGTTTTCGTCCTGGTCGCTGAACAGTGGACCAGCTCTTCACCCTTAGCAGAGTCCTGGAGGGTGCATGGGAGTTTGCCCAACCGGTCTACATGTGTTTTGTGGACTTGGAAAGGCATTCGACCGTGTCCCTCGGGAATCCTGTGGGGGTGCTCGGGAGTATGGGGTACGGACCCCTGATAAGAGCTGTTCGGTCCTGTACAACGGTGTCAGAGCTTGGTCCGCATTGCCGGCAGTAAGTCGAGCCCGTTTCCAGTGAGAGTTGGACTCCGCCAGGGCTGCCCTTTGTCACCGATTCTGTTCATAACTTTTATGGACAGAATTTCTAGGCGCAGCCAGGGTGTTGAAGGGGTCGGGTTTGGTGGACTCGGGATTGGGTCACTGCTTTTTACAGATGATGTTGTCCTGTTTGCATCATCAGGCCGTGATCTTCAGCTCTCTCTGGATCGGTTCACAGCTGAGTGTGAAGCGGCTGGGATGAGAATCAGCACCTCCAAATCCGAGACATGGTCCTCAGCCGTAAAAGGGTGGAGTGCCCTCTCAGGGTTGGGAGAAGAGATCCTGCCCCAAGTGGAGGAGTTCAAGTATCTCGGGGTCTTGTTCATGAGTGAGGGAAGAATGGAGCGTGAGATCGACAGGCGGATCGGTGCGGCATCCGCAGTGATGCGGGCTCTGTATCGGTCTGTCGTGGTGAAAAAGGAGCTAAACCATAAGACAAAGCTCTCAATTTACCAGTCGATCTACGCTCCTACCCTCACCTATGGTCATGAGCTATGGGTAGTGACGAAAGAGCGAGATCGAATACAAGCGGCTGAAATGAGTTTCCTCCGCAGGGTGTCTGGGCTTTCCCTTAAAGATAGGGTGAGAAGCTCAGTCATCCGGGAGGGGCTCAGAGTAGAGCCGCTGCTCCTCCGCATCGAGAGGAGTCAGATGAGGTGGCTCGGGCATCTGATCAGGATGCCTCCTGGACACCTCCCTGATGAGGTGTTCCGGGCACGTCCAACCGAGAGGAGGCCCCGGGGAAGACCCAGGATTCTCCCAGGAGAGCTGGAAGAAGTGGCCAGGGAAAGGGAAGTCTGGGCCTCTCTGCTTAAGCTGCTGCCCCCGTGACCCGACCACGGATAAGCGGAAGAGGATGGATGGATGGATATATATGACAGCAACACTCATCACTCACAACAGTGACAAAACAATTACATTGACAATCATGTTATGTTATTTTCAAAAAGTCTTTTCTTTTTCATTACTTCTTTAACACACTACTTCTCCGCTGCGAAGCACGGGTATTTTGCCAGTGTTGAATATTTCTCAATATGTTCAACAGAAAATGTGAAGAATGTGCATAATTTTGAATGATTCCAAAACTACTGGAATGCTTTCTTTCACATTTTCTATCCCACTACATTCTCTTTTAAGATCCCAGTTACCACCACAAGTAGCTAGTGTTCTGCTGTGTTGCACTGATGTCTTGGTAATAAGGAATAACACAACATTGCTAAACTTTAAATTAAATTAATAAAATAAAATACCACATTTTGAGAGCAAAGATATGCTATTATACAAATATTTGCAGAACTGTCACTGACCCTCCACTACCCTGTTCCTCTACATCTTGCTGTGGCATTTAGTGCAACTGCTGCATTACCAAACACCTACTCTAAACTACTGGATGTGAATCACATTTATTGGAAGCTTTGTGCAATTTCCAACATGTACATAATATATCACAGAATAACCACTGGGGGTAGGCAGTGAGCTGGCATAGCCCAACAGACCTTGTCTGTTATATATGACAAAGGACTCCCACAGAGGTTCATTTTCTTCAGGAATGTATGTTTTCTTAACCTGCTTATGTTAATCATACCAAAAATAAACTTAATCCTTGTGTTCAGCATAGTTTGACTGTTCATGTTTGTTATGTCATTAGGTCTCTCAATTAGCATTATTGTACAATAGCTGTAAACTGTCCAAGGGTTATGAAACTCTGTTCAGAGAAGAGCCCAATTAAAAAATAAGTTCAACTAAACCAGGAGTTTTCAACATTAAAATATAAATTAACAAAAATGTATAACTTTCTGGTCATGTTACAATCCCTTGTAGTCATCTTACTTGATAGACTGGTCTTTTCAAAGGTAGTAATAGCATCACTAGCAATACTTGAGCAAATTCATTAAACTAAAAATACAGTTAAATTCCAACGATAAGAAGAAACTGCATGCAATATGCCGTCAACTAGAGATCAAGAAAAAAATTGTCAAGGTGCTTATGGTACTTGTTTCAATATTTCTAAATAAGAAGGATAAATCGGTTAAAACTTAGCCAAAATTAACATAATAGTGTGTTATTAATTTTCTGTTTATAAAAATTCAAATTAGAAAATAAATAAATAAGACCTGCAGTGATACCAACGGGGAATTACATGCTTAAATGGAATATGTAATAAAATAAACAGAGTATTCCTGTGAAACACATTTTACATACTGAGAAATTACTTATAATCATCATTAGTAGGCTCTCCCGATGTATTCTATTGCAGCAAGTGTTGTCACTTGCATATGTTCTAACAGGTTTCAAGTTATTTTCTACAAAATTTAAAGATGTTATTTTTATTTATAAACTGCCTTTCATCAAGACTCTCCCTAAACCCCCACAAGTACAAGTGGCCAGAATGAGTTTCCTGTGCAGGGTTTGTTGGCTTGCTGAGCTCACTGTCTGAGGAGGTTGGTAATTGAGAGGAGCCAGCAGAAATGGTTTGGGCATGTAATTAGAATGCATCAAAGGGCTATGTCGGAGGACTTACATGTCTTAAACAGCCTAAGAGTACCCTAGAACTCTCCAGAGAGTGTTGGGAAAAGTTGCTGATGATAGGATCACTTGATCAGCCAAGCTCAGTGTAATACTACTGCAAACTTCAAAGGTTAAGTGGAGTGAAAACGAAATGTAGAGAAAAAAGTACCCATACAGTAATCTGGCAACACATTTTTTAAAGTAAAATACTTTAGGGACAATGAAGACAAAGTCACTTCTTAAACTCAATTTATTTTCAATAATCAAATAATGCTAGAAGGTCTCTTTCAACATTTTACTTCATGGAATCTCAAAAAAAAAAAAAAAAACATATTTACTAAGAAACACCAAGAATACCATAGATCAAGCCAGAGCAAGGCACTAGATATTAAGAAACTTAATCAGAAAAGGGATGTTTTCTGCTCAAGTATGTACTAGGACTAGAATTACCAGAGCCTACAAGAAAACTCGTAAATCCAGCCTACCTTAAATCCTTTCTCACCTCTCCATCAGTGTCTTTTGTCCTGTAAATGTGTAGACAAGCAGCAAGTAGCCTGGTATCCCATCCCCCCGCCCATTACTCAAAATGGTAAATTTGGGAGACAGCTGATATCGAAACCGCGACCTCTTGATTGGAAGGCAGCAGTTCTTAGCATTGCACCACGCAAGCTGTCGGAGCAACTGCCTACCGTAACCTGCTTTCTTTTTTCTTCGGTTAAATTATTGAATAAAAGTGTACTTGTTTTGTTATACTTGTACCTTTTTTGAAAGTGTTTATTTCATATTTGTATTTCAGGCTTCACATATTATACAGGTGCCGGTCATAAAATTAGAATATCATGACAAAGTTGATTTATTTCAGTAATTCCATTCAAAAAGTGAAACTTGTATATTAGATTCATTCATTACACACAGACTGATGTATTTCAAATGTTTATTTCATTTAATTTTGATGATTGTAACTGACAACTAATTAAAGTCCCAAATTCAGTATCTTGGAAAATAAGAATATTGTGAAAAGGTTCAATATTGAAGACACCTGGTGCCACACTCTAATCAGCTAATTAACTCAAAAAACCTGCAAAAGCCTTTAAATGGTCTCTCAGTCTACTTCTGTAGGCTACACAATCATGGGGAAAACTGCTGACTTCACAGTTGTCCAAAAGACGACCACTGACACCTTGCACAAGGATGGCAAGACACAAAAGGTCATTGCTAAAGAGGCTGGCTGTCCACAGAGCTCTGTGTCCAAGCACATTAACAGAGAAGCAAAGGGAAGGACAAGATGTGGTAGAAAAAAAAGTATACAAGCAATAGGGATAACCGCACTCTGGAGAGGATTGTGAAACAAAACCAATTCAAAACTATGGGGGAGATTCACAAAGAGTGGACTGCAGCTGGAGCCAGTGCTTCAAGAACCACCAAGCACAGACGTATGCAAGACATGGGTTTCAGCTGCTGCATTCCTTGTGTCAAGCCACTCTTGAACAAGAGAGAGCGTCAGAAGCGTCTCGGCTGGGCTAAAGACAAAACTGCTGCGGAGTGGTCCAAAGTTATGTTCTCTGATGGAAGTAAATTTTGCATTTCCTTTGGAAATCAAGGTCCCAGAGTCTGGAGGAAGAGAGGAGAGGCACAGAATCCACGTTGCTTGAGGTCCAGTGTAAAGTTTCCACAGTCAGTGATGGTTTGGGGTGCCCGTCATCTGCTGGTGTTGGTACATTGTGTTTTCTGGGGTCCAAGGTCAACGCAGCCCTCTACCAGGATGTTTTAGAGCACTTCATGCTTCCTATTGCTGACGAACGTTATGGAGATGCAGATTTCATTTACCAACAGGGCCTGGCACCTGCACACAGTGCCAAAACTACCAGTACCTGGTTTAAGGACCATGGTATCACTGTTCTTGATTGGCCAGTAAACTCACCTGACCTTAACCCCATACAAAATCTATGGGGTATTGTGAAGAGGAAGATGCAATACACCAGACTCAACAATTCAGAAGAGCTGAAGGCCACTATCAGAGCAACATGGGCTCTCATAACACCTGAGCAGTGCCACAGACTGATCGACTCCATGCCACGCCGCATTGCTGCAGTAATCCAGGCCAAAGGAGCCCCAACTAAATATTGAGTGCTGTACATGCTCATACCTTTCAGTTGGCCAACTTTTCTAAAAATCCTTTTTTTGCATTGGTCTTAATTAATATTCTAATTTTCCGAGATACTGAATTTGGAACTTTCATTAGTTAATTTTATGACTGGCACATCTACATTTCATGTCTACATTTTGTCAATTATTACTAAAACATGAAAAGCGTTTCTGTGTTAACAATGTTTTTACAGAGATTGTTGATGACACTGAACACACATGAAATGTATGTATTCCAAATGACGGTGTACTTTTATACCCTATAAAGCTCCAGCACTTCACCCGAACATAAACACTTAGCACTGAGAAACTTCTTTGCAAATTGAACTGCGGCAGTGAGTAGGGGGATGGGATAGCAGGCTGCTTGCTACTTAAAGGCATATTTACAGGACAAAATACGCTGATGGAGAGGTGAGAAAGGATTTAAGGTAGGCCGGGTTTACGAGTTTTCTCGTAGGCTCTGGTAATTCTAGTGCTAAAGGTTGAATACATGAGAAAAGATTGATTAGGGAAAGTAATTAAAAAAAAAAAATAGTACTTGCAATAACATGACCAGAAATAATAGTAAAAAAATAGTGATAATCTACTAGTAATTAGATGATCAACATGTAAGATTGGCAGCATCCAGAATGCTAATGAACACAGTGAAAAAGGGCAACATTTTCAGCGTTTTTGACAGACGTAAACTAGCTTCCATGGAAACGGAAGTAAATATGCTTGCATGACTACCTAAAGCTTAAGTTTTCAATTCAAATTTAAAAAGAAACTAACATAGGCACTGTGAACAGCTTCCATTTAACATGCTAGTACATCATTATTCAACATTTATAAAAAGGGAAGACTGAATGATGAACATCAATGTTTTGCAAGATTAGATTTCATTTTGAGAGTAGCACAACTACAAATAAACCAAGTAAGCATTTTTATAATACTCTGTACTCTGTTAAAGGCATTTAGTATTAACAGTAGTTATTGGCCACTGTAAAACAATTCCTTTTAAAAAAGAATTAAAATTGGAGTTGTTAAATACATCATTTGAAAACAAATTAAATTAAATACAATGCTCACTAAGCAGTGAGAAAGCTTTCACATCTATCTGGTCTGCAGCCAAACCAATTTAAGAAATTTTATTTGAGGTGACAGACAATGCCTGCCACAAAACCCGTGAGCAGATGGCAATGCATTCTGCAACTTCTGGCAAAAGAACAGGGTGCTCAATTGCTACTGCTGTGTCATTTTATAGGGCATTCACCTTATGACCCCCATAGCTATCTTCTTCATATTTATATGGTTTATATAGAAATATACATTTTTTTAACAATAAAGTTCACATATATTTGGTTGAAAACCAAACACAAGAATACAGAATATACATATTTTGAATGGTTAACATATTTGAAAGTAAACATCACCTTTTAGTGCATGTAACAGCAATAAGAAAGAAAGAGAAATGGTAAGGAATGTGACACGGCATGGTATTTTAACCTGGAAGGCAGGTAGTTTTGGAAACAGCAGCCACTTGCAAAAATAAAAGGGGTTAACCCACTTTGGCAAGTTTTGATCTTTACTGAATTGTTAGCCTGGTAAGAATAAGAATGAATGCTTAGAGCAGATTGTAGCATGACTACAAACTCAAATGTGAATGATTGACAGTGAAATGAAAAAATTGTGAAACCAAAGAATTCAGAACACAGAACCACTGTCAAAGACGACAAACAAATTGTGAGAACTATCCTTATAAGGGCAACTGAGGGCTACAATGTACATTTAATATACAGTTTTTGAAAACAGCATTTATTTCTAAAACACATTTTCATGCACAAGATATAGCTCAAATTGATTTACACGATGTCAAAGAAATAGCTGTAAGAAAAGAAAAGCTAATTAAAATTATGTAAGAAAAATAATGAATTAATAAGAAAAATTAGATAAATACAGATTTCAATCAATCAATCAACTTTGTTCAAAGTGCAAAATCACCATGCAGCATGGTTCGAATACACTATACAAATTAGAAGAATGCATGGGACAAGGTATAAAATAAACAAATTAAAATAAAACAACATTAATGCTAAAGGAATAATGAATAATAAAACTGAAATAAAATAACATTAAAACTTAAAAGTTAAGGTATGTTAACAAAGGAATAATATAATAAGGATATTTCAAGGATGATTGCCCTGACTGAATTCTAAGGCACATTGTAATAAAGGGAGTAAAGGTAGGTTTTTAGTCTTTTTTTAAAATTCTCAGCTGAGTGTGCTTCTCCAACAAATAATAGCAGGCCATTCCAAAGATGAGGTGCACTATACGCAAATGCTCTTTGACCAATTGATTTTTCCTTAACTGAGGGAATGACCAAAAAACCAGCATGAAGAGAGCAAAGAGGACGTACCAGAGTGTAAAGAGTAATTAGCTCAGCTAAGTAAGGAATTGCAATTCCATGCAAGGCCTTATCTGTTAAAAGAAGAACTTTAAATCCAACCCTTTGTTGTACTCGTAACCAGTGAAGAGGAGCTAGAATGGGTATTATGTGCACAATTTTTTTTTGTTTTTGTCAAGATTCTATCTGCAGCATTCTGAACTAGCTGAAGACTTCTAGGAACATAACTAGGAACACCAGAGAAAATGGCATTGCAATAATCAAGTCTAAAAAAAAATTAATTCATGTATTAATGTTTCATCATCACACAGAGATAGAATAGATGAGATTTTTGTAAAATTCATTTAAATTCAAATTCAAATCAGATTCATTTTTCCAAGATGAAAAAATGTTCTCTTGGTAATAGCCTTGATATGAGACTGGAATGTGAGACAATTATCGAAAATTACACCATGATTTTTAATGGTTAAACTTTCACAGATAGAACAGCAATCAAAATTAACACTCAAGTTCTCACACAGATGTCCATGTAGACTGTAGAAATATAATTAGTAGAAACATAGACTCCTTGACGTGTTTTTGCTCACTCAGACTTTGACCATCACATTATGTACTTTATGTAGAGTGGACACTAACATATTATGACACAGATTTGCATTATTTATGATGTTACTAATCTGTGCACATCCCCTCCATAATATTAAATAACAAACTTTAAAATGATATACCTTCACATTTCCAAATCTGCTTAATCCAGGTCATGTTCTAAGTATTGACAGCATCAAACACAAGTCAGGAAACAACTATGTATGGAGCACACCACTCCATCACAAAAGAAACACTAAAACATGAACACATGCATCCCACAATCTCATTCTTGGACAATTTAGAATTTTCTAATTAAACTAGCATGCACATCTCTGAGATGAGTACCAAGATTAAAAAAAAACCTATATAAATAGTATGTGCCAGCATATCTTATACTTGACTCATTTTTATCAAATTAATGATTTCATAATGATAAAAGTGTGCCACATTAAATGTCATTCACATGACTTACAACAGAAGTTTATCACTTGCAGGATGGGTCTTGCACTAGGTACATTTTGGACAAGTTTAGTTAAAATAAATGTTATTAATAAAAGACCTTTATATGAATTTTAGAAAGCTTGACACATATACAATTAGTCTTTTCTTTGTATGGCTGAGTGTCACTCCTTTTCAGTGATGCCAATATATATATATATACATTTTTTTTTCTTATATATAAATTTGACATTTATTTCAACAGGAATAACCAGTATGGCCTTTGGGATTGATATGGCAATGGGATATGGACAGTTTGGTTGTGACCCTGTGTTCGGATTCAGCGGGTTGGAAAATGGATGGATGGTTGGTTTCTTTTACCAAAATGTTGCACATAGGGAAAAAAAATCTATTCTAAAATACTGTTTGCAATACAAGAACAACTGAAACTTTGTGTTCAATTTTATTTTTGTTCTTCCAAATAAAACGTTGTCTTGTTATGTTAATTTCAATTGTATTCCATAGTGTGTAAAAAAATCTGGAAAGTATTTCCTTAAGCACTTCAGATGTATTGCATATCTTAATACATGAAGTGGAATATCTGCTCAATGTGAAAAGGCTTTGGTTGTTCATCTTCTCAGTGCATTAATGTCTGTATCCACATCTGTCCAACTAATCAACATTACACCAGTTAAAGAGATTATCAGCTTTCCCTTGGAGCCCAGAGATCTTACAGTAAGCCCATTACAGGCTTCGTCTAACCTACAATTAACCCTGCAGTAATAAAGGAGGCACACAATCACTCTTTTGGCTTTTTCATTCTGCATAGCTAAGCTCATAAAATAAAAAATAAAGACAGCTGAAGGCCCACAGTGACAAGAAAACAGGAACACGTCCTTTCTTTTTTAGAGTATAGGCAGAACACTTACTACTATGTGGGATGAACTGCTTGCAAAAATTATTTAAACTTATCCAAGAAATTGTTAAATTAAAAATGACCAAAAAAATCTCTAAAATGCAGAAATATACTAATATTAAATTTTTTATTTCCAAATTTACATTACAGTACTTTGTGGCTTATGGAAAATACATGGGAAATGTGTTTTTATGTCATTGTATTAGGGTCTTTAAAGTAAATGTCTTTGTATATGGACTTGCATGTGAACTGTGTGCACTTGATGTTTGGTAAAACCAAAAAAAGAAAAACCCCAGTAAAATAAATTTTTTCCAATACAACTGTTTGTAAAGGTCCATAATATCTCCTTAGTAATGCCATTCCTTAGCAAGAGCAACAAAATATTTCTACCAATGCGCAGTTCAGAGAGCCAGATAAAGAGAAGGATCCAAATTATCATAGCACATTCATTCTGCCTGTTGTGACAGCTGATAGGCTATGGTCAGTTTTGGGATATTTCATTGAGAATTAGGTCCATTTATATGTTACGGAAGCAGGTTAATCAGTAAAAAGATAAACCTATCATTGCACCTAATCACAAATGAAGAGCTATTGCTTTCTCATAAGCAATTCATTGTACAAGGATCTGAAAGCTAAATTTCACCTTTTTTTAGAGAAAAGTTATGCAAAAGTCTCTTCAATATTCACTGAAAAATATTTCTTGTTCTTACCTAAAGTTAAAGTTAGCCATGCAGATGCCATTTTGACATGCTCTGAAGTCGATCAGAACCAATAAATTTATGGAATATGTAGTTTCTAACAAGAAAATCTTGTACATCAAGTATAAAAATGTTACCTAATAATGTAATGTCTTATGCATTGCAAGAGAATAATATAGTTATTCAGGGGTAACAGTTATTGTGTACTAGTAAAATACCCCCACTTCACAGCGGCGAAGTACTGCCTTAACATTTTTATTAAGAAGAAAATTAAACCTTTTTAAACTGAGGGAAAATATACCAATAATTATTTGTTAAGGATCTCTTTGTATACCAAATTGTCAGTTCGGCCCTCCGGTTGTAATATAACCAAGCTGTGCACTGAGCTTACTCTTGAACATGCAACGGACAGTTGGCCATGTGAAAAGTAATCTTGTTTCAAATCTCACAGCTTGGAATGCTACTGTCATAATCGGTTTGAGTTTCATGGTTTGTTTCAATTACGGCAGTATTTGCAGAACTTGTGTTGAAGTGACATTCGGTATCTGTCAAGCGTTGTAAGCATACAACCGGTTTCATCGATAACTTCACATCCAGCTTTTGAGAGTTTAAACATTCATAAACATCAAAGTGTCCACTACTTAAATCGTCACCTGTGAATCTAAGATGTTTAAGAGGCATTGGCGGTTGTCGAAAGGTGTAAAATATTTGGTCATTTCGGTACAGTTGAAAGCGACAACCAAAAAATTCAGTGGCAGCCATCAACTCACATGCAGAACCATAGGCGAAGGGCTTAAGCATTTTACTCTTATAGTGCTCCTGCGTAGTATAATTATCTCCTGTACCGTCATCAGTCCACTCCTTGAACCTGTTCCAGTCATTCAATACATAAGACACAATGTTCCTCCGGATATCAAGTGTGAGCCTGATATGGCCGTACAATATGTAACAAAGAGAATGGAAAAGGCAGGTGCCATCTCCGGGCATGGAAACCACTCAGTAAGTGACAATTCTTTGATCGATGGTGATCACCTCGATAGACATGTGAATGGGGGTATGGTTGGAACGATAAAGGAAATGGTTACCTAAACAATGTAAAGTAAGTCTAAAATACCTACACAAGAACTATAATCTTAATAAAGGAACAATAAAACAGCGGAGAAGCCATAGATTAAATAAAAAGGTTGTAGTTATCAGCAGGGAGACGTGAATCTCGTGGCGAAGCAAGGAAGGGAATGTAGAGATTGGAACGACGGACAACCTTATATAGGCAGGCAGGCAGCCAACAACGTGGGAACCCGCGTACCAAATTTCTTGAAAATGGGCCCATAAGTATCAAAGACTGTTGGAAAGTTCCATATGGCAGCCGACAGTGGCGTCACACAACCGAAATAAGTATGTACATTGGTTTCGGTTAGCGCAAGGAAGTCACCTACCAAATTTCGTGAAGATGGTGCCATAAATAAGAAAGTTCAACATGGCGAATGTTGTCGACCGTTACGCGTAGAATTGCGAAATGAAACCTGCTTAACATTTGTAAGTAAGCTGTAAGGAATGAGCCTGCAAAATTTCAGCCTCCTACCTACACGGGAAGTTGGAGAATTAGTGACGTTGGAAAGTTCAATATGGAGGCCGACAGTGGCGTCATACCACTGAAATAAGTACGTACATCGGTTTCGGTTAGCACAGAGAAGCCGCCTACCAAATTTCATGAAGATGGGGTCAGCCTTCTACCTAAACGGGAAGTTGGAGAATTAGTGACGTTGGAAAGTTCAATGTGGCGGCCGACAGTGGCGTCATACCACCGAAATAAGTACGTACATCAATTTCGGTTAGCGCAGGGTAGCCGCCTACCAAATTAGATGGGGCCATAAATAAGAAAGTTCAACATGGCGGACGTTGTCGACCGTTACGTGTAGAATTTCGAAATGAAATCTGCTTAACTTTTGTAAGTAAGCTGTAAGGAATAAGCCTGCCAAATTTCAGCCTCCTACCTACACGGTAAGTTGGAGAATTAGTGATGAGTGAGTGAGTGAGGGCTTTGCCTTTTATTAGTATAGATACACACACACACAGACACATACATACATATATATACACACATATATATATATATACACACATATATATACATACTAGCAAAATACCCGCGCTTCGCAGCGGAGAAGTAGTGTGTTAAAGAAGTTATAAAAAAGAAAAGCAAACATTTTAAAAATAACGTAAGATGATTGTTAATGTAATTGTTTTGTCATTGATATTGAGTGTTGTTGTCATATCTGTCTATTTATATATATATATATATATATATATATATATATGTATATATATATATATATATATATATATATATATATATATATATATATATATATATATATATATATATATATATATATATATATATATATATATATAGCAAAATATATATATATATATATATATATAGCAAAAATACCCATTGGCAACGGAGAAGTAAAAAGAAAAGGAAACATTTTAATAATAACGTAACATGATTGACAATGTAATTGTTTTGTCATTGTCATGAGTGTTGCTGGCATATATATATATATATATATATATATATATATATATATACACACATACATATATATATACATACTGTATATACACACACACATATATATACATACTGTATATACACATATACATATCTACATATATACTGTATATACACATATATATACAAATCTACATATATATATCCACATATATATATATATTAGGGTGGGACTCGATTAAAAAATTAATCCAATTAATTAGAGGCTGTGTAAGAATTAATCTTGATTAATCGTATGTAATCGACACGAATTTGCCCCAAATCGCAAATGTTTTTTTTTTAATTTAAAAGTGTTTTAGTGGGCGACAGAATCAAATAATAGACATGTACATGAATATTGTAAACTGAAGCTGTTTTAATTTCTGAAAAAAGCCTTTAAACTGCATTTGAATTCAAAACAGAAACAAAAATATCATCCCTGGTTAAAATTGGGCAGACTTAAAAATAAAGTGGTAGTTTAAGTACTTTAAGTAGATTTTCAGAATAGTATTGTCTTTAAATAATAATAACCAAAATTTCAACATAAAGTGCAGTTTTTCTTCTTAAAAAAATAAGTCAGAAACATAAAAGGTAATTTGACCAACTTAATCTTTAAACTCTGAGTAACATTAGCCAAAATTATTTTGTACATTAGGCTAAAACAGTGTGATCATTGAACATTTTGTAATTAGATGTAATTAGAATTACTAACGGTCACGGAAGTCCAATGATCCCCAGTAAGAGCCACAAAGTCCGCTTTCTGTAATGCATCTAATTTTGCTTGCTTTTCAGTGTGCACAAAACCATGCTTTTATCAAGGCTTCGGGTAGTCGAAATGATCAGTCGTAGGAACGCTTTATTCCGACTCTAACATTTTTGTAGCTGTGATGTGTGCATCAGTGTAATGGATGTACCAGGAAATCATGCATTGACAAAAGTTCCGTTTGCTTGGAATTGAAAGTGTGATTAAATGCGTTATTTTTTTAACGCGTTATGGAGTACATGCATCGAAGCTTCTCAGCTGTGCTTGTGCTAATAAAGGGAAACATTTTAAAAATAACGTAACATGATTCTGCGTTAACCTAATATTTTTCATACGTCCCAAACCAAGGAGATCTAAGGTAAAATGAATCGGTAGCGTACATACTCAGTGCATCCCTCTGGGAATCGAACCTCAATGTCGGCATTAGAGGCTTAAGACTCTACAATTGCCACAGCATGTGGCTTGTCTATGCGAGTATGTATTGTAGATCGGGTATATATATACATTTAAATATATACCCGCGTATCGCAGTGGAGAAGTAGAAGTTATGAAAAAGAAAAGGGAACATTTTAAAAATAACGTAACATGATTGTCAATATACAGTAATTGTTTTGTGAGTGTTATTGAATGTTGCTGTCATCAAGGATTTGATTATCATTATTTGTTTCAATCAGGTCGATATTTATATGTGTTGTGTTCAAGTTACATTCCGTGTTTGTCAATCGCTGTAAAGATAAGAGGTTTCATTCATCGATTAGTTTCTTACTGCATCAATAAACAGCTCGCCTTCCTCTTTATCTGAGATGTGACAAACTGCATGCACGGGTTTTTTTACACTGTCTTCCTTTAGCGGACATTCACTTTTTCCACCGTGTGCTTTGTTTCCGCAGTAGCTGCACTTATGAATATGATTCTATGTATAGACGCTTCATATTTTTTGCTGCCTTCTCAATTGTGTAATTCGGTTTTGTTCAGCACTCTTTGGAACTGTTGCTTTTGTCTGTGCACTGCGTCAGTTCACGTGAGCCGCTTGGTGTTCTTGCATCGAAGGTTCCCAGCTGTGCTGGTGCCATCTCGTGTAATGTCAGCTAAGACCCGCACTTAAAAGTTTCTCTCGCAGTTTCAATGAGTTTGTGCCAAACACCACCCTGACCATCTCATCTTCCTCTGCATAAGCACAGTCCTTCACACGTGAATATTTACCGGCAGTGTTTGTATTGGATTGCCGCTGATGGACGGCCTTATATGGGCAGGCACTAAATTACAAACGCTAGTGGCAGCCTGTCTATGAACTTAATTTAATATAAACTTACGGTTCACGCCGTGCTTTGTTTCCGAGTAGCTGTACTTATGAATATGCTTGTATGCATCATTTGCTTCATAATGTTTTTCTGCCTTCTCAATTGTGAAATGGCGTTTTGTGCTCATCGCTGTTTGGAGTTCTTCCTTGTTCTCTACGTACTTACGTAGGAGGCGTGATGATGTCACACGAAACACCGCCCCCACGGCCATCTCCAAATCAACTCCATTACATTATATGTAGAAAAATAGGTTCCAGTTATGACCCTTACGCATAGAATTTCGAAATGAAACCTGCCCAACTTTTGTAAGTAAGCTGTAAGGAATAAGCCTGCCAAATTTCAGCCTTCTACCTACACGGGAAGTTGGAGAATTAGTGATGAGTGAGTGAGTGAGTGAGTGAGTGAGGGCTTTGCCTTTTATTAGTATAGATATACATATATATATACATATATACATATGTACATACATATATACATATATACATACATATATACATACATACATACATATATACATATATATATATATATCTATATATATCTTGTCACGCTTGGGTCACAGATTTGCACAGAGACACAGGAGGTTGTAGAAACAAGAAGGATTTTTATTCAAACACTGCAAACACATGAGCTTAAACGTGCTCCATGACAAGTCAGAGATGAAAGTTCCGCTAGGAGCAGAGAGAGAGAGAGAGAGAGATAAAAGCAAACAATCAATTCCAAAACCGACAGGCGCTGCACAAGGCTTTTAAGTTAGCGGAGTATCGCGTGAGGCTTGTATTACATGTTATAGCGCAAGTGAGAAGGTAAGGAGCAATGTGAGGGTAGTCTGTGTTTCAGGGGTATTTTCAGGGACGTCTTTGTTCTCCTGGGGTGCGATCAACCCTCCAGCTTACAATATATATACACACATACACTCACCTAAAGGATTATTAGGAAGACCTGTTCAATTTCTCATTAATGCAATTATCTAATCAACCAATCACATTGCAGTGGCTTCAATGAATTTAGGGGTGTGGTCCTGGTCAAGACAATCTCCTGAACTCCAAACTGAATGTCAGAATGGGAAAGAAAGGTGATTTAAGCAATTTTGAGCGTGGCATGGTTGTTGGTGCCAGACGGGCCGGTCTGAGTATTTCACAATCTGCTCAGTTACTGGGATTTTCACGCACAACCATTTCTAGGGTTTACAAAGAATGGTGTGAAGAGGGAAAAACATCCAGTATGCGGCAGTCCTGTGGGCGAAAATGCCTTGTTGATGCTAGAGGTCAGAGGAGAATGGGCCGACTGATTCAAGCTGATAGAAGAGCAACTTTGACTGAAATAACCACTCGTTACAACCAAGGTATGCAGCAAAGCATTTGTGAAGCCACAACACGCACAACCTTGAGGCGGATGGGCTACAACAGTAGAAGACCCCACCGGGTACCACTCATCTCCACTACAAATAGGAAAAACAGGCCACAATTTGCACAAGCTCACCAAAATTGGACAGTTGAAGACTGGAAAAATGTTGGCTAGTCTGATGAGTCTCGATTTCTGTTGAGACATTCAAATGGTTGAGTCAGAATTTGGCGTAAACAGAATGAGAACATGGATCCATCATGCCTTGTTACCACTGTGCAGGCTGGTGGTGGTGGTGTAATGGTGTGGGGGATGTTTTCTTGGCACACTTTAGGCCCCTTAGTGCCAATTGGGCATCGTTTAAATGCCACGGTCTACCTGAGCAATGTTTCTGACCATGTGCATCCCTTCATGACCACCATGTACCCATCCTCTGATGGCTACTTCCAGCAGGATAATGCACCATGTCACAAAGCTCGAATCATTTCAAATTGGTTTCTTGAACATGACAATAAGTTCACTGTACTAAAATGGCCCCCACAGTCACCAGATCTCAACCCAATAGAGTGGTGGAACAGGAACTTTGTGCCCTGGATGTGCATCCCACAAATCTCCATCAACTGCAAGATGCTATCCTATCAATATGGGCCAACATTTCTAAAGAATGCTTTCAGCACCTTGTTGAATCAATGCCACGTAGAATTAAGGCAGTTCTGAAGGTGAAAGGGGGTCAAACAACGTGTTAGTATGGTGTTCCTAATAATCCTTTAGGTGAGTGTATATACAGTATATCTATACTAATAAAAGGCAAAGCCCTCACTGACTGACTGACTGACTGACTCACTCACTCACTCACTCACTCACTCACTCACTCACTCACTCACTGACTCATCACTAATTCTCCAACTTCCCGTGTAGGCAGAAGGCTGAAATTTGGCAGGCTCATTCCTTACAGCTTCCTTACAAAAGTTGGACAGGTTTCATTTCGAAATTCTATGCGTAATGGTCATAACTGGAAGCTATTTTTCTCCATATACTGTAATGGAGTTGAGCTCAAAAGCTGTGGGGGCGGAGTTTCGTGTGACATCATCACGCCTCCCATGTAATTACATGAACTGACTGTCAAAGCAGTACGTAGAAAACCAGGAAGAGCTCCAAAAAGCGCTGAAGAAAACATGCATTATATAATTGAGAAGGCAGCGAAACAATAAGAAGTGAGCGAGTGACATATATAACCATATTCATGAGTGCTGCTACTTCGGAAACAAAGCACGGTGTAAACCTAAAGTTTAAATTAAGTTCACAGACACGCTGCCGCTGGCGTTTGTCATGCCCACGGGTAATGTGGGATACAAGTTTAATGAGAGGATGCAGGATATAAACAAGTTTTCATCACTTTGTAAATAAGTTAAAATAGCAGGTGAAGGGCTGTGCTTATGTGTGTGTGTATATACTGTATGTACATTATATATATATATATATATGTATATATATATATATATATATATATATATATATGTGTGTATATATATATATATATATATATATGTGTGTGTGTGTATATATATATATATATATATATATATATATATATATATATATATATATATATATAAAAAGGCAAAGCCCTCACTCACTCACTCATCACTAATTCTCCAACTTCCCGTGTGGGTGGAAGGCTGAAATTTGGCAGGTTTATTCCTTACAGCTTCCTTACAAAAGTTGGGCAGGTTTTATATCGAAATTCTACGCGTAATGGTCATAACTGGAAGCAGTTTTTCTCCATTTACTGTAATGGAGATGAGCTTGAACGCCGTGGGGGCGGAGTTTCGTGTGACATCATCACGCCTCTCACGTAATCACGCAGTACATAGAAAACCAGGAAGACCTCAAAAAGCGCTGAAGAAAACATGCATTATATAATTGAGAAGGCAGCGAAACAATAAGAAGCGGCGAGTGACATATAAAACCATATTCATGAGTTCTGCTACTTCGGAAACAAAGCACGATGTAAACCTACACTTTAAATTAAGTTCATAGACAGGCTGCTGCTGGCGTTTGTAATTTAGTGCCTGCCCATATAAGGCCGTCCGTCAGCGGCAATCCAATAGAAAACTGCCACGGGTAAATATTTACGGGTGAAGGACTGTGCTTATGGAGAGGAAGATGAGATGGTCAGGGTGGTGTTTGACACAAACTCAGCGAAACTGCGAGAGAAAGTTTTAAGTGCCAGGACTAAGGTAACATTAAATACAGCCATGGACATAGCAGGAGATGGCACCAGCACAGCTGGGAACCTTCGATGCATGTACACCGAGTGGCTCACGTGAACTGACGCAGTGCACAGATAAAAAGCAACAGTTCCAAAGAGCGTTGAACAAAAACTGAATTACACAATTGAAAAGGCAGCAAAAAATATGAAGCGTCTGATACATACAAGCATATCCATAAATCCAGCTACTGCGGAAACAAAGCACACGTTGGAAAAAGTCAATGTCCCGCTAAAGGAAGACAGTGTAAAAAAAACCCATGCATGCAGTGGGTCAGGTCTCAGATAAAGAAGACGACGAGCTGTTTATTGATGCAGTAAGAAACGAATCGATGAATGAAACCTGTTATCTTTACAATGATTGACAAACACGGAATGTAACTTGAACACAACACATCCTACAAATACAAACCTGATTGAAAGAAATAATGATAATCAAATCCTTGATGACAGCAACACTCAATAACACTCACAAAACAAATACTGTATATTGACAGTCATGTTACGTTAATTTTAAAATGTTCCCTTTTCTTTTTCTAGCTTTTTTAACACACTACTTCTCTGCTGCGATACGCGGGTATATATATATGTATATATATATCCCGATCTACATACTCAAATAATGGATACTTTATTCGCAACAACTGAATGATTTGATTTGTTATTGCTGAAAGGAACACATTTTATTTATATTTCCAGGTTTTGTTATGCAGCATGTTCATATTTGAATTTGTATAATTTTGACAGGATATATTTTTATGGAGAGCAAAATCTTTTGGGATATTTAAAATCTAAGTTTATTTTTTATATAAAATTACATAAGAGTAAAGAAATTTGAATGTTTGTTCTTTTAACGTTTACTTTATTTCTAACTTGTATAATTTAGACAGGATATATTTTTATGGAGAGCAAAATATAAGTTGTTTAAGGTTTCAGTTGATTTATTCACGAATAATATTCCCGTCTGTTTTTACCATTCCTACCAAAGATATTTCTGTCGACTAAATAAAAATTCCTTCTATTTAAAATTTAAATAGAACTTGAACAAATACGATAGTTCATAATATCCACACAGACTTGCACGTAAGAGCGGGAGTCATCCGTTTTAGCAAACAGCGTATTGCACTGATACGAAATAGCAGTGTGTGTATATATGTAGATATGTATGTATATGTATATATATGTTTATATATATGTGTGTGTGTGTATGTATGTATATATATATATATATATGTATTTGTGTGTATATATGTGTGTGTATGTATGTATGTGTATATATGTAGATATATATACAGTATATACATAGTGGAGGAAATAATTATTTGACCCCTCACTGATTTTGTAAGTTTGTCCAATGACAAAGAAATGAAAAGTCTCAGAACAGTATCATTTCAATGGTAGGTGTATTTCAACAGTGGCAGATTGCACATCAAAAGGAAAATCGAAAAAATAACTTTAAATAAAAGACAGAAATTGATTTGCATTTCATTGAGGGAAATAAGTTTTTGAACCCCTACCAACCATTAAGAGTTCTGGCTCCCACAGAGTGGTTAGACACTTCTACTCAATTAGTCACCCTCATTAAGGACACCTGTCTTAACTAGTCACCTGTATAAAAGACACCTGTCCACAGAATCAATCAATCAAGCAGACTCCACACTCTACAACATGGGAAAGACCAAAGAGCTGTCCAAGGATGTCAGAGACAAAATTGTAGACCTGCACAAGGCTGGAATGGGCTACAAAACCATTAGCAAGAAGCTGGGAGAAAAGGTGACAACTGTTGGTGCGATTGTTCGAAAATGGAAGGAGCACAAAATGACCATCAATCGACCTCGCTCTGGGGCTCCACGCAAGATCTCACCTCGTGGGGTGTCAATGGTTCTGAGAAAGGTGAAAAAGAATCCTAGAACTACACGGGAGGAGTTAGTTAATGACCTCAAATTAGCAGGGACCACAGTCACCAAGAAAACCATTGGAAACACATTACACCGCAATGGATTAAAATCCTGCAGGGCTCGCAAGGTCCCCCTGCTCAAGAAGGCACATGTGCAGGCCCGTCTGAAGTTTGCCAATGAACACCTGAATGATTCAGAGAGTGACTGGGAGAAGGTGCTGTGGTCTGATGAGACCAAAATAGAGCTCTTTGGCATTAACTCAACTCGCTGTGTTTGGAGGAAGAAAAATGCTGCCTATGACCCCCAAAACACCGTCCCCACCGTCAAGCATGGGGGTGGAAACATTTTGCTTTGGGGGTGTTTTTCTGCTAAGGGCACAGGACAACTTAATCGCATTAACGGGAAAATGGACGGAGCCATGTATCGTGACATCCTGAGCGACAATCTCCTTCCCTCTGCCAGGAAACTGAAAATGGGTCGTGGATGGGTGTTCCAGCACGACAATGACCCAAAACATACAGCAAAGGCAACAAAGGAGTGGCTCAAGAAGAAGCACATTAAGGTCATGGAGTGGCCTAGTCAGTCTCCGGACCTTAATCCAATAGAAAACCTATGGAGGGAGCTCAAGCTCAGAGTAGCACAGAGACAGCCTCGAAACCTTAGGGATTTAGAGATGATCTGCAAAGAGGAGTGGACCAAAATTCCTCCTAAAATGTGAGCAAACTTGGTCATCAATTACAAGAAACGTTTGACCTCTGTGCTTGCAAACAAGGGTTTTTCCACTAAGTATTAAGTCTTTTTTTGTTAGAGGGTTCAAAAACTTATTTCCCTCAATGAAATGCAAATCAATTTCTATCTTTTATTTAAAGTTATTTTTTCGATTTTCCTTTTGATGTGCAATCTGCCACTGTTGAAATAAACCTACCATTGAAATGATACTGTTCTGAGACTTTTCATTTCTTTGTCATTGGACAAACTTACAAAATCAGTGAGGGGTCAAATAATTATTTCCTCCACTATATATATATATATACATATACACACACACACACACACATTATATATATATATATATATATATATATATATACACACAATATATATATATTGGTGGTGGGTTAATGATTGTCTGGGGAGGCATATCCATGGAGGGTCACACAGACCACTACAGGCTTGACAAAGGCACCTTGGCTGCCATTAGGTATCAGGATGAAATCCTTGGACCCACTGTCAGACCCTATGCTGGTACAGTGGCTCCTGGTGCACGACAATTCCTGGCCTCATGTGGTGAGAGTATGGAGGCAGTTCCTGGAGGATGAACGAATTGATACCATTGACTGGCCACCACACTTTCCTGACCTAAATCCAATGGAACACCTCTGGGACATTATGTTTTGGTCCATCCAATGCCACCAGGTTGCACCTCAGACTGTCCAGGAGCTCAGTGATGCCCTGGTCCAGATCAGGGAGGAGATCCCCACAACACCATCTGTCATCTCATTAGAAGCATGCACCGATGTTGTCAGGCATGTATACAAGAAAACAGGGGCCATACAAAGTGCTGCATACAATTTTGAGTTGCTGCAATTAAATTTTGGCAAAATGGACTAGCCTGCCACATAATTTTTTCACTCTGATTTTTGGGGCGTCTTTGAATTCAGGGCTCTGTAGGTTGATCATTTTCATTTCCATCAAGCGATGTGGCATCCTTTCGTTCCTAACACATTACCCAGTCTATATCAGTATAGATATCCAGGAGGATTTCTTTTTCCCATTGAGATCTGATGTGTTTTCAAAGTGTTCCTTTAATTTTTGGAGCAGTTTTATATATATATATATATATATATATATATATATATATATATATATATATACCAGCAACACTCATGACAATGACAAAACAATTACATTGTCAATCATGTTACGTTATTATTAAAATGTTTCCTTTTCTATTTACTTCTCCACTGCCAAGCGCGGGTATTTTGCTATATTTTTTATATATATATACAGTATATATATATATATATATATATATATATATATATATATATATATATATATATATATATATATATATATATATATATATATATATACATATACATATACATATACATATACATATATATGTATATACATATACATAAAATATACAGTGGTGTGAAAAACTATTTGCCCCTTTCCTGATTTCTTATTCTTTTGCATGTTTGTCACACAAAATGTTTCTGATCATCAAACACATTTAACCATTAGTCAAATATAACACAAGTAAACACAAAATGCAGTTTTTAAATGATGGTTTTATTATTTAGGAGAAAAAAATCCAAACCTACATGGCCCTGTGTGAAAAGTAATTGCCCCTTGTTCAAAATAACCTAACTGTGGTGTATCACACCCGAGTTCAATTTCGTAGCCACCCCAGGCCTGATTACTGCCACACCTGTTTCAATCAAGAAATCACTTAAATAGGAGCTGCCTGACACAGAGAAGTAGACCAAAAGCACCTCAAAAGCTCGACATCATGCCAAGATCCAAAGAAATTCAGGAACAAATGAGAACAGAAGTCATTGAGATCTATCAGTCTGGTAAAGGTTATAAAGCCATTTCTAAAGCTTTGGGACTCCAGCGAACCACAGTGAGAGCCATTATCCACAAATGGCAAAAACATGGAACAGTGGTGAACCTTCCCAGGAGTGGCCGACCGACCAAAATTACCCCAAGAGCGCAGAGGCGACTCATCCGAGAGGTCACAAAGACCCCAGGACAACGTCTAAAGAACTGCAGGCCTCACTTGCCTCAATTAAGGTCAGTGTTCACGACTCCACCATAAGAAAGAGACTGGGCAAAAACGGCCTGCATGGCAGATTTCCAAGACGCAAACCACTGTTAAGCAAAAAGAACATTAGGGCTCGTTCAATTTTGCTAAAAAACATCTCAATGATTGCCAAGACTTTTGGGAAAATACCTTGTGGACTGATGAGACAAAAGTTGAACTTTTTGGAAGGCAAATGTCCCGTTACATCTGGCGTAAAAGGAACACAGTATTTCAGAAAAAGCACATCATACCAACAGTAAAATATGGTGGTGGTAGTATGATGGTCTGGGGTTGTTTTGCTGCTTCAGGACCTGGAAGGCTTGCTGTGATAGATGGAACCATGAATTCTACTGTCTACCAAAAAATCCTGAAGGAGAATGTCCGGCCATCTGTTCGTCAACTCAAGCTGAAGCGATCTTGGGTGCTGCAACAGGACAATGACCCAAAACACACCAGCATATCCACCTCTGAATGGCTGAAGAAAAACAAAATGAAGACTTTGGAGTGGCCTAGTCAAAGTCCTGACCTGAATCCAATTGAGATGCTATGGCATGACCTTAAAAAGGCGGTTCATGCTAGAAAACCCTCAAATAAAGCTGAATTACAACAATTCTGCAAAGATGAGTGGGCCAAAATTCCTCCAGAGCTGTAAAAGACTCATTGCAAGTTATCGCAAACACTTGATTGCAGTTATTGCTGCTAAGGGTGGCCCAACCAGTTATTAGGTTCAGGGGCAATTACTTTTTCACACAGGGCCATGTAGGTTTGGATTTTTTTTCTCCCTAAATAATAAAAACCATCATTTAAAAACTGCATTTTGTGTTTACTTGTGTTATATTTGACTAATGGTTAAATGTGTTTGATGATCAGAAACATTTTGTGTGACAAACATGCAAAAGAATAAGAAATCAGGAAGGGGCAAATAGTTTTTCACACCACTGTATATATATATATATATATATATATATATAGATATAGATAGATATGACAACAACACTCATATCAATGACAAAACAATTACATTAACAATCATCTTACGTTATTTTTAAAATGTTTCCTTTTCTTTTTCATAACTTCTTTAACACACTACTTCTCCGCTGCGAAGCGCGGGTATTCTGCTACACACATATATATTTTCTGAGGTCCAAGGTCAACGCAGCCGTCTACCAGGAAGTTTTAGAGCACTTCATGCTTCCTGCTGCTGACAAACTTCATGGAGATGCATATTTCATTTTCTAACAGGACTTGGCACCTGCACAAAGTGCCAAAACTACCAGTACCTGGTGTAAGGACCATGGTATCCCTGTTCTTGATTGGCCAGCAAACTCGCCTGACCTTAACCCCATACAAAATCTATGGGGTATTGAGAAGAGGAAGATGCGATACGCCAGACCCAGCAATTCAGAAGAGTTGAAGGCCACTATCAGAGCAACATGGGCTCTCATAACACCTGAGCAGTGCCACAGACTGATCGACTCCATGCCTTTCAGTTGGCCAACATTTCTAAAAAATCCTTTTTTTGCATTGGTCTTCATTGATATTCAAATTTTCTGAGATACTGAATTTGGGACTTTCATTAGTTGTCAGTTATAATCATCAAAATTAAAAGAAATAAACATTTGAAATACATCAGTCTGTGTGTAATAAATTAATCTAATATACAAGTTTCACTTTTTGAATGGAATTACTGAAATAAATCAACTTTGCCATGATATTCTAATTTTATGACCGGCACCTGCATATATTATATATATATATATATATATATATATATATATATATATATATATATATATATATATATATATATTGTGTATCCAGTGTATCCAGTGAGTATTCACAGCGTATCACATTTTGTTATGTTACAACCTGTATCCAAAATAGATTAAATTCATTTTTTTCCTCAGAATTCTACACACAACACCCCATAATGACGTGAAAAAAGTTTACTTGAGATTTTTGCAAATTTATTAAAAATAAAAAAACTGAGAAATCACATGTACATAAGTATTCACAGCCGTTCTTCCCTACAGACTCCCTTTCAGTATTACCACAAGTTCGGTTTTCGGTGGTACTTAAGGGAAACTAAAAACCTCAATAATCAATTTTTTTTATCATTCATCACAATATCGCAAGCTTGTCCTGTACATTTTTTGTTATTCGGTACTGAATTATGCAAATTCTTTAAGAAAGGAATAACATATCCTAGGATAAAAGAACAAAAAACGAAGGATATAAAATGAATAGAGAACACACTAAAATTCTTTCCACTGAAGACTTTCATTAGTCCAAAACAACATAAAAGACATTTAGCAGCTCAGCTTCATAATCTCTCACTCCTTTAAGCACTCAGCTGCTTTATGGAAAAAATATCAATTTCCTGAGTAGAGCTCACAGCTACTACCAGATAAATGAACATATGGTTTAGTAAAGAATTCTGACAGCATTTGCACAAACCAGCATCAACCTCCATCTACAGTTCCACCCCTTTCAACTTAAGACTATCTAGTAATTGCTTCCATCAATCTTCTGGTAACAAAATCAGGATAATATATATTGCAATGAAACTTTGTGCAAATCACATGCTAATGTTGGATATACTTATTCTGTCACTGTCCTTATTAATATATGTCAAATAGTTCATTTTTTTCTGTCCCGAAAAAAAAATCTGAATAAAATTGGAAAAATAATATACATCCATCCATTGTCTAACCCGCTGAATCCGAACACAGGGTCACGGGAGTCTGCTGGAGCCAATCCCAGCCAACACAGGGCACAAGACAGGAACCAATCCTGGGTAGGGTGCCAACCCACCGCAGGACACACACACAAACACACCCACACACCAAGCACACACTAGGGCCAATTTAGAATCGCCAATGCACCTAACCAGCATGTCTTTGGATTGTGGGAGGAAACCGGAGCGCCCGGAGGAAACCCACGCACACGGGAGAACATGCAAACTCCACGCAGGGAGGACCCGGGAAGCGAACCCAGGTCTCCTAACTGCGAGGCAGCAGCGCTACCACTGTGCCACCGTGCAGCCCTAAAATAATATACAATTAAAGGAAAACAAGGTAAAATAATACATCTGATACTCATTTTTGTCAGGAAAGTGTGGATGATTAAAACCACTCTCAGCAAATTAATGTGTTCATAATATTTATTTCCTTTACCATTTATTAATTCTTATACTTTGACATTTCCATTTTTATCATTTTCTTTGTTTCTCAAAGGGTACCACTATTTTGCTGTTGAAAATGAGCAGTAGTGCCAAGTAATTTGGTATGCACCTTGTGCAGCGAATGATTTCAACATGACTTTACTTTTAAAGAAGGTATGGGAATGTAAACAAAACACACAAACAAACTGTTTACAAACTGTTTACTATAACTTTTCATTAGAATATTTGTTCTCTGGAATCTCCTGTTAGACCTAATAAAGGACTTAAAATATGTATAGATTTTTATTATCTATACATATTTTACATATTATTATTTTACATATTATTAGTGTTCAATGGAAAATCACTATATAGTGAATTTATACAGGCTATCTTAATGCTTGTTATATTAACATGCATAGTCCTACATAGTGCAAAATATATGACACTGTCCGCATTTTTCTGTAAACTAAAAGGATTATGCAACAACCAATGACTCTTGCACAATATATTTTTTTGAACCAGAAAGCAATAAAAGTTCAGTTGATTAAATCCAATATCAAAAAAAAAACTATAGAGGCTGACCTCTAACCTGACACACTGCCTAACATCTGGATTTAATAATGAGATATCCTTGTGTGCAATGTTAACAAATTAAAAACACCTTAAATGAGATGCTGAAAAAAGCTTGAGAATTAATTTAGTGGTATACAGCTTTATTAACTTCTCCTTTTGCAAACTAATTCCACAAAGGGAGAAACACCATGGAAGCTAAGCATAACAGACAAAGAAATAAAAAAAAAGGAATGTTGGTTTATAGAAAGAAACATGTCCCATACTAGGGATGCTCCAACCAATCGGCCACCGATCAAAATCGGCCGATTTTCACTAAAAAAAACTCAATCAGTTATCGGGGGAAAAAAGGCTGATCACAAAAAGCAATATTTTCAGCTCCTGCTTTTCTAAGCTTTATGGTAATTTAGCTGTAGTGCTCCTTTACACAAAGTATTACAGTACTTGAGCCAGGGTGCATCTTTTTTTTTCCTTTTGCAGAAAACTTCCTGCAGTGTAAACAAAGAGTAGCAAATGTAAAATTATTGTATCAGTGAACAAGAGGTGATAATACATCATTAGGTTGGTAAGAAACAAATACTACATAATTAAAATGGTAATCCATATTTTATATTTACACCTCAAGAATTATGATGAACTGAAGGAAAAACACACCTGTATATAGTAAATGTATATTTTAAAAACAAAAAGAGGTAGTGCAATTAATTATTTATAATGATTAAAACATATAAGTTCTTGTATATTTACATTTAAGCAGCATTTAATTGCAAATAACAATTGATTGTGTGTGAATATATTTTTGTTGTTAGAGAAATGGTGAAAACTACTGTTTTAAATTAAGCCTTGTTCCAAATAGGTACATGAGGGGAAAAAAAACTAAACAATATGACAATTTTTAATTATAAGAAGCATTTTATTTTCTTTAATGCTGAATGTATTATGGATAAATATTTTGCACAAATTTTATTACTTAACATGTCTTTTACAGAAATTTTACTTATTTTAATATTTTATGGTCACTGAATAGTAAGCCTACAGAATTTCATTTTGTTCATAAAACAGTATTATTATAATTATCAAAACACACTTTAATATAGGACATAAAACTTCTATTTGTCTGGTTATGCAGGGGATTAGGGTAAAAAGCTTTTTAAAGGACAAAAAAAAAATTGGTATCAGAATTGGCTGATCAAGTAACATGAAATCGGTGATCGGTACTGGCCTTAAAAAATCTGATTGGAGCATTCCTATTCCATAAAAATCATCCCCTCTGCTGTCAGGATACCAACAGTACCAGTGCTAAATCATATCAGGTACTGTATTTATATTAAAAATCCCCATCCATAGAATTAAAAATTATTTTAGTGGTATACACCTAAACATACTTCATAATAAAAACCTTCTTACCTACCTACCTTCATACACCTATTTTAAATCATTTTGAATTAAATATTCAAATTGACGTTGGCTCACTCCATATTGACACATTCTGAACTACTTTTTTTTAAACAATAAAAGGTCCCAAACACATGCCACCAACAAACCGAAGTTGTGAATCCACACTATGTGGTGCAGCACTCCATCCTGCACATATTAATTTACAAAAACATAATTTTTTATGTTTGTACATCTTTGGAATGTGTGATGATACTAGTGAACAAATCAACCACAAATTTTAGAAGAGCTTGCAAACATCACATGCAACTGGGCTGTAAATGGAGCTGTGAAGGAGGGACAGCATTAACCACTATGTGACTCTGTCTCCCATCCAAATAAATCATGGTGCAAAATCTAATCTGTGTTTAAAGCAGTGCTTATGAAAAAGACCAGTAACATCACAAGCTCTTGCTGTCAAAACCATTTCATGTGAAAAGCATGGAACAAGTTACCCCACAGCAGGTATAGTGGAGCTATGATTACCAGTGGCAGGGGAAAGAGCAAAAAAGAACATAAATATTAAAAGTTCCTCATATCTATTAAGTACATATTAAAGTACACTTATGATCAAGGAAACAATATCCAACTGGAACAAGTAATTCAGACACAGAAAAAAAATAATTTCAATGTCCAATTATTTGAAAATTTCAAGTACTGTACATGTTTTCCTAAATACCATAAAGCACCACATAGCACAAATACATGAAAATTCAAGAATGCTAAAAGCACATTATCTGTCAACAAAATACAAGAAAATGAAATTAATTGGATATTTTCAGTGACTGCTTCTTTAAACACTGTATAATACCATATGCCATTTAATACACCAGAATGTACAAAATCATTATTACCTTCATAAGGAACATATGGTAGTGTAGATTACAAGACTGTGTAAATGGTTTTCTCTGTGCCTACCTGTATGTTTATACATGTGGCCACAAGAACCTATGTAGGACAAATACACTTTTTCAGAAGTCACTGTAAAAGTGTGTTGCTATTTATGTTTATTTTCAAGTAGATGTGACAAAACATTCCTCACCAACATCCTATATTTTGCAATATTACTGAAGGGGAGACTCTTATGTGAAAGGTCTAACTGTGAGAAGGAAAAAATGTTCTGTATTTTTTTCCTGGTAAGCAAAATGTGTTTCATATTTTGATTCAACCAAACAATGGTCTTTGATTTCAAGGTGGTCCTAAAACAAAACCATTTTTAAAAATCCTTTGTGCAAAATTAGGTCATAAATGAGGTATTTTTACAATCCTTCCCTTCAAAGACACAATACACATGACTCAGCACCTTAAGTCGTTGTCCTAAGAGTTGTTTATATGTAGTCTTTTGTTGGTGATCTTGTTGTCAATGCCTGATATCACTTACTTTAACTATAGACACACGAGGGAGCAGAATTTCATTCAAGGATTCCACTAAAATTTGAATATGCTCATGACATTTATGAGATTCCATATGTATTTCCTCCCTGACATTGAAGAAATCCATTTAATAAAATTAACATTTTCTACCAAATCTCTTTAGTAAACAGAGCTGGTAATTTTTTCTTGGCAGGTTGTGGCTTATGTCCTTCTCACTTAGGTTGTTAACTCGACTGAGTTTCATCAAGTTCACTATTCTGTATACGTATTCACATTTATTTACAAATTAGAATACATTTATTATTTTTATGTTTGGAGATAAATTACTTAATGAAGGAAAAACAAATGGCTGGAAAGCCATGGATATAGACACCTATTCCATTTAATACCTGTAATTATTTAAACATGGATATGAGCCTATAACTTTGTCCCATACAAGGTGAAAATATACTACACAAGATACTATGAATATCTCAGTTATACAGAAAAATGTTGTGAGGTTCAGTATTTTTCAAGTTGAAATTAAATTTTATAAGCATGGAATACATTAGTGGAGTTTTGAGTAATTAAATGAAGCATTTCTTTATAACTTTTAAAACCTACTGTGACTATTCTTGCAGTTTAATGGTGTTCATGTGCACAAGACCATACATGAAAACAAATGTCTTAAAAATGACCAAATACATCAACTTTGAAGCACCAAAGATTACAGTTTTAGAAAACATTGCCTTCAGCTTTTCTGAAGTATGTTTATAACAACAAAAGGAAACTGGAAGTAATACATTTTATCACCAATTACTTTTTTCATAAAATAAGGATGCTTCTGTTCACAGTAACAATTGTAGGTGGATTTTTTATATAAATGAGCAAAACAGCATGGAACTACACACATCTAAAGCAGTTAAGCAGCATACTGCTTTTCAACTAAAATACATTACATATACATTATATTGTTGGTATAAAAACCCAGAATCTAGAAGAGGTTCAATTTGTCACATTTCACGCATAGGTGGCATCCATATACAAGGAACCCAAAACAACACATTGAATATAGCATACATCCATCCATTACCCAACCTGCTATATCTTAACTACAGGGTCACGGGGGTCTGCTGGAGCCAATCCCAGTCAACACAGGGTGCAATGCAGAAAACAAACCCCGGGCAGGACGCACACACACCCATACACCAAGCACACACTAGGGACAATTTAGAATCTCCAATGCACCTAACCTGCATGTCTTTGGACTGTGGGAGGAAACCATGAGTACCCGGAGGAAACCCACACAGACATGGGGAGAACATGCAAACTCCACGCAGGGAGGACGCGGTAAGCGAACCCAGTGCAATGAAAATCATAACAGTAAACAAAATTAAAAAATAAAAGATTAACATAGTCATAAAAATTCAACAGCCTAGCCTACCACTGCATGTGGCTAACAAAGCTACTAAAATAACGCTGTTAATGCACACAAATAAAGTAAAACTGCACCAAGACCAATGAGCGGTATTACTAGGTTAAAAGTTGTATACTGTACACAATGGCAGATGTTGAACTACTGAATTCACCATCACAAGAGACTTGACAAGTTTGAAAACTGCTTCTCTGCAGGAGTCAGTGATCAGACCTGCAATGCACTGCTATCTAGGAAAACTGCCACATTTTCATTTTTGGCAAATAGTAATTTTGATTCAGTTAATTTTTATTATGCTATACTTATGTAGAACATTTTTATTAAAAATATATACAAATAAAAATGCTATTTAAGAATTCATGTTGAGGAGCAAATCTGTCTAGAGGCCATCCCTGTAGTGTAAGACCAAGTTTAAAGTTGCAGCTTATAGAACGTATGTTTTAAGTTAACAATCCAAATGAAGACCTACAGAAAGCTGATCAACATGTTTGTGGTACTCACTTTTCCAAGGGTAATTAGAAGAAATTATTCCTGATCACCTATTTCCAAACAAGCAGGGAGGATAATACAGCTGTATAGTATTAGCAATGGAAATGGCGTTCATTAGCAAACTGAAAACTGGACAAATAAGTAGCTCTTATTTAGGAAGTGGCACTTCCATATTGGTGGGTGCGTGCATGCGAGTGGATATAAAAAAAAATAATAATAATAAAATCACAGCTTTCACATCTATAACTGACAACAATATTATCATAAGTGCATGAATCACTCACAAAATAACAAAAGTAAATGCAGTATTCACAAAATGTCATAGAAGAAACCATGCCTGGGTCAAAGGTTTCACACAGAGCAAGGGGCAGGCAGTAAGGTGAAGAGCGCATCCAGGCGTCTTTTAAAACAGCAGAATCATTTAAAAAAAAAAAAAGGTTCTTAAAAATAATATGGATTAAATGTTGGACAAACTTATGCACAATGTCAAGATGTAAATCATTACTTGAAAGTCAAGAATAGACACAATATCTCTCTATTATAAAAAAAAATCCTGGAGAAAAACAGTAGGGCGACGAAACGTGATCTTCACGTTAAGATCACGGAAGACACTTAAAAGACCCACAACACTACAGAGATTGGCCACGGAGCGTCTCGTGGGGACTTTAAACATGAGACTTTGTGCCAAGAGATTGACACAGGACCTTCTCGCGATGACGTAGAACATGAGATTCTTGCAAGACACGCCCTACTTACAATTAAATTAGAGCAAGGCCAGCCAGCAAACACACTCGGTCATATGTTAGCTTTCAGCACACACAGATTCATGGCTCTTAGCGCATATAAAGCGTATAAGGACAATACGTTATAAAAGAAACGTAGACAACAAAGCGAAGAAGAAAGCAGCGCTGAGAAAACAGACTCAAAAGTGTTGGAGAGACAAAAAAGAAAAAGAATAATCTAAGTGCAAATTCAGAAAATAAGGAAAGTAATTATCAGCCCGGAACAAGTGGAACTGAAAAAAAAAGCACGTCCAATCCAGACGTTGGCACTATACACAGGCAGAGCAGGTTAGAGATTATGAAAGCAGTGGAATTCGAAAAGCTCAAAAAAAAAAATAAAATAGTTGGCGTGATACACATGTGGAGAAAGTTAAAGAATAAGAAAGTAGTAAAATTAGAAAGAATCCAAAAAAAAAGAAAGTAAAGATCACAGGAGCAAAAACAAAGGGAAATTATGAGTCGAAAAAGGGAAAATAATCACCACAGACCAGGTGTCATTAAAAAAAAAAGCAGGACAAAGCGAGGCCAGAAATAAAAGACAGAGTACAAAACAAAGTAAAACGTCATAAAAAGGTTAAAAAACACGGGGGCCAAACACATGCAGAGCAGGTTAAAGATAATGAAAACTGGAATTCAAAAGACTCAAAAAAACTTAGTCATGAAACACATAAACAGCAAGATACAGAATATGAAAGCAGAAAAAAATGACAGTGTCAAAAAAAAAAGAAAGTAAACATCCCATTAACGTAAAGAAACAGAAATTATTACTCGGAGAAAAAACAAAAAGGCGAAGAGAGACTGAATATATGGACATAGGCGATATGTCAGAAGTATGTAAATATTGTAAGGCTTTGAAGTTTAAGTCAAAAGAGTTTCAAAGAGTTTAGCTCACATGCATTTATTGGTTACTTTGCAAAAAAATAATTAACTGCTGATGATGTAGATCGTTTTACCTGTGCTGAAATTCCAAACAGAGAAAGCAATCCTGAATTATGGTACAAAGTCATTAAACACATGCCTCACGGACCTCATTGAAAAGATTCAGCACGTTGGGACTCGAAAGATTCAAAATATTGTTTTCACAGAAAAAAAAATCTTAAAAGTGTGTATCCAGAAAAACAAAAACGGGGGTTGGCGAGCAAAGTCCCCTAGTTTTTTAAAAATTATAAAAAAAAAAATACTTAATTGAAGAACATAACTTCCTAAATACCATGACTGTAAAAAAAAAATATTATATAAAAATTACTTTTCTGGACTCAAGTCACATTGAAAAATCCATTGAAACAGGCAACCACATGAGATTCCTAAACACAAACAGGAGCACCTGGTATAAATACATGCCAAATAGAGAATGAGAAATTAATATACTTCTTTCCACTTTCACAGCTCACTTTTACATAGTCTCTTTTGTGCATGGATATGGTTGTTTTATGCTTTTTTAAAAAGTTCACATTCTTAAAGTAATACATAAGTAAATTTTGAAAGTTATGCTCAGACAATTAGTATCGTAACAACAAGTTAAGAAAATTATAAAAGATTTACACTGCTTACCAACATCTGGGCAAGAACATTGATTCCTTCATGAAGACAGATCCTGACAGAAGAATATACCAACAAGTAGAAAGGCTGTCAGGGCTGAAAAAGGGAAAACAGACAAGTAGCCGGGAAGTAAAACAACATTAATTCTAATCAGTGACAATTTCCTTTCTCTCTCAGTTTTAAATCAATACAGCAAATGTAAACAAATATTCACTGCAAATAACCACCTCTTTTATGAAGTATAAAGCAAAACAGTTTTTTTTGTCTCCTACTTTAATTGTATAATAGTAAAGTATGCTAAAATTGATGCTATGTGAGAAAGTATTACTTATTGTTAACTTGTATATTTAATTTGTAAATGCCAGGAAAAGTAAACATCATTAATCAGTCAGTGACACTTAAAAATATATATATATATATATATATATATTAGAGCTGTGGCATATATTTAATGAGCAGTTATGCCATGTCTCAATGAAACCCTTTTTTCTTTATATATAAAAAAAAAAAAAAATCTCTAGTGAACTTATTACAAATAAAAATACCACCTATCTCAAATATCTGAGAGGGAATTATTGCCTATTAGAAATACTAGGTAAACATTGACAATAATAAATGCAATGCAATTGTTTCTGTAAAACATATTGAACCAAAGGCTATTAGGTAGTGTGCAGTAGCCTGTCATTTTCACTCTACTCCTTACTCATAGTATGCATGACACCTCACTATAGTGATAAATACTTATTCAGTTATAAAGCAATGTTTCTCATAAAGTGACAAGCTATCATATGTTTAGGCATTATGTTGGCTGAATGCAGTTTTTTTTTAATTTGTAAGTATAATATTTGTAGTGTTAGTATTACCAGGGATTTCTTTACTCTGTAGAGAGTATAGTGAAACCTTTACATCATTTGATCTAAAATTATTTAAATATACTTACAGAATCTCACTCTGAAATTTCCATATCTATTTTACACAACAGCTGCAGTATTTAAGTAGAAAGGAAATCAATACAAATTTCCGCAGTAAAGGAGGTCAGCTAGAAGCCTTGGGCAAGGTATATAATTCTGGGGTGGCCAGAATTAAAGTTCAATATGATATGGAATAACTGACTTTCTCTCTCAAATTTAAAAGACTTAAGTACTTACTAAAACAGAACATGATTGGCTTCGTGCCTCTCATAACGAGCTACAGTGCACATTGATCTGTTAGGAAGAGAAAAATAAAATTTATTTTGCAAGTGCACTTGCAAGCTTAAAACCCACAACAACCACTAAAACATGTATAGCCCCACACCATTATCCCTCCTCCACCAAACTTCACAGTTGGCATAATACAGTCAGGCTGGTAATGTTCTCCCAGCCTCCATCAAACCCAGACTAGCCCATCTGACTACCAAACAGAGAAGCAAGATTCACTCCATAGAACATATTCCCACTGCTGCACTGCCCAGTGGCGGTGTGCTTAACACCACTCCATCTGATGCTTGACATTGGCCCTGGTAATGTGAGGCTTGCATGCAGCTACTCAGCCATGGAAATCCATTCCACAAAGCTCCTGCCAAAGAGTTAATGCCAGAGGAAATCTGAAACTCTTCAGCTATGGAATCAGCAGTAACTGTATGTGGTCTTCCACTTCGTGGCTGAGTTGCTATTGTTCCTAAACACTTCCAGTTTCCAATAATACTACTTACAGTTGACCATGGAATATCCAGCAGGTATTAAATTTCAGGAACCGTCTTATTGCAAAAAGTGGCACTCTATTAAAGTACCATGCTCAAAGTCATTGATCTCTTCAAAATGACCATTTTGTTTCACAAATCTTTGTAAATGGAGACTGCATGGCTAGGTGCTTGATTTTACACACCCGTAGTAACTGGGTCTGATTGAAACTCTGAATTCAAAAATTAAGAATTGTGTTCCAATACAATTTTTGTCCATATAGTATATGACGTTTTGGATGTGACAGAAAATAACATGCAAACAGCAGAAGAATACAGTATGTAGACTCTACACTAAGTAGATGCAGCCTCTGATCCTAAGACACAGGACCTGCCTCTTTTTGCATTTCCTTCACAGAGCTACACTTAAAAAATAGAAACACACTGACCTGAGTAACAACATTTCAGTGTTTAATAAAGCATAAGCCAAAAAATTAACATATGCTTACCTCTGATAGTCACAATATATAATGCAAGGTACTTAACATAAAAATTATTAGGGATGCTCTAATTAGGCTATTTTAAAGCCAATACTGATCACCAATTTCATGTTACTAGATCGTCCAACTCCAATACCAGTTCCGATTCAGATTTTTTTTCTTTATCCTTTAAAAAACATTCTACACTAAGCTCCTGCATAACCAGACACATAGAAGAAGCCTTGTGTTCTATATTAAAGTGTTACCTTTGGTATTTTTAAAACAATAGACCACAGGTGTTAATTATTTTATTAACAAAATGAAATTCTGTAGGATTACTCTTCAGTGGCCATAAAAATACTAAAATTAATTAAATCTCCTTAAAATACATACTTAAACTAATAAAATATGTACAAAAACATGTATCTACAATACATATGGCATAAAAGAAAATAAAATCCCTTTTATAATTACAAGGCTCAATTAAAAAAGTAGTTTTCACCATTTCTGTAACAAAAACAAAAATGATATATGTAAAAAATTATATATACATATATATTCACACACAATTAATACTGGCAATTAAACACTGTGTTAATGTTAATATACATGTCCTTACAGGTTTTATTAATTTGTAATCATTTAATCTTTAATTGTACAATAATTTTTTACTGTTAAAATATACATTTTGTATATTTAAAAAGGTGTGAGGCATAATTGTAAATTATGGATTACCGTTTTAATTAAGCAGTACTTGTTTCTTACCAAAACAGATACTGAATGACAATAAATTCATTCAAAGAAAAAAATAATAAAACACAATACAAATCTTTATGTCGAAAATGTACATATGTTGTTTATCAGGAAGATATAAGACTAACATGCTTAACAGGTTTATAAGTAAAAGATACATTTTGCTCTTAAGCTAACATGCTTATTGTTTACTATGCAGCAATTTCATATTCTTCATCTTTCTTTTTTCCCAATTAAAAATGTAAGCCGTTGCACTTAAAACAATCTTGCTGTCCAAACTGATATGGTGTCCTTGGTCATTTAAAGGGCAAAATAAAAAGGTCTAAATTCATTAAAGTAGTTTTTCTTGGCAAATCACTGCATGTCTTCTCCGATTTTGCTTTTCTCAGTTTATTATTCTACTTTCTTTAACATAAAAGCTAAAATGCAAAAAAACAAAAACCTAAAGGAGCAATCACTGCAACTAAATTATCATAAAGCTTATAAAAGCAGGGGCTGAAAAGATCAGATTTTATGATCGACCAATTTAACAATCAAATCTTTTTTAGTAAAAATCCGCCAATTTGGATTGGTGGCCAATCAATCAGAGCATTTCTAAAAAAAAAGTATGTTCATCTACCTATTCACTCATTCATCCAACTGAGACTATAAGAATGTATATAACATTTAACATGCTGTGAAAAAAACACTATTACAAATAACATGGGAGTATGAATCTTACATACCTTAGCTGATGTTCCCTGAGATGAGACAGTATGTCCATACCATGAAAGTGAGAATAAATAATATTTAAATCCTGAAAAACAAAAAAAAAAAAAAAACCTGAGACTTCTTCCACAATTTTGTTTTGTTAAACCAATGAGTAAGTGAAAAGAGAACCAAAAAAAGAAACATGAGCGAATGTGCAGAACATAAACAGCAAACATCTTCTTTTTCCAAGACCGAAAAGAAGACTAATTTGGAAATTGACCAGTATATTAAAGAATTCCACTATTTCCAAGTCAGCACTGGACCATTTACTATATTGTGTGTAGGAGAGAATACATAGTTATTAGAGAAAAATTAAAAGTGTGCACATTCTGCAATTCATCCTGCCTCATCAGTGTTGCCTAAACTGGGTTTAGGCACACTGTGAAAGGTGCATCCAACGTAATCATCAGAAAAAAAAATTGAGGGGAAAAAGAAAAAACGTAATGCCTTATCAAGGTCAAGGAGGGGAGAAGAAAAAAAAAAGAAATCAGTACTATATTGCCCATGTGTTCCTTCCACATCTAAAAGTTAAATGGTGAGCTTTAAGTGGTGGGAGTTGGAGGGTGTGCTTGTGAGTGTGCTTGGTTATGGAGTAAAACCATGTCTGCGAATGATGGCTGTTTAAATGCTTTGCACCAATCATTTCTGGCACCATGTAACTCTTACATTTTCAATAAGCAGGTTCCACAAATGGATAATGGTATATACGTTGACTAAAATATAAAAAGTAGGCAATGCATATACTATCATTTTTAGACTAAACTTTGAGTCTGAAGCCTACAGATTAGCTAAAAGGTAATAACAAGAGGAGGTATAAGAAAAGAATACTCAGCTTAGGTTACAGATTTCCTAATTAAACCTCTCCCATACAGGATAAATGGCAACAGGTGGATTTACTATTAATAAAATAAAAATCACAATTCTAACTGGTCACATTGTTTTTTTTTCACAATACAAAAAAGTAAGCATGCAGTTACAAAAATCAACTGAATTAAAAAAAAGGCCAAAAATGGAATAAAACACCTAAATTCTACACAAGCCACTTTCATAGAGAACTGCTTATTTGCTAACTAAACCCATGGATGGGAAAGCTAACTTATCCAGAATTTGCTAGGGTTGCAGTGATGTTTGCCTGCGCTGAAGGAATTTAATGACCAGCTTATGAAGGGCACACATTCTCAAGCAGATATTGGCCATAAGTACAATGTCCAAGTGGTGGTGGGCCTGGCTAATACCAGATTTCAGCATCAGGAAGTCATAGGCAGGGTACCAACATGATGCACTGGGCTGAGATAGAGGAAGAGGCTCTACTGCTCTGATGGAGGAGGAGTGGACCAAGGTTAAGGCTGTATAACAAGGGTGCCAAGGGAGCTGGACAAGATGAAAATCTGTCACTATCAGGACAATTACTGATATGTGGAAAATCCCACAAGCCTGGCTCAGCTTTTTAACAAAATGTACCTGTTATATCCTACCATGTTCTCTCAAAGTATACCAGTGAAGAGAGCTGTTCACTCTGTGATGCTCCAAATACAAGCCTATAAAAACTACACTATCAAAGGACAATATAGATGGTCTATAAGACTGCAATATCAATGGACAGTACAGATGGCAACATGACTAAGTCCTAAGGAAGACAGCTGAAGTGTTGGAGTTCTTTAGGCAGGAGGCAAATAGAAGTTTGCAGTTGTCATCAGAACAGCATGTAAAGTTCATTAGGCAGGAGTAGAGAGAGAAGAAGGCACTACCTCAGGAGCTCCAACACAATTCCTAGTGTCTGGCAAGTGGAAGATGAGAGTCAACATCAGATGGCAACTCCAGATCCCCCAGGAGATTGTCACATCTGCAGTCAGAAATAGTGGTATGGTGGACAGTGCTCCCCATAGAGCTGACTGTCCCACTGGAGGAGGAAGTAGAAGCCATCCCCAAGAGGAAGAAGGACAAAGTACTCTGGGCTGACTGTTGAGTGCAGGTAGGCCAGGTGGAAACCCATCACCTGCCCTGATAATGTGAGGTGCCATGGATTCATCAGCATGTCAAAGCATCACCTGCTCAAAGGCATGGAGGATATTGGAATAAAGAGATGGACAGCAGGGAGAAAAATGGAGTAAGAGTTAGAGAAGGGTAGCTTATGGTTATGTGTAACTGTGCGGGTCCTGCTCCATGCTCTTTCTTCCCGTTTTGGGAGACTCTTGGACCGGACACCATTGACAGTCATGACCGGGAACAGTAAAAATGAGGACATCACATGAAGCAAGGGGAAGATGCAAAAGTGTTCAGTACTTTTATTACAAACAATCAAAACAGTGTCCGAATAAATAGTGCAGTGTCCAAAGTTCATAATTAAATAATCCATAAGAACAGGTGAATTGGTGGAGGTTAAAAATTCAAAAACAAATCCATTAAAAAGGAGGTTAAAATACTGGAGGAACAGTCCTTTTTTAAAAAACCCAGTGCCTTTCCCTTTATCTGGCAGCTCCTCTGCTTATTCCTCATGGGCCTCGCCCCATAGGTACATACAGGCTACCTCACTAGACCAATACTCGGGTCCCCAACGGCCAGGGCACTCATGCTGGGGCCTCTCCCCCCAAGCTACCTCAACCCCTGCTGCTCTCTCCCGTTAAAAGACAAAAAAATGAAAATAATAAGGTTTTATTTATTGTTTTTAATCAAGTGGCTATAAAGTAGTAGCATGCATAAAAATCAGGAACAGGAACTTAATTAAAAAAATATAAATGAACTTCTTCAGTAGTTTTAAAACAAAAACAAAGCTTAACTACATGAACATAAAACAAAAACAAAAGCTGGAAAACCTAAAACAGTTTATATATTAAACTTGGAATACAGTTGTGGAGTAGAATAGCTGTTAAATGCAAGCCAAAATTAACTCAATACAGTGTTCTAAGAAACAGAATTGCTTCTGTCAGATCTTCTTTCATAGAAGCTCTTAAATCTGACTTGAATATTTTTAGAGCTGAAAATAGTCTTTCAACACTGACTTGGGTGGGTGGCATTGCTGTTACAGTTCTAGCCACATCACTAATAACCTCTGGATCAACAAGGATCCCAAGAAAAGTTTACTGGATGTTAAATCTTCATATTGCAACCTCTTGGTTACAGTTAAGGGGTAAGAAAATAGACTTTCCAGTTTTTCACTTGTGCACACTGTCTTTCAGTTGTTAACAGTTTCATTGTCTAGTTCTTCAAGAAAGTCTTTTAGTTCAAGCACACCATCAAATAAGTACTTCCCCAGCGTGTTGTTTAATCCAAAATGGCTCCTTTTTCTGCACGCCTTTTCAAAATTGCATGTTTTAGAGGCCCTGGCTGCAATAGCTACTTGCCTCAATTTGCCAATTCGAGTAGCTGCATGATGATCTTTCAATCCATCTCTTATTGCAAGTTGAAGAGTATGAACAGCACAATGCATTTGTTGAATGGTAGTAAGCTTAGATGCTTCTTCAGCAATATTATCCAAAATTTAACTTTCTCCAATACTTGAGGAACTGTCTTCCTCTAATATCTGTTTGTCACTTTCTTCATCTACTTTATTTATTTTCTCAATTGTGCTTAACATATTAGAAGCATTATCTGTCGCAATACATAGAATCTGTTCCTTTTTAATTGCAAAATCTTCTAGAACAGGTGCTATGCAAACTTATGCTAAAAGTTCAGCCCTGGGTGGGAGCGAGCATATGTGGAGAGTGCAGACAGAACCCCTGAACACATATCAGGCCATAGCACACACCTACATCATTACACTTGTTTACACTCAAATTAACTTATTAAACACATTATATCTGAAATAAAATGAAAACACTTTTTGTAATGTACCATAATCCAGATTACAATATGTGAATGTCAGGTTGTATAATAGCTCAGCTGAACTTCACACTAGTAGTAACACAACTATGTACTGGGCTTTATTCTTACCTCAGAGAAGTACTTAATTATGACTACTGTTTGTGAAATGGGACATTTGAACTTTCTGTATTTTTTTTTTTCATTACAATTTAAATTTATTAGGAGTCAGAGTTGATACTTTTTTGCCGACTCCTACCCCGACTCCTGGTACCCAAAATTGTCTCCGACTCCAACTCCACAGCCCTGCTACAAAGCATAACCTTACTCACACTAAATACCTGTACATCAGTCTGCTAAATACTATGCAGATTTACACTGACTTTAAATAAGAAAGTCCTATCACACCAGGCACATTTGCATATAGCTATTATTCCTTGCTTGATTGAACACAAGATTGAGAATAACAACCACATTTACATATACATGATGCACACTTGAATGAAGAAAACACCTTGAATTTTCGAAGTCCACTTTATTTAATCCCCACCATGCAAGCAGTGACCTTTCTCTAGAACAGTTCATGTATCCTTGACAAGTGACTTTGGGCTAAGATTGGCAGTGTAGCAAGGCACATGTGAAAAGAAAAAAAAAAAATAAAATAATCAGGTAAACTGACAAGCTATGCAACTACAATACTATATATACCCTGTAAGCCTACCTAATCCTGAACAGGGTCGTGGGGAGGTTGGCTCACTGTTATACACTAAAGTTCTATACTTAAATGCTGAAGCATTCCTAACCAAAATGTTTTCTCCTTTATGCAAGGCAACACACAAAATCATCTAATAAACCAGGCAAGGAAGAGTCGTTCATTTAGGTTTTGTAAGGAATGATGACCAAAACGAAAACAAAATTATCCTTCTAAATTCAGTGTGTTTCAGTTAAGAACTACAAACTAGTGGATTATTATCTCAATTTTTCCATTCATTAGAAATATACAGGTGAATTTCCTCATTTTTAGATGTTTGATAGAATGGTGATCTCTATGTTTACCCCTTTCTATCACAGTCTCCTCTGCTAAAGAAATTCTAACAACCAATACCCAACCTTTACATGAGAAGCCTTTTAAATAGCAAAACCATCAAACCCCAGCTGTCGACATTATCTGATGACAGAAGCTACTTGTGTCAAACAAATGTGGGTAGAAAAAACACATTGTACATGGCCATATGGTATCATGGAATACAGGGCCTATTTAGACAAGAGGTTTCTTCTCCTAAACAGGTGTCCCTTTAGTTCTGTGACAGAATAACTCGCAACAAATGGGAACCCTCGGTTGACAGCTTGCAGTATTTCTCAGGAATAATAACTTTTATTTTTCAAAGATTGTAATATATACTTCAAGCTCTTTTTCTGGTTAAGTATACCCCAAAAATAAAGCAATACTGGAGGAACCTTGCAAATAAGTCCTTTAATTAACCCTAATTTTACAACACTGGCATGTACTTTATCAGTAAAAGGCTTAGAGTCTGATCAGATAAAAGTACATTAGGCAGAAAATAATTGAGCTGAGCTTCTTTAGTAATCGATATGATTTGTAAAACACTGATCCACCAATATGCTGCTTTCAATTTGCCAGTAAGAATGTTCAACAAGACCTACTTAAAAATAGGGAGGGAGATAGGCTGTGCCTTGTTAGAAGCAATTGTGCCCTCTTCAGGAGGAGAAAAAAATATATCATTTGAAATGCATTCAGAACTGCTGTGGCTTTACAATAGTGTATTTGATTTCAATAAACACTTTAAAGTAAACAAATTCATAAAATCACACTATTTTTGACCTTTAGGTAACCAGTTCTTTGAAACTATCCTCTGGATAGTACCAATTGCAAAATTGACTTTTAAAATGTACTGTAGTTAATAATGATATAGCAGAAAGATCATTCATTTTTCCTATTGAGTGACATTATTGTGCAGAAAATATTGTATGATGTTCCTGCCTAGACAGGCTTGCATGTCTGTACTCCCCTGCAAGTGGAAGAATGAACAGATGGATATTACTTAATGGGAAACATTAAGATGCCCTTCTCTACTTCGTTGTTCCCTTGAACAATGCCCTTAGCCTGCAATTGCTTCGCCCTGGATATGATGTTAACCTGCATGCAGCCATGCAAGCAGGTCCTCCAACTTATATGGAAAAATTTGAGGTTGGTGACAGGATTGTGACACACACAGATGGGTGGCATCCCGATCTAATCTAGTCAGTATAGCCTAATAGCGATTGTGTGAGACTGTAAACGTGTAAAAGTCACTTAATTAAATACTGCTTTAATTGTAATATTGAACAAACAAATTCACAATTACATAATAACAAAAAACTATAAGACAAAAAAAAATGAAACAAATACATGTACTACAATTATAAATGTAAATCCAGCTGTAGCTGCCGCCTAGGTTTTTGCTCTAAGGGTGGTAAAGTCAGTAGGCTTTTCGATGTCAGCCACACTAACCAAACATAAAAAAAATTCACCAGTAAACAGGACAACCGGATGCTTTCCAACTGCCAGGGTAACAATGATGGTGTTCTCCTCCTTTTCCTTCTTCTGTATCAAGGCCATGTCAATATAAAAACTTTATACTATGGGTTTACAACTACATTGAAAAGTTAAACACATTAGTTTGAATGACTATAAATTTGGTTCTTAATGAGAAGAAGTGAGTGTGTGCACATGCTCTGCAATGGACTAGTGCTATTTTTAGATCTGTTTCCTACCTTAAATGTCATAGGGTAGTAAGATGCTGCATCTCTGAACTAGATTAAGCATGTTCGATAATGAATAGATAAATGGACTGTGGGCTGGATGGTACTGACATTGTCATTAGGATCTGAGTCAAACACAAAAAAGACCTGGACCACTGATTGATTTATCCAGGTTGCCAGCTCCAAAAATATGTATTTAAGTGCATCTTGTTACTCATGATTTTGTCTGAAGCACACTGTACAGTATCATTTACTGACAACTACAGTCTTGGGGAGCCACTGCTGCCATTCCTGTCTCCATAATGGCAATCACTAAAGTGCATATTTATTTATTTAAACTTTAACCTTTTAAATTTTGGACTTTTCTTAGTTTTCTTTTATGAATAGTATCAAGCTTAATAGGGCTTTCAATATTATTAGCTGATCTGATCATTTTGGAATTACAGTACTGGCTTTTCAGTCATTTATAACATTTACATAAATAGTTGTACAATAAACCCACACCTGAAATGTAATTTAATGCTCTGGTTTTTAAAAAGTTGTTATTGTAAAGGTACCTTGATTTTAATTAGCCAAATGTAGCTTATGAAAATTTATTTTTTTGGAAGTTGCTTTAATAAAGGGGACCTGTAAATAGTTTTACAATACAACATTTAACTCATTTAATCATTCAGCTGGTAAAATACATAAACACTCACAGTTCAGCACTCTTTATGTGAAAGAAAGCTAGGTAGTTTCATTTTGTGTTCTGACCTCTGGCAGTACACTGCTGCAATGACCAACAGAAAAGAATATAATATGCTGAATGCACAGAGCTTGATTGCCAGCTTTAACCTCCCACCCCCAGCACCATACATGACATACCCACAATTCTACTCCATCAGTTTGTATGCATGCGGAGTCCAAAATTCACTTCCATATGAAATGAAAATAAGCCTTCAAGTACCAACCTTCCTGTCAAAAGAGCTTACAGGGTTTGATGCTAGCTAGCTTATTCTGGTGAAAGACAGGGCAGGCCCCTTTTGGAAAGAAAATGGATGCTCTCTCTCTCTATCATTGGGCAGAAGGCTGTCTTTTTCATTGATAACAACAGATGGTATCTAACAATAATTTAACTAGACAGTCTTTGCAAGCACAATAAGTAATGCTCAAATACTCAAATTAGTTAAAGCTAAAGAAAGGTTCATCTACATTCAATAATCAGTTACTGCCTTGAAAAACTTTTTTTTTTCTTTTCAAAATGGAGAGATACAATTACATGATTGGTAAGAATAGAGGGGATTAGGGTTATTCATATAGAATCTTTAAGGGCAAGGATTAAGCCCAAAAACCACGAATGATGCACTGAAATTGTAACATTTTTAACTGAAGAGAATTCTTCAAATCCCTGCAAATACAAGCTATTTCTACAAAGTCTACATAATGAAGCATTATCGTGTAGACATTCTACTGAATTTGTTCATATCACTCAATGACCCAAAATGCAAATTACTAATATCAGTGTTCTTTCCAAACATCAATTTTCTGTCCTGCTCAACAGAATTCAGGAAGCAACAAGTACAAGACAAGAATCGTTGCTGAATAAAAAATTAGTCCATGGTAGATCAAACACACAACACTAAGGCAATTCATAATCATCAATTAGTCTAACAGCACATTTTTGGGCTTTGAAAGGGAAACCAGGAACAACATTTCTCTATTATAATAAAAAAAAAAAACTTGGGACAATACATTTTTCCTGTGACGAGACGTGATCTTTTAACGAGAGATCTTTTAAAGAGAGACACTTTCAAATCCCGCGGGACAGGAAAGTCACGTCATACTTACAACCTTTGGAAGCAAGTCCCATGATACACAAGCAGAGCAGGTTAGAGGTAATGGAAGTAGGAAATTTCGAAAGATTTCGATAAAATGAGAGTAAAGCACTTTAGCGCTAAACTAGCGGAAAATATTACTTGGTGAAATAACGGAACAGTGAAAAGAGATCGAATATTGCATGAGAATGTCTGGGAGAGAAGAGAGACAGGGCAGTGACTTTAAAACGTTCAAAGTGCTGCACGAAATGCAGATCACGCAGCACAGGACCAGCAGCAAGTCAGCTGCAGACAGAGCAAAGAGGAGGTTAAAAAAAACTATTATTTGATTCCCATTGTATCATCTTTAAAAGGGTTTCAGAGGAGCGACTGCATCTCCTTGGGATGTGTTCTGCCCTCCTCTTCACAACAGCGCGTAGCGCTGGCAGGAACGGGAAGGGGTAGGTGAGCGAAGTGCAGATCATGTGTCACAGCAGCAGCAGCAAGCCAGTAGCTGATTGACCAAAGAGGAGGTTTAAAAATAAAAAATGTTTAAGAGGTGTTTCAGAGGAGAGGCGATGTCTTCTTGGGGTGCGTTCAGCCCCCCTCTTCAAAGCGGCACGGTGGGGGTGGAGGGGGTTGGTGAATGAAGCCCCCTAGTGTAAACTAAAAATCACCAACTTCAAGTTTATCACCAGATAGGACTTTCCTCTTGCTGTGACTTTTAACATGTTTCTAAATACTTCAAATGATTTTATTTGGAGCAAGAGATTCATTAAAAAAAATGTTCAGGGATTATAAATGTGTAGACCTAAAACAAGTAATCATTTTAATAAACTGCAGTTAAGTGTCCATTTTCTGACATGCAGGCATATTCGCATGTATACAGAACAACAAAAAGACAAACATAAAATGCTGTTCAGCTACAGATACTATTTTCATTTTATTTCTCAAAAGTTAAAGGGAAAGGTTTCTTTGTATAAATGTAACATGAAAAAGAAGCATGTGACTAAAAGAATCTTTCCTCTTTAATAAAACCCCTGTGTGCGTCCAGGTGTCCGTGTGTGTGTGTCTTCTGGTGAAGTGCGCATGCGCGGGCCACACCACACATTGTACCGTACCCCGCCCATGCGCTCGGCGCGTGGGCCTTTTACACTGGAAGCTGGGCACGCAGTGAATGGCCTTGCCGCTGCCGCCGCGCACGATAAGCAAATAAAGCACACACACTAGAAACTGGGCACACAATGAATGGCCTTGCCACAGCCGCGCATGATAAGATATAAAGGACACCATTGCTGGGGAGAGTGCTGATTGGGTAGTTGCGGCAGTACACATAAAATCCGTTGTTGGGGAGACGCCACACAAAATAATCAGTTGCACGCCCCCACAGATTAAAATACTTGCTGGGGAACTACACAGTACTTGCTGGGGAGACGCCACAGGCACAATTATAAGCAGCACGCCACACATTACATCAGTTGCTGGGGACACTCTGCTGATTGCCCACTGTTGTGACAGAAAATTAAAGTCATATTGCGGACATCAAAGCCAGTATTACTGTCAGAGAAAATTACAGGCATTTTATGGAAATACAAACCAGTATAACTGCGAGAGAAAATTAAAGATATATTAAAGGATGCATATTACAGCCACATACAAGCCAGTATTACTGTAGGAGAAAATATTACGGACGTATCTACTAACAACATGCCACCCAAAAACAGGACACGTCAAGTAGGACAAAAGACACAGACAATCAAATCCTATATAAGCAACATCTCCTGGAAGAACGGTCAGCTCAACAAGTAAACATCAACAAAAGAAACGCTGAAAGACAAAGAAAAATACGAGCAAATAGATCAATTGAAGAAAAAGAAAATGACTGTCAGAAAAATGCTAAAAGAGAAAGACTCAGAAGACCAAACCTTAGAAAAGGTTGGCATTTACTTGCCAGAACCAGTATTCAGCCATGGTCAGTTTTATGTTGCATTATCAAGAGTTAGAAGTTTTCCAGATGTTGTTATCAAGGTTGTACAGATTCCTGAACAAGGCAAACTTGTTGTCAAACTCAGACAGAATATTTACAAGAAATGTTGTCTATAATGAAAAATTGTACAGAAAAATTTCATGAGGTAAAAAAATTGAAAATTTTACTTAAATATCTTCTTCAGATATTGTGTCTTACAGATTGTTACAAAGTTTTACACTAAGGCAATATTAATTATAATTAATGTATTGTCATGTACGTTTCTATTTTATTTTTATTATTATTTTACTTTAGGCTTCTTGAAAAAATATTTTCGACAAAAAAAAAATTAAGACAAGAAACAGAATGAGGTCAAGCTCCCTTGCCATTTAATATAGACTGTTCCTACTAATGTTTATGCACTACTGTTCTAGCGCCCGTTATTGTAACGGGCTTAATGTCTAGTATATATATAATTCAATAAGGACATGCAAGACAGAGAGCCCCGCCCAATACTCTAAGACCATGGGATACGCATGACAGAGTCCCGCCTGCCAACTCTAACCTCGCTCTCGAGGCATGCGTACTGCCTGCTCATGTGCCCACACAGAAAACCTCACCAAACACAGCCTCAGTCGCTTTCGTCTCTGCTACAGTACATACGAACCTCAGAGCCACATTGACTTTTCATTGATCTTTTCGATACCGGCTGCTTTTCTATATATACAGTTGCTGGTCATAAAATTAGAATATCATGAAAAAGTTGATTTATTTCAGTAATTCCATTCAAAAAGTGAAACTTGTATATTAGATTCATTCATTACACACAGACTGATGTATTTCAAATGTTTATTTCTTTTAATTTTGATGATCATAACTGACAACTAATGAAAGTCCCAAATTCAGTATCTCGGAAAATTAGAATATCAATTAAGACCAATGCAAAAAAAGAATTTTTAGAAATGTTGGCCAACTGAAAGTTATGAACATGAAAAGTATGAGCATGTACAGCACTCAATATTTAGTTGGGGCTCCTTTGGCCAGGATTACTGCAGCAATGCGGCGTGGCATGGAGTCGATCAGTCTGTGGCACTGCTCAGGTGTTATGAGAGCCCATGTTGCTCTGATAGTGGCCTTCAGCTCTTCTGAATTGTTGAGTCTGGTGTATTGCATCTTCCTCTTCACAATACCCCATAGATTTTGTATGGGGTTAAGGTCAGGCGAGTTTGCTGGCGAATCAAGAACAGGGATATCATGGTCCTTAAACCAGGTACTGGTAGCTATGGCACTGTGTGCAGGTGACAGGTCCTATTGTAAAATGAAATCTGCATCTCCATAAAGTTCGTCAGCAATAGGAAGCATGAAGTGCTCTAAAACTTCATGGTAGATGGCTGCGTTGACCTTGGACCTCAGAAAACACAATGGACCAACACCAGCAGATGACATGGCACTCCAAACCATCACTGACTGTGAAAACTTTACACTGGACCTCAAGCAACGTGGATTCTGTGCCTCTCCTCTCTTCCTCCAGACTCTGGGACCTTGATTTCCAAAGGAAATGCAAAATTTACTTTCAGAGAACATAACTTTGGACCACTCAGCAGTCCTTTTTGTCTTTAGCCCAGGCGAGACGCTTCTGATGCTCTCTCTTGTTCAAGAGTGGCTTGACACAAGGAATGAGACAGCTGAAACCCATGTCTTGCATACGTCTGTGCGTGGTGGTTCTTGAAGCAATGACTCCAGCTGCAGTCCACTCTTTGTGAATCTCCCCCACAGTTTTGAATGGGTTTTGTTTCACAATCCTCTCCAGGGTTTGGTGATCCCTACTGCTTGTACACTTTTTTTCTACCACATCTTGTCCTTCCCTTCGCCTCTCTATTAATGTGCTTGGACAAAGAGCTCTGTGAACAGCCAGCCTCTTTAGCAATGACCTTTTGTGTCTTGCCCTCCTTGTGCAAGGTGTCAATGGTCGTATTTTGGACAACTGTCAAGTCAGCAGTTTTCCCAATGATTGTGTAGCCTACAGAACTAGACTGAGAGACCACTTAAAGGCTTTTGCAGGTGTTTTGAGTTAATTAGCTGATTAGAGTGTGGCACCAGGTCTCTTCAATATTGAACCTTTTCACAATATTCTAATTTTCCAAGATACTGAATTTGGGTCTTTCATTAGTTGTCAGTTATAATCATCAAAATTAAAAGAAATAAACATTTGAAATACATTAGTCTGTGTGTAATGAATGAATCTAATATACAATCACTTTTTGAATGGAATTACTGAAATAAATCCACTGTGTCATGATATTATAATTTTATGACCAGCACCTGTATAATCGACCAAGTCACCCGACCATGGGGTACGCACGACTGAGCCCCGCTTGCCCACTCTAACCCTCCTCCCGCGTCATGGGGAACGCACAACAGAGCCCTACCCGTCATCTCTAATCCTCCTTCCGCGTCCACCGTCGCTCTCGAGGCTAAAGAGAAGGCTAAATCAAACAGCAATAATTAGCAAACAAACAAAGATAACTGGCAGTAACAGTGCAAAATTCACAATTGGTATGCCAGTTTGAAAAGATAAGTTTTGAGGGTAGTTTTAAAATGTGCTATTGAATCGAGCTGATGTATAAGAGAGAGAAGAGAATTCCCGAGTTGCGCAGCACTATGAGAGATGCTCAAGCTCCCATAGCACAGAGTTTGATGTGTGGTACAGAAAGTAGAGCTGCAGATGAGAATTTAGAGTGAGCGAGAGGAGTGTCAGTCTGTCGGAGATCAGTGAGGTTGTGGAGAGCTTTAAATGTTAAGAGCGGTATTTAGTATTGTATTCTGTAGTTAACAGGGAGCCAGTGAAATTGAGAGAGAATAGGTTTAGTATGTTCAGTGGATTTAGAACAGCAAGTTATTATCCTAGCAGCAGAATTTTGAATAAATTGTAAGCGATGGATACGTTTTTGTGGGATGACAGATAGAATAGCGTTACAGTAATCTATACGTGAGGTGACTCAGGCATTAACCAATACTTTAGTACTGTGTTGCGTAAGAACAGGACGAAGTCTAGAAATGTTTCGGAGATGGAAGAAAGCAGTCCGAGAAATGTTACTTATACAGGAGGAATTATTTAATATTAATAATAATAAATATTATTATTATAATTATTATTATTATTTAATAATTGCCATTATTAGTGTACTAGCAAAATACCCGCGCTTCGCAGCGGAGAAGTAGTGTGTTGAAGAAGCAATGAAAAAGAAAAGGAAACATTTTGAAAATAACGTAACATGATTGTCAATGTAATTGTTTTCTCACTGTTGTGAGTGATGAGTGTTGCTGTCATATATATATATATATATATATATATATATATATATATATATATATATATATACACACAGTATATATATATATATATACACATATATATATATATATATATACACATATATATATATATATATATATATATATATATATATATATATATATATATATATATATCTACATATATACACATACATATACATACACACATACATACATGTTAAATATACGGATATATATACATATACATACATATCTACATATATACACACACAGCTATTTCAGATCAGTGCAATACTGCTTGTTAAAACGGATAACTCCCGCTCCTACGTGAAGTCTGCGTGGATATTATGAACTATCGTATTTGTTCAAGTTCTATTTAAATTTTAAATAGAAGGAATTTTTATTTAGTCGACAGAAATATCTTTGGTAGGAATGGTAAAAACAGACAGGAATATTATTCGTGAATAAATCAACTCAAACCTTAAATAACTTAAAAGAACAAACATTCAAATTTCTTTACTCTTATGTAAATTTATATAAAAATAAACTTAGATTTTAAATATCCCAAAAGATTTTGCTCTCCATAAAAATATATCCTTTCAAAATTATACAAATTCAAATATGAACATGCTGCATAACAAAACCTGGAAATATAAATAAAATGTGTTCCTTTCAGCAATAACAAATCAAATCATTAAGTTGTCTTTGCTCATATGTCATTTTAGAGCTGGACGCCTGGCATCTTTTTTTGGCAACAGGTTCGTTTATGTTTGGTGTGAGGTTCTGTGTTGTGGAGATTCTCAGGATGGATTGCAGGTGCTCATCAGTGAGGCGACTCCTGTGTGCTGTTTTGTTAGTCTTTATCACTGAGAAGAGCTTCTCACACAGATATGTGCTACCAAACATGCACAAGGTTCGAGCCGCATGTAGACGGACTTTTTTTGTTCTTCAAAGTCACCAAAGCGCCGTGCAAACTCAGTGCGCTCGGTTTATCAGCAAAGTGCGTAGTTGGGAACACCGTAGTGACGACTTGGTTTAACATTACTTGGCAACAGGGAAAGTTGCACTGGTGCATTTGTGTCTCCCATAAAAGCAACTTCACTTGAAATCACTTTGTGATTGTGCACGGTAAAACGTCCGCTGAAGTGTCAGATTCTTATTTAATTCTTCTGCTTTCTGTATCTTCTGCATTGCATTCAGGTCTTTCAGCCTCACTGATGAGCACCTGCAATCCATCCTGAGAATCTCCACAACACAGAACTCCCTGATGTTTTGTCTCATAGTGCCGTCTTAGATTAAATTCTGTAATTACAGCCACATTAGCTCCACAAATGAGACACACGGGTTCAGTAAACATATACTCAGCCTCCCATCGGTTTTAAAGGCTCTATTTTCAGAATCAACTTTTCTCTTCAGCATCGTGTGAGCTAGCTTCGCAATAACTTGCAGCATCATAAGCTAGACTTGATTAACGCGTAAGTGTTCGAAGGCAGCTGAAGCGCTGCATTATGGGATCTGTAGTTTATTGTGTTACCAGCGCTTCATATACCCGGGCCATTAATAACAATAATACAGTATATAAAATGATCTCGGGCTGGATATAATTACACCGGGCGGATGTGGCCCGTGCCCTTGAGTTTGACACATATGGACTAAATAGAACTTGAAAAGATATATTTTTCAAATGTGATCGCGCAATTCAGATAGAGTTGACGCACTACAGCCTGCATGCCTCAATAAGTCATCCTCCCCTCGCTCTTACTTTTTTACCGTTCATCTAATGAATACACTGAGTATGGCTTTACCAAAACAATCATTGATGGCGAATAAAGTATCCATTATTCGAGTATGTAGATCGGGATATATATATACATATATATATACCCGCGTATCAGCGAGAAGTAGTGTGTTAAAAAGCTAGAAAAGAAAAGGGAACATTTTAAAAATAACGTAACATGACTGTCAATATACAGTATTTGTTTTGTGAGTGTTACTGAGTGTTGCTGTCATCAATGATTTGATTATCATTATTTCTTTCAATCAGGTTTGTATTTGTAGGATGTGTTGTGTTCAAGTTACATTCCGTGTTTGTCAATCGTTGTAAAGATGACAGGTTTCATTCATCGATTCGTTTCTTACTGCATCAATAAACAGCTCGTCTTCTTCTTTATCTGAGACCTGACACACTGCATGCACGGGTTTTTTACACTGTCTTCCTTTAGCGGGACATTGACTTTTTCCACCGTGTGCTTTGTTTCCACAGTAGCTGCATTTATGAATATGCTTGTATGTATCAGGCGCTTCATATTTTTGCTGCCTTTTCAATTGTGTAATTCGGTTTTTGTTCAGCTCTCTTTGGAACTGTTGCTTTTTATCTGTGCACTGCGTCAGTTCACGTGAGCGCTCGGTGTACATGCATCGAAGTTCCCCAGTTGTGCTGGTGCCATCTCGTGCTATGTCCATGGCTGTATTTAATGTTACCTTAGTCCTGGCACTTAAAACTTTCTCTCGCAGTTTAGCCGAGTTTGTGCCAAACACCACGCTGACCATCTCATCTTCCTCTGCATAAGCACAGTCCTTAACCCGTGAATATTTAGTGGGAGTTTGCTATTGGATTGCCGCTGACGGACGGCCTTATATGGGCAGGCACTAAATTACAAACGCCAGCGCAGCCTTTCTATGAACTTAATTTAAAGTGTAGGTTTACATCGTACTTTGTTTCCGAAGTAGCAGAACTCATCAATATAGTTGTATATATCACTCGCTCGCTTCTTATTGTTTCGCTGCCTTCTCAATTATATAATGCATGTTTTCTTCAGCGCTTTTTGGAGGTCTTCCTGATTTTCTATGTACTGCGTGATTACGTGGGAGGCGTGATGATGTCACACGAAACTCCGCCCCCACGGCGTTCAAGCTCATCTCCATTACAGTAAATGGAGAAAAACTGCTTCCAGTTATGACCATTACGCGTAGAATTTCGACATGAAACCTGCCCAACTTTTGTAAGGAAGCTGTAAGGAATGAACCTGCCAAATTTCAGCCTTCCACCCACACGGGAAGTTGGAGAATTAGTGATGAGTGAGTGAGTGAGTGAGGGCTTTGCCTTTTATTAGTATAGATAAAATGGATATAAATAATTGCATGTAAACGATTTGCCAAAATCTGTTGTATGTAAACGATACTGTTTAAAACGTTATTGTTTTTAAAACCCGGTTTCCACGTCTACCTGTATTAGTTTAAATGGCACTTTTACCACTCGCAATAGGGCGGATGCACTGACTTATTATGTCGAATTGGCAACACAGTGAATGCGGCATCTTTATATGTCTATGTTTTCCATAGCCTGCTACAGGAAGGTACTCTCTCGGCCATTGGCATTGGTTTCTCTGTTTGCTATTTTCGTTATACTGCGACGGTGGTTTCCTAAGCCTTTGTTATACTTAATTTCTTTTTCACCGTTTTCCGTTCCTATTCTTACACCATCGTATGCTACAGCAGGCTTTGGCTAGTTTGTTATTATTTTGCTCAGACCAAGTCATATTTTAACAGTAATATTATACTGTATTTACTAATTCACAGTTTCCACAAACACAGCTGGGTACGTTTGGGCACAGAATAAAAAGGTGAGTAGAAAAAAAAATTATTATTACTGGCACTTAGGGTAAGCTGTCTCAGTAATGACCAAATGACGCAGACAGGAACCAATAAGCGAATGGAGAATATGACTGTCAGCTTCATAATGGTAACACATATCACCATGCATACAAGGGCACAAAGGATAGTAAAATTATTTATCAGCACAATATTCTATCCTGCCTTTTTTAATATAATCTAATTTCCCACAAGAACATGTTTCATATTAAAATGCTTAAAGTAAACTAGACTGCACAGCCTTTACCCAAAACCATGCAGTTCTCCTTTGAACTTGAATGCTTTCCTCAGTGGCTCACTCAGTTACGGAAATGCAGCACAGATTTAGCCACATGCATAGTCAGTGGTTTTACATTGCAGCTGGGGTGGCCCGGGGAAGCAGAAAATCAGTACATTAGATGACTAGGGATCATTTTACTAACTACACAAGGGTTCTTAGAAAGTAAGGGCCATCATTTCAATTTTAGGGAAGTCTGTCAAAATGTTTTAAACTCCATTATAAATGTTAAATAAGAAGCTAAGCAATAGTTCTATATTACTTCCCCCAACTTGGTTACCTTTAAGTTTAACAAGACTAACATGTAAAGTACAAAACATCACAGCATGCAAAACACCACATTTGAATGCTGTACCTACTATAGTTCCCAGAAGCAATATTCCAGCATCCTGCTTTAAGAACTGTTGTTTTATTACTTTTATTTTTTTGGAAAATCCCATTTGAAAAAATACTTAGTCAGACATTAAAATAATATTATCTGAACATTCGATATGTTTAATTCTAGAGGCCAAATTTCCTATACTAAACACCCACATGATAGTCTGCAAATGGTCTTCCCTGGTAAGATGCGATTTTAAAATGATTCATCTCAGTTTTTAAAATTTTCTCCTTTTAAATGTTTTTGTTACACACAAACTTGCTTCATGGAAATTTCTTCCAGTCAGGCAGAGACAGTGGAATGGTGCAGCCTGCCTTCACCATGTTATTCCACATAACATGCATAGAGTTCCCAAACGTGTGTGTGTGTGTATATATATATATATATATATATATATATATACACACACACACACACACAGTGGTGTGAAAAACTATTTGCCCCCTTCCTGATTTCTTATTCTTTTGCATGTTTGTCACACAAAATGTTTCTGATCATCAAACACATTTAACCATTAGTCAAATATAACACAAGTAAACACAAAATGCAGTTTTAAATGATGGTTTTATTATTTAGGAAGAAAAAATCCAAACCTACATGGCCCTGTGTGAAAAAGTAATTGCCCCTTGTTAAAAAATAACCTAACTGTGGTGTATCACACCTGAGTTCAATTTCCGTAGCCACAACCCAGGCCTGATTACTGCCACACCTGTTTCAATCAAGAAATCACTTAAATAGGAGCTGCCTGACACAGAGAAGTAGACCAAAAGCACCTCGAAAGCTAGACATCATGCCAAGATCCAAAGAAATTCAGGAACAAATGAGAACAGAAGTAATTGAGATCTATCAGTCTGGTAAAGGTTATAAAGCCATTTCTAAAGCTTTGGGACTCCAGCGAACCACAGTGAGAGCCATTATCCACAAATGGCAAAAACATGGAACAGTGGTGAACCTTCCCAGGAATGGCCTGCCGACCAAAATTACCCCAAGTGCGCAGAGACGACTCATCCGAGATGTCACAAAAGACCCCAGGACAACGTCTAAAGAACTGCAGGCCTCACTTGCCTCAATTAAGGTCAGTGTTCACGACTCCACCATAAGAAAGAGACTGGGCAAAAACAGCCTGCATGGCAGATTTCCAAGACGCAAACCACTGTTAAGCAAAAAGAACATTAGGGCTCATCTCAATTTTGCTAAGAAACATCTCAATGATTGCCAAGACTTTTGGGAAAATACCTTGTGGACTGATGAGACAAAAGTTGAACTTTTTGGAAGGCAAATGTCCCGCATTTCAGAAAAAGAACATCATACCAACAGTAAAATATGGTGGTGGTAGTGTGATGGTCTGGGGTTGTTTTGCTGCTTCAGGACCTGGAAGGCTTACTGTGATAGATGGAACCATGAATTCTACTGTCTACCAAAAAATCCTGAAGGAGAATGTCCGGCCATCTGTTCGTCAACTCAAGCTGAAGCGATCTTGGGTGCTGCAACAGGACAATGACCCAAAACACACCAGCAAATCCACCTCTGGATGGCTGAAGAAAAACAAAATGAAGACTTTGGAGTGGCCTAGTCAAAGTCCTGACCTGAATCCAATTGAGATGATATGGCATGACCTTAAAAAGGCGGTTCATGCTAGAAAACCCTCAAATAAAGCTGAATTACAACAATTCTGCAAAGATGAGTGGGCCAAAATTCCTCCAGAGCTGTAAAGACTCATTGCAAGTTATATAAGCGCTTGATGGCAGTTATTGCTGCTAAGGGTGGCCCAACCAGTTATTAGGTTCAGGGGGAAATTACTTTTTCACACAGGGCCATGTAGGTTTGGATTTTTTTTTCCCCAAATAATAAAAACCATCATTTAAAAACTGCATTTTGTGTTTACTTGTGTTATATTTGACTAATGGTTAAATGTGTTTGATGATCAGAAACATTTTGTGTGACAAACAATCAAAAGAATAAGAAATCAGGAAGGGGGCAAATAGTTTTTCACACCACTGTATATACACACTAATAAAAGGCACTCACTCACTCACTACTAATTCTCCAACTTCCCGTGTAGGAGGAAGGCTGAAATTTGGCAGGCTCATTCCTTACAGCTTACTTACAAAAGTTGGACACATTTCATTTCGAAATTCTATACATAATGGTCATAACTGAAACCTATTTTTCTCCATATACAGTAATGGAGTTGAGCTCGGTGGCCGTGGGGGAGTTTCGTGTGACATCATCACGCTTCCCACATAATCACATGAATTGACTGTCAACGCAGTACGTAGAAAACAAGGAAGAGCTCCAAAAAGCGCTGAAGAAAACATGCATTATACAATTGAGAAGGCAACGAAACAATAAGAAGCGAGCGAGTGACACATACAAGCATATTCATGAGTGCAGCTACTTCGGAAACAAAGCACGGTGTAAACCTAAAGTTTAAATTAAGCTCATAGACAGGCTGGCGTTTGTCATGCCCATGACTAATGCGGGATACAAGTTTAATGAGAGGACGCAGGGTATAAACGAGAGTTTTGATCACTTTGTAACTAAGTTAAAATTGCTGGTGAAGGGCTGTGCCTATGCAAATTCCGAGAGACTGTGTTTGTGGGGGGATTGACAGTTAAGGCGGGTGGGGGAGTGACGTCATCATCTCCCCTCCCATTCACCCCATTTCGCTCTGAGCTGAGCTCCGCAACTAACGCGGTCTTGCGGAAGCAACTTTGTCACACTGCCACCAAATACTTACAGAAAAATTCACAAGTTAATACATACGCTGTCTCTAGAGTTCCTCCACACTCTGAATCCTCCACTACTTACAAAAGGTTATACTGACAATCATGTTACGTTATTTTTAAAATGTTTCCTTTTCTTAGCACAGCTGAGAAGCTTCGATGCATGTGCTCTATAACACGTTAAAAAATAACGCATTTAATCACACTTTGCATTCCAAGCAAAGGGGAACTTCTATCAATGGATGATTTCCTGGTACACCGATTACATTGATGCACACATCAGAGCTACAAAAATGTAAGAGTTGGAAGAAATCGCGTTGCTAAGACTGATTGGAGAAAAATTTCATTTCAAAAGACTACCCGACGGAAGCCTTGATAAAAGCATGGTTTTGTGCACATATATATACGTATATATATGTGGATGTATATGTATATATACTGTATGTATGTGTGTATATGTATATATATGTTTATGTGTGTGTGTGTGTATATATATATATATATATATATATATATATATATATATATATATATATATATGACAGCAACACTCATGACAATGTCAATCATGTTACGTTATTATTAAAATGTTCCCTTTTCTTTTCATTACTTCTTTAACACACTACTTCTCGCTGCTAAGAGCGGGTATTTTGCTAGTATATATAATATATATATATATATATTATATATATATATGCTTCAAAAAAAAAAGGAGGCAAGAAGATGAAACAAAACATGAAAACCAAATCAAAAATACCATCAGAAGAAAGAAAAAAGGTTTATGACCAGCAGTTAAAACGGAAAAGAACCACAAGTCATGCGGTTTGTCTGGTTAAAAGCATCCCACAACAGGGCAGATATTAAGCACTTGTTTACAGAGGGATTTATAGTCTTCTCAGTTCCTTGCAGTAAAGGTACATATGATATAATGCTTTCAAAAGCAGCTACATGAGGTCCATGGATCAATTACCCAAATGATGAAACTAAGCCAAACATGCACTATTCATCTCAAAATGTTTATTTTACAAGCCATTTTTCACAATTAACAATATCATTTCATCCATTGCTAAAGCAATGAAAAGTAAAGTACCAGATACAGCAAGGAAGTGTACAGTTTAATAATAGGACCTTCTTGATATCTTAAAATTTTGTTTGCATCAGAAATACTATATATGAAACTATACATACATATACACACACACACATATATATATTTGTGTGTGTATATTACATATTTAAAGCAACTCTTTTGTGTTACAAAGGCTGGTAAACATTTATTGATTAGCCTTTAAATGAAAAGTTATGGGTTTATGGTTAGCAAGGTAAACAAAACAATAGGTGTCAGAAATGCTGTTAGAACTGCAATATGGCAGTAAAAACACCAAAGACAGATCATTGTCTATGCAAAATAAACCAAAGTCAGCTTTAACATAGTAAGCACTAGTATTACTTAGCAAGCACAAAGACTTAGATGATAAACATTGAAAACTGGAGTGGCAAATGCATCCTTAATCATTGTGATATAACCCACACAGACTTTAACTTAATTAAAAAAGCAGAGTAAAAGCAGAAAAAACATTCTGTATTTTATAAAGAGCATTTTAACGAAGTATTTGACAAGGTATTAACATATGTAGCACTGTATTACTCAAAGCAAACAAAGGCAAAAAGCCCTGAAAGTATAGAAAATGGAATGAATATGGGAAAGCCAGTAAAGTGTGTGAAGAAACACTACTGGGTCTCCTTTATACCAACAGCAATACAACTGCATGATGCCTCACTGGGACAGTGACAACCAAGAGAAAGCATTTATTTTTTTTTAATTTTCTTGCTTGATACTCATTTTGATATATGTATATTAGTTTATTTTCTTGCATATCTACATGGTTATGTGTGCATTTATTTAAAAAGCTTCTGTAAGAAGCCAACTTATCATTGACTGTGAAAGAAACAGCACTAGAAATTGTCATATGAAGAATTGAAGGTACCTCACCCCTAATATTAATCCAAAACAAGATGGTACCTTGAAGATGTGCACAGTGAATGCATAATTCAAACCAGTTTTCAATTTGCTTAAACTTTCATAAAATGTATTGTACAGCACTTAAAATGATAAAGGTGCCTCATAGGTTAAGCATCTTAGGACAAATGAAAAAAAAACTACACAATGTTGTACCAAGGCTTATGTGATTAAGCAAATTTAACTGAAGTGAATGGGTAAGTCAACAAGCCACTGCAGGGCTGACAAAGAATCGAAAAATATTGCTGCTGGGCACAATGTAAAACGTGTTTTTTTTTCAAAGGCACATATTTAAGTTGCTACCCTCTGCTGGCTGTTTACAATGCTCATTTAAAAAAACAACTACTCCCTTGTTTGCATGCACGCTGAAATAATTTAGCTGCCTTGGTTTGTAATTTAAGCCCTAGAGAATATTTTATTTGAAGGCAGTGCACAGGCAGAAATTCCTTTTCTAAAACTCTTCAAAAATGCTTGGATAAAAAAAACTTCTCCCACTGCTCTACAGCTGTATTTTCAGAAAATAAGCACAATACTGTATTTGAAATATATCACATATTGTGTTGCGTGAACGATACAAGGTTGCAGGTTCAGTACTGCCAAGACACTTTAGCTGTTTGATGCTCTTTTTGAATAAATGAATATATCTTTCAATACTGTGCTGTACTCCTTACCCAAAAAAGTTTTAAATCATAATTACTATGGCACTGTATTAAATACATTGAATGACAGCAGAAAAAGTAAATTCTTTGCAGAATTTGGGGGGGTGAATACTCTATGAACTGGACAACTGCTCACACAAATTGCAGTTGCAAATGCAACCAAAAACCGTTAAATTGCTTTTAAAAGAAAATACAGGCAGTCCCCGGGTTATGTATGAGACAGGGACTGTAGGTTTGTACTTAAGTTGAATTTGCATGTAAGCCAATGAATGATGGAGTTTCACCTGTCTCTGACCTTTTTATTATTTCTACTTTATTTTCAATGGTGATGGTTTTTCTCTTCTTTACTATATCACCAGCACTTGCATCAGATTTGTGTTTCAGAGACATTGTTGAAGGGTGAAGACAAAAGATTAAGATGAGCTCTTCTGCACAGCACTGTACACGCTATCGTAGCAGGAAGGCACCAGTCGTCAACATGTCTGATCATCACCAGCCCACCTCACAGTCACCTCCACTACAGTATGCTGCCTGCAGCGTCCGCCCACCAAGAACGAACACGGTGCAGCCAAAAGTGGGTAGTGAATCGCCCCCATTCAACAGGCAGCCATCCGATGCACACTACAATGCTACCACCTGCCGCCCCGTTCACCCACAATGGCCTCCGTTCAGCCACAACCAAGTCACCGCTTGAAGCATTACCAGCCGCCCAACGAGAACGAACGGGGCAGCCGTGTATGGTGGGCAGGAAGTGAAACCGCTTCCCGCCGGGAGGCGCCGAGGGACACTACACTGCGTGGGCAGCGCAATTGCCCCCCTCCAGCCTCTGTCCAGCTAACGCTTGCAACATTACCAGCCGCCCACTAGGAACGAACGGGACAGCCATGTGTAGTGGGCAGGCAGTGAAACCGCTTGCCGCCGGGAGCCGCCAAGGAACATTACACTGCGCTGGCAGCAAAATCGCCACCCTCCAGTCTCCGCTTGCAGCATCCCCAGGCCGAACATTACGGAGCGACAGTTACTGAAGCGCATGCGTCGCAGCTGCAGCCCCATTCATATGTCGTAGGTTGGATGTCCATAACCTGGGGACTATCTGTAGTCTGAAAGAAATTACTTTAAGAAGCAGATGAGTGCAAAGAAGCCAAAGCAGAAAATTCACACTTCTTTCCTTTTTTAAGTTGATCAGCACTTTCAGTTAGGTTTACATACAAGAACATTTTAGCTTTCTGGGTGGAAAAGTTAGTAGGAAATTGCAGGAAAACAACTAAATAAATAGACATTTTCATTCTCCAGGTCTGCAATTCTTCAGCTCAAATGGATTTATAAAAATATGAAAATGACTAGAAGCAAGAGAAAATGTCTCATTCTCTGTGGACATCTGAATCACAGTGAAAAATACATTATAGTCAGCAGTTATAAAGTAGTATTAGAAATGGTCAGCTGTCTCAGAACTTTTCAGTTCTTTATACATACAGTTACCTGGACTGGACACACAACACTAAAATAAAATAAAAGCACATTCACTTTGAGGAACTTGGGTTAATGGAGGATAAGCTAGTATACAGTAATATAGCATAGTATAGCTGACTTACAGAATACCAAAATTTCAAATTTCTATATGATACTAAGTATTGAAATTCAATACCATTTTTGAAACCGATTACAGTATACAAATGCAACTCAATAAAACATTTAAATAAACTGCAATTCTATATGCATTAAAATCTTGTACTTTGATGTAAAAAAATCTATATATATAATTCACTAAGGCAAGACAACCATGGAAAGCACGCCGGAAGGGGCGTGGATTCACTAAGCCGCCGACAAGTGAGACACCTATAGCAACCCACCACCAACTCGGATGCGACGACACAGAAAAACCGGCGTCATTTATATTCGTCTGTTGTAGAGGTCACATGCAGCTACGACCCACATTGACTGTTAATAGAGGCATGTTTCTCGCGGAGGTGAATCGCCATATGCGGCGTATAAAACTGTTTGCGAGTGGTATCCCATGGGATCCTTAAAACTTTCCTTTACAACTGAGGTTAAAACACAATGAAGTGAGCAGTTTTTAAAAAACGAGTTTTCGGTTACGACGCGCGACCGCGTGCACTATAGCAAACTGTTTTACACGCTACATACAGCAATTCGCATCCGCGACAAACATGCGTCTTCTTAGATACTCCTGCACTTTGTACACACCCCCCTCCCACCTTGGTCGGGTGTCTTGGTGGATTATATATAGAAAGGCAGCCAAAACCGCACACAGAGCAATGAAAAGTCTACGTGAGTCACAGGTGCATCTGGACTGTACAAAGACGACAACGACTCGAGTGACGAGTTGAAGGTGGGCACATGAGCAGGCAGTGTATACTGAAAGAGAAATCAGCAGACTAGCATGATGGAGGGAGCGGAGTGGATGTCCTTCTCCTCTCCTCCCGTTCCACCCTGAGTGCCGCACGGACGATTGTGTGTTGGTTCGTTCCGTGCATTGGTTAAAACCCAATGAAGGAAGCAGTCTTTAAAAACCAATAAGCCCTGTGCCTCTGTTTCATTACCGTCTCACCTGTTTCACCAATGCAGGCCCCGCAACATTCCCATGACCCGCCGGGCAGCCAACCGGGTAACCAAAGTCTTTGGGTTCAGGGAGGAGTATGGTTACAAAGCTGAAACTTAAAGGAATTGACAAGAGGGCACCACCATGTGTGGAGCCTTTCGCTTCATTTGACTCAACACAGGAAACCTCACCCGGCCCGGACACGGACAGGATTGACAGATTGATAGCTCTTTCTCAATTCTGTGGGTGGTGGTGCATGGCAGTTCTTAGTTGGTGGAGCGATTTGGCTGGTTATTTCCGAAAACGAACGAGACTCCCACCTGCTAAATAGTTACACGACCCAACAGAGGTCGGCATCCAAATTCTTACAGGGACAAGTGGCTTTCAGCCACGTGAGATTGAGAATTAACAGGTCTGTGATGCACTTGTATGTCCGGTACTGCACGCGCGCTACACTGAATGGATCAACGTGTGTCTACCCGGCGTGGGTAAGCCGTTGAACCCCATTCGTGATGGAGACCGTGGCTTCCAATTGTTCCCCACGAACGAGAAATTCCCAGTATGTGCGGGTCATTCGCTCACACTGATTACGTCCCTGCCCTTTGTAAAGCCCCCCATGGTCGGGTGACTTGGTGGATTATATATAAAAAAAAGCAGCCGGAACCGCAAAGAACAATGAAAATTCAACGTGGAAACCGACTGAGGCGGTTTTTGGAAAATTAACAGTCAACGTGATTCACAGGTGCGTGTGGACTGTACACAGACAGAAGCGACTCAGGTAGGGAGTAGGGGGCGGGCACATAAGTGGGCAGTGCGTACTGAACGAGCGCCGTTCAACCCCGTCCTTCGCTTTGAAGGAGAAAGCGCGGCGCTCCTCCGGTTTTCAGTCACGGACAATTGTATGTTGGTTCGTAGCGTGCATTGTTACTTTTCTTGGTGGTTTATTAAATTACGGATTTTTCAAATGTTTATTTTTTCCTCTGTGCTTAAAAATCATTTAAAAAGCGGCCTGATTATGCGGCGTATGCTATGCCGCGGGTTGGCTAGTAGGCTATATTAGTAACTATACACAATTACTTCAATTAGTGCAATCTTTTGTAAAAGGTAAGAGTACTTTTTATTGTTTACAAAACTTTAAAGAAGCTTAAATCCGGTCAACGGTTTTTTACATTAATGAAAACAAATACTGTTTCTGAGGTAGTACAATGAAATGTCAATAAATTGAATACATATTGTAATCTTTTGAAAAAAGTATACATAAAAATATTAAAACAAACATTAAATAAGCATTCAATTAAATGTGGTCCTTGTTACTTTTTTGAACAATTATTGTTTGTAAACAGACCACTAACACACTAAAAGGCTTTACATGAGCCCTGACGTACTAAATGCATGCACAGCTGGAAGTATATGAGCACGCTGAGGAGTAAAACCACTAATTTATACAATTGAGGACTAAAAAGTTATAATGCCTTATGTTATGTAGTAAATATGGTGAAATATAATTTAAAAAAAAAAAATCACACATAACAAAATAAAAGAAAGAACGCACTATAGCAGCAGACTTCGCGGTGAGATTTTAAAAATCGAAAAAGGGACAGAACTATAGTGCTAAGCAGTGTTGCCTCTGAATGAAAGGTACAGAATAAAACTTGCCTGGATGTAAATAAATAAATAAATAAATAAATTGAAGACTCCTGTTTTGATGAATTAACATTTAACTGACAAAAAATGTTTTAACTTTTAGAAGGAAACAATTGTCACCTCCCTACTTCAAATACAACAGTTTACAAGATTATACTTATTAATGCTTCTGCAATTAAGAAATAAGATACTTCTCAAAATTGTTTGTATCGACTCAGGTGCCAGTTCTTCACATGTTTGACTAAATTGGTTGCATTACCTCCTGTAGTTAGTAGTTTATCGGAATTAAGTGATCATCTCTTACTCCAGGAATGGTGGCTGACCTCAAAAATCTTGTCTGCAGTTTTTTTTTTGTTCCACTCTGTCACAATTCCTCATTACCAACACAAAATACGTGGAAGTTCTTAATGCTGTAGTTCAAGGTACAAACGTCATAATTTGTGCACTTACTAATTAAACCATGCTCTATCCAGTGGTATAACTCTTTTTATGGTAGACATTGTCTTTCATGGGCAATATGTATTTGAAATATAGGTGTGATTTTTTTTTCCCTTTTTTGATGCCTCATATATCAGAAAGTTTGAAATCTTCCACACAGATACATAACTTGATTCAAAAGCCTATCAAAATTTGAGAGGGATGTGGCTTAGTGAGGAGATACAGAAAGCCAAACTTGCTCTAAAGCACTAAATAAATATTTTTTAATTTAATTCTGAACAAGCCATAAACTGGCAAACGCACTACTGCGGACCAACTCTTATAAATGTTAAGGATAACTGGTATTAACAGTTTGAAAGCTAAGACTTACGGAAGAAAATATTGCACACTAGTTATTAGGTGCAATTACATTAATTACTGTATGTATGAAGCAAATCGAATATGGTCAGTTAAGAACATTATCTACAATGTGTTGGTTGGACGCAGTTTGACTTAATAATCAATAACACTCAAAAAAAAGAACAGGAATCATTTTCAATTTTATTGAGACTCCTCCAAGTAATCAAACAGGCAGCATACCATTATGGTTTTGGCATTGGAGTTTACTTGTGAAGGATAAAGGGCAGAATCAAATGGAAGTACAACAAAGTTAAAACTACATCAACAACTAGTGTTTAACTTCATAATTGTTTTCAAAATACTGTACATGATGCACCATACATAGCATGGAATTTAATAAAATTCACAGGCTTGTCACAGAAATTAGTCTATAAATAAGGAGCAAGTTAGATTAACAAACCTTAAATAGAATGGTTTCATTTTGCAACAGTACAATGAAGAATATTTTGTTAATACCCACATGATTTGACAAACTATTTTTCAATTAATTCTAGGTTATTACAACTAGCATCAACTTCCATTTCTCAATCATGGCCTGAACTGTTACAGGGAACATCTTAGCTGCTCTTACATTCTCATAATACCATTTTTTGTTAACTATGCTTTGTGGCCTCTATTAGATCTCAAGACAGAGGTTAAGTAATACTGTACCTCACACCCTTGGATGGAAAAGAGACTAAATCTGAAGTCTTGGAACATGCCAAATTCCACTACCATCTGCTAGTTCACTGAATGCTATAAGATTAATTTTAGTTCCACTCTGCAGAGAGATTGTCAACCTTGTTGAGAGGTTTACTTACCTCAGCAGTAACATCCATGTCTCTGGTGACTCTTCCTACGAAGTTAGTAGATGGACTGGAAGAGCCCAGGGGATCATGAGGTCACTGGAAAGGGATGTTTGTTTGACGCTCCCGATATCTATGCAAAAGGACAAAGGTCCAAGTCTTTAGAGTCCTGGTGCTTCCTGTCTTGCTATATGATTGCAAGACATGGATGCTATCCAGTAACCTGAGGCGAAGACAGGACTCCTTTGGTACTGGGTCTACACAGAGAATCATTGGGTAATGCTAGTTTGACTTTGTTTGTAATGAGGCACATTATCTACAGCTTGCAGAATCCTTATTGTTGGACCAGGCCAAGGGGACGCCAATGTAACAGAGAGGGTGATTTCTGGAGGGCGGGACTGGACTGTGTCTTTGCCTGGGGGGTTGCCAACCAGGATCCCAAGCTGTTTCATCATATGGAGGGAGTGGTACCACATTGTACCAACACATGCTCCCCAACCTGACCTGACTGCCAAAAGTACCAAAAATTATTCTTCATGAAAACTGTTTCTATGAATTTATGAAGCTATGAAGTGAAGCAACCTTGAGAGAAGAAGCATTTCATTGTGGCATTTGTATTACATCATCAGAAGGTCAACAAGCATTCACTGACTAATTAAACAAATAGTATAAATAATCATAAAACCTTCAACAGCTAAGAAAGTAAAACACACAACAAGTACAGTTTATCTTCAAACTCCTACATGAGGAAAACATATAAAAGCACATTACAGTATTGCAAAAAGCACTGAGGTTCAGACACAAAAATTTAAATATATTAGAGCAGTGCTCCGCAACCGGTGTGCCTTGAGCCGATACAGGTGTGACGCGGTCAAATAAGACAATTTTCTAACTAAATAATATTTCAACGGTCCTCCTTAGAAACATAATGACGAGAATACGTGCAACGAAATATTCGCATAAATAGCCTTTTAAAGGTTTCATAATTTTATGTGTCATTTCTCTGAAATAATAAATCCCATCGCCTGGCGCCTGTTGCCTACAACATAGGCCCTACGTAGTCGCCAGACAACTGCATAGTATGCTTTAACTCTACTTTAACCATGCCCTCACCTAGATTCAATTCAAGCCGACGTATTAGTCGTGCTACGTCGCATTCACTCGTCTTGCGATAGTAGTTATCATTTATTACTATTAGCTGTGTTGCTGAATTGTGTATGGTTAACGTTCTTCGTGTGATTCATATTTAGTTTTATACCCCTTTAAATATGGATAAATTTTTACGTGGAAAAGATTTGTCTTCACGTACAGATGATGAAGAACCCAGCACAAGTGTAGCAAAAAAACAAAGAAGATTGTGAAAAGGAAGTACAACGAAGACTACATTCGATATGGATTCTCGTGGTGTGGTGACGAAACGGCTCCAAAGCCACAATGCATCATTTGCGGCGATCAGCTATCAAACGAGGCAATGGCACCCAGTAAACTAAATCGCCATCTAAATTCAAACCATCCCAGTTACGGCAAAAAAGACAAACAATATTTTCAGAGGCGCTTAGAACAAAATCAAAAACAGAAGCAATTTATGAAATCAGCCGTTACGGTTTCTGAAAAGGCCTTAGAAGCTAGCTATCGTGTTGCAAAATGAATTGCATGTCAGAAAAGACCACATACTATCGGCGAAACACTTATTAAACCGGCATGCATGGAAATTGTTCGACTTATGCTTGGGCCCAATGAAGTTAAGAAAATGAATAAAGTTTCGTTGTCTGCCGATACTGTTAAAAGACGTATTCACGACATGTCAAGCGATATTTTAGGAACACTGATTGAAAACTAATATTGGCTGAAAAATTTTCGCTTCAAATTGACGAATCAACCGATATTAAAAATAAAGCACAACTGATAGCTATTGTACGTTTCGTTGATGAGGACTTTATTAAAGAACATTATTTATTTTGTAAGGAGGTTGCAGAGCGAACTACCGGTGAAGAAATTTTCCGAGTAACCGAAGATTTCTTCAAAATATATAATATTCAATGGAGCAATTGCATTGCTATTTGCACGGATGACGCTGCGGCAATGACGGGTAGTAAAAACAGTTTTGTCTCTTGTGCAAAACAAAAAAAATCCGATAATACAAATTACACACTGCTGCATACATTGAGAAGCATTGATGGTCAAGAATTTGCCAGAGGAACTTTTGAGCACGATGAATGAATGCATTAAAATCATAAACATAATTAAATCGAGAGCCCTAAATTCGTGAATCTTTGGAATACTCTGGGTAGAAATGGGAGCCGAATATGAATCCTTATTGTTTTATACTGAAGTTCATTGGCTATCCCGAGGCAAAGTTTTGGCTAGATTGTTTGAGCTTCGCTACAAGGTGCGTGAGTTTCTTTTAGATCAAAATATGCCAGAACTATACCAGCGCCTCAATGATGATTACTGGATAGCCAAACTTCCATACATGGCTGATATATTCGAGCATCTGAATGAACTTAAAAAAAAAATGCAAGGACGGAATGAGAATATATTGACGTGCTCCGATAAATTACAGGGGTTCAAAAAAAAAACTCAAACTTTGGCAGGAAGAGTTGCAAAAAGGATGTTTAGAAATGTACTAAAGGACCAACCATAGTACGATTGAAAACAAGCTATTAATTGTGGATTTGGCCCAACAACATTTAAGTATGCTTCAGCAGAAATTTTATCACTATTTTTATTCTATTAATATGGGACAATACGATTGGATTCGAAATCCTTTTGCAACCAATGCAATGAATTCTACGGAAGCACTGTCACTGCAAATTCGAGAGGAATTTATAGAATTAAGTAATGACGGGAAGTTAAAACTTCATTTCGCTGAAGTTCCATTAGATGTTTTCTGGATTTCCATTAAGAAAGAATATCCTCGCATTTCCGAAAAGGCCATCCTAACACTACTTCCATCTTCAACGACATATTCATGTGAGCAAAGTTTTTCAACTCTTGTGTTAATTAAAAATGATAAGCGGTCATGCTTAAAAGATCTTGACCAAGAACTTCGGGTTGCGCTGTGAAATATTGAGCTGAATATAAAACTTTTGTGTTCATTGAAACATTGAAAGCAGGTATCACATTAATCAGTCATTATGTTATAATAATTATTAAGATTGCATAAAAGTAAATATAGTATAGTTTTTATGTATTGTCAGGGAGGCCAGGGGCAATGACCTGGCCGGGACGCTTTGAGGGACCGGAAGAGGGTCTACACCCGCCCTGGATCACGTGGGGGCCGCCATCCTGGTTGCTTTGGGGGCCACAGGTAGAGGGCATGGAAGCCCAACCCTGTAGGGACCCGTGGTCACCGCCAGGGGGCGCCTCAATGCCTTGGGGACCCTGGACCTCAGCACTTCAGCCACACCAGGAAGTGCTGGGGGGGAAGAGGAGCCGGCACTTCAGCCACACTGGGGCGTGTCCAGGGAGGAGCGCCGGGAAACTCCTGGAGCCCATCCAGGATGAAATAAAAGGGGCCGTCTCCCTTCATTCGAAGCTGGAGTCGGGTGGAAGCAGGACAAAGCAGAAGAGAGAGTGGAGGCGGGCCGAAGAGAAGGCATTGTGTGGCCAGGACTGTGTGGGGGTTTGTGTGCACTGACTTTATTCTGTGTGAATACTTGTAAATAAATGTGTGGTGGTGATGAACAACATGCAACATGTCCGCCTGTCTGTGTCCGGGCCGCGTTCACAGTATGTATACTTATAATAAATGTATACTTATAACAAAAAATGAAAATGTATTGTAAAATTTGCGTATTAAATTAATATCTATTGTGGTCCCCGGCCAGGACCCCCAGGAGGACCGGAGGAGGGCGTCAGTCCTGGTTATGTTGGGGGCCTCGGGTAAAGGGCTTGGAAGCCCAGCCCTGTAGGGACCCGTGGCCACCGCCAGGCGGCGCCCCGGTGCCCGAATATCCCGTGTGGTACCCGGCCGGGACGCCCAGGAGGGCCGGAGGAGGACTTGTGCCTCCTCCAGACCGCGAGGGGGCGTTCGTCCTGGTTATGTTGGGGGCCTCGGGTAAAAGGCTTGGAAGCCCAGCCTTGTAGGGACCCGTGGCCACCGCCAGGCGGCGCCCCAGTGCCTAAATATCCCGGGAGCCCAGCACTTCCGCCACACCAGGAAGTGCTGGGGGGAAGACGACAGGGCACACCTGGACGGCTTCCAGGTGCGCAGCCGGCACATCCGCCACACTGGGGTGTGGCTATAAACGAATGCCGGGAAGCAGCTGGAGCCCATCCGGGTTCCCATTTAAGGGGCTGCCTCCCTCCAGTCATCGGCAGAAGTCGGGTGGAAGAGGACGGAGCTGGAGGGAGGACTAGAGGCGGCCAGAAGAGAGAGGCACAGAGACTGTTGGGGGATCGGTGCTGGAGGCACTGGGAGTGCATGTGACTATATTAACTTGTAAATATTGTAAATAAAAGTGTGTTGGGTGAACATAAGATGTCCGTCTGTGTGTGTCCGGGCCAGCGTCCACACTATATATCAGTGGCGTAGCTGGAGATCATGTTGCCCGGGCAGTGAAACATTTGATGCCCCAAATCTGAAAGAAATTTTTTTTTGCGCCTCCTCAAGGAACAAAAAAAAAAAAGGAAACTACCGTAATTTGGACGCCCCTAAATAGCTGACGCTCAAAGCGGAACGCCAACCACAACCCACGACCCTCCACCCCGCCCTGGCTACACCATTGTTATATATTTTAGCTTTTGACGTACCACGGAATTCTAGGAAGAACTTTGGTGTGTCGTAGGTGAGAAAAGGTTGCGGAGCACTGTATTAGAAGCAAAGTCTATTATGCTTGCTCTTATTATATAGCTATTTATTTATTGCGATACTAAATTTGCTTTTGAAATTAATTTAGTATTTTATTTTGATGATGAAATAGAGTATCTTCATAAGAGCTAATACAGTATTGTAAGGAATACAAAAAAAAGAATGAAATTCAAAAATATAATATCTGTATTTTTCTTTTAAAAATTGTTCTAGCTTGAATCAAAAGGGCAAGGTAACAGCACTACTGTCAAAAAGGATGAAGAAAATTCCAAAGATATACAAGTACTGTAAATTTACAATAGCAATATATTAAAAAAAACAACAATTTGAACACAATGTCAAATGTGAACTTCACCTATAATTGCAAAATACGTTAAGGGGATATTATTTTTAAAAAATAATAATGATGATTTTATTGGCCATCTGTATTTTTTTCAATAACGTACTGCAAGCTCCTTTTTTGGGTCTGTTTATATTTTTCAGTACTTTATGACTAGCATGCTGGAAATAAAGTGCTCTACATCTAAATCAGTGCCTGTGATCTTCTATTTTCTTAATTTAATCATAATTTAACACTTATACCACCTCTACCCAATTACAGAGCTCTATAACTGAAACAAAAACTATTACAAAAGATAGTTTGTCAAAATGTCAAATGAAAATAAAAGCATACAGAGGCAGAAGTCCAGAAGGCCCACTTTAGAAGAACATTAATACATTCTTGACAAATTCTGAAGTTGCTTGCTTTCCCTTTGAACTATAGGAAATAGATTAAGATTTTTCCATTTAAGCAAGATAAGTCAACAAAGAAGCAATATAGTATAGAAGATTATACCGGATAAATCATTAGAAACTTTTATGCTGTTTAGTGTTGCTCCAAATAATTCGTACAACACTATATTACAAACACACAAATACCTCCCTCTAAAATTGTACCAACTCTAACACTAAAAGTTGCCCGAGCTTGTCTTCCTTCTTTGCTAACATGAAGAAATTTGCTTCTGACCAACTTCTTACAAGAAGTAACGAAATGCAATTAATATTCAAGGAAGCCAAGAGTAATTTTGCCATGACAGCAATGAAGCTGAAAAGTAAGAAAAGAAAACTCACAAAAGTCAAAAAGCCAAGTCACATAATTCCTTGATTGGTTATTTCAGAAATAAAAAGATAAGTAAAAATGAGGAATACTACTAGTTACTATCAGATCGTGTTGTTTGTTGTTTTTAATTAATTTAGAAAAATATCTACAGTTTTTCCAACTTTGTCATTTAAAAATATTTTGTGTTAATGAGTAGGAAAATGTCTGTTAAGCAATACATTTTTCCAAGTCATGTGGTATTTTTCTCCATAGTCTGCATTAATCTGATATTGGGAAACTGTGTTCTAAAGAGGAACAATTTTTATACATTAAAAAAAAGTTTAAAATACTTTTATATATACTTTTTATTTAATGAACATCATGACTCTGAAAAAATAACTGACTTGAAAATACCACACACATCCTTAAAAATACAAGTGTCTTGCTGTAAAACAACTGTTCATATTTTTTCTGATTATTCTCCACATTCAGTAAAAGCATTTTAGTCCATGTCACTAGTAATAAAAAGAGCTTAGCAAGGTTGTATTGCAACCTTACTCCAACCTTTCTTAAAACTTTAGTTGGCAAGCACATTCTTGTGGATCAAAATTGTGCTTCTCAAACTCATCTCTCAATATTAAAAGTACTGACTATCTATTTCCTGTGTTACAGATGGAACCTGCAACATCTCTGATCATCTGGAAGGCTTCAACATTTTGCCTGCTCACTTCTGGGATGAGGCAGTTCATCTCCAAGCTCCTGCAACATCAGTGTGTTACTCTCTGGACACAGCGTGCTATGAACCTTTCCTGTCACTGCTGGACGGTAGTTCTTTTGGGACGTTACATTCTTTTTTGCTTTTTATTTACACACACATACAAATTTTCATAATTTATCATTGTTCTCATTTCATTTGAATTTTATTTTCAAACTTTCATCCCATGTGCTGGGAAATAATATTTTTCTGTATTTCAGCTTACATAACTGATCATGCTCAAGTGGTAGGGTTAGAACTAATGAATTCCCCATGCTTTGTTTATTTGTCCTAAATAGGGGAGGGGTCTCAGGGGCTGGTTGTCACTGCTGCCTCTAAATTGATTCATTGCTTTCCTGTTTCTGTGGCGTCTTTTTAGTTCAGCAACATATAGTACTGGATTGGGTGGAGAAGATGGCATTGTCAGCACCCTGTTGCCATCTATTCAGGACATACTATATATAACACTATTGCCTTAGAATAGCAAATAGTTTAATTAAATACCTCAGCCATTCGGCACAGACACTTTTGTTACTCCACTAGTACTTTTGGCACTCGCACCAGTAGATTAAAAGTGTTTCCATCCACACATCATAATGTTAATAGAGAAATACAGATTCTCTCACACGCACACACAAACAGACAAATGTCGATACTATGTATACCTATCATTTACTTACTTATTTACAACAAATATATGTGGCAAAAACTTTAATTTTAGTTGATTCATTATGCTTAATCAACTGTCATGCCAACAGTATTTTTTTATCCCCTTCCCCACTCTCAGAATAGATTTAACCATATATTTATCTTACAATCTCTAAACAAAAGCCAAAACATTCTTTAACCTTCCTATGGCTCAAAAAGGATGTTCTCTCAGGATCATTGTTTCTGCAACTTTCCTACCAAGCTGCCCACTGGCGATTTAACTTGTCTCTGCAACATAATTTGCCAGAAACCTCAGCTTCAGACTAGATTAATTCATCTCATTAAATAGTGGTTATGTGAATGATCATTTTTTTGTTTGGCTAACTATAAAGGTTTTGTAAATGTGATTGTAATGCCTCCATCAAGGGAATTGCAATTAAATTAGAGCTTACCACTATTTTCAGAAAACTCTGACACCTCTCTTTCTTATACTGATTTGTTTTTAAAGACCATTCCTGGGCTAGCTGAAAAAAATGCCTCCATACTACACTCTCCAACAACATTTATTTATATCACACATTTTCATACAAATTAAATAACTCAAAGTTTTTACAAGATGAAGAAAAAAGAAAAAAAATTAAATAAAATTAGGCAATACTAATTAACAAGAAATAAAGTAAGGCTTAACAACCAGGGAGGACAGAAAAAACAAAACAAAATCTGCAGTGGTTCAGAGCCCACGAGATCACCAAGCCCCCACTAGGTATTCCACCTAACATAAATGATCTCAATCAGTCCTCATTGTTTTCAGGCTTCACATGGAAGAATTAGACAATGATGGTCATTTGGACCTCTAGCCTTCAATCCATCAATTTAGGACTGCATGGCGCTTTGATCAGGTGGTGGTGGCGCAGATCACCACAACAGAAAATCGGAAAAAGAACTGCAGAGAAAGTAAGGTTAGTACAGATTTTGAAGCAATTAAAACAAATAAATAATTTTCTCCATTTCAATGTCAGAATATTGAGAAACTCTACACATTATGAGAATGGGGAAGACACCAGGGACCAAATGAATTTCTGTAGAGGTGTTGGGTTTTCAAGAAACAATTATTACAATCATCTTTCCTCTACAAAAATTTACTTAATAATTAATATGTCTCTAACCATTCTCATGCCAAAAGAAATCAGATAATTCACAGTGACACGTGTTATGTGTGTAACTTACCACCAGTTTTTTTTTTTTTTTAAATGGCAAAATACCACCAGTTTTGTTTTTAATTGCAAAATCTGAACATTGAATCTGACCAATCTGCATTAGTAAAATCTATTTAAGCAGTAGCAATTAAAAAGTTAATTTGAAAAATAAGCAGGGGTTTAATGAATGCAGATATGACAAAAAACGTACCCTTAATGCACAGGTGAAAGAATATGTGAATTAGGAAATCAGAAATAAATGCTTGAAGCAATTGCAAAAAGGCTTGTCAACAACAAACCTGAATACAAAATGGCTGTCAAGACGACCTTTTAATCCATCATCTAACTGACCTATCTTTACTTTTAAGGCCACACCTCTGGAAAATGGAACCTGTGTCACAATGATGAGATCCACAACATCGTGTTCATAAAAACTGAAATGGTGTCGCTAACAATTTATAAGTTCTTCATACATATGTTACACACCAAGTTTAACTTCAAAATCAGTATCCCTGAATTCCAAAACCACAGAAAAGAACTACAAATAGCTGGAAACCATTTAGAACCAAACACAAAAAAATCACGAAAAATACGAATCATACCACTCACATGTCTATAACCTTTCCAAACCTCTGAAAACGTATATCATTACATAAAATTCTTCTAAGAAATGGCTAATTTCTGCCTAGAATTAAAGTTGCAATGCTTTGTCACAACTACAGTACATTGGTGGTGGTGGATGGAAGAGACATTGCCTTGTCAGTTAAGTATAGTAAAAAGGAGTGACACTGAAGATGAAACTAAACAAACTCACATCTGCTCTGAAAATTCACATACCTCCCAAAAAGAAGTCTTTCAGCACACCTCTGAAAAGAAAAGTATCCTAGACTTCGACTGCACTACCACTAAAAGCAAATATAAGCAACAAACATGTTATATGTTTACAGGAGTAATTACTGGATACAACCCTTCTTCTTTGCTGAAAAGGAAACCTAAACAGACTTTCTAAGCTGTCAAAAATAATTTTGAAAGTAAATGTGTGTTTGCACCACCAGCATTTCCTCTAAAGACATGTTCAGCACACATCAGAACACTGACACACCAGACAGGTCCACTATAAAACCAAAGAAGTTTAGACTCTGTTCTTCTCCCTCTGCAGTTATCCCCGTCTATTCCCCAGAGGTGCTTAACTATGTTGTTCATTCCCAATCTTCTGTTTAATCTGTCCCTTGAGCCCATCGCCATTTCTTTTTACAAATCCAAACACACAGCCTGCATTAGCACATTCATTCATTTCATTCTTGTGCCTCTCTAGGTATTAAACTCCTCAAAGAATTTGATAATGAAATTGAAACTTTCAGTCTTTAAAGGTCCAGGTATTCTTTCCCTACAACTTCCTTTTTTCTGTCTTCATGCAAGGTCAGTCCTTCGGAAACAGGGAGTTATGTTCTCTTCTCGTGTTCCCCTCCATCTCCTCCTGTTTTGTTTAATCATTCCAAGTTTTTGCTCATAGCCACTCTATATGTTAAAATTTTTGCAAAATATCCTATAAACCTGCACCTCTTTACTTAATCTGGCATCAGAACCACCCTTCTTATACTATTTTATCCTGGAACACTATTTTTAGAAAATTTGCCCTGTCATCCAAAAACAAAAAAAATCTGCAACTGGTTTATATGAAGCACTAGCAGAATACCCGCGCTTTGCAGCGGAGAAGTAGTGTGTTAAAGAAGGTATGAAAAAGAAAAGATAAAATGTTAAAAATAATGTAACATGATTGTTAATGTAATTGTTTTGTCATTGATATGAGTGTTGTTCTCATATCTATCTATCTATATTATATATATATATATATATATATATATCTCTATATATCTATATATATCTATCTCTATATCTATATCTATATATATATATATAAATAAATAAAATGATACATTTACTCGGATTAAACGTTTGATCTGTCATCTACGTTCTATTACAAATAAAATATTGACATTTGCCATCTCCACATCAATGCATTCAGTTTTTATTCATAATTTGTTTAGTGTCCCAACTTTTTTGGAATCCAGTTTGTGTGTATGTATATATATATATATATATATATATATATATATATATATATATATATATATATATATATATATATATATATATATATATATACATACACATACATACATACAAACATACACACAGGTATATATATGTGTATATATATGTATGTGTCTATATGTGTGTATATAGCTTTGGTCACTGAGTGCAAGGGAAAAATAATAAAATATAGTCTATAAGTTATTAAACAGTAAAACATTAACGTTTTAAGAAGTAGAGGTACATTGAGCACTCCTGGAGTGGTTGCAGGTAAACTACATTTTAAAGACTGTGTAACACAACAGATAAGTAGTACTAACAGCAGCTAAAATGTATATGGATCATCTCTCGGTAGTAGATCCCTTTTGAAAGGCGCTACACGACGGCTGTGGTATAGAAATTACATTTTCTATGTGAACGTTCAAATTTCTGTCTCTGGTAATGTGCCTTACCGGCATTACCAGCAATTTAAGAAAATTAGTTTTGTGTCGTCTGCAGTGTTAAGAGAGAAAGGCTTTGGTTTGGGATAAAAGGAAAAAAGGTGTAAAAAAAAGGAAAGTTGCCTTTTTCTTTTATATATAAACCGGATTCCAAAAAAGTTGGGACACTAAACAAATTGTGAATAAAAAAACTGAATGCAATGATGTGGAGATGGCAAATGTCAATATTTTATTTGTAATAGAACGTAGATGACAGATCAAACGTTTAATCCGAGTAAATGTATCATTTTAAAGGAAAAATATGTTGATTCAAAATTTCACGGTGTCAACAAATCCCAAAAAAGTTGGGACAAGTAGCAATAAGAGGCTGGAAAAAGTAAATTTGAGCATAACGAAGAGCTGGAAGACCAATTAACACTAATTAGGTCAATTGGCAACATGATTGGGTATAAAAGAGCTTCTCAGAGTGGCAGTGTCTCTCAGAAGCCTAGATGGGTAGAGGATCACCAATTCCCACAATGTTGCGCAGAAAGATAGTGGAGTAATATCAGAAAGGTGTTACCCAGCTAAAAATTGCAAAGACTTTGCATCTATCATCATCAACTGTGCATAACATCATCCGAAGATTCAGAGAATCTGGAACAATCTCTGTGCGTAACGGTCAAGGCCGTAAAACCATACTGGATGCCCGGGCCCTTAAACGACACTGCACCACAAACAGGAATGCTACTGTAAAGGAAATCACAGAATGGGCTCAGGAATACTTCCAGAAACCATTGTCAGTGAACACAATCCACCGTGCCATCCGCCGTTGCCAGCTGAAACTCTACAGTGCAAAGAAGAAGCCATTTCTAAGCAAGATCCACAAGCTCAGGCGTTTCACTGGGCCAGGGATCATTTAAAATGGAGTGTGGCAAAATGGAAGACTGTTCTGTGGTCAGACGAGTCACGATTCAAGTTCTTTTGGAAATCTGGGACGCCATGTCATCCGGACCAAAGAGGACAAGGACAACCCAAGTTGTTATCAACGCCAGTTCAGAAGCCTGCATCTCTGATGGTATGGGGTTGCATGCGTGCGTGTGGCATGGGCAGCTTGCATGTCTGGAAAGGCACCATCAATGCAGAAAAATATATTCAGGTTCTAGAACAACATATGCTCCCATCCAGACGTCATCTCTTTCAGGGAAGACCCTGCATTTTTCAACAAGATAATGCCAGACCACATTCTGCATCAATCACAACATCATGGCTGCGTGGGAGAAGGATCCGGTACTGAAATGGCCAGTCTGCAGTCCAGATCTTTCACCTATAGAGAACATTTGGCGCATCATAAAGAGGAAGGTGCGACAAAGAAGGCCCAAGACGATTGAACAGTTAGAGGCCTGTATTAGACAAGAATGGGAGAGCATTCCTATTTCTAAACTTGAGAAACTGGTCTCCTCGGTCCCCAGACGTCTGTTGAGTGTTGTAAGAAGAAGGGGGAGATGCTACACAGTGGTGAAAATGGCCTTGTCCCAACTTTTTTGGGATTTGTTGACCCCCATGAAATTCTGAATCAATATATTTTTCCCTTAAAATGATACATTGTCTCAGTTTAAACTTTTGTTCCGTGATTTATGTTCTATTCTGAATAAAATATTAGAAGTTGGCACATCCACATCATTGCATTCAGTTTTTATTCACGATTTGTATAGTGTCCCAACTTTTTTGGAATCCGGTTTGTAGTATAGAGAGATGTGTTTGCTGACGATATGATCGCATTTTGGGGACAGTTGCAGTGGGTCTTGTGTAGACTGGTGAGACGCCCCTGCCATTAATCGGCTGTGATGGCACTGTCAGTCCTCCACTCCTGTGCGTGTCTTCATAATCCGAGCTGACAACCTCACAATCGTATACGTGCAAAAGAAAGTTCGAATCGCCTTAATATTACTTTGCCGCGGTGTAGAAATGGGGTCCCGTGTTTGCACTTGTCTGGGCTATAGCTCAGGGAGGATGAAAAAAATTAAAAGTGCTCACTTTGACTTAAGGCAGAAGCGCAGTCAGCGTGTCAAAGGCCGGCACAGCTATGCGTGCGCGCCGGCTGCTCGACTTTTGCTGGGCAGGAGACCCCAGTTTTTGCAGACACGTTCACGATATCAAAAGTCTCAGCGCTCTTTGAAGGTCATTCATATATATATATATAGCAAAATACCCGCTACCATGGCGGAGAAGTAGTGTGTTAAAGAAGTAATGAAAAAGAAAAGGAAACATTTTAATAATAACGTAACATGATTGACATTGACATGAGTGTTGCTGTCATATATATGCCTGCCTGAATAAGTCACCCTCGCTTCGCTCTTACTTTTTTACCGTTCATTTAATCATGGCTAGTGGCGGAAAAATTATTAAATGGAAGGAGGATTACACTGAGTATGGCTTTACCAAAACAATTATTGATGGAGAATCGATTATTCATAAAGCTTCAATTGGTGATCTGTTTTTCTGTGTTAACCTCATATTTTTTCAGACTTCTTCTCAAACCAAGGTGGTGCGAGGGTAAAATTAATTGGGATGCGTTGATCAATGTAATCGGTGTACCAGGAAATCATGCATTGAGAAAAGTTCCCCTTTGCATGTAATGCAAATTGTGATTAAATGCATTATTTTTTAACGCGTTATGTAGCACATGCATCAAAGCTTCTCAGCTGTGCTTGTGCTAAGAAAAGGAAAGATTTTAAAAATAACGTAACACGATTGTCAATGTAACCTTTTGTAAGTAGTGCCTGGAGGATTCAGTGTGGACAAACTCTAGAGACAGAGTGTGTATTAACTTGTGGATTTTTCTGGGAGTATTTGGTGGCAGTTTGACGAAGTTGCTTCAAAAGACGGCGTTAGCCGCGGAGCTCAGCTTAGACCGAAATGAGGTAAATGGGAGGGAGATGATGGCGTGACTCCCCACCCTTAAGTGTCAATCCCCCACAAACACAGTCTCTCGGAATTTGCATAAGCACACCCCTTCACCTGCAATTTTAACTTAGTTACAAAGTGATCAAAACTCTCGTTTATATCCTGTACATATATTCAAATCTGACCATATGTTTAGTACTGTATAATAAGTCCCTTAAGTTATACTGTTTATTTTATACATTGTCTTAAAAACGAGTCCAAGACATTATAAAGGTTTGGGCAGCCACCCGTATATTATTCTTCCCAGCTGCAAAAGGGTTTTCTTTTCAAACAAACGATGTGCATATCACAAAGTCCAAAACAGAACTGGCTATCGTAGCCTAAGATGGAGACTTTAAAGGTCTTGATGTCATCAAAGGGGCCGGAACCAGAAGTGACATCATCAGAGGGGCTGGCTTCAGAAGTGACGTCATCAGAGGGGCCGGAACCTTGCAGGATTTCCCAGGAAAGGTCTGTAGGGAACTGAGAAAGACAGTCAGCGCACTCCGCCGCCCCCTGGTCAGATGTTTTATTACAATTATTTAAGCCCTTTAGCTGCCTCCTACTCGCACGTGTGTGACAACATGTATGCCTTTTTTATCATCATTCTTAGCACATTGTGTAGATTTTCTATTTTTTTTTTTGTAATTTTTTTAAAATTTGTTTCATTATTACTGTTGTTCGCATGGGTGCCAAACCTTTGACAGATTCACGAATCCTTTGTCTGCATAATGCTATGTCGTCACTGTTGGCCTCTCCCAGCATTCAATCTCTTAACTGTGAGAGATAGAATTGTACTGGCAGAGTTTGAGCACTCACATATTTTCACTTCTAACATTTCAGCCTATTAATGATAAACATTAATGGATAAAGGAGTTCAGTGTGGGGTTATTAATCCTTTGTTACAGTTTGCACGAAGCGGCACATTGTGAGCCACAAAACAGAAGCTTCAGAGGTTAACTGGATTAAAAACCATTGTGCAGCAGTACAGCACGTGTAGTGAACACATGTAATTTAAAGTGACATGCAATTGCACTCGCTTCTTTCCTTCCTCATACTGCTTCATCACCTTCATTTTAGTATCGACATCAATTACTATTTTTTCCTTTAACTGTAAGACAAATATAACTGAACGTTGTCAAAATCACTTCAGGTAATAAACCGAGATCGAGATGAATGAGTCAGGGCACACGGAGCTGGAGTGACAAATACTTCCGTTTGCCCGTGAGACGCATTAGCAGTCATAAGTTGAAAGGTTGTAAGACACATAGGTCGTAAGACGAAGACTATTCGTAAAACACGCAGTCACATATCCATATGAGAAACATGCAGACATGAAAAATTAACAATGAAAAAACTGTATGCTATTATCACCCCATTGAAAAACAAACATTTACATTTCTAGCAAATTAAAAGCAGACTAAAATTCAATTACTGGAGTTCAGACAAAGCTAAGCAATAAGGACGTTCTATTATCCAAGGAACTGGTAGTGGATTTTAGGAGGCCCAGGCCCAGGCCCCTCATGGACCCTGTGATCATCAGAGGAGACTATGTGCAGAGGGTGCAGACCTATAAATACTTGGGAGTACAGCTGGATGATAAATTGGACTGGACTGCCAATACTGATGCTCTGTGTAAGAAAGGTCAGAGCCGACTATACTTCCTTAGAAGGTTGGCGTCCTTCAACATCTGCAATAAGATGCTGCAGATGTTCTACCTGGTGAGTGCCCTCTTTTACGTGGTGGTGTGCTGGGGAGGCAGCATAAAGATGAAGGACGCCTCAAACCTGGACAAACTTGTTAGGAAGGCAGGCTTTATTGCAGGAATGAAGCTGGACAGTTTAATATCTGTGGAGAGCGACGGGCACTAAGCAAGCTCCTGTCAATCATGGAGAATTCACTGCATCCACTGAACAGTGTCATCTCCAGGCAGAGGAGCAGCTTCAGTGACAGAGTGCTGTCACTGTCTTGCTCCACTGAGACTGAGGAGATCATTCCTCCCCCACACTATGCAACTCTTCAATTCCACCCGGGGGGGGTAAACGCTAACATTGTTCAAAGTTATTGTCTGTTTTTACATGCATTTTTATTACTTTTTAATTTAACATTGTTTTTTCGTATCAGTATACTGCTGCTGGATTATGTGAATTATGTGAATTTCCCCTTGGGATTAATAAAGTATCTATCTATTTATTACAAGTTACCTTTAGGAGTAATTTGTCCGTTATCTACATAGCTATGAGAAATGCACATTCTAAACAAATTAAGCAAATGTGTGTATTTTAAAATTAGTACTAACTTTCCAAGATGGGCTATTACAATTGACATATGTGCTTAAATATTAATAATAGTGTAACAAAGCACAGTGTCAAAGCATCTGGCTAGTAAGGATTTAAGTTCCTTTTAGTGATTTATTTTATAGCTCACTGTCCTGACGAGGAATTGTGCACACAGTCGCCAGCACTAGAATGAAGGAAAGAGAGCAGTACTGATGCTTCCCTTTCACAGGGGACACTTGCTTGGAATTTACATGGCTTTTACATTCAAATAGCAGTTGCCCAAGTACCGCTACAATGTTTTGTTTTTTTTTGACATTGGTGTTTGTTCTTTCTATGGCTCTTGCTGCGGCTGTTACTGTAATATTTTTTTTTTAAAAAAGCACATACGAATGTTCTTGTTACACCAAAAATTGTTGACCAAATATTCAAATATATTTGAATATTCACTTATTTTAATTTCAACATTCAAACCTTTTTTTAAACTAATTAGACAGCCCCAATACACACTGTTGATACAGAGGCTTCTAAAAGTCTGGGTACCCCATGACTTCCATGACTTTAATACTGAATACCAAAAAGGCTGAAATATTCATTATGATGTACTACAGATGCAACAAATAGCACCTCTACCTTCCAGGTTAACCTACATGTTAGATATTTTAAACAAGTGAATTACAATTATAAAATCTTATATTCCCCACAGCTGGATTCTGATAGTGACACCATTAAAGGGTTAAACAAAGTTCCAGAATGATTTGCCCTCAATATAACCGCCGCATCCTCCAAGCAATCTTCCATTCCCAAAAAGGCTAAGATCAAACACTGCAGAATCTGTATCTTCTGACACACCAATAAGAATGGCACACCTGAAACACTCCAAGTTAGACAAACATAAGATAAAAGATAGAATGAATAATAGACAAAACTATAAATAAATACATAAATAAATAAATAATTCTGTTGTTTTTCTATTTGTTACTTTTGGAGTTAAACTGAGATATACTGGATGGCTCACATAGACTTATCACTAAAACTTAAATTTAAATTACAAAAGTAATGGACTATAGCTAAATGTAACAATGTTAAATATGTTGAATAATATCAAATGTATCACTGAGAATGTTTACCAGGTAACCAATATGCTCTTTCAGCTACCAGGATTTCCATAATGACATTGGAAGGTTTCCACACTCTAAACTCTCAATATTCCAACAAAACTACCATTTTCCCTTCTTGTGGTGTCAATCTGAATTCATTAATAGGCTTGTAATTAGGCTGAAAGGGCGGAACCGATTCTCTTTTCATAGGAAACTGTGTTCATTTGATGTGGGTTATGATATTCTTTACATGTTCTACAACAGAACTTGAAGACTGCAAGGTGGTGGCAGGGGAGTGTAGTTAGGCAGCATAGAATGGTGATCTATAACAAGATGGGTGCTTGGCCTGACATTTGGACAGAGGAAGAAGGAAAAGGAAACCTGGTGGTGGAATGGGGAAGTACAAGAGAGTATACAGAGGAAGAGGATGGCAAAGAAAAAGTGGGGTAGTCAGAGAGATGCAGAAAGTAGACAAGAGTACAGGGAGATAAGGCACAAGGTGAAGAGAGAGGTGGCGAAGTCTAAAGAAAAGGCATATGATGAGTTGTAGGAGAGGTTGGACAGGAAGGAGGGAGAAAAGGACCTGTAACAACTGGCTAGACACAAGCGAGGAGAGTGTGCTGAGCAGATGGAAAGAGTACTTTGAGATGCTGATGAATGAAAAGAATGAGTGAGAGAGAGAGAGAGAGAGAGAGAGAAGATTGGATGATGTGGCAATAGTGAATCAGGAAGTGCAATGAATTAGCAAGGAGGAAGTAAGGATAGCTATGAAGGGGATGAAGAATTGAAAGGCCCAGATGATATACCTGTGGAAGCATGGAGGTGTTTAGGAGAGATGAAAGTTGAGTTTTTAACCAGATTGTTTAATGGAATCTTGGAAAGTGAGAGGATGTCTGAGGAGAGGAGAAGAAGTGAAGTTTGCTCTGAGGGTGTTAATGATGAAGTATAGTGAAGGCCAGAAGGAGTTGCATTGCATCTTTATGGAACTGAAGAAAGAATATGACAGGGTGACTTGAGAGGAGATGTGGTACTGTATGAGTAAGTCGGAAGAGGCAGAGAAGTATGTAAGAGTTGTACAGGATATGTACGAGGGAAGTGTGACCATGGTGAGGGTCTGTGGTAGAAGTGATGGATGCATTCAACGTGGAGGTAGGATTACATCAGGGATCGGCTCCGAGCCCTTCCTTATTTGCAATGGTGATGGACAGGTTGACAGACGAGATTAGAAAGGAGTCCCCATGGACTATGTTTGTTGAGGACACTGTGATCTGTAGAGAGGGTAGGGGGCAGGTTGAGGAGACCCTGGAATGGTGGAGATATGCTCTAGAGAGGAGAGGAATGAAGGTCAGTAGGAACAAGACAGAATACATGTGTGTCAATAACAAGGAGGTCAGTGGAATGGTGAGGATGCAGGGAGTTGAGTTGGCGAAGGTGGAAAAGTTTAAATACTTCAACAGTAGAGAGTAATGGGGATTGTGAAAGAGAGGTGAAAAGGAGAGTGCAGGCAGGGTGGAATGGGTGAAGAAGAGTGTCAAGAGTAATGTGGCAGATGGCTTTCAGCAAGAGTGAAAGGGAAGATCCAAAGGCGAGTAGTGACCCCAGCTATGTACATGGATTGGAGACGGTGGCAATGACCAAAAAACTGGAGACAGAGCTGGAGGTGGCAGAGATAAAGAGGTTAAGACATGCATTGGGTGTAACGAGGATTAGAAATGAGTACATTAGAGGTTGTATCAGCTCATGTTGAACAGTTTGGAGACAAAGCCAGAAAGGCGAGATTGTGTTGGTTTGGACATGTGAAGAGGACAGATGCTGGATATTTTGGGAGAAGGTTGCCAAGGACAGAGTTGCTAGGCAAGAGGAAAATAGGAAACCCTAAGACAAGGTTTATGGATGTGGTGAGAGAGGACATACAGGTGATGGGTGTAAAAGCAAGAGGACAGAAAGATATGGAAAATGATCCGCTGTGGCAACCCCTAATGGGAGCAGCTGAAAAAAGAAGAAGAGTTCTATAACTCTGATGACCACTGGGATTTTCTGCACTGTGGTGGGATGAGTTAGTAACACAGCTTACAGAAAGGCCCACCAAATCAACAAGCTAATAAAGAAGGCAGGCTCAGTAATGGGGCATAGTCTTAACCCCATGGAGGTAGTGTAGAGCTCTGAACTCTGACAAAACTGAGGTCCATTATGAACAATGCTGCACATCCTCTCTCTAACATACTAACATTGTGTACCTTCAGACAACAAATTACCCAGCAGAAGCATGTCAAGAAATGCTTCTGGGGTTCTTTCATACCTACGGCAGTACACCTGTATAATGCCTTACTGTGACTGCTCTTTTTATCGTTAGCCAAGTCTGAGTTTTTTTTATCTTTTGTATTTCTAGAATATATCCGAGGGTGTGTGTCATTGTTTATTATAATAATGCATTTATTATTTTATCTATTGAGTTTCTGTAAAAAAGCTAAATTTCCACCTTGGGGCAAATAAAGTACTATCAATATAATATACTCATAAAATTACTTTATCCTTGACTAATTCCAGAGTATCACTCAGTCATTCTTTCATATCCCTCCTAAGCTTAATTATCACTATCCTTAGGTTTAAGAAGATCTGTAAAATGAAAGCTGGACTTTCTGTATAGTATCACTACATAAATGATAAACTAACCTGCTAAAGTACTGTATGTCTTTAGTGTTCACAGAAATGTTTGGCATGTATGCATGTGTAACTCCATATCAATCAATTCATATTTGGTCAACTTTAAACAATAACAGACTAGACACTTATGACACATATTGTGCAGTACACCCTTTAGGAATATATAGTATTTGGTAACATATATCAAGGTAAACCAACAGCAAGAGACTAAAGTGAACAGTGGTCACTCCCTGGATACTTTAAGAGTATAGCACCAGTATCAGGACAATGTAGAATTTTCCATCATCAACCATCTAGACCAACCAGGAAGCACAGAACTATTGTTTTACCACTCCCTTTCCTTTTTCTGTAGGAAATGATTCCCCTGAGAAGAACAGAGTCATGTTACCCTCTCTGGAAATAATAAATGTTTATCTGCAAAACTGTCTGATGCATTCAGTAATAATTATAACAGTATGCAGTTCTCACCAGAAGCTACAGGAAGCCTATAGGTATCAGATTTTTCATATACAGAAAATGCTGAATGCAAGTAGCTCAAGCCAAAAGAACTTGAATTCACAGAGGTTAAGACTAATATAAGCAAAAATTACATAAATACAGGGCAGTAAATGAAACAAGTTAAGAGTGAGGATGTTATTTAAAAAAAAAAAACTATATAGAAAGCTGGACTTGAAGGTTTATATCAAACACATTTTATAACATGTTGGAGAAGGACTTGCAGGAACCAGTTGTAATGAATACTTTTCACCACTAAAGTCAAGCACGAATAATTTCCTTTACATTCTAGTATGCATATTTCCATTCACGAAGTCTGTGAATACCACTGCAAGACAAGTAAACAACGAAAACAATCCCTAAAATGTGAATAAAGTAAATCAGTTTTCTTCTGCCACCATCTGGATATCAAGTGAATCGCTGCCAGACATGGTGTGTTTTAGCAACTTGCAAGGGTTAAAGTTTCTTTGTTTACAGTAACCATATACCAGGGAAACAAGGACAATAAGTTTAAATGTAGTACGCAAAAGACTCTCTGCCACCCACACTGTGTGTCAATAATGCTGCAGCATCTATAATAAAGAGAACAAACAAACAGAAGCTATACACTAATTCAAATACAGAATTCACCATATCGACACCCTCAAGGTTACTCAGGTTACATTTCCAGCAAACAATAGGTTATCTCTTGTGATGAATTCTGGCAATGACAGCAGGAACTGCAGTAAAGAAGGAAATGAAGCATGCTAAACAATGCTTTAAAAACATCCCAAATTATGTGATAGTCAAAAGAGTTCCTTCAGTTCAATCAAGACAATATTTAAATAGTCCCTATGATATTAAGGTACAACATCTAAAATATTCTTAAATCTTCACTACACAAGCAACTTCTCTAAGGGCTGGTATTTAATTATCTTTCAAATTACTGTAGCAGTGACTAATTAAGCTCCAGTACAAGTCAGCCAAGGTTGTGTGTTTTCTGAAATACCAGTCATTTAAATAAAATTTGAAATGCAAATAAGTTTCAGTTCATGACGAATCAGGTTTTATTATATAAACTGTGGTGGTGCTTAATCTTTTTTTTAAACTCTTTGTGTTTTTAAGTTAATTTGGGTTGCTTGCCTCAAGAAGGGACCCAAGTTGCCTCAAAAGCTTCCATATTGTAATCTTTCTAGTTAGCCAATGAAAGGTGTCTCTTTGCTTGACTTCTCACCAGGTTGACCAAGTAATTAATTAATAATTTAAGGCACTGTCAGCCTAAATGAAGTGAGCACAAGATTGACTGTAGTTGACTTACATATATCAGCTGGGCAAACATGGAAAACAATTACTTTCATCACAATAAAGATCAATTCAGTTTTCCATTCCCAAAACATTACTTTCATAAAAGTTTAAAAACAGCATCATTCATCTAATGACTGACCAGGTCACTTTAAATTACCAGTTATTCTTCCCTTTTGAATTTTGAAATCCTTTAACAGCTGTTGCCCACTTTACCCTTCGGCTTCCTGCAAAATCTGACAAATGACAAGTAAATAAGGATAACTGGATGAACTGCATGTAGTCACACAAATTTTTTAAATGACTGAACACAAGAAATAAGATTAACTGCTAAGAATGAAAGCTTTTAAAAGTTGCAGAATACTATACTGTAACTACGCACAGAGAAAACACTATACAGATATGAATCTCCCAGCATTCTGCATCAAGAAGGCAATGATACTACTTTTACTGATGCTGTTAGGAGAGACTTGGGTACCTGCAGTTCTGTAAAAGGGAAATCTAGTTAAGAAAATACTTACACAGACAGATGATCTTTTAGGAGATTCTTGGGTGAAAATACTAAAATCTTATACTCCTTAGGGTGATCCAAATAGACTAGAATACATTTTTGAAAGCCACTGCTGAAAAATGACCAACACCCATTTAACTGTTTAAACTACATGTCACCTATGCGACTTGCTGCTTAAGTGCTCATTACTAGTCACCACCAAGCACACTGGAACTATGTCATGTATGCCATAGCCCAGCCGTCCTGACTAGTGTGTAACTAACAGACTGTGCAAAAGAAACTTATGGATGAGAAATTAAAACAACTTGTTGATTATGACAGCAGAATTGGGAGATCATTCGTGATCTACAAGCAAGATTAACATGGAAGGATACTTAGTTATAGTTGGTGATTTCAGTCCAATAGCAATGCAGCTTGATCAGAAGTTAGGTTTACAACAGGCACTTGAAGATGTCCTGGGTTTCATACTTCAGGCAGTTATTAACAGTAAAGGATTTTTAATCAAATATTGAAAATGATAATTATATTTATGATAATGTTAGTTTATTCAAATACTTTTGAGCTCCTGAAAATAGGGGGCAATGTATAAAAAATGTCTGCCTTTTCTAAACAGCTCATACAATATTTTTGTTAAACCCCATAAATTACAGTTGAAAGTCTATACTTCAATCGCATCTTGATTGCTTTGTTTTAAATCCATTGGTGTATAGACCCAAAATTATGAAAATTGTGCCACTGTCCAAATACTTATGGACCTGACTGTACCTTATTAAAAAGTACTGGACAACCTGCTCCAAGTACTCTGTTGGGTAAAATGTCTAATGCATCATACAAGAGTAAATGACTCCGCTGAAGCAAAGTCCTGTCCTATATGGATCAAAGAAAAAAAAAAATAAAAACTGTGTATAGTGGCTAAAAAACAACAATTGTTTGTATATGTAGTTAATGTGCTTCAAGACCCTGCAAAATCAACAACCTACTTTCTTTTCATTTAAAGCTGTATACATTCAAACTCTTCTAAAAATCTCCAGACAACCAAGCCCAGTATTAGTATCAGTAACTTGAAACAGCACCTTTCTGTTTTCAGCCAGATGGCTATTTTTATGTGCATGCAGCTGGTCAGACCGATATAGTGGATGCTCTGTTTTAAACCAACCCCGTGTAATCAAGCAGCATTGCTAGCTGATTTGATAAATATCCTGGCTCTGCCATGAGAATCATTAAAGACATTATGTGGCACATGATATACTGGAAGGCTGGGGTACAGAAATCACCTCTGGGAATACTAGTAAGAAAAAGCAGCTGTCAAATAAATTGAGCTGCTTACAACAACTATATGATACAGGTGACATTAGGTCTTTTTTAACAGACTTTTTGGCCAGGCTTTAACCAAAATAATGCATAACTAATATTCTAATTTTAAAACAGAGAGCTAATTTTACTTCTTACCTGCACAAGTTAAACAAGGGTGCTTCTCTATTGTTGATTCAAACTAATCCATTCTAGTTTTATACACAACTGTTGACACGTGGTATGTTCAAAAACAAAAGTTTCAGAGAGTTCACTGTCAAATTTAAGAATTAATGATCAGAATATAATTTCCTAGGTAACTACATTTCCAAATTCTGGGATAAGTAATGCCAACCAGTTTTTTCATAATTTTCTGCATATGTATGCTTAACTATATACAGTAGTACTGCAGGCTACATGGAAGGAAAACAATAGTTCTATTTCCTTGTCATTCTGGGTAAACAATATGGCAATTGTTAGAAGTGACTACCTATGTATCTTCCCTTCAATTGTGCACAGTAGAAGGGAACCAGACCAGAGGTTATTGGCACCAAAAAACTTTCAACACCTCCGACCCTTACTGAAGTTCCTACATGTATTCAAAGAAAAGGGAGTATGGGAGTATTTGATTGGTCCTGCCAGTTGCACTTGAGTTTTTGCTTGGGTAAGAAAGGTGACCAAATACAGTTCATATTACATACTAGCTTTTTCAAAGTAATTTGATTCAAAATCCCAGTAACAGTATTTTAAAACAGCAAATGAAGATATTTTTCCAGAAATCAAAGTCTACTTCAAGAATATAGGCAGAAAAGAAGGTAGACCCATGTTTTTCTCATATTTTCATTATATAGTCATGCAAAAACTATACAGATATGCTAACTGTGATAAAGTTAAGCCCCTGTCACATTATAGGATTTTTCCAGTGATTTTCATTCATGGATTTCATTCACATAATCTATCAAGTTACGTGATTTTTTTCAGTGATTTACAGCCACTGTATTTACATAATTTTAGTGAGTTGGAGGCAATCATGGCATACTCATGTGACCACCAGCCATGCAGTCCCACATATTCAGTGACTTAATTCAACCACTCTGTAAATCACCCCTACGAAATCAAACAGGATTTATTTTGTCTTATGTCACGCAGGCATGCTCAGTGTATGCGTGTGCCAGCAAACAATGAGCGCACAGTCTGAAGTACAAAATATAATGTGATTACGTGGAATAAGGGACAAGCGCGTTTTGGACTTAACCAACAGAAGAAAGATTCATCTCTCTGATGTTGTATGCTCAAGGTTGACATCAAGTTTGATATTCCCTCGCACCAGAGGTTTAGTGAGCTAGGGGGCAGTCGCAGAATGTAGTGTGACATTCTCATTGACTCAGTCAGACTGGTCTGCAACTTGTCACAACAAAATCAAAAACTGATTTTTGTCTTAATTCACAGAGGAAGGCCCATATATTTCTAAGTACACTGAGCACTACCCCAATGTGTATGATGCACTTACAAAGAAAGTTTTGGACCGTGCACAGAATAAAACTCATCTATCTGATGTCTCGTGTTTGGAGCCCTACAACAGAAATGAAAAAAGAAAATAAAAGGGCAGAGATTTGCAGATGAACTTACCATAGCTTGAAAGCCTTTGTGCCAAGTTTAATATCATAAATGACATCTAAAACAAAAAAACTATTAATAAAAAAACATATATAGAAATATAGTTGACAAATCTGAGATGAAAAACTAAAACTAAACGAAACTATTAAAGTAACTGAAAAGACTTAAAAATATAAAAATTTACAAATAATATTTTCAATTTTCAGTAAAACTGAACTAACATGTGACGCTGAAATTAATCAAAATATATAAATAAATATGTTTTCTGTTTTTTAAAGAAACTAGGGGGCTTCGCCCAATGCTCGCCTCACTCGCCAACCCCCGTGTTTGGTTTTCCAGATACACACTTTTAAGATTTTTTTTTCCTTTGAATTATTGCTATTTCATTAGTTTCACTTTTATTTCAGAACTTCTGTAAAAATAATATTTGAAATCTTTGGAGTCGCAATATGCTGAATCTTTTAAATGAGGTCAGTGAGACGTGTTAAATGACTTTGTACCATAATTCAGGATAGGTTTCTCTCTTTGGAATTTTAGCACAATAAAAAGGATCTACATCATCAGCAGTTATTGTTTTTTTTTTGCAAAGTAACCAATAAATGCATGCGAGGTAAACCATGTTTTTGAAATTCTCTGACTTAAACTTCAAAGCTTTACAATATTTACATACTTCTGACATATCACCTATGTCCATATATTCAATCTCTATTCGCCTTTTCGTTATTTCTCCGAGTAATAATTTCTCTTTGTTTGCGCTAATGCAATGTTTACTTCTTTGTCCTACTTTTTTTTCAATGACACCTGGTCCATGGTGATTATTTTCCCTTTTTTGAATAATAATTTCTGTTTGTGCTACTGCGATCTTTACTTTTTTTTTTTTATACTTTCTAATTTTCCTACTGTCATATTCTTTAATTTTTGCCACATGTACCGCACCATTTTTTTTTTGAACCTTGTGAATTCCACTGCTTTCATAATCTCTAACCTGCTCTGCATGTGTATAGCACCATTGTTTGTGAACGTCTTTATGAAGTTCTACTTTGTCTTTTACTCTGTCTTTTAATTGTGAGCCCGATTGGATGTGCTTTTTGTCAATTCCACTTATTCCGGGCTTACAGTATATTTACTTTCCTTATTTTCTAAATTTGCACCTTGATTATTCCTTTTCATTTTTGCATTTTTTTTCTCTCCAACGCTTTTGAGTCTCTTTTCTTCGCGCTGCTCTTTAATCTTCGCTAAGTCATCGACATTTCATCTATAACGTATTGTCCTTATACGCTTTATATGTGCTGAGAGCCCTGGATCTGTGTGGGCTCAAAGCCTTACAGTCACACGACTGAGTGTTTTGCTGCCCATGGTCTTATTTGATATTGGTTGTAAGTAGGACGTGTCTTACAAGAATCTCATGTTCTACGTCATCGCGAGACGGTCCTGGGTCAATCTCTTGGCACAAAGTCTCATGCTTAAGGTCCCCGCAAGACGCTTCATGGCCATTCCCTTTCGTCTCACGGATCTTTTAAGTGTCTTCCGTGATCTTAACGTGAAGATCACATCTCGCCTCCCATCTTTCTATCCCAGGATTTTTTTTTTATAATAGAGAGATACTCCTCCCGCTAAAGTATCTATCTATCTAGACTGGCTGATAGAGAGTCTTCTTTAGCCCTCCACTGCAAGTCTTATTTGCATCATCATACCTGAGCTTATGTGTTTCCAACAAACAATAGATAGTGATGGAGTGTTGACACTGCATTTGTGGCGACAGGGCAAGATGAATACAGACGCATAAAGCATGTAAAATGAAGGCACTTTACTGTGTGATTACAGTGAAATTTCTTCACTTAAGAACGTAACCACGCAGCAAAATAACAGAGCAGTACACACTGAAGTATATTTCCAGGGTGCACATGTGGTCTGATGTCAGTTTCTTTGCAAGTCTTGTACATTAAGGCATAATTCAAAAGCCTAACCCTGAAATGTGCGGAGGAACAAAGCCTATACTTTAGAAAATCAGAAGTGAAAAAATTGCAGTTTATTTTTTAGGAGTCTGTATTTTGTTGACAACAATTTTAACTGTCACTTCACACAGGATAAATCCTTTTTGAAAATAAAACAATTTGTTTATCCTCTAATAGAGAAATTCACTTGGTGTATATACTTAAGCAGAATGGTGCTGCTGTTGATTAATCACTAGTAATTTTAAAAATGGTTGTTTGACAATGAAGCGAAACAAACTTCATTCAATTACCGAGCATCTACAGTCTGCAAACTCACAAAAGATATCAGTAGGTTTACTTTTTCATTTTTATTTAAGTTGGCTTTTCTCTTCATAGTTTAACATTCATGGATGAAAATACCTGATACTGTGAACATAATTTAGTGCCAGAATAATGTTTTAAAAATATTTTTCCTACCCTCTTTTTATTCTTCATTCTCTCTCTCCTAAAAGAGATAGTTGACCAATCATACTCTCTTTGTTCTGGGCCGCTTTTTCTGTGGTTCCCTCAGAACAGCTAGGTGAGGTCCAAACAATGATTCAAGCCAGGGACTCAGTACATTTACTGCAAGTCCCTGTCTGTTTTCATGATTAAGTCTGTTGAACACAGAACAATCTATTTTTCCCGATTTTGATAACCTTTCGGCCCTACAAGTGACAAAATTCTGCATTACATGCTTCCTCTTATTGAGATGGCTTTAGCTATTACCATTTGTAATAGAAAACAACAAAGCTCAGTATGGGATTTTGTTTTAATACAATGTTTAAAGCAGTAATTTTAAGTGCACTGTCTTAAATCAGGATATTTTGTATACTGTACACATTAAAGTAAAAAGCACACAAAACTTTAAAATTTCACCTATAGAGTAACCATGAATTAGACTACAACATACTTCCAGGAAAAGAAAAGGAAAGGTTGAAAAGCACAAACAAGAAGAGCACACAGTCAAGTCCAAGACCACATAATCTAAGACACAAATATTAACAGGCTGTTGCTGTTTACAAAGGGCGGCCACTTGGGGGAAAAACTCAGTCGAACACAAAAAGATTGATGAAGTCCAAGGTAATTTGTTCATTGAATGGAATTAGTTTTATTTACAAATCTAAACTATGCAGTGCAAGACAAGGTTGGTTAATCAAGTGCTGCTGAAATGGGGTACAGTACTTCTAACCTCACAGAGGAGAATGAGGATTCAGAAGAAAAAGGATGACAAGATGGACATTTGAATTTGAAATATTATTGGACATTTATCCTGCTAAACATAAGAACCTCAAAGTAACAAAGTTTTCTATGCTAACGTAATATTAACATACTTACTGTGCTTGGTGACTTGACAGTTTCAGATCAACTTCAAGACTACTTTCAAAGTATTTCCTGCTACACTGCCATTTCTAAAATACCTTCCAGGGTTTCATCATTCACCGAGCCTAAAGCTCAAGAAAGTGTGAATCACATTAAATTAAATCTTTTAAAGCTTTCATTAAGTCACCACTATGTAGCTTAAAATAATTTTCAGAGTGACAATGGGACAAGTGCATTATTAGAAAAGTTTTCCTTTCCTTAAAGGTTTTTTGTCTGAACAAAATAAACTGAAAAAAAGCCTGGAAATATTAGCATATTAACCAAGCATTGCACTAATCTAGAATAAATAAAAGTGGGTGTAAACAGTACAGTGAATAACTGAACAAACATAAAAATGAGCTGTGAGCACTATTCAACTCCACCTCCGAAAACACATTTCATATTCTCACAAACCTCTGCGCTGGTATCCCAAAGGTTGCCAGTTCGAATCCCTGTCACTGCCAAAAGAGATCCCACTCTGCGGGGCCCTTGAGCAAGGCCTTTAACCTTCAATTGCTCCAGGGGCACTGTACAATGGCTGACCCTGTGCTCTGACCCAAGGGGTATGCGAAAACTAACAAATTCCTAATATGAGAAATTGTATATAGCGAAATAAGGAACAAAAAAAAAAAAACCTTGCTAGACCATATAATCAAGTGCAAGTTACTTACCACCTACATGGGGAGTAATTTCTACAACATTCAAAACATTTGAAGCAGATCCCACAGAAAAAGCAGGAGGTTTACAGAATTTGAATGCAATGTTCAATATTTGATATTTGTAAACATCTATCATTGCAGGACTCTGTGATGATAATACTGTAAGCAGAATGTGTCCTGTGACATAATGTGGTCTGACCAGGTTCACTTCACTGCATCCATAGCAAAGGGTATTGTGTATTTGAGGCAGTACACCATAATAATATATACGGTTTGCTAATTTCAACAATAAAGACTTCCCTAAGACCAAAAGGGTTTACAGAGCATTTTCTGGATATGACATGTTTTCATTAGATTGTAAGCAAATGCTTGGAGTTGACACATAAATGTCAACTCAATAGCATTAAAATCACTTAGGACCAAAATCATTCCATTGGCTGAATATTGTAAAATAAATGTATAAATAACTCAAGATGAAATGAACAGAACTAGGAGACATGAAAGAAAATCATATATACAAGTGTTGGTATTAATGTAAAGCAAAACATCTTCCTGAACACAGCCAAAAAACAAAAGAAATGTTAAAAACAAACTCAGCAATTTGTTCCCCTTAAAACAATGACATAGCTTCCTCTTCCTGTCAAGTGCAGAAGTCAGCAAAATCTACTTTCTTAAGAAGAAAAAATAAAGTTCCCTTGTAAGCATCCACTTGATAACCTTATCTTTAAATTCTGCAGGGAGATGCATCACTTCTATAATCAGCCTTTTTGTAATTTTGATTGGTTAACTTATCATCATTAGCAATCTGGACAGCCACACACCTTCACAACATAGTTTCCGACAATTTGTTAAGCTACAGAACCACTTTTGACCTACAGCTGTACTGACAGCTGATTTTGAAATACTTCTCTGGTACTCTAAAATTATTTTGCTCCTGTTCCAATTCACTCTTAAACCAGGACTCTGACCCTGACCATTTTTTTTAAATGTTCTCACTACTGAGAATGGAAAATAACTGCCACATTACTGATTTTCCTTTTATCATTATAATGGCTACATAAGAAAAAAAAAAATCACCATTCTACAGCCTTTCCAGTATCAACAATGCACATTTAGCTATCTTTAACATGCCATTTTTGTGCTATATGGCTGCTGGCTTAAAACATAATGATTAAAACAATGTAGCATAACTCAAAATATGCAGGTCAAATGTGTTACTTTTTCATTGTATCTGTAAAGTGGGAATAAAGACCCCATTTGGTTAAATGCCATCAGATATTCTGCTAAATAAAAAAAAATATTATGAGGGCTAAATACTTAATAACCATTACAATCCAATGTTGAGTACATTCAGTTACTTTATTTGTAAAACTATGAATTAGTATCCATCCATCCATCATCCAACCTGCTATATCCTAACTACAGGGACACGGGGGATGAATTAGTATGTTATATTCCAACACACAATATTGATTTTCATTTTTATGTTTAGGACATTCATGGTAATTACCAGGGAAATCTCAATGTTTTATTTTTTCATTGCTAATTTACTTTTAAAGTGAATTAAAACAGGAAATCATTGTGGTTTACCATTAAAATCAAACTAAAAATTCAGTTGTGTTACTGGGTGGCAAAATTTTGTTAGTGTCTACAGAGCTGTCAAATATAATCTCAAAAACATTTATTTTTTAATCCTTTCAGTTTAGATGTTATCTCTGATATGGACTTAAATATCTAATTTATATCTATATTTGAAAGTGTACACTTTACATAGAATAAAAATAGAAAGTAAGCTTAAAAATAACTATGGTCATTTCAGCAGGTAGATGTTAAGCTTTTGGGTCCCAAAACTTGAGACTAAAATTACCAGTGAATGTAAAGGTAGTATTGTTTAAATTAAGGCAAATGTTAATTTACATGTTTATAGCATACCCATATAAGAATTTATGAGATGAAGTTAGTAAGTGCTGTTATGCAGGCCACTAAAAAATACAGCACAAACTTCCCATAGCTGAAAGTAATTCTATTGACTTAAACGTTACTATTAAGAAATAATACGGTAAAACTGAAAATTAATTAGTTCAATAGTAATATTAAATTTTATTCTAAATTCAGTAAATACACACAATATCTAGTGTCAGATGAACAAAAGCTAACATGCTAACTTACATTAATCACAATAATCTTCCTTACAAACAAAACCCCAGTACATGTGAAGAACATTGGAAAAAAGTTTTGAAAAATTACTTATCAAGACTTAAAGTAAAAAAATATCTGTCTAACAAATAAAGGGACTTATTTGTAGTCACCAATGTCAGCTACAAATTTCTACACTTAAATTACTTCTAGTTAAAAAAATAATCTTTATCAATACTAGCTTCATTTACTTCAGGCTCACTGTATGGTAAAGAATGGAAGCAAAACTACTTTCAGACAAGATGCAACCCTGCCACAGGGGTCTAGTATAGGACCCAAGTGCTGTTTGATTGCATTTGCAAAATGCTCTATGAGGAGTTCCCCTGAAAACATTTTGGCACAGAACTTGTAGGAAAACTCAAACAAAGTCACTGTTCATTTTCCTTTCAGCATTCCTTTAATAGGAGTGCCTGAAAAAGATAACAGAAAGAAAACAAATTTTCACACTGACTGAATGCGTTAAATCAAATCACATTTTAACCAATCAAACCTGCCCCCACACAGTCTCTGAAACTCTGGAGGCATTCTTGCCAAAGTAAAGAGTTAAAAGAAAAAGTTACTAATAGCAATGTATGGAAATGATCAGAAAAGGTGAGGAATGCAACACCTAACATTCTTGCAATAGTCTTACAGTTAAATATACAACACAAGTACAGAGATGAAGCCTCCTAAAGAATTTTTCTGTGTTCCTTCTCCTATATTATTATAACAGAAACATTATTATTGATAAGTAACGTGCAAGTCTCTAGGCTACACAGTAGAATAACAATGATGCTTGGTATTTTTACACCAGGCACACCCACCTCTCATTGGCATTAGCTATCGGGCTCTTATCTAAAAGAGTAAACTTTTTCAAACACACAGCATATTACTTCTTAACAGAGAAAGCTGTGAAGAAATTAGCCATTACTATAACATGTTCATAAGTGGAACACTTTTTTTTTTAATATAATAAAGTGTCCACCTAGATCTCCCATGTTATTTATAATCATTCAGATCGCTCCGCTTTCTGCAATACGTTCCATTCTTCCATACATTAAAAGCTATTCACGAATAGCTAAATAGTACCTGCCAAAACCAGTTCCTTCTACCATGCACAGGAGGAAATACCATGGTTAATAATATAAAAAGTTTGTTCTCCAAATACTAGGGAAAAACAAAAGAAAACTAAACAAAAGACCATATGCCCACAGATGAAAAAATTTGATTTGTCAAAAAATTAGCAGACATCTGAGCCAGAAAAACAAAAGAACTAAACTGCAAAAGCCAAAAGGCTATATAACCTTTGTCAAAACAAACATGCTGAAGACCTGACTCCAAAATCCACATCTTTTACAGGCAGGGAGAAATGACATAAAATGTCACGTGGATGTTAATGGGCATAGCAACTGGCTACAGCTGTGTACAAATACACAAGATATTGGCATCCGCTGCCCAAATATTGATACAAATTGGAAATGTGACCAAGATGACAAAAAATATTAACATTGCCAAAACAATGTACAATAAGAAAAACAAACAAGGAAAAAAATACAGAAAAGTGCTTTTGCTTTGTAGATATAAACTAAAAGAAGCCTTATCACCATTCTGCAGGCTGCATTGTCAAGACTAACTGATTGGTTCGTCATGCACCAGGATATTCTGTATAGTACAGCACAAAATATAGGCACTTGGTTTGTTTCACCTTTGCTGTATGTATACCTCACACACAGCAATGTTTTCTGCTAAAACCCTTGAGCTACTGTATTAACTTAGTGTTTTTAAAAAAAATAGCACTTTTTCACAGCTTCACATGAGAGAAATCCAATAAAGGATGGCATAAAATACCACGTTTGTTTTACGTATACTATATGCAATCTCATCTCCTCAACCGCTTTTCCCGGTGAGGGAAGTAGTATGGCATATAGTACTGTACAAGTTTACACCATTATTGTTCAAAGGGAGGTACTTTATATGAATTTTAATTATAAAATGCAGGGAGATTCAAGTGATCCTAAAAATTATTTAAAAAAAAAGAAAAATTCAATGCAAGAATGGGGGTGGTGTGCGTGGCAGGGGATTTGAGCAATGAAAACTAAGGGTTTTTAAAAGTAATCAATGATGTATTGTATTGACTGCTGTTGATCTTCACATTCACCATTAGTCAAAACTTATACTAAATCTAATTTTGTATAACAACTTCCCAAAGGGTGCACCATTAAATCTCACATTACAAGTACAGATCTAAAGTTCCTTTTTTTTCCAAATGCATAAAAGTACAAAAACTGAACCAGCAACCTATTTATCAGGTTAAAGTACACCAAGGTGGTTACCAGGCCACTTGTCCAACCAAACTGAAGAGTCCCACTAGGTCACAAGGACCTGCAAATAATTCATAAATAAACTTAATTCATACATGTTCTGAATACACATATGACAATTCAGGATTACAGCAAGGCAACCTTAAGCAAGGCATGATTACTCTGTAGAAACACATATACTGTAATACAGTATCAGTTCCCAGTTTCTAATTAATCTAACATTCAATGTTTGTTTGGGAGTATCCAGAGAAAACCTCCAAAAATGTTAGAAAAATGTGAAAGTTCCATACAGAATTGGGATTCAAACCAAGACTCCTTGAAATGTGAGGCAGGAGTGCTAACAAATGATCCATGCACAAATATACCAGTAACGGCGCCCTGCACAATAACGTGCAGCGAATACACTCGACATGAGCATTTATAGTTTTCATACTCTTTCTCTGTACGTTTAGCATTCATTTTCTCAGAGGTTGATGCGCTTGCCGCTTCCTGAGCGGCTCTTCTTTTCTCCACCCTAGCGGCCCACTTCTTCTCTTTTTTCGTCGGCATCTTTTCACGTTAAAACTGATTAAGTCAGTGTTTGTATTTGAATTACTTGGTATGTTTTCTTTAAGTTTTCACTTAAGCTGGCATTTAAGTCTTCAATCTGCCTTAAAAAATTATTTAAGATATAAAGAGGTAGGGGAAGTGATGGTGAACATGGTAAGGATGAGAACGGCGCAGATAGATACTTTATTATTCCCAAGGGGAAATTCACATAATCCAGCAGCAGTATACTGACACAAAAAAAAAACAATACTAAATTAAATAGTAATAAAAATGAAGAATGAAAAAAAAATAAAGATAAAAAAGCAGACAATAACTTTGAGTAAAGTTAGCATTTACTCCCTCGGGTGGAATTGAAGAGTCGCATAGTGTGGGGGAGGAACGATCTCCTCAGTCTGTCAGTGGAGCAAGACAGTGACACAAGTCTGTCACTGAAGCTACTCCTCTGCCTGGAGATGATCCTGTTCAGTGGATGCAGTGGATTATTCATGACTGACAGGAGTTTGCTTAATGCCCGTCGCTCTGCCACAGATGTTAAACTGTCCAACTTTACTCCTACAATAGAAGCCTGCCTTCTTAACAAGTTTGTCCAGGCGTGAGGCGTTTATCATCTTTATGCTGCCTCCCCAGCACACCACCGCGTAGAAGAGGGCACTCGCCACAACCGTCTGGTAAAACATCTGCAGCATCTTATTGCAGATGTTGAAGGATGCCAACCTTCTCAGAAAGTATAGTCGGCTCTGACCTTTCTTACATAGAGCATCAGTATTGGCAGTCCAGTCCAATTTGTCATCATCAGTACACATGCGCCGCACGGCTGCCCAACTGGCCAATGACTAGTGTTGATTCTACAATAAAATAAAATGAAAATAAAAAAGAGGAATAACCTTGGAGGTCAATCAACACCCCGAAAACAGATAAGCAGACATCATGTAGTATATGTGTACCAAATTTCAGGTCAATAGTTCAAACAGTTTGCGACCTGCAGGTGATTTAAAATCCTGGAGAGACAAACGGACAGCCAAAGTAGTGTCCATCCATCCATCCATCCTCTTCCGCTTATCCGGGGTCGGATCGTGGAGGCAGCAGCTTAAGCAGAGAGGCCCAGACTTCCTTCTCCCCGGCCACTTCTTCCAGCTCTTTCGGGAGAATCCCAAGGTGTTCCCAGCCAGCCGGGAGACATAGTCCCTCCAGCGTGTCCTGGGTCTTCCCCGGGGCCTCATCCCGGTTGGCCGTGCCCGGAAAACCTCACCAGGGAGGCGTGCAGGAGGCATCCTGATCAGATGTCCGAGCCACCTCATCTGACTCCTCTAGATGCGGAGGAGTAGCGGGTCTACTCTGAGCCCCTCCCGGATGACTGAGCTTCTCACCCTATCTTTAAGGAAGAGCCCAGGAAACTCATTTCAGTCGCTTGTATTTGCGATCTCGTTCTTTCGGTCACTACTCATAGCTAATGACCATAGGTGAGGGTAGGAACGTAGATCGACTGGTAATCTGAGAGCTTTGCCTTACGGCTCAACTCCTTTTTCACCACGACAGACCAATGCAGAGCCCGCATCACTGCGGATGCCGCACCAATCCGCCTGTCGATCTCACGGTCCATTCTTCCCTCACTTGTGAACAAGACCCCGAGATACTTGAACTCCTCCACTTGGGGCAGGATCTCTCCCCCAACCCTGAGAGGGCACTCCACCCTTTTCCGGCTGAGGACCATGGTTTCAGATTTGGAGGTGCTGATTCTCATCCCAGCCGCTTCACACTCAGCTGCGAACCGATCCAAAGAGAGCTGAAGATCACGGCCTGATGAAGCAAACAGGACAACATCATCTGCAAAAAGCAGTGACCCAATCCTGAGTCCACCAAACCGGACCCCTTCAACACCCTGGCTGCGCCTAGAAATTCTGTCCATAAAAGTTATGAACAGAATCGGTGACAAAGGGCAGCCCTGGCAGAGTTCAACTCTCAACGGAAACGAGCTCGAATTACTGCCGGCAATGCAGACCAAGCTCTGACACCGGTTGTACAGGGACCGAATAGCTTTTATCAGGGGGTCCGGTACCCCATACTCCCAGAGCACCCTCCACAGGATTCCCCGAGGGACAAAGTCGAATGCCTTTTCCAAGTCCACAAAACACATGTAGACTGGTTGGGCAAACTCCCATGCACCCTTCAGGATTCTGCTAAGGGTGTAGAGCTGGTCCACTGTTCCGCGACCAGGACGAAAACCACACTGTTCCTCCTGAATCCGAGGTTCGACTATCCGACGGACCCTCTTCTCCAGAACCCCCGAATAGACTTTTCAAGGGTGGCTGAGGAGTGTGATCCCTCTGTTGTTGGAACACACCCTCCGGTCCCCCTTTTTAAAGAGGGGGACCAACACCCCGGTCTGCCAATCCAGAGGCACTGTCCCCGATGTCCATGCGATGTTGCAGAGACGTGTCAACCAAGACAGTCCTACAACATCCAGAGCCTTGAGGAACTCCAGGCGTATCTCATCCACCCCGGGGGCCCTGCTACCAAGGAGTTTTTTGACCACCTCGGTGACCTCAGTCCCCGAGATGGGAGAGCCCACCTCAGAGTCTCCAGGCTCTGCCTCCTCATTGGAAGGCATGTTAGTGGGATTGAGGAGGTCTTCGAAGTACTCCCCCCACCGACCCAGCGTCCCGAGTCGAGGTCAGCAGTGCACCATCCCCACCATATACGGTGTTGACACTGCACTGCTTCCCCCTCCTGAGACGCCGGACGGTATGTCTGTCCGGCGCATACACACAGTCAGGACCCTTCCCCCCACCTGAAGGGAGGCCACCCTCTCATCCACCGGGGTAAACCCCAATGCACAGGCTCCTAGTCGGGGGACAATAAGTATATCCACACCTGTTCGGCGCCTCTCACAGGGAAAAACTCCAGAGTGGTAGAGAGTTCAGCCACTCTCAAGGAGATTGGTTCCAGAGTGCAAGCTGTGCGTCGAGGTGAGTCCGACTATATCTAGCCGGAACCTCTTGACCTCGCGCACTAGCTCAGGCTCCTTCCCCTTCAGAGAGGTGACATTCCACGTCCCTAAAGCCAGTTCTGGAGCGAGGATCAGACCGCCAAGGTCCCCGCCTTCAGCCACCACCCAACTCGCAATGCACCCAACCTGCTTGGCCCCTCCCATAGGTGGTGATCACATGGGAAGGAGGACCCACGTTACTTCTTATGGCTGTTCCCAGCCGAGCCCCATGGGTGCAGGCCTGGCCACTAGGCGCTCGCCATCGAGCCCCACCTCCAGGCCTGGCTCCAGGGGGGGCCCCAGTGACACACGTCCGGCCAAGGGAAAACGTTGTCCAATGTTTTTGCTCTTCATTGGAGGTTTGTTGAACCGCTCTTTGTCTCATCCCTCACCCAGGACCAGTTTGCCTTGGATGACCCTACCAGGGGCATAAAGCCCGAGACAACATAGCTCCTAATATCATTGGGATCAGGCAAACCCCTCCACTACGATAAGGTGACGGTTCAAGGAAGGGCCAAAGTAGTGTATTATATATAAAGATTTTTCACAAATAAAATAGCATATCATTTTGGCCAGTAAACTCTTGAAGAAGACTTAATTTATTAATCTAAGGAAGCCAAAGCTAGGTATTTTAGAAGATGCCTACCTTGTATACCACAGTATGAAAGAAAACACCATTCTTAATGTTTTGTTTTTTCTATTTTGCAGGTAAAACTTATTATTTACTTTTGAATACAGAAAAGGAAAACCAACAAGATATTTTATTTTCTGCAAGTAATTAGCCAGTGCAGTACAACTGTAAAACATTTAGTTGACTGACAATTTTAACACTAGAATCCCTGAAGTCTATGAAAATATTCATAATTCCAGGCCACGAAGCACACCTCGTCATCAGCATCTTTGTTTTGCAAATGTGCCAATCAGCACAAGCAGCAAGCAGGCTGCTTAATCAGCCTCCACCGAGGCAGCTGAAGTCCAGTCAGATACAAATTTCTCAGAGCTGAAGTGATTTTATCTGGGAGTTGCATTGGGTAGGTAATATATTGTTATTTGGAACACATACATTTCATGTGTGGTCCGTGTCTACAATGATCTGTATAAATGTAGGATGAGAGGAAACATGAGGCAAAAAATGTTGAACACATAACTAAAACAGAAACATTTTTCATGTTATAGTAGTAATGAGAAAATGCTGACATGAAGTGTATAATGTGTGAAGGCTGAAGTCCGAATATCAAATAAACACTTTCACAAACGGTATAACAAAACGACTCCGCTTTTATTCAAGATTATAACCGAAGAAAATGAAATTATGCAATTTACATGTTGCTGTCAATCTGTAAAAACCAAAGCTCAAATATCAATTGACACAAGACACGTTTCTTGGATGGTGCAGAGGCTGCAGTCTCATAATCAAGACTCTGAGGGAATGATCCTGTGTCCTCCCCACGTCTACCATAATTTTGAAAAGTGAGCTGGTATTATTATTATTACTATTATGTAATAAAAACATACGTTTGATTTAAGTCTGTAACACCCGGTGTAAATTTTTGCTACTTGAAAAAGTAAGCATTTTTTTAGCCCGGCATTACAAATATTTTTATAGGCTTCAGGGATTCTACTGTTAAACTGGCAATGTATGAATACTGTACGTATGCAATAGTGCCTTATGATGAACTGCAGCCTCACCTAGGGCTGGATGCTATTTTCCCTTAATTTCAGTTGCAGCAAAATCTAGTTCCCCTGTTCCACATAATAAAAAACTGGGCTTAGCTTTATATACTCTCATCAGGGAATACAGTTTGAAAATGTTCAGTTTCATTCGAAAGTAGACAAAACTCCACTATCAAATCTAGTAATATTTGTCCTACTGTGTCTTTAATTCAGCACTCCAGTAAAGATATTCTCCTTAAGGAGTCAGTGGCTCCTAAAAGAAAGAAATATCAGCCAATAGTTATGATTGGAGCACAGATGGAGAACAAAAAACCTACATGTCTTTCAAATTGCATGGACAGAGAATGTTAAAAAATATAAATATATCTATACTAATAAAAGGTAAAGCCCTCACTGACTCACTCACTCACTCACTCATCACTAATTCTCCAACTTCCCGTGTAGGTAGAAGGCTGAAATTTGGCAGTCTCATTCCTTACAGCTTCCTTAAAAGATGGGCAGGTTTCATTTCGAAATTCTACGAGTAATGGTCATAACTGGAAGCTATTTTTCTCCATATACTGTAATGGAGTTTAGCTCGAAAGCTGTGGGGGCGGAGTTTCGTTTGACATCATCAAGCCTCCCACGTAATCACGTGAACTGACTATAAACGCAGTACGTAGAAAACCAGGAAGAGCTCCAAAAAGCACTGAAGAAGACATGCATTATATAATTGAGAAGGCAGCGAAACAATAAGAAGCGAGCGAGTGACACATACAACCATATTCATGAGTGCTGCTACTTCGGAAACAAAGCACGGTGTAAACCTAAAGTTTAAATTAAGTTCATAGACAGGCTGACCGCTGGCGTTTGTCATGCCCACGGGTAATGTGGGATACAAGTTTAATGAGAGGGGCGAGGATATAAGCGAGTTTTGATCACTTTGTAACTAAGTTAAAATTGTAGGTGAAGGGCTGTGCTTATGCAAATTCCGAGAAACTGTGTTTGTGGGGGATTAACAGTTAAGGCGGTGGGGGAGTCACGTCATCATCTCCCCTCCCATTCACCTCATTTTGCTGTGAGCTGAGCTCTGCAGCTAACGCCGTCTTGTGGAACCAACTTTGTGACGCTGCCACCAAATACTCACAGAAAAATCCACAAGTTAATACACACGCTGTCTCTAGAGTTTCTCCACACTGAATCCTCCAGGCACTACTTACAAAAGGTTACATTGACAATTGTGTTACGTTATTTTTAAAATGTTTCCTTTTCTTAGCACAGCTGAGAAGCTTCAATGCATGTGCTCCATAACGTGTTAAAAAATAATGTTATTTAGATATATATATATAGATATATATATATAGATATATATATATAATCTATACTAATAAAAGGCAAAGCCCTCACTCACTCACTGACTCACTCACTCACTGACTCATCACTAATTCTCCAACTTCCCATGTGGGTGGAAGGCTGAAATTTGGCAGGTTCATTCCTTACAGCTTCCTTACAAAAGTTGGGCAGGTTTTATATCGAAATTCTACGCGTAATGGTCATAACTGGAAGCAGTTTTCTCCATTTACTGTAATGGAGATGAGCTTCAACGCCGTGGGGAGTTTCGTGTGACATCATCACGCCTCCCACGTAATCACGCAGTACATAGAAAACCAGGAAGACCTCAAAAAAGCGCTCAAGAAAACATGCATTATATAATTGAGAAGGCAGCGAAACAATAAGAAGCGGCGAGTGACATATACAACCATATTCATGAGTTCTGCTACTTGAAACAAAGCACGATGTAAACCTACACTTTAAATTAAGTTCATAGACAGGCTGCGCTGGCGTTTGTAATTTAGTGCCTGCCCATATAAGGCCGTCCGTCAGCGGCAATCCAATAGCAAATTGCCACGGGTAAATATTCACGGGTGAAGGACTGTGCTTATGGAGAGGAAGATGAGATGGTCAGGTGGTGTTTGACACAAACTCAGCGAAACTGCGAGAGAAAGTTTTAAGTGCCAGGACTAAGGTAACATTAAATAAAGCTATGGACATAGCGAGATGGCACTAGCACAGCTGGGAACCTTCGATGCAAGTACACCGAGTGGCTCACGTGAACTGGCGCAGTGCACAGATAAAAGCAACAGTTCCAAAGAGCTGAACAAAAACGAATTACACAATTGAAAAGGCAGCAAAAATATGAAGCGTCTGATAAGCATATTCATAAATGCAGCTACTGTGGAAACAAAGCACACGGTGGAAAAAGTCAATGTCCGCTAAAGGAAGACAGTGTAAAAAACCCGTGCATGCAGTGTGTCAGGTCTCAGATAAAGAAGAAGACGAGCTGTTTATTGATGCAGTAAGAAACGAATCGATGAATGAAACCTGTCATCTTTACAGCGATTGACAAACACGGAATGTAACTTGAACACAACACATCCTACAAATACGAACCTGATTGAAAGAAATAATTATAATCAAATCCTTGATGACAGCAACACTCAGTAACACTCACAAAACAAATACTGTATATTGACAGTCATGTTACGTTATTTTTAAAATGTTCCCTTTTCTTTTCTACCTTTTTAACACACTACTCTCTCGCTGCGATACGCGGTATATATATATGTATATATATATATATATATATATATATATGTATATATATATATATATATATATATATATATATATATATATATATATATATATATATATATATATATATATATATATATATATATGTATATATATATATATATATATATATATATATATATATATATATATATATATATATATATATATATATATATATATATATATATATATATATATATATATATATATATATATCCCGCTCTACATACTCGAATAATGGATACTTTATTCGCCATCAATAATTGTTTTGGTAAAGCCATACTCAGTGTATTCATTAGATGAACGGTAAAAAGTAAGAGCGAGGGAGGATGACTCATTGAGGCATGCAGGCTGTAGTCGCGTCAACTCTATCTGAATTGCGCGATCACATTTGAAAAATATATCTTTTCAAGTTCTATTTATTCCATATGTGTCAAACTCAAGGGCGGGCCACATCCGCCCGGCGTAATTATATCCGCCCAGCGAGATCATTTTATATACTGTATTATTGTTATTAAAGCCGGGTATATGAAGCGCTGGTAACACAATAAACTACAGATCCCATAATGCAGCGCTTAGCGAAGTTAGAGTTATTAGCACTGAGTTTGCACGGCGCTTTGGTGACTTTGAAGAACAAAAAAGTCTGTCTACATGCGGCTCGAACCTTGTGCATGTTTGGTAGCACATATCTGTGTGAGAAGCTCTTCTCAGTGATAAAGACTAACAAAACAGCACACAGGAGTCGCCTCACTGATGAGCACCTGCAATCCATCCTGAGAATCTCCACAACACAGAACCTCACACCAAACAGAAACGAACTTGTGGCCAAAAAAGATGCCAGGCGTCCAGCTCTAAAATGACATATGAGCAAAGACAACTGAATGATTTGACTTGTTATTGCAACCGTTTTAACAAACAACGGCAGTCAACGCTTTAACAAACAGCATATTGCACTGATATATAGTAAATAGCTGTGTGTGTGTAAATATATATATAGTATATATATATATATATATATATATATATATATATATATATATATATATATATATATATATATATAGATAGTATATACAGTGGTGTGAAAACTATTTGCCCCTTCCTGATTTCTTATTCTTTTGCATGTTTGTCACACAAAATGTTTCTGATCATCAAACACATTTAACCATTAGTCAAATATAACACAAGTAAACACAAAATGCAGTTTTTAAATGATGGTTTTATTATTTAGGGAGAAAAAATCCAAACCTACATGGCCCTGTGTGAAAAAGTAATTGCCCCCTTGTTAAAAAATAACCTAACTGTGGTGTATCACACCTGAGTTCAATTTCCTGATTACTGCCACACCTGTTTCAATCAAGAAATCACTTCAATAGGAGCTGCCTGACACAGAGAAGTAGACCAAAAGCACCTCAAAAGCTAGACATCATGCCAAGATCCAAAGAAATTCAGGAACAAATGAGAACAGAAGTCATTGAGATCTATCAGTCTGGTAAAGGTTATAAAGCCATTTCTAAAGCTTTGGGACTCCAGCGAACCACAGTGAGAGCCATTATCCACAAATGGCAAAAACATGGAACAGTGGTGAACCTTCCCAGGAGTGGCCGGCTGACCAAAATTACCCCAAGAGTGCAGAGACGACTCATCCGAGAGGTCACAACAGACCCCAGGACAATGTCTAAAGAACTGCAGGCCTCACTTGCCTCAATTAAGGTCAGTGTTCACGACTCCACCATAAGAAAGAGACTGGGCAAAAACGGCCTGCATGGCAGATTTCCAAGACGCAAACCACTGTTAAGCAAAAGAACATTAGGGCTCGTCTCAATTTTGCTAAGAAACATCTCAATGATTGCCAAGACTTTTGGGAAAATACCTTGTGGACTGATGAGACAAAAGTTGAACTTTTTGGAAGGCAAATGTCCCGTTACATCTGGCGTCAAAGGAATACAGCATTTCAGAAAAAGAACATCATACCAACAGTAAAATATGGTGGAGGTAGTGTGATGGTCTGGGGTTGTTTTGCTGCTTCAGGACCTGGAAGGCTTGCTGTGATAGATGGAACCATGAATTCTACTGTCTACCAAAAAATCCTGAAGGAAAATGTCCGGCCATCTGTTCGTCAACTCAAGCTGAAGCGATCTTGGGTGCTGCAACAGGACAATGACCCAAAACACACCAGCAAATCCACCTCTGAATGGCTGAAGAAAAACAAAATGAAGACTTTGGAGTGGCCTAGTCAAAGTCCTGACCTGAATCCAATTGAGATGCTATGGCATGACCTTTAAAAAGGCGGTTCATGCTAGAAAACCCTCAAATAAAGCTGAATTACAACAATTCTGCAAAGATGAGTGGGCCAAAATTCCTCCAGAGCTGTAAAAGACTCATTGCAAGTTATCGCAAACGCTTGATTGCAGTTATTGCTGCTAAGGGTGGCCCAACCAGTTATTAGGTTCAGGGGCAATTACTTTTTCACACAGGGCCATGTAGGTTTGGATTTTTTTTCTCCCTAAATAATAAAGACCATCATTTAAAAACTGCATTTTGTGTTTACTTGTGTTATATTTGACTAATGGTTAAATGTGTTTGATGATCAGAAACATTTTGTGTGACAAACATGCAAAAGAATAAGAAATCAGGAAGGGGCAAATAGTTTTTCACACCACTGTATATATATATAGATATATATATAGAAATATATATATATATATATATATATATATATATATATATATATATATATATATATATATATATATATATATATAGTATATATATATGACAACAACACTCATCACTCACAACAGTGACAAAACAATTACATTGACAATCAGGTTACGCTATTTTCAAAATGTTTCCTTTTCTTTTCATTGCTTCTTTAACACACTATATATCCATATATATATATATTTTGCTAGTATATATATATATATATATAATATATAATATAATATATATATATATAATATATTATATATAATATAATATATATATATATATATATATATATATATATATAATATATATATATATATATATATATATATATATATATATATATATATATATATATAAATATAAAAAAGAGCTCTTTTTAAAGCTCACTCAGAATACTATTCTACAAAAATAGCAATAATAAAAATCCTCGGTTACCGTTTAGAACAGTGGCTAAATTAACAAATGGGAATTCAGATCTACAGTGCAAAATACCAACAGATATTAGCAGTACAGACTTTATGAACTTCTTCAATGAGAAAATTAAAAATATAAGATCCCAGATCTCAGCATCACAGTACAAACCAAATACTAGCTTAGCAGACCCTGTCTCACATTGCATTCAGCACTTTAGTAATTTTAATCCTGTAACTGAGCAGGAAGTCTTAACTTTAATTTCTAAAATGAAGCCCACTACTTGTTCCCTAGATCCAGTGCCAACAAAACTAGTAAAAAGTGTAATGGATGTTCTTGCAGAGCCTATTCTATTATCAATAGTTCATTATTGCTTGGCACAGTACCTGATGCACTAAAAGTGTCAGTCATTAAACCATTACTTAAAAAGTCAGACCTAGACCCACACATACTAAATAATCATAGGCCTATTTCAAATTTACCCTCTCTCTCTCTAAAATACTAGACAAAGCAGTCGCCAATCAGCTTTAGTCGCACCTTACGCATTACAATTTATTTGAGAAATTCTAGTCTGGTTTCGCACTGGTCATAGTACAGAAACGCACTAACGGGTTGTAAATGACATTCTGATATCCTCTGATGAAGGAAACTCCACTGTAATTATGTTGTTAGACTTAAGTGCAGCATTTGACACCATTGACCATTCTATTTTACTGCACAGGCTAGAAAATGATGTTGGGCTTACAGGCACTGTGCTCGCTTGGTTTAGTTCTTATTTATCAAATCGATTCCAATATGTACAGAAATGTGCTGACAGTACTCCATCATTATACACAGAAGTGAGATATGGTGTCCCAGGGCTCAGTACTGGGACCTTTACTGTCACACTTTACATGCTTCCACTGGGATCTATCATTAGGAAACATAATGTTAATTTTCACTCGTATGCAGATGACACCCAGTTATACCTTTCATTTAGATCAAATGAAGTTTCTCTGTTGTCTTTAATTAGTTGTGTTAGTGAATTAAAGGAGTGGATGGATGAGAACTACTTGTCTTTAAACACAGATAAAACAGAGATGTTAATTGTTGGAGGGAATGATGCTGATCACAACATTTTGTCATCATTTAACTCAGTTGGAATCACCATTAATTTTACTGAATCAGCCCGCAATCTAGGAGTTATCTTTGACTCTAGCATGTCATTTAAAGCATATTACAAAGTTGTCCAAATCATGTTTCTTCCATCTTAAAAATGTTGGGAAATTAAGCTTTCTAAATAAACAGGATTCTGAGAAATTAATTCATGCATTATTTCTAGTAGGATTGACTACTGCAATGCGGTGTTCACTGGATGTTCAAACTGTTATACAGCCTCCAGTTAATCCAAAATGCTGCTGCAAGAATTATTACAAGAACAAGAAAATACGAACACATAACTCCGGTTCTTAAATCCTTACACTGGCTCCCGGTTAAGTTTAGGGCAGATTTCAAAATCCTCCTTTTAACATATAAAGCATTAAATGGCCAAGGTCCGGCTTACTTGTCTGAACTTATCATGACTTACAAACCAGAGTGCACATTAAGATCTCAAGATGCTGGTCTGCTTATGATTCCAAGGATTAATAAAATAACAGTGGGAGGTCGAGCTTTTAGTTACAGGGCCCCTAAACTGTGGAATGGTCTGCCTGCTACTATAAGAGATGCCCCTTTGGTCTCAGCTTTTAAATCCAGGCTGAAGACTCAGTACTTCAGTTTAGCATATCCGGACTAGAGCTGCTGATTAACTGTACAGACTGCATCTCTGTTGTTAGTAATTAGCACTAAAACATAAGTGAGTATTCCGTTTCTCTTCTCGGTACTCAAATGTGGCACTCGGTGCCAAGGCCCACCTGCCAAGTTGTTCTGCCTACCTAAGGTAAAGTCATCCCTGATGGAGGACCACAGAAATTGTGGGAAAGAGGAGTCCTTTCCTCGGATAGGCGCTATTTCTTTCAGCAGTAGAATGGCCAAATGGGGGAGGCAGCTTGATGGATGAGGTCTCCAGGACTCTAAACAAATCCAAATCATATTATGTGATATCATCTACTGTTAAATTCTACTCTGTACTTCTAAAATTTTTACTTTTATACTGTATTGAGGATTTGTTCTGTTCTGTGTAATGTACTGTATTGTATTGACGCCCTTCTTTTTGACACCCACTGCACGCCCAGCCAACCTGGAAAGGGGTCTCTCTATGAACTACCTTTCCCAAGGTTTCTTCCATTTTTTCCCTACAAGGGTGTTTTGGGAGTTTTTTTCTTGTCTTCTTAGAGAGTCAAGGTTGGGGGGCTGTCAAGAGGCAGAGAATGTTAAAGCCCATTGAGGCACTTCTTGTGTGATTTTGGGCTATACAAAAAATAAATTGTATTGTATTGTATTGTATTGCATTTATGTGCCAAATAATAAAATGTGTAAAATATTAATGTTTCAGTCTCATACCTTTCTAACCTCCATGTTTGGGTGCCTTTCCAATCTTATGTGCAGTGCATCCTTCCCTGTAGCGTCTGCGTCTGCCTTGATAATCTGGGTAACTGAATGTCATTATAACTTTCAAACTATGTACAATCATCAAGAACCATGATTTTACTCAGGCTCTGAGACTGTTTCACTGACCACCAGAATGTCAGTGTCAGAGGGCCATCCAGTTCAATTTGGTCTTCTTTTCCTCTTGTTTGAAATGGGCCAGCATTTGTCACAGGGCTCAAAATCAAACTGTTCAAGTGAAAGGCCTTTTGTGCTGATCCTGACTTAGTCCTCCAAGGCTGAGACATTAAGTGAGTTTAGCTCTTTTGATTTTATTCTGCTCTGTGCTGAAAAGCCACATTCACAATGAGCTGCTGAAATAGGCACAACAAGCATGATCCCAACAAGTTGTAGAATAGTGTGGAGAACTGACAATATTGCACAGAAAGACTTCCCACAAATTATTGTAAGACTTGACTGAGAATTTGCCTTTAATCGTATTTCTGTTTGTACAGCCCTGACATCACAGGTGTTCTTCAAGAAGACTTCTTGACACCATTTAATTAAAAAAAAGTGTCAATCTGATTTTCACCAAAAGTGGTTAAATCATCTGGCCATGAATCATAATAGAAGACTGAGAAAAAACAAATGATCACAAACCCATGTAAGCTTTCTTGCTGTGTATTACCCCTCATATTTTCAAACCGGCTTTGCAATTCCTTGATCGTAACCTCCATTGTTGTTGCTACATGCAATTAAAGGTCATCTCTTAAGTTGGTGAGACTTGTGCTTTAGAGTTGGATATTTTGAAGCAGATGTCTATATCGGTATTACTCATAGACTTTCCTTGTTTTTTAGTTTTCAGTCTGTTTGAGATCGGTGTATTACCACAGGGCACCACATTTTTATGATGAGCAAGTGATTCTAGCCTAGTGTGCAGCAATCACTCCTGCAACTTTCCATTCCATAATGGACTGTCTGACATGCCCTTGATTGCGAGAACACAACTGTCAATACCTGAGGCAAAAAGACTTCTTCTGAAGTACAACACTTAATTTTCAGATTTCCCCAAACAAGTCATGTTCAGAGTAAGAGTCATGCTCTTAACATCAGTGTTTTTTGAGTTTACAGCTAGGTGTTCAATATGGTGATGCACAGCTGTACTATGTGATCCGAGTGCAGAAAAAACAGGAAGTGCCCAGTAAATGTGAGGCAACCAACACTGGGTCATCACTGCAGAAGATGTGTGTATAGAACAGCCTAATTACATAACAATTGTTCTCAGCTTACAACTGCTTTCAGAGCTGGTATGTTTTTCATATCAGCTGTAGTAAGTCATTGACTTTTACAATCATTAGCCCACATTTCTACAGCAAAGGCCTATGTGAGGAAATAAGTTTCTCCTCAAATGGATGGGACAGTAGGGCACAGTAGACATGAAAGTGATGTAGAAGACTACCTTTTTAAAATCATTTTTAGACATCTGTATAATTCCATTATTTATCATGCAAGTAGCAGGCAGGGGGAACGACTTTCTATAGCTCTGCATCAACTGCACAAATGAGTGCTCCTCACTGGATGGGGCAGAAGGCCAGAGTAGACATGAATTTGATTTAAAAGACTTTATAAACCCTTTTAAAAACATTTTGAAGAATTTAATCTGTCTAGTGTTTATTTTGTAAGCAGCAGAAAGGGGATACACATTTCTACGGCTCTGTTCCAGCAGGTGAAATAAGTATTCCTTCCAATGGATAGGAAATAAGGGCAAAGTGGAGAAAAAGGTCACAAAAGACTTCCTAGCGTTTTTTTAAATAGGTTTAGCTCTATTTTAGCTGTCCAGTATTCCTTTTGTAAACAGAAGAGCTTTTCAACAACAAAAGATCAGCTGTGGAAATCCAGTGTATGGGACGCTGGGACAAATTACAGTAAATATGAAATTGATATAGAAAACTGCCTACAGTCCTTTAAAATAAATTTTTTTAAAATTTGAGCTATGCAGTGTTCATTCTGTAAGTAGCTTACAAAGGCTCAGCTGTAGAAACGAGTGTTCCCTCTGGGGGAAGGGATAGAGGGGCGCAGTAGATATAAAAGTGTTATAAAACACTGCCTGATAGGCTTATTAAAGATACTGTGCACCATTTTAACTACCCAATATTCATTTTGAATAGGGGCACAGCAGATAAAGATTACCATTTAAGTTATTTTAAAAACAATTGATCCGTTTTAATCTGCCAAGATCAACTGTGTATGCAATATAAAAGAAAAAGATAATACCGGTTACTAAAATGAGATGCTCCCCTAATTTAAAGGGGTAGTCATGACAGGCAAGGCATTTTTTTAATGGTTTTAATCAATCATATGACAGAGGTGAAATTGGAGTTCCACAACAATTTCCTGTGGAAATGTCCACCCAAAACCCCCAAGAGAAAACTACCTGAGTAAATGTTTAAGAGCAAGGGATCATGTATGGCATAAAAGTAGATTAGTACATTTAACAATGTCTTTTAAATGTCTTTGTACAAAGTTATTGGGTGTCAAGTAATGAATTATTAATTTTATTACTATTATTTATATATTTTACTAAAGTATGATGAGCTCCCATTTAAAAATTATTGGTAACAGAACATATAGCACAAATTCCAAAACAACTAAAGAAACAGCTGATAAGTGGCATTTTTCAGTACTTTATTAACAAAGTTTACGTACCCCATCAATCACTGAACACTCCGGTAAAACATCAATAACATGTAGGCAGTGTTATGTAATGGTTAAGGCATTGGACTTCAATCCCTGAGGTTGTGAATTCAAATCCCACATATGACACTATGACCATGAGAAAGTCACTTGAACTGCCTGTGCTCCATTTGGAAAACCAAAAGAAATTTAACCAATTAAATCATAAATGTTGTAAGTCACCTTAGATAAAAGGCGTCAGCCAAATAAATAAAAGACTTCATAATGGCAGGCAGCTGCATGTGCATGTTTACTGATGAACAGGCCTGCATTTTGCATGGAACATACATTAAATCAAAAGAGAAATGGTACACAATGATGCGCGAAAGCATGACAGCCATAACTTAGCGCGCTTGTTTGAAAGCAGATGGGACGCATAATTCCATGGGGCACAGATATCTTCATAACAGGGGGACCTACATTATGTACAGATGTACCTCTAATGTTTTTTTTACGTCTTCCTTGTATTTTGATGACCTACTGCATCATATTCAGCCCTCAGTTCATCATTTTGGCATAAGCGTAACCAGCCTCTTCTTGAAATTCACCATTTGGGAAAGACGGTGACCATGTGAGCCGCACCTCACAATTAGGAAAATTTATGTCTCTGTATGGCCCTCACTCCTAGTGAGGACACATCTAGAACAAAATAGCCTTTAGCACAATGCAGTTCATGAATCTCCAACACTTGTGTTAATAACATATCCACTCAACAATTGAAAAAGGCCTTTTGCATCTGTAACGATATAATTAGTGTAGTAGTTTCAATGATTTAAATCGCAACTGGGGAACTTGGTCGAAATTACAATGACCAAAGCCTATTTTTGTACGCATTTTGGCCATTTTAGTTGCAGTCTGGAGAGGTATAATTGCATCAATGATTCATACACTGAAAAAGTGATAACTATTTATATTTAAGGATGGGCAAAATGAAACAAGAAATGCTATTAATATTAGGAGTAACTACCAAAATCAGTTAACCAAACATCATTACGTTTTGACTCTGGACGGCCAGTTTGGTTTAGGATGTGAAACATGCGTTACCTTTCACATTAATCCATGCTTATCACACAAATTACAACATTCAAGACCTGCTAGGAAATACAATAAAATTTTCACTGTCCAAGACGAAGAAAAAATTACTTAAACAGGTATTTAGCTGATATTTTAGTTAGTAACTACTGCATAGCTTTTCTCACAGGATAATAAAATCCTTATTTTGTTTTGTTTTCTGGGTTCTATTTTTAACAAACAGATGCATCTGTCATGGGTAACTCGCAGGGCTAGAGACGAATGTCAAACATGAAAGTATTGTGTAAAAATAATGTGTGCAAAGGCTACAACCACAGAGTTTCATCCTAAAACACCCACCCCCCATTTTCTTTCAGTCTATGCATTTTAAACCACCACCTGGGATTTCAGGGAGAGAGTAAAATATACTTGACAAAAGACTTGGCACTGACTGATAGATCTCAATTAATTCTGTTCTCATTTGTTCCTGAATTTCTTTGGATCTTGGCATGATGTCTAGCTTTTGAGGTGCGTTTGGTCTACTTCTCTGTGTCAGGCAGCTCCTATTTAAGTGATTTCTTGATTGAAACAGGTGTGGCAGTAATCAGGCCTGGGGTGGCTACGGAAATTGAACTCAGGTGTGATACATCACAGTTAGGTTATTTTTTAACAAGGGGGCAATTACTTTTTCACACAGGGCCATGTAGGTTTGGATTTTTTCTCCTAAATAATAAAACCATCATTTAAAAACTGCATTTTGTGTTTACTTGTGTTATATTTGACTAATGGTTAAATGTGTTTGATGATCAGAAACATTTTGTGTGACAAACATGCAAAAGAATAAGAAATCAGGAAGGGGGCAAATAGTTTTTCACACCACTGTATATCACCACAGCTATTGAGCTCCACACGTTTCAGAAGTGCCTCTGTCTGCTACAAAACCTATCCATAATTTACAGTACTGCATCGCTGTACGACATTAAAACAGCAAATAGAGTTTAGATATGCATTGTGATCTATGGATATACAACGTGTTAAAATCCTGCCGCTATGTTGTCATTGCATGTTTGCATTTCCAGTTATACAGTAATGTTAAATTTCCTTAGTTATTCTTTTAGACATTTAGTCAGAAGGTGAATATTGCGCAGCCTTGTCCCTGATGTTACGAGATTTGTTGATTCGGGTGTTTTGAGTACAAAATCTATATATCCTGATGCTCTTCATTATTAGCTCTCTTATCAGAAGTCCTTTTGATGAGGTGTAACACACAGTTTACTTCAAAGGCATACTTTGCAGTTAATATTTTCTCAAGCATAGCTGCCAATTCTTTTTAGCATACATCGACTCCTACACTACTGGTGTAATGCTGAATGACAGAGAGCACACACAGCTCCTGTGACAACATATTGCATTCATTGATGCAGTTGAATGCCAATATACTGTATAATCTGATGCTACGGAAAGGTTCTTCTCTTGCAACAGGTTATGTTTATTTTTAAAATGTGCAGTGGGCTTTTTAAACACACAATACACACATTTATATGTCTAATAGGGTTTTTAAGAGACTTTGACTGTAAACAGTTCATCGTAATCAAAAGCTTGCTCTGTCGGGCCAAGTTAATGACAGCACCTCTGATCTTTGCATTTCAAAAATCACTGACCTACTTTTGAGTGCCTCCAAAATGAGATGTTGGATTGGTTTAGAAATGCAGCACTCAAGGAGCCATCTAATTATCCCTACCTAGTTTGAAGCAAATTTCACTCATGGATGTCTTCAGATGTATGTATTATACGTCTGGTTTCAGTGAGAGTACAAGCACCTAAACTATAGACAAAGTAACTCCCATTCTTAACTGGGAAGTAAGTGGACAGTTAAGTTTAAAGTCAATTTCAAAATTGCTTTTCTAAAACATAAAACTGCTAGTCTAAGAGATCCTTCCATATTCCAAGATAATATCAGACTAATTTAGTGCAGCATAATCTTTATAAATGTTCTGGTTATGCTGGTTAAATTTCAACCAATTTACTCTACAATAAATCTTGAATATTAATATAACCTGTTATTGAACTTTCTTAGTTATATTTTTCTTAGTAACGTATTGTGGCACTTGGGGCCACTGCTACATTGACCAAGCTATTGATACTGAAAATCTTGTGATCGGGACCTTTGGGAATCAACATTTACCAGTTGAGCACCACGCAATCATTTTACATTAATGCAGCTTCACAGGTGTAGAATTCAGTTTTGAGGGGTTGTGGGGTATGTGGCCAGCTGATCTTAGTTAGTTTGTCACCTATAAATTAGGATTTTTTTTTTTCATAAATAAATCATTAAATAATCATTAATAAAAATTCATTGTACTTTTGAAGAAAGACAGAGGAAATAATTGGTAAATGTTTAGCATGGAGTGCTTTATAAGAATGATACAATACAATCTGGACATCTCCATATTTTTATGATATGGGCACACCCAAGTAAAATGACTTTAGTGGCACAGTGGGGAGCCAACTTATTTGTTTCAAGCTTTAACTAAGTTGCACTGCTTGCAGGTTTTATTCTCCAACATATCTATGCTTTGTCACACAAAAAAAAAAAAAAAATCAGAATTGGGTGTTTATTGTTCCTTTATTTAAAAAGCCCCTTGTAAACCTCCACTCTTTCCACCTATAGGGGTTGCAGGTATCATGTTTCTTCCCAAATACTGAAACTGCACATAAGCTCTGCTAAAGCCAAACTCCACTAATCCTCAGTCTACCATTTGGCAGCACTGATTCACATTAAGATTTACTCCACATTCTTACTGATGCAGAATGCCTGGCTGGGGCAAAATATGTCACAGTAGGTAAGAACAAGCATGCTAAGTAGGCAGCATGTTTTAATAAAAACAAAAAGCTGCCAAATGATGAAGTACAAGCCAAAGTCTGAAGTACACTTTAAAACTAAAAAAGTCCTAGTACAAATTATACGAAAAATATCAGTATTGTGTATTCAGTCATTTAAACATGCCAGTTTCACATGAAGATTGCCTTCTTGGCTTTTTACCAAACTCAGTAAGATGACACCACTGCGCTTTGAATTTGTATAAATAAAATCCCTGTTCTCCAGAAATACGAGACCTGTGCATCCTTGTTCGCTTAGAACAACACCCGCATGTAAAGTGGTTTTGTTTAAATTCAAACAATGCCTAAAGTGAAGATTATTCTATCTTAAAGTGTATTATGACCCATGTGCCACTTAAAAAAGAAGGAACAAGTGACTTCTAGGTTTGCACAACTGTGGTGAGCTATATATACATACACATTCCATACCCATACCACTGCAGTTAATTTGAATATTTTTATTGTCTCAAAAAGCCTTGCATTAAAAGTGGAATACAATAGAGTGAAGAGAGCTAGAATTCAGCAGTTTCAAGGTGTACCTTAAATAAGAATTATTTGAATATCACAAAAAATTGATAAAAAAAAAACTAATTTCAATATCATTGTATGTAAATGCCTTTAGACAAACTTAGAAACAAGTCTGTCACTAGTTTTATACATACAGTACACTACCAAAATTCATGTGGGTTACGTTCCTAGAGCACCTGCAAATTGTGAAAAACCGTGAATTTTGGACTTGGTTAAAAAAAAATGCCTATTTTTATAGTTTAAACCCTAAATATGCCCCCAAAATACTTTAATTTCAAACTCGGCTTAATACATCTCTCTATTATAAAAAGAAATCCTGTCCTGGAAAGCAAAAGCAAGGCTACGATAAGTGATCTTCACGGAAGACATTGAAAAGACCCACGAGACCAAACAGACTTGCCACAGTGCATCTCGCGGAGACTGTAAACATGAGACATTGTGCCAAGAGATTGACTCAGGACCACTTCGCGATGACGAAGAACATGAGATTCTTGCAAGACATGCCCTACTTACAATCTATCAAACAGGACAACAGGGCAGCAAAACATTCAGTCTTGTGAAGGATTTGAGCACATACAGATCCAGGGTCTCAGCGCATATAAAGCGTATAAGGACGAATAAGCGAAGAAAGAAATCGGCGCAGAGAAAAGAGACTCAAAAGCGTTGAAAAGGAAAAAGAAAAAATAATCTAGGTGCAAATTCAGAAAATAAGGCAAGTAATTATCAGCCCGTAACAAGTGGACTCACGTCCATTCGGGCTCAGAATTAAAAGACAGAGTAAAAGACAAAGTAGAACTTCATAAAGACGTTCACAAATGTTGGTGCTATACACATGCAGAGCAGATTATGAAAGCAGAGCATTCGAAAGGCTCAAAAAAGAAAAAAAAAAAAAACATGCGCGATTCAAATGTGGAGAAAGTAAAAGAATATGAAAGTAGGAAAATTAGAAAGTATATAAAAAGAAAGTAAACATCGCAGTAGTACAAACAAATGGAAATTAATACTCGAAAAAGGGAAGATAATCACCACAGACCAGATGTCAATGAAAAAACAAAAAAAAAAAGGACAAAGCGAGGTCAGAGATAAAAGACAGAGTAGAAAACAAAGTGAAAAGTCATAAAGAGGTTAAAAAACAAAAGGGCCAAACACCAGCAGAGCAGGTTAGAGATAATTCAGGATAGGTTTCTGTGTTTGGAATTTCAGTAAAGACAAAGCGATCTATATCATCAGCAGTTAATAATTTTTTTGCAAAGTAACCAATAAACGCATAGGAGGTAAAACACGTTTTTGAAATTCTCTGACTTACACTTCAAAGCATTACAATATTAACATACTTCTGACATATCACATATCTGTCCATATATTCGATCTCTATTCGCCTTTTAGTTATATCTCCGAGTAATAATTTCTGTTTTTTGCGCAAATGTGAAGTTTAGTTTTTTTTTGGACACCTTGTTTTTTTGATGCTTTCATATTCTGTATCTTGCTCTGCATGTGCTTCGCACCTATGTTTTTTTGGGGTCTTTTGAATTCCAGTTTTCATTATCAGTAACCTGACAAAGTAATTAAAGACATGTCTCTCTGACCTCTTTTAAAAGATTCAGCATATTTGGACTTGAAAGATTCCAAATATTGTTTTTACAGAAGTTCTGAAATAAAAGTGAAACTAATGAAATAGCAACAATTCAAAGAAAAAAAAAATCTTAAAAGTGTGTCCGGAAAACCAAACATGGGGGTTGGCGAGTGAAGCGAGCAGGGGGCAAAGCCCACAGTTACCTTAAAAAAAAAGAAGGTAAACCCATATACTACACAGTACTGTACTGCTATGTCTCCCGCAGTGCTAGAATGTTAAATACCGATGTTACCACTATATGTACTGTAATTCATGCAAGCGTGTTTTCATTGCCAGAAGCCTTAGAAAGTGCGGAGCCTTTCAGAGGCATCTTGGGGTTTTAACTCTTAAACTGCCCCATACTTGGGGGTTAATACATCCCTGGATGCCAAATACTTTTTAGCTGCATTTTAAATAAACATCACAATTCACAAAGAAAAAGCTACATTTTAATGGAACACTTTTTTCATGCAAAGCACAATTACTGCAACACTGATCGTTTTACACACTGCTAATGAACTGTAAAAACTATCGACTCCTGTCATTAATGGAGAATCCACCGCGTCCACTAAACAGTATAATCTCCAGACAGAGGAGCAGCTTCAGCGACAGACTGCTGTCCCCATTCTGCTCCACTGACAGACTGAGGAGATCGTTCCTCCCCCACACTATGCGACTCTTCAATTCCACCCGAGGGGGTAAACTTTAACATTATACAAAGTTATTGTCTATCTGTTATACCTTCATTGTTATCACTCTTTAATTTAATATTGTTCTTTATCAGTGGGCTGCTGCTGGAGTATGTGAATTTCCCCTTGGGATTAATAAAGTATCTATCTATCAAAATACTACTGGAACAATATGTACAAGGTATAACTGACACCATGGATGAAATCACTGAGCCAACTGCGCTTGAACTGGCTACACGCAAGCACACAGAGGTAAGCACTCAGTCCCAGAGACAGTCAGGCTGCAGTGCTACAAGGCGTCACGCTTGGGTCACAGAATTACACAGAATCACAGGAGATTATTGAGACAGGAACTATATTCAAACACTTCAAACAAACATGTCTCTTTCAGAAGTAAAATGAGCTCAGTATGCAGTTAGTTATCGATTAAAAGAATAGGCAAACATCATAGGGGAGCACAACGAGAGCGGCACCCGCAACAGGAGCGGAGGATGTCTGGAGGAGGATATAGAAACAAAGCTATCAGCCAAAAAGGACACGTGCTGTTCAGGCTTTTAGTACGCGTAGCATCGCGTGAGAAGTTTATCATGCGACAAAGCAGCCTCAAGTAAGCCCAGCAAGTAAAGGAGCAATGTGAAGGTAGTCTATCAGTGTTTTTTAAGAAGTTTTTTTTGAAGAACACTCAGGTGGGGATGCATCACAGTCAATCAGTAGCGAAAAGAAATGAATAACGCTGTAGTGGTCCAGTGCCGCCAAGATTCACACTGTCAAGAAGATGCAGATGTATTTAATTTTTATGGTGGAGATACCAGGAACGCACCCAGCCTTGGCCGGACCCGCAAGCACTCACAAAAAGAGTCAAAAACAAAGCAAACCGGTAATCAAACAGCAAATAAAGAATGTAATGAAAACAAATTAAATAAATGAAAACGATACCACCCCTGTTCCCCGTTACAGCGATTACACATTAAATATAACAAAGCACAAACAAAACACACAGAGTAAATCATGAAAAACGTTCATGAAAAATGGCAACGGATGAAAAGTAATGATGAAAATAGTCCAGAAATCCACACGTTAAATGGGAATGTGAAGATAATCATACCACTAGTTCCTGAAATGGTGAAGACGGGTTCAGCAGCACTCCATTCTTTGCAAGATGGCCATGAATCCACTTACAGTCCTCATGTACACAGGCAAACGGCAGACAATCCAGACGCACAAAACAACCCAAGACAAAACAAATGAGTACAGGTAACAGAAGGCAGGCAGACAGACAGGAACTTGTAACACAAATTACAAAAACTTTTTTTTTTGCTTTTGGTCACCAGCCACCTTTTTAAAAGCCGTGCTGACATCCTTTGAACCCAACAGCCCCAGCACCCTCAGCAGAAGACCAATCAGAACCACTGCCGGGACCGCTGGGAGTTGCAGTTTCAAATTCTATTGGCTACTTTCACCATCCCAAGCCGCGTTACAGTTGCTTCCTGCTCTCTACAGTGCGGTATTGCCACAATAAAAGCCATAAAAATTGCGAAGGATATTTGCGGTTTCTGCTAACAATTATTAGATAGGTTCTAAGGAAAAATCCCCGAATGACTGAGGCCGCAAACTCTGAACCGCAACTTCGCGGGGGTCTACTGTATAGTACACAGCAGCCAAAGACACAAATGGAAATAAAGCCATATTAAATAACTTACAGATATGCATAACATCTGCACAGTGAATATTACCCAAAAAAGCTTTGTAAAACACTAATGGGTGGACAAAATCCCCAAAGGAACAGAGTATGTACTTTAAACAAGGTATTTCTTTACAAAAATGATTGTAACAGGTAATCCACTAATAATTAAATGAAAGTAACCAAGAAATTAAAACTGTTAGATGTTGCTGAATAAACTTTTAAAGTACACTATACAACAAGCCTCAGAAAGTGTTGTGCAAAGAAAGGATGGGAACAAAGCCTTTAAATTTCTTATGAAATAAATTGGTGTTCAAATTTGGCTTATTGCCAAATGTTCAGAGTACAATGAAATATGTATTTGTATGTCTAATAAACATACAGCTCTTTGTAGAACCTTTCACAAAATGCATCATAACAGGTTGCTACTGAAAGAATTCTGAGTTGTAAAGAAAAAGAGGAAATTACTTTAAAATCCACTGCCAAAGAAATATGTGCTTTACTTTGCATGCACATAAAATTACAGCTATAAAAACAATTTTGAAACTTTAAGGAGCCACCCAAATGAACAAATCATTTATCAATTAGTACACTTTTGTATAGTACAGAACACAATATTACAAGCTATGAAAAGCAGAATTAAATAAAAGATGTGTTTACCCTCAACATTATAGTAGTGCTTCCTAATACAGTATGTAATTTGAAAGAAACACAAATTTGACCAATGTATAATTTCAACAGAACCTTCATAGAAAAATTATTGAATTTGCTTAATATTACACTTTTTATCATTACATTTTAAAATAATTTATGTAATGTTTAACCTCAAAAGGTGTATCATGTTAATACAATGTACAATTAAAAGGATAAAAGAAGCAACTTTAAGATTCAACTTCATTTATTCACACTAGCATAACGATAGGCACTCCTATCTCCAAATTCCAGAGGAAAGCACAGAGTTCCTTGTCAAGTTACTATGTGGAGGGGTACATTCCAGTCACATCTATAAGAGTTTTTTCTAGATACCTCAGCTTTCTCCTGTAATAAAATGATATTCGTGTTAAGTCATAATTCTAAAGTGGCCCATCACGAGAGTATATCTGTGAATCTATTTCTGTATTTCAGGAGAACAGACTTTGCCATTGTGACCAAGTTATGCTTTAAAAAATAAAACTGTGCATAAGTTGTGCATGAACCCTAAAAGGTAAACTAAAAACTTAACTGAGTTCATATGATTCCTTTGAACTCGCATTCAGGTACAATATACAGTACAGTATAAGCTTACTTTGTTGTTTTGTTTTTTGCATTCTTTTAACATTTTAACTGTAGCACCTCATTTATGTAATAATGGATTGTGTTCAGCTGTGTTCATTTTAAAAGACCTTAAAATATGTTACAAAGAAAACAGTTCACCTCTGTTGGGTTAAGGTTGCAAAAAGTATAAAATTCTGTGACCTTTGGTCATGCACAATTCAAAATACAAAAATGATAGTGTAATTTTTAATGCAAACTTTTTTATATGGTTACATTTTTCGTATTTTCATTCTGTGCCATCTACTAACTAAACTGAAAGCTCTTTTGAAGAACAATTCACTTCCAAATACTTCAATCTTTCATCTAGTAACATTCAGCATCTACTAATTAAATACAGCGTGGTGCTTAGGAATACAGTAAAATACAAACACAAAATCCTACAGGTATAAATTCCATCTATGGTTCACTGTATAAGTCTTACCTTTTGCAATGTATGCATAAGCTATTTAATTAAAGATTCACCATTAAATCTCTTATATCACATTACAAATTAATATAGATGAGCATTTTATATATTTACTAGCAAAATACCCGCGCTTCACAGTGGCGAAGTACTGCCTTAAAATTTTTATTAAGAAGAAATTTAAACCTTTTTAAACTGAGGGAAAATATACCAATAATTACAGTAATCCCTCGCTATATCGCGCTTCGACTTTCGCGGTTTCACTCTATCGCTGGATTTTAAATGTAAGCACATCTAAATATATATCACAGATTTTTCGCTGGTTCACGGATTTCTGCAGACAGTGGGTCTTTTAATGTATGCTACACGCTTCCTCAGTTTGTTTGCCCTGTTGATTTCATACAAGGGATGCTATTGGCGGATGGCTTAGAAGCTACCCAATCAGAGCATGTATTACATATTAACTAAAACTCCTCAATACTATAAGATATGCATCCCGCGCGGAGCTTGATTGTTTGCTTGTCTCTGCCTCTCTCTCACCCTCTCTGACATTCTCTGCGCTGATGGAGGGGCTGTTTGCACAGAGGCTGTTTGCACAGAGGCTGTTTGCTTAAAAGATACTGACGCTCCTCTAAAAAAATGCCACTTTATTGCGGTGCTCGGCATATTTAAAAGCACAAAAGCACCGTATTGATTTGCTTTAATCTCGCTCTCTCTCTCGGACGTTCTCTGTGCCTGACGGAGGAGATGTGAGCAGAGGGGCTGTTTGCACAGAGGCTGTTTGCTTAGAAGATACCGACGCTCCTCTAAAAAATGCCATGGCAAACTTAAAAGCACAAGTATTGATTTTTTGATTGTTTGCTTTTCTTTGTGAGCTCTCTCTCTCTCTCCCTCTGAAATACTCTGCTCCTGAAGAGAAGAAGATCTATTTGCATTCTTTTAATTGTGAGAAAGAACTGTCATCTCTGTCTTGTCATGGAGGACAGTTTAAACTTTTGACTAAAGGGTGTTATTTCATGTCTAGAGGGCTCTAATAATGTTAACAGTGTGGGAGAGTTTATAAGGGCTTAAAATATATAAAAATAACTACACAAACATATGGTTTCTACTTCGCGGATTTTCGTCTATCGTGGGGGGTTCTGGAACGCAACCCCCGCGATCGAGGAGGGATTACTGTATTTGTTAAGGATCTCTTTGTATACCACATTGTCAGTTCGGCCCTCCGGTTGTAATATGACCAAGCTGTGCGCTGAGCTTACTCTTGAGCATGCAACGTACAGTTGACCATGTGAACAGTAATCTTGTTTCAAATCTCACAGCTTGGATTGCTGCTGTCATAATCGGTTTGAGTTTCATGGGATGTTTCAATTACGACACTATTTGCAGAACTTGTGTTGAATTGACATTCGGCATCTGTCAAGCATTGTAAGCATACAACCGGTTTCATAGATAACTTCACATCCAGCTTTTGAGAGTTAAAACATTCATAAACATCCAAGTGTCCACTACTGAAATCGTCATCTGTGAGTCTAAGATGTTTAAGAGGCACTGGCAGTTGTCAAAAGGAGTAAAATATTTGGCCATTTCGGTACACTTGAAAGCGACAACCGAACAATTCAGCGGCAGCCATCAACTCACATGCAGAACCATAGGTGAAGGGCTTAAGCATTTCACTCTTATAGTGCTCCTGTGTAGTATAATTATCTCCTGTACCGTCATAAGTCCACACCTTGAATCTGTCCCAGTCATTCAATACATAAGACACAATGTTCCTCCGTATATCAAGAGTGAGCCTGATATGGCCGTGCAATATGTAACACAGAGAATGGAAAAGGTGCCATCTCCGGGCATGGAAACCATTTGGTAAGTGACAGTTCTTTGATCGATGGTGATCACCTCGATAGACATGTTAATGGGGGTACGGTTAGAATGATAAAGGAAATGGGTACCTGAACAATGTAAAGTAAGTCTAAAATACCTAAACAATAACTATAATCGTAATAAACGAACAATAAAACAGCGGAGAAGCCATGGATTAAATAAAAAGGCTGTAGTTATCAGCAGGGAGACACGAATCCCGTGGCGAAGCAAGGAAGGGAATGTAGAGACCGGAGCGACGGACGGACCTTATATAGGCAGGCAGCCAACAATGTGGGAGGCGCTGGGATGGGGGACCCAACGGCGCCTCACACGGTGACCGAGCTGCAGGCTATGGATGTATATATGTACGTAAGTAGGATTCAGTTAGCATTGGGAACCCGCGTACCAAATTTCTTGAAGATGGGCCCATAAGTAACAAAGACCGTTGAAAAGATCAATATGGCGGCCGACATTGGCATCATACCACCGAAATAAGTACGTACATTGGTTTTGGTTAGCGCAGGGAAGCCGCCTACCAAATTTCGTGAAGATGGGGCCGTAAATAAGAAAGTTCAACAGTCAGTTTAACAAATCATTTATCCTGGCGTCACCCATAAACGTAATTTCAGTCAACATCCAAATGAGCCTAAACAATCTACACTGGAAACAGTAGGTAGCTCCAAACTTCCAATAAATTCACGTTGTGCCAAAAATAAATAAATAAATAAAAGCTGCTATAGATTCTGTTATCTGTAAAGATACAAGACCTTACACCATTGTTCAAAACAAGAGCTTTTGACAAATGATGCAGGTTTTTGAACTGTATTATGCTATACCAAACAGAAAGCAAACAAGTGAATATATTGTAACCAGGCTTTACAAAGATCTTAAGCAAAGCATTGCCACGTCTCTCAGGTCAGTGGAGAAAGTATCCATAACTTGCAAAAGCTGAACATACAGGGTAGCAGATTCCTGTGTGACAAGCATATGTCACTACATTAAAAATGACTCAGCACTTGTGGCATATGTGTTGCAGGCAAGCGCAGTGCATGCCCATCATACCAGGAGGAACCTCACTGCTTATATACAGAGCTAATGAGGTGTCTGGCTGACTGTTGTTCCTAACACCTTTCTATTATTTCCAATGCTCTTTTTCATCATGTGACCACATCAATCACACGTTTGTGTGTTGGCAAGTCCAATAAACATCTCTCCTTACCACTAGAATCCTTGAAGAAAATGAAAAAACGCAATGCCATGTGCAATGCCGCTCATTATTTAGGAAAAGGTCAGTTATGAAAAGTGTGACGGCAGCTTCCACCTGCAGCTAGACACTTCAGTATGCGAGCAACTCTCCAGGTTCACTACACAAGCAATGGTACAGAGAATGCAGTCAGACTTCTTTTTTTGGGCACATACACCGACAGCATGGCACTGCCAGATGTAAACACTCATTCCATGCTTATGCATATATTATGAAGTCACTATGTACATTCCCTTCAAATAAATTGTTACAGAAATAGGTGACATTATATGACTGTTCTCTATGCATGGTTAAGTAATCTCTTAAAAACCAACCACTTCAAATATATCAGTGTAAGCTAATTGAGCCAAGATAAAATCAATACTGAATCGAATCACGGCATCATGAATCAGAATCTAATCGAATCAGGACATCAGTGCCAATACCCAGTCCTTTCACTGTGCATTGCAGCCACACTTCTCAATGAGTCTAAGTTCACATCCTAGTCAAGCTACTACATATGTGGAGTTTCTGGTTCTCCCTAATACTGTGTTTGTTTTACCTGTTAGGCAGGGTGCTTTGAGTATGGAATTTGCATGGGTCTTTTTATACAGGTTGCAATTTTCATCGTACTTCAAAGTCAAGTTATTAGGGTGCATAATTTTTCACATAGTTTATTATATAGCCAAGCCCTGTCCAGTATGCAGAAGAAACCAAGTATACAATGTGCAAGTGGACTGGAACATACCCAAGACTTTTTGCAGAAAGATACACATTTTTTCTTCTCACCAAGAAAAAAGAAATATGGCATAAAGACATGCTGTAATAAAGCTGAAGATGAACATTCAAAAATGCCAGAAACATTCAATAGTTTTCAATTGTCTTGATTAGTGAAGCTCATCAATGTTTAGTGAAATCCAAATTATGCTTTCAGAACTCACCACTACCTTTATATAATCCTGACCAACAGTGATTGTGCTGTTAACGAAGTTCAGAGACAAGGCCAATCACAAACGATTCACTCGTATTGGAGTTTACAATAGGGTAAAATTAAATAAATATTAAAGCACAGAAAAATAACAGTACACTAAAGACCAACACATAAGCATATATAAACCACCAGTAATAGTAATAACTACCCAAAAACAAACCACATACAGTGAACTGACCAGATATTACTGTATCAGAATGAACAATATCTATTTTAAATGGATGATCTGTTTAATTGTCCAGAACAGACAAGCCAATTGCATAAAACAGGTGAACAGCTTACCTAAAAAAATATACAGTTTATCCAACTAATTATCTGAGTCTACAATGTCGTCAAGCCAAGTTTCTTTAGGTCTTCAATATGTCAAGCAAATTCTCCAGTTCATTTCACTTTTTTCTAGCAGTTAGAATGTTTTCCAGTGACTCACTTTTTCCTCACTGTTTTAAATTGAATTTCCCTCGCTCCCATCTACTTCTGGTTAAATAAACAAAGGGTAATTGATATTCAGTTAAACATAGAACTCTCTCAAAGGAACATCAAATATCATAATATTGGCAGATAGGGTAAAAAGTACAATCTCTCATTTTACCTAACAGAGACAAACGGCAAAGTCACTGGTTTTACTTAATATTTAAGATAGAAATATTATTTTTTGCCACTCCTACATTACAAAAAAAAGAACTGGTAGGCCAGGATGTTTATCAAAACGTTCTGTTTTCCAGATACTGAATAATTATATTCCTTAGTGTTCCTAACAAATCTTAAGCCAAGGTGCTAAAACAGATGCTGACTGAAGAAGTAATAGTAGCAGTAGTAGTAAACAACTTCATTTCTTTTACTAGTTATCAGGCAAACAGCACTGCCGACTCTTGGACCCTGTAATGATTTTACACCCAGGTGTTGTTTTTGTGTAGTTATTACCGCGCTTGACCAGATTTCCCCTTGACATCCATTTACCTGGCTTAGTCAAAGGATATGCTGCATGGTAGGCTGGCAATTCTAAATTGTGCTATTATGAAAGGGAGTCCTAGAACTTACAGATGGATTTTACTAACTATTGCCATGATATTCAATGGTTCCTTGCTATTAAACAGCACAAAAAAATTTATATTACCGACTGGCCAAGAGTTTTAAAAACACACCAATTTTTCCAGTTTTCAATGAAATTTAGGCAGTTCAGGTATAGTGAATAGCCTGAAATAGTAAAAAATGTAACTGCAGAGAGATTAAAAGAGGAGCAAAGAGGAGATTTAAAAAAAAAAAAAAAAGTACTTGTTTCCCATTGTATCACCATATAAAAGGAGTTTTGGAGGACCGACTGTGTCTTCTTGGAGTGCGTTCAGCCCCCCTCTTCACAACAGTGCGGGGGGGGCTTGGCTTTGGGTTGCTGAGCGAAGTGAGCAGAGGGCAAAGCCCCTTAGTGTATATATAAAAAAATTCCATATTAATGAAAGCATAGATAATTAAACACCAAAGGATAGCATTAAATTAAGATGTCAACAAAGGAAGTTGCAACCAATCAAAAGGAAAAATTGGGGTTCAAGGTAAATTATAAACTTCATCAACCCGAAATTATCAAATGGATAAATAATGATAACCCACTCAGAAATCAAAAATAAATCTGATATATTGGAAATCAGATAATATCACCACATTCATTTGGCACATGGTTCATCATATAACCAATCCCAGTGTGCATCATTAATCATACTCAACAAAGAATACACCACACAATTCCCAGAATTATAGTTTAACCTGTGAGATTTTTACAGCACAGTGACCCCATAACTGCACTGGGGATTGGGGATTCACACAGACCACAGGGTAAGCACCTCCACACCTTTTACAGCAGGAACCCAAATATGTTATTTGAGGTGTTTCTTTGCAGTGAAGCTACTTCTAAAACTGTTACATTTAACAAAAAAATACAGCTTCCTTTGTTAATGTTTCATTATCTTATTGTGACAAAACATACCAGGTTTTGGACAGTATAGATAATGTGTATATACTTGTCTATATCATGTTGTTATCTTCAATGTTTAAGGTGTCTTTAGAATATATCGAAAAAATACTGGCTATCACATTCTAAGTCAAAATAATCACAATGCCAATTTATATCCGTATCATTAAGCAATAGTTGCAAGTAGTCATTCTTAGAAAAGTCAGCGCACAAACTTGTAGATTAGCTTTCAGTAGTCCTTTAAAAAGGCTTGCTCACACCAGATCTAAGCACTTTAAGCCACTTCAAGGTATCACAGCTACCATAAGGAGGTGAATGGAAACTTTAAATCGTTTATTTTATTTTCCCATCAATGCACACATTTCCAAAGTATTCAAGCAGCTTTAGATAAATGTGTCTAAAGTAATCTTGTCTCAAATCTCACAGCTTGAATTTGCTGCTGTCATAATCGGTTTGAGTTTCATGGGTTATTTCAATTACGACAGTATTTGCAGGACATGTGTTGAAGTGACATTCGGCATCTGTCAAGCGTTGTAAGCATACAACCGGTTTCATCGATAACTTCACATCCAGCTTTTGAGAGTTGAAACATTCATAAACATCAAAGTGTCCACTACTCAAATCGTCACCTGTGAATCTAAGATGTTTAAGAGGCATTAGTGGTTGTCGAAAGGTGTAAAATATTTGGCCATTTCATTACACTTGAAAGCGAAATCCAAACAATTCAGCAACAGCCATCAACTCACATGCAGATCCATAGGTGAAGGGCCTAAGTATTTCACTCTTCTAGTGCTCCTGTGTAGTATAATTATCTCCTGTACCATCATCAGTCCACACCTTGAACATGTCCCAGTCATTCAATACATAAGACACAATGTTCCTCCGGATATCAACAGTGAGCCTGATATGGACCTGCAATATGTAACATAGAGAATAGAAAAGGCAGGTGCCATCTCCGGGCATGGAAACCACTGAGTAAGTGACAATAATTTGATCGATGGTGATCACCTCGATAGACATGTTAATGGGGGTACGGTTAGAACGATAAAGGAAATGGGTACCTGAACAATGTAAACTAAGTCTAATATCTATACAATAACTATAATCGTAATAAACGAACAATAAAACAGTGGAGAAGCTGTGGATTAAATAAAAAGGCTGCAGTTATCAGCAGGGAGACGTTAATACCGTGGCAAAGCAAGGAAGGGAATGAAGAGACCGTAGCGACGGATGGCCTTATATAGGCAGGCAGCCAACAACGTGGGAGGTATGGGGATGGGGGACCCAATGCTGCCTCACACGGCGACCGACCTGCAGGCTATGGACGCATATATGTACATAAGTAGGATTCAGTTAGCGTTGGGAACCTGTGTACCAAATTTCTTCAAGATGGGCCCATAGGTAACAAAGACCATTGGAAAGTTCATTATGGCGGCTGACAGTGGCGTCATACCACCGAAATAAGTACGTACATCGGTTTTGGTTAGCGCAGGGAAGCCTCCTACCAAATTACGTGAAGATGGGGCCATAAATAAGAAAGTTTAACGTGGCAGACATTGTCAACCATTATAACCATTACGCTTTCGAAATGAAAGCTGCTTAACTTTTGTAAGTAAGCTGTAAGGAATGAGCCTGCCAAATTTCAGCCTTCTACCTACACAGGAAGTTGGAGAATTAGTGATGAGTGAGTGAGTGAGTGAGTGCGTGAGTGAGTGAGTGAGTGAGTGAGTGAGTGCGTGAGTGAGTGAGGGCTTTGCCTTTTATTAGTATAGATTTAAATGACTTGCAGTACCACATTAAGTCAAACAGATGACAAGATTCTAAATTCAGAATTTAATTAAGTAAACAACACAGCCAGTAGTGGTTAGTGGACCACAAAGGCTTAAATCCAATAAAACTAAATATAGTGGTTTTTAGTGAATGCAAATGGAAAACTAATCTAAATACTGTATGTTAGACTGGTGAATATCAGAAAATTTAAAATAGAGGAAAAAAATAAAACTAGTCTAGACTCATTATGTATTGGCGTGTTGTCCCACCCATCACATTACAAAACAGCTCAGGATCCCAGTTGGCAACACCCCAGGCAGACATGTGGGCTAGTCCCACCCTGCGGAAATGACCATCTCTCTGTCGCAGTCAGTTGTTTCGTAGGTGTCCCCTTGGCCTGGTCCACCTACTCAGGTCTTCAACAATGAGGATTCTGCAAGCCACATCACCTTCAGGGAATCACACCACATGGCCGTAGAGCCGCAACTGATGCTCCTTCATAATACAAGTAATATGCCTCATTCGAGACTACATGAGCAAACACTCATTCAACAAAAAGTCAAACCAGTGGTACCCAAGGATTCTCTAAAGAGACACAGATCCAAAAGGAGTCTAGTCTTCGTTTCAAGTCACTGGATGGGATCCATGTCTTGCAACCATACAGCAAAACAGGCAGCACCAGGGCTCTAAAGACATGGACTTTTGTCCTTTTGCAGAGATATCAGGAGCACCACACACCCCTCTCCAGCAACTTCATGACTACCCATGCAATCCCAATTCTTCTACTGACTTCATAGATAGAGTCACCAGAGACATGAATGTCGCTGCTGAGGACAGTAATCCTTTTCAACGAGGTCAACATTCTCTCTGAAGACAGACGCACTGCTGATGGCTGTGGTCAAGAGATCACTAAAGGCCTTGACCTTGGTTTTTATCCAGGACACTCACAAGCCCAGACACTCAAGACTCCTCACTCAGTCTCCATCAAGCTCAACCAGAGCCACCAGTGACTCTGCGAAGATCACAGCATTGCTGGCAAAGTAAAGACCAGTTAATCTTTCTTCACCAACAGATGCCCCATAGCCACTGGACCCCATAAAAGAAATTAATAATATAACACAGCTTTCATAGTTTATAAGTGTGTGATATGTAACATCTAAGATAACATCTTAATTGTTGTTTTAACAATGTATCAGCTGAAATTATAAAGTATGTCACTCACTTTGCAAAAAAAACAATCAAATACACACCCTGAGAGTCCATGCATTCACTGTATTATATAACCTAACAGGATTGACTGCTGTGCAAGTGCCATCAGTGCATACCTGCCTAAAAATGAATGAGCAAAAAGCACCAGGGGATAAAACAGCCTCACAGTCTACACCATTAGATATACTTGCAAGACGCAGATCATCATCAAAAATTACATTAAGTAATTTGTTCAAACCGATTATTTTTACTTCTGTAAGAACCATAGGTCTATTAGGCATGTTTTATTTCACAAGCCATCTTGGTTCATTGTCCTCGATTTCAAAGCATATTTTTTTTCTTTTATTATTTAAGACACGCGCACAGATTGTGACCTCCTTGCCACGCTCCATCCCGCCACTATGGCTGCAGAAGTCTAATAGCAGCTATTTAAAAAAAATAAATAAAAAATTCAGAGAAGGTAAGTCTCTGCACACTACCTTTGAAGAAGAGATCAAGAGCTACTTGATGATACCGAAGGTGGAAGGTTGAGCGGTGGAAAAAACAAGAACATTTCTCCAAACTGAGGAAATTTGCAAAAAGGTACCTGTGCATCCCTGCCTCAAGTTAGCCCTTCTGAGAGGGCTTTCAGCACCAGGGGAAATGTTCTGCTACAAATGCTGTGGGTAGGGTTGTGTTTCTGTCACACAACTTGAAGTTAGTAATATCAAGTGATATCTTTGTGCAATATTGAACAGAACTTGAAGTTAGTAATTGGTATAAAATGTTATAGATTATTTTTTTTTCTTTTTTGTATCTTTGTGGAATATATGATCTAACTTGTTTACAAATGCTACAGTTTTTTTTCCTGTGCAGTATTTGATAGAACTTTGGATTTTTACACTATTGTACATAATGTTACATTTTTTTTTTCAGAGCAGTTTGTGTTTATCCAGACTGAAGTGTTCATGCTTTGAAGTTCAGTTATGATTAGTATTTTATTCTCTTTGGATTCATATCTTGTTTACATTAAGGGTGTCTGTTTAGAATGTTCTTATTAAAATAGTTTTATTGCTCTTTTGTGCAACTCCTGTAGGCCATTTTGAAATGGTTTACTCATACTTGCACTGTTTGATCTCAGTAATACTTTTGACTGATGATTTTAATAATTTTGTTATTTTACTTCAGTTTTAAGTAAATAAATTAAGACCTGCTTTACTTAACTGTTGTTTCCATTAATCCCACCAGTAAGCTACAATTAATATCCTATTAACAAGACCAAGTTAAATCAGTAAGACTTTTACAAACACGTTTGTAAAGGATGCAAAATATCATCTAATTATCATTATCATCAAAGTCCTAGAAAACAGAAATATAATGTTTTGCGAATACCATACACCTTTAGTTTATATACGTACTGACAGCTGTGTACACAGACACTGGGCATCTGGGAGTTAAAGTAAGCAAGAACATGGTACGGCAGTATCACTTACAAATGCAGGGCATTAGACACAAACAGAAACTGCTGCCATGCTGTCAGAAACTTTTGAAGCATGTTTAGTTGTACTTTTATTTTCAGTGGAACTAGGAAGCTGTCTTGTGTTCAACATATCTTTGACCAAGATTAACTTCTTATCCAATAGCATCACTGAACTTTTAACTATCCAGGAAATATAAGGAAATCATTTTTAGTTTCTCACTACACGTTCACGTATCTATTAAATCACTTTGTCAGTAAAAATTCATAAACTTAAGGAAAACTATTTTTTTTAACTGCAATAAATGATATGATAACTGAGTCTCTCGTTAGTAGTGGTACAAGTTGGACAAAAGAAAAATAATAACCATTATTTTACATGCCCTTTAATATTACTAACACCATCCCAAAGAACTTTGAACTTTACATTTCTCGTTCCTTGCTTCTACTGTCAAAGCACTGGTAAGTTTCAATAAGTCAATGAATGCATAAAACAGTTGGTTTCCAGTCCTGTTTCTTTTACAGAGCCCCACTGTTTAACATGGTTTAGTGATAACTAATCAATTATGGAGACAGAAAAATCATCTTCCAAAAAAGACTATAACCATTATCCCAATTTCCTAAAGAAAACTTACAGGAAAAAGTTCCTACTAGCAGTAATGTCAAACAAGCTTTCCTATAGTTTCAACAGGTGTACCATGCATTTTTAAAATAATCTGTTGTGTTCATTTTGTCAAAGTCACACTCCTGGCTTCAACAGATGTCAGTTTCTGTAAAGTGAAATAAGGTTCAAGTTAATCTTTCTACCATTTCTGTCAATCGCTTTTTGCAAAATATAAAAGCACTCTGGGGACAAATAAAGTTCTATCTAACAGAGATTGATGTTGTTCTTCAGCACATGAAAGTTTGCATAATGCAGTCCTAACCATGTCCTGATCTGCTAGTTGTAGAATGGCCTGTTAAAACATAATGCATGTCTATGTTTTACTAATAGCCAAAAAAAACAAAAAAACAAATAGAGACAGTATTAAAAAAAAGTCTGGTCTGTCTTGAAAATGACTTTCACTATATACATCTGTGATTTTACCAAAAAAATACAGT